>NC_042979.1:1033813-2510758 GCF_901001165.1 Salmo trutta | reverse complement strand
TTTGCTCTATACCTCTCACAACCACACGATAGTAGTTAGAAGGTGAGGTGTTGGAAATCCCCAGGACATAGTCGCACAAGGCCAAACTCAAGACAGTTGTCACTGACTTGTTGGATTTCGTTTCCCATTTAACAACTAAAGCCTTGCACAAAGTACATCACCTCACACCTGGAAATCTACAATGGATTCACAAAAGTCTACTGAGAAATGCGTAAATGTCCAAACGGTAAGTGATCCCAAACTCAGACTTTTTGTCACAAAAAGCCAAACTCAGACAGTTGTCACTGACTTGTTGGATATTCGTTTCCCCTTTAACAACTAAAGCCTTGCCCAAGTACATCACCTCACACACTGAAATCTACAATGGATTCACAAAAGTCTACTGAGAATGCGTAAATGTCCAAACGGTAAGTGATCCCAAAACTCAGACTTTTGTCACAAAGGCCAAACTCAAGACAGTTGTCACTGACTTGTTGGATATTCGTTTCCCATTTAACAACTAAAGCCTTGCACAAAGTACATCACCTCACACACTGGAAATCTACAATGGATTCACAAAAGGCTACTGAGAATGCGTAAATGTCCAAACGGTAAGTGAACCCAAACTCAGACTTTTCAAGAGTCAGTTGAGAATTCTACCATGACCAGAGATTGCTGTTAACCTTGCAATGTAAACAGATTTCTTCCTCAGGGGTTTGCATACTTGTCAAAATGGCTTGTTAAAAAAATTCCTGCATGGCCGGAATCAAACCCGGGCCTCCCGCGTGGCAGGCAAGAATTCTTCTAACCACGGAACACCATGCCTTGCGAGCTGAAAATAACCCCCACGGCTGAAATCGGTAATAAGAAGCTTAATTCAAAGCATATCTTCCACTTTGTGGGATCAGAGACATTGTACACCCTAATAAAATCAGTCTTTCCTCCCCGTCGGGGACTTGAATCCCGTCTCCCCGCGTGACAGGCGGGGATACTCACCACTATACTAACGAGGAGCAGGTGGTTTGGTCATTTGAAAAAATGTGGAGCAATGGATACATCCCTAATTTGTGAGAGTTGGATGTTAACCCTTCGCAACCAAAAACTACTGATAGAGATGAAATGGTTAGAGCTAGAGACGACTATGACCCTCTAGTGAAAGCTGAGACCCCTCACGAACACGTACATGTATTCGGTTTTGCTCTATACCTCTCACAAGCCACACGATTAGTAGTTAGAAGGTGAGGTGTGTGTGGAAAATCCCAGGACATAAGTCGCAAAGGCCAAACTCAAGACAGTTGTCACTGACTTGTTGGATATTCGTTTCCCATTTAACAACTAAAGCCTTGCCACAAAGTACATCACCTCACACACTGGAAATCTACAATGGATTCACAAAAGTCACTGAGAATGCGTAAATGTCCAACGGTAAGTGTGCCCAAACTCAGACTTTTGTCACAAAAGCCAAACTCAAGACAGTTGTCACTGACTTGTTGGATATTCGTTTCCCATTTAACAACTAAAGCCTTGCACAAAGTACATCACCTCACACACTGGAAATCTACAATGGATTCACAAAAGTCTACTGAGAATGCGTAAATGTCCAAACGGTAAGTGATCCCAAACCTCAGACTTTTGTCACAAAGGCCAAACTCACGACAGTTGTCACTGACTTGTTGGATATTCGTTCCCATTTAACAAACTAAAGCCTTGCACAAAGTACATCACCTCACACACTGGAAATCTACAATGGATTCACAAAAGTCTACTGAGAATGCGTAAATGTCCAAACGGTAAGTGATCCCAAACTCAGACTTTTGTCACAAAAGCCAAACTCAAGACAGTTGTCACTGACTTGTTGGATATTCGTTTCCCATTTAACAACTAAAGCCTTGCACAAAGTACATCACCTCACACACTGGAAATCTACAATGGATTCACAAAGTCTACTGAGAATGCGTAAATGTCCAAACGGTAAGTGATCCCAAACTCAGACTTTTGTCACAAAGGCCAAACTCAAGACAGTTGTCACTGACTTGTTGGATATTCGTTTCCCATTTAACCTCTTTGGTATAGGGGGCAGTATTGAGAATTTTGGAAAAAATATGTTCCCATTTTAACTGCCTCCTACACCAACTCAGAAGCTAGAATATGCATATTATTGTTCAGGTTTGGATAGAAAACACTCTGAATTTTCTAAAACTGTTTGAATGGTGTCTGTGAGTATAACAGAACTCCTATGGCAGGCAAAAACCTGACAAGGCTTCAAGCAGGAAGTACCCTGTCTGACAAGGAGTCGTGCGTCTTACCTCTTTTTATTGAAAAGTAAGGATCTTAGCTGTAACGTGACAATTCCCGGGCTCCAATAGGCTCTCAGAGCCCGCGAAATAACTGAAGGGTTTACGAGGGAACCTCAGGTTGAAATATATTATCGCCTTTTGTAAGTGGATGCTCGGAGGACCTTTCAATGATGCGCTTGCATGAGTCGCTTCTGAGGAGAAATTTTATTCGGCTGTTTAGGCTCAATGCATACTCCCGGTCGGAATATTAACACTTCTCTATGACATAAATGGCATAAAAATTGGTTTTAAACAGCGGTTGACATGCTTCGAAGTACGGTAATGGAATATTAGACATTTTTGACACGCCAATGCGCCATGCGCGACACCGCGAAGAAGCATTCTAGAACTCACGAACAAAACGTCGCTGTTGGAACATAACGATGGATTATTTGGGACCAAACCAACATTTGTTATTGAAGTAGAAGTCCTGGCAGTGTATTCTGATGAAGAACAAGCAAGGTAAGAACATTTTTCTTATAGGAAATGTGATTTTGGTGGAGGCTGAACTGGGTGGGTATCTAAATAGCTAGCCCTGTAATGCCGGGCTATGTACTTAGATTATTGCAAAATGTGCTTCATCCGAAAAGCTATTTTAAAATCGGACATATCGAGTGCATAGAGGGGTAATGTATCTATAATTCTTAAAATAATTGTTATGCTTTTTGTGAACGTTTATCGTGAGTAATTTAGTAAAATCACCGGAAGTGTTCGGTGGGAATGCTAGTTCTGAACGTCACATGCTAATGTAAAAAGCTGGTTTTTGATATAAATATGAACTTGATTGAACAGACATGCATGTATTGTATAACACAATGTCCTAGGTGTGTCATCTGATGAAGATCATCAAAGGTTAGTGCTGCATTTAGATATGGTTTGGGTTTATGTGACATGATATGCTAGCTTGAAAAATGGCTGTGTGATTATTTCTGGCTGGGTACTCTGCTGACATAATCTAATGTTTTGCTTTTGTTGTAAAGCCTTTTTGAAATCGGACAGTGGGGTTAGATTAACGAGATTCTTGTCTTTAAATAGCTGTGAAATAGTCATATGTTTGAGAAATTGAAGTTATAGCATTTCTAACGATTCAAAAATCGCGCCACTGGATTGAAGTGGCTGTTACGTAGGTGGGACGAAATCGTCCCACATAGCCCAGAGAGGTTAACAACTAAAGCCTTGCACAAAGTACATCACCTCACACACTGGAAATCTACAATGGATTCACAAAAGTCTACTGAGAATGCGTAAATGTCCAAACGGTAAGTGATCCCAAACTCAGACTTTTCAAGAGTCAGTTGAGAATTCTACCATGACCAGAGATTGCTGTTAACCTGGCAATGTAAACATAGATTTCTTCCTCAGGGGTTTGCATACTTGTCAAAATGGCTTGTTAAAAAATTCCTGCATTGGCCGGGAATCAAACCCGGGCCTCCCGCGTGGCAGGCAAGAATTCTACCACGGAACAACCAATGCCTTGCGATGCTGAAATAACCCCCACGGCTGGAAATCGTAATAAGAAGCTTTAATTCAAAGCATATCTTCCACTTTGTGGGATCAGAGACATTGTACACCCTAATAAAATCAGTCTTTCCTTCCCGTCGGGGAATTGAACCCCGGTCTCCCGCGTGACAGGCGGGGATACTCACCACTATACTAACGAGGAGCAGGTGGTTTGGTCATTTGAAAAAATGTGGAGCATTGGATACTATCCCTAAATTTGGAGAGTTGGGTGTTAACCCTTCCAACAAAAACATCTGTAGAGACTGAATGGTTAGAGCTAGAGACTACTATGACCCATCTATGGAAAGCTGAGACCCTCACGAACACGTACATGTATTCGGTTTTGCTCTATACCTCTCACAAGCCACACGATAGTAGTTAGAAGGTGAGGTGTGTGTGGAAAATCCCAGGACATAGTCGCAAAGGCCAAACTCAAGACAGTTGTCACTGACTTGTTGGATATTCGTTTCCCATTTAACAACTAAAGCCTTGCACAAAGTACATCACCTCACACAGTGGAAATCTACAATGGATTCACAAAAGTCTACTGAGAATGCGTAAATGTCCAAACGGTAAGTGATCCCAAACTCAGACTTTTGTCACAAAAGCCAAACTCAAGACAGTTGTCAATGACTTGTTGGATATTCGTTTCCCATTTAACAACTAAAGCCTTGCACAAAGTACATCACCTCACACACTGGAAATCTACAATGGATTCACAAAAGTCTACTGAGAATGCGTAAATGTCCAAACGGTAAGTGATCCCAAACTCAGACTTTTGTCACAAAGGCCAAACTCAAGACAGTTGTCACTGACTTGTTGGATATTCGTTTCCCATTTAACAACTAAAGCCTTGCACAAAGTACATCACCTCACACACTGGAAATCTACAATGGATTCACAAAAGTCTACTGAGAATGCGTAAATGTCCAAACGGTAAGTGATCCCAAACTCAGACTTTTCAAGAGTCAGTTGAGAATTCTACCATGACCAGAGATTGCTGTTAACCTGGCAATGTAAACATAGATTTCTTCCTCAGGGGTTTGCATACTTGTCAAAATGGCTTGTTAAAAAATTCCTGCATTGGCCGGGAATCAAACCCGGGCCTCCCGCGTGGCAGGCAAGAATTCTACCACGGAACAACCAATGCCTTGCGATGCTGAAATAACCCCCACGGCTGGAAATCGTAATAAGAAGCTTTAATTCAAAGCATATCTTCCACTTTGTGGGATCAGAGACATTGTACACCCTAATAAAATCAGTCTTTCCTCCCCGTCGGGGAATTGAATCCCGGTCTCCCGCGTGACAGGCGGGGATACTCACCACTATACTAACGAGGAGCAGGTGGTTTGGTCATTTGAAAAAATGTGGAGCATTGGATACTATCCCTAAATTTGGAGAGTTGGGTGTTAACCCTTCCAACAAAAACATCTGTAGAGACTGAATGGTTAGAGCTAGAGACTACTATGACCCATCTATGGAAAGCTGAGACCCTCACGAACACGTACATGTATTCGGTTTTGCTCTATACCTCTCACAAGCCACACGATAGTAGTTAGAAGGTGAGGTGTGTGTGGAAAATCCCAGGACATAGTCGCAAAGGCCAAACTCAAGACAGTTGTCACTGACTTGTTGGATATTCGTTTCCCATTTAACAACTAAAGCCTTGCACAAAGTACATCACCTCACACAGTGGAAATCTACAATGGATTCACAAAAGTCTACTGAGAATGCGTAAATGTCCAAACGGTAAGTGATCCCAAACTCAGACTTTTGTCACAAAAGCCAAACTCAAGACAGTTGTCACTGACTTGTTGGATATTCGTTTCCCATTTAACAACTAAAGCCTTGCACAAAGTACATCACCTCACACACTGGAAATCTACAATGGATTCACAAAAGTCTACTGAGAATGCGTAAATGTCCAAACGGTAAGTGATCCCAAACTCAGACTTTTGTCACAAAGGCCAAACTCAAGACAGTTGTCACTGACTTGTTGGATATTCGTTTCCCATTTAACAACTAAAGCCTTGCACAAAGTACATCACCTCACACACTGGAAATCTACAATGGATTCACAAAAGTCTACTGAGAATGCGTAAATGTCCAAACGGTAAGTGAACCCAAACTCAGACTTTTCAAGAGTCAGTTGAGAATTCTACCATGACCAGAGATTGCTGTTAACCTGGCAATGTAAACATAGATTTCTTCCTCAGGGGTTTGCATACTTGTCAAAATGGCTTGTTAAAAAATTCCTGCATTGGCCGGGAATCAAACCCGGGCCTCCCGCGTGGCAGGCAAGAATTCTACCACGGAACAACCAATGCCTTGCGATGCTGAAATAACCCCCACGGCTGGAAATCGTAATAAGAAGCTTTAATTCAAAGCATATCTTCCACTTTGTGGGATCAGAGACATTGTACACCCTAATAAAATCAGTCTTTCCTTCCCGTCGGGGAATTGAACCCCGGTCTCCCGCGTGACAGGCGGGGATACTCACCACTATACTAACGAGGAGCAGGTGGTTTGGTCATTTGAAAAAATGTGGAGCATTGGATACTATCCCTAAATTTGGAGAGTTGGGTGTTAACCCTTCCAACAAAAACATCCTTAGAGACTGAATGGTTAGAGCTAGAGACTACTATGACCCATCTATGGAAAGCTGAGACCCTCACGAACACGTACATGTATTCGGTTTTGCTCTATACCTCTCACAAGCCACACGATAGTAGTTAGAAGGTGAGGTGTGTGTGGAAAATCCCAGGACATAGTCGCAAAGGCCAAACTCAAGACAGTTGTCACTGACTTGTTGGATATTCGTTTCCCATTTAACAACTAAAGCCTTGCACAAAGTACATCACCTCACACACTGGAAATCTACAATGGATTCACAAAAGTCTACTGAGAATGCGTAAATGTCCAAACGGTAAGTGATCCCAAACTCAGACTTTTGTCACAAAAGCCAAACTCAAGACAGTTGTCACTGACTTGTTGGATATTCGTTTCCCATTTAACAACTAAAGCCTTGCACAAAGTACATCACCTCACACACTGGAAATCTACAATGGATTCACAAAAGTCTACTGAGAATGCGTAAATGTCCAAACGGTAAGTGATCCCAAACTCAGACTTTTGTCACAAAGGCCAAACTCAAGACAGTTGTCACTGACTTGTTGGATATTCGTTTCCCATTTAACAACTAAAGCCTTGCACAAAGTACATCACCTCACACACTGGAAATCTACAATGGATTCACAAAAGTCTACTGAGAATGCGTAAATGTCCAAACGGTAAGTGAACCCAAACTCAGACTTTTCAAGAGTCAGTTGAGAATTCTACCATGACCAGAGATTGCTGTTAACCTGGCAATGTAAACATAGATTTCTTCCTCAGGGGTTTGCATACTTGTCAAAATGGCTTGTTAAAAAATTCCTGCATTGGCCGGGAATCAAACCCGGGCCTCCCGCGTGGCAGGCAAGAATTCTACCACGGAACAACCAATGCCTTGCGATGCTGAAATAACCCCCACGGCTGGAAATCGTAATAAGAAGCTTTAATTCAAAGCATATCTTCCACTTTGTGGGATCAGAGACATTGTACACCCTAATAAAATCAGTCTTTCCTTCCCGTCGGGGAATTGAACCCCGGTCTCCCGCGTGACAGGCGGGGATACTCACCACTATACTAACGAGGAGCAGGTGGTTTGGTCATTTGAAAAAATGTGGAGCATTGGATACTATCCCTAAATTTGGAGAGTTGGGTGTTAACCCTTCCAACAAAAACATCTGTAGAGACTGAATGGTTAGAGCTAGAGACGACTATGACCCATCTATGGAAAGCTGAGACCCTCACGAACACGTACATGTATTCGGTTTTGCTCTATACCTCTCACAAGCCACACGATAGTAGTTAGAAGGTGAGGTGTGTGTGGAAAATCCCAGGACATAGTCGCAAAGGCCAAACTCAAGACAGTTGTCACTGACTTGTTGGATATTCGTTTCCCATTTAACAACTAAAGCCTTGCACAAAGTACATCACCTCACACACTGGAAATCTACAATGGATTCACAAAAGTCTACTGAGAATGCGTAAATGTCCAAACGGTAAGTGATCCCAAACTCAGACTTTTGTCACAAAAGCCAAACTCAAGACAGTTGTCACTGACTTGTTGGATATTCGTTTCCCATTTAACAACTAAAGCCTTGCACAAAGTACATCACCTCACACACTGGAAATCTACAATGGATTCACAAAAGTCTACTGAGAATGCGTAAATGTCCAAACGGTAAGTGATCCCAAACTCAGACTTTTGTCACAAAGGCCAAACTCAAGACAGTTGTCACTGACTTGTTGGATATTCGTTTCCCATTTAACAACTAAAGCCTTGCACAAAGTACATCACCTCACACACTGGAAATCTACAATGGATTCACAAAAGGCTACTGAGAATGCGTAAATGTCCAAACGGTAAGTGAACCCAAACTCAGACTTTTCAAGAGTCAGTTGAGAATTCTACCATGACCAGAGATTGCTGTTAACCTGGCAATGTAAACATAGATTTCTTCCTCAGGGGTTTGCATACTTGTCAAAATGGCTTGTTAAAAAATTCCTGCATTGGCCGGGAATCAAACCCGGGCCTCCAGCGTGGCAGGCAAGAATTCTACCACGGAACAACCAATGCCTTGCGATGCTGAAATAACCACCACGGCTGGAAATCGTAATAAGAAGCTTTAATTCAAAGCATATCTTCCACTTTGTGGGATCAGAGACATTGTACACCCTAATAAAATCAGTCTTTCCTCCCCGTCGGGGAATTGAATCCCGGTCTCCCGCGTGACAGGCGGGGATACTCACCACTATACTAACGAGGAGCAGGTGGTTTGGTCATTTGAAAAAATGTGGAGCATTGGATACTATCCCTAAATTTGGAGAGTTGGGTGTTAACCCTTCCAACAAAAACATCTGTAGAGACTGAATGGTTAGAGCTAGAGACTACTATGACCCATCTATGGAAAGCTGAGACCCTCACGAACACGTACATGTATTCGGTTTTGCTCTATACCTCTCACAAGCCACACGATAGTAGTTAGAAGGTGAGGTGTGTGTGGAAAATCCCAGGACATAGTCGCAAAGGCCAAACTCAAGACAGTTGTCACTGACTTGTTGGATATTCGTTTCCCATTTAACAACTAAAGCCTTGCACAAAGTACATCACCTCACACACTGGAAATCTACAATGGATTCACAAAAGTCTACTGAGAATGCGTAAATGTCCAAACGGTAAGTGATCCCAAACTCAGACTTTTGTCACAAAAGCCAAACTCAAGACAGTTGTCACTGACTTGTTGGATATTCGTTTCCCATTTAACAACTAAAGCCTTGCACAAAGTACATCACCTCACACACTGGAAATCTACAATGGATTCACAAAAGTCTACTGAGAATGCGTAAATGTCCAAACGGTAAGTGATCCCAAACTCAGACTTTTGTCACAAAGGCCAAACTCAAGACAGTTGTCACTGACTTGTTGGATATTCGTTTCCCATTTAACAACTAAAGCCTTGCACAAAGTACATCACCTCACACACTGGAAATCTACAATGGATTCACAAAAGGCTACTGAGAATGCGTAAATGTCCAAACGGTAAGTGAACCCAAACTCAGACTTTTCAAGAGTCAGTTGAGAATTCTACCATGACCAGAGATTGCTGTTAACCTGGCAATGTAAACATAGATTTCTTCCTCAGGGGTTTGCATACTTGTCAAAATGGCTTGTTAAAAAATTCCTGCATTGGCCGGGAATCAAACCCGGGCCTCCCGCGTGGCAGGCAAGAATTCTACCACGGAACAACCAATGCCTTGCGATGCTGAAATAACCCCCACGGCTGGAAATCGTAATAAGAAGCTTTAATTCAAAGCATATCTTCCACTTTGTGGGATCAGAGACATTGTACACCCTAATAAAATCAGTCTTTCCTCCCCGTCGGGGAATTGAATCCCCGGTCTCCCGCGTGACAGGCGGGGATACTCACCACTATACTAACGAGGAGCAGGTGGTTTGGTCATTTGAAAAAATGTGGAGCATTGGATACTATCCCTAAATTTGGAGAGTTGGGTGTTAACCCTTCCAACAAAAACATCTGTAGAGACTGAATGGTTAGAGCTAGAGACGACTATGACCCATCTATGGAAAGCTGAGACCCTCACGAACACGTACATGTATTCGGTTTTGCTCTATACCTCTCACAAGCCACACGATAGTAGTTAGAAGGTGAGGTGTGTGTGGAAAATCCCAGGACATAGTCGCAAAGGCCAAACTCAAGACAGTTGTCACTGACTTGTTGGATATTCGTTTCCCATTTAACAACTAAAGCCTTGCACAAAGTACATCACCTCACACACTGGAAATCTACAATGGATTCACAAAAGTCTACTGAGAATGCGTAAATGTCCAAACGGTAAGTGATCCCAAACTCAGACTTTTGTCACAAAAGCCAAACTCAAGACAGTTGTCAATGACTTGTTGGATATTCGTTTCCCATTTAACAACTAAAGCCTTGCACAAAGTACATCACCTCACACACTGGAAATCTACAATGGATTCACAAAAGTCTACTGAGAATGCGTAAATGTCCAAACGGTAAGTGATCCCAAACTCAGACTTTTGTCACAAAGGCCAAACTCAAGACAGTTGTCACTGACTTGTTGGATATTCGTTTCCCATTTAACAACTAAAGCCTTGCACAAAGTACATCACCTCACACACTGGAAATCTACAATGGATTCACAAAAGTCTACTGAGAATGCGTAAATGTCCAAACGGTAAGTGATCCCAAACTCAGACTTTTCAAGAGTCAGTTGAGAATTCTACCATGACCAGAGATTGCTGTTAACCTGGCAATGTAAACATAGATTTCTTCCTCAGGGGTTTGCATACTTGTCAAAATGGCTTGTTAAAAAATTCCTGCATTGGCCGGGAATCAAACCCGGGCCTCCAGCGTGGCAGGCAAGAATTCTACCACGGAACAACCAATGCCTTGCGATGCTGAAATAACCCCCACGGCTGGAAATCGTAATAAGAAGCTTTAATTCAAAGCATATCTTCCACTTTGTGGGATCAGAGACATTGTACACCCTAATAAAATCAGTCTTTCCTCCCCGTCGGGGAATTGAACCCCGGTCTCCCGCGTGACAGGCGGGGATACTCACCACTATACTAACGAGGAGCAGGTGGGTTGGTCATTTGAAAAAATGTGGAGCATTGGATACTATCCCTAAATTTGGAGAGTTGGGTGTTAACCCTTCCAACAAAAACATCTGTAGAGACTGAATGGTTAGAGCTAGAAACTACTATGACCCATGTATGGAAAGCTGAGACCCTCACGAACACGTACATGTATTCGGTTTTGCTCTATACCTCTCACAAGCCACACGATAGTAGTTAGAAGGTGAGGTGTGTGTGGAAAATCCCAGGACATAGTCGCAAAGGCCAAACTCAAGACAGTTGTCACTGACTTGTTGGATATTCGTTTCCCATTTAACAACTAAAGCCTTGCACAAAGTACATCACCTCACACACTGGAAATCTACAATGGATTCACAAAAGTCTACTGAGAATGCGTAAATGTCCAAACGGTAAGTGATCCCAAACTCAGACTTTTGTCACAAAGGCCAAACTCAAGACAGTTGTCACTGACTTGTTGGATATTCGTTTCCCATTTAACAACTAAAGCCTTGCACAAAGTACATCACCTCACACACTGGAAATCTACAATGGATTCACAAAAGTCTACTGAGAATGCGTAAATGTCCAAACGGTAAGTGATCCCAAACTCAGACTTTTGTCACAAAGGCCAAACTCAAGACAGTTGTCACTGACTTGTTGGATATTCGTTTCCCATTTAACAACTAAAGCCTTGCACAAAGTACATCACCTCACACACTGGAAATCTACAATGGATTCACAAAAGGCTACTGAGAATGCGTAAATGTCCAAACGGTAAGTGAACCCAAACTCAGACTTTTCAAGAGTCAGTTGAGAATTCTACCATGACCAGAGATTGCTGTTAACCTGGCAATGTAAACATAGATTTCTTCCTCAGGGGTTTGCATACTTGTCAAAATGGCTTGTTAAAAAATTCCTGCATTGGCCGGGAATCAAACCCGGGCCTCCCGCGTGGCAGGCAAGAATTCTACCACGGAACAACCAATGCCTTGCGATGCTGAAATAACCCCCACGGCTGGAAATCGTAATAAGAAGCTTTAATTCAAAGCATATCTTCCACTTTGTGGGATCAGAGACATTGTACACCCTAATAAAATCAGTCTTTCCTCCCCGTCGGGGAATTGAATCCCGGTCTCCCGCGTGACAGGCGGGGATACTCACCACTATACTAACGAGGAGCAGGTGGTTTGGTCATTTGAAAAAATGTGGAGCATTGGATACTATCCCTAAATTTGGAGAGTTGGGTGTTAACCCTTCCAACAAAAACATCTGTAGAGACTGAATGGTTAGAGCTAGAGACTACTATGACCCATCTATGGAAAGCTGAGACCCTCACGAACACGTACATGTATTCGGTTTTGCTCTATACCTCTCACAAGCCACACGATAGTAGTTAGAAGGTGAGGTGTGTGTGGAAAATCCCAGGACATAGTCGCAAAGGCCAAACTCAAGACAGTTGTCACTGACTTGTTGGATATTCGTTTCCCATTTAACAACTAAAGCCTTGCACAAAGTACATCACCTCACACAGTGGAAATCTACAATGGATTCACAAAAGTCTACTGAGAATGCGTAAATGTCCAAACGGTAAGTGATCCCAAACTCAGACTTTTGTCACAAAAGCCAAACTCAAGACAGTTGTCACTGACTTGTTGGATATTCGTTTCCCATTTAACAACTAAAGCCTTGCACAAAGTACATCACCTCACACACTGGAAATCTACAATGGATTCACAAAAGTCTACTGAGAATGCGTAAATGTCCAAACGGTAAGTGATCCCAAACTCAGACTTTTGTCACAAAGGCCAAACTCAAGACAGTTGTCACTGACTTGTTGGATATTCGTTTCCCATTTAACAACTAAAGCCTTGCACAAAGTACATCACCTCACACACTGGAAATCTACAATGGATTCACAAAAGTCTACTGAGAATGCGTAAATGTCCAAACGGTAAGTGATCCCAAACTCAGACTTTTCAAGAGTCAGTTGAGAATTCTACCATGACCAGAGATTGCTGTTAACCTGGCAATGTAAACATAGATTTCTTCCTCAGGGGTTTGCATACTTGTCAAAATGGCTTGTTAAAAAATTCCTGCATTGGCCGGGAATCAAACCCGGGCCTCCAGCGTGGCAGGCAAGAATTCTACCACGGAACAACCAATGCCTTGCGATGCTGAAATAACCACCACGGCTGGAAATCGTAATAAGAAGCTTTAATTCAAAGCATATCTTCCACTTTGTGGGATCAGAGACATTGTACACCCTAATAAAATCAGTCTTTCCTCCCCGTCGGGGAATTGAACCCCGGTCTCCCGCGTGACAGGCGGGGATACTCACCACTATACTAACGAGGAGCAGGTGGGTTGGTCATTTGAAAAAATGTGGAGCATTGGATACTATCCCTAAATTTGGAGAGTTGGGTGTTAACCCTTCCAACAAAAACATCTGTAGAGACTGAATGGTTAGAGCTAGAAACTACTATGACCCATGTATGGAAAGCTGAGACCCTCACGAACACGTACATGTATTCGGTTTTGCTCTATACCTCTCACAAGCCACACGATAGTAGTTAGAAGGTGAGGTGTGTGTGGAAAATCCCAGGACATAGTCGCAAAGGCCAAACTCAAGACAGTTGTCACTGACTTGTTGGATATTCGTTTCCCATTTAACAACTAAAGCCTTGCACAAAGTACATCACCTCACACACTGGAAATCTACAATGGATTCACAAAAGTCTACTGAGAATGCGTAAATGTCCAAACGGTAAGTGATCCCAAACTCAGACTTTTGTCACAAAGGCCAAACTCAAGACAGTTGTCACTGACTTGTTGGATATTCGTTTCCCATTTAACAACTAAAGCCTTGCACAAAGTACATCACCTCACACACTGGAAATCTACAATGGATTCACAAAAGGCTACTGAGAATGCGTAAATGTCCAAACGGTAAGTGAACCCAAACTCAGACTTTTCAAGAGTCAGTTGAGAATTCTACCATGACCAGAGATTGCTGTTAACCTGGCAATGTAAACATAGATTTCTTCCTCAGGGGTTTGCATACTTGTCAAAATGGCTTGTTAAAAAATTCCTGCATTGGCCGGGAATCAAACCCGGGCCTCCCGCGTGGCAGGCAAGAATTCTACCACGGAACAACCAATGCCTTGCGATGCTGAAATAACCCCCACGGCTGGAAATCGTAATAAGAAGCTTTAATTCAAAGCATATCTTCCACTTTGTGGGATCAGAGACATTGTACACCCTAATAAAATCAGTCTTTCCTCCCCGTCGGGGAATTGAATCCCGGTCTCCCGCGTGACAGGCGGGGATACTCACCACTATACTAACGAGGAGCAGGTGGTTTGGTCATTTGAAAAAATGTGGAGCATTGGATACTATCCCTAAATTTGGAGAGTTGGGTGTTAACCCTTCCAACAAAAACATCTGTAGAGACTGAATGGTTAGAGCTAGAGACTACTATGACCCATCTATGGAAAGCTGAGACCCTCACGAACACGTACATGTATTCGGTTTTGCTCTATACCTCTCACAAGCCACACGATAGTAGTTAGAAGGTGAGGTGTGTGTGGAAAATCCCAGGACATAGTCGCAAAAGCCAAACTCAAGACAGTTGTCACTGACTTGTTGGATATTCGTTTCCCATTTAACAACTAAAGCCTTGCACAAAGTACATCACCTCACACACTGGAAATCTACAATGGATTCACAAAAGTCTACTGAGAATGCGTAAATGTCCAAACGGTAAGTGATCCCAAACTCAGACTTTTGTCACAAAGGCCAAACTCAAGACAGTTGTCACTGACTTGTTGGATATTCGTTTCCCATTTAACAACTAAAGCCTTGCACAAAGTACATCACCTCACACACTGGAAATCTACAATGGATTCACAAAAGGCTACTGAGAATGCGTAAATGTCCAAACGGTAAGTGAACCCAAACTCAGACTTTTCAAGAGTCAGTTGAGAATTCTACCATGACCAGAGATTGCTGTTAACCTGGCAATGTAAACATAGATTTCTTCCTCAGGGGTTTGCATACTTGTCAAAATGGCTTGTTAAAAAATTCCTGCATTGGCCGGGAATCAAACCCGGGCCTCCCGCGTGGCAGGCAAGAATTCTACCACGGAACAACCAATGCCTTGCGATGCTGAAATAACCCCCACGGCTGGAAATCGTAATAAGAAGCTTTAATTCAAAGCATATCTTCCACTTTGTGGGATCAGAGACATTGTACACCCTAATAAAATCAGTCTTTCCTCCCGTCGGGGAATTGAATCCCCGGTCTCCCGCGTGACAGGCGGGGATACTCACCACTATACTAACGAGGAGCAGGTGGTTTGGTCATTTGAAAAAATGTGGAGCATTGGATACTATCCCTAAATTTGGAGAGTTGGGTGTTAACCCTTCCAACAAAAACATCTGTAGAGACTGAATGGTTAGAGCTAGAGACGACTATGACCCATCTATGGAAAGCTGAGACCCTCACGAACACGTACATGTATTCGGTTTTGCTCTATACCTCTCACAAGCCACACGATAGTAGTTAGAAGGTGAGGTGTGTGTGGAAAATCCCAGGACATAGTCGCAAAGGCCAAACTCAAGACAGTTGTCACTGACTTGTTGGATATTCGTTTCCCATTTAACAACTAAAGCCTTGCACAAAGTACATCACCTCACACAGTGGAAATCTACAATGGATTCACAAAAGTCTACTGAGAATGCGTAAATGTCCAAACGGTAAGTGATCCCAAACTCAGACTTTTGTCACAAAGGCCAAACTCAAGACAGTTGTCACTGACTTGTTGGATATTCGTTTCCCATTTAACAACTAAAGCCTTGCACAAAGTACATCACCTCACACACTGGAAATCTACAATGGATTCACAAAAGTCTACTGAGAATGCGTAAATGTCCAAACGGTAAGTGATCCCAAACTCAGACTTTTGTCACAAAGGCCAAACTCAAGACAGTTGTCACTGACTTGTTGGATATTCGTTTCCCATTTAACAACTAAAGCCTTGCACAAAGTACATCACCTCACACACTGGAAATCTACAATGGATTCACAAAAGGCTACTGAGAATGCGTAAATGTCCAAACGGTAAGTGAACCCAAACTCAGACTTTTCAAGAGTCAGTTGAGAATTCTACCATGACCAGAGATTGCTGTTAACCTGGCAATGTAAACATAGATTTCTTCCTCAGGGGTTTGCATACTTGTCAAAATGGCTTGTTAAAAAATTCCTGCATTGGCCGGGAATCAAACCCGGGCCTCCCGCGTGGCAGGCAAGAATTCTACCACGGAACAACCAATGCCTTGCGATGCTGAAATAACCCCCACGGCTGGAAATCGTAATAAGAAGCTTTAATTCAAAGCATATCTTCCACTTTGTGGGATCAGAGACATTGTACACCCTAATAAAATCAGTCTTTCCTCCCGTCGGGGAATTGAATCCCGGTCTCCCGCGTGACAGGCGGGGATACTCACCACTATACTAACGAGGAGCAGGTGGTTTGGTCATTTGAAAAAATGTGGAGCATTGGATACTATCCCTAAATTTGGAGAGTTGGGTGTTAACCCTTCCAACAAAAACATCTGTAGAGACTGAATGGTTAGAGCTAGAGACTACTATGACCCATCTATGGAAAGCTGAGACCCTCACGAACACGTACATGTATTCGGTTTTGCTCTATACCTCTCACAAGCCACACGATAGTAGTTAGAAGGTGAGGTGTGTGTGGAAAATCCCAGGACATAGTCGCAAAGGCCAAACTCAAGACAGTTGTCACTGACTTGTTGGATATTCGTTTCCCATTTAACAACTAAAGCCTTGCACAAAGTACATCACCTCACACACTGGAAATCTACAATGGATTCACAAAAGTCTACTGAGAATGCGTAAATGTCCAAACGGTAAGTGATCCCAAACTCAGACTTTTGTCACAAAAGCCAAACTCAAGACAGTTGTCACTGACTTGTTGGATATTCGTTTCCCATTTAACAACTAAAGCCTTGCACAAAGTACATCACCTCACACACTGGAAATCTACAATGGATTCACAAAAGTCTACTGAGAATGCGTAAATGTCCAAACGGTAAGTGATCCCAAACTCAGACTTTTGTCACAAAGGCCAAACTCAAGACAGTTGTCACTGACTTGTTGGATATTCGTTTCCCATTTAACAACTAAAGCCTTGCACAAAGTACATCACCTCACACACTGGAAATCTACAATGGATTCACAAAAGGCTACTGAGAATGCGTAAATGTCCAAACGGTAAGTGAACCCAAACTCAGACTTTTCAAGAGTCAGTTGAGAATTCTACCATGACCAGAGATTGCTGTTAACCTGGCAATGTAAACATAGATTTCTTCCTCAGGGGTTTGCATACTTGTCAAAATGGCTTGTTAAAAAATTCCTGCATTGGCCGGGAATCAAACCCGGGCCTCCCGCGTGGCAGGCAAGAATTCTACCACGGAACAACCAATGCCTTGCGATGCTGAAATAACCCCCACGGCTGGAAATCGTAATAAGAAGCTTTAATTCAAAGCATATCTTCCACTTTGTGGGATCAGAGACATTGTACACCCTAATAAAATCAGTCTTTCCTCCCCGTCGGGGAATTGAACCCCGGTCTCCCGCGTGACAGGCGGGGATACTCACCACTATACTAACGAGGAGCAGGTGGTTTGGTCATTTGAAAAAATGTGGAGCATTGGATACTATCCCTAAATTTGGAGAGTTGGGTGTTAACCCTTCCAACAAAAACATCTGTAGAGACTGAATGGTTAGAGCTAGAAACTACTATGACCCATGTATGGAAAGCTGAGACCCTCACGAACACGTACATGTATTCGGTTTTGCTCTATACCTCTCACAAGCCACACGATAGTAGTTAGAAGGTGAGGTGTGTGTGGAAAATCCCAGGACATAGTCGCAAAGGCCAAACTCAAGACAGTTGTCACTGACTTGTTGGATATTCGTTTCCCATTTAACAACTAAAGCCTTGCACAAAGTACATCACCTCACACACTGGAAATCTACAATGGATTCACAAAAGTCTACTGAGAATGCGTAAATGTCCAAACGGTAAGTGATCCCAAACTCAGACTTTTGTCACAAAAGCCAAACTCAAGACAGTTGTCACTGACTTGTTGGATATTCGTTTCCCATTTAACAACTAAAGCCTTGCACAAAGTACATCACCTCACACACTGGAAATCTACAATGGATTCACAAAAGTCTACTGAGAATGCGTAAATGTCCAAACGGTAAGTGATCCCAAACTCAGACTTTTGTCACAAAGGCCAAACTCAAGACAGTTGTCACTGACTTGTTGGATATTCGTTTCCCATTTAACAACTAAAGCCTTGCACAAAGTACATCACCTCACACACTGGAAATCTACAATGGATTCACAAAAGGCTACTGAGAATGCGTAAATGTCCAAACGGTAAGTGAACCCAAACTCAGACTTTTCAAGAGTCAGTTGAGAATTCTACCATGACCAGAGATTGCTGTTAACCTGGCAATGTAAACATAGATTTCTTCCTCAGGGGTTTGCATACTTGTCAAAATGGCTTGTTAAAAAATTCCTGCATTGGCCGGGAATCAAACCCGGGCCTCCAGCGTGGCAGGCAAGAATTCTACCACGGAACAACCAATGCCTTGCGATGCTGAAATAACCCCCACGGCTGGAAATCGTAATAAGAAGCTTTAATTCAAAGCATATCTTCCACTTTGTGGGATCAGAGACATTGTACACCCTAATAAAATCAGTCTTTCCTCCCCGTCGGGGAATTGAATCCCGGTCTCCCGCGTGACAGGCGGGGATACTCACCACTATACTAACGAGGAGCAGGTGGTTTGGTCATTTGAAAAAATGTGGAGCATTGGATACTATCCCTAAATTTGGAGAGTTGGGTGTTAACCCTTCCAACAAAAACATCCTTAGAGACTGAATGGTTAGAGCTAGAGACTACTATGACCCATCTATGGAAAGCTGAGACCCTCACGAACACGTACATGTATTCGGTTTTGCTCTATACCTCTCACAAGCCACACGATAGTAGTTAGAAGGTGAGGTGTGTGTGGAAAATCCCAGGACATAGTCGCAAAGGCCAAACTCAAGACAGTTGTCACTGACTTGTTGGATATTCGTTTCCCATTTAACAACTAAAGCCTTGCACAAAGTACATCACCTCACACACTGGAAATCTACAATGGATTCACAAAAGTCTACTGAGAATGCGTAAATGTCCAAACGGTAAGTGATCCCAAACTCAGACTTTTGTCACAAAAGCCAAACTCAAGACAGTTGTCACTGACTTGTTGGATATTCGTTTCCCATTTAACAACTAAAGCCTTGCACAAAGTACATCACCTCACACACTGGAAATCTACAATGGATTCACAAAAGTCTACTGAGAATGCGTAAATGTCCAAACGGTAAGTGATCCCAAACTCAGACTTTTGTCACAAAAGCCAAACTCAAGACAGTTGTCACTGACTTGTTGGATATTCGTTTCCCATTTAACAACTAAAGCCTTGCACAAAGTACATCACCTCACACACTGGAAATCTACAATGGATTCACAAAAGGCTACTGAGAATGCGTAAATGTCCAAACGGTAAGTGAACCCAAACTCAGACTTTTCAAGAGTCAGTTGAGAATTCTACCATGACCAGAGATTGCTGTTAACCTGGCAATGTAAACATAGATTTCTTCCTCAGGGGTTTGCATACTTGTCAAAATGGCTTGTTAAAAAATTCCTGCATTGGCCGGGAATCAAACCCGGGCCTCCCGCGTGGCAGGCAAGAATTCTACCACGGAACAACCAATGCCTTGCGATGCTGAAATAACCCCCACGGCTGGAAATCGTAATAAGAAGCTTTAATTCAAAGCATATCTTCCACTTTGTGGGATCAGAGACATTGTACACCCTAATAAAATCAGTCTTTCCTCCCCGTCGGGGAATTGAATCCCGGTCTCCCGCATGACAGGCGGGGATACTCACCACTATACTAACGAGGAGCAGGTGGTTTGGTCATTTGAAAAAATGTGGAGCATTGGATACTATCCCTAAATTTGGAGAGTTGGGTGTTAACCCTTCCAACAAAAACATCCTTAGAGACTGAATGGTTAGAGCTAGAGACTACTATGACCCATCTATGGAAAGCTGAGACCCTCACGAACACGTACATGTATTCGGTTTTGCTCTATACCTCTCACAAGCCACACGATAGTAGTTAGAAGGTGAGGTGTGTGTGGAAAATCCCAGGACATAGTCGCAAAGGCCAAACTCAAGACAGTTGTCACTGACTTGTTGGATATTCGTTTCCCATTTAACAACTAAAGCCTTGCACAAAGTACATCACCTCACACACTGGAAATCTACAATGGATTCACAAAAGTCTACTGAGAATGCGTAAATGTCCAAACGGTAAGTGATCCCAAACTCAGACTTTTGTCACAAAAGCCAAACTCAAGACAGTTGTCACTGACTTGTTGGATATTCGTTTCCCATTTAACAACTAAAGCCTTGCACAAAGTACATCACCTCACACACTGGAAATCTACAATGGATTCACAAAAGTCTACTGAGAATGCGTAAATGTCCAAACGGTAAGTGATCCCAAACTCAGACTTTTGTCACAAAGGCCAAACTCAAGACAGTTGTCACTGACTTGTTGGATATTCGTTTCCCATTTAACAACTAAAGCCTTGCACAAAGTACATCACCTCACACACTGGAAATCTACAATGGATTCACAAAAGTCTACTGAGAATGCGTAAATGTCCAAACGGTAAGTGATCCCAAACTCAGACTTTTCAAGAGTCAGTTGAGAATTCTACCATGACCAGAGATTGCTGTTAACCTGGCAATGTAAACATAGATTTCTTCCTCAGGGGTTTGCATACTTGTCAAAATGGCTTGTTAAAAAATTCCTGCATTGGCCGGGAATCAAACCCGGGCCTCCAGCGTGGCAGGCAAGAATTCTACCACGGAACAACCAATGCCTTGCGATGCTGAAATAACCCCCACGGCTGGAAATCGTAATAAGAAGCTTTAATTCAAAGCATATCTTCCACTTTGTGGGATCAGAGACATTGTACACCCTAATAAAATCAGTCTTTCCTCCCCGTCGGGGAATTGAACCCCGGTCTCCCGCGTGACAGGCGGGGATACTCACCACTATACTAACTAGGAGCAGGTGGGTTGGTCATTTGAAAAAATGTGGAGCATTGGATACTATGCCTAAATTTGGAGAGTTGGGTGTTAACCCTTCAAACAAAAACATCTGTAGAGACTGAATGGTTAGAGCTAGAAACTACTATGACCCATGTATGGAAAGCTGAGACCCTCACGAACACGTACATGTATTCGGTTTTGCTCTATACCTCTCACAAGCCACACGATAGTAGTTAGAAGGTGAGGTGTGTGTGGAAAATCCCAGGACATAGTCGCAAAGGCCAAACTCAAGACAGTTGTCACTGACTTGTTGGATATTCGTTTCCCATTTAACAACTAAAGCCTTGCACAAAGTACATCACCTCACACACTGGAAATCTACAATGGATTCACAAAAGTCTACTGAGAATGCGTAAATGTCCAAACGGTAAGTGATCCCAAACTCAGACTTTTGTCACAAAGGCCAAACTCAAGACAGTTGTCACTGACTTGTTGGATATTCGTTTCCCATTTAACAACTAAAGCCTTGCACAAAGTACATCACCTCACACACTGGAAATCTACAATGGATTCACAAAAGTCTACTGAGAATGCGTAAATGTCCAAACGGTAAGTGATCCCAAACTCAGACTTTTGTCACAAAGGCCAAACTCAAGACAGTTGTCACTAACTTGTTGGATATTCGTTTCCCATTTAACAACTAAAGCCTTGCACAAAGTAAATCACATCACACACTGGAAATCTACAATGGATTCACAAAAGGCTACTGAGAATGCGTAAATGTCCAAACGGTAAGTGAACCCAAACTCAGACTTTTCAAGAGTCAGTTGAGAATTCTACCATGACCAGAGATTGCTGTTAACCTGGCAATGTAAACATAGATTTCTTCCTCAGGGGTTTGCATACTTGTCAAAATGGCTTGTTAAAAAATTCCTGCATTGGCCGGGAATCAAACCCGGGCCTCCCGCGTGGCAGGCAAGAATTCTACCACGGAACAACCAATGCCTTGCGATGCTGAAATAACCCCCACGGCTGGAAATCGTAATAAGAAGCTTTAATTCAAAGCATATCTTCCACTTTGTGGGATCAGAGACATTGTACACCCTAATAAAATCAGTCTTTCCTCCCCGTCGGGGAATTGAATCCCGGTCTCCCGCATGACAGGCGGGGATACTCACCACTATACTAACGAGGAGCAGGTGGTTTGGTCATTTGAAAAAATGTGGAGCATTGGATACTATCCCTAAATTTGGAGAGTTGGGTGTTAACCCTTCCAACAAAAACATCCTTAGAGACTGAATGGTTAGAGCTAGAGACTACTATGACCCATCTATGGAAAGCTGAGACCCTCACGAACACGTACATGTATTCGGTTTTGCTCTATACCTCTCACAAGCCACACGATAGTAGTTAGAAGGTGAGGTGTGTGTGGAAAATCCCAGGACATAGTCGCAAAGGCCAAACTCAAGACAGTTGTCACTGACTTGTTGGATATTCGTTTCCCATTTAACAACTAAAGCCTTGCACAAAGTACATCACCTCACACACTGGAAATCTACAATGGATTCACAAAAGTCTACTGAGAATGCGTAAATGTCCAAACGGTAAGTGATCCCAAACTCAGACTTTTGTCACAAAAGCCAAACTCAAGACAGTTGTCACTGACTTGTTGGATATTCGTTTCCCATTTAACAACTAAAGCCTTGCACAAAGTACATCACCTCACACACTGGAAATCTACAATGGATTCACAAAAGTCTACTGAGAATGCGTAAATGTCCAAACGGTAAGTGATCCCAAACTCAGACTTTTGTCACAAAGGCCAAACTCAAGACAGTTGTCACTGACTTGTTGGATATTCGTTTCCCATTTAACAACTAAAGCCTTGCACAAAGTACATCACCTCACACACTGGAAATCTACAATGGATTCACAAAAGTCTACTGAGAATGCGTAAATGTCCAAACGGTAAGTGATCCCAAACTCAGACTTTTCAAGAGTCAGTTGAGAATTCTACCATGACCAGAGATTGCTGTTAACCTGGCAATGTAAACATAGATTTCTTCCTCAGGGGTTTGCATACTTGTCAAAATGGCTTGTTAAAAAATTCCTGCATTGGCCGGGAATCAAACCCGGGCCTCCCGCGTGGCAGGCAAGAATTCTACCACGGAACAACCAATGCCTTGCGATGCTGAAATAACCCCCACGGCTGGAAATCGTAATAAGAAGCTTTAATTCAAAGCATATCTTCCACTTTGTGGGATCAGAGACATTGTACACCCTAATAAAATCAGTCTTTCCTCCCCGTCGGGGAATTGAACCCCGGTCTCCCGCGTGACAGGCGGGGATAATCACCACTATACTAACGAGGAGCAGGTGGGTTGGTCATTTGAAAAAATGTGGAGCATTGGATACTATCACTAAATTTGGAGAGTTGGGTGTTAACCCTTCAAACAAAAACATCTGTAGAGACTGAATGGTTAGAGCTAGAGACTACTATGACCCATCTATGGAAAGCTGAGACCCTCACGAACACGTACATGTATTCGGTTTTGCTCTATACCTCTCACAAGCCACACGATAGTAGTTAGAAGGTGAGGTGTGTGTGGAAAATCCAAGGACATAGTCGCAAAGGCCAAACTCAAGACAGTTGTCACTGACTTGTTGGATATTCGTTTCCCATTTAACAACTAAAGCCTTGCACAAAGTACATCACCTCACACACTGGAAATCTACAATGGATTCACAAAAGTCTACTGAGAATGCGTAAATGTCCAAACGGTAAGTGATCCCAAACTCAGACTTTTGTCACAAAGGCCAAACTCAAGACAGTTGTCACTGACTTGTTGGATATTCGTTTCCCATTTAACAACTAAAGCCTTGCACAAAGTACATCACCTCACACACTGGAAATCTACAATGGATTCACAAAAGTCTACTGAGAATGCGTAAATGTCCAAACGGTAAGTGATCCCAAACTCAGACTTTTGTCACAAAGGCCAAACTCAAAACAGTTGTCACTGACTTGTTGGATATTCGTTTCCCATTTAACAACTAAAGCCTTGCACAAAGTACATCACCTCACACACTGGAAATCTACAATGGATTCACAAAAGTCTACTGAGACTGCGTAAATGTCCAAACGGTAAGTGATCCCAAACTCAGACTTTTGTCACAAAGGCCAAACTCAAGACAGTTGTCACTAACTTGTTGGATATTCGTTTCCCATTTAACAACTAAAGCCTTGCACAAAGTAAATCACATCACACACTGGAAATCTGCAATGGATTCACAAAAGGCTACTGAGAATGCATAAATGTCCAAACGGTAAGTGATCCCAAACTCAGACTTTTGTCACAAGAGTCAGTTGAGAATTCTACCATGACCAGAGATTGCTGTTAACCTGGCAATGTAAACATAGATTTCTTCCTCAGGGGTTTGCATACTTGTCAAAATGGCTTGTTAAAAAATTCCTGCATTGGCCGGGAATCAAACCCGGGCCTCCCGCGTGGCAGGCAAGAGTTCTACCACGGAACAACCAATGCCTTGCGATGCTGAAATAACCCCCACGGCTGGAAATTGTAATAAGAAGCTTTAATTCAAAGCATATCTTCCACTTTGTGGGATCAGAGACATTGTACACCCTAATAAAATCAGCCTTTCCTCCCCGTCAGGGTATTGAACCCCGGTCTCCCGCGCGACAGGCGGGGATACTCACCACTATACTAACGAGGAGCAGGTGGGTTGGTCATTTGAAAAAATGTGGAGCATTGGATACTATCCCTAAATTCGGAGAGTTGGGTGTTAACCATTGTACACCCTAATAAAATTAGTCTTTAGTAAAATTAGTCCTAATAATTAGTCCTGGCAATCTAAATAGAGATTTCTTCCTCAGGGGTTTGCATACTTGTCAAAATGGCTTGTTCAAAAATTCCTGCATTGGCCGGGAATCGAACCCGGGCCCTTGTTTTCAGATTAGCCTTGTTAGGGAGCCTTGTTTTCAGATTAGCCTTGTTAAAATCCCCAGCTACAATAAATGCAGCCTCAGGATATGTGGTTTCCAGTTTACATACAGTGAGGGAAAAAAGTATTTGATCCACTGCTGATTTGGTACATTTGCCCACTGACAAAGAAATGATCAGTCTATCATTTTAATGGTAGGTTTATTTGAACAGCGAGAGACAGAAGCACAACAAAAGAATCCAGAAAAACATTTGTCAAAAATGTTATAAATTGACATGCATTTTAATGAGGTTAATACGTTTTTGACCCCCTCTCAATCAGAAAGATTTCTGGCTCCCAGGTGTCTTTTATACAGGTAACGAGCTGAGATTAGGAGCACACTCTTAAAGGGAGTGCTCCTAATCTCAGTTTGTTACCTGTAAAAAAGACACCTGTCCACAGAAGCAATCAATCAATCAGATTCCAAACTCTCCACCATGGCCAAGACCAAAGAGCTCTCCAAGGATGTCAGGGACAAGATTGTAGACTTACACAAGGCTGGAATGGGCTACAAGACCATCGCCAAGCAGCTTGGTGAGAAGGTGACAACAGTTGGTGCGATTATTAGCAAATGGAAGAAACACAAAAGAACTGTCAATCTCCCTCGGCCTAAGGCTCCATGCAAGATCTCACCTCGTGGAGTTGCAATGATCATGAGAACGGTGAGGAATCAGCCCAGAACTACACGGGAGGATCTTGTCAATGATCTCAAGGCAGCTGGGACCATAGTCACCAAGAAAACAATTGGTAACCCACTATGCCGTGAAGGACTGAAATCCTGCAGCGCCCGCAAGGTCCCCCTGCTCAAGAAAGCACATATACATGCCCGTCTGAAGTTTGCCAATGAACCTCTGAATGATTCAGAGGACAACTGGGTGAAAGTGTTGAGGTCAGATGAGACCAAAATGGAGCTCTTTGACATCAACTCAACTCGCCATGTTTGGAGGAGGAGGAATGCTGCCTATGACCCCAAGAACACTATCCCCACCATCAAACATGGAGGTGGAAACATTATGCTTTGGGGGTGTTCTTCTGCTAAGAGGACAGGACAACTTCACCGCATCAAAGGGACGATGGACGGGACCATGTACTGTCAAATCTTGGGTGAGAACCTCCTTCCCTCAGCCAGGGCATTGAAAATGGGTCGTGGATGGGTATTCCAGCATGACAATGACCCAAAACACACAGCCAAGGCAACAAAAGAGTGGCTCAAGAAGAAGGACATTAAGGTCCTGGAGTGGCCTAGCCAGACCTTAATCCCATAGAAAATCTGTGGAGGGAGCTGAAGGTTCGAGTTGCCAAATGTCAACCTTGAAACCTTAATGACTTGGAGAAGATCTGCAAAGAGGAGTGGGACAAAATCCCTCCTGAGATGTGTGCAAACCTGGTGGCCAACTACAAGAAACGTCTGAAGTCTGTGATTGCCAACAAGGGTTTTACCACCAAGTACAAAGTCATGTTTTGCAGAGGGGTCAAATACTTATTTCCCTCATTAAAATGCAAATCATTTTATAACATTTTTGACATGCGTTTTTCTGGATTTTTTTGTTGTTATTCTGTCTCTCACTGTTCAAATAAACCTACCATTAAAATTATAGACTGATCATTTCTTTGTCAGTGGGCAAACTTACAAAATCAGCAGGGGATCAAATACTTTTTTCCCTCACTGTAGAGTCAAATGAAGTTCGTTCAGGGCCGTCCGTCGATGTATCTGCTTGCTGGGGAATATACACAACTGTGATTATGATCAAAGAGAATTCTCTTGGTAGATAATGCGGTCGGCATTTGATTGTGAGGAATTCTAAGTCAGGTGAACAAAAGGACTTGAGTTCTTGTATGTTGTTATGATCACACCACGTCTCGTTAATCATAAGGCATACACCCCCGCCCTTCTTCTTACCAGAGAGATGCTTGTTTCTGTCGGCGCGATGCAAAAATAATCCAGGTGGCTTTACCAGCTCCGATAGCGTGTCTCGACTGAGCCATGTTTCCGTGAAATAAAGAACGTTACAGTCTCTGATGTCTCTCTGGAAGGCAACCCTTGCTTGGATTTCATCTACCTTGTTGTCTAGAGACTGGACATTGGCGAGTAGTATGCTCGGGAGCGGTGTGCGATGTGCCCGTCTACGGAGCCTGACCAGAAGACCGCTCCGTCTGCCCCTTCTGCGGCGCCGTTGTTTTGGCTCGCCGGCTGGGATCCGATCCATTGTCCTGGGTGGTGGGCCAAACAGAGTATCCGCTTCGGGAAAGTCGTATTCCTGGTCGCAATGTTGGTGAGTTGACGTTGCTCTTATATCCAATAGTTCCTCCCGACTGTATGTAATAAAACCTAAGATTTCCTGGGGTAACAATGTAAGAAAAAACACATAAAACACTGCTTAGTTTACTAGGAACGCGAAGCGAGGGAGCCATCTCTGTCAGCGCCAGAACTCAGCAATGATAATGCGAACACCTTTGAATTGCTGGAAAACTTCACTGATTTGATCCTGAAAGGTAGGTGTTGGAACCTGTATCTTCCCTATGGAGTGTTTAATGTACACAGCCGTGATAACTCCTTGTCAATCTTTACATAACTAGGCAAGTTGGTTAAGAACAAATTCTTATTTACAATGAAGGCCTAACCCCAACCCAATTGTGCACCGCCCAATTGGACTCCCAATCAAAGCAGGATGTAATACATCCTGGAATCGAACCAGGGACTGCAATGACACCTCTTACACTGAGATGCAGTGGCTTAGTCCACTGCAACACTCGGGAGCCCACTTAACATGCCAGTAGCCATCCTTTTCTACCAAGATGGTAAATATCTTCTTTCTAGTCAGCTTACCCAGCACGTCCCCTGTAGTTGGGTTGGAATAGTGTTACTGGAGAACAGCTCTGTTTAGGTCGCGGGGATCCAAGCAGACCTGCAGTTTCCCATTTTTCTTCTCTGTGATTACCAGACTGCTGACCCATGCAGTGGGTTCTGTCACAAGGTTGACGACATCAGCCTCCAGTAGGTGATTCAGTGAGTTATTCAGTCTGTCCATTACTGCTGTCATGATGTTGGCCTGTGGGTAAGGTTTATGACCCCCCCCCCATAAATACCTTTCTCCCTTCCCCTCTCTTACTGACCCTACTGAAGGACTGCTGTCCTGTTAAATATAGAGAGTCTGGGAACATCAAACAAATGGGGAAAGGAACCATATTTTGGTAATAAAACCAGTTGGAAATATGCTTGATAACGTAATGAGTATGGAGGTCAGTTCATTGTTATCTGGGACATTATGATTGATGACAGGACGACATAAACTGTACCTGAGAAAGTATACACCCTCTAGTTATCAGAGTCACATGGAATTGTTATGCAATTGAAATGTTTGATATTGAAATTGTTTGTTAGGAGATTAAATGTAATTTTAGCTTCCAAATGAGAGAATTGGGTTTTCATAAGGAAAGTGCCCTGCTCGATCAGTGGCCCAACCCTGTGAAGAGACAGGGGTTATAAACGATGAAACACCTCCTTCCCCCTCTCCACTATATAAGCCTTTGACGAAAAGATAACCAGGAGTTCCAGTACGTGAGGTCTGCAGCCTCTATGTTAGAAGGACACATGTCAAGAACAGAACTAAGCCAACCTTGGCGTGAGCTATGGTATGAACTGGTATGAACTTTGAGCTTATTCACTACAGAAGTGATACTTCCTAGCCGTTGAGTTAGCAGCGGCCGCTGTCGACGTGGGCTCGGAAAGGACGGACGATGGATCCAGTCTAACAAACAGACGAAGATACCACCACGTATCCAATTTACCACCAGAGACATTGTTCCGAGTACAGGAAGATCTGTTGGCCAACCCGGCCAGCATCTACGACCAATCTACCGAAGCGCAGCTCAGAGTAAATATTTATTGCATTTTCCTTTTCCAAATGGGCGGTAATTTAGAATGCATAAGATAATGTATTTACGATAGCATAGCTGCTGTTTGTGGTTCCTAAGTCTTCCCGCTCTTTCATTCAAGCCCAACCCCCTTTCCTTTGTGTAACCAGGTTCCGTCCACGGGGACGTTTTCTGTATGACATCATTGGTATTCTGTGTATTTGTAATTCTGTGTGATTAGTTAGGTATTTAGTAAATAAATAATTAAACCCAATTTTGTATTGCTGATTCAACTTGTTAGCCAGGGTTCGTGAAGATAACCAAGAATTTACAACTTTCATTATGAGACTGAAAATAAGATAAGGGTTAATATTGACTGCTATCGATGTAAAATATTGCTAAGTATTTTAAGAGTTTATTCGGAAGATAACAGCTCTATAAACGTTCTTCCGTGGTGCCCCGACTTTCTAGTTAATTACATTTACATGATTAGCTTAATCAGGTAATATTAATTACAGAGAAATCATTTTATAAATTAGCATGTCATATCACTTAATCCGGCATAGCCAAAGACACGACATATTGGAGCCCCCGTGCGAGGAATCTAAAATGGGATGACGCTTTCATTTTGATTCAGCATATATAAAATTGAAAAGCAGATTACATAATATACCAAGTTTATTAGATACATTATGGGAATTGTAGACCGGAATTATTGGTGCGTGTGTGCTCCGGAGAATCGCCTCCGTGTTGTGCTCTGAGGGAATCAGTGGCGAGCATAAGCTATACAGTTCTGTATGAGGACTGATAAAGCTATCTGATAAATAGCGCGTTTGGCCAAACGCTGGGCTATTTCTGCCTCGCGCGTTTCAGACGGGTGTTGGCTAGGTCATTATTAATTTCTCGAGCGAGGACAAAGAGCCAGCCGATTGAAATTTAGGAGAGATTAGCTTGACCAGCGATAAGTATCTCTCTGTCTCTCTCGCGTTTCGATGCGAGTAGACCACGGTGCATTTTGTTGTTTACCGCGAGTTCCGGTTAAAACATCGTCAAATATCGCCGAAAAGGGTTTGAACATAATACGTTATAAGTAAAACCTTTCCCTTGCCAAGGGAATCCTATGTTGAGCATTTTTCAGGCATCAAGTAGCATTAGCTTGCTCGAGATGCTAAGCTAACAAAAGGGAAAACAGCCATGTTGTTTTGTGCCACATTGTAATTCATCCGACTTGAGTTGGATTTCAACGTGTGCCAGCAGACTCCCCTATGAGAGTCACCAGTACTTTCCTTCAATTAGAATTAGTCAGGTGACACTCAAGTCGTTACTCGTGATATCCAGACGGATATCGATGTCTTATTCAATTGAACTAATAAGTGAAATTGCCAGATTTACATTCTCAAGTTTAAATAATATCCAATTTGATGAGTTTTCTAAATGAGACATTGTAATCTTTTTCCACATTAACCTAGATGAATAAACCTCTCAGGTTAATTAAAGTTTAAATCCCAAATAGCCTATACAGGTTTGATTTATCATTAAAATTGATCAATCATTAAAATTTGGTTTTTGCAAAACCCATTCAGTAATCCAGTACTGACAGAAGTCCCGCCCCAGCGGGAATCCCATGTGGCTTCGGCCCAAGGAAGAAGTGTACCATAGTGGGGAGTGTGCCCAACATTTGATCTACTGTTTACACTTATGATATCCAATCAATGGAGATTGTATGGATTATCATCTCATTCAATTTAATAAGTTAAATTGTTGAACATACCTTAATGTTCTTCCAATCAAATGAGACACTTTTAAAACTTCTCATATTAACCTGGATGAAGCAACCTCTAAGGTTAATTCATGTTTAATACCCAGATAGCCTACCCAGGTAGGATTAATCATTGGCATTGATTAATTCATTCAATTTGCTTTTGCAAATTCATTCACATCCAACTTCCACATTACTGGTACAGTACTGATGGTTCGTCAACATCTATAAATAGAATAAACTTGTCTTTGCAGCTTCCAATGAATTCCAAACCCAAACATTGAAAAAAAATAGGAACATTTTTCCTCTAAATTTTTCTAATAATGTGCAAGCTACCAAAGGAGGTGGTCACCACTCCTCCGCTAATTAGTGAACCTCCACCCATAAAAGGATTGATCTCTGACCTCAGCAGCGATACCAACCCTAATTATGCCATTAGTGAAAAATCAGCCGAAATTGCGAACGCTGTCCAAAATCAACCATCAAACACAGGCTTTGTGACGGTTCTCTCCACTTTAGCACTTATGTATCGCCATCAAAGGTTGGCATCGATCCAATACCACAGTGCACAGCTGAAGCACGTGCAAGACATGGCTAACATGAGGGCACAGGTGGAGAGAACTGAGCAACTATTGACAAAAGCAGGAAATGAAAACATTCTGCTAGTTGAGGAACTGCGTTTGAAATCGGAACAATTAAAAGTAATTGCAAATACTTATGACGATGAACGAGCACAAACTCTCGAACAAAATCGTCATCTGCAGGAACAACTCGATTTAGCCAAAACTAAATACGATGATGTCCACGCCAAACTAGATAAATCTGAAGAGTTATCTACAAACAGGAGCGCTCAACTTGACAACATGCATGCTGTTTTGTTGAACGTTACTCAAGGTAACAATGTTCTACTCCAAATTCTGCAGACCAAAGACAGATTGATGAACACAATGACAAAGTTGGATGACAAATCAGCAGAACTTATTGAAGTCGCTGACCAAATGAATGATGAGAGAACTCAGGTGATGAGGATGGAAATATTAATTTCTAAGCAAGCAGAGGAAATCTCATCACTGAATCTCTCGCTCCGTACTCGAGACCTCTATCTGCAAACCATGACAGATAAGTTTGAGACCGAAAGGAGCAGGGGTGACACTCACGTGTCCAAAATTGGTACTCTAAGCGTTCAAGTGGACTCTGCAATGCAGCAGAAGACCACCCTTAGGTACCATCTGGAGGAAGTCCAGAATGGTCACACTCTACAGCATGACTACCCATCCAAGCAACCGGAGTCCGGTACTCAAAGGAGTGAAGACGATAGATTTCAGACATTGCCTCCATCATGTGTCCCTCAGTCTTCTCCTCTTGGCCATTCGGCACTGAGTAATATGGAGCCTCTTGGCCAACAAAGACAAAGCTTGGCTTCTCCTCTTGGCCTTTCGGCCCCAATTTCTCCACAGGATGAAGCCAATCCTCTCCGCCCGCTTGGCGCGGAATACCTTGACAAACTCGTCAAGAATTTCCCCACCTTTGACCCCGTTCCAGGTCAGCCAAAGATACTGAGACGTTCCTAGCTGACATAGAGGACGCGTTGGGTGGCTACCCGAACGCTACGGGTTCTGACAGGGTTTACCTGTTGAAGCGAACGTCGAATAGACACGTGACGAGGTTCATTCGCCTACAACAGCAACACGTGCTAAATGACTACGCTACGAATTCAGTGGTTCTGCGACTCGCAAACACGATAGCTCACTGGCTAACACGATCAAACAAGCTCGGAACGAACACCCACAAGCTTTCTATCATAGGCTTCGTTCAGCTTACTTTGGCCTACTCACGGAAACAGGAATGGAAGAGCTGTTACCATTCAAACAAATGTTTCTGTCAAACATGTATCCCACCTTCATTACCTACTTGGGCCCTGCAGCCCACGTTGGCTTGCCTATCTTACAACTCAGAGAGCTTACCAAGCACAGCTTTTGAGGCATCAAAAGCTCGCAACACTAAGAGCCCTGACCACTCGGTTTTGAAGTTTGACCAGGAGCACTCAATCCAGTTAGAGGGTGCATTATCAGGTATTGGAGCGTCGAGAGATGACGCACCACAACAGTTTCTAACACGAAACCATGATTCCAATAACCGCCGCGGTCGAAATAACTGTAAAGTACGTCGTCTTCAAAACGACTACCGCTACAATCGACCTGTTCGCTACGTTCCTGCACCTAACCCACACAAAGTGTCAGAGCACAAGGTTAACAAAGGGTTGAAGGATGATCAAAACGTAGACCAATGTTCTCCAGAAGTTCTACTACGTGAAGAACTAAAGCAAGAACAATTTGAGAAAAGGGTAAAAGATAAGTCACTAGGACTAGACGGGGAATTACCGGACACCAGGTCCACAGAAATTAACACCCATAGCAAGGACGTTAAAGTTCAAATTTCTCCCGCTCTCATTCAAAACCCTATCCAGGGCCTGCTTGATCAAGAAACAAGCCCCCGGGCTTTGTCTGTAGACTCTGATACAAAAGTTGCGAAGATAAAGGTCAAACGCTTCGTTAAAGCCAAGCCCACTCAAAATCGGAAAAGTCAATCTGCTTCCATCTTGAACAGACATGGCACACCACGTCGTTGCGAACGACCACTCCACTTTGTGGGGAATATGTCCACTAACCACGAATCTAAACGGCCATACCTGGAAACAGTCCTGGAGGACTGCTTAGCTTGTCATGCGCTAATTGATTCGGGTGCGACAATATCACTCATCTCTCAAACATTGTTTGATGATCTCAAAAGGGCTTTGAAGCCAACTAAACGTTGGTTAAAAGTGGAACGATGCGACACTAAACTTCGAGGGGTCACTCAGACTACCTCGCCTCTCACATTGAGAGTCATGCTGAAACTACACTTCCAGGACGTATCGCTCGTTCACCCTGTGTATGTTACCAGCCTCGAAACTGTAACCCTGCTACTTGGAGCAGACTTGATGGATCGGTTACTCCCATTGATGGATTGGAAAACCAACCAGGTATGGTCACAGGCCACAGTGCCTTCTCCACTGACCACACTGTCTTCCCCTAACGCTAGCTGCAATGCAGTCATTCACGAGGGGTATCTGTCAAAAGCACCCCTTGGGAAAAATACGTTTAGAAACCTCTTGGTGCAGAATCCGATCCAAGGAGATATTACGATATCTCGACACATTCCATCAGCCAATCTGATTGACCATTCTTTTCATGATTTCGAGCCAGCTGTCTCTGTGAATGAGCAACTTCCCTCCTTCTTGCAGTCGTGCAATACGGTAGTTGAGATGAACTTCTCTTGCCCCTCGGACACTTCCGCAAGCACTGCGGCCGTCTCAGCAAGAAAAACATTGATGCGCAGAGTACACTCTGCTTCCGATGATACACCTTCTGCTTTGTTGGGGACTGTCCCCCCTTACAATGACACTAATGGCGTCAGTCCAGCAACGGACCCGATGACTCCCACTGGTGAAACACTTTGCGATATCACAGACCGATATCCTCGTCTCAGTTTGCAGGTACTGAAGAGGTTGCCACACGTGGACGCGGTGGTGACTGACAGACCTCGACAGCCACTGAGGGTGTTGAAGCACAAACACCAGGAGATTTGGTTGAAAGGTTACAGCCATTCTCATAATAACGCGGCCACTGACAACTCGTACATAGGGTCCGACCTTTTCGTTTGCGCCTCGGACACCAACACCACCCGCTGGTGGGGGGGTCCCGAGACACAAAGGGGGGGAATAGTAGCCCAGACCCATGATGAGCCTCATCGAGGCCGGTGGGGGGTCGAGACTATGGACAACACCGTACGAGGCCGCCAGAGCATAAATCAAATCTAGTTGTAAACTCCCCTATGAGAACAGTGAGGAGCAGACAGGCCCCTAGACGGGGATTATCTTAGAACACATCTAAGATAGTTCTGAGGTGTACCACACTGGTCGTAAAGGAAGTCCAGTGGACTTGTCCACCTCCAAAACAAATGGCAACAATAATCATTCCTTGCCATGTGTAAGTTCAACTACAATACAACTAGTAATATGCTCCAATCATGTGTTCCGGTAGATAATATTTCAGAATAAATCGGTAGGACAACTGGACCCCTTGAATACCAGTGCCAATACCACAGTCAGTCCAGCAACACTCAATAAGAGGATTAGTAACCTCACAAGTTAAATTGCTATTGATAATAGCGACATAGGAGTCACTCAGAGTGCAACACGGGGAAGGGAATCTCCAGTGCACTCTTACAATGGTTAACACATGCCACTAATAAATAGAACCCTCCGTTCAGGAGAAAAGTTATTAGAAGTCATGAACCATGATCACACCACGTACGACTGGTCGAATACTTAGAGTACTTCCGTCGTGAGGTTAGCTCCTCCGTGGATAACATAGCTATGAAATAGACTTCATACCTACCGCCACTACAATATTGGAAGACACCGTGACTTGTATGAAAACTACTACAGACTCCCTTGACACCAATTCTGACTGACCTCCAGGCATTGACCTGAAAATTACCTGACTACGTCAGACTCATTCTGAACAAGTTGTAATCTGCCAGAATACTTGGTTTTCTTCCCTTGACATGCGCGATTGTGTAAGCATAAACGCACATGCACAACGGAACATCCAATTAGGATTTATGCTAGGATCACTTAAGGGTCCAAGCAAAATACCAGCCTTAGTAAAGTTAAACATTTACTTCTAGGCCTTTGACTCTACAGCACTCACCAGTTTTCTAACCAGAAGTCCATAGGTCATCCTGTAGACTGCCCAAAACTAGTGCCTTACAGCTGAAGACTTATCATATAGTTGTCAACTTAGGATAGTACCCTAAGCGCCACCCCGCAAATTAGGAAAGCCCTAGATATGACATTAGACAATGCCATGATAGGGTCATTTTGCCAAGACCATGGACGTAGATAGAATACAGTCCAATTAGATGATTAAGGTGGCATAACTATTTTGTTTTGTTTATGCTTTCATTCATTTTGTTTAATTTTCTTTGGCACATAGAAAGTGATAGAGCCATAAACAACTCCCCCATACAACCATCAGTTAGTGCCACAACGCCGCTCATTTGGGAGGAAATGTAATGATATATTTCATGAGTGTGTGTGCGTTGTTAACATCTGTCTAAGTTACTGCCCAGATATTCCAGTCTGGACGACCAGACGACGGGTCCGGAACGGCGATCCCAATCCGGACATCCGCTGCCGAGCCATGGAACGGACTTCTTCATTTGCAGAGACCCTACCCGGGTCGACCACCAGAGGGGGGACTGCAAAGCAACCACCAACTGGACATCTGCTGCCCAGCCTTGGAGCGGACTTCTTCATTTGCAGAGACCCTACCCGGGTCGACCACCAGAGGGGGGACTGCAAAGCAACCACCAACTGGACATCTGCTGCCCAGCCTTGGAGCGGACTTCTTCATTTGCAGACACCCTACCCGGGTCGACCGCCAGATGGGGACCACAACGATGATCCACAACCAGGACAACCCACGCTAATTTTTATGTTGGTTTATAACATGCAGTTTAATCGCAAGATTGAACCCAACATGGGGGGACTGTCATGACGTTGGCCTGTGGGTAAGGTTTATGACCCCCCCCCATAAATACCTTTCTCCCTTCCCCTCTCTTACTGACCCTGCTGAAGGACTGCTGTCCTGTTAAATATAGAGAGTCTGGGAACATCAAACAAATGGGGAAAGGAACCATATTTTGGTAATAAAACCAGTTGGAAATATGCTTGATAACGTAATGAGTATGGAGGTCAGTTCATTGTTATCTGGGACATTATGATTGATGACAGGACGACATAAACTGTACCTGAGAAAGTATACACCCTCTAGTTATCAGAGTCACATGGAATTGTTATGCAATTGAAATGTTTGATATTGAAATTGTTTGTTAGGAGATTAAATGTAATTTTAGCTTCCAAATGAGAGAATTGGGTTTTCATAAGGAAAGTGCCCTGCTCGATCAGTGGCCCAACCCTGTGAAGAGACAGGGGTTATAAACGATGAAACACCTCCTTCCCCCCTCTCCACTATATAAGCCTTTGACGAAAAGATAACCAGGAGTTCCAGTACGTGAGGTCTGCAGCCTCTACGTTAGAAGGACACATGTCAAGAACAGAACTAAGCCAACCTTGGCGTGAGCTATGGTATGAACTGGTATGAACTTTGAGCTTATTCACTACAGAAGTGATACTTCCTAGCCGTTGAGTTAGCAGCGGCCGCTGTCGACGTGGGCTCGGAAAGGACGGACGACGGATCCAGTCTAACAAACAGACGAAGATACCACCACGTATCCAATTTACCACCAGAGACATTGTTCCGAGTACAGGAAGATCTGTTGGCCAACCCGGCCAGCATCTACGACCAATCTACCGAAGCGCAGCTCAGAGTAAATATTTATTGCATTTTCCTTTTCCAAATGGGCGGTAATTTAGAATGCATAAGATAATGTATTTACGATGGCATAGCTGCTGTTTGTGGTTCCTAAGTCTTCCCGCTCTTTCATTCAAGCCCAACCCCCTTTCCTTTATGTAACCAGGTTCCGTCCACAGGGACGTTTTCTGTATGACATCATTGGTATTCTGTGTATTTGTAATTCTGTGTGATTAGTTAGGTATTTAGTAAATAAATAATTAAACCCAATTTTGTATTGCTGATTCAACTTGTTAGCCAGGGTTCGTGAAGATAACCAAGAATTTACAACTTTCATTATGAGACTGAAAATAAGATAAGGGTTAATATTGACTGCTATCGATGTAAAATATTACTAAGTATTTTAAGAGTTTATTCGGAAGATAACAGCTCTATAAACGTTCTTACATTTACATTTTACATTTAAGTCATTTAGCAGACGCTCTTATCCAGAGCGACTTACAAATTGGTGCATTCACCTTATGATATCCAGTGGAACAACCACTTTACAATAGTGCATCTAAATCTTTTGGGGGGGGGTTAGAAGGATTACTTTATCCTATCCCAGGTATTCCTTAAAGAGGTGGGGTTTCAGGTGTCTCCGGAAGGTGGTGATTGACTCCGCTGTCCTGGCGTCGTGAGGGAGCTTGTTCCACCATTGGGGTGCCAGAGCAGCGAATAGTTTTGACTGGGCTGAGCGGGAACTGTGCTTCCTCAGAGGTAGGGAGGCGAGCAGGCCAGAGGTGGATGAACGCAGTGCCCTTGTTTGGGTGTAGGGCCTGAAGGTACGGAGGTGCCGTTCCCCTCACAGCTCCGTAGGCAAGCACCATGGACTTGTAGCGGATGCGAGCTTCAACTGGAAGCCAGTGGAGAGAGCGGAGGAGCGGGGTGACGTGAGAGAACTTGGGAAGGTTGAACACTAGACGGGCTGCAGCGTTCTGGATGAGTTTTAGGGGTTTAATGGCACAGGCGGGGAGCCCAGCCAACAGCGAGTTGCAGTAATCCAGACGGGAGATGACAAGTGCCTGGACTAGGACCTGCGCCGCTTCCTGTGTGAGGCAGGGTCGTACTCTGCAAATGTTGTAGAGCATGAACCTACAGGATCGGGTCACCGCCTTGATGTTAGTGGAGAACGACAGGGTGTTGTCCAGGGTCACGCCAAGGTTCTTAGCACTCTGGGAGGAGGACACAAGGGAGTTGTCAACCGTGATGGTGAGATCATGGAACGGGCAGTCCTTCCCCGGGAGGAAGAGCAGCTCCGTCTTGCCGAGGTTCAGCTTGAGGTGGTGAGCCGTCATCCACACTGATATGTCTGCCAGACATGCAGAGATGCGATTCGCCACCTGGTTATCAGAAGGGGGAAAGGAGAAGACGTACTTTCTCAGGTACAGTTTATGTCGTCCTGTCATCAATCATAATGTCCCGTTTTTCCGTGGTGCCCCGACTTTCTAGTTAATTACATTTACATGATTAGCTTAATCAGGTAATATTAATTACAGAGAAATCATTTTATAAATTAGCATGTCATATCACTTAATCCGGCATAGCCAAAGACACGACACTGCCATTGGAATCTTTCTGCAACCATGTGTGATAGGTGGGATTTCTGGGTTCATATTGTTCTCCAGGAAACTCCCCTAGACCTTTTACATTTACGTCATTTAGCAGACGCTCTTATCCACCTTCAAACAGAGATGGGTGTTGAGCTACTAGTTCCTCCTTTGTGGCTGGGAGCTTCACGCTCAGTGACTCAACCCTTTTCACTAGCTGCATTTTCTCACATGCTTCTCTCCCTAGGGTCAATGTAGATGAGTGCTTGGTGATGTAGAATGGTAGACTGACCTTAACTTTAGGTGTGATGCACTGCAGTGTGGCAAAAACACTCTGGCTTCAGTCTTATCCCTTCATATGCTACTGGCATTGTCTTTGTAGGTGTCACCTGCTCTTGACCTCGTAGTGTTCTATATGTGGACAGTGGCAGGACGTTGGCCTCAGCACCTGTGTTCAACTTTAACTTCACAGACACATCAATACTAAAGTCTTAGTACCATGATGTGTATCTACTGGTGACTAACTGATCAACATTCACAGTCCCAATGAACAATGTGTCAACATCTGGCTGTATCTCATGCCCTGAGCTTTTGCAGCTCTGCACATTTTAGCATAGGGGTTGTATCTCCCACATGTGTGACATGTGACCCCATATGCTGGACATTGACGTGGCTGAAGAGACTTCCCACATGTGTTGTATGTGTTCCCAAGTGAAGTACTCACTTTTAGTTGACCCGTCTATGTTGGTCCTTGCTGCCAGCGCTCTGTGTCATGCTTCCTGTCATACATTTTCATGCACTGTTCTGTCTTGGTCAGCTGCACCCATAGCTTGAATCTGCATTCTGGCTGTCTCTGCTGCTCTACAAATGCCCATGGCTTTCTCAAGTGTGAGGTCTGATTCTCTTAATGGTCTCTCTTTTAGGGGCTGATCATAATTGCTCAACATAATCTTATCTCTGATCCTGTCATTCTCTGATCTGCTTAATTCACAGTCCTTGCTCTTCTGCTTTAGCTCGGTCACATGCTAACTGTCTATGCTAACTGATTCAGCCATTGCATGAGCCCAGAACTGGTGCCTTTCGAACACAATGCTCCTCTTTGGTAAACAATACTGTTTAAAAACATCCAAAATCTTGTCCACTGTTATATCTTCACCAACATAGTCAATATACAGATTGTTGTACACTTATAGTGCATCCTCTCCTAGTGTGTGACGCACTAGCCGTCATGTAGATCCGGAAGCGTTGTTCCCATCTTCTCCAGTTTTCTCCACAAATTGCCTGATAGCACGAACGGTGGTGGTAACTAGGGCTGTGGCGGTCATTACATTTTGTCCATTGGTGATTGTCAGGCAAATAACTGCCGGTCTCACAGTAATTGATTGTTAATTAACATAAACACATTTTGCATCTCCTGGCTTCCAAACTTCCCTACAAGCCACTGATGCAGACCTTTGGAGCATCTACATTCTAAAAAAATCGAATAAAACCATGCAATATAGCCTACACATCACAATAAATCTATTATTTATTTTAGATAGGTCTGAAGAAACATGATATGAAGAAAATGTAGTCTATTTCAGAAGAACAGAATAGCATACTCTGAGTTGTCCTTATATTAGGCTCTGATATGGCTATGCCATATGGCTGTGAGTTACACTAGTTCATTTAGCAGACAAGATTTGCTTAGAATTACGTGGCATTATATGATTAGGCCTAACGAACAGCAAAAGCACTAGCCTATGTCAATATACTATCCCCCATTGTACAAATGTTTACCTATTCTGTGCGAGAAATATATATTCCAAACATAGTCTGGGACAGTTGTGGGATGCGATAGATCCCAAATTAATACAAACACTAGCATTAAAAAAACTGTTTTAAGCAATCAAATCAAATGTATTTATATAGCCCTTCTTACATCAGCTGATATCTCAAAGTGCTGTACAGAAACCCAGCCTAAAACCCCAAACAGCAAGCAATGCAGGTGTAGAAGCACGGTGGCTAGGAAAAACTCCCTAGAAAGGCCAAAACCTAGGAAGAAACCTAGAGAGGAACCAGGCTATGAGGGGTGGCCAGTCCTCTTCTGGCTGTGCCGGGTGGAGATTATAACAGCACATGGCCTAGATGTTCAAATGTTCATAAATGACCAGCATTGTCAAATAATAATAATCATAGTAGCTGTCGAGGGTGCAACAAGTCAGTAACACAAGAGTAAGTGTCAGTTGGCTTTTTCATAGCCGATCTTTGAGAGTATCTCTACCGCTCCTGCTGTCTCTAGAGAGTTGAAAACAGCAGGTCTGGGACAGGTAGCACGTCCGGTGAATAGGTCAGGGTTCCAGCAGGTCTGGGACAACAGGTCTGGGACAGGTAGCACGTCCGGTGAACAGGTCAGGGTTCCATAGCTGCAGGCAGAACAGTTGGAACTGGAGCAGCAGCACGGCCAGGTGAATGAGCCTGATGCAACAGATCAGAAAGTTTAGCTTAAATTGTTGATAAACTATTAGGCTATATCTTCACATTATGAGTGCAGCAATGCCCACAAGGCAGTAGGCTATAACCATGAATATTCCATTAGCGGAAAACACCATTCTCAAAAGTGACAGCAAATGTGATTATGCATGTAATGCTTTTATTATAAAGGTGCATTTGTATTGCGAAAATTATCTTCCCCAAACTTTAAACTCACACACTGTGTAAGGGGAAAGGGGGATACCTAGTCAGTTGTACAACTGAAATATTTCAACTGAAACGTGTCTTCCGCATTTAACCCAACTCCTCTAAATCAGAGAGGTGCGGAGGGCTGTCATAATCGACATCCACATCTTCGGCGCCAGTTGGGCTCTACACCCATTGTAAAGCGGATTAATGTGCTTCATTTTTAGAAGATATTTGTCCACTTTAGTGTTTGATGCAAACCTTATCAAAACATATAGGACAATGGGCTAGGCTACATGAGGTGTGCAACTATGATTTGAAAAAGTCGCAAAAAAAGGCATGCCTTAAACTGGGCATCATTCATAAGTGATAATATATAGTTAATAAGTGATAGGCTAATATTGTCACCCATCACACTATTCTTCATTTAATCTTGTCTTTACAAATACACTAAATAATATATCTGTGAAATTTGTTCTGATTTAGAATGGAACATTATCATGCACCCGTCTCAAAACAGGGGGGGGGGGGGAAACATGTAATCATTGCACTTAAATAGTGAATGGAGGATGCTTTTCCCGTAGTTAATTTTCATGCCAGCCAGGTAGGCTATAATCCTGTTGTAAAGAGAATAAATGTGCTTAATATTAGGAAAGTTGAGAAATTAATATTGTAGGCCTAGTCTATAGAAAGCTGATGGAATAGTCCTCTTTTTAATAGGGGCCATCACTCTGTTTTCTTGCACAATTGCATAGCCTATAGAAATTTACATTTACATTTAAGTCATTTAGCAGAAGCTCTTATCCAGAGCGACTTACAAATTGGAGAAATGTTGCACAACATGAGCTCATGGGCTCTCATGAAGTGTTGGATTAGATTTTCGATAACATTTGCATTGATGTCAGAGTGATTAGAGGGACAATAGAGTGCTGAGTACCTGGCAGTTAGCAAGTTTGGTAGGCTACTAACGACCATCAGCAGCATCAGAGCTTGGAGAAGCCTAATTACCGTGACTAAATGGTCACGTGGAATTTGACTGCCATCTTGACTTGTGACCGCTGGTGTGGCGGTAATATGGTCACCTGTAACAGCCCTAGTGGTAACTTGAAGTACATCTTCAGTGTTTAGCTAAGGTAATTACAATCACTTTTACTGACTGATTAAAACTCACTGGTTGTCGTCAGTAACTTTGCGCTGTCACACTTGCTACTAGCTCTGAGGAGAATTCAGTAAGCTAGCTCACTCTCAACTTCGGTTTGGCGCCATTTCCATGCTAGCGCTGTTGATTGTGCTTGACAAAGTGATGAAACCGGACCATCTTTTGATACCATGTTGTAGTTTCTTATGACCGGAGGACTAGTTGACTAGGTGGGTATATAGATGACTAGTGAAACATAACTTAAAATATAAAATAATAAGGTTTATTAACAGACTTTGGATCACATGTTGAACTCATCAGTAGCTTCAAGACCGGAACTCCTTTCAGACTAAGTGCGCGGTCCTTTATACTACAATAACTAGTAAAACCTTTTCGTAACCGTTAATGAGAATGTTGTTGCTGTTCAGGCCGGCTACTTGCAAATACATTTTGTAGTTTATGTTAATACATTTCTTTATGGTATTTTGTCATTGTATTTTTACATTTTTGCCTATCCGACTAATCGGGTGATGTGGCTATCTATGGAAAAAGAGTGCCATAGTATGAGTCATAATACCCATAAAACCTAGTGGTCAAACAGGGAAATGGTTCCAATCGTTTTTCCACCATTCATATTTCTCATACGGGAATATAACACTTAAACAACACAATGTAACTCCAAGTTAATCACACTTCTGTGAAATCAAACTGTCCACTTAAAAAGCAACACTGATTGACAATAAATTTCACATGCTGTTGTGCAAATGGAATAGACAACAGGTGGAAATTATAGGCAATTAGCAAGACACCCCCAATAAAGGAGTGGTTCTGCAGGTGGGGACCACAGACCACTTCTCAGTTCCTATGCTTCCTGAATGATGTTTTGGTCACTTTTGAATGCTGGCGGTGCTTTCACTCTAGTGGTAGCATGAGACAGAGTCTACAACCAACACAAGTGGCTCAGGTAGTGCAGCTCATCCAGGATGGCACATCAATGCGAGCTGTGGCAAGAAGGTTTGCTGTGTGTGTCAGCGTAGTGTCCAGAGCATGGAGGCGCTACCAGGAGACAGGCCAGTACATCAGGAGACGTGGAGGAGGCCGTAGGAGGGCAAGAACACAGCAGCAGGACCGCTACCTCCGCCTTTGTGCAAGGAGGAGCAGGAGAAGCACTGCCAGAGCCCTACAAAATGACCTCCAGCAGGCCACAAATGTGCATGTGTCTGCTCAAACGGTCAGAAAAAGACTCCATGAGGGTGGTATGAGGGCCCGACGTCCACAGGTGGGGGTTGTGCTTACAGCCCAACACCGTGCAAGACGTTTGGCATTTGCCAGAGAACACCAAGATTGGCAAATTCGCCACTGGCGCCCTGTGCTCTTCACAGATGAAAGCAGGTTCACACTGAGCACGTGACAGACGTGACAGAGTCTGGAGACGCCGTGGAGAACGTTCTGCTGCCTGCAACATCCTCCAGCATGACCGGTTTGACGGTGCGTCAGTCATGGTGTGGGGTGGCATTTCTTTGGGGGGCTGCACAGCCCTCCATGTGCTCGCCAGAGATAGCCTGACTGCCATTAGGTACCGAGATGAGATCCTCAGATCCCTTGTGAGACCATATGCTGGTGCGGTTGGCCCTGGGTTCCTCCTAATGCAAGACAATGCTAGACCTCATGTGGCTGGAGTGTGTCAGCAGTTCCTGCAAGAGGAAGGCATTGATGCTATGGACTGGCCCGCCCGTTCCCCAGACCTAAATCCAATTGAGCACATCTGGGACATCATGTCTCGCTCCATCCACCAACGCCACGTTGCACTACAGACTGTCCAGGAGTTGGAGGATGCTTTAGTCCAGGTCTGGGAAGAGATCCCTCAGGAGACCATCCGCCACCTCATCAGGAGCATGCCCAGGCGTTGTAGGGAGGTCATACAGGCACGTGGAGGCCACACACACTACTGAGCCTCATTTTGACTTGTTTTAAGGACATTACATCAAAGTTGGATCAGCCTATAGTGTGGTTTTCCACTTTCCTTTTGAGTGTGACTCCAAATCCAGACCTCCATGGGTTGATAAATTGGATTTCCATTGATTATTTTTGTGTGATTTTATTGTCAGCACATTCAACTATGTAAAGAAAAAAGTATTTAATAAGATTATTTCTTTCATTCAGATCTAGGATGTGTTGTTTAAGTGTTCCCTTTATTTTTTTGAGCAGTATATTTGCCTCTATTTACACCCCCAAAAAATGAAATGCAAATTCACTGCTAATGTGGCTAAAGAACTACAAATTCCATGATGATCTGGACTAGACTGCTGAATCGAGGCAAGGCTAAGAATCTCTGGATTAACTATCTAATGTTAGTTAAATGTAGTAATGAATAAATTGGCAAAATTTCTTAAAATGTACAATTCTGTGAACTGTCTTCTGCTGGTTTTAAATTGACACAATACCTGTTAGCAAAGGTGTCAGCTGGAGATGATGCACAGGAGCTTGCTGGGATTTGTAGTTTTGCATGATTTCTACTTTGATGATCATTTTCATTTTCTAATCTTTGAATAAATAGAGCTGAATATATTGATAAAAGTCACCTTGTCCGAAAGAGATTTACTTGGCCATCAAATCGTCACTCCAGAGGAAGCTTACACGAAACACAGCCCTTATTTTAAGTGTTTCTAAAAAACCCCACGGGAAAATGAAGGGTGGAACAACGTTTGGAAGCATTTTCGCTTGACCACAGTATTATGACACCTCCACTGTGGGGCTCCATTGTCTTTCTGGGCCGGGCGTCAGTTAAACTGCAGTAACGAAGCAAGACTGTAGGATCAGTCGAAACCGTGATTCTAGACCGGAATCCTGGCCCCTTGAGGCAACCGTGTTTGTTATTATGCCGCATTCAAAACAACTGGAACTCCGAAAAATAAAAAGTCAAATCATGAGATCAGTGATCTTGAGGTCGGAGCTCTAGAAAGACGCTCGAGTTCCCGAGTTGGAATTCCGACTTGGATGACCGTTCAAATTGAATTTTCCCAGTCAGAGCTCGTTTTTTTCCAGAGTTCCTAGTTGTTTTGAACGTACTGAATTCGGAGATTTTTTAATTCCCAGTTGTTTTGAACGTGGCACAAGAGTGACGTTGCTGGTAGCATACACGTAGCCTAGTAGGATGTGCTCATTGAATATGGCGGCTGTGTTTCAGCCTCACTGTCCTGTACATTTGTAAGAACTTCCTATTTAATCCTTCATTTCATCTTTTATTTTATCGTGAAGAGGTAAGATAATGTGTTGTTCGTAAGGACTAATGGTCAGTATTGTGGTATTCAGAGTATTTTAGAAAAAAATCGCTATTTAAGTACGTGTTGGCTAGCGATAATTTACCTGTCAGTCATCAAGTAAATCGTGAAGAGGCTATAGCTAGCTATATCCGAAGTTCCTGATACCGGATTTGTAGCTAAGTCTTGTAATAACAACGTATTGATGCTACACATCCAGTCCTGTAATATTCTGTATGTTATCTAAGTTAATCAACACGTTTTGTGTCATCCATTTGATGTGCTGCTCTCTCAATCTGTGAACAAATGTTGGCTGCAATAAATCAGTTAGCTAAATTGGATAGCTAACGTTAGTTAGGTAGCTAGCTACTGTAGACGCCAATGTCCGGTAGCTGTACGGACTTTCAAAATTATTCTCTCACGAAGTTTTGTTAAATAGCTAACTAACGTTGGACACGTTGTCCGAAGGAGGGCGGTGGTTTGTCAAGGTTAGGACAGTACGTTAGCTAGCTATCTAACTATATTCTATAGCAGTTAGCTTGTTGCTATCTATTTCATAGTGGTAGCCTAGTTGGCTAGCTAGAATGCAGCTCAGTTTGACGTTGACACTTAGCACACGGTCTGTGCTAACCGGGATCCTTGGGACGTCCCAAGGTTTCCGGATAGCACAAAAGCTCTAGGGTCTTTATCCGCTTTAATAACCGATTGCTAACGTCCTTATGCAATATTTATCTACGATGTCTCCAAATTGAAATTTGCCGTCTGTCGTCCTTGATGTTTAATCCATGGAAGCGAGCAAGCTAGCATCCTACCGCTTTGAAGATGAAACCCAGGGACTGGAACAAGCTATATAGCTACGATTGCCTTCTAGGTCGTGACAGCAGTGGCGCATACAAGGCGCAAAGTGGTCGTCCAACAAAAGCTAGCTAGATCTGGCCGATCAGAGTTCTGCTCACTAATCCTCTGGCATACTGACATTTCAGCTGCTTATGTCAGCAAACCCCTCGCCATGCTCCCTCAGTGACAAGTGTCATATTATGACAAACGGCCATATAGTGGCAGTAGATTTCCCAACGCAACACGCTCCCCTCTCAGTAATGTTTGGAATATAAGGATTCGTGAGTGTTCTGAAATTCCCTCAGTATAGGTCTGTGGAAAATCTCATTAATTAGGTATTATTTGCTCAAATGCATAGCTAACATGGCTCTGGAAGGTTGTAAAATGTGTATGCATTATTGCTTGTAGTGTAGCTTTATTTTCCTGTTGTGAAAATGACCATAACTCCAAAGTTCAATGCGAGATTAGCAGTCTTTATCTCTGCCACACCATTTGCTTTTGGATGTAGCACACTCACCACAAAAGCCTTTTAAATATGCTCAGTTTGCTTTGATGAAGTCAAGCGGTTGTTGGAGATACATTTTTGTCATTTAGCAGACACTCTTATCCACAGTGAAATACAGTAGTGAGTGAATACATTTTCATTACTTTTTTTGCACTGGGTAATCGAACTCACAACCCTGGAATGGCAAGCGCCATGCTCCAACAACTGAGCTACACGGTACAGTGAGATACCGCACATACACAACTTCACCTATACACAAATATCTTGGTCTGTTTGTGTGGATAAGCGGGTGTAAAGGGTTTATCCTCTGTAAATCCTTAAGCTACTCAGGAATGTCTGCATTTCCATTACACTAGCAGAAATATGGCCAAATTGCTAGATTGGACTTCAGGGTGCTGCAGTGAATCGGATGTAACAAATGCAATCCTGTTGGTCAAGGAAAGTGGGGTGCTTGTGTTCTGGAATTCAATGCTTTTGTTCTGGAGATCCACAATCTACTAGAATCTTTAGCCTGTTATCAGGCTTACATTAGAACTGCCACGCTGTTCAAGATGGTAAGGTACATAGCTTGGAGCAAATATGGGTGTGGTGGGTCAGTCCAACAAAAGCACAGTCATGACCCTACTGTTTTCTCTCTTCTCCCTACAGCCAAGTCTGAGCTCAACCTCTTCAGTGACGTCACTATCGAGTGGCCTGGTCCTTGGACCTGTCAGAACTGCAGCCATGCAGCCCCCTCCTCGGACCGGCCCCCCTGGTGCATCCGGCCCCCCTCCTGCCGGCGTTGGGCCCAATGCCTTCCGGAGGACAAGGCCCCACAAGCATACAGGAGCAGCGGTCATGGCGGGACTACCTGCCCAGCCCATGACAGACCCCTTCGCATTTGGCAGGCAAGCCCCTCCTCCTATGGCTACAGGTGGTCTCCCGCCGCCACCCAATAGCAGCCCTCTGCCTTTGCAGGCCCCGCCTCCCGGTATGTACCACCAGGCTGGCATGGGTCAGGGGCTGCACCAACCACAACCACTGGATAGTGCACAGGCTGGGGCTGTGCCCCTTGGCCCACCACCGCCCTCTACCCCAGGGGTAAGCGTCTTAACCCCTCACGGTACTGTGTCCCCTGTCCCTTTCCCTGGACAGCTACCTGGCCCGCCAGGCCATGCACCGCCAAGTGCAGAGCAGGGCTATTTTAACTCTAGGGAGCCAGCACCCTTGATGACCCCAGCCCCTATGTCTGGCCAAGCGCCTTATGGCCAGGACCACGGAGGAGACCATCACCCTCAGGCGATGCCCTTTAAGCCTGTGCCTCCCGTTTTGTCTCAGTGGGTGCCCGACCATGGGAGCCGCCCCCCGTCGGTTCAGAACTATTTCCAACCCACTAGTGATCCTCTACCCCAGGTTTATAATGCTGCTCCCCAGTCCCAGATATCTCCACACACACCCTTGCCCCACAGCACCCCTCCAACACACCCCCAGCAGCAACACCAGCCCCAACCACCTTCTCAGCACCCAGACAGGCCAACTAGCTCCCAGTGGCCCGACCTGGCAGGTGCGAACACACCCCAGCAACACAACGCCCATTTTCAGGCTCAGACCTACTTCAGCCAGAGCTCAGCCACCCTGGACTCATGGTTCAACCAGCACCCCCAGGACCTGGTCTACCACCAGATGGGAGCTGGCCCTGGACTGGCTCGGCCCGACTCAGCCAGGTCTCACTATCGGCATGACTCGGCCGGGTCTCACCATGGATCCCACTATGGATCTTACCATGCATCAACTCCTGGCCCAGCGCCAGTCCCCTTCATCCCAGATGGCACCATCTCCATGTTTTTCAAAGGAAATGACGTGGAGAATGAGGAGACCCTCGCCGGAGAGGGAGCCAGAGCAGTGAATGGGCTCCAGAACTTCCAGCCCTCCCATAATCACCAGCAGATTTCATCCCCTCAACCCCAAGCCAACCCAGTGGCGGGTGCAGAGGCCACCCACAGTTACCGTGGGCCCCCCCCACAAGCTGGCCAATCATTAACCTACATGAACGATGGTAACTTTCCTGGAGCTGGCAAACCCGTCCAGGAGAAACCTGCTGAGGCCCAGTTTGACCACGTGGAGAACCTGGAGTGTGTGCCCAACCAGGAGGTCCTACCCAGCGAGCCCCAGAGCAGTCCTGCTGCAGCAGCCGCCCACGGGGGAGATTGCTACGAGGCAGGCCCCAACCTGGAGACCCCTGACTCTGTCCCCCGGCCCATACGTTCTGCCAGCGTGTCCTCTAGCTACAGCAACTTGAGCCACGGCAGCGGCACTGGTACAGTTCCACGCCGACACCAAGGAGTGGTGGGCACCTTCATCCAGCAGGAGAGCCCTCGGCCCTCAGAGGACGCATTCTCTTCAGCCGCTGCCAGAGGCTACTTTGAGCAGATTGACACCTCTCCGGCCGGGGATATGGCCGCTGCTTACCAGAGCATCCCGGAGAGAATGTGCCACAGCCAACCCCATACGCCCAGTCCTCCCAAACCCACCGGCATTTTCCAGGCTAGTGCCAACTCCTCCTTTGAGCCTGTGCGCTCACACAGTGTCGCAGTGCGCCCGGCGGAGGTGGACCGTGCCCGGATGGTGGCGGAGAGGGGCTCTGACTCTCTGCCTGGGAACCTGGAGCAGCCTCCAGACAACCTTGAGAATATCTACGGAGCAGGTACAGGGCACACTCAAGCTGGGGATGGAGCTGAGGCACCTCCTCTTACATACCCACTGAGTCACTCCCACTCCAGGCCCTCGTCCCGGGCTCATGTGGCCCACCGGCCCTGTGAGAGCCCTGCCACCACCCTGTGGGCCCAACATGACCCCGCTAGCCTGGGAACCAACATCCTGCTGGTCCCCGCTGCCCCTCCGATCCTTGCCCCACTGCGAAAGCCCAGTGCCGAGGTCATCCAGCCCCCCGAGAATGGCTCCCTGGACCTTCAGCCCCCTCAACACGCCCCTCCGTCCTCGCAGCACCCCTCGGAGAACCTGGAGAACCCTCCTAAGGTGAGTGAGGGGGACACGTCTGACTCGCAGGCCAATCTGGGCTATGCCTCTCTCCTGGTGTCTGAATCGCTCCACCAGCCCGTGTTGATTGCCCCACCCACCTCCAATTACAGCGTGATTCCTCCCAGTAACCCTGTGAGGCCGCCCTCGCAGGCTCAAGGGGCCAGTGTCGCACAGCCCGGTCCTCCCTTGAGCTCCAATCAGAACCCATTATTTGCCCCTACACCAATGAGCTCCTCCAGTCAGAGCCCCCTCAATCTTGTTCGGGATGACAGGGAAGGGGTTAAACCAGAGATAACGCCCCCACCATCCCAGTCCCAGCCTGCTCGCTCCCCTCTCTCAAAGGTCCAATCAATGTGCGGAAACAACCATTCTTCTCTACCTGTTCATTTTCAGGCTCCTCTTCCTGCTGCTCCTGCTGCCGCCAATTATAATCAGCTCTCAAATTACGAGCTGCTTGATTTTTCTATGCACCAATCTCAGATCCCAAACCAAGCCGCAGGGCTGCCACCTCTCTCCCTCCAGCAGGGCCCGCCCCTGGCGAGTAATGCTCCTGGGTTTTACCTGCAGGTCACCAAAGATGCTCAGCAGGTGGGTAGAGGCAATGGGGACGCCTCCACAGCACAGATACCTGCCGAACCCATGCCCCCCCCAGTGGCCCCAAACACCCAACAACCACCCTCTGAGCCACCCATGGTACCCCAGCCCCAGCCTGGGCACCAAGGCCAAGGAGAGGACCCTGCAGCCCCGCTCAGTGGAGCACCACCACCGCAAGGGCAGTTCCCACCCCCAATGCAGGGTCCTGCCACGGGGAATGCACCCACCCCCTCTGTGGCTTACCCTGGACCTCGGGGACATGTGCCTCTAGCCAACCCCCCTCCACCAGGAACCGGGGTTCCTCCAGCCCAGCCAGCCCCTACAGACCCATCGCGACCGCCCTCGTCTCTGGGAAGCCAGCTGGGGTACGGCCCACCTCCTCCAGGGCAAGTGTATGGGGGATACTACGGAGGTGCCTACCCGGAGTACCCAGATGGCAGAGCATCATATCTTCCTGCTCAGTACCCACCTGCACCTGTGGACCCCAGAGCACAGCAGTATTATCAGGTACACATACTCACAAGTCAATCAGTGTTGCTTGCAGCAGGTTATATGTTGAGTCACCGGTCTATGATATCTGGTTCTCTTGAGACCGTATATTTCACAAACTATTGTGGAGTGAAGCTACAGTATTTGTACGGTTTAATTTGCCTGTGGGATGTAATGGAGTTTAGGCCGGGGGAGTACTCTGGAGTAGAGGTCGACTGATTATGATTTTTCAACGCCGATACCGATTATTGGAGGACCAAAAAAGCCGATACCGATTAATCGGCTGATTTTTATTTTTTGTAATAATGACAATTACAACAATACTGAATGAACACTTATTTTAACTTAATACATCAATAAAATCAATTTAGCCTCAAATAAATAATGAAACATGTTCAATTTGGTTTAAATAATGCAAAAACAAAGTGTTGGAGAAGAAAGTAAAAGTACAATATGTGCCATGTAAGAAAGCTAATGTTTAAGTGCCTTGCTCAGAACATGGGAACATATGAAAGCTGGTGGTTCCTTTTAACATGAGTCTTCAATATTCCCAGGTAAGAAGTTTTAGGTTGTAGTTATTATAGGACTACTTCTCTCTATACGATTTGTATTTCATATACCTTTGACTATTGGATGTTCTTATAAGCACTTTAGTATTGCCAGTGTAACAGTATAGCTTCCGTCCCTCTCCTCGCTCAAACCAGGAACACATTGACAACAGCCACCCTCGAAGCAGCGTTACCCATGTAGAGGAATTGAAAAAACTACTCCAAGTCTCAGAGCGAGTGACGTTTGAAACGCTATTAGCGTGCACCCGGCTAACTAGCTAGCCATTTCACATCGGTTAATCCAGCCTAATCTTGGGAGTTGATAGGCTTGAAGGGGTGGAACGTTCCAACAGGAATCTGTTCCAAAAAATGTAAAGTAAAAGGTTGCCAACCAACAACGCATACAAAGTAGCAACGCATACAAACCTAGCTAACTAGCTGCCGAATAGGCATCAACTCACCACGTAGCTTATTCTAAATGTTTGTCCATAGGCAAACAGACATGCGAGGACAGACATTTTTCGGAGTAAGCGTGATGAGTGAAAAACGCAATGAAATAGACCACTCCCTACCCGGTATCTTATTCTGCCGCTATACAACTTTGTATGCGTTGTTTTTAGGAAACCTTGTTATTTACGAAGTTTTTGGAATAGATTCCTGTTGGAACGTTCCACAAATTATACCCACCCAGGTTGATGTCATAAACAGCGCAATGCTTGAAGCACAGCGAAGGGCTGTTTGAATGAATGCTTACGAGCCTGCTGCTGCCTACCACCGCTCAGTCAGACTGCTCTATCAAATCATAGACTTAATTATAATAAAATAAACACACAGAAATACAAGCCTTGGGTCATTAATATGGTCGAATCTGGAAACTATCATCTCGAAAACAAAAGTTTTTTTTCTTTCAGTGAAATACGGAACCGTTCCGTATTTTATCTAACGTGTGACTAAGTCTAAATATTCCTGTTAGGCATTGATGTTTATGGTTAGGTACATTGGTGCAACGACAGTACTTTTTTCTCAAATGCGCTTGTTAAATCAACACCCGTTTGTCGAAGTAGGCTGTGATTCAATGAAAATTAACAGGCACCGCATCGATTATATGCAACGCAGGACACGTTAGATAAACTAGTAATATCATCAACCATGTGTAGTTAACTAGTGATTATGTTAAGATTGATAGTTTTTTAGAAGTCTAATGCTAGCTAGCAACTTACCTTTGCTTCTTGCTGCCCTCGCGTAACAGGTAGTCAGCCTGTTAATCCTTGTGGAGTGTAATGTAAGGCAGGTGGTTAAAGCGTTGGACTGGTAACCGAAGGTTGCACAAACGAATCCCCCCTGAACAAGGCAGTTAACCCCCGTTTCTAGGCCGTCATTGTAAATAAGAATGCGTTCTTAATCTGACTTGCCTAGTTAAATAAAGGTGTAAAAAAAATATCGGCAAATCGGTGGCCAAAAATAACGATTACCGATTGTTATGAAAACTTGAAATCGGCCCTAATTAATCGGCCATTCCAATTAATCGGTCGACCTCTACTCTGTAGGTCTGGGTGATGGGGCCTAAAAATCATTTCTATCTTTTTTCAAACTTATGAGCAATTCACTATATATATCTACATTTTTACGTTTTCTCTAAATAAGATTTCTTGCTCAAATGAACGTTAAGTACACTGCATTTCAAACAGTCAGGAATATTCTAATGAATTCAGGGCTTGTGAAATTATACCTAGGCTAAATATAAGCCTACCACAACATTGAGACCTATTAATCATTATATAATTTTATCAAAATAGTTTAATCACTTATGTCTTTCAAACTTTCTGTTACAAGTTTAACCAGAACCATGCACATTCACTAATAATGCTAACTTCTCGGATGTAACAGATATCATATGCAGTAGTTCTACAGAGATGAGATGATGACTTGGAATAAAATCATAGTCATCAAATGAAATGTACACAACTGAAATATTTTATTAAAGTAATGGGAATTAATTATGGTAAATAAGTGATAAGCGGTAATGGGACTTTTATTAATTGTTTTATTCAGTTACAGCATTCAACCCACATAATGCATAGTGTATTTAATGTTAACATTTTCAATTTCGATAAAACTTATTTTTTTTTATAATCGAACCGAACTGACCTCAAAAAGCACTAATCGCTCAGCACTAATATTTACAAAAGGAATACTTTTGCCAAAATGTTCAGAAAATCCAATATCTCACCAAGTTCCTCCATTAGGCAAACCATTAACAGTATTACATTGCCTATTGTATAATAAAGATAACCTTTCACATTGAACAGCTACAGTGCTGCTCTTTGTGTACACCCATTTAGCATCGTTCATACCCTCTAGTCTAAATCCTTAGACCCACCCATCTCTTAAAGAATTCACATTGTAAGTGCTTAAAAAACAAAGAAAGGATTTCAACATTAAAATCTTTTATTAACTAAAGGTAGTAGCCTACAATTAGGAAAAACATAAAGGCTTAGGTAAAAACGCTACCTATGCCTATATCATAAGATCATTTGAGTGACTTTGGTTCAGGTGATGATATGAACAAAGGAATCTATCCTGAGGGCATATTTCTGGCCAGCCCTTTAGAGCAGGACATGTACTGTCCATGGCCTTTTCATTGCAAAAGTCCTGATCTTCTCAAAAATATACTGAACAAAAATACAGTGCATTTGGAAAGTACTCAGTACTTTTAACACAATTTGTTACATTGCAGCCTTATTCTAAAATTGATTAATACATTTTTTTCCCTAATTAATCTACACCCAATACCCCATAATGACAAAGCAAAAACAGGTTTTTAAAAATGTTTGCAAATGAATAAAAAATTAGCCTGAAAAAAACATTTCCATAATTATTCAGACCCTTTACACAGTACTTTGTTGAAGCACCTTTGGCAACGATTATAGCCTCGAGTCTTCTTGGGTATGACGCTACAAGCTTGGCACACCTGTATTTGGGGAGTTACCCATTCTTATCTGCATATCCTCTCAAGCTCTGTCAGGTTGGATGGGGAGTGTTGCTGCACAGCTATTTTCAGGTCTCTCCAGAGATGTTCGATGGAGTCCGGGCTCTGGCTGGGACCACTCAAGGACATTGAGACTTGTCCCGAAGCCACTCCTGCATTGTCCTGGCTGTGTGCTTCAGGTTGTTGTCCTGTTGGTAGGTGAACCTTCGCCCCAGTTTGAGTTCCTGAGCGCTCAGGAGCAGGTTTTTATCAAGGATCTATCTTACCTTTGCTCCTTCATCTTTCTCTCGATCCTGACTAGTCTCCCAGTCCCTGCCGCTGAAAAACATCCCCACATCATGATGCTGTCACCGCTAGAGGTCGACCGATTATGATTTTTCAAACCGATACCAATTATTGGAGGACCAAAAAGGCCGATACCAATTAATCGGCCGATATTTTATTTTATTTTTTATTTTTTTTTCATATTTTTTTGTTGTTGTAATAATGACAATTACAACAATACTGAATGAACACTTATTTTACCTTAATATAATACATCAATAAAATCAATTTAGCCTCAAATAAATAATGAAACATGTTCAATTTGGTTTAAATAATGCAAAAACAAAGTGTTGGAGAAGAAAGTAAAAGTGCAATATGTGACATGTAAGAAAGCTAACGTTTAAGTTCCTTGCTCAGAACATATGAAAGCTGGTGGTTCCTTTTAACATGTCTTCAATATTCCCAGGTAAGAAGTTTTAGGTCGTTGTTATTATAGGAAGTATAGTACTATTTCTCTCTATACGGTTTGTATTTCACATACCTTTGACTATTGGATGTTCTTATAGGCACTTTAGTATTGCCAGTGTAACAGTATAGCTTCCGTCCCTCTCCTCGCTCCTACCTGGGCTCGAACCGGGAACACATCGACAACAGCCACCCTCGAAGCAGCGTTACCCATGCAGAGCAAGGGGAACAACCACTCCCAAGTCTCAGAGCGAGTGATGTTTGAAACACTATTAGCGCGCACCCGCTAACTAGCTAGCCATTTCACATCGGTTACACCAGCCTAATCTTGGGAGTTGACAGGCTTGAAGTCATAAACGGCGCAATGCATTGTGAAGGCTGTATGAATTAATGCTTACGAGCCTGCTGGTGCCTACCACCGCTCAGTCAGACCGCTCTATCAAATCATAGACTTAATTATAATATAATAAACACAGAAATATGAGCCTTAGGTCATTAATATGGTCGAATCCGGAAACTATCATCTCGAAAACAAAACGTTTTTTTCTTTCAGTGAAATACGGAACCGGTCTGTATTTTATCGAACGGGTGGCATCCCTAAGTCTAAATTTTCCTGTTACATTGCACAACCTTCAATGGTGTGTCATAATTATGTAAAATTCTGGCAAATTAGTTCGCAACGAGCCAGGCAATGAACGCAAGAGCACTGACACAATTTCATGTTAGCAGGCAATATTAACTAAATATGCAGGTTTAAAAATATATACTTGTGTATTGATTTTAAAGAAAGGCATTGATGTTTATGGTTAGGTACATTGGTGCAACGACAGTGCTTTTTTCGCAAATGCGCTTGTTAAATCACTCGTTTGTCGAAGTAGGCTATGATTCGATGAGAAATTAACAGGCACCGCATCGATTATATGCAACGCAGGACACGTTAGATAAACTAGTAATATCATCAACCATGTGTAGTTAACTAGTGATTATGTTAAGATTGATTGTTTTTTATAAGGTAAGTTTAATGCTAGCTAGCAACTTACCTTGGCTTCTTGCTGCCCCGCGTAACAGGTAGTCAGCCTGCCATGCAGGCTCCTCATGGAGTGCAATGTAAGGCAGGTGGTTAGAGCGTTGGACTAGTAACCAGAAGGTTGCAAAAACGAATCCCGAATCCCCCCTGAACAAGGCAGTTAACCCCCATTTCTAGGCCGTCATTGAAAATAAGAATGTGTTCTTAATCTGACTTGCCTAGTTAAATAAAGGTGTAAACATGTTTTTTTGTATAAAAAAATAAATAAAATCGGTGGCCAAAAATACCGATTACCGATTTGTTATGAAAACTTGAAATCGGCCCTAAGTAATCGGTCATTCCGATTAATCGGTCGACCTCTAGTCACCACCATGCTTCAGCGTAGGGATGGGGCCAGGTTTCCTCCATTCGTGACGCTTGGCATTCAGGCCATTTTTGGCAAACTCCAAGTGGGCTGTTATGTGCCTTTTACTGAGGAGTGGCTTTCGTCTGGCCACTTTACCATAAAAGCCTGATTGGTGGAGTGCTGCAGAGATTTTTGTCCTTCTGAAAGGTTCTCCCATCTCCACAGAGCAACTCTGGAGCTCTGTCAGAGTGACCATCGGGTTCTTGGTCACCTCCCTGACCGAGGCCCTACTCCCCCGATTGCTCAGTTTGGCCGGGCAGCCAGCTCTAGGAAGAGTTTTGGTGGTTCCAAGCTTCTTCCATTTAAGAATGATAGAGGCCACTGTGTTCTTGGGGGCCTTCTATACTGAATAAATGTTTTGGTACCCTTCCCCTGAGCTGTGCCTCGACACAATCCTGTCTCGGATCTCTACAGACAATTCCTTTTAACTCATGGCCTGGTTTTTGCTCTGACATGCACTGTCAACTATGGGATTTATATATATATATATATTCACACACACAGGTGTGTGCCTTTCCAAATCATGTCCAATTAATTAAATTTACCACAGGTGGACTCCAATCAAGTTGTAGAAACATCAAGGATGATCAATGGGAAAAGGATGCACCTGAACTCAATTTTGAGTGTCAATGCAAAGGGTCTGAATACTTATGTAAATAAGATATTTCTGTTTTTATTCTTAATACATTTACAAAAAATTCTAAAAAACTGTTTTTGCTTTGTCATTATGGGGTATTATGTGTAGATTAATGAGGATTTTTTTAAAGAATTTTAGTATAAGGCTGTAACGTAACAAAATGTGGAAAAAGTGAAGGGGTCTGAATACTTTTCGAATGCACTGTATCAACACAACAGGAAATGGTTTGATATCACGTTTCATAAGCTGAAAGAAAAGATCCCAGAAATGTTACATATGCACAAAAAGCTTATTTCTCTCAAATTATGTGCACAAATTTGTTTACATGCTTGTTAGTGAGCATTTCTCCTTTGCCAAGACAATCCTTTCATGCATGCTTCAGTTTTGCTTGCCTCGAAGCGAGCATAGAAGTAATTTAGCTCGTCTGGTTGGCTCGTGTCACTGGGCAGCTTGCGGCTGTGCTTCCCTTTTGTAGTCTGTAATAGTTTGCAAGCCCTGCCACATCCGATGTGCGTCGGTGCTGGTGTAGTACAATTCAATCTTAGTCCTGTATTGACGCTTTGCCTGTTTGATGGTTTGTTGGAGGGTGTAGTGGGATTTATTATAAGCTTCCGGGTTAGAGTCCCGCTCCTTGAAAGAGGCAGCTCTACCCTTTACCTCAGTGTGGATGTTGCCTGTAATCCAGTTGGTTGGGGTATGTATGTATGTATGTATGTATGTATGTATGTATGTATGTATGTATGTATGTATGGTCACTGTGGGAACAACGTTATCAATGCACTTATTGATGAAGCCAGTGACTGATGTGGTGTACTCCTCAATGCCATTGGAGGAATCCCAGAACATATTCCAGTCTGTGGTAGCAAAACAGTCCTGTAGCTTAGCATCTGCTTCATCTGACCACTTCCTTATTGAGTGAGTCACTGGCGCTTCCTGCTTTAGTTTTTGCTTCTAAGTGGGAATCAGGAGGATAGAATTATGGTCAGATTTGCCAAATGGAGGGCGAGGGAGAGCTCTGTGTGTAGCATAAAGGTGGTTTAGAGTTTTTTTTTTTTTTCCCCCTCTGGTTGCACATTTAACATGCTGATAGAAATTAGGTAAAACGGATTTAAGTTTCCCTGCATTAAAGTCCCCGGCCACTAGGATCGCCACCTGGATGAGTGTTTTCCTGTTTGCTTATTGTCTTATACAGCTCATTGAGTGCGGTCTTAGTGCCAGCATCAGATTATGGTGGTAAATAGACAGCTACGAAAAATATTGATAATAACTGTCTCGGCAAATAGTGTGGTCTACAGCTTATCATGAGATACTCTACCTCAGGCGAGCAAAACCTCGAGACTTCCTTACTATTAGATTTTGCGCACAGACCACCACCCCTTGTCTTACCGGAGGCAACTGTTCTATCTTGCTGATGCAGCGTAAACCCCGCCACCTGTATGTTATCCATGTCGTCGTTCAGCCATGACTCGATGAAACATAAGATATTACAGTTTTTAATGTCCCGTTGATAGGATATTTGTGGACGTAGCTCATCTATTTTGTTATCCAATGATTTGTACGTTGGCTAAATGGACTGATGGTAGAGGTAGATTACCCACTCGCCGTCGGATACTTACAAGGCACCCCGAACTACGTCCTTGTTATCTGTCTCTTTCTCATGCGAATGACGGGGATTTGGGCCTTGTCAGATGTCTGAAGTAAATCTTTCGCATCTGACTTGTTAAAGAAAAAATCTTTGTCCAGTACGAGGTGAGTAATCGCTGCCCTGATATCTAGAAACACTTTTCGGTCATAAGACTGTGGCAGAAACATTATGTACAAAATAAGTTACAAATAACGCAAAAAAAACACTCAATAGCACAGTTGGTTAGGAGTCCGTAAAACGGCTGCCATCTCAACCGGCGCCATGTCATACCAGGAAGCTAATAAAACTGTAGGTTAGCACAGCCAAAGAATTTCTGCTCAAACTGTCAGGAATTGTCTCAGGGAAGCTCATCTGCATGCTCGTTGTCCTCACCAGGGTCTTCACCTGACTGCAGTTCGGCGTCATAACTGACTTCAGTGGGCAAATGCTCACCTTCGATGGCCACTGGCATGCTAGAGAGGTGTGCTCTTCACGGATGAATCCCGGTTTCAACTGTACTGGACAGATTGCAGGCGTTGTTGTCCAGCGGTTTGCTGATGTCAACGCTTTGAACAGAGTTCCCCATGGTGGCTGTGGGGTTATGGTATGGGCAGGCATAACCTATGGACAATGTACACAATTGCATTTTATCAATCTCCGTTTGAATGCACCGAGTGCACACCGTGACAAGATCCTGAGGCCCATTGTCATGCCATTTATCCGCAATCACCACCATGTTTCAGCATGGTAATGCATGACCCCGTGTCTCAAGGATCTTTACACAAATCCTGGAAGCTGAAAATGTCCAGTTCTTCCATGGCCTGCATACTCACCAGACATCACCCATTGAGCAGGTTTGGGATGCTCTGGCTCAACCTGTACGACAGCGCGTTCCAGTTCCCACCAATATCCAGCAGGCTACAGATAATATAAGCTGTAAAGGATGAAATCAAACAAAAGTAGACCAAATATTGAAACTTTGCATGACAAAATAACATTTATTGACCCCCCAATTTCAATCAATAAGCTAAAAGTACAAAGATAAAATACCTGTAATGTTTCTTGTTCTCCCTCACTGATCTCCTACTTGTGACAGCAGGTTTATGCTGAAAGACAAATTCCAGAAAAATAGGTTAAAACATGAATTAATTAATCCCCTATAGCTTGTTGTTGACTGCTACAGCTGTACTAAAATGCCCTTTACACACCAGTGGAGGTTAGTATGAGGCGCTATACGAGGAAGGGCTCATTGTAACGTCTGGAATGGAATAGATGGAACAGAGGAAAAACGTGGTTTCCATGTGTTTGATAACGTTCCAATTTTTTTTCCATTCCTGACAATTCATTGAGTCCGGCCTCCTCTGGTACGCACTCAACCTGCTTCCAACCAAACAATGCAGACACAAGATAACTATCTATACTGAACAAAAATATAAACACAACAATTTCCAAAATTTTACTGAGTTACAGTTCATATAAATAAATTAGGCCCTAATCTATGGGGCGCAGCCATGAGTGGGCTTGGGAAGGGATAGGCCCACCCACCTGGGAGCCAGGCCCACCCATTTGGAAGCCGGAACCAGGCCCAGCCAATCGGAATGAGTTTTTCCCCACAAAAGGGTTTTATTACAGATAAATTCTCCTCAGTTACATTAGCTGTCCAGATGTGGAGGTCCTGGGCTGGCGTTGTTACATGTGGTCTGCGGTTGTGAGGCCGGTTGAACGTACTGCCAAATTCTCTAAAACAATGATGGAGGCGACTTATTGTAGAGAAATTAACATTAAATTATCTGGCAACCGCTCTGGTGGACATTCCTGCAGTCAGCATGCCAATCTGTGGCGTTGTGTGACAAAACATTTTAGAGTGGCTTTTTATTGTCCGCAGCACAATGTGCACCTGTGTAATGATCATGCTGTTTAATCAGCTTCTCGATATGCCACACCTGTCAGGTGGATGGATTATCTTGGCAAAGGAGAAATGCGCACTAACAGGGATGTAAACAAGTTTGTGCACTATTTGAGAGCTTTTTGTGCATATGGAACATTTCTGGATCCTTTTATTTCAGCTCATGAAACACTACATGATGTATTATATTTTTGTTCAGTATATATTTAGCAAGCATTTAGCTTCATATTTACTAGCTGGCTAGATGTAAATGGTATTCAGCTAGCTAGCCAGCTAGTTGAATGTGCAAAAAAAACCCAAAAAACTCAATCTATAATCCTATAGCTAGCTAGCTATTTAGCTAATATTTCATCATGGCTGCCTAGCCAACTTAGCATGTGTCCCTATACCTAAAACATGGAGTTTGATTAGCATTCACACCACAATGGCGATTTTCAGTAGCTAGCTAGGTAATCATGACAAACTGACAAACACGAAAAAGATTATCGTCATGCATGGTTTATCACATCAGCAATCAACATTAACAGCAGAGCTAGCTCATCTATCTAACTGGCTATAACATTACCTGTTTGCAACTGGCTAGCTAGCTAACAATAGCTAGCAATGAAAACTACTTTTTGATACAGTTGAGAGGATAACGTTTGCACATGTAGCTATTTTGGCATTTTAACTGTAAACTCTTATCTTTCTATGGATTATGATGATTCATGGAAAACTGAAACACTAAAAATTATCCTTCCCACTCCGCTTCAACCAGTCGAGACTGCTTTTGCCACAGAAGACCGAGCTGTAGTCAGGACTAGGGCTGTAACGGTGACCGAATTACCGCCATCCGGCGGTCGCGAGTCATGATGGAAGTCAAATTCCACGTGACCATTTAGTCACGGTAATTAGGCTTCTCCAAGCGCTGATGCTGCTGATGGTCGTTAGTAGCCTTGCTAACTGCCTGGAACCACACACTGGTACCACGCACTATTATCCCTCTAATCAGTCTGACATCAATGCAAATGTAATTGAAAATCTAATCAAACACTTCATGAGAGCTCATGTTGCGCAATGTTTCTATAGGCTATACAGGTGTGTGAGAACAGAGTGATGGCCCATATTAAAAAGAGGAGTATTCCATCAGCTTTCTTTAGGCTAGGCCTACAATATTAATTTCTCAACTTTCCTAATATTAAGCACATTTCTTCTCTTTACAACAGGATTATAGCCTACCTGGCTGGCATGAAAATTAACTACGGGAAAAGCGTACTCCATTCGCTATTTGTATGTATTCCCCCCCAGTTTTGAGACAGGTGCATGATAATGGTCCATTCTAAATCTAAACAAATTTCACACACATATATTATGTGATAAGATTAAATCAAGAACAATGTGATGGGTGACAATATTAGCTTATGACTTGTGAATGATGCCCAGTTAAAGGCATGCCTTTTCTTTTCAAAAAAAAATTTGCGACTTTTTCAAATCATAGTTGCACACCCCATGTAGCCTAGCCCATAGGCCTATATGTTTTGATAAGGTGGACAAATAACTTCTTAAAATGAAGCACGTTAATCGCTTTACGATGGGTGTAGAGCCTAGCTGGCATACATACGCAGCACATGAGTTTAAAGTTTTGGGAAGATCATTTTCACCAAAAACATTCACCTTTTTATAATAAAAGCATTACATGCAGAATCACGTTTGTGGTAACTTTTGAGAATGTCCCGGACTATGTTTGGAATACTTATTTTTTTGCACAGAATAGAATATTAACTTTTGTACTATGGGGGATATTAGGTTGACATAGGCTAGTGCTTTTGCTGTTTATTAGGCTTGCTAGCTAACAATACAAAAAGGTAAATGTGAAAAGTTCTTCCAATATCTTCAGTATGCGCCTTGGAATTGGATTAGGACACGCATAGTTGCGTCCCCGATGTGTCTTAACTTGTAGCCTGTGAGAAAGACCGGATCACGTGACTGAGAACCATGTGAGTGAGAGGTGCTTTGGCACGCAGCGGGGAGATGGGAAGTTGTAGGGAAGTGTGGAAGCCAGGAGATGCAAAATGTGTTTATGTTAATTAACGCTCAATTACTGTGAGACCGGCAGTTATTTGCTTGACAATCACCGGCTGACAAAACTTCAACCCCACTCCCATCACACCCCCTCCATGCTTCACGGTGGGGACCACACATGTGGAGATCATCCGTTCACCTACTCTGCGTCTCATAAAGACAAAAAATCTCACATTTGGACTCATCAGACCAAAGGACAGATTTCCACCGGTCTAATGTCCATCCTTCTTATTGGTGTCCTTTAGTAATAGTTTCTTTGCAGAAATTCGACCATGAAGGCCGGATTCCCGTAGTCTCCTCTGAACAGCTGATGTTGAGATGTGTCTGTTACTTGAACTCTGAAGCATTTATTTGGGCTGCAATTCTCATCTTCTGCAGCACAGGTAACTCGTGTCTTCTATTCCTGTGTCGGTCCTCATGAGAGCCAGTTTAATCATACAGTGGTTCCTCCTTTAAAAGTTGTGAGCTTACACCGCGGGACTTAGAGGTACCCAGCGTCAGGGCTTCATTGCTCCAGACCACTGCAAGGGGGAGTTAGAGCACTCATTATGCATTTGGGTCCCAAGGTTTTAAATGACCAATCATATCAAGTGGTTCCAATGACGAATTTGACGCGAGCCACCTGTCCCTGGTGACTTTCTTCAGCGAAGATGGCTGACAAAACATTATGGTGGACGCTAATTTAAGTAATTATGACATCATAACGAGTCAAGAAAGACATTTACAATTGAAAGGAATACGTTTGTGCATATTTTGTCAAAATCAGTATTTAGCCATTTTTTTTTTTTCAGTCATATCCAATACCAGGTGTATCAAACTCCATTCTTTGAATGATGCTGTGTCTGCATGTATGTATTACAATTATACACTTCAACGGTGTTTACCGCTCCTGGGACATCAATGATTACACATTGTAACTATGCAATAGATGGAACATGATTTAAGTAAAGGCTGATTTGTAATTCATATATATACAGAATAAAAAACAGTACATCCTTCCAGCACACCCACAAGCGAGCCACTCAGGCGGAGAATGACGCGTGGAAGAGAGCAGGAACGAGATGGGAGTAACAATCCAGGCTATTTGCTCTGAGACCGGCATAATAATGTAATGAAACAAGCAGGGATCATGTTTCGAACCCTCAACATTCTCGCCCAAAGTCCAGCACGCTATCGACTGTGCCCGAATGTATTAATTGGGGTTGGGGCTGATTTGTGGCTGTAAACACTTTGTCAATTGGAATCTTTAACATGTGGAAAGGGAAAAAAGTATTTAGTTTTTCACAAGCGTAGCGGGATGGGCTATTAGCTGAACAATAGACTATTCAACCTTTACTAAAGAATTGTCTAACAGCCAAGCTAGGTGTGTGACCCCCCCCAATCCCCAACTTGCAATAAATCTACATACACACATCTACCTACACACGGTTAATGTTCTGGGAAAAAAAGTTATATATATTAGGTCATGGCTCCCGAGTGGCGCAGCGGTCTAAGGCACTGCATCTCGGTGCAAGAGGCTTTACTACAGTCCCTGGTTTGAATTCAGGCTGTATCACATCTGATTGTGATTGGGAGTGCCATAGGGTGGCGCACAATTGGCCCGGTGTCATCCGGGTTTGGCTGGGGTAGGCCTTCATTGTAAATAAGAATTTGTTCTTACCTGAGTTGCCTAATTTAAATAAAGGATCCATTTTATATCAACAACTGGCGGCAACCGCAGAGCAATCAATTGGAGGTAAACAGTGGCTGTTGCTAAAAATATTGCTTACTTGTTATGTAAGTGTTGCACACCAACAGATGGAGAAAACCAACACCAGTCGAGCAATTCATTTCAACTATAATCTTCATTTTAATATGACTTTACAGACAACAAGAGAGTGTAATTGGAGTCTATTTCTTCAGAGCCTATACCTAAATAAAGTAACTTAGCCTACCTCAGCCAGTTATGAGGCTTAACAGCCTAATAGAAGTAGGATTTTTTTTTTATTAGGCCTACTTACAATTGCAACCGGTCTCCCGTCCGCATGGCACAGGGATTCTTTAGCTAAATAGCCCAGTACTGTACTGCCAACCGTCATGTTGTACAGCGCCATATTTTCCGTTCCATCCTAACAGAAACCCAGAGGGTTTTTTGTTTTTCATGGAATAGAAACGCCATAATATTAATCAAATTAATTAAGCAAGTACCAGTCAAAAGTTTGGACACACCCACACAGGTAAGACCTTGCTGAGATGATCAATGTATTTCTTACGTTGTTGTATCGTCAATTTCTCTAGCCAAAACATCTTGATGGCCTTGACCAGTTCATCTTTGCCTGTCGGCTTGGCAGAGTTATGGATGAATGTTTTCAGTTGATGCCAAACAAGTTCGATCGGGTTTAAATCAGGAGACCTATGTCGTGTCTTTGGCTATGCCGGATTAAGTGATATGACATGCTAACTTATAAAATTATTTCTCTGTAATTAATATTACCTGATTTAAGCTAATCATGTAAATGTAATTAACTAGAAAGTCGGGGCACCACAGAAGAACGTTTATAGAGCCGTTATCTTCCGAATAAACTCTTAAAATACTTAGTAATATTTTACATCGATAGCAGTCAATATTAACCCTTATCTTATTTTCAGTCTCATAATGAAAGTTGTCAATTCTTGGTTATCTTCACGAACCCTGGCTAACAAGTTGAATCAGCAATACAAAATTGGGTTTATTTATTTACTAAATACCTAACTAATCACACAGAATTACAAATACACAGAATACAATGATGTCATACAGAATTCACCCCTGGTGAACGGAACCTGTATGAAAGCTGGTTACACAAAGGAAAGGGGGTTGGGCTTGAATGAAATAGCGGGAAGACTTAGCATAGCTGCAGTTTCTTTGTTCCTATCGTAAATACATTATCTTATGCATTCTAAATTACCGCCCATTTGGAAAAGGAAAATGCAATAAATATTTACTCTGAGCTGCGCTTCGGTAGGTTGGTCGTAGATGCTGGCCGGGTTGGCCAACAGATCTTCCTGTAGTGGAAGAATGTCAATGGTGGCAAATTGGATACGTGGTGGTATCTTCGTCTGGTTGTTAGACTGGATCCGTCGTCCGTCCTTTCCTAGCCCACGTTAGCAGCGGCTAACTCAACGGCTAGGAAGTATCACTTCTGTAGTGAATAAGCTCAAAGTTCATACCAGTTCATACCATAGCTCACGCCGAGGTTGGCTTAGTTCTGTACTTGTCATGTGTGTCCTTCTAACGTAGAGGCTGCAGACCTCACGTACTGGAACATGTGAATGTCTTTTCGTCAAAGGCTTATATAGTGGAGAGGAGGGAAGGAGGTGTTTCATCGTTTATAACCCCTGTCTCTTCACAGGGTTGGCCACTGATCGAGCCGGGCACTTTCCTTATGAAAACCCAATTCTCTCATGTGGAAGCTAAAATTACATTTAATCTCCTAACAAACAATTTCAATATCAAACATTTCAATTGCATAACAATTCCATGTGACTCTGATAACTAGAGGGTGTATACTTTCTCAGGTACAGTTTATGTCGTCCTGTCATCAATCATAATGTCTCAGATAACAATGAACTGACATACATACTCATTACGTTATCAAGCATATTTCCAACTGGTTTTATTATCAAAAGATGGTTCCTTTCCCCATTTGTTTGATGTTCCCAGACTCTCTATATTTAACAGGACAGCAGTCCTTCAGTAGGGTCAGTAAGAGAGGGGAAGGGAGAAAGGTATTTATGGGGGGGGTCATAAACCTTACCCACAGGCCAACGTCATGACACCTACATGTAGCTATTCCCTCCACAAGGCAATCAAACAAGCAAAGCGTCAGTATAGAGACAAAGTAGAGTCGCAATTCAACGGCTCAGACATGAGACTTATGTGGCAGGGTCTACAATCACGGACTACAAAAAGAAAACCAGCCCTGTCGCGGACCCCGATGTCTGGGAGCAAGACAAACTTAACAACTTCTTTGCTCGCTTTGAGGACCATACAGTGCCACCGACACGGCCCGCTACCAAAACCTGCGGGCTGTCCTTCACCGCAGCCGACGTGAGTAAAACATTTAAACGTGTTAACCCTCGCAAGGCTTCCGGCCCAGACGACATCCCTAGCCGCGTCCTCAGAGCATGAGCATGCGCATACCAGCTGGCTGGTGTGTTTACGGACATATTCAATCAATCACTATCCCAGTCTGCTGTTCCCATATGCTTCAAGAGGTCCACCATTGTTCCTGTTCCCAAGAAAGCTAAGGAAACTGAGCTAAACGACTATCGCCCCATAGCACTCACTTCCGTCATCATGAAGTGCTTTGAGAGACTAGTCAAGGATCATATCACCACCCTACCTGACACCCTAGGCCCACTTCAATTTGCTTACCGCCCCAATAGGTCTACAGACGACGCAGTCACACTGAACACTGCCCTAACTCATCTGGACGAGGTATTCTTACATAGGTATTCCTATGCAAGAATGCTGTTCATTGACTACAGCTCAGCATTTAACACCACAGTACCCTCCAAACTCATCATTACGCTCGAGACCCTGGGTCTCGACCTGCCCTGTGCAACTGGGTCCTGGACTTTCTGACGGGACGCCCCCAGGTGGTGAGGGTAGGAAACATCTCCATCCCGCTGATCCTCAACACTGGGACCCCACAAGGGTGCGTTCTCAGCCCTCTCCTATACTCCCTGTTCACCCATGACTGTGTGGCCAAGCATGCCTCCAACTCAATCATCAAGTTTGCAAACGACACAACAGTGGTAGGCTTGATTACCAACAACGACGAGATGACCTACAGGGAGGAGGTGAGGGCCCTCGGAGTGTGATGTCAGGAAAATAACCTCACACTTAACGTCAACAAAACAAAGGAGATGATCGTGGACTTCAGGAACAGCAGAGGGAGCAGCCCCCTATCCACATCGTCGGGACAGTAGTGGAGAGGGTGGAAAGTTGTTCCACGGACAAACTGAAATGGTCCACCCCCACAGACAGTGTGGTGAAAACGACGCAGCAGCACCTCTTCAACTTCAGGAGGCTGAAGAAATTCAGCTTGTCACCAAAAACACTCACAAACTTTTACAGATGCACAATCGAGTGCATCCTGTCGGGCTGCATCACTACCTGGTACGGCAACTGCTCCACCCACAACCGTAAGGCTCTCCAGAGGGTAGTGAGGTCTGCACAACGCATCACCGGGGGCGAACTACCTGCCCTCCAGGACACTTATACCCCCCGATGTCACAGGAAGGCCAACAAGGTAATCAAGGACCACAACCACCCGAGCCACTGCCTGTTCACCCCGCTATCATCCAGAAGGCGAGGTCAGTACAGGTGCATCAAAGCGGGGACTGAGAGACTGAAAAACAGCTTCTATCTCAAGGCCATCAGACTGTTAAACAGCCATCACTAACATTGAGTGGCTGCTGCCAACATACTGACTAAAATCTCTTGCCACTTTAACAGTTAAATTGGATGTAATAAATGTATCACTAGTCACTTTAAACAATGCCTCTTTATATAATGTTTACATACCCTACTTTACTCATCTTGAATGTATAAACTGTACTCTTATACCATCTACTGCATCTTGCCTAAGCCTTTCGGCCACCGTCCATATATTTATATGTACATATTCTTATTCATTCCTTTACACTTGTGTGTGTGTATAAGGTAGTTGTGAAATTGTTAGATTACTTGTTAGATATTACTGCATGGTCGGAACTAGAAGCACAAGCATTTTGCTACACTCACAGTAACAACAATCTGCTAACCATGTGTATGTGGCCAATAAAATTAGATTTGATATAGAGATTATTTTATTTTTATTTTTAGATATAGTATAGGCCTACCTACGGTGTTGTAGGTCTTATTTATTTATTTTTATTTAACCTTTATTTTTCTACATAAAGGTCTACTTACTCTGCTGGCGTCTTGACCCAGTTTATGTCCTCATTTGCAATGCAAACCTGGGCAGCAGTGTGTTTTGGGTCATTGTCTGCATTTGGAGAAGAAAGGAAAAATACATTTATCCTAACAACCAAAATTGGGTACAATAATAGAAATATACATGTAAATAGGCCTAAACGTAACAAAATCTAGCTATAATCCTACCTTGAAAGAAATGTTGGGTCCAGCATATCTCTTGATGATTTCTTCCTCAAAGACATCTCGAGCCATGATACCTGAAAAAGGAGGCAAGAGTGAGTTATTGTGAAACACACAACATTCCGTGAGGTGTAGGCTACAATATTTTCTGTACCTTTTGCTTTGTAAATAGCCAAACTTACCATCAAAAATCAAATATGGGCCTGGTCCCTGGCGAGAAATTGCCCCCCACCCATGGAATTTGAGCGGATGCTTGGGACTCGGCTTGCTTGACCGTCTTCCTTTTTTTCTGTAGCAATTTTGAGCAAATTGCTCAAGGGCCATGGTTGATTCATCTGTGAAGATGACATTATTGAATGTCTCGCCAGCTTTGATCCATGCCTGGGCCTGCAGGATGCTAAGTCCTTTGTTTGTCAGACGAATCATTGGGTCAAAACTACAGAACAGTACAAAATAAGCGAACAAACATGGTTAATGTTCTGATAATAAAAAAAAATATATAACATTTCTTACCATGCCTTTCCATAAGTCCACGCAAGTTTCTTCAACTGTCTTCTGACTGTAATTAGAGTGATGTTGATGTGATGTTAGCAGATTGCATTTGCCGATTTGCTCATCATCTTCATGAATATAAGTAAGTGATATCTGCTAAATAATCAAGTTAGGTTTCTCCATAAATAAACAATTCTAAATAACAAACTGGCCTTATTTACAAATTAGTGAGAATGTCTCACCCCATGTTCAAGAATTGCCTTTTTGTCACTCACTCTAGGTTAAATGATAATGAAATCTCCAAAATATTGTTACTTTTTAAACAAAGCCATTTATTAATTAATTTAGAATGATATAAAAGCCCCTTTTAGGATCTGTGAGAATATCTAACGGTAAATGCACATTAGATATTTATTTAGAGGCCTCCAATCCTCTAAATGTAATTATTTTAGATATACTGTAGGCCTACCATAGGCGAAAGGAGTCTCACTAGTGTTGAGTAATGTGCTGTTCAAAATGGTGTAGGTCTTATTTATTTATAGAGCATATTGAAGTTAGAAGCAAAAGCTTCTATTTTAGCACGGTTTCGCACTGCTCTGAGGCAAGCATGGGGACTGGTCTTGATAAATCAGTGAGATTTTGATTTTCACTTCATCTCTGGTTGGATATTGGTTAGACAAGAATTTAAAAATTAGGGTGCAGAAATGTTATGCTCTTACCTTTTTTAAACTAGGCAAATCAGTTAACAAATTCTTATTTACAAGGACAGCCTACTCCTTCCTCCTGTTATACACATTTCTTAATCAATCCCATATACTATGTTATTACAAAAAAGGTTTTAAATTCTTTGTTAATGCCAATATGGAAGACTATCAAATGCTTCTCAAAGATGTCCTCTGGTGGTCAAACTAGCAATAACTTGCATTAACAAAAAAAATGTCTGACAAATAGATAACGTGTCACAGAATGCTGCAGCAGCCCGCAAGGTGTGCCACAGTATGACGCAACTTTTAAAGGAAGAACCATTGTAGCACTTGATGGTTTTTGCGACTGCACTTGAAGAAACTTTCAAAGTTATTCATTTTCCGTGTTGACTGACCTTCATGTCTTAAGGTAATGATTGACTGTAGTTTCTCTTTGCTTATTTGAGCTTTTTCTTGCCATAATATGGACTTGGTCTTTTATCAGATAGGGCGATCTTCTGTACACAGTACCACCCCTACCTTGTATACCAACCCTAACTTGTCACAAACCAACTGATTGGCTCAAACGCATTAAGAAGGAAAGAAATTCCACAAATTAACTTTTAACAAGGCACACCTGTTAAAACCTCTTACATCTAGACGTTCCGCTAGCGGAACACCTGCTCCAATATCCAATGATGGGCGTGGCGCGAAATATAAACTCCTCTAAAATCCGAAAACTTCAATTTTTCAACAATATGACTATTTTACACCATTTTAAAGACAAGACTCTCCTTTATCTAACCACACTGTCCGATTTCAAAAAGGCTTTACAGCGAAAGCAAAACATTAGATTATGTCAGCAGAGTACCCAGCCAGAAATAATCAGACACCCATTTTTCAAGCTAGCATATAATGTCACAAAAAACAAAACCACAGCTAAATGCAGCACTAACCATTGATGATCTTCATCAGATGACACGCCTAGGACATTATGTTATACAATACATGCATGTTTTGTTCAATCAAGTTCATATTTATATCAAAAACCAGCTTTTTACATTAGCATGTGACGTTCAGAACTAGCATACCCCCCGCAAACTTCCGGTGAATTTACTAAATTACTCACGATAAACGTTCACAAAAAACATTATTTTAAGAATTATAGATACAGAACTCCTCTATGCACTCGATATGTCCGATTTTAAAATAGCTTTTCGGTGAAAGCACATTTTGCAATATTCTCAGTAGATAGCCCGGCATCACAGGGCTAGCTATTTAGACACACAGCAAGTTTCGCCTTCACCAAACTCCGATTTACTATTAGAAAAGTTTGATTACCTTTGGTGTTCTTTGTCAGAATGCACTCCCATGACTTCTACTTCAATAACAAATGTTGGTTTGGTCCAAAATAATCCATTGTTATATCCAAACAGCGGCGTTTTGTTGGTGCGTTCAAGACACTATCCGAATGGTAAAGAAGGGTTTCGAGCATGACGCATTTTGTGACAAAAAAATTCTAAATATTCCATTACCGTACTTCGAAGCATGTCAACCGCTGTTTAAAATCACGATGTTTAAAAGACGATAGAATAAAAACATGGGGTCGTCTCGTGCACGAGCATGAGTCCCATTGTCCGCTGATAGACCACTTAGCAAATGCGCTAAAGCTTTTCAGCCAGGGCTTGGAATTACGTCATTCAGCTTTTTGCCGCCTTCTGAGAGCCCATGGGAGCCGTAGGAAGTGTCACGTAACAGCAGAGATCCCCTGTATTGGATAGAGATAATCAAGGAGGGCAAAAAATGGTCAGAGAGGGCGCTTCCTGTTTGGAATCTTCTCAGGTTTTGGCCTGCCAAATGAGTTCTGTTATACTCACAGACACCATTCAAACAGTTTTAGAAACTTTAGGGTGTTTTCTATCCAAAGCTAATAATTATATGCATATTCTAGTTTCTGGGCAGGAGTAATAATCAGATTAAATCGGGTACGTTTTTTATCCGGCCGTGAAAATACTGCCCCCTATCCATAACAGGTTAATTGAAATGCATTCCAGGTGACTACCTCATGAAGCTGGTTGAGAAAATGCTTGGAGTGTGTGAAGCTGTCATCAAGGCAAAGGGTGGCTACTTGGAAGAATCTCAAATCTAAAATATATTTTGGTTTGTTTAACACATTTTTTTTTTTTTTTACAACATGATTCCATATGTGTTTTTTCATAGTTTTGATGTCTTCACTATTATTCTACAATGTGGAAAATAGTAAAAAAAAAATCATATGAATGAGATAGTTAGGGCTGGGCACTGTCACATCAGCGTACCCAGATCCTGTATTTCTCACACAGGTGCTTGGTAAAACAAGACAGCCATGCTCCCTTGTGCATGTCCTTCCACATTCGAATTTGACTTTGTTTTTTGTCCCTCAGGATGACCCATACATGACAGCAGACCCTCGCTATGGCAGATATGAAGGAGCCAACCCGGCCTACCCCCCATACAGAGAGCCCCAGCCAGAGAGACCCAGCTCCAGAACCAGCCAGTACTCAGACAGACCCTCCTCCAGGTCAGCGGAGAGTTACACTAGTACCAGTACCCTATTACCAATGCAAACTGTGGAGAAGTAAGTGTGTGCATTGTGTGCGTGTTACAGCTGTACTCTTTACATGGGTGGGTTGGATGGTCAAAATTCCCACACACCTCCATTGACAGTTTGGGACTGGAAAAGCCTTTGTCTGATGTGTTTGTGTGTGTAGTTGCTTTATGGCCTAACGTTTAGGTAAGGACCACCTGTAACTGTCAGTTAGTTGAAGAACCTATCGTCTGACCTTTTTGACCACACCTCCGTGAGCTTGTGGACACAATCCTCCCTGTTTTCTGCTTATCCCAGGCAAGGTTTCCCCCCCGAAGACTATCAGAGAGCTAACCGAAGTGCTTATGATGACTACTATGCAGAGTATTACAAAAACCAGTACGGAGGTAAGAGCCACAGTACCAACCACCAATTACTTAGTTACATTGCGGCAACTATGGTAGAATGTTAGGTAAAACTTACAAAACCTACAATTATTACTATACGTAGAAATGTTCATTGGGTTATTCCTAACTTACACTGAGTGTACAAAACATTAAAAACACCTTCCTAATATTGAGTTCCACTCCACCCTGTTGCCCTCAGAACAGCCTCAATTCGTTGGGGCATGGACCTACAGTGCATTCGGAAAGTGTTCTAACCTCTTGACTTTTTCCACATTTTGTTACGTTACAGCCTTATTCTAAAATGTATTAAGTTGTTTCTTCCCCTTCATCAATCCACACACAATACCCCATTATGACGAAGCAAAAACAGGTTGTTTTTTGCAAATGTATAAAAAAAAGAAGCTTTAATAGAACTTATTTAAAAAAATATATACTTTTCCCCTTTTTTCCCCCCAATTTCGTGTTATCCAATTGGTAGTTACAGCCTTGTCTCATCGCTGCCACCGTACGGACTCGGGAGAGGCCGAAGGTCGAGAGCCGTGCGTCCTCCGAAACACAAGCCAGCCGAGCCGCACTGCTTCTTGACACAATGCCCGCTTAACCCGGAAGTCAGTCGCACCAATGTGTCGGAGGAAACACCGTACACATGGCGACCGTGTCAGCGTGCATTGCGCCCGGCCCTCCACAGGAGTCACTAGTGCGCGATGGGACAAGTACATCGCTGCCCAGCCAAACCCTCCTCTAACACGGACGACGCTGGGCCAATTGTGTGTGTCTCCCGGTCGCGGCCAGCTGTGACAGAGCCTGGACTCGAACCAGAATCTCTAGTGCCACAGCGAGCACTGCGATGCAGTGCCTTAGATCACCGCGCCACTTGGGAGGCCCTGAAATATTACATTTACATATGTATTCAGACCCTTTACTCAGTACTTTGTTGAAGCACCTTTTGCAGCGATTAGAGCCTCGAGTCTTCTTGGGTATGACGCTACAAGCTTGGCACACCTGTATTGGGGGAGTTATTCCCATTCTCCTCAAGCTCTGTCAGGTTGGATGGGGAGCGTCGCTGCACAGCTATTTTCAGGTCTCCAGAGATGTTTGATCTGGTTCTAGTTCGGCTCTGTCTGGGCCATTCAAGGACATTCAGAGACTCCCGAAACCATTCCTGCGTTGTCTTGGCTGTGTGCTTAGGGTTGTTGTCCTGTTGGAAGGTGAACCTTCGCCCCAGTCTGAGGTCCTGAGCGCGTTAGAGCAGGTTTTCATCAAGGATCTCTCTGTACTTTGCTCCGTTCATCTTTCCCTCGATCCTGACTAGTCTGCCAGTCTCTGCAGCTGAAAAATATCCTCACAGCATAATGCTTCTACCACCATGCTTCACCATAGAGATGGTGCCAGGTTTCCTCCAGACGTGACGCTTGGCATTCAGGCCAAGGAGTTCGGTCTTGGTTTCATTAGACCAACGAATCTTGTTTCTCATGGCCTTAGAGTCCTGTCATGTGCCTTTTTCTGAGGAGTGGCTTCCGTCTGACCACTCTACCATAAAGGCCTGATAGGTGGAGTGCTGCAGAGATGGTTGTCCTTCTTGAAGGTTCTCCCATCTCCTCTGATGAACTCTGGAGCTCTGTCAGATTGACCATCGGGTCTTGGTCCAAATCAATTTTTATTTGTCACATACATGTTTAGCAGATGTTATTGTGGATGTGGCGAAATACTTGTGTTTCTAGTTCCAACAATTCACAACAATACACACAACCTAAAACTAAAAGAATGGAATTAAGGAATATATAAATATTAGGATGAGCAATGTCAGAGTGGCGTAGACTAAATACAGCAGAATAGTATACAGTATATACAGTGAGGGGGGGAAAAAGTATTTGATCCCCTGCTGATTTTGTACATTTGCCCACTGACAAAGAAATGATCAGTCTATAATTATAATGGTAGGTTTATTTGAATAGTGAGAGACAGAATAACAAGAAAATCCAGAAAAACACTTGTCAAAAATGTTAGAAATTGATTTGCATTTCAATGAGGGAAATAAGTATTTGAACCCCTCTCAGTCAGAAAGATTTCTGGCCCCCAGGTGTCTTTTATACAGGTAACGAGCTGAAATTAGGAGCACACTCTTAAAGGGAGTGCTCCTAATCTCAGTTTGTTACCTGTAAAAAGACACCTGTCCACAGAAGCAATCAATCCGATTCCAAACTCTCCACCATGGCCAAGACCAAAGAGCTCTCCAAGGATGTCAGGGACAAGATTGTAGACCTACACAAGGCTGGAATGGGCTACAAGACCATTGCCAAGCAGCTTGGTGAGAAGGTGACAACAGTTGGTGTGATTATTCACAAATGGAAGAAACACAAAATAACTGTCAATATCCCTCGGCCTGGGGCTCCATGCAAGATCTCACCTCGTGGAGTTGCAATGATCATGAGAACGGTGAGGAATCAGCCCAGAACTACACGGGAGGATCTTGTCAATGATCTCAAGGCAGCTGGGACCATAGTCACCAAGAAAACAATTGGTAACACACTACGCCATGAAGGACTGAAATCCTGCAGCGCCCGCAAGGTCCCCCTGCTCAAGAAAGCACATATACATGCCCGTCTGAAGTTTGCCAATGAACAGCTGAATGATTCAGAGGACAACTGGGTGAAAGTGTTGTGGTCAGATGAGACCAAAATGGAGCTCTTTGGCATCAACTCAACTCGCTGTGTTTGGAGGAGGAGGAATGCTTTGGGGGTGTTTTTCTGCTAAGGGAACAGGACAACTTCACCGCATCAAAGGGACAATGGACAGGGCCATGTACCGTCAAATCTTGGGTGAGAACCTTCTTCCCTCAGCCAGGGCATTGAAAATGGGTCGTGGATGGGTATTCCAGCATGACAATGACCCAAAACACACGGCCAAGGCAACAAAGGAGTGGCTCAAGAAGAAGCACATTAAGGTCCTGGAGTGGCCTAGCCAGTCTCCAGACCTTAATCCCATAGAAAATCTGTGGAGGGAGCTGAAGGTTCGAGTTGCCAAACGTCAGCCTCGAAACCTTAATGACTTGGAGAAGATCTGCAAAGAGGAGTGGGACAAAATCCCTCCTGAGATGTGTGCAAACCTGGTGGCCAACTACAAGAAACGTCTGACCTCTGTGATTTCCAACAAGGGTTTTGCCACCAAGTACTAAGTCATGTTTTGCAGAGGGGTGAAATACTTATTTCCCTCATTAAAATGCAAATAATTTTGTAACATTTTTGAAATTCGTTTTTATGGATTTTTTTGTTGTTATTCTGTCTCTCACTGTTCAAATAAACCTACCATTAAAATTATAGATTGATCATTTCTTTGTCAGTGGGCAAACGTACAAAATCAGCAGGGGATCAAATACTTTTTTCCCTCACTGTACATGTGAGATAAGTAAATCAAAAATAAGTGAACATTATTAAAGTTAGAATTTTTAGGGTCTTCCTCTGACACCGCCTGGTATAGAGGTCCTGGATGGAAGGAAGCTTGGCCCCGGTGATGTCCTGGGGCCGTACGCACTACCTTCTGTAGTAGAGGTCGACCGATTCTTCATTTTTTTATTCTTTACCGATTTATTGGAGTACCAAAAAAAGCCGATACAGATTAATCGGCCATTTAAAAAAAAATGATTATGTATGTATGTATGTATGTCTGTATGTATGTATGTATGTATGTGTGTGTGTGTGTGTGTGTGTGTGTGTGTGTGTGTGTGTGTGTGTGTGTGAGAAACACAAGCATTTCGCCACTTCTGCTAAACATATACACTGCTCAAAAAAATAAAGGGAACACTTAAACAACACAATGTAACTCCAAGTCAATCACACTTCTGTGAAATCAAACTGTCCACTTAGGAAGCAACACTGATTGACAATAAATTTCACATGCTGTTGTGCAAATGGAATAGACAACAGGTGGAAATTATAGGCAATTAGCAAGACAGGTGGTCTTCGGCAGGTGGTGACCACAGAGCACTTCTCAGTTCTTATGCTTCCTGGCTGATGTTTTGGTCACTTTTGAATGCTGGCGGTGCGTTCACTCTAGTGTTAGCATGAGACGGAGTCTACAACCCACACAAGTGGCTCAGGTAGTGCAGCTCATCCAGGATGGCACATCAATGCGAGCTGTGGCAAGAAGGTTTGCTGTGTCTGTCAGCATAGTGTCCAGAGCATGGAGGCGCTACCAGGAGACAGGCCAGTACATCAGGAGACATAGAGGACGCCGTAGGAGGGCAACAACCCAGCAGCAGGACCGCTACCTCTGCCTTTGTGCAAGGAGGAGCAGGAGGAGCACTGCCAGAGCCCTGCATAATGACCTCCAGCAGGCCACAAATGTGCATGTGTCTGCTCAAACGGTCAGAAACAGACTCCATGAGGGTGGTATGAGGGCCCAACGTCCACAGGTGGGGGTTGTGCTTACAGCCCAACACCGTGCAGGACGTTTGGCATTTGCCAGAGAACCAAGATTGGCAAATTTGCCACTGGCGCCCTGTGCGCTTCACAGATGAAGCAGGTTCACACTGAGCACATGTGACAGACGTGACAGAGTCTGGAGACGCCGTGGAGAACATTCTGCTGCCTGCAACATCCTCCAGCATGACCGGTTTGGCGGTGGGTCAGTCATGCTGTGGGGTGGCATTTCTTTGGGGGGCCGCACAGCCCTCCATGTGCTCGCCAGAGGTAGCCTGACTGCCATTAGGTACCGAGATGAGATCCTCAGACCCCTTGTGAGACCATATGCTGGTGCGGTTGGCCCTGGGTTCCTCCTAATGCAAGACAATGCTAGACCACATGTGGCTGGAATGTGTCAGCGGTTCCTGCAAGAGGAAGGCATTGATGCTATGGACTGGCCTGCCCGTTCTCCAGACCTGAATCCAATTGAGCACATCTGGGACATCATGTCTCGCTCCATCCACCAACGCCACGTTGCACCACAGACTGTCCAGGAGTTGGCGGATGCTTTAGTCCAGGTCTGGGAGGAGATCCCTCAGGAGACCATCCGCCACCTCATCAGGAGTATGCCCAGGCGTTGTAGGGAGGTCATACAGGCACGTGGAGGCCACACACACTACTGAGCCTCATTTTGACTTGTTTTAAGGACATTACATCAAAGTTGGATCAGCCTGTAGTGTGGTTTTTTACTTTAATTTTGTGTGTGACTCTAAATCCAGACCTCCATGGGTTGATAAATTGGATTTCCATTGATTATTTTGGTGATTTTGTTGTCAGCACATTCAACTATGTAAAGAAAAAAGTATTTAATGAGATTACTTCATTCATTCACATCTAAGATGTGTTATTTTCGTGTTCCCTTAATCGGTCAACCTCTACTCTGTAGTGCCTTGCGGTCGGAGGCCAAGCAGTTGCCATACCAGGCAGTGATGCAACCTGTCAGGATGCTCTCGATGGTGCGTGCAGCTGTAGAACCTTTTAAGGATCTGAGGACCCATGCTAAATCTTTTCAGTCTCCTGAGGGGGAATAGGTTTTGTCATGCCATCTTTCACGACTGTCTTGGTGTGCTTTGACCATGTTTGTTTTGTTTGTTTGTTTGTTTGTTTGTTGGTGATGTGGACGCCAATGAACTTGAAGCTCTCAACCTGCTGCACTACAGCCTGTCGATGAGAATGGGGGTGTGCTCGGTCCTCCTTTTCCCTTAGTTCACGATCATCTCCTTTGTCTTGATCACGTTGAGGGAGAGGTCATTGTCCTGGCACCACACGGTCAGGTCCCTGACCTCCTCCCTATAGGTTGTCTCACTGTTGTCGGTGATCAGGCCTGCCACTGGTGTTGGAGTCGTGCCTGGCCGTGCAGTCATGAGTGAACAGGGCGTACAGGAGGGGTCTGAGCACTCACCCCTGAGGGGCCCCTATGTTGAGGATGAGCGTGGCGGATGTGTTGTTACCTACCCTTCTAGTGTTCCATTATTGAAGTGGCCAGTGATTTCAAGTCTATGTATATGTGGCAGCAGGCTCTAAGGTGCAGGGTTACGTAACTGGGTGGAAGCCACCTAGTGATGGCTATTTAAGTCCGATGGCTATTTAAATAGAGAAGAGATATTGATAAGAGCTCGGTAAAGCCATTTGGATAAGGAGATTTTAAAGATAAATGATAGTTGTTTTAGATCTAATTTACCTTATCACAGGAGACAAATGTGAAACCAGTCATATGGCGGAGAACTGAAGCATATCACCTTTTCCACGGTGACGTTTATGAAATGCTGGCCTTATACAGTGAGCACCATAATTCATTGGACAGTGACAGTTTTTTTTGTAAATTTGGTTCTGTACTCTAGCACTTTGAGTTTGAAAGGATACAATGAGGGGGAAGTGCAGACTGTCAGCTTTAATTTGAGGGTATTTTCATACATATCGGATGAACCGTTTAGAAATGACAGCACCTTTTGTACATGGTTCCCCCCCCCCCCCCCCCCCCCATTTTCGGGAATCAAACATTGGACAGTTTAACATAATGTAGAATAAAGTAATCATGTTAATATTTCGTTGCATATCCTTTGCATGCAATGACTGCTTGAAGTCTGTGATGCATCGACATCACCAGACGCTGGGTATCTTCCCTGGTGATGCTCTGCCAGGCCTGTACTGCAGCCATCTTCAGTTCCTGCTTGTTTTGGGGACTTATTGCCTTCAGTCTGTTCTTCAGCATTTAAAATGCATGTTCAATTGGATTCAGATCTGGTGATTGACTCAGCCAGTCAAGGATTTTCCACTTTTTGGCCATCAAAAACCCCTTTGTTGCTCTAGCAGTATGTTTAGGGTCATTGTCTTGTTGCATGATGAAATGCCGTCCAATGAGTTTGGAGGCATTTGGTTTTATCTGAGCAGATGATATATTTCTGTAGACTTCAGAATTCATTGTTCTACTTGTCTGCAGTCACATCATCGATGAAGACAAGTGAGCCTGGTCCACTGGCAGCAACAGGCCCAAGCCATAACACCACCTCCACCATGTTTCACGGATGAGGTGGTATGCTTTGGATCATGGGCATCTCCACACTTTCCTCTTTCCATCACTCTGGTACATGTTAATCTTTGTCTCATCTGTCCACAATATTTTTTTCCAGTACTCTTGGGGCTTTTTTAGGTGCTTTTTAGCAAACTGTTTTCACGCCTTTCTGTTCCTCAGGCATATCAGTGGTTTGCATCTTGTAGTGTACCCTCTGTGGTCCTGCTGGTGTAGTCTTCTACGTATGGTAGACTTTGACACATCTACACCTGCATCCTGGAGAGTGTTTTTGATCTGTTGGGCTGTTGTTGGGGGGGGTTCTTCACCATAGAGAGTATTCTCCGGTCATCCACTACAGTGGTCTTCTTCAGTCTACCAGGTCTTTTGCCATAATTTAGTTCACCGGTTGTTTTTTTCTTGTTAATGATGAACCAAACTGTTGACTTGGGCATGCCCAGGGTTTTTACAATGTTCCTGATTGATTGATTTTCATTTCTGAGCCTTATGACGGCCAGCTTCATTTGCATCGACACTGCTGTCTTCCTCATGTTGTCACACCCCAACAACAACCTCCAAAGGAAATAGCAAAGTCTAGAATCAATACTATTCAACAGCTCTCCTGCATTCACTGACGACACAAATGAATACACCTGCCTAACGACACACATCTGTGAAGCCAATTCAACAAATACTTGTAGTACCTTAAAATGGGGGGGACCATGTACAAAAAATGGTCACTGTCCAATGAATTATGGTGCTCACTGTAACTTGGGATGAAATTTGGAGACCCAGACTATAGGCTTCTGTAGTCATGTGCAAATGACAGTATAGCACCAAACCTACCAAGTTGATTTATGATTTCTAGAATGTTTTAATTACATGCCTAGACTTTCCACAGTTTTTTTAAACGTATTTTTTTTTTTTCAAATTTGAATTGTGTTAAATGTTAGCCACCGTCAGTTATCATTCAAAGTTTTGTGTCACTTAGAAATGAATAGGAAATATAGTCAAGATGTTGACAAGGTTATAAATAATTATTTTTTAAATTGAAATAATAATTGTGTCCTTCAAAATTTCATCAAAGAATCCTCCATTTGCAGTAATTATAGCCTCGCAGACCTTTGGCTTTCTAGTTGTCCATTTGTTGAGGTAATCTGAAGAGATTTCACCCCATGCTTCCTGAAGCACCTCCCACAAGTTGATTGGCTTGATGGGCACTTCTTACGTACCATACGGTCAAGCTGCTCCCACAACAGCTCAATAGGGTTGAGACCAGCTGACTGCTTCTTCCCTAAATAGTTATTGCATAGTTTGGAGCTGTTCTTTGGGTCATTGTCCTCTTGTAGGAGGAAATTGGCTCCAATTACGCGCCGTCCACAGGGTATGGCATGGCGTTGCAAAATGGAGTGATAGCCTTCTTCAAGATCCCTTTTACCCTGTACAAATCTCCCACTTTACCACCACCAAAGCACCCCCAGACCATCACATTGCCTCCACCATGCTTGACAGATGGCGTCAAGCACTCCTCCAGCATCTTAATTTTTTCTGCGTCTCATGAATGTTCTTCTTTGTGATCCAAACACCTCGAACTTAGATTCGTATGTCCATAACACTTTTTTCCAATCTTCCTCTGTCCAGTGTTTGTGTTCTTTTGCCCATCTTAATCTTTTATTTTTATTGGCCAGTCTGAGATATGGCTTTTTCTTTGCAACTCTGCCTAGAAGGCCAGCATCCCGGAGTCGCCTCTTCACTGTTGACGTTGAGACTGGTGTTTTGCGGGTACTATTTAACTGCCAGTTGAGGACTTGTGAGGCGTCCGTTTCTCAAACTAGACACTCTAATCTACTTGTCCTCTTGCTCAGTTGTGCACTGGGGCCTCCCACTCTTTCTATTCTGGTTAAAGCCAGTTTGCGGTGTTCTTTAAAGGGAGTAGTACACAGCGTTGTACGAAACCTTCTGTTTTTTTGCAATTTCTTGCATGGAATAGCCTTCATTTCTCAGAACAAGAATAGACTGACGAGTTTCAGAAGAAAGTTTTGTTTCTGGCCATTTTGAGCCTGTAATTGAACCCACAAATGCTGATGCTCCAGATACTCAACTAGTCTAAAGAAGGCCAGTTTTATTGCTTCTTTCATCATGTCAACAGTTTTCATCTGTGCTAACATAATTGCAAAAGGGTTTTCTAATGCTTAATTAGCCTATTAAAATTATAAACTTGGATTAGCTAACACAACGTGCCATTGGAACACAGGAGTGATGGTTGCTGATAATGGGCCTCTGTACACCAATGTAGATATTCCATAAACAATCTGCCGTTTCTCAGCTACAATAGTAATTTACAACATTAACAATGTCTACACTGTAGAATGATGTTATTTTAGTGGACAAAAAATGAGATTTTTCTTTCATAATCAAGGACATTTCTAAGTGACCCAAAACTTTTTAACGGTAGTGTATAACTGTCAGTGTTTTTAGTGTTAGTTCGCTTACATTTTGCATCATTCCATTACATCACATCGTTAGTTTACCTTTCTTTCCTCTTGTCACGTTTGTGTGGTTCTTCCTGAGGATTGCTAGCAAAAGTGGATCATATTAGGCTAACGTAGGCCATTTTAAGTTGTGCAATAATTTGGGACATGTAACCTATTTGAATCATTATGGAACGCAGACCATATGTAGCAGTTTTAAGCCTGGCGCATGGTTCACGACGACTGGACCGTTGTCATCACAATTCCATTTATAGGACTACAGTTCAACCCCTATTTTATACTTTTTAAACCTATTTCATAGATTGAACAATTTCAATATGGCAACTTTCAGGATGAATCAAACCACTTTTTTTTTATGCACAAATATATTTAATGTGTAAAGGCTGTCCAAACCGTTTTTTTATTTGCATCAATACTTTCCTAATACTAAGTAATATACAAGATCAGAGAATTTTTAAATGTACCAATTGGTGCGGAAAAGGATTAAATGTGTGTATTTGCATCGCTTTCTTTCATTGATCCCTAACCATTCTCTCCATATTCTAGTGAGTCTGTCGAAAATTCCAGTTAAAGGTACACCAAATTTAAAGGGATGGCTTTAAGTAAATGGACTGAAAACCCTATTCAATGAAAACTCCATGAGAAAGTCTGTTGTCCAGAAAGTGGCAGGGTTTTTAGCGGTTTAATTAAATGTATTTAGCACACACTAGGGGACCATGCCTGCAAAGCCCGTTATGCACCTGAATACCAACTGCGTAAAAGTGCGTAGGAAAGGCGTACATTTCTTAAGTCTGAATCGGGCGCTTAGTGAATAGGTACTGCCAGCAATAGACAATGTACAAACAGAATACAGACACAAAGTCAACATAAAAAATACACATACAGAATTGACAATATAAATACAGTAAACATCAGGATTAATTGCAACAACAATGACATAACAATAATAAAATCTCTAATGTAGTGTTAGCTAACGTTGACGTAATCCTGATGGTCTCCACCTGTCTGTGTTTGTTCAGACCGGAGCAGGTGGGAGGGCTACAATGCTTCAGCAGGCACTTATGACCCCCGCTACAGAGACTACTACGACCAGAACTACTGGTACAACTACAACCCTGAGGCCTACCGGGGCAGGGAGGCAGCCTACTACAACCAGCAGCCCACCCAGCAGTACCCTGCCGCTACTGCCAGGTATTCGCTTATACAGCCTTGATTGTTTTTCATTGAGATATGTCACTAATGATAGGGAAAGACAGATGGGTAGAGGAATACAGAATGAAGGTGCAGGGTTTGAACCCATGCCTCAAGGGGCAGTGTGTGGTCCAGAGTTAGGAGTGCTACCACTAAACCAGACTATGGCTTCATTAGCACTTCCAGATACTCAGTCATAGTGGTTTACGTTTTGTATTTTGCTAAACTCGCCTCATCTACAACCAACTTGTAGCATCCATCACACACTACAGGAGCTTGACTTTGATGTATGTCATATATTTATGTTGAAGGGATGGTTCACCCAAATTACAAAATTACATATTTGTTTCTTTGCCTTGTAAGCAATTTATGGACAAGGACATGGTGCAATCCATGGATTAGGTTTGTTTACATAGCCACTGCCACCACCTAACTTTTGGGGTGACCTACCCCTTTAATGAGAGACAAGCCCTGAAATGATTGTTCTGCATTCCAATCTCAGTGTTAGTAATCACCCCCGTTTGATGTCAGTGTTGTGCCGCCTAACATGGCCAAGTCCAGTTCTAATGGAGTTTCTGTGTGTAGGCCACAGGGCTATGACGACAAGTGGCGCTACTATCCTGGTTACGATGCCACTTTTGACGATGACTACCGGCGTCAGAGGGACCAGTACAGGGACGATTTTGACCGACGGAGCGTCCACAGCGAACAGTCGGCCCACAGTCTACACAGCTCCCAAAGCCATCGCAGCCGACGCAGCAGCTTTAGCTCCCGCTCACAACAGGTGTGTGTCTATATGGATTTGCGAAAGACTGTCTTAATTTCCTTCCAGTGTTGGTACTTTTTTATTTGTTTTTAGTATGGATCATCACGTCAGTGTGTGAATCACTTGTGTGATGTAGTTTCTTCAAACCCTCCAAAATATTAACTTATGTACCCCCCCTCTGCCCTGTAGAGCGAGGTGTACAGGTCCCAGCCTGACCTGACAGCGGTTTACGACCCCACTGTTTCTACCCTGCCTGTGGACTACTCCTATGGACAATACCCAGAGCAGACGGATCCCGGACAGAGCTTCAGCCAGTACCCCTACACATCGGGCTACCAGGCAGACGACAGCACCTGGGTCGTCGCTGAGCAGCGTAAGAACATTGTTACTGATAACATTAATTTGTCATTTCTGGTTTGCAGAATAGAAGAAAGAACCAGTAGGTGTTGAGTCCCATGAGTGATTCTGACTGATCTGGGGATTTTCCTGATTGCTGACCATATCTGATTCTTGAAATGGCTTGTAGCCTTTTCCCCTTTTGATTTGTCTCGAATGTGCTGGTCACTGTCCTGAGTTGTGGAAATTGGGACAGAATGTTCAGTCTGTTCAGATTTTGGATTATTTCTAAAGTTCTTCCTCTCCCCCCTCAGCTCCTCCTCGTCCCGTTACTCCAGAGAAGTACTCGGTATCCCACCGCTGTGCCCGCTTCGGGCCAGGTGGTCAGCTGATCCAGGTCCTGCCCAACCTCCCCTCGGCCGGCCAGCCTGCTCTAGTGGAGATCCACAACATGGAGGTAACCCTGAGAACCCAACCCACAACCCAGCCTTCTAATCGGCTAAGGCCAGAATTCAGTTGTCACCGATAGCGTTTCAAAGAGCACTGGAAATAATCAATCTATACTGTGGTTGATTGGGATTCAAACAAATATTTGAAGTACAGGTGTGGCTTTGTGTCAATAATATCCCATGGTAATATCCATGTGATGTCAACCTTTAAATACACAGGGAGGTGATGGGATGTCCACCAAGCAGCTTGTGAAGTGTGTTGGCCATAATGAGGTTGATATCTCCAATATAGCATCATTTTGCTGAGAAGAATGTTGCAGTTCAGGCAAATTCAAATCTAGAACTTGAAGCCAGTTCCACTGCTGATTTTCATCCTTCCCCTCTAATCAGGGACTTTAGACCTGGAACACCAAGTGGGTGCAATTAATGATCAGGTAAAACAGAAAACCAGCAGTACTCTGGATCCTTCAGGGTTCGATTTTAATACCTCTGGTATAGTAGGTAGTTGCGCTATGGGCTCTTACTTACTTTACGTCAGCTAGGTGCTGAACGTGACCTTGGTGTTTCAGCGTCTGCTTCGGTGATGCTTCTGATGAGTTAGCTAGTCTGTGTAAGACATCCTTAACTGGGGGTCTGTCATTGATTGTTGTGAGAAGGTGTGAGGTATGATCAGCATTTTAGCACATGGGTGTAAGGAAGCGAATGGATTGAGATTGGCAATCACTAGAGGAGATGGCAGTTCACTTGCAGCTCATGTATCATCAGACCGATACAGAACTGAACATGCATGAAGGGTTTACCACAGCTAGTTTCTGTATAAAGCATATTTTATACCCAACGTAAGCGCGCAACGCAATTAGCTAAGCAAAATTGCTTTCTTCCGTAGTTGCATCATGTTACAGATTGTGACCTGCACACTTGTGTGTATATTTGTGACATTAGTACGCAGGACACCCATTTTGCATAGCTAACAAACTAGGCTTTTATAAATTAGACAATAGAAATGCTAAACAAAGTCATTGTTTTATTATCCATCATAGGAAAAAGCACAATTTGAATAGATTGTGAAATTATGACCATTAAATGGCCTCTTGAAGTGTGTTTCTTGACCATCTATGGTTTTCTTACAGACGATGCTGCAGGACACACCAGACCAATCTGAGCTGCGCTCCTTCCCCGGACCGCTTTTGAAGTAAGGGCATTTTGACCTTTCACCCTTAACCCCTGACGCCTGGTCTCCTAGAATGAGATAAAGATTAGGCTACATCCTAGCTATTTTCATACCCAACTGCTTAGCTACGTGTGCTACCTGTTTGTCTGTCTGTGTGAGATTGACAACATTGGAGGCGGACTATGCAGAAGGATCTACAAATCCCCTTGTATCCCAAATTCTGTGATTAAAAATGAGCAATTCTGTGCCTCGCCTTGCTCAAACTGGTTACCTCAAACAAGCTGTGTGTTACTTCTCACAGGGAGGAGACTCACAAGGTCGACGTGATAAAGTTCTCCCAGAACAAAGGCCTGGAGTGTGCCCGCAACAATGACCTTCTGGACAAAGACTCGGCTGCCCTCCTCTGGGACTTCATCGTGCTGCTGTGTAGGCAGAACGGGGTAAGACTGGTGGTTGGAGGTGGGACAAGACTCTTAAATTATATACGTTTCATTGTCTGTATCACAGATGCATTAAAAGACAACAAAAATATAAACATGGTGTACATCTCTCAAATTCAAATTTGGACCTTGAAGCCAGTTTCACTGCTTTTTTTCATTATTCCCTTCTAATAAGTGACTGATTTAGACCTGGGACACCAGTTGGGTGCCATTATCAAGAAAAACAGCAGTACACTGGACCCTTCAGGGTCGGATTTAAATAATCCTGTTATAGACCGTTGCATCAGACATACTTGTTGTGTGTACAGTCCATTCAGAAAGTATTCACATTTTGTTATGTTACTGCCTTATTTTAAAATTGATTAAATTAAATGTTTTCCTCATCAATCTACACACAATTCCCCATAATGACAAAGCAAAAACAGGTTTTTAGAAATGGGAAACTGCGAGACTTGATTTTCAGCGGCAGGGACTGGGAGACTAGCCAGAATCGAGAGAAAGATGAACGTAGCAAAGTACAGAGATCCTAAATGAAAACCTGCTCCAGAACACTCAGGACCTCGGGACACCTTCCAGCAGGACAAAAACCCTAATACACAGCCAAGACAGATACAGGAGTGGCTTCGGGACAAGTCTCTGAATGTTCTTGAGTGGCCCAGCCAGAGCCCCGACTTGAACCTGTTCGAACATCTCTGGAGAGACCTGAAAATAACTGTGTAGCGACTCTCCCCATTCTACCTGACAGAGCTTGAGAGGATCTGCAGTGAAGAAGGGGAGAAACTCCCCAAATACAGGTGTGCCAAGCTTGTAGTGTCATACCCAAGAGGACTCAAGCTGGAGACTTAAATTTCCCTCACTAACTTTAAACATCAGCTATCTGAGCAGCTAACCGATCGCTGCAGCTGTACATAGTCCATCTGTAAATAGCCCACCCAATCTACCTACCTCATCCCCATATTGTTTTTATTTACTTTGCTGCTCTTTTGCACACCAGTATCACTACTTACACACCATCATCTGCTCATCATCTGCTTGTCTATCACTCCAGTGTTAATCTGCTAAATTGTACTTACTTTGCTACTATGGCCTATTTATTGCCTTACCACCTCATGCCATTTGCACACACTATATATAGACTTTTTTTTCCTATTGTGTTATTGACTACGCTTGTTTATTCCATGTGTAACTCTGTGTTGTTTCTGTCACACTGCTTTGCTTTATCTTGGCCAGCTTGCAGTTGTAAATGAGAACTTGTTCTCAACTAGCTTACCTGGTTAAATAAAGGTAAAATAAAAAAGGACTCAAGGCTGTAATCGCTGCCAAAAGTGCTGAGTAAAGGGTCTGAATTATTATGTAATTGTGATATTTCCATATTTCAAAAAATATATATTTATAAATAAATTGCTTTGTCATGGGGTATTGTCTGTAGATTGAGAGGGGGAAAAAACGATTTAATCAATTTTGGAATAATGCTGCTGCGTGACAAAATGTGGAGTAAGTCAAGCGGTCTGAATACTTTCCGAAGGCACTGTATGTGTAACTGATTGATGCACACACACTACATGTTCATGTTTTTAAATATATGTCAATTGTAAAGTCTGGTCTGTAATGTATTTTTGTTGTGTCAGACCCCAGTAAGACAAGCTGTCTCTAATTGGGATCCTAATAAATCAAATCAAACACACACCGTTGCATCAGACATAGACATCAGACGATTGTGAAGACCACATACTCTATGGTGTTTTTGGGTGGTTACTGTGTTTGTGTGTCAGTATGGTTCTTTATGAGGGTGAGAGTGTGTCTATGGCAAAGTCTACTTCTCTTGAGGTCTAGTCTATCAAGCAGTGGGGATAGTGTGTGACTGACGGTATGTCTTGGTTTGCACAGTCATGACTGAAATTAATTGCACCATTTTTGATAAAGATGTGCAAAAAAGACTGTATAATACAAATACTCAACTATTTTGTATGCCCCAAAAAATTGGTAATTTGTTATTTTATACAAATACAAATGCTCAGAGAAAGACATTTTGTTTAACAAGTAATCTTTTTTTTTTCCAAAGTTAGTGGTCACACCCTGTCCTTGTGATGATAATGGCACTGAGCCTTTTTCTAAAATCTTTTATGAGATTGGAGAACATATTGGGAGGGATCTTAGACCATTCCGCCATACAGAATCTTTCCAGACTGTTGATATTCTTTATTTGCGCTTATGGACTGCCCTCTTTAATTCAATCCACAGGTTTTCAATGTGGTTGAAGTCCGGAGACTGAGATGGCCAGTGCAAAATGTTGCTTTTGTGGTCAATTAACCATTTTTCTTTGTGGATTTTGATGTGTGTTTGGGGTAGGGCTGGGCGATTTATATCGAATTAATTTGAATTCATGTTTTAGTTCAATGTCCCAAATGCCTTTATTGCAAGAATCAAGTTTCTTGTTTTTTATGAGCGTTCTATGTCTTGTTGGTCTCGTCTCCTTCGCTCCTTCTGTGCTGTGTGCACTGTGCACCTTCCCACTCGCACACAGACACTTCTTCCTCTCTGACAACAAGCAGTTTAAACTCGCCATTTGCATTTGAGGTTTGGTCCAACAGAATCGTCATATGGACACAGAATTGCTTAGACATTATTTTACTGTAATAGATGAGAACTTAACCTTTTTGTCTCAACTCAAAATGTAGAACAAAGCAGACCTTAATTAAACGAGAGTATCAATGAACATGTTGTGGAAAATGTATGCTCAGTTTCTGACACGCATAGCATTTAGATTATTCCTGACTGTTAGAAATGTAGTATATTGACCTTTTATTGTGCAACAAAGCTTATTTAGAATTTTCTTTAAATAAAATTGAGATGTATATCGTGGCCCACCCATAAGTTTGAAAGAATTGAGATATGATTTCTAGGCCATATAGCCCAGCTGTAGCTTGGGGTAATTTTTCTTGCTGGAAGATCAACTTGCGGCCAAGATTCAGCCTCCTGACAGAGGCAACCAGGTTTTTGGCAAATAAATTATTTTCTTTGAGCAATTTGTATTAGTATAAAATAATTCTAATGTTTTGTTGCATACAATATAGCTCAGTGTTCTATATTTATAGTAATTTTTGCTCATCTTTATCAAGGGTGCCAATAATTTTGGTCATGACTGTGGTGTAGGCATATATCTAAACAACCCTCTTTCTCCCTCTTCCTCGATCTTCCCTTTTCTCCCAGACCGTGGTTGGGACAGACATAGCTGATCTGTTGCTGAAGGAGCATCGCTCAGTGTGGTTGCCGGGCAAGTCACCTAACGAGGCCAACCTGATTGACTTCAACAACGAGCCACTGGCGCGGGCCGAGGAGGAGCCTGGGACGGGACCACTGTCCCTCCTATCAGACACCTTCATGACTGTCCCTGAGAACGTAGGCAAGGAAACGGAGCGCTTCAGGGAACTGCTGCTATTTGGTCGCAAGAAGGTATGAATGCCATCTACCTTGAATTTACTGGTTTATGTTAACCTCTTGCATCTAGGCGTTCCAGCGGGAACCCCAGCCAACAGCCAATGGGATCGCATGGCGCAAAATACAAAAACTACTAAAATACCACAATTCAATTTTCTCAAACAATCAACTATTTTACACCATTTTAAAGACAAGACTCTCCTTTATCTAACCACATTGTCCGATTTCAAAAATGCTTTACCGCGAAAGCAAAACATTAGATTATGTTAGGAGAGTACATAGACCAAAATAACCACATAGCCATTTTCCAAGCAAGCATATATGTCAATAAAACCCAAAACACAGCTAAATGAAGCACTAACCTTTGATGATCTTCATCAGATGACACTCCTAGGACATTATGTATGTTTTGTTCAATCAAGTTCATATTTATATCCAAAAACAGCTTTTTACATTTGCGCGTGATGTTCAGAAAATGTATTCCCACCAAAAACTTCCGGTGAATTTACAAAAAATACTCATCATAAATGTTGACAAAATACATAACAATTATTTAAAGAATTATAGATACAGAACTCCTTTATGCAATCGCTGTGTCAGATTTTAAAATAGCTTTTCGGCGAAAGCACATTTTTCAATATTCTGAGTACATAGCTCGCCATCACGGCGAGCTATTCAGACACCCGCCAAGTTCGGGGCAACCTTAACTCAGAATTAGTATTAGAAATATTGTATTACCTTTGCTGATCTTCGTCAGAATGCACTCCCAGGACTGCTACTTCCACAATAAATTTTGTTTTTGTTCGAAATAATCCATAGTTATGTCCAAATACCTTCGTTTTGTTCGTGCGTTCAGGTCACTATCCAAAGTTCGAGACACAAAAAGTCAATGTTCCATTACCGTACTTAGAAGCATGTCAAACGCTGTTTAAAATAAATGTTTATGGTATTTTTTACGTAAAATTGCGATAATATTCCAACCGGACAATAGTGTGTTCATTCAAGGAGAAAAATAAAAAACAGCGTGCTCATGGGAACGCGCATATCCAATCTGTTTGTCCTCAGGCAGACCACTCAGTTACTGAGCTCCTATACTCTGCCCAGAGACAGGAGAAGGCTCAAACCAGTTTCTGAAGGCTTTAGACAGCCAATGGAAGCCTTAGTAAGTGCAACGTAACAGCACAGATACTGTAGTTTTGAAAGGGACTAGAAAGAACTACATTTCTCAGATCCCACAGTTCCTGGTTGACTTTCTCAGGTTTTTGCCTGCCATATGAGTTCTGTTATACTCACACACACCATTCAAACAGTTTTAGAAACTTCAGAGTGTTCTCTATCCAAATCTACTAATAATATGCATATTCTCGTTTCTGGGCAAGAGTAGTAACCAGTTTAAATCGGGTACGTTTTTTCATCCGGCCATGAAAATACTGCCCCCTATCCACATCAGGTTTTAAGTGGGAGAGTAGGAGGATTTTGACTGTTGTGATTACGTGTGCTACAGTTATATGTGTTATATCCTTTTTACTACCTGTGCTTGTGCAGGATGCCCTGGAGGCAGCCATGAAGGGAGCTCTGTGGGGCCACGCCCTGCTGCTGGCCAGTAAGATGGACAGCCGGACACACGCTCGCGTCATGACCAGGTGGGTGAAGCGAATGCATGCAACCCATGCACATCAAATGGCTTTAGTCAGGGGCTTCAGCAAAAAAAATAAGATTCTAAACACAGATCTATGCTGCTAGCCCGGTCCCAGATCTGCCAAACATGGCATGATAACCATCATAGGAGTTGGCTATGCAGCAACAGATCTGGGACCAGAGGGTTATACTAGGAATCTAGCTAGCTCTACTCAGGGTTTTCTAAAGCTAGCCAGCTTCAGTTAGCTTCATCCATGTTACGAAGGTGGATGGATAGTGATCCTTCAGCTACCGCTAGCTTGAGTAGAACTCGGCCATGCTTGTAACTGCGCATACATGTTGCACGTGGACACCCCAACGCCGAACTCTTTACGAAATCAAAATGAAAAAAGTTATTCAGCAGGCTAGGGTGGGAAATAGGCGAAGAGCAGTCTTTCTTTTATTCCTCGTGTCGTTAATGCCATCTTTGGTGTGAAATGCCAAACACCTTTATCCCCGCTATCATGATTTTTTTTGTATTAAGTTAAGTTAAGAAGAGATGATGCACTCTTTGCGAGATGGAGGGAATCTAATTTGATTGGTCCTCAACTCGAAGCTCAAACACTTAGGGTTCTTAAGAAGCTCATATATAAAATATATTTTGATTTGTTTAACACTTTGTTGGTCAGTGCATTTTTTAATTTATTTTTATTATTTTATTTCACATTTATTTAACCAGGTAGGCAAGTTGAGAACAAGTTCTCATTTACAACTGCGACCTGGCCAAGATAAAGCAAAGCAGTTCGACACATATAACACAGAGTTACACATTAAGTAAAAAAACATACAGTCAATAATACAATAATAATAATACATGATTCCATATGTGTTATTTCATAGTTTTGATTCTACAATGTATAAAATAGTCAATAAAGAAAAACCCTGGAATGAATAGGTGTCCAAACCTTTGACTGGTACTGTGTGTGTGTGTGTGTGTGTGTGTGTGTGTGTGTGTGTGTGACTAAATGCATGCTCTTCAACCGATCGCTGCCCGCACCTGCCTGCCCGCCTAGCATCACTGCTCTGGATGGTTCTGACTTAGAATATGTGGACAACTACAAATACCTAGGTGTCTGGTTAGACTGTAAACTCTCCTTACAGACTCATTAAGCATCTCCAATCCAAAATTAAATCTAGAATCGGCTTCCTATTTCGCAACAAAGCATCCTTCACTCATGCTGCCAAACATACCCTCGTAAAACTGACTATCCTACCGATCCTTGACTTCGGCGACGTCATTTACGAAATAGCCTCCAACACTCTACTCAGCAAACTGGATGCAGTCTATCACAGTGGCATCCGTTTTGTCACCAAAGCCCCTTATACTACCCACCACTGCAACCTGTATGCTCTCGTTGGCTGGCCCTCGCTTCATATTCATCGCCAAACCCACTGGCTCCAGGTCATCTATAAGTCGTTGCTCGGTAAAGCCCTGCCTTATCTCAGCTCACCATAGCAGCACCCACCCTTAGCACGCGCTCCAGCAGGTATATTTCACTGGTCACCCCCAAAGCCAATTCCTATTTTGGCCGCCTTTCCTTCCAGTTCTCTGCTGCCAATGACTGGAACGAATTGCAAAAATCACTGAAGCTGGAGACTCAGATCTCCCTAACTAACTTTGAGCATCAGCTATCAGAACAGCTTACAGATCATTGCACCTGTACATAGCCCATCTGTAAACAGCCCATCCAACTACCTCATCCCCATTTATTATTTATTTTATTTATATTTTTACTTTTTTTTGCTCCTTTGCAACCCAGTATCTCTACTTGCACATTCATCTTCTGCACATCTATCACTCCAGTGTTTATGTGCAAAATTGTAGTTATTTTGCCACTACGGCCTATTTATTGCTTTACCTCCCTAATCTTACTTCATTTGCACACACTGTTTATAGACTTTTCTATTGTGTTATTGACTGTACGTTTGTTTATTCCATGTGTAACTCTGTGTTGTATGTGTCACACTGCTTTGCTTTATCTTGGCCAGGTCACAGTTGTAAATGAGAACTTGTTCTTAACTGGCTTACCTTGTTAAATAAAGGTGAAATAACCAAATAGCTATTTTTTTTAAACTATTTGGCTAAAGCTGCCGCTTTCAAGGAGCGGTGACACTAATCTGGACTCTTAAAAGAAATCCTGCTACGCCCTTTGACGAACCATCAAACAGGCATAGCATCACTACATGACTGAGATCTAATCCTACTACACCGGCTCTGACACTCGTCGGATGTGGCACGGCTTGCAAACTATCACGGATTACAAAGGGAATCCCAGCCACGAGCTGCTCAGTGACGCGACTAGAAAAATACCTTCTATGCCTGCTTCGAGGCAAGTAACACTGAACCATGTGTGAGATCACCAGCTATTCTGGACAACTGTGTGATCACTCACTCCATAGACAATGTGAATAAGACCTTTAAACAGGTTAACAATCACAAGGCTGCAGGGCCAGACGGATTACCAGGATGCTTACTCGGAGCATGTGCTGACCAGCTGGCAAATGTCTTCACTGCCATTTTCAACCTCTTCCTTACCTAATACCTACATGTTTCAAGCAGTACTATAGGCCCTGTGCCCAAGAACGCAAAGGTAACCTGTCTAAATGACTATCGCCCCGTAGCACTCACATCTGTAGCTATGAAATGCTTTGAAAGGCTGGTCATGGCTCAACACGCCCCCATTTTCATTGTCTGGGGTAAGCATAGCGTCCAGTGCTGGCGACTCGTTGAAGTATTTAACCCCCTTATGGTATTAGGTTCTAATTTTTTAGAGTAAATAACTCACGGACACTAGAGAAGTTCAATTTTTCCCAAAGGGTCGACACAGCTGTATTCAGACAGACATGTTTCCACCACTACAAATATATAGATACTCCTCCTTCTCTCCAATCCTTACATCTTATGGTTCGACTGGAAGAGGGTAATAGGATAATAAACCATACTTTCTCTCTTCAGGGGATCTGACCTGACCTCAACCCCTCCTTCGCCTAGTCCACAGATGTCCACCCGCTTCCCCTATAGCAATCCTGTTACTTTCTCCCGTCCACCCAACACATTCCAAAGCCATCGGTCTTTCTACAGAGAACCATTAACCTCTGACATAAAAACCAGTCTCTTCCACTTTTTTATATACTATGCTTATGCGTATACTATGCTTATGCGTATAACAATGTTCAAAGGTTACCCCGAATCCAACAATGGCAAGCCTAAATAAGTTCCGGAGTAAACATTTGCTTAACAAGTCACATAATAAGATGCATTGACTCACTCTGTGTGCAATAATAGTGTTTAGCATGATTTTTGAATGACTACCTCATCTCTGTACCGATTCAACCACCATGGGCAAAGGGGGTGATATTAATTAACACACATTTTTACCAAATGTGCAAACATATCCTGAAGGTAGATGGATGATTTTAAATGTGTTATTGGACCATACCTATAACCTTAACCTATACGGTCAAAATAATTATGATCCATGCTTCTTTGAAAATATACACTACCGTTCAAAGGTTTATGGTTAATTAGAAATGTCCTTGTTTTTGAAAGAAAAGCAACAAAAAAAATGTCCATTAAAATAACATCAAATTGATCAGAAATACAGCGTAGACATTGTTAATTTTGTAAATGACTATTGTAGCTGGAAATGGCAGATTTTTTATGGAATATCTACATAGGCGTAAAGAGGCCCATTACCAGCAACCATCACTCCTGTGTTCCAATGGCACGTTGTGTTAGCTAATCCAAGTTTATCATTTTAATAGGCTAATTGGTCATTAGAAAACCCTTTTGCAATTGTTAGCACGGCTGAAAACTGTTGTGCTGATTAAAGATGCAATAAAACTGGCCTTTAGACTATTTGAGTATCTGGAGCATCAGCATTTGTGGGTTCGATTACAGGCTCAAAATGGCCAGAATCAAATAACTTTCTTCTGAAACTCATCAGTATATTCTTGTTCTGAGAAATGAAGGCTATTCCATGCAAGAAATTGCCAAGAAACTGAAGGTCTCGTACAATGCTGTGTACTACTCCCTTCACAGAACAGTGCAAACTGGCTATAACCAGAATAGAAAGATGAGTGGGAGGCCCCGTTGAACAACTGAGTACGAGGACAAGGACATCAGTGTCTAGTTTGAGAAACAGACGCCTCACAAGTCCTCAACTGGTAGCTTCATTAAATAGTACCTGCAAAACACAAGTCTCAATGCCAACGTTGAAGAGGCGACTCCAGGATGCTGGCCTTCTAGGCAGAGTTGCAAAGAAAAAGCCATATCTCAGACTGGCCAATAAAAAGAGAAGATTAAGATAGGCAAAAGAACAGACACTGGACAGAGAATGGTTTTTCTTTGCAACTCTGCCTAGAAGACCAGCATCCCGGAGTCGCCTCTTCACTGTTGAGACTGGTGTTTTGCGGGTACTATTTAAGACAAACATTGACAGTAGCTTGACCTTACTGGGAAGCTCAGTGACCTTCAACGAGGCACCGTCATAGGATGCCACCTTTCCAACAAGTCAGTTCGTCAAATATCTGCCCTGCTATAGCTGCCTCGGTCAACTGTAAGTGCTGTTAAGGTGGAGTGGAAACGTCTAGGAGCAACAACGCCTCAGCTGTCAAGTGGTAGGTCACACAAGCTCACAGAACAGAACCGCTGAGTGCTAAAGCACAAAGTGTGTAAAAATCATCTGTCCTCAGTTGCAACATTCACAACCGAGTTCCAAACTACCTCTGGAAGCAACGTCAGCACATTAACTGTTCGTCGGGAACTTCACAAAATGGGTTTCCATAGCCGAGCAGCCGCACAAAAGCCTAACATCGCCATGCGCAATGCCAAGCTTCGGCTGGAATGGTGTAAAGCTCGCCGCCATTGAACTCGACAGCAGTGGAAACGCGTTCTCGGGAGTGATGAATCACGCTTCAGCATCTGGCAGTCCAGCGGATGAATATGGGTTTGGCGGATGCCAGGAGAACGCTACCTGCCCAATGCATAGTGCCAACTGTAAAGTTTGATGGAGGAGTAATAATGGTCTTGGGCTGTTTTTTTCATGGTTCGGGCTAGGCCCCATAGTTCCAGTGGAGGTTAATCTTAACGCTACGGTATACAATGACATTCTAGATGATTCTGTGCTTCCAACTTTGGCATCAGTTTGGGGAGGGCCCTTTGCTGTTTCAGCATGACAATATCCCTGTGCACAAAGCAAGGTCCATACAGAAATGGTTTGTCGGGATTGGTGTGGAAGAACTTGACTGGCCTGCACAGAGCCCTGACCTCCACCCCATCAAACACCTTTAGGATGAATTGCAACACCGACTGCGAGCCAGTGCCCGACCTCACTAATGCTCTTGTGGCTGAATAGGAGCAGGTCCTCACAACAATGTTCCAACATCTAGTGGAAAGTCCTCCCCAGAAGGGTGTAGGCTGTTATAGCAGCAAAGGGGGGACCAACTCCATATTAATGCCCATGATTTTGGAATGAGATGTTGGACGAGCAGGTGTCGACAAGCTTTTGGTCATTTAGTTTATTTCTGTATTTCGTTTTCAATAAATGTGCTAATTTCTAAACATTTTTCTCTTTGTCATTATGGGATATTGTGTGTAGATAGGGGAGAAGAAAATATATTCAATCCATTTTGAATTCAGGTTGTAACACAGCAAAATGTGGAATAAGTCAAGGGGTAGGAATACTCTCTGAAGGCATTGTATGTACAAAAAAGTTGCTTAACGTAGAAAAAAACACACAAAATAGCAGAATTAGTCAGGAGGCCGGAAGACGTTAGCTATCCACTGCAGCGCCTCAAAACATTTTTAAAAAGAGGTGAATGTATTGACCGAAGATGAAACTTGTGATCCTTTTTTCTTGGGGTGGTCAGGTTTGCGAACAGTCTGCCCATCAACGACCCTCTGCAGACAGTGTACCAACTGATGTCTGGGAGGATGCCCGCCTCAGCCACTGTGAGTATGACCCTGTGATACCTTTTCTAATTTAATAACAGAATCACACTGCTCTCTTGTTCAGAAACTACATTTAGAGATTAAAAGCGAGTATTTAAAAAAAATGTTTTAAGTTTATTAAATTCGTTATTAATTTAAACAGGAATTTACATTTAAAGGCCCAATCTCAAAAATGAAATTGTCTTGTGTTTAATATATACTGCTCAAAAAAATAAAGGGAACACTTAAACAACACAATGTAACTCCAAGTCGATCACACTTCTGTGAAATCAAACTGTCCACTTAGGAAGCAACACTGATTGACAATAAATTTCACATGCTGTTGTGCAAATGGAATAGACAACAGGTGGAAATTATAGGCAATTAGCAAGACACCCCCAATAAAGGAGTGGTTCTGCAGGTGGTAACCACAGACCACTTCTCAGTTCCTATGCTTCCTGGCTGATGTTCTGGTCACTTTTGAATGCTGGTGGTGCTTTCACTCTAGTGGTAGCATGAGAGGGAGTCTACAACCCACACAAGTGGCTCAGGTAGTGCAGCTCATCCAGGATGGCACATCAATGCGAGCTGTGGCAAGAAGGTTTGCTGTGTCTGTCAGCGTAGTGTCCAGAGCATGGAGGCGCTACCAGGAGACAGGCCAGTACATCAGGAGACGTGGAGGAGACCGTACAGGACGTTTGGCATTTGCCAGAGAACACCAAGATTTTCCACTGGCGCCCTGTGCTCTTCACAGATGAAAGCAGGTTCACACTGAGCACATGTGACAGTCTGGAGACGCCGTGGAGAACGTTCTGCTGCCTGCAACATCCTCCAGCATGACCGGTTTGGCGGTGGGTCAGTCATGCTGTGGGGTGGCATTTCTTTGGGGGGCCGCACAGCCCTCCATGTGCTCGCCAAGAGGTAGCCTGACTGCCATTAGGTACCGAGATGAGATCCTCAGACCCCTTGTGAGACCATATGCTGGTGCGGTTGGCCCTGGATTCCTCCTAATGCAAGACAATGCTAGACCTCATGTGGCTGGAATGTGTCAGCAGTTCCTACAAGAGGAATGCATTGATGCTATGGACTGGCCCGCCCGTTCCCCAGACCGGAATCCAATTGAGCACATCTGGGACATCATGTCTCGCTCCATCCACCAACGCCACGTTGTACCACAGACTGTCCAGGAGTTGGCGGATGCTTTAGTCCAGGTCTGGGAGGAGATCCCTCAGGAGACCATCCGCCACCTCATCAGGAGCATGCCCAGGCATTGTAGGGAGGTCATACAGGCACGTGGAGGCCACACACACTACTGAGCCTCATTTTGACTTGTTTTAAGGACATTACATCAAAGTTGGATCAGCCTGTAGTGTGGTTTTCCACTTTAATTTTGAGTGTGACTCCAAATCCAGATCTCCATGGGTTGATAAATTGGGTTTCCATTGATTATTTTTGTGTGATTTTGTTGTCAGCACATTCAACTCTGTAAGGAAAAAAGTATTTAATAAGATTATTTCGTTCATTCAGATCTAGGATGTGTTATTTTAGTGTTCCCTTTATTTTTTGAGCAGTGTATATTTCCACACTATAAGGTTGGAATAATACTGTGAAATTGGGGAAATTATGACGATGCCCTTTTAGTGTAATAGCTTTTTGAAAAGGTTGCCTGAAAGTTCATTCTGTTTTGGTGGGATGGAGTTTTGGCTTGCCTGGTGACATCACCAGTTGGTAAATTAGTTAATAGACCAATAAGAGAGAATTCCAAACCTCTGTTAGATTTCAGTTTTCCATTCCCCACTCAGTCCTAGCAAAATTCTTGCATAAGAAATTGCTCTTTGCAATTTTTGTTTCTTTTGTACTTTTGTTTCTTTTGTACCATTTCAATTGAAAACAATCATAGTAAGTTACTTAATTGTTACCCAGGTATTATATGATATTAGATTAAAACAGCTGCATTGGCCCTTTAACATTAAATGTTTCAAATTAAATTGTTCTTGTAGCTTAATGAATGAACATTTTAAAGTAATAAAAAAGTGATCTTTCAGCAATGCGAAATTAAAGTTGGCTGTTCAATACTGAACTGCACTTATTGAAGAACGGATCAGAAAAGTTCATTTGGGGTCAGCACTATACTGTAAAAGTTACATAAGTGTCTCTGCAGTGCTGTGGGGATGAGAAGTGGGGCGACTGGCGCCCCCATCTGGCCATGGTGCTGTCCAACCTGACCCACACTTTGGACCTGGACACACGTACCATCACCACCATGGGAGACACTCTGGGTGAGACATCAAAGGACACGTTTATGGGCCAGAAGTTTTCCCTGACCACGTAACCTGACCATAGTTTTCTTGGTTAGGTCACATGTGGTCAGGAGAAACTGGTTCTTAATCACATTACATGCATAGGATGTATGGAGGATGTATGTTGCTGAACTCTTGTGCGCTGACAAGTGAAAATGCCATCTAAATGTTCCCTATCATGAATATAAGATTAAGATTTATCATCATAATATATAATAGTTTGTCATCAACCATGACTGTCATCATCATGAGAATTATGATGGTTATTAGGACTGGGAATTGCTAGGGACCTTAGGATATGATCACGATACTTAGGTGCCGGTACAATATGTATAGCGATCCTCATGGTACTATATCTATTGCGATTCAGTGGTGGTCAGAGCTGTTTTTAAGCTTAGGGAGGGCGATTATTTATTAATTTTATAAGCATGGACTTATTTCTATTACAGCATAATTTGGATGACTGTCATTCTTATTCCATTCACCCAGCCTAATGTAACATCGATAGATTTAGGTTACTACATGATACTCTAATTTGCCCTATACTCATCATGAGGTTGCTACAACCTAGCCTATGAATAGGGCAGTGTGCAGTGCGATTGCATCATCTGTGGATCTATTGGGGCGGTAAGCAAATTGAAGTGGATCTATGGTGTCATGTAAGGTAGAGGCGATATGATCCTTGACTAGCCTCTTAAAGCACTTCATGATGACAGAAGTGAGTGCTACGGGGCGATAGTCATTTAGTTCAGTTACCTTTGCTTTCTTGGGTACAGGAGCAATGGTGGCCATCTTGAAGCATGTGGGGACAGCAGACTGGGATAGGGAGAGATTGAATATGTCCGTAAACACTCCAGCCAGCTGGTCCAGGCATGCTCTGAGGACGCGGCTAGGGATGCCGTCTGGGCCTGCAGCCTTGTGATGGTTAACACGCTTAAATGGCTTACTCAGGTCGGCCATGGAGGAGGAGAGCCCACAGTTCTTGGTAGCAGGCCGCGTCAGTGGCGCACTGTGTTATCCTCAAAGCGGGCGAAGGTGTTTAGCTTGTCCGGAAGCAAGACGTTCGTGTCCACGACGTGACTGGTTTTCCTTTTGTAGTCCGTGATTATCTGTAGACCCTGTCACATACATCTTGTTTCTGAGCTGGTGAATTGCGACTCCACTTTGTCTCTATACTGACGTTTTGCCTGTTTGATTGCCTTACGTAGGGAATAACTACACTGTTTGTATTCAGCCATATTCCCAGTCACCTTGCCATGTTTAAATGCGATGGCTCGCACTTTCAGTTTTGCACAATTGCTGCCATCTATCCACGGTTTCTGGTTAGAGTAGGTTTTAATAGGCACAGTGGGTACAACATCTCCTATACACTTCCTGATGAACTCAGTCACCGTATATATGTATTCGTTAATGTTGTTCTCGGAGGCTACCCGGAATTGTCCTTAGCACGGGTACTTCCTGTTTTGAATTTCTGCCTCTAGGAAGGAGTTGTGATCAGATTTGTCGAAGGGAGGGCGGGGGAGGGCCTTGTAGGCATCCCATAAGTTGTACAAATTTCCTCGACTAACCTGTACCCCCACACATTGACTCTGTACCAGTACCCCCTGTATATAGCCTCATTATTGTTATTTTATTGTTACTTTTTATTTTATTTATTAATTATTTTCTTAACTTTATTTCTTGAACTGCATTGTTGGTTAAGGGCTTGTAATTAAGCATTTCACAGTAAAGTCAACACCTGTTGTATTCTGTGCATGTGACAAATAATATTTGATTTGAGAGACATTGGACTAATCAAGGTGACAGACAGTGACACATTCAATATCGCCTTGCACACTCTTGCCTGCATCTAGGTGACCTAGGGTGTAATCATTAGTCCAAACAGTTGCAGAAACACTGTTTTCCAACTAAAACGATAGTTTCTATTGGACAAATTCAGGTAGAGCTCTCCCCGTTTCATTCCGTTTGCTTCAGTTTAAGAAACGTTTTGCAACAGAATTGGCTAAATGAATACACCGCTGATCATCCACACACACAGTTCACTTTCATTGCAGCCACAGCATTACCACTTTGCTTGTGTATAATTCCTTCTTGCATCTATAGGCTCTCCTCTCAACTTTTCCCTTCGCTTGTGGACTTCAGTGCACAATAGAGGTCGACCGATTATGATTTCTCAACGCCGATACCGATTAATCGGCCGATTTATAAAAATATATATATTTTTATTATTATTTATTTATTTGTAATAATGACAATTACAACAATACTGAATGAACACTTATTTTAACTTAATATAATACATCAATAAAATCAATTTAGCCTCAAATAAATAATGAAACATGTTCAATTTGGTTTAAATAATTCAAAAACAAAGTGTTGGAGAAGAAAGTAAAAGGGCATTATGTGCCATGTAAGAAAGCTAACGTTTAAGTTCCTTGCTCAGAACATATGAAAGCTGGTGGTTCCTTTTAACATGAGTCTTCAATATTCCCAGGTAAGACGTTTTAGGTTGTAGTTATTATAGGAATTATAGGACTATTTCTCTCTATACGGTTTGTATTTCATATACCTTTGACTATTGGATGTTCTTATAGGCACTTTAGTATTGCCAGTGTAACAGTATAGCTTCCGTCCCTCTCCTCGCTCCTACCTGGGCTCGAACCAGGAACACATCGACAACAGCCACCCTCGAAGCAGCGTTACCCATGTAGAGCAAGGGAAACAACTACTCCAAGTCTGAGCGAGTGACGTTTGAAACGCTAACTAGCTAGCCATTTCATATTGATTACACCAGCCTAATCTTGGGAGTTGACAGGCTTGAAGTCATAAACAGCGCAATGCATTGCGAAGAGCCTGCTGGTGCCTACCATCACTCAGTCAGACTGCTCTATCAAATCATCGACTTAATTATAACATAATAACACACAAACACGAGCCTTAGGTCATTAATATGGTCAAATCCCGAAACTATCACGTTTATTCTTTCAGTGAAATACGGAACCATTCTGTATTTTATCTAACAGGTGGCATCCCTAAGTCTAAATATTCCTGTTACATTGCACAACCTTCAATGTTATGTCATAATTACGTAAAATTCTGGCAAATTAGTTCGCAACGAGCCTGGCGGCCCAAACTGTTGCATATACCCTGACTCTGCGTACAATGAACGGAAAAGTGGCACAATTTCACCTGGTTAATATTGCCTGCTAACCTGGATTTCTTTTAGCTAAATATGCAGGTTTAAAAATATATACTTCTGTGTATTGATTTTAAGAAAGGCATTGATGTTTATGGTTAGGTACAAGTTGGAGCAACGACTGTCCTTTTTTGCGAATGCGCACCGCATCGATTATATGCAACGCAGGACAGGCTAGGTAAACTAGTAATATCATCAACCATGTGTATTTAACTAGTGATTATGATTGATTGATTGATTGTTTTTTATAAGATAAGTTTAATGCTAGCTAGCAACTTACCTTGGCTTCTTACTGCATTTGCGTAACAGGCAGGATCCTGCCTGCATTCGCGTAACAGGCAGGAGTGCAATGTAAAGCAGGTGGTTAGAGCATTGGACTAGTTAACCGTAAGGTTGCAAGATTGAATCCCCAAGCTGACAAGGTAAAAATCTGTCGTTCTGCCCCTGAACAAGGCAGTTAACCCACCGTTCGTTCCTAGGCCGTCATTGAAAATAAGAGTGTGTTCTTAACTGACTTGCCTAGTTAAAAAAAAAGAAGAAAATTGGCAAATCGGTGGCCAAAAATACCGATTACCGATTGTTATGAAAACTTGAAATTGGCCCTAATTAATCGGCCATTCCGATTAATCTGTCGACCTCTAGTGCACAACAAAACAGCTGTTTGTGATCAGGCACAAAAACCTCTTCAAACCATAGCCGCTAACCGCTACACAGCCTATACTATACTTTCACCATTTCAATGTTATTGTCAACAAACTGAAACTAACACGTTTGTACACGGATTGGCTTGTGGGTTTACTATCACGCAGTACACTGTACAGCTAGCAGTTACACCGGCAGAAAGAGGTGGGACCAAGTCACTCAGTATTATTTGATTCACAAGCAAGACTCAAGTCACAAGGTCTGAGTCTCAAGTCGAGTCCCAAGTAGAACAGGTCAAGACTGGAGTCAAGTCCAGGTCACCCATTCTAAGAGCCAGTCAAGTTGAGTCACAAGTTTTCAAGTTGAGTCTTAAAAACAAATCTATACATGCTTGTTCAACTACAAATCTTTGTCTATTTATTGAGACTACCAGACAGCCCTTTTCATTATTTTGTCTACAACACGTTTTGATTAACCTATGTAATTGTAAAATGGGGACCTTGTAGCAGTCGTAATTGCCTGAAATCAGCAGAAGGTAAGGCAGGTTGACGTGTAGTATTTGTGATCCAATGGTGAAAGCACCAAATCATACAAAATATACAAGTAGATTTACTGAATATACACGGGCAATAGCCCAAAAGAAATAGCCTCTGTATCAGGCTTAACCTGTCCTATCTGAACGGACACCGGTAGAGGTATAGAATGTACAGACTCCCCTTGAGAAACCAAATCGAATCTGTCTAACAGGAGCTCAAACAGGTAGGCCTACAATAACATAAGCACTTGGCCCCCAGGACCATACAATTACCCAATTTGGCAATTGCAACCAATAAACTGGTTCTAAAATGTAAAAGGCAGTTTCGACATCCATTGTTACATTGGTCTTAATCAGACTTGATGATTATTGATATTTCAACACCATGCATACATGGAACAATACTTTTCTCTTATAGTGTGGAGTGTAGGACACAGCCTATTTCTATGCGCACTGGGTAGCGCGTCCTCCTATTACGCACAAAAAAATGTATAGAAACATACAGTGCATTCGGAAATTTTTCAGACCCCTTCACTTTTTCCATATTTTGTTACGTTACAGCCTTACTCTAAAATGTATTAAATAAATGTTTTCCCTCATCAATCTACACACAATACCCTATAATTACAAAGCGAAACAGGTTTTTAGACATTTTTGAAAATGTATTAACAAATAAAAACTGATACCTTATTTTGGGGCGGCAGGCCAGTAAACGAAAAGTTGCTCGATCGAATCGCTGAGCTCAAAAGTAAAAATATGTTGTTCTACCCCTGAACAAGGCAGTTAACCCACTGTTCCCCCAGTAGGCCATCATTGTAAATAAAAATGTGTTCTTAAATGACTTGCCTAGTTAAATACATTTAAAAAAATGTACGGTTGAAGTCGGAAGTTTACATACACCTTAGCCAAATACATTTCAACTCAGTTTTTCACAATTCCTGACATGTAATCTTAGTAAAAATTCCCTGTCTTAGGTCAGTTAGGATCACCACTTTATTAAGAATGTGAAATGTCAGAATAATAGTAGAGAGAAGGATTTATTTCGGCTTTTATTTCTTTCATCACATTCCCAGTGGGTCAGAAGTTTACATTCATTCAATTAGTATTTGGTAGCATTGCCTTTTAACCTGTCTGGGCGAGGTGGGATGCTTGTCACCCTAGTCAACAGCCAGTGGAATCGCGTGGCGCACAATACAAATACCTCAAAGTAAGCGAAGTACAGCAGCTCTGGTTGTGAGTGGTCAGCCTGGGAACAGTGAGACTGAGAAGCGCGTTCAGTGTTTGAACGGATACAACGTCTCCCGGTTGGAATATTATCCCTATATTACGAGAAAAATCGCATAAAAATTGATTTTAAACAGCGTTTGACATGCTTCGAAGTACGGTAATGGAATATTTTGACATTTTTTGTCACGATACGCGCCGGCGCGTCAACCTTCGGATAGTGTCTTGAACGCAAGAACAAAACGCAGCTATTTGGATACAACTATGGATTATTTGGAACCAAAACAACATTGGTTGTTGAAGTAGAAATCCTGGGAGTGCATTCTGACGAAGAACAGCAAAGGTAATCCAATTTTTCTTATAGCAAATCTGAGTTTGGTGGGTGTCAAAATAGCTAGCCATGATGGCCAGGCTATCTACTCAGAATATTGCAAAATGTGCTTTCACCGAAAAGCTATTTTAAAATCGGATACCGCAATTGCGTAAAGGAGTTCTGTATCTATAATTGTTAAAATAATTAGTTTTTTGTAAACGTTTATCGTGAGTAATTTAGTAAATTCACCGGAAGTTTTCGGTGGGTATGCTAGTTCTGAACAAAACATGCTAATGTTAAAAGCTGGTTTTTGATATAAATATGAACTTGATTGAACAAAACATGCATGTGTTGTATAACATAATGTCCTCGGAGTGTCATCTGATGAAGATCATCAAAGGTTAGTGCTGCATTTAGCTGTGGTTTTGTTTTTTGTGACATATATGCTAGCTTGAAAAATGGGTGTGTGATTATTTCTGGCTGGGTACTCTCCTGACATAATCTAATATTTTGCTTTCGTTGTAAAGCCTTTTTGAAATCGGACAATGTGGTTAGATAAAGGAGAGTTGTCTTTAAAATGGTGTAAAATAGTCATATGTTTGAAAAATTGAAGTTTTCGGATTTTTGAGGTATTTGTAATTCGCGCCACTCTATACCATTGGATATTGGTGAGGCATTCCCCTAGCGGAACGTCTGTCCCTAACAGGTTAAATCGGGTACGTTTTTTATCCGGCCGTGCAAATACTGCCCCCTAGCCCCAACAGGTTTGTTTAACTTGGGTCAAACGTTTTGGGTAGCCTTCCACAAGCTTCCCACAATAAGTTGGGTGAATTTTGGCCTATTCCTCCTGACATGAGAAGATTCTCTGGTCTGATGAAACCAAGGTTGAACTCATTGGCCTGAATGCGAAGCGTTACGTCTGGAGGAAACCTGACACCATCCCTATGGTGAAGCATGGTGGTGGAAGCATCATGCTGTGGGGATGTTTTTCAGCAGCAGGGACTGGGACACTATTCAAGATGGAGGGAAAGCTGAATGGAGCATTACATTTTACATTACATTTAAGTCATTTAGCAGACGCTCTTATCCAGAGCGACTTACAAATTGGTGCATTCACCTTATGATATCCAGTGGAACAACCACTTTACAATAGTGCATCCAAATCTTTTAGGGGGTGGTTAGAAGGATTACTTTATCCTATCCCAGGTATTCCTTAAAGAGGTGGGGTTTCAGGTGTCTCCGGAAGGTGGTGATTGACTCCGCTGTCCTGGCGTCGTGAGGGAGCTTGTTCCACCATAGGGGTGCCAGAGCAGCGAACAGTTTTGACTGGGCTGAGCGGGAACTGTGCTTCCTCAGAGGTAGGGGGGCCAGCAGGCCAGAGGTGGATGAGCGCAGTGCCCTTGTTTGGGTGTAGGGACTGATCAGAGCCTGAAGGTACGGAGGTGCCGTTCCCCTCACGGCTCCGTAGGCAAGCACCATGGTCTTGTAGCGGATGCGAGCTTCAACTGGAAGCCAGTGGAGAGAGCGGAGGAGCGGGGTGACGTGAGAGAACTTGGGAAGGTTGAACACCAGACGGGCTGCGGCGTTCTGGATGAGTTGTAGGGGTTTAATGGCACAGGCAGGGAGCCCAGCCAACAGCGAGTTGCAGTAATCCAGACGGGAGATGACAAGTGCCTGGATTAGGACCTGCGCCGCTTCCTGTGTGAGGCAGGGTCGTACTCTGCGAATGTTGTAGAGCATGAACCTACAGGATCGGGTCACCGCCTTGATGTTAGTGGAGAACGACAGGGTGTTGTCCAGGGTCACGCCAAGGTTCTTAGCACTCTGGGAGGAGGACACAATGGAGTTGTCAACCGTGATGGCGAGAAAAGCAGCTCCGTCTTGCCGGGGTTCAGCTTGAGGTGGTGATCCATCATCCACACTGATATGTCTGCCAGACATGCAGAGATGCGATTCGCCACCTGGTTATAAGAAGGGGGAAATGAGAAGATTAATTGAGTGTCGTCTGCATAGCAATGATAGGAGAGACCATGTGAGGATATGACAGAGCCAAGTGACTTGGTGTATAGCGAGAATAGGAGAGGGCCTAGAACAGAGCCCTGGGGTACACCAGTGGTGAGAGCACGTGGTGCGGAGACAGATTCTCGCCACGCCACCTGGTAGGAGCGACCTGTCAGGTAGGACGCAATCCAAGCGTGGGCCGCGCCGGAGATGCCCAACTCGGAGAGGGTGGAGAGGAGGATCTGGTGGTTCACAGTATCAAAGGCAGCAGATAGGTCTAGAAGGATGAGAGCAGAGGAGAGAGAGTTAGCTTTAGCAGTGCGGAGAGCCTCCGTGACGCAGAGAAGAGCAGTCTCAGTTGAATGACCAGTCTTGAAACCTGACTGATTTGGATCAAGAAGGTCATTCTGAAAGAGATAGCAAGAGAGCTGGCCAAGGACGGCACGTTCAAGAGTTTTGGAGAGAAAAGAAGGGATACTGGTCTGTAGTTGTTGACATCGGAGGGATCGAGTGTAGGTTTTTTCAGAAGGGGTGCAACTCTCGCTCTCTTGAAGACGGAAGGGACGTAGCCAGCGGTCAAGGATGAGCGAGATGAGGTAAGGGAGAAGGTCTCCGGAAATGGTCTGGAGAAGGGAGGAGGGGATAGGGTCAAGCGGGCAGGTTGTTGGGCGGCCGGCCGTCACAAGACGCGAGATTTCATCTGGAGAGGAGGGAGAAAGAGGTCAAAGCACAGGGTAGGGCAGTGTGAGCAGGACCAGCGGTGTCGTTTGACTTAACAAACGAGGATCGGATGTCGTCGACCTTCTTTTCAAAATGGTTGACGAAGTCATCCGCAGAGAGGGAGGAGGGGGGGGGAGGATTCAGGAGGGAGGAGAAGGTGGCAAAGAGCTTCCTAGGGTTATAGGCAGATGCTTGGAATTTAGAGTGGTAGAAAGTGGCTTTAGCAGCAGAAACAGAAGAGGAAAATGTGGAGAGGAGGGAGTGAAAGGATGCCAGGTCCGCAGGGAGGCGAGTTTTCCTCCATTTCCGCTCGGCTGCCCGGAGCCCTGTTCTGTGAGCTCGCAATGAATCGTCGCGCCACGGAGCAGGAGGGGAGGACCGAGCCGGCCTGGAGGATAGGGGACATAGAGAGTCAAAGGATGCAGAAAGGGAGGAGAGGAGGTTTGAGGAGGCAGAATCAGGAGATAGGTTGGAGAAGGTTTGAGCAGAGGGAAGAGATGATAGGATGGAAGAGGAGAGAGTAGCGGGAGAGAGAGAGCGAAGGTTGCGACGGCGCAATACCATCCGAGTAGGGGCAGAGTGAGAAGTGTTGGAGGAGAGCGAGAGGGAAAAGGATACAAGGTAGTGGTCGGAGACTTGGAGGGGAGTTGCAATGAGATTAGTGGAAGAACAGCATCTAGTAAAGATGAGGTCAAGCGTATTGCCTGCCTTGTGAGTAGGGGGGGAAGGTGAGAGGGTGAGGTCAAAAGAGGAGAGGAGTGGAAAGAAGGAGGCAGAGAGAGGAATGAGTCAAAGGTAGACGTGGGGAGGTTAAAGTCACCCAGAACTGTGAGAGGTGAGCCATCCTCAGGAAAGGAACTTATCAAGGCGTCAAGCTCATTGATGAACTCTCCAAGGGAACCTGGAGGGCGATAAATGATAAGGATGTTAAGCTTGAAAGGGCTGGTAACTGTGACAGCATGGAATTCAAAGGAGGCGATAGACAGATGGGTCAGGGGAGAAAGAGAGAATGTCCACTTGGGAGAGATGAGGATTCCAGTGCCACCACCCCGCTGGCCAGATGCTCTCGGGGTATGCGAGAACACGTGGGCAGACGAGGAGAGAGTAGCAGTGTTATCTGTGGTAATCCATGTTTCCGTCAGCACCAAGAAGTCGAGCAAAGTACAGAGATCCTTAATGAAAACCTGCTCCAGAGCGTTCAGGACCTCAGACTGGGGCGAAGGTTCACCTTCCAACAGGACAACGCAGGAGTGGTTTCTGTCCTTGAGTGGCCCAGCCAGAGCCTGGACTTGAAACCGATCGAACATCTCTGGAGAGACCTGAAAATAGCTGTGCAGTGACTCTCCCCATCCAACCTGACAGAGCTTGAAAGGATCGGCAGAGAAGAATGGGAGAAGCTCCCCAAATACAGGTATGCCAAGCTTGTAGCGTCATACCCAAGAAGACTCAAGGCTGTAATCGCTGCAAAAAAATGCTTCAACAAAGTACTGAGTAAAAGATCTGAATACATATGTAAATATATTTAAATTTGCAAAAAATTTGAAAAAAACAGTTTTTGCTCTGTCATTATGCGGTATTGTGTGTAGATTGAAGGGAAAAAATGATTTAATAAATGTTATAATAATACTGGAAAATGTGGGGGGAAAAGCGTCTGAATACTTTCCGAATGCACTGTAGGAGACAGACACAAGGAACTCTGACATAACACAGAAAATATGAACAAAGGAAACCATACATTGAATCAAATGAACAAAACTTCTAACTCATGAGTCTTGCTAACATTCATGTGCACTATAAACATTGCGTCCACTCATAGCAGGCTAATAAATGGTTGGCTAAATTAAAATATATCGTATGCCTATTAAACATGAAACAAATGTCTGTGTTGCAATAAACTGTATGGGGATGGAATGATGAAATGCTCCAGAAGACATAATTTCTGTGTACCTATGGAAGGGGGTGAGAACCATGATCATCCTAGGTTTTGTATTGATGTCAATGTACCCAGAGAACTGAAAATAGCTGTTCTCCGGCTACACCATGGTGATACCATAGAGGGTGCTGTTGAGGCTACTGTAGACCTTCATTGCAAAACGGTGTGTTTTAATCAGATATTTGGTGATGTGAATATACACTAATATATACAAAAGTATGTGGACAAATTTAGTGGATTCGGCTATTTTATAAAATCGAGTACACAGCCATGCAATCTCCATCGACAAACATTGGCAGTAGAATGGCCTTACTGAAGTGACTTTCAACGTGGTACCATCATAGGATGCCACCTTTCCAACAAGTCAGTTTGTCAAATTTCTGCCCTGCTAGAGCTGTTCCGGTAAACTGTAAGTGCTGTTATTGTGAGGTGGAAATGTCTAGGAGCAACAACAGCTCAGCCGCGAAGTGGTAGGCCAGACAAGCTCAAAGACCGGGACCGCCGAGTGCTGAAGCGCATTCACAACCGAGTTCCAAACTGTCTCTGGAAGCAACGTCAGCACAAGAACTGTTCGTCGGGAGCTTCAAGCAATGGGTTTCCATGGCCGAGCAGCCGCACACAAGCATAAGATCCCCATGTGCAATGCCAAGCGTCGGCTGGTGTGATGTAAAGCTCGTCGTCATTGGGGACTTGAGCAGTGGAAATGCGTTCTCTGGAGTGATGAATCGCACTTCATCTGGCAGTCTGACAGACAAATCTGGTTTTGGTGGATGCTAGGAGAACACTACCTGCCCAATGCGTAGTGCCAACTGTAAAGGAGGAGGAATAATGTTCTGTGGCTGTTTTTTATGGTTCGGGCTAGGCCCCTTAGTTCCAGTGAAGGGAAATCCTAACATTACAGCATACTTTGATATTCTAGACGATTCTGAACTTTGTGGCAACAGTTTGGGAAAGGCCCCTTCCTGTTTCATCATGATAATGCCCCTGTGCACAAAGCGATGTCTAACCCCATCGAACGCCTTTACTATGATTTGGAACGCTGACTGCGAGCCAGGCCTAATCGGCCAACATCAGTGCCCGACCTCACTAATGATCTTGTAGCTGAATGGAAGCAAGTCCCCGCAGCAATGTTCCAACATCTAGTGCAAAGCCTTCCCAGAAGAGTGGAGGCTGTTATATCAGCAATGTTCCAACATCTAGTGGAAAGCCTTCACAGAAGAGTGGTGGCTGTTACAGCAGCAAATGAGCGACCGACTCCATGATTTTGGAATGAGATGTTCGACGAGCAGCTGTCCACATACTTTTGGTAGTGTAGTGAATTTAATATAACTTTTAATGTTTCACTTTTTATTTCTCTTAAATTCACTGAGTAGAATGGTCATCTTCTGAGGAGCCTCCATTGTTGCCATTTGATTTTGTGATTTGATGTTCCAAACATATTGCTCACTATATGTCTGCTGCAGAGGCAAGAGCCATAATAAACAAGTTTTGATCAGTCATGAAAATAAAAAGCGCTGAAAACATGTTGGCGTACTATAATTTTGTGTTGTTGTAAAGATGGAGACCAAGCTATAGGATGAAAAATACCAGCATATTAACGCAGGTACACCCGACTAGCGCTAGCTAATGCTACCTTTTTACAAATCAATACTTGGAGTCCAAAGTATCTATATGATATTGGTCAAAGTAATATTGCGATATGTAACTATTGTTTTTTTTCCCCACCCATCACTAATGGTTATGATGTTGATGACAAACTATATATTATGATAATAAATGCAATATAACTACCTGCTGCAATCCTGACCGAAAACAGTCAGAACATAGTTCTGCGATATTCATAAATTGAGTTGAATTTGAGGTACAATCAGGCTCTTTTCACCATCGATTGACGTGTGTTACAGCTTCCAAGGGGCTAATCGATGCGGCCCACTTCTGTTACCTGATGGCCCAGGTTGGTTTGGGGGTGTTCACCAAAAAGAGCACCAAAATGGTTCTAATCGGCTCAAACCACAGGTTAGACATCTGCTGCTCTGTCCCTTTCTCACTTGTTGGCTGTTGTGGAAATGTCTTGCCTACTACTTAAACTGCTTACTGTGTAGTAATCAGACTACATACTACATATTGCGTTGATTCCCGCCATTCGATAATTTGGGAACAGCATGTCCCCTCAGCTGATTATCAGCTGTTGTCAAACACATTTGACGCTCAAAAGACTATTCTCTTCCTCAATGGTGTACAGTGAATTCTACTAGATGAATAGCTAAAATGAGTATGACATCCTGGCATTTAACACATACTCAATTTTTGAAATTTCACAATGTAAAACAATCTTTTTTCACATACACAAAATGCCTATTATTTAGAATGCAAGTATGGATATTTGGACACGGACAGTCAGTTTTCTCACTCTCTCTCACACACTCACCTCTGCTCTGCTTTCGCTGCCACACTGTGGAACAAACTCAAAGGCATATAATCTTACATAGAAATATGAACTTTCATGCATATGGCATACAAAGGCTTTGATGACCTCTTTCTCGCTAGTCTATCGTTCTTCCAGTTTGCGTCTAACGAAGCGATCCAGAGGACGGAGGCCTATGAGTATGCCCAGTCTCTGGGCTCCCAGCCTTGCTCCCTGCCCAACTTCCAGGTGAGTACACACACATATCAAATATCTGAACTTGAGCACACACCATAGACATAGCTCCTGAACCTTTCCCCCTATGATCTTACAGAAATGGACTGAATGGTCATCTAGAGATGCTGTATAGCATGGCAGTAACTGCATAGAAATGTCTTCTAGTCATTCTATTTCTATGAGTAGTGCTGATCCCCGAATTTAAGTAAAACCCTGATGTGAAGTGCTGAAACACATTGGTTTTATCATTGAAGAAGCATTTTGATCAACTTCCACTGCCCTCCAAGAGATGTTGAATTTTCTCTTCACTCCTAATGTAAGTGAATGTGCCCAGCCTCTGTGCGATGAAATCAGCTATCATGACCTTTTCCCTTTCCTCCTCCTGTCTCTCTCTCTAGGTGTTCAAGCTGATCTATGCGTGTCGCCTGGCCGAGGCCGGCCTGTGTGCTCAGGCCTTCCATTACTGTGAGGTTATCTCCAGGAGCGTGCTCATGCAGCCGTCCTACCACTCTCCTGTGTTCACCAGTCAGCTGATACAGGTAGACACACACATGTGCGTGCACACACACCCACATACGATCGCTCTCACAACACACACAAGCGCACTGTCAGCACACACGTACTTACTCATACTTTCACACAAATACAAGCGCGCACGCACGCACGCACGCACGCGCGCGCACACACACACACACACACACACACCATTTAGCAGACGCTCTTATCCAGAGCAACTTACAGTAGTGAATGCATACATTTCATTTCATGCATTTATTTTTATTTTTTTTACATTTTTGTACTGGCCCCCCGTGGGAATCGAACCCACAACCCTGGCGTTGCACACACCATGCTGGCGTTGCAAACACCATGCTCTACCAACTGAGCCAAAGGGAAGCATTAATACACACAGAGTCTCTCTCACTCTCTCACTTACTCTCTCACTCACTCTCACACACACACCTATCTCTTAGGTGTTGATTGTTACTATGTGTGAGAATTTTGAATGTCTGGTCTGCTGTTAATTGTAGATGTCTGAGAAGATGCGATTCTTCGATCCACAACTGAAGGAGAAGGCAGATCAGGAGCTCTTCAACGAGCCAGAGTGGCTGATTAATCTGAGACAGCTGGATGGACAGATGAGGGTGTGTGTGTTTATTAATGTACATGAGAAGCCTATTCATGTTGTTGTAGGTGTGTCTGTAACTGACTGAGCTGTTCTTTTTTTCCCCCATAGACTGGAGTGATTGCATACAATGCAGACAGGGATACTCCTCAACAGTATGACTGCAGCACCCCCAATTCTGAGTTAGACCAGACCAGCCCGCCTGAGCCATATGCCCAGCCTCTGGACATGGTTGGCCACACCTCTGACAACCCTCTGATGACATCACTCATGCCCGGACCGCCTCAGCAAGGGGTGCAGCTGATGCCTCCAGGTGAGCAACAAGCCCACCTTGTAACATGATAGGTGTGTGTTTGTTCATGTACGTTTTAGATCTTGTTGACTCCTTAATCAATGCAATGACCACTGTCCCAAAGCAGTTCACAAATCTAAGCAGCCACCACTAAACACAAACTTTCTCCTCCCATCTAGCTCCCCCAACTATCCTCCAGGACGGAATGGTCTCCCAGCCGCCACACCCCAACGAGGGGGTCCAGTTCTACCCAGTACCCCCCAGTCTCCCTGGACCACCTGGCCAGATCCCCTTATCAGGGTTCCCTCCCCAAGGCTCTGGCTTTGTGCAACCTTACCAACCCCAGCAGCCCCAACCGGACAAAAAGGACATGTTTCCTGGAGCCCAGCACCAGCAGATGGCGCCACCACAGCATCAGCAACAGATGATGCCCCCGCAAATGCAGCAGCCACAAAAGATGCCCTCTGACGATTATCAGCCGACGGGTCCACCGGAACTACAGCCTCCTCCCATGTCCACCTCTCCACAGAGGAACACCTTCACGCCTCAGATGGACTTCTATGACCAAATGGCTCACATGGTGTGTGTGTGTTACGTGCATTCAGCCTTGTTGGAATAGTTTGAGGAGATAAGCTGATGTCACTAACTCTTGTCTTGTTTGCACAGGGCCCAGGAAGAAGATCCAGGACTACTTCACAGTCCTCAATGCACATGGTAGGGTGTGTGCATGCTTGTGTGTCAGGTCTCTGTTACCTTTGGCAGTGTGTGTGCATGTGTTTGTCTGACTGGTTCTGTTTTGTCTGCAGCAGCCTCCAGGTCGCCGCTCCCGCACCATGTCGGAATCTTCCACACACTCTGGAGGACGAGAGAGGAGCAACTCGGCAGCCAAGCAGTCCTCTCCGCCTCCACCCTCCATCCCTGAGCAGGCCAAGAAGGACTCGCCTAAAAAGGTTATGCAGACACACACACACACACACTACGTATTGTGTCCCTTTCACACACAATCCCACACACAACACAGTTACTTTTTATTATTACCCCAATGGCCTTGTGGTTAGAGTGTCCATCCTGAGATTGGAATGTTGTGAGTTCAGCATTAAGGAGATAGATTGTGGGTAAGGCCCTGTGATAGACTAGCGTCCTGTCCAGGGGGTGTACTTGTACATCAAGCTGCCTCACGCTACAGAAACAGGAGATAGGGCAGGAGTCTATGTGCCATTCCGGCTGGTATAAGCCAAGTCTCATGCAAGGCTACTTACTTACTTAAAACTACTACTACTTTGAATTTTGTAGCTATCAATTGTCCCGTTAGCAATCGCCCAGATTAGCTCTTTTTATATAGGCTACTTATAGTAATTATTGATATCAGCAAAATGTCTTTGGTTGGCGTCGATAATTTTCGGTTTTCATTTCAGCTCTTACACATACACATATATAAATGCTCTTTATTTCTGTAACCATTTCTGATTTTATTTTTCTCTCTCTCAGGGAGGGGGGGGTGGGGGTGGCGGTTGGCTCAACTGGCTCTATAGGAAGGGGAAGAATGAAGCCCACCTTCCGGATGACAAGAACAAATCTGTAAGTCAACTCTTCGACACTCCTTGTTTTCCAGTCATTTTTGTACATACTCTTCCTTACTACTCTACTGAATCCTGTCTGTAAAAGCTCACAGTTTATACATGGCAGTGTGGTCAGTATGTGTGTGTATTGGAAATGGTGAGTGGCTTCAGTTAACTGGTCTGTTCTGTCAGATTGTCTGGGACGAGAAGAAACAGAAATGGGTCAACTTGGATGAGCCAGAGGAGGAGGTAAGTTTTTATGATTAGCCATTATGATTAGCATGTCTATATGTATTGTTGTTTTTATTAGTCCTAATTAGGGATGTTAACGGTTATCTGTTAATCGGTAGCCGGCAAAACTTAATTTGACCGGTCATGCTTATCGGTCTATAGGTTAATTTGCATAATTTAGTGGTTTAAATTGCAGCGTGTATTTTCTGTTAGTCCTCATGCATCTTATTTATCATACGCGTACAGCTACAGAGCCTAGTTTGAAGAGCAGAATAGCCTATCTCCTGTCAGACAGCGCAACAGCAGCTCCTCAAAAAGCTGCTACTGGAGTGAAATGTATGCTTTTATAAGCCCAGTCACTGCGCAACAAATAACAATTGTAAATGCAATCACATGTTAAACTTTGCAATGTGAGTTTGAGGCAGTATAATTGTTTGAAACCTATTTTACTTTACTTCAAATAATGAAGCATGTCTTACCTTGCTTCAAAGTAGCCTAGCCAAAATCCATCTATCAAAAAGTTATAAAGACTTCTACTTTCCAATGGCACAATCCTGGTCATATTAGCAACTCGACCTAGTTGTAACATCTTTAGATTCCCGCTCTTTCTAAGTTTCTAACAGATTTTCATCTCTGTCACATATGGAACCGCTCGCATTAGGTGCTCTGTTTAGAACAGTGTTTTCATCTGTCACGTATGGAACCGCTCGCATTAGGTGCTCTGTTTAGAACAGTGTTTTTATCTCTGTCACGTATGGAACCACTCGCATTAGGTGCTCTGTTTAGAACAGTGTTTTCATCTGTCACGTATGGAACCGCTCGCATTAGGTGCTCTGTTTAGAACAGTGTTTTTATCTCTGTCACGTATGGAACCGCTCGCATTAGGTGCTCTGTTTAGAACAGTGTTTTCATCTCTGTCACATATGGAACTGCTTGCATTAGGTGCTCTGTTTAGAACAGTGTTTTCCCTCAAATTGCATTTTGGTATATGTTTGAAATTACTTTTTTTTAGCTGCTTCATTACAGGAGTTGCGTGTTGAATAATAGGCTATATAGCCTTTTGACTGGAAGACGATAGGCGTGTTGTTGCATGCTTCTATTATGCTCTTAATGAAAAACGTCCATTCCTTGCATGCATGCATAGTATTTTCTTTTGATCACATCAAATTGCTGTTTGGAAAAAATGTAACCGTTTGTTGACCGTTTAATGAGGGTCGGTTAGTTGGCAGCAACATTTCCCAAAATGTGCATTCCTAGTCCTCGTAATAAGAGGTTTATATTAGTGTCCTAGCACATGTATGACCATCTATTTTGGTTTATCATACTAACACAGAGATATCATTGATCCTAATAATAAAGTATTGATGTGTGTTTGTGTCTGTGTAACCAGTACAAGCCCCCTCCTCCTCCTCCCTCGGGCTTCCCTAAGATGCTGGGACCCATACCGGGACAAGGGGGTCCTGGGGGTCCCCCTACTGGTGGGCCGCCTGTCAACATGTTCTCCAGGAGAGCAGGTGAGATTTACACGTGTTGGCATAACGTAACCAGCCCCTCATTGTGGGTTTTTAGCTGATACAGGTTTTAGATTCAATGCGGTGACTACTATGGGAGCGCATCACTCCCTGCTCACACTTGGCAACTAGGATAATGTCTGAAGGGAGTATGTTTTGAATTAGCCAGGTGTGTTTGTCACACTGCCAGTTCTAGCAAGTCCTGCATGGCTTGTGAGCATTGTAGAGGGAAATAGAGGCAGGTGCATGATCCTGGCTTTCGGGAATGTGAAGGAAAATAATGATACATGTCACATTGCACTTGAAACCACTACAAACCTCTAATAGTGCTTGTCATTTTGGCCCGTCAGATTTTCTGGGGGATTTTTTTTGCAGATAAAAAAAAAAAAGTATGTTCTCACCCATCTCAGGTACAAAGAGCCGCTACGTGGATGTCCTGAACCCAGGTGGACCCCGTGCCAAGCCTGGTGGATCGGCACCTGCCCCGTCAGACTTCTTTGCCCCGTTGGCTCCCATGCCCATGCCAACCAACCTGTTTGTGCCCGGAGCAGGTATGCTAACCTTTTGAATAAATATATCAATGAACTCTAGCGATGGTCATCATAGGTCTTTGAGTGTGACTGGGTTGGGAATATTAGTTTGTTTGCGTGTTGCTTTGATACCGGTGTGTGAGTGTACTGTATTTGTATTCTAATGTGTTCTCTCCTGTCTGGCTCCAGAGGAGCAGCAGCCCATGGAGGGTAATGTCCCAGAGACAGGAGGGAACCAGGAACAGAGCGACCCTAACCCCAGTGCTGTGCCACAGGTACCGTATTACACTCCCAGTGATGGTTATAGTTGTGTATACTAGATTTCACACCAACTGACCATCAGATTAGACACACCAATTCAATATCTGCAGAACTGAATTAAGATGTTTGATCTGTCCAGATGTTCAACCCAACATTGTTACCGCCCGGTCCAGTGGCATCCCCTATTGCTGCTGGGTCCCCGTCAGGAGAGGTAGAAGCACCTCGATCCTCCTAGAGGACTGTAGTACCCCTGCTACTGTATCATAAACCCTCATGCCCCCATTGAAACAAATTACCTTCCACTTTTAACAGTCATCTAGCTTGGTTGAGTGATGGTTGGTACGTGCGTGTTTGTTTGTGGGAGCATGTTTCAACTTCCAGCCTTTATTTTCCTGTGTGGGCCTCATAACCATGCTAACACCTCGGCAGGACGACATGTAAAAGACTCACATTTTCAAATGTTTTATTTTATTTTTTATTTTACCTTTATTCAACCAGGTAGGCTAGTTGAGAACAAGTTCTCATTTACAACTGCGACCTGGCCAAGATAAAGCAAAGCAGTGTGACACAGACAACACAGAGTTACACATGGAATAAACAAACAAGCCAATAACACAATAAACAAGTCAATGACACAGTAGGGAAAAAAATAAAGTCTATATACAGTGTGTGCAAAAGGCATGAGGAGGTAGGCAATAAATGGGCCATAGTAGCGAAGAATTACAATTTAGCAGGTTAACACGAGTGATAAATGAGCAGATGATGATGTGCAAGTAGAGATACTGGTGTGCAAAAGAGCAGAAAAGTAAATAAAATAAAAACAGTATGGGATGAGGTAGGTAGATTGGGTGGGCTATTTACAGATGGACTATGTACAGCTGCAGCGATCAGTTAGCTGCTCAGATAGCTGATGTTTAAAGTTGGTGACGGAAATAAAAGTCTCCAGCTTCAGCAATTTTTGCAATTCGTTCCAGTCACTGGCAGCAGAGAACTGGAAGGAAAGGCAGCCAAATGAGGTGTTGGCTTTGGGGATGATCAGTGAGATATACCTGCTGGAACGTGTGCTACGGGTGGGTGTTGTTATCGTGACCAGTGAACTGAGATAAGGCGGAGATTTACCTAGCATAGACTTATCGATGACCTGGAGCCAGTGGGTCGGCGACGAATATGTAACGAGGGCCAGCCGACTAGAGCATACAGGTCGCAGTGGTGGGTGGTATAAGGTGATTTGGTAACAAAACGGATGGCACTGTGATAGACTGCATCCAGTTTGCTGAGTAGAGTATTGGAAGCTATTTTGTAGATGACATCGCCGAAGTCGAGGATCGGCAGGATAGTCAGTTTTACTAGGGTAAGTTTGGCGGCGTGAGTGAAGGAGGCTTTGTTGCGAAATAGAAAGCCGATTCTAGATTTGATTTTGGATTGGAGATGTTTAATGTGAGTCTGGAAGGAGAGTTTACAGTCTAGCCAGACACCTAGGTATTTATAGTTGTCCACATATTCTAGGTCAGAACCATCCAGGGTGATGATGCTAGTCGGGCGGGCGGGTACGGGCAGTGAACGGTTGAAAAGCATGCATTTGGTTTTACTAGCGTTTTAAGAGCAGTTGGAAGCCATGGAAGGAGTGTTGTATGGCATTGAAGCTCATTTGGAGGTTAGTTAGCACAGTGTCTAAGGAAGGGCCAGAAGTATACAGAATGATGTCGTCTGCGTAGAGGTGGATCAGGGAATCGCCCACAGCAAGAGCGACATCATTGATATATACAGAGAATAGAGACGGCCCGAGAGTTGAACCCTGTGGTACCCCATAGAGACTGCCAGAGGTCCGGACAACATGCCCTCCGATTTGACACACTGAACTCTGTCTGCAAAGTAGTTGGTGAACCAGGCGAGGCAGTCATTCGAGAAACCAAGATTATTGAGTCTGCCGATAATAATAATAATGGATCCTCTCCCTAAGATTGTGCATCTTGACAATAAGGATTTATTTCTGATGTTGATATTTTGATTTAAATCTGCTTTTGAGAAGATTTTTTTTTTTAAACTGGGAGTGGATGCAGATCTTGATCTAATCCATGCACGGGATGATTAAATAATTCTGTGGTTTTGTGTTTGTCCGTGCTGTTTATTTCCCTCCCCTGCCATCTTTAGCTGTCGCGTTCTAGCTCAATGAGTTCTTTATCACTTGAATTGAGTCACCATATAAACCAGGTACCTGTAGCTGGGCCTCAATCGCCCCCCACACCCTCACCACATCCCCCACCTCACTGCCTTGCTGCTCAACATTCCCTCAGCTGTATCCCCCAGGCTGTCTCAAGCACCACTCTCTCACCCACTAGCATGCTAGCTAACTTTCAACCGATTGGAGGTAATCAACATCCCTCAGATTGGAGGAGAATGCAGCCAATTAGAGCTGTTCTGATGGTGTCTCTGACTTAATTTTAAAATGTTAAGATACTACACTGACCAAAAATATAAACGCTATGTAAGTGTTGGTTCCATGTTTTATGAGCTGAAGGATCCCAGAAATGTTCCATGTGCACAAAAAGCTTATTTCTATCAAAAGGTGTGCACATTCCTGTTAGTGAGCATTTCTCTTTTGCCAAGATAATCCATCCACCTAACAGGTGTGGCATATCAAGAAGCTGATTAAACAGCATGATCATTACACAGGTGCACCTTGTGCTGGGGACAATAAAAGGCCACTCTAAAATGTGCAGTTTTGTCACACAGCAAAGGGAGAGTGCAATTGGCATGCTGACTGCAGGAATGCCCATCAGAGCTGTTGCCCGATAATTGAATGTTAATTTCTCTACCATATGCCGCCTCAATGTCGTTTTAGAGAATTTGGTAGTACGTCCAACCGGCCTCACAACTGCAGACCACGTGTAACCGCGGCAGCCCAGGACCTCCACATCCGGCTTCTTCACCATCAGGATCGTCTGAGCCCAGCCACCCGGACAGCTGATAAAACTGTGGGTTTGCACAACCAAAGAATTTCTGCACAAACTGTCAGAAACCGTCTCAGGGAAGCTCATCTGCGTGCTCGTCGTCCTCACCAGGGTCTTAACTTGACTGCAGTTCTGCATTGTAACCGACTTCAGTGGGCAAATGGTCACCTTCAATAGCCACTGGCAAGCTGGAGACGTGTACTGGGCAGATGGCAGACAGTGTGTATGGCGTCTTGTGGGCGAGCAGTTTGCTGATGTGAACGTTGTGAACACAGTGCCCCATGGTGAGGTTATGGTATGGGCAGGCATAAGCTACGGACAACGAACACAATTGAATTTTATCGATGTCAATTTGAATGCAGAGATACCGTGATGAGATCCTGAGGCCCATTGTCGTGCCATTCATCTGCCACAATCACCTCATATTTCAGCATGATAAGGCACAGCCCCATGTCGCAAGGATCTGTACACAATGTCCGTTCTTCCGTGGCCTGCATAATCACCAGACATGTCACAAATTTAGCAAGTTTGGGATGCTCTGGATTGACGCATACGACAGTGTTTGCCAGCATCCGCCAATATGCAGCAACTTCACACAGCCATTGGAGAGTGGGACAACATTCCACAGGCCACAATCAACAGCCTGGTCAACTCTATGCGAAAGAGATGTGCTGCGCTGCATGAGGCAAATGGTGGTCACACCAGATACTGACTTTATCTGAGCCACACCCCTACTTTTTTTTTTTAAAGGTATCTGTGACCAATAGTTGCATATCTGTGTTCCCAGTCATGTGAAATCAATAAATTAGGGAATATGAAGTGTAACTCAGTAAATCTTTGACATTTTTGCATGTTGCGTTTATATTTTTGTTCAGTGTATATCACAAATACGATAATACAAAACCTGATAAAATACCTTTGCTTACAAACTAGAGGCATGCTGGAGACTTGCTCCTCCCCCTGGCCTGTTCCCATAATTACATCATTAACCCAGAAGAGGAAACCTGGGTCATGTACATTAGGTACCAAACATTACCTGTACTTGTCCAACAACAAATGCTCATTTTCGCTTTTCATTGCGTGCCCTAATGAACACGACCCTGTGGTCACAGATTGTCCTCTCTGTAGCCATGGAGGAAAAGGGATTATTGCCTTGCCTCACTGCCTGGTTACCATGGTAACTCCTGTATCTATGCCTTCCAGGTGCCCCCGACTCCCCAGGGAGCTCCACCCTCTGGAGGCGTGACGTTCTATAACCCCGCCCAGTTTGCACAGGTAAGTTTGTTGAAAACGGTTAGGCCAGGGTTCCCAATAAGACTTGACACTTATGTAAATGTTTACGTTGACATCTGTGGGAAAAATCAACGATTTCAAGTGAAGTTGTGATGACATCATTTACATTTAAGGTAATTTAGCCGAAAGGTACAACCACATCAGTCATTGCAAGTAAAACTTGACTCAATAAAGCTGTGAAATCAGTGCTAGTAAGAAAAGAAGTAAGGCTTGTTCCACCATTGAGGTGCTAGGACACACCAGTTGCTATGTTAACACTGTCAAATCAACCCTTGTATACTTCTCTCCTTCTCCCCAGGCGAGTACTCCATCGGGACGGCTTCTGTCTGGGAGGTTGGGCGGTCAGAGGGCATACCCAGTGCTGAAGTAGATATCCAGCCTAGTTCATCCTAAAACAGACTTTATGGGTTTATCCACCCCCTGGGAAGCGCATAGACACCTCAACTCCCCCTCTGATGGACCCCCCCTTACACCCCCAGACGAACACTACCACCAGTACCATCATCGTCAAATGACTATACCACTCTTTCACTAATTAAAAAAAAAAAAAAAAAAGGAATATTTGTTAATTATTTGCAGGCAAGATTGTCATAAAGGGCTTTTTCATGTGTCCAAACTGAGTTAGTTGGTACAATGGATCTTAACGGACATGCACATACTTAGCTTGATTATACTGTATGTGACAACCTATTGTTCTCCCTTGACTGTGGAGACAGACATGCTAGTGTGTTTAGCTCTTAGACAACATTCCCTCTACACACATGCTGAGACAAAGGACTGTTCTGGTCCTATTTTTATCTATTACGTGTGTCTTTGGCCCCTTACGTAAGTGTGTTAGTGTGTAAAAGAGTTTAAAAAAAATGCGTAGCACTTCGGGAGCTCAGTTCACTTGTTTATACTAGTGTATATGGCTCCTCAGTGTTCCCGTACAGATACTGAAGGTACTGTAGCGCTGATGTGTGTGGAGTATCAGTAGTGCAATACCTGCTGTGTTCACTCTCCCTCATTCAGATGTGCTCAGGAGGTGTGATGTGGGGTCCAGCAGAGGCAATGGGAGAGACTGTCACGCCTCGCTACCCTAGGAGTTTAGAAGTTTGAGTGTTGGAATGTTCTTGTTCTTTTTAGATATTTATAAAATGTTGCTGCCTACCAACAACATTATCATGCACAAAGGTCTTAAGTCTCAACTAGGCTTCCTCTCTCCCAACTGAGTTTAAAAGCAGGCCTTTCGAGGAACAAGGAGTGAGCTGGGATTCAGGGGCCTCATTTATAAACTGTGCGTGCATACCCCAAAATGTGCATGCGCCAGTTTTCACGATCAAGTTGGCATTTATAAAAATGTAACGTGATGTGAGAATGTGCTCAGCTCCCCGTTTAGACCATGCGTAAGCACATCTACTAGTGACTGAAATATTGTATTGCAAGCTGGCAAACAAGTATTTTGTGCAAATGGGGGATATGATGAAAAGCTTATTCATAAAAAAACTAAAAACAGGACAACATATTAACACAAATGCAGCCATTTGCCATTACTGAGAAGAGCAAAATTCTTTAATCTAAAATAAACATTTGAATCTTTCTATTTTCATAACCATTGCAGAATACATTTCTCACCTTTTCTAGCTGTAATGGTTTCATATTCCCGAAGTAGCCATACAACATATTAGCATGTTCATCTCATTTAATTGGACCTAGGAGCCTAGTAAATAGATAGGCTATGTATTAAGTTGTGCAATCCCATAGGCAGTGCGGTTTATAATATAGCCTACAGTCTAATTTAAAAGGTGAACAGTTTCTTTTACATTGAAGTAGGCCTATGTATGCTACTGTAATAAAAAAAAGTTGGTAGCCTTCCTTAGACAATTTTTCAGAATTCACGGCCAGTCCCATCATATTTAGGTGAAAAGTCAATGCAAAACATTGTTGAATTTAAACATTCTGCTGACAGGTCCACAATTTGCCATTTGTTTTCTCTTTCATAAACTATTGGAACATTCTGCCAACACAGTTTTATGTAAAATATTTGATTATGGGTAAGCTATTGTATTGCTGTGAGAGAAGCACAACATTGGCAATTTAATCAGAGCCTATACTAAGGCAGGACATTGTTCAATATTTTGTTTATCAATAGATAGAAACAATTTCTATTTTGCACTTTAGTGTGGGCTGCAGCATTTAGCCTACTTTTAAAGTGTTTCAAAATATAGGCTACAATCAACCTTGCAGACATCAGGCACTCGCTATAGGCAGCATGCATGTTTAGTTTGAATAACTGCAAAACATTCTGCCCACAGAAATGTGATCAAAATTGCAATTGCCCATTTTAGATACTGCCATGGCCTAATTCCACATTTTACAGCAAATAAAATGTGTTATTGTCACCATAAAAGTTGAATGGAGGTGTTTTCCAGGCAGAGTTTTAATGCGTGCAGTTTTACAATCGGTCCGATTTAGAAACGGGAAACAATCATGCATATATAGGGTGTGCGCCAAATGTATGAATCTAAATATTTTTGTACTCCCGCTGAATTTTCAGAAATGTCTCTAATGCGGAAATGTGTGAACAGTTATAAATGAGGCCCCAGGACTATATTGGTCAAGTCTCAGATGACACCATATTTCCTATATAGTGCACAACTAGGTGGCTCAGGTCAAAAGTAGTGCATGCACTTTATAGGGAATAGTCATGGTGTCATTTGACTACAATTTTAAATGTCATTAATCTATCCAAATATTTATCTGATCGATTGTATTTATGAGCTGTAGTCATGAGCAAAAGTGTGAAGAGCAACTATTGTTTTTGCAGATTTAGCTTTGAAATGTCATTAATAGATTATATAATACCTGGATTCACGTTTGTATCGGCTGCTTCTGCAGGTTAACTAGCCCATCATTAAATACATCTGTGAAAGGAGAGCAAATTTTACTCAAAACTGCCGTTTTCCTTTTTTTTTTTTTTTGCTGTTGTTATCCAAAATTCCTTGCTTCCCCTTTGTTCTTGACTTTGTTTGTGTTGAACACCCAATTATTTTTTCCAAAGGTCCCCTTTTTGTCTGAGAAAAGCTGTTGATTTTTCCTGTTTTAGAATTCAACCCTGTAAAATTCTTGACAAAAAAAATGGTAATAAAGATATCTTTGCGCTCTTTAGCACTTTGAAAGAATGTTTAATTTTGTATGTCTAGTGAAGGGTGCATTCTATTCTGATTAGTATTCAAGGATCATCATGGAGTGTCGTGTTTTATCTACATATCAAAATACATTTCCTATTCACACATTGCAGTACATCACAACAGTTGGCTAAAATTGTCTGAATATGGAATATTATAATCTTTGTGTAATGTTACTGAATTCATTTTTATTATTGAGTGAAGTACAAACAAATATCCCCAAAACTACCAGTGGACCTAAAATGTGTGCAATATCAAGTCTGTTGGCATCACTGTGGCACTACAGATGTAGTTACTTTCTGCAGGATGAAAGTATTTTGGACCAGCACTACCTATCCCTCATTGACAACTCTGGCAAGTAGAAAATCCAATCAACCCAGACAGTGGTCAAATTCTCCTATGGCATTGGAAGCAAAAAAAAAAGACTACAGGCCTGTTCCATTCTCCACTCCTGAAGTCTGCAGTCTAAAGGAGCATTTGCATGTATATTTCAAGGAGTGTAGGGTGCCTGGTTTTATTTTTAGCAAGTGTGTGTGAGGGCGTCGCAGCACACTTCACTGGCTCATTTTCCCCTTCCTGTCCAATCATGAGTGTGGCTGTAACTAAAGTGCATTGCACTCCGAAACAAGTCACTGACAAGTGTTGGGAGTTAGAGTGAGAAAAATATCAGGAATCGCCACTTAGAGTGCAGTATATACATACACCCCTTCATGGCAGCTATGATCCTGTGGGTTAGTGGCACATAAATGTTCTTGTGTTCATAAAGTAGTTTTCTCCAGCTGAAATGTCACAGTATTTGGCCCAACTTCATTTGGATTTGGTGATTTCTTTGTCCTCTTGGATCCAAAGGCTTTCCTGTAAAAATCCCAAAATAAATGTAGTTAGAATCTATAGGCTAACAAAGCAAGATTGTAATTCATGTGTATATGGGAGTTTTTGACATTGCACACTAGAAAGGCTGGGATAAACTACCTCCGCATCAGCATTCTTTTAATCGGCTTAATCTACCAACCAATCATCTCCCACAGCACCTTCTTCCTAACCTAACTTGGCAGGTGTAAAATAAATGCCTGGAACTAGATTCCCCCCCCACATTCTGCTCTTGTTGATGAGAGTAACTAAACTGTCCATGTTCTTTTCTGCAGTGTTCAACCAATCCAGTAAAATGGAGTGTCGCCTTGTTAACGTCTGAAAGCGGGAGTCACAGGCTCTCTCTTCAATTTCCCTTGAAAACCGGAACATATGGTTGTTTTATGACTGCGCTGAGGCTACCCTCACCCATAAGTGTCTTGCCTCCAAATAATTTACTCAGTAAGGTCACTCACATAGAATTCTATGGTCACTCCCACTAAGGCCAATTTTGAATCGTTGATATCCCAGGCTTATAATATGTGCTGTGCGCAATAGCCTGGGGATAATTGTTAAATGCCTTTAGTTTGTTAAATGTATTTTCTGTTTTGTGCTCTGTGTACACATACTTGATGAAATAGTGTCTTATAAGACCATATGGGCAGGGCACTAATTAGTGTACCAAACAATCAATCAATATATTGACATGGGTAGTTTCGGTTGAAGGTTACCAGCGCTGCTTGTGCTTTTTGAACGGCTCCCTCCAACATGGTGCGGTCGCTCAGCATCTGTCTGAGAGCTGCAGGGTCCATCTCCAAAAGCATGCCTACGAGACAGAGTCCTTCTAAATTCTAACCATTACAGACCACTAAAATGGTTTATGAAAGACAGCATTAGCAGTATCTGTGATATTACAGTTCACTCAATGAGACATTTTGTTCTAGAGACGAATGTTTAAACAGTTTAGTGGTAAAGCTGCCACCATATTGCTTCCGCCTTACAGATCTGCAAATATTGAAGGGCCAAAGGGAGAGTAGGGATCAAATTGGGACTGGCTAGTGGCAGGCCTAACCTGTAATGTCATTTGAGTGCACTGCGTCCATCTCCTGCACCAGTAGAAACAGCCTCTCTTCCAGCCTCTCAGTGTCATCGGCATCTGATGAGTCACTCACATCTGTCTCTTCCACACCCAGCCTACAGCAAAACAGGGTAGGGGAAACATATCACACCATGAATATCCTAAACAAAATTGCACATTATAGGCTAAGTATCCCACACGTTATGGCTTTCGACTAGCGATATTAGATATTATTCTGGTATCACCATGTATTTACTATTGGATGTACAATAATGACACCATAAAATGGATGGATAGTGTTATATTACTGTATAAGTGAGGAACGCCGTCTTAGCCTTCTGTGTCAGGTTTCTAGGCTCTCCTTTCGAGACCAATGGCCCATACAGAAACAACCCCTAGTCATGTAGCCTCAAGGCTTTTAGGTAGATCTGAGTGTGGAAACTAAGTGTAACCAATATGGCGGAAAAATATAATTAGTTCATCAGTGGCTACTATCATATTGCTTATACCTACCCAACTCTAGGGTAATACGGGATGTATTTGGACAGGGCCTCAGTCTGCTTGACTGCCAGATCTAAAAATTAATGACGGCCATTAACAGAAAGTAGCCTAATCAGTCTAGTTTCCATCCATTCAGAGGTTCATCAGCGTTGTGTCTGGATATACAAACAAAGTCCTTCATAATATCTTTCTTCCCCACAATGATGTCCAGCTCCACACTCACTCCTGCAGGGTCTTCAAGGCCAGGTTCACCTGCTCCTCCAGTAGTGAGGGTTCTGAGAGAAGATGCAGCACCGCTTCTTTATGCTGCTCCAGTAGCATGCCTGGAGTGGTACATGGGTAAATACATGTTAGGGAAGCATTATAAGCTGTTGGTTCATAAAGGATCAGCCTGCGCTTGCACTGTGTGGATTCGCATTGTATAGGGCAGGGGTCAGCAACAGGTGGCCAGCAAGTGATTTTCTTGGCCCCAAACATATTTTTGTAATAAAAATAAAATGTTTTAAATAAAACAGAATTTTAGTTTTGGGTCAAAAAAAGACTAAAGTCACCAGGGATTCAGCAAAAATCAGGTCCAACAAAAATCGTCCCGCAGCTTAATCTAGTTGCCTACACCTGGTATTTGTTAACACCTAATAATAATAATAATTTGGGGGGTGCCTATATTTGTCCGGTTAAGCAGTTGTAGAAGGGTGTAATGGAAATGTATTTCTTGCATATCCCAACTCCCCCTGAAATACACGCAGGGAGTGAGTGTCTCACAACCAGTTGTTTGCCATTGGAGGAGATTTAAGGAATTAATTTGTGCAGAGCCTAACTCAGGTTGTCAAACTTTTTGGTCAAGCAGAAAAGTGTCAAACTTTGTGTGTTGCTTTTTTGGCAAGATCTTTTCTCTCAATGAGACTAATCTGGTAAAATAAGGGTTAAGTAAATAAAATAAAATCATACGTTTGGAGGGAGGAGAGATGATTGGCTTACTGATCAGTAGGTTGATTACCAGTGATTTTCTGTGTGTGGCCAGTGTTGTAGATGTCCACTAGCTCAAACAGCTGTTCCCCAAGCGAGTCAGAAGAGGCAGATGCTTCATCTTCCTCCTTTGACATCATTGTATTGCTGACAGGACAAAAGTCATGGAGAGATCATAGTTAGTTGAGGTCTAGTCTCACATGGCCATCCTTCCAAATCCGTCTCGTTGACTAGACTACGAGAAGCCTGGGCTCTGGAGGTTAGTTAAGATCAAACTCAACCAAATTGTGACACAAAAACTCACACGGGGCGGAGTTCAACCCGAGTTAAGCATGTGGAAATGGAGCGCAATTCCCTTTTTATGAACTTCTCTCTACAGTCAGACTCATTTACTGCCTTATAAAACGCTATTTGTTTGGGGTGGAGATCAAATAAATGAAGGTGTGGAGGAGGTGTCTACAGATCAGAGTATGTGAGCGGAGTTGAGTGGTTGCAACCACTCCGGTCTTTTTCCAATCACTTAGCTAAAAACCGCTCTGTACTCACAGGAAAAAAGCTGCAGCTGCAAATACACTTAATTCATTAAAATCACAATTTAACACATATCTATTTTTATGACAACCTGGACCTACCGTTTGGTTTTGAAGAATTGAAACCAAACAATGTGATTTGAATGAAAAGTATTTCAATAAACATGAAAAAGGTGAATGTAAGACTTGCACATAATTTCAAATAGGCTACATGTCATATTAAACAGCATAAATAGGTCAGAAGAAGGGATGAAATGGTTACTGGTTTCACCATAAAATTCCCTGACGATTAGTATTACCGTTTCAAATTTTAATTATCATTAAAATCGTATTTGCTTACCACGGTTTGAAAGACTCACGGTAAATACTGTCCAGCATCAACCAAAGTTAGCAACAGTCTGAGGCAGGCGCAGCATGCAACGTGGGTTTTGTTTTGTCTGAAAACATGGCGGAAGGTAGTGACAGCGCTCGGGAGATTTTTCAGCCTTCTAAGAGGACCAAATATGGACCAAAAAGTGTGGTCGTATTTTGGGTTTTACAAGAGTGCTGAGGGGAACTTAATCGAAGATGGTCACCCTGTCTGCAGAATATGCACTTAAAATAATTTTTTATATTTTACTAGGCAAGTCAGCTAAGAACAAATTCTTATTTACAATGACGGCCTACCAAAAGGCCTCCTACGAGGACGGGCCTGGGATTTAAAAAATAAATATATACAAAGGACAAAACACACATTACAACAAGAGAGACAACACTAAGGAAATGTTCTTTCTTTCCAAGAACTTTCCAGAATGGTTCTGTAACCTGGGTCTAATGCCCTATTTTTATTTAATTACATTTATTTAACTTGGCAAGTCAGTTAAGAACAAATTCTTATTTACAATGACGGCCTACCAAAAGGCCTCCTGTGAGGACGGGGGATGGGATTAAAAATGGGAAAATAAATATAAGACAAAACACACATCACAACAAGAGAGACAACACAACACTACATAAAGAGAGACCTAAGACAACAACATAGCAAGGCAGCAACATATGACAACATAGCATGGTAGCAACACAACAACATGGTAGCAACACAACATGGTAGCAGCACAAAACATGGTACAAACATTATTGGGCACAGACAACAGCACAAAGGGCAAGAAGGTAGAGACAACAATACATCACACAAAGTAGCTACAACTGTCAGTAAGAGTGTCCATGATTGAGTCATTTGAATGAAGAGATTGAGATAAAACTGTCCAGCTTGAGTGTTTGTTGCAGCTCGTTCCAGTCACTAGCTGCAGCAAACTGAAAAGAGGAGCGACCCAGGGATGTGTGCTTTGGGGACCTTTAACAGAATGTGACTGGCAGAACGGGTGTTGTATGTGGAGGATGAGGGCTGCAGTAGATATCTCAGATAGGGTGGAGTGAGGCCTAAGAGGGTTTTATAAATAAGCATCAACCAGTGGGTCTTGCGTCGGGTATACAGATGTCCAGTTTACAGAGGAGTATAGAGTGCAGTGATGTGTCCTATAAGGAGCATTGGTGGCAAATCTGATGGCCGAATGGTAAAGAACATCTAGCCGCTCGAGAGCACCCTTACTTGCCGATCTATAAATGATGTCTCCGTAATCTAGCATGGGTAGGATGGTCATCTAAATCAGGGTTAGTTTGGCAGTTGGGGTGAAAGAGCAGCGATTATGAAAGAGGAAATCAAGTCTAGATTTAACTTGAGCCTGCAGCTTTGATATCTTTTTTTATTTTTTTATTTCGCCTTTATTTAACCAGGTAGGCCAGTTGAGAACAAGTTCTCATTTACAACTGCGACCTGGCCAAGATAAAGCAAAGTAGTGCGACAAAAACAACATCACAGAGTTACAGAAACAAACATACAGTCAATAACACAAAAGAAAAGAAAAATCTATGTACAGTGTGTGCAAATGCAGAAGAGTAGGGAGGTAGGCAATAAATAGGCCCTAGAGGCAAAAATAATTACAATTTAGCATTAATACTGGAGTGATAGATGTGCAGATATTGATGATGTGCAAGTAGATATACTTGGGTGCAAGAGGGTAAGTAATAATATAGGGATGAGGTAGTCGGGTGTGCTATTTACAGATTGGCTGTGTACAGGTACAGTGATCAGTAAGCTGCTCAGACAGCTGATGCTAAAATGTTAGAGGGAGATATAAGACTCCAGATTCAGTGATTTTTGCAATTCGTTCCAGTCATTGGCAGCAGAGAACTGGAAGGAAAGGCGGCCAAAGTAAGTATTGGCTTTGGGGATGACCAGTGCAATATACCTGCTGGAGCGTGTGCTACGGGTGGGTGTTGCTATGGTGACGAGTAAGCTGAGATAAGGCGGGGCTCATCCTAGCAAAGACTTATAGATGACCTGGAGCCAGTGGGTTTGGCGACGGATATGTAGTGAGGGTCAGCCAACGAGAGCATACAGGTTGCAGTGGTGGGTAGTATATGGGGCTTGGTGATAAAACGGATGGCACTGTGGTGGACTACATCCAGTTTGCTCAGTAGAGTGTTGGGGGCTATTTTGTAAATGGCATTGCCGAAGTCAAGGATCGGTAGGATAGTCAGTTTTATGAGGGTATGTTTGGCAGCATGAGGGAAGGAGGCTTTGTTGCGAAATAGGAAGCCAATTCTAGATTTAATTTTGGATTGGAGATGCTTAATGTGAGTCTGGAAGGAGAGTTTACAGTCTAACCAGACACCTAGGTATTTGTAGTTGTCCACATATTCTAGGTCAGAACCGTCCAGAGTAGTGATGCTAGTCGGGCGGGAGGGTGCGGGCAGCAATCGGTTGAAGAGCATGCACTTCGTTTTACTAGCATTTAAAAGCAGTTGGAGGCCACGGAAGGAGTGTTGTATGGCGTTGAAGCTTGTTTGAAGGTTTGTTAGCCGTGTCCAAAGAAGGGCCAGATATCTGCTGAGAGAAGGACAGTGCACCGTTTAGCCATGCTCCCAAGTACTTGTATGAGTTGACTACCTCAAGCTCTAAACCCTCTGAGGTAGTAATCACACCTGTGGGGATAGGGGCATTGTTCTTACCAAACCACATTACCTTTGTTTTGGAGGTGTTCAGAACAAGGTTAAGGGTAGAGAAAGCTTGTTGGACACTAAGAAAGCTTTGTTGTAGAGTATTTAACACAAATTCCGGGGAGGGGCCAGCTGAGTATAAGACTGTATCATCTGTATATAAATGGATGAGAGAGCTTCCTACTGGCTGAGCTATATTGTTGATGTAAATTGAGAAGAGCCTGGGGCCTAGGATTGAGTCTTGGGGTACTCCCTTGGTGACAGGCAGTGGCCGAGACAGCAGATTCTGACCTTATACACTGCACTCTTTGAGAGAGGTAGTTAGCAAACCAGGCCAAAGACCCCTCAGAGACACCAATACGCCTTAGCCGGCCCACAAGAATGGAATGGTCTACCGTATCAAAAGCTTTGGCCAAATCAATAAAAATAGCAGCACAACATTGCTTAGAATCAAGGGCAATGGTGACATTATTGAGGACCTCCAAGGTTGCAGTGACACATCCATAAGCTGAGCGGAAACCAGATTGCATACCCGAGAGAATACTATAGACATCAAGAAAGCCAATCAGTTGATTATTGACAAGTTTGTAGGGACACTTTCGATAAACATGGCAAAATAGAAATAGGCCTATAACCGTTAGGATCAGCTTGATCTCCCCCTTTAAATAAAGGACGAAGTGTGGCTGCCTTCCAAGCAATGGGAACCTCCCCAGAAAAGAGTGACAGGTTAAAAAGGTTGGAGATAGGCTTGGTGATGATAGGGGCAGCAACCTTAAAGAAGAAAGGGTCTAAACCATCTGACCCAGATGTTTTTTTGGGGGGTCAAGTTTAAGGAGCACCTTTAGCACCTCTGACTGCCTGCAGGAAGAAAATTTGTATTGGGGCAGGGGAAAAAGAGGGAGGAGCGTCGGGGCTAGTCGCATTAGAAGGGGTGGGAGATGAGGAAACGTTGGACGGGCAGGGAGGCATGGCTGAATCAAATAGGAATCCTGACTTAATGAAGTGGTGATTAAAAAGCTCAGCCATGTGCTTCTTGTCATTAACCTGTTATGGATAGGGGGCAGTATTTTCACGGCCGGATAAAAAACGTACCCGATTTAATCTGATTATTACTCCTGCCCAGAAACTAGAATATGCATATAATTATTAGCTTTGGATAGAAAACACTCCAAAGTTTCTAAAACTGTTTGAATGGTGTCTGTGAGTATAACAGAACTCATTTGGCAGGCCAAAACCTGAGAAGATTCTGTACAGCAAGTACCCTGTCTGACCATTTCTTGGCCTTCTTGATTATCTCTATCCAAAACAGGGGATCTCTGCTGTTACGTGACACTTCCTACGGCTCCCATAGGCTCTCAGAAGGCGTCAAAAAGCTGAATCGTGGCTTTGCAGGCCCTGGTTGAAAAACATTAGCGCGTTTGGATAGTGGCCGGTCACAGTACTATGAGACTCAGGCTCGTGCACGAGGGGATCCCATGCTTTTATTTTCTCTCTCTTTGTACGTACACACGCTTTCCCGGTCGGAATATTATCGCTTTTTTACGAGAAAAATGGCATAAAAATTGATTTTAAACAGCGGTTGACATGCTTCAAAGTACGGTAATGGAATATTTAGAAATCTTTTGCCACGAAATGTGTCGTGCGCATGACCCTTATTTACACTTCGGATAGTGTCTTGAACGCACGAACAAAACGCCGCTATTTGGATATAACTATGGATTATTTTGAACCAAACCAACATTTGTTATTGAAGTAGCAGTCCTGGGAGTGCATTCTGACGAAGAACACCAAAGGTAATCAAACTTTTCTAATAGTAAATCGGAGTTTGGTCAGGGCTAAACTTGGTGGGTGTCAAAATAGCTAGCCGTGATGGCTGGGCTATCTACTCAGAATATTGCAAAATGTGCTTTCACCGAAAAGCTATTTCAAAATCGGACACCTCGATTGCACAAAGGAGTTCTGTATCTATAATTCTTAAAATAATTATGTTTTTTGTGAACGTTTATCGTGAGTAATTTAGTAAATTCACCGGAAGTTTGCGGGGGTATGCTAGTTCTGAACGTCACATGCTAATGTAAAAAGCTGGTTTTTGATATAAATATGAACTTGATTGAACAAAACATGCATGTATTGTATAACATAATGTCCTAGGCGTGTCATCTGATGAAGATCATCAAAGGTTAGTGCTGCATTTAGCTGTGGTTTTGTTTTTTGTGACATTATATGGTAGCTTGAAAAATGGGTGTCTGATTATTTCTGGCTGGGTACTCTGCTGACATAATCTAATGTTTTGCTTTCGCTGTGAAGCCTTTTTGAAATCGGACAGTGTGGTTAGATAAAGGAGAGTCTTGTCTTTAAAATGCTGTAAAATAGTAATGTTTGAAAAATGGAAGTTTTGTATTTTTGAGGAATTTGTAATTCGCGCCATGCCTATCATTGGATATTGGAGCAGGTGTTCCGCTAGCGGAACGTCTAGATGTAAGAGGTTGCTGCCCCTATCGTCGCCAAGCCTATCTCCAACCTTTTTAACTTTTATGGGGAGGTTCCCATTGCTTGGAAGGCAGCCACACTTCGTCCTTTATTTAAAGGGGGAGATCAAGCTGATCCTAACTGTTATAGGCCTATTTCTATTTTGCCATGTTTAGCGAAAGTGTCCCTACAAACTTGTCAATAATCAACTGACTGGCTTTTTTGATGTCTTTAGTATTCTCTCGGGTATGCAATCTGGTTTCCGCTCAGCTTATGGATGCGTCACTGCAACCTTGAAGGTCCTCAATGAGGCCACCATTGCCCTTGATTCTAAGCAATATTGTGCTGTTATTTTTATTGACTTGGCCAAAGCTTTATTTTTTTTATTCTTGTGGCCCGGCTAAGGAGTAATGGTGTCTCTGAGGGGTCTTTGGCCTGGTTTGCTAACTACCTCTCTCAAAGAGTGCAGTGTATAAAGTAAAAGAATCTGCTGTCTCAGCCACTGCCTGTCACCAAGGGAGTACCCTAAGGCTCAATCCTAGGCCCCACGCTCTTCTCAATTTACATCAACAATATAGCTCAGGCATTAGTAAGCCATCTCATCCATTTATATACAGTTTTATACTCAGCTGGTCCCTCCCCGGATTTTGTGTTAAATGCTCTACAACAAAGCTTTCTTAGTGTCCAACAAGCTTTCTCTACCCTTAACCTTGTTCTGAAAACCTCCAAAACAAAGGTCATGTGGTTTTGCTGTTGTCTGTGCCCAATAATGTTTGTACCATGTTTTGTGCTGCTACCATGTTGTGTTGCTACCATGTTGTTGTTATGTTGCTACCATGCTATGTTGTCATATGCTGCTGCCTTGCTATGTTGTTGTCTTAGATCTCTCTTTATGTAGTGTTGTCTCTCTTGTTGTGATGTGTGTTTTGTCTTATATTTATTTTCACATTTTTAATCCCAGCGCCCGTCCCCGCAGGAGGCCTTTTGCCTTTTGGTAGGCCGTTATTGTAAATAAGAATTTGTTCTTAATTGACTTGCCTAGTTAAATAAATAAAAAATAAATAAATAAAATAAAAATTGGGCATTAGGCCTTATATCCAAACAGGTTACACAACCACTCTGGAGAGTTCTTGGAAAGAAAGAACATGACCAACAGGTATGCTTGTTAGAAAGCTCAGAGTGGCAGGCAGACAGCAGCACCATCATTAGAGGTGAGGTCACTTTGTTTCATGACGCAGACGTCCACAGGGGACCCATCTTCGACAAACTCATAGCACAAGAATCAGAAGAGTTTGATGACATGACAAAACAAGCTCTAGAGCAATTTTTTGCTAGTCTAGTGAAGGTGTGCTGTAGGTTGACAGCAAATCACCTAAAGCATGGACGGTACGACAATGTATCTGACGAGCAGTGTAAAGCATTAGAATCTGCTCCAAAAACTAACGTTGCGTGTGAGAGGGATTTTGGGACTTTTTTATCAATTAATAAGATCAAAGTCTAGGGAAAGCAAAATAGCATTAGAGGGCATGATCATGTTTAAACAGAATAGGCCTTGGGAATGGTTGGCTAGTTTTGGTCCTGAGAGGAAAACTGAGGTCCTTACAACATCTAGGGCATCAGTTAAAGGACAGAGAGCCATATATTGTGAGCGTATGTTAAAAATAAGAGAGACTGCAGGCACTTAAAGAGAAACAATATAGACAAAAGCAAAAAGACATCCAGGGAGTCAGTAAAAACAACAGATTACTGTAGATATGGGCAAATATGGTGGGTTCTGGACCAGTGTGGAGGAAGTCGACGAGCAGATAGCTAATTTAAGTAAATACCAGCCGTGACAGAGCAGTTCAAATTTAGACGAGAATTACATTTTTTACTTATCAAAATATCGGAAACGGCTGTCATCGGATCAGCTCATCAGTAAAGTGAAGGGTGTAGTAGTTGTTATGAGTGAGCCACTTGACACTAGTTTAGATGAAGCACGCATTACTGCGCCAGCTGATCTTGTTGCTCAAAGTAAAGAGGTATTTTTGAGAGATGCTACCAAACAGCACCTTAAAGCACAAGATCTGGGGTATACGAGAGGACATTTAGATGTGGTTAGATTACCAAGTATTAAAATGCCACTGCAGTTTCTTGTAGAACGTGTTCAGCATACATTTAGTGGAAACGTTTTAGATACCTAGTATGATGCAACAGTGGTAGACATTAGAAAATCAGATGACATTATGAGTTTAGAATAAAATATGACATAACTAGTTATGTGACCTGGTTGCCCTTATGGTTGGAATATCAGGAAAACCGTATAAAATGTATCCCTGTTTGTGCAAAGGATCTGGTCGTCTACATTTTTTAACTTGTATATTAGCAGCGAGGATGGGAGTGTGTGCTGGTGGCCGGGTAAAGTAATTAGTTCTAAAGGAGACACATTTGTGTCACGACTCCTACCGAAGGTGGCCCCCCCTCCTGCTCGGGTGGCGCTCGGCGGTCGTCGTCACCGGCCTACTAGCTGCCACTGATTCCCTTTTTGTTTTCCCCCTTTTCGTTATTAGGTGCACCTGTTCTGAGTTGGGCTGATTAGTGGGCTTTATTAGCTAGTAGGCCCGCCTGCTCTTTGTGCGGGATTGTTTCTGTTGTATGCTGTGCGTGGTGACACGCTGTTGTTGTATTTTTCAGTGGTGCGTGTGTTTTGCGCAAGCTGTGTTTTGTCCCTTGTGTTTGGGGCACTTTGTTTTGTAGTGCGCTCTGAGTGCTGTTTGGGTTGGCCTGTCGTTTAAGCTATTGTGCCTATTAAAGCCAATACCCTGCATCGCTGCTTCCTGCACTTGATTCCTCGTCAGCAAACACCCACACCTTACAATTTGTAATACACAATGAAGAAGAGGATGAAGAAGTGAGTAGTTCTGTATCAGAATATCCACTTCTATTCGATTATGAAAACGAGGTCAGAATTCTTACATAGATTTCTGTGTTTTTCTTCTCGTTTGTATCTACTGAGTGGATCTATTCCTTAGGATACGATACCAGTAGATACTGACAGGATGGTAATATGAGGCAACGTAGCTGCTTTAGGACTTGCAGGACAGTGATATGAGACAGGGGGCCTACAAGGTATCTCCTTGTTAAACTTGAATGCCAGTTTATAAAACGTAACTTCAGTCATTTGATGTGTGTGTGTATGTATTTTTTTGTTTTATGTTCATAATGTACTTAATTGAAAGACATGCTAATTATACTCTTTACAGTATATTATGTTTATAGGACTTTTATATTGTGTCTGCCTCTCACTGTCTAGTGTGGGCTATATTAAAATGCACCAAAAATGTTTTTTTCTTGTGATTACATTCACTAGAATATGAGTGCCGGTGCAACAATCTAAAACATACATTTCTTTTACATAACCAAAGGCTATTTTAAGAGCCAAATCATTCATAATAAAGGGCTAATTTCCATTGTATGTGTGTGTTACATTTGAGATATTGCACAGCCACAGAAATACTTTTTTTAAAGTATTTTAACAGATTACTGTGAATTAATGACTCTTCATGTTTGGTTATTACCTGTATTCATGTGCATGTTTTGGAATTATTATTTCACTAACGATTATCAATAATCCTGAACATTAATTCAGTCATCTCAGGTAAAGAAAAGCGTATTTTCCTAGTTAATATATTGATCAACCAGCCAGGTACTGGAATTTGGCATTGTGACATTGAACAGTGGACTGGGAATAGAAGGTTCAGAAGGTGAGTTGGTGCCAAGGTGCTCAATAGAATTAATAGGAGCTGACAGGTTGAAAAATGACCTAAAATAAGGCCTGTTTTTTTCACGATTACTTCAAGACTACGGCATGCAGTGGGGACAGATGGTAATATTATGAAATTGGGCTCCACGGCGGGCATAATGAATACGTTTTTATTAGGAAAAAAAGCGTAGTTAAAAATGTAATGTCCAGGCTATTAAAGCAAGACTCCGGGCTCTTAACAAAACTCCTCCGATCAGAAGATACTATCGTCAATAGGCGCTAGAGTAGTTAACGCTAGCGTCTAAGAATGTGGTATTATCAGTCTTACCTGGGGCCCTGAGGTAGTTGCAGAGCTCTGAGTGCTTTCTCAAGGGCCTCTGTCAGCATAGCTTCATCCTGCTGCATCCGAGTCAGGACAGGACCAGGTAGTTCCAGCAACATGCCTCCGACCCAATTACAATGCCATCTCAATATACCATGAAACCATGTTGTAAAATGTAATCTACTACCTAGCTATAACATATTGGTAGTAATGCATATGCCTACATAGCTGCGTAATGCTTTGCAATTTGAATGTGAGTGTAAATGTAAAACGTTATGGGTGACTCACCTGTGAGTTTCCCGGCGATCTCAGCGTGCTTGGGGTAAATTAAATCGTACAGTTGTTCGCCAAGTACCTCGAGATCTTCCTCATCCTCCATGATGATGTGATGTTTGACTGGTTATTCGCTGCTGTTTACAATGCTAACCTGACATTTTCTATTGTCTGATTTGTTCTCCGACTTACAAGTTCATATTTGAGACCTCGAACGAAAAGTACAGAGGTAGCTAACTATCTTCAAAAGCTGCAACACATCTCAACTATGATCGACCAGCTCAATTGATGATGTATAGCTAAATTAGCTAGCTAGCTTGTTGACACAGATACGATTCAGAGGTACATCGATAACAATAGGATCCGTGTACTGTTCGTTCAATCAATATCCTAACTTAAACAACTAAGACTGATAATCATTTCGACTGCATTAATTAATTGTTCTTATGTCATCCGCAAAGATTCTTCTTCTTCTATGATAGAATGGCGGTCCGCAAACCACCGTTAAAGGTACATGCCGCCACCTACAGTGCTGGAGTGTGTGGTCAATCACGGTTTACAACATTTCTAAATCCTCCTGCTTAACTAAGTACTTCTGAGAAAATAAAAAGAGCCATACTAACTTCTAATAGACCCTCCTCCATCGCTCAAAATCCCTTCCAAACCCCCCCTAACCCCATCCAACCTCAATGACCCTACACTTCAATCTTTCCCTCTTTTCAACATACTTAACAATATAATATAACAACACATGCTCCACCATTTCACCGACCATACACTCCAGACACAAACCATTCGCATGCTTCTCAACCAGATGTAATGATGAGTTCAATGTACGTACTAAGCGCAATTGAGCAAACACCACCTCTTCCTTCCTAATCTGACCTTTTGACCTTGGTCTACGACCTTTCTTTGGAGGGCATATAAATGCCCGGCCCTTGTGCTCAGAGTCTCATCTCTTCTGCTGCTCATCGATCAAAATGGCTCTGATATTACATTTGGCCTCACCTCTACCCAGTGGAACATTAATATCAATTATATCTCGTTTCAAAGCTCTTTTGGCTAACTGGTCTACAATTTCATTCCCTTCCACACCCGAATGTGCTGGGACCCAGCAGAATCTCACTACTACACCCATTCTCTCAATTCTTCATAATAACATGAATACCTACAATAGTAGGTCACTTCTATTAGATTTACCAGATGATGAACTATTCATTAAAGAAAGAGAATCTGAGCATACTATAATTCTAACCGGTTGTATGTCCTCCACCCACTGGAAGACAACTATTATCGCCAACAGTTCAACTGAGTATACTGGCAGTTCATCTGTTAGTCTTCTACATATCTGCACATCACATTCAGGAACTTAAAACACCTGCTCCTGTGCACCCACTATCTGGGTCCTTGGATCCATCTGTGAAAAGTAGCAAAAAAGCATAAAAACTTCTACCAATGTAATTGTCAACCAGTTTCCCTATATCACTGACTTCTGACCAATATTTCCTTTTCTCTACCAAGGTTAGATCAACAGCAGGATCTGGGAGTAACCATGGGGGAACATCCCCTATCACCACAGAAGGGCCAACCTGTAACTCCCTCAAACCACTCTCATCAGCAAGCTTTCCAAATGTCCAACCAAAACCACTGCCTTGTCTACTAGTATATTCCCAACAGTCATCTAGAACAGTAGCAGTGGGATGCTCAACCTCACAGCTTTTCAACCGAACCCAATAAACTAATGACCATTTTTTTATGCTGCATATCCAAAGGCATCTCACCTGCCTCGGCGGTCGACGTCACCGGCCTTCTAGCCATCGCTGATCCATTTTTCATTTTCCATTGGTTTTGTCTTGTCTTACTTCACACCTGGTTTCAATCCCATCAATTACATGTTGTGTATTTAACCCTCTGTTTCCCCTCATGTCTTTGTCGGTGATTGTTTGTTGTATTTTTTGTGCAAGTCATGTTCTGGTGTGCGACGGGTTTTGTACCCTTTTATATTATTTTTGTATATATTGGTTTTCTGTGTTTTTTAGTATTTATTAAACTGCTCCGTTTATACCAAGTTCACTCTCCTGTGCCTGACTTCCCTGCCACAGCACGCACCCCTTACAGCTATATACTGGATTCTGTCCAGCTTCTGAAGCCAAGTCTTCGCTACCATAAACTATACACCCGTAATCAATTGAGCTCTATAAATATCCATCAACGATTGTCTGTCAGCAACCCATTCATAACCAGAGACCGAGCGCATAAGATTCACCACCTTCTTCCACTTTGTTTCAACATTCATGACATGATCTTTCCATGAACGCTACTGGTCCAAAGTTTTAGAACACCGACTCATTCAAGGGTTTTTCTTTATTTGTAATATTTTCTACATTGTAGAATAGTAGTGAAGACATCAGAACTATGAAATAGCACATATGGAATCATGTAGTCATCAAAAAAGTGTTAAACAAATCAAAATATATTTTATATTTGAGACCCTTTGCCTTGATGACAGCTTGGCGCACTCTTGGTATTCTCTCAACCAGCTTCATGAGGTAGTCACCTGGAATACATTTCAATTAACGGGGGGTATACAGAAGACAGCCCTATTTAGTAAATTACCAAGTCCATATTATGGCAAGAATAGCTCAACTAAGCAAAAAGAAACGACAGTCCATCATTACTTTAAGACATGAAGGTCAGTCAATACGGAACATTTCAAGAGCTTTTTAAAGTTTCTTCAAATGCAGTTGCAAAAACCATCAAGAGCTATGATGAAACTGTCTCTCATGAGGACCGCCACAGGAATGGAAGACCCAGAGTTACCTCTGCTGCAGTGGATAAGTTTATTAGAGTTACCAGCCTCAAATTGCAGCCCAAATAAATGCTTCAGAGTTCAAGGAACAAACACATCTCAACATCAGTTGTTCAGTGGAGACTGCGTAAATTAGGCCTTCATGGCCGAATTGCTGCAAAGAAACCACTGCTAAAGGACACCAATAAGAAGAAGAGACTAGCTTTGGCCAAGAAAAACAAGCAATGGACATTAGACCGGTGGAAATGTGTCCTTTGGCTCTGGAGTCCAAATTTGAGATTTTTGGTTTCAACCCCGTGTGTTTGTGAGATGCGGTGTGGGTGAACAGATAATTTCAGCATGTGTTTTTCCCAATGTAAAGCATGGAGGAATAGGTGTTATGGTGTGGGGGTGCTTTGCTTGTGACACTGTCTGTGATTTATTTAGAATTCAAGGCACACTTAACCAGCATGGCTACCACAGCATTCTGCAGCGATACGCCATCCCATCTGGTTTGGGCTTTGTGGAACTATTATTTGTTTTTCAACAGGACAATAACCCAACACACCTCCAGTGTAAGGGCTATTTGACCAAGAAGGAGAGTGATGGAGTGCTGCATCAGCCTCCACAATCCCCCGACCTCAACCAAATTGAGATGGTTTGGGATAACTCGGACCGCAGAGTGAAGGAAAAGCAGCCAACAAGTGCTCAGTATATGTGGGAACTCCTTCAAGACTGTTGGAAAAGCATTCCAGGTGAAGCTGGTTGAGAGAATGCCAAGAGTGTGCAAAGCTTTCATCAAGGCAAAGGGTGGCTATTTGAAGAATCTCAAATATAAAATATAAACACTTTTTTGGTTACTACGTGTGTTATTTCATAGTTTTGATGTCTTCACTATTATTCTACAATGTAGAAAATAGTAAAAATAAAGAAAAACCCTTGAATGTGTAGGTGTTCTAAAAACACCAGTCTCAACGTCAACAGTGAAGAGGCAACTCCGGGATGCTGGCCTTGTAGGCAGAAGTCCTCTGTCCAGTGTCTGTATTCTTTTGCCCATCTTAATAAATTGTTTTTATTGGCCAGTCTGAGATATGGCTTTTTCTTTGCAACTCTGCCTAGAAGGCCAACATCCCGGAGTCGCCTCTTCACTGTTGAGACTGGTGTTTTGCGGGTACTATTTAATGACGCTGCCAGTTGAGGACTTGTGAGGCGTCTGTTTCTCAAACTAGACACTCTAATGAACTTGTCCTCTTGCTCAGTTGTGCACAGGGGCCTCCAACTCCTCTTTCTATTCTGGTTAGAGCCAGTTTGCGCTGTTCTGTTTAAGGGAGTAGTACACAGCGTTGTACGAGATCTTCAGTTTCTTGGCAATTTCTCGCATGTAATAGCCTTCATTTCTCAGAACAAGAAAAGACTGATGAGTTTCCAAAGAAAGTTCTTTGTTTCTGGCCATTTTGAGCCCGTAATCGAACCCACAAACTAGTCTAAAGAAGGCCAGTTTTATTGCTTCTTTAATCAGAACAACAGTTATCATCTGTGCTAACATAATTGCAAAAGTGTTTTCTAGTGATCTATTAGCCTTTTAAAATGATAAACTTGGATTAGCTAACAAAACGTGCTATTGGAACACAGGAGTGATGGTTGCTGATAATGGGCCTCTGTATGCCTATGTAGATATTCCATAAAAAATCTGCCGTTTCCAGCTACAATAGTCATTTACAAAATTAACAATGTCTACACTATATTTCTGATCAATTTGATGTTATTTTAATGGACAAAAAATGTGCATTTCTTTTAAAAACAAGGACATTTCTAAGTGACTCCAAACTTTTGAACAGTAGTGTAGGTCCTGGAAGGCAGGAATCTTGGCCCCAGTGATGTACTGGGCCATACACACTACCTTCTGTAGCACTTTACAGTCTGATGCCGAGCAGTTGCCATACCAGGCGGTGATGCAACCGGCCAGGGTGCTCTTGATGGTGCAGCTGTATAACTTTTTGAGGATCTGGGGACCCATGCCAAATCCTTTCAGTCTCCTGAGGGGGAAAAGGTGTTGTCGTGCCCTCTTCACGACTGTCTTGTACTGTTTGGACCATGGTTGTTTGTTGGTGATGTGGACACCAAGGGACTTGAATCTCTCGACCCACTCCACTACAGCCCCGTCGATGTGAATGGGGGCATGTTCAGCCCGCCTTTTCTTGTAGTCCACGATCCGCTCTTTTGTTTTGCTTACGTTAAAGGAGAGGTTGTTTTCCTGGCACCACACTGCAAGGTCTCTGACCTCCTCCCTATAAGCTGTCAAATCAAATCAAATTGTATTTGTCACATGCGTTGTGTCACATGTACTCCCTCTCCGGCCTCTAGGTCACCAGGCTGCTCATTATGGCGCACACCTGTCACCATCGTTACACGCACCTGCGCATCATCTCTCACCTGGACTCCATCACCTTCTTGATTACCTGCCCTATATATGTCACTCCCTTTGGTTCCGGTACTGAGTGAATGTGCGGGGGTACAGGTTAGTCGAGGTACTTTGTAAAGTGACTATGCATAGATAATAAACAGCGAGTAGCGGCAGTGTAAAAACAAAGTGGGGGGAAATGTAAATAGTCCGGGAGGCCATTTGATTATCATTGTCAGTGATCAGGCCTACCACTGTTGTGTCATCAGCAAATTTAATGATGGTGTTGGGAGTACAGGAGGGGACTAAGCACGCACCCCTGAGGGGCCCCCGTGTTGTTGCATACCCTTACCACCTGACGGCGGCCTGTCAGGAAGTCCAGGATCCAGTTGCAGAGGGAGGTGTTTAGTCCCAGGGTCATTAGCTTAGTGATGAGCTTTGTGTGCACTAGGATGTTGAACGCTGAGCTGTAGTCAATAAACAGCATTCTTACATTGGTGTTCCTTTTGTCCAGGTAGGAAAGGGCAGTGTGGATTGTGATTGAGATTGCGTCATTTGTTGATCATCATTTGTTGATGAAATAGGGTGCAGGCCAGGCAACAGGCTGTTAGCCAGCCTGCCAGCTTAGTGGAGTCTGCCACTAGCACAGTTAGCGTAGTCAGCTCAGCTTTCCCCATTGAGACCGTGTCTGTGCCTCGATCTTGGTTGGGCAAAATTAAAAATGGCGGTGTTCGCTTCAGTAATCTTACTAGTATAAAGACCTCCTCCATTCCTGCCATTATTGAAAGAGATTGTGATACTTCACATCTCAAAATTGGGTTACTTAATGTTAGATCCCTCACTTCCAAGGCAGTTATAGTCAATGAACTAATCACTGATCATAATCTTGATGTGATTGGCCTGACTGAAACATGGCTTAAGCCTGATGAATTTACTGTGTTAAATGAGGCCTCACCCCCTGGTTACACTAGTGACCAAACCCCCCGTGCATCCGGCAAAGGCGGAGGTGTTGCTAACATTTACGATAGCAAATTTCAATTTACAAAAAAAAAAACAATGACGTTTTCGTCTTTTGAGCTTCTAGTCATGAAATCTATGCAGCCTACTCAATCACTTTTTATAGCTACTGTTTGCAGGCCTCCTGGGCCATATGCAGTGTTCCTTACTGAGTTCCCTGAATTCCTATCGGATCTTGTAGTCATAGCAGATAATATTCTAATTTTTGGTGACTTTAACATTCACATGGAAAAGTCCACAGACCCACTCCAAAAGGCTTTCGGAGCCATCATCGACTCAGTGGGTTTTGTCCAACATGTCTCTGGACCTACTCACTGCCACAGTCATACTCTGGACCTAGTTTTGTCCCATGGAATAAATGTTGTGGATCTTAATGTTTTTCCTCATAATCCTGGATTATCGGACCACCATTTTATTGCGTTTACAATTGCAACAAATAATCTGCTCAGACCCCAACCAAGGAAGATTAAAAGTCGTGCTATAAATTCTCAGACAACCCAAAGATTCCTTGATGCCCTTCCAGACTCCCTCTGCCTACCCAAGGACGTCAGAGGACAAGAATCAGTTAACCACCTAACCGAGGAACTCAATTCAACCTTGCGCAATACCCTAGATGCAGTTGCACCCCTAAAAATTAAAAACATCTGTCATAAGAAACTAGCTCCCTGGTATACAGAAAATACACGAGCTCTGAAGCAAGCTTCCAGAAAATTGGAACGGAAATGGCGCCACACTAAACTGGAAGTCTTCCGACTAGCTTGGAAAGAAAGTACCGTGCAGTATCGAAGAGCCCTCACTGCTGCACGATCATCCTATTTTTCCAACTTAATTGAGGAAAATAAGAACAATCCGAAATTTCTTTTTGACACTGTCGCAAAGCTAACTAAAAAGCAGCATTCGCAAATGGAGGATGGCTTTCACTTCAGCAGTAATAAATGTATGAACTTTTTTGAGGAAAAGATCATGATCATTAGAAAGCAAATTACGGACTCCTCTTTAAATCTGGGTATTCCTCCAGGGCTTCATTGTCCAGAGTCTGCACAACTCTGCCAGGACCTTGGCTCAAGGGAGATACTAAAGTGTTTTAGTACTATATCTCTTGACACAATGATGAAAATAATCATGGCCTCCAAACCCTCAAGCTGCATACTGGACCCTATTCCAACTAAACTACTGAAAGAGCTGCTTCCTGTGCTTGGCCCTCCTATGTTGAACATAATAAACGGCTCTCTATCCACCGGATGTGTACCAAGCTCACTAAAAGTGGCAGTAATAAAGCCTCTCTTGAAAAAGCCGAATCTTGACCCAGAAATTATAAAAAACTATCGGCCTATATCGAATCTTCCATTCCTCTCAAAAATTTTAGAAAAAGTTGTTGCGCAGCAACTCACTGCCTTCCTGAAGACAAACAATGTATACGAAACGCTTCAGTCTGGTTTTAGACCCCATCATAGCACTGAGACTGCACTTGTGAAGGTGGTAAATGACCTTTTAATGACGTCAGACCGAGGCTCTGCATCTGTCCTCATGCTCCTAGATCTTAGTGCCGCTTTTGATACCATCGATCACCACATTCTTTTGGAGAGATTGGAAACCCAAATTGGTCTACATGGACAAGTTCTGGCCTGGTTTAGATCTTATCTGTCGGAAAGATATCAGTTTGTCTCTGTGAATGGTTCGTCCTCTGACAAATCAATTGTAAATTTCGGTGTTCCGCAAGGTTCCGTTCTAGGACCACTATTGTTTTCACTATATATTTTACCTCTTCGGGATGTCATTCGAAAACATAATGTTAAATTTCACTGCTATGCGGACGACACACAGCTGTACATTTCAATGAAACATGGTGAAGCCCCAAAATTGCCCTCGCTAGAAGCCTGTGTTTCAGACATAAGGAAGTGGATGGCTGCAAATTTTCTACTTTTAAACTCGGACAAAACAGAGATGCTTGTCCTAGGTCCCAAGAAACAAAGAGATCTTCTGTTGAATCTGACAATTAATCTGGATGGTTGTACAGTCGTCTCAAATAAAACTGTCAAGGACCTCGGCGTTACTCTGGACCCTGATCTCTCTTTTGAAGAACATATCAAGACTGCTTCAAGGACAGCTTTTTTCCATCTACGTAACATTGCAAAAATCAGAAACTTTCTGTCCAAAAATGACGCAGAAAAATTAATCCATGCTTTTGTTACTTCTAGGCTCGACTACTGCAATGCTCTACTTTCCGGCTACCCGGATAAAGCACTAAACAAACTTCAGTTAGTGCTAAATACGGCTGCTAGAATCCTGACTAGAACCAAAAAATTTGATCATATTACTCCAGTGCTAGCTTCCCTACACTGGCTTCCTGTTAAGGCAAGGGCTGATTTCAAGGTTTTACTGCTAACCTACAAAGCATTACATGGGCTTGCTCCTACCTATCTTTCCGATTTGGTCCTGCCGTACATACCTACACGTACGCTACGGTCACAAGACGCAGGCCTCCTAATTGTCCCTAGAATTTCTAAGCAAACGGCTGGAGGTAGGGCTTTCTCCTATAGAGCTCCATTTTTATGGAATGGTCTGCCTACCCATGTGAGAGACGCAGACTCAGTCTCAACCTTTAAGTCTTTACTGAAGACTTATCTCTTCAGTAGGTCCTATGATTAAGTATAGTCTGGCCCAGGAGTGTGAAGGTGAACGGAAAGGCTGGAGCAACGAACCGCCCTTGCTGTCTCTGCCTTGTCGGTTCCCCTCTTCCCACTGGGATTCTCTGCCTCTAACCCTTTTACAGGGGCTGAGTCACTGACTTACTGGTGTTCTTCCATGCCGTCCATGGGAGGGGTGCGTCACTTGAGTAGGTTGAGCCACTGACGTGGTCTTCCTGTCTGGGTTGGCGCCCCCCCCCCTTGGGTTGTGCCGTGGCGGACATCTTTGTGGGCTATACTCGGCCTTGTCTTCGGACGGTAAGTTGGTGGTTGTAGATATCCCTCTAGTGGTGTGGGGGCTGTGCTTTGGCAAAGTGGGTGGGGTTATATCCTGCCTGTTTGGCCCTGTCCGGGGGTATCATCGGATGGGGCCACAGTGTCTTCTGATCCCTCCTGTCTCAGCCTCCAGTATTTATGCTGCAGTAGTTTATGTGTCGGGGGGCTAGGGTCAGTCTGTTACATCTGGAGTATTCTCTTGTCTTATCCGGTGTCCTGTGTGAATGTAAATATGCTCTCTCTAATTCTCTCTTTCTTTCTTTCTTTCTTTCTTTCTCTCGGAGGACCTGAGCCCTAGGACTACCTGGCATGATGACTCCTTGCTGTCCCCAGTCCACCTGGCCATGCTGCTGCTCCAGTTTCAACTGTTCTGCCTGCGGCTACGGAACCCTGACCTGTTCACCGGACGTGCTTGTTGCATCCTCGACAATTACTATGATTATTATTATTTGACCATGCTGGTCATTTACGAACATTTTAACATCTTGACCATGTTCTGTTATAATATCCACCCGGCACAGCCAGAAGAGGACTGGCCACCCCTCATAGCCTGGTTCCTCTCTAGGTTTCTTCCTAGGTTTTTGGCCTTTCTCAGGAGTTTTTCCTAGGGAGTTTTTCCCAGCCACCGTGCTTCTTTCACATGCATTGCTTGCTGTTTGGGGTTTTAGGCTGGGTTTCTGTACAGCACTTTGAGATTTCAGCTGATGTACGAAGGGCTATATAAATAAATTTGATTTGATTTGATTTGATCTGTTGGGGTGGTATGTGAATTGAAGTGGGTCTAGGGTTTCCGGGATGATGGTGTTGATGTGAGCCATGACCAGCCTTTCAAAGCACTTCATGGCTACCAACGTGAGTGCTACGGGGCTGTAGTCATTTAGGTAGGTTACATTTGATTTCTTTGTCACAGGGACTATGGTGGTCTGCTTGAAACATGTAGGTATTACAGACTCGGTCAGGGAGAAGATGAAAATGTCAGTGAAGACACTTGTCAGTTGGTCCGTGCCTGCTCTGAGAACACGTCCTGGTAACCCATCTGGCCCGTCGACCTTGTGAATGTTGACTTGTTTGAAGGTCTTGCTCACATTGGCCACGGAGAGCGTGATCACAAAGTCGTCCGGAACAGCTGGTGCTCTCATGCATGCTTCAGTGTTGATTGCCTCGATGCGAGCATAAAGGGCATTTAGCTCATCTGGTAGGCTCGCGTCACTAGGCAGCTCACGTCTGGGTTTCCTTTTGTAGTCTGTAATAGTTTGCAAGGACTGCCACATCTGGTGAGCGTCAGAGCCGGTGTAGTAGGATTCAATCTTAGTCCTTTATTGTCGCTTTGCCTGTTTGATGGTTTGTCTGAAGGCATAGCGGGATTTCTTATAAGCGTACGGATTAGTGTCACGCTTCTTGAAAGCGGCAGCTCTAGCCTTTAGCTCGGTGCAGATGTTGCCTCTAATCCATGGCTTCTGGTCGGGATATGTACATACGGTCACTGTAGGGACGACTTCATTGATGCCCTTATTGATGAAGCCAGTGACTGAGGTGGTATACTTTTCAATGCCATTGGACGATTCCAGGAACATATTCCAGTCTGTGCTAGCAAGTCAGTCCTGTAGCATAGCATCCGCGTCATCTGACCACTTCCATATTGAGCGAGTCACTGGTACTTCCTGCTTTAGTTTTTGCTTATAAACAGGAATTATGAAGATAGCATTATGGTCAGATTTGCCAAATGGAGGGCGAGGGAGAGCTTTGTATGCGTCTCTGTGTGTGGAGTAAAGGTGGTCTAGAGTTTTTTTCCCCTCTGGTTGCACATGTGACATGCTGGTAGAAATTAAGTAAAATGGACTTAAGTTTGTCTGCATTAAAGTCCCCGGCCACTAGGAGCGCCGCTTCTGGATGAACATTTTCTTATGGCCTTATACAACTCGTTGAGTGTGGTTTTAGTGCCAGGTCTTAGTGACAAATAGACACACACCCCCACCCCGCGTTTTACCAGACGTAGCTGTTCTGTGCTGCTGATGCACGGAAAACCCAGCCAAATATATATTATCCGTGTCCTCGTCAGCCACTACTCTGTGAAACATAAGAGATGGCAGTTTTTAATGTCCCGTTGGTAGGATCATCCAGTTCATTTTCTAGTGATTGCACGTTGGCCAATAGAACGGATAGTAGAGGCGGGATACCCACTCGCCAACGATTTCTAACAAGGCACCCCGATCTTCGCCCCTTGTATTTCCATCTTTTCTTCACGTGAATGACAGGGATTTGGGCCAGGTCTTGGAGAAGCAGTATATCCTTCGCATTGGACTCATTAAAGAAAAAAATCTTATTCGTATTTGTGTGTGTGTCTGTGTGAGTCTGTGTGATGTAAGGGGGCAGAGTGAGTGTTTCCCCGATGTGCTCTGTTAGAGGGTATGTATCTGAAGGCTCTAACTGTGTGTAGGAAGTGAAAAGGCAGACTTTGTCGTACCCAGTGTCCTCTCTGAAGGGCTCCTCTCTGTGAGGGCTCCAGCCTGCTACTTCTGATGCTACTCCATCTGAGAAAGAACTTGCCGAAAAACATGATATTCCTCTCCTTTCACCAGGACACACATCTCAACCTCCACATATTTGAGTATATCCATCGATCCGTGTGTGTGTGTGTCAGTTGTTTTAGTCTGCCCTACTCATAATTATTGTGTTTTTGTGAGATAAGTGTGTTCACTGCTCTATGAAGTTGATGTGTGTTCTTAGTTGTGTTTGAATTAATCTCGCTTCTGCGCAAATGTGTGAAGAGTCTGGTGGGTCATACTGGTCAGAGGGAGCTGGGGTGCAGACACCAGACTGTGGGAGTGAACGTGGTGGGTGTGTTTGAAAGGACGGTGGACTCAGTGGAGGATATCCCAGCCAATTGGCAGTGTTGGCACTGCTACTTTCTACCTGATGGGTAAGTAGACATCACTTATACAATCAATCAAAATTATATATGGTATTTTCTTTTCAGTTGTCACCAAGTGCTTTTACAGTAACCCAGCCTGCACCAGGGTAACCCGGGACATACAGGGCAACACTGCTCCTGCCATCTTTTCCCTGTGTGATTTAATTTCCTGTTTAGGTAACTGGCCAGCCGAGTGCAGGTGGGCTTTCCCGTCAAGATGAGGCTCCAGCTGCTCCCTCCCCAAATACACACAGTTGCACACATACACAGGTACACACACACACACACACACACACACACACACACACACACACACACACACACACACACACACACACTATTAGGAATCTTCCTCTATTTACATGTATGTGTGTCAGAGTTGAGGGACGCTAAGCAAGTGTTTTAGAAGAGCCGTCTGGTGTGGGAGGAGGACATGCAGATTCACTCCAAGTTCCTGGACAGAAAGGTGACACATTAGTCTTTCCCTACACCCTATCATTACCCCCTACTCTCACCTAGCTCCTTACTGTTAAACCACTAAGCCCTACTCTCACCTAGCCCCTTAATCTTAAACCACCAACCCCTAAGTTTCCAACATGACCTGACGTGTGTATTATAGGACGAGTTGAAGGTGGAGCATGCCTCGTACCTGCGGAAGCACCTGGAGCTCTGTGCCATGATGGCCGACTTCTTGCAATTCCTGTTACTACGAAAACCGAGCTATGTCTTCATGTTCGCCCATGAGGACATCTCTCCCTTCGCCTCCCAGCAACCCTTCAATACCTTCAATACCTCCTCACCTTGAGGACACACACTGTGCCTGCGTCTCAATAGTCTTGTAGGTTCCTCCTACTGGCACTTTAGTGAGGACAATACTGTTCTGGTTAGCACTTGTCATTAGTATGTAGAGGCCCTCCATCATCAAATGAATGCTTTTATGTATGTTTTTGTATTTTATTTTGTGATACTGTTTTTACTTTCTACTGTTTTTGTATGAGCTGCAATGAAACAAATTCCAATCAACTGTTGATATGCCAGTCGCAAGAGTTACAGTTGTCAGTTGGTGTGAATAAAATATTATTTATTATTTCATGTCTTGTATATTAACTTTATCCTCGAGTGTGATAATTTCAGTAACTGCTACCTTGCTTTGGCTCTGATGTGATCACCCCATAAATCTGTAAGAATGAAATGCTATGTATGTACGATCTGGTTTCTGAATGGAATACTTTGATGAGTGTCCTTTCAACTGGCCTTTACCTAATTTGTCAAGACAACATGGTTTTGTTGTCCTTTAAACCATACCTCTGATTCAACCACAAATGTGTCACACCCTGATCAGTTTCACCTGTCCTTGTTATTGTCAGCACACCTTCCAGGTGTCGCTTGTTTTCCCCACTGTATTTATCCCTGTGTTTCCTGTCTCTCTGTGCCAGTTTGTCTTGTATGTTTCCAAGTCAACCAGCAGTTTTCCTGTTCTCTTGCTTTTTGCATTTTCTTTTTTCTAGTCCTCCTGATTTTGACCCTTGCCTGTTTCTGGACTTTGTACCTGCCTGCCTGACCATTCTGCCTGCCTTGACCACGAGCCTGTCTGCCACTCTGTACCTCCTGGACTCTGATCTGGTTTTGACCTTTTGCCTGTCCACGACCATTCTCTTGACTACCTCTTTGGATTAATAAACATTGTAAGACTCCGACCATCTGCCTCCTGTGTCTGCATTTGGGTTTTGCCTTGTGCTTTGATACAAATTATTTGAAGACCATGAGCCTGTCTTGGCTGAAAAATTGGCCCAGGACCATCAGGCATGGCAAGTGCTTGTTGCTGTGTGTAACACATGTCATGTTGGATGTGCAAGGACTATCAGCTAAATGAAATGCAAATTGCAAAAGATTAGTGTGACCTACACACTGCTTTCAATGTGGCAGTCAGTGAGAAGGTCAGAGATCACTCACCTCTGCATACAGCACAGGAAAACGTGTCCTTCAGAACCTGTTGCTGAAGGATTTACTGGTGGAGCCTGGTCAGCAAGCTGCACAGAGGCCACCACTGCAGGAAGTGAGTGGTGGAAAAAGTACCCAATTGTCTTACTTGAGTAAATGTAAAGATACCTTAATAGAAAATTACTAAAGTATAAGTCACCTATTAAAATACTAGTTAAGTAAAAGCCTAAATTATAAGTATCAAAAGTAAATATAATTGCTAAAATATACTTAAGTAACAAAATAAACTCATTTCACAGTCCTTATATTAACAAAACCACACGGCACGATTTTCTTTTTTTATCTTTACGGATAGCTAAGGGCCCACTCCAACACTCAGACATAATTTAGAAACTAAGCATTTGTGTTTAGTGAGTCCACCAGATCCGAGGCAGAAGGGATGACCAGGGATGTTCTCTGTTTAGTGAGTCCACCAGATCCGAGGCAGTAGGGATGACCAGGGATGTTCTCTGTTTAGTGAGTCCACCAGATCCGAGGCAGTAGGGATGACCAGGGATGTTCTCTGTTTAGTGAATCCACCAGATCAGAGGCAGTAAGGATGACCAGGGATGTTCTCTGTTTAGTGAGTCCACCAGATCCGAGGCAGTAGGGATGACCAGGGATGTTCTCTTGATAGGTGTGTGAATTTGACAATTTTCCTGTGATCCTAAGCATTCGAAATGTAATGAGTACTTTTGGGTGTCAGGGGAAATGTATGGTGTACTTTCTTTAGGAATGTAGTGAAGTAAAAGTTGTCAAAAATATAAATATTAAATTACAGATACCCCCAAAAATACTTAAGTACTACTTATATATTTTTACTTCAGTACTTTACACCACTGCAGGAAGGGAGTCAGCTGCAAGAACCATTTTCTCCTTCTTTCTGTAAACTCTCTAGATGGAAGAGGGGTCTTCCTCCCAGCGGCTTAAAAGAGATTAAAACAAATTTTGAGATGCAGGGCGACATCTCCTGAATATCATGTACTTGTAAATAAACAAAACAGTAACTTACTACCACACATCAGCTTGGCTGTAAACACCTAAACCCAATTTCTCACACAACCCACGCTTCTTACATCTAAGCTCCATTGCCTTATCCACACCCCAACATAGTGTTGATACAATCCAGTCTAGACCTTAGATATGACATTGTATTCATTGACCATAGTTCCATGCTTATTTGCAGATAAATCCTTTCCTTATATATCATGTGTACTCACAATAACCTTACTCTTTAAGGAGTCTGGACTAATTACCTACATGACACAGGTGCAATTCTATGAATAACTGATAGAAACCAGTCATATCAATGGATATTAGGATAGGAATAAAGAATACCATTTTTATTTTCTACAATTGGAAAACTAGTGGCCAATAGGTACCATCTTTTAGGCCTCAATCTCCCCAAGTCCTGGAGCATCAGGGAGCACAGATCCTCCTGTCATTTGCTGTTGGCTGTTTGCGCTCAGAGTCCCACTCCACCCTTTGATGCTTGGAGCTCTTTAACTATTAACCCATAGCTGGGGCAGTTGTTGGGCGTGTCCACATGAGAGTGGGCATGCACATTATATCTCTGTTGCTGCTGCTGCAAGATCACAAGCCGTTTAGTATGAGTCATAAGTTAGCTACTTACCATATGTGTTGCCATGAGGAGGCACTACTGCAAGGGTTTTGATAGTGGAGAGGCTACTGGGAGGGGGAGGCTTACTACTTTCAATCTGTGGCCCTTGGCTACTGCACTTGACACACTACTTACCCTGTGGTAGAACCACCAACACACAACTCACAAAGTAGGGATACAAAACTTTTGTACAGTCGGGTGACATTTATTTTGGAGTGTACATGAAGGGGTTGAATTGTTAAGTTGGATATGAGATTCAGATGGACTAGTAATGTATTCCAGACCGTAATGAATGCAGCTGTTTGATGGGTTGTTGTCATTGTGATTTGTTTCATGTGTACATATTCAACGACCAGTTGGTGCCAGTGCTGTATGGAGTTATTTTTGTTTTTCGAGTTTTGAAAGATTCCCAGAGCAAAATAAATCCAGAGAAGTTTGTTTTGGTGGGGTAGAAGGTCAAGGTTGCCAAGGAGACAAAAGCCCCATTTATACCTGGTTCTAACATCCATCATTGTCCCGATCTTGTCCATATTCTGATTGTGCCCACATTTTCAGACAGGTGTAGACAATTAAACGGCGCATTGTGATCAGATCTTCCTGACCACCTCCGGAGGTAGTCAGGCACACATTGCATCTGGATATCTTACAAGTGTAGACAGATCAGGGCAGAGAAACCATTTAAATCATCATTATCCCACCTTCTAAAATCATTGACAGGTGGCACCATTGACTTATGGCATCAATATGCTGTAGCCCTGTAATGACACAATAATTGGAAGTGTTGCTTGATTAGCCTTTTTGAAATTATTGGTTGTTAAATATAATCTATTTCTCTGAGTATAAAATAATATTTTCAGGGAGCATATAATATAGCTCTATATTTATTATAGTTATTTATTTTAGTATTTTTTGCTCATCTTTATCAAGGGTGTCAAAAATGTTGGACCTGACAATGTTTTCTTGAAGTGAAGTTGGTTGACTTGAAATTGTTTGTTTTGTTAATATGTTAAATGCTTGTTTCTATGTTACATTTGATTGTTGTTTATGTTACAATAAAAACATTGAATTGTCAGTAACTGCATGGAGTTCATTAAATTTATGAATTATTGAACATCTTTGCCAGCTGTCTGATTTAATTAATTGATATGTGTTGGGAGTATACATGACAATATCCTTAGGAAATAAGGGCAGCAAAGTTATCCAAACAATAGCATTACCTTCATTTTGAACTTTATTCTTACAAATTTATGAGGTGATCACATCAGTGCTAAAGCAGTTAGGTTACTGAAATGATCACACTCGAGGATAAAGTTCTTAACAGAAATAAAGCTGGGAAAATATACAAGACATGAAATACATTATGTTAGAGCCGATTTGGACATATTTGTATAAAAGACAGAACACACAGAGCTCCATGTACGTGTGTAAATATATGAATGTATACGATGAAATATTAGGTACGTACCTTTATGATTTATATTTACCTGATTGAGATATATTCCTTTGTTATTAGTGTAACTTAGTCCCCCCCCCATCGCCCATTCATTGTATTGTGGTAAGTGTGTTAGTGATAGGATAAATGCAGGAAGTTGGGCCTTCGGGGGAGGGGAGTCCTAGCTAAACACGGTAGCGGTATAGTCTTTTGACCATATAAACATACTATGTATTGTTCACGGTAAGTAATCTATGCTTTAAATTTATTGGATTTATTTTTTTTTTTTAGATATAAGAAGAATAAACCTTTTTGTTGCACCATATCCCTGGATCTCATTGAATGTTTTTCCGTTTGAAAACTTTGAATGTGGACTATATGCGTCCAAAACAACCCCGCTTCAGGCTTGGGCAGTGGCTATGGTAAATTGGAAACTACACATTATTTTATCCACATCAACTGACAATTGAAATTTGTATAAGTGCAGCTCATACAAACAAAAACAGAACAGTAAACATATCACAAAATAAAATCCAAAACATCCATAAAAGCATTCATATTTGATGATCTTGAGGACCTCTACATACTAGTGACAAGTGCTAACAAGAAGAGTATTGTCCTCACTGAAGTGCCTGTGAGAGGAACCTACTAAACTATTGAGACGCAGCCACAGTGTGTGTCGTCAAGGTGAGGGGTTGAAGGTGCCGCCCGAGGGTCAGAGTGAGGCTAAGGGGGAGAAGTCCTCGCGGGCGAACATGAAGATGTCGCTCGGTTTTTGTAATAAAAGGAACTGCAAGAAGTCGGCCATACAAGGCATGCTCAGCCATCAACTCGTCCTGTAACACACACACACGTCAGGTCATGTTAGAAACTTAGGGGTTAGTGGTTTAAGAGTAGGGGGCTAGGTGAGAGTAGGGCTTAGTGGTTTAACAGTAAGGAGCTAGGTGAGAGTAGGGGGTAATGGTAGGGTGTAGGGAAAGACTAATGTGTCACCTTTCTGTCCAGGAACTTGGAGTGAATCTGCATGTCCTCCTCCCACACCAGACGGCTCTTCTAAAACACTTGCTTAGCGTCCCTCAACTCTGACACACATACATGTAAATAGGGGAACATTCCTAATAGTGTGTGTGTGTGTGTGTGTGTGTGTGTGTGTGTGTGTGTGTGTGTGTGTGTGTGTGTACCTGTGGATGTGTGCAACTGTGTGTATTTGGGGAGGGAGCAGCTGGAGCCTCATCTTGACGGGAAAGCCCACCTGCACTCGGCTGGCTGGCCAGGTACCTGTTCCTAGGCCGTCATTGAAAATAAGAATTTGTTCTTAACTGACTTGCCTAGTTAAATAAAGGTAAAAAATTAAAATAAAACACCTAAAAGGGAAATAAAATCACACAGGGAAAAAGATGGTGCCGTTACCCTGTTGTAGGCCGGATTACTGTAAAAGTGCTGATGTAAAAAAAACTATTTGGATTAATTGATTGTATAAGTGATGTCTACTTACCCATCAGGTAGGAGGTAGCAGTGTCCTCCACTGAGTCCACTGCCCTCTCCACCTCTCCCACTATCTGCTGTCTGGACCCAGCTCCCTCTGACCACATTTGACGTGTTGGCCCACCAGACTCTCCGCACTTGGGCGGAAGTGTCCGGGGAACGAGATTAAATCAAACAACAGAGAACACACATCAACTTCATACAATAGTGAAAACACTTTTATGAGTAGGGCAGACTAAAACAACTGACACGTGCGCACAAGCACACATTGACACATACGTGGAGGTTGAGATGTGTGTCCTGGTGAGTTCTTCTCAGATGGAGTAGCATAGGAAGCAGCAGGCTGGAGCCCTCACACACTAACCCCTTCAGAGAGGACAGTGGGTACGACAAAGTCTGCCTCCTCACTTCCTACACACAGTTAGAGCCTTAAGATACATACCCTCTAACAGAGCACATCGGGGCAACACTCACTCTGTCCCCTTACACGGAACCCAAACCGGCTTCGCGCGTGCGCCATCGTGCATACATTTATTTTGTCCCCCCCACACCAAACGCGATCACAACACGCAGGTTAAAATATCAAAACAAACTCAAAACCAATTACATTAATTTGGGGACAGGTCGAAAAGCATTAAACATATCACAGTGCCATCCGTTTTGTTACCAAATCACCTTATACCACCCACCACTGCGACCTGTATGCTCTAGTCGGCTGGCCCTCGCTACATATTCGTCGCCAGACCCACTGGTTCCAGGTCATCTATAAGACTATGCTTGGTAAAGCTCCACCTTATCTCAGTTCACTGGTCACGATAACAACACTCACCCGTAGCACACGTCCCAGGAGGTATATCTCACTGATCATCCCCAAAGCCAACACCTCATTTGGCCGCCTTTCATTCCAGTTCTCTGCTGCCAGTGACTGGAACGAATTGCAAAAATCGCTGAAGTTGGAGACTTTTATTTCCCTCACCAACTTTAAACATCAGCTATCTGAGCAGCTAACCGATCGCTGCAGCTGTACATAGTCCATCTGCAAATTGCCCACCCTATCTACCTACCTCATCCCCTTACTGGTTTTATTTTATTTACTTTTCTGCTCTTTTTGCACACCAGTATCTCTACATGCACATCTTCATATGCTCATTTATCACTCCAGTGTTAATATGCTAAATTGTCATTATTTGCTCCTATGGCCTATTTATTGCCTACCTCCTCATGCCTTTTGCACACACTGTATATAGACTTTATTTTTTCTACCGTATCATTGACTTGTTTATTGTGTTATTGGCTTGTTTGTTTAATCCATGTGTAACTCTGTGTTGTTGTCTGTGTCACACTGCTTTGCTTTATCTTGGCCAGGTCGCAGTTGTAAATGAGAACTTGTTCTCAACTTGCCTACCTTGTTAAATAAAGGTGAAATAAAAAATAAATAAAACATTTATGGCAATTTAGCTAGTTAGCTTGCACTTGCTAGCTAAATTGTCCTATTTAACTAGCTTGCTGTTGCTAGACAATTTGTCCTGGGATATAAACATTGAGTTGTTATTTTACCTGAAATGCACAAGGTCCTCTACTCCACCAATTAATCCACACATAAAACGGCCAACCGAATCGTTTCTAGTCATCTTCATCCTTCCAGGCTTTTTCATCTTTGAACTTATATGGTGATTGGCATCTACACTTTCATAGTATTACCACGACAACCGGCAACACAGTTCGTCTTTCAATCACCCACGTGGGTATAACCAATGAGGAGATGGCACGTGGGTACCTGCTTCTATAAACCAATGAGGAGATGGGAGAGGCAGGACTTGCAGCGCGATCTGCGTCAGAAATAGAAAGGAGTTCTATTTTAGCCCTTGGCATCGCAGACGCTCGTTGGCGCGTGCGAGCAGTGTGGGTGCAATAATTCAATAACATGGATTTCTAAATGTATTTTGCGACGTGTCCGGTCTGATCAGCATGTTACCTCACACATACACACACCACACAGACACACACACAAATAAAACTCATAAGATTCTCGTGCAGACTTTAAGCCTTTCTATGTGGAAATTATGACCATGTGTGTCTGTGTGTGCTCATCCATTCCTGTGTGTGCGTGTTACCTGTAGGAAGTGGTCGAGCTGCTGCAGCAGCTCCATGTCTATGGATGTTCTGCTGTCTACTGAACATGTGTAGGATAAGAGGGATTGTAAGATACTGTAATTCTGCATCCAGCATCTATGGAGAATGAAGATTCTAAACAGAGAGTCAAATACAAAGTCAATTTAGTTAATTGCACATTACACACTGTCCCTGTCCTTCTAGAAAAACAGATATAAATATGGCATTATACTCTAGTACAGGGATATTCAACTCTTACCCTAAGAGGTCCAGACCCTGTTGTTTTTCTGTTGTACCTCATAATTAATTGCACCCACCTGGTGTCCTAGGTCTAAATCAGTCCCTGATTAGAGGGGGGGGAATTAAAAAAGGCAATGGAACTGGCTTCGGGGTCCAGAGTGTAGTTTGAGGACTCTAGTATATACAAAGCCATATCATGCAAGGCAAGGAATGGCATAAGTGTTGTGCAGAACCCCACCTGTTTTGAGCCCCACATTTTTAGCAAAAAATAAATACAATTTGGTGCGGGCTTGCCTGTTTTGCATGTTATTTTGGCATTAATACGTGTCACATATCAGTTTGCAAACAATGTAACAATTTTTTTGAAATCTTTGAGTTAATAAAGCTGCATACAAACATGGTCTCTTTTTTGTTTTCTTGAGTAAGGCAGCTCCAAAATACAGGTATTTCAGCCTAGCTCAGGGCTTTCTGTGGTGGAGGGGCAGCCAGCTGAAAATACGGAGCGTAGGGGTTGAAAATGTTCTCTAGTTGCGCCGTGATTGGCTCAGTGTTCTGTCACTCATGGAGACACTACGTCACCGCCAAGTGTAATGGTAGAGCTCGAAAATTTAAGCCTCTTGGGTGCTGCCATAGAGTTACATTAGAAGGCTCAAGGTCATTGGTCACAGATAAAATTATGTCAAATCTGTTATATCTACAGTAGCTTTGATTGGACTGATCATGTCAACATCATACTTTAAAAATCTTAGCCAACAGTCATCATCATGAATCAAGTCGACAATCTACTAGCAAATCCTTTTTAATCCTTGTCATATGAAGACAAATAATTAATGGGAGTATACATGACAGTAATTATAGAAATTATAGATAAAACGTATCAGTGCTCATCGGCCATTGGACATAAACATTACACAACAAGCTAGAAATCGCAAATTCCACAATGAGTGGTTTGGAAGGAATCAGTGGCTAGCTGCAAGCATTGCAAACCAATCACTAGCCTGCTATTCAGTGGAGTGGCTGTGGGGACCCAAGTCTGGGATTAAGGCTCTCTTTTCCAAGCTTAACATGATAAACAATCAACATTGGCCATGCTGTCAATGAAGCATGATTTGTGCTGCGCTCAAAACAACTGTTAATGAAGGCTTGTGTACACTAGCATGCATTAAATTGACGTGTGCTGCTTTGGCCGCCCAGAGTGGCTCGCTTGTGGGCGTGTTGCCAGCATATGGCAGCACGTTCGATTGTGCGTCAAGAATTCAGCATAAGAAGTTTGTACAAAAGTATGGTTATTAAATAGGTAAATAGTTTAATCCATTCTCCGTTTCATTAATTTATTCACAGATTATTTTTATTTAACTAGACAGTTAAGAACAAATTCTTATTTGCAATGACTGCCTACCCCGGCCAAACCCTAACGACGCTGGACCAATTGTACGCCGCCCTATGGGAATCTCAATCAAAGCCGGTTGTGATACAGCCTGTTATCGAACCAGGGTCTGTAGTGATGCCTCCAGCACTGAGATGCAGCTCCTTAGACCGCTGCGCCACTCAGAAGCCCTAAACAGGTAAATAGTAATATTCTCTAAACCTCTGGTAACAAACAAACTTTGTTGACCTGTTTCCAAACGTCCATATGGCTGGGAGAACCTATTGAAGTAAGTTAATACAAAAAAACGATGTACAGTATTATTAGCTAACTAGCTACAGTGCAGGCTAACTCAAATGAGCTGCTAACGTAGCTAACGTAGCTGCTAACGCAGCTACCAAACTTCAAATTAGATAGCTATTTGTATTTACCGCTGTAAAAAACAAACTCCATTTGCATTTGTAGGTAGCTAGCTCACAGCCATGGAGGAGGATGAAAGGATAGCAGCCACAACTTTCAAAATGAGAGAGTAGGCTATTCTGAGGACAGAGAGAAGTGAGGACAGAGAGAACATAATATTCAGTGCTGTCTAATTTGAGTATAATGAAGTCTGTTTCTTGTGAGGTTTTCTGTCCTCAGATACAGAGAGCTGTGAAAGCCAGTCTGCAGATGAAGAGCTCCCAATGAGGAGCAGTGGTTCTCAGTCCTGGTCCTGGGGACTCAAAGGGGTGCGCATTTTTGGTCCAACAACGCAGCACAGGAGGCAATCCACGTGCAGGAGATCTTCACCTCCTACTTCTTTGAAGAGGCTGCTGTTCCTTGGCAACACCATAGACTACACTATGCACAACCGAATGCTCTTTTAAGAGCCATCCACATTGTAATAAGAGTATTCTTCCATTTACTTAGCTATGTCAATGGCAGTTATTAAATTCTCAGTTTCTCTCGTTTTGATTTCTACTTCTTAGGTGAGGGTGCTGTTTAGGTAAGGGTGTAATGTCTGTACAAAAACAAAACAGGCTATTTTAAGTCACCCATATTGAACAAAAATAGAACAGTTAGACACCCTATAACCCACACACTCATGTATCAATCTGATTAATGGATTGTGTTGTGCAGTAAGCAGGCCCAGATGTATAACTGTGGCTCCTTCCACCTTCAAAGAATAGGCAAGAGGGCCAACCATGGAGAATAGTAAGACACTTAATTATTTCTGTTTATATAACTACGCTATATTGTTTGTCCTCATGTGTCTGCATGTTTTTCAGTATAAAGTACCCTGCAGCCATTTAGTGTGGACACCAGGTGAGACCACACACACACACATTCCTGTTGAACATTGTCTCTTTAACTACCTTATTTTCTCTCCTTCACTTCATCCTTCTCCCTCTTCTCCCTAAATGCTCTAGGTTATATCAGCTGTGTCGGTGAACTCCTCCTGCATCTGAACTGGCTGACACATAGAGGGCACAGCATGATCAGAGGTGAGAGGTCACTTGGTCGGGTCAATAGGAACTATTATTAAAGAGATGCTTTACATTGAAATACAGATAGAGATGTAGTAGTACCAGAGTTAATGATCCAAGGTCAGTTTTGCATTTCACCTCCTGATGATTATTATGACAGTGTTAGAAAAAAAACAAGGCTTAATCATGCTATCTCTCTATCCATCTGTCTCTCGTCTGCAGGTATGTTTTGATGTGAGAGAGGAAGCCAGTCCCATCCTCGCCAACTGGGGGCCCAAGGCTGTTAGGAGACACCACTAGAGACACTATTATGTAATCGTGATGAACTGAGAGAATATTAGGGTAGTAATTCATTGTAATTCATTAATCATATGCTGTCTTCCCTGCTCCTCTGTTCTTACCTCTTTCCTTTTCTGTCTTTTACACTCACTCATCTCTCTGCCCACCTCCTCTTTCTTCCTCTGTTTTTATAATGCACACTAGATGTGCATTAAAGTGCAGCTTGAACTTGTATTTATAATATATTACAATTATAATATTTATAATGCATGTATTATGTATTTATAACACTTGGATAAGGAACTTCTTTCAATAAAGCGTTTCACATTCTCCACTGGTTGAAATGAAGTCTCATTTGATGAAATGCTACACCTATCCTGTGTCCTCAGATTAATGCAGAAGAAGGGAGTCAGATATTGAGATGAACCGGTTTTAGAGTATTTACATGATGCATAGGAAGTGTAGTGTACTGTTTTAAATTCAGTTTCTGTACATTTGAATTACAAATCCGCATTTAACCTGTCTGGGCGAGGTGGGACGCTTGCGTCCCACCCTAGTCACCAGCCAGTGGAATCGCGTGGTGCGAAATACAAATACCTCAAAAATGCTATAACTTCAATTTCTGAAACATATGACTATTTTACACCATTTTAAAGACAAGACTCTCGTTAATCTAACCACATTGTCCGATTTCAAAAAGGCTTTACAGAGAAAGCAAAACATTAGATTATGTCAGGAGAGTACCCTGCCAAAAATAATCACACAGCCATTTTCAAAGCAAGCATATATGTCACAAAAACCAAAACCACAGCTAAATGCAGCACTAACCTTTGATGATCTTCATCAGATGACACTCCTAGGACATTATGTTATACAATACATGCATGTCTCAAACCTCACTCAGGAAACGACCGGACACAGTGAACAATTCAAGCTTCTGCAAAGGACCACAGAAAACATCTCTTTTAACAGTGACACAATCATGAATCAGTAAGACACACCTGATCCAATAAAAATCTCTAGAGCGGTCTCTGCCGCCCTCTGGTGCCAGGAGGAACCCTGACATCCGTCTGGCCACTCTACCATAAAGGCCTGATTGGTGGTGCTGCAGAGATGGTTGTCCTTCTGGAAGGTTCTTCCATCTCCACAGAGGAACTCTAGAGCTCTGTCAGAGTGACCATTGGGTTCTTGGTCACCTCCCTGGCCAAGGCCCTTCTCCCCTGATTACTCAGTTTGGCCCGGCATCCAGCTCTGGGAAGAATCTTGGTGGTTCCAAACTTCTTTCATTTAAGAATGATGGAGGCCACTGTGTTCTTGGGGACCCTCAATGCTGCAGATATTTTTTGGTACCCTTCCCCAGATCTGTTCCTCGACACAATCCTGTCTCGGAGCTCTAAGGTCAATTACTTCGACCTCATGGCTTGGTTTTTGCTCTGACATGGACCGTCAACTGTGGGATCTTATATAGACATTTGTGTGCCTTTTTCCATCTCAAGGATGATCAATGGAAACGGGATGAACCTGAGCTCAATTTCAAGTCTCATAGCAAAGGGTCTGAATACCTATAAGGCAAGTAAGGCATTTCTTTTTTTTAAATAAATTTGCAAACATTTCTAAAAACCTGTTTTCACTGTCATTATGGGGTATTGTGTGTAGATTGCTGAGGATAAAAAAAAAATGTAATCCATTTCAGAAAAAGGCTGTAATGTGACGAAATTTGGGAAAAAAGTCAAGGGGTCTGTATATACAACGAGATTCCAGCTATAACTCCTTTGCCAAAAACACAGTCCAATAAGAAATGCATTATTGGACCAGTCCTTGTCTTCTACTACAACTTTTGCTCGTGTTGTTCCATCGTTTGATTTCACTATTTTCCATTTATCATCACACACTTCACTTGCCGCTCTTTCAGATTCAAGCACAGTCACTATTTCCTCTCTCCAGCTCCCGACCAATAGTGTCCCTCCAACAAAAAGTTGAATAACTAGTGCAGTGTAGTGTAAAATACAATATTTCATTTAAATATTCAAATATTAAGAGCAATATAAAAATACATCTGAATAAAATACTGGCAATTTTCTGACTTTGTTTCTTCTGATTTTCACTCGACAATAACGGATTTCAACGTGCAAGCACAGAGTTTCTAACCGGTTACCACAGCCACAAAGTATATATCATGAAAACCAAATTGTGCTTTTTGGTATTCATTTAAGGTTAGGGTTAGGCATAAAGTTAGCAGTGTGGTTATGGTTGAGGTTAGGGTAAGGTTTAAAATCAGATTTTAAGAAGAGAAATTGCAGAAATGGGCGGGTTTGTGACTTTGCGACTGTGGTAACTAGTGACGACATTTCTGAACGCAGAGGCGCAACATTGCGGGACTTCTGGAAAGCTTGCGAAACCGAAACATACCAAGTAGACCAGGCCGGGGGTTTGGGGTTTGAGAAGTCAATGAGAGAAGTGAAAAATTATTCTTTTATTGGTTACTTTTCTGTAAATCAAAAGACACAACCTAGATTCGAGCCAATGTCTTAAGTAGTTGAACATATTATTACTCCAATCTCGTGAAAGTGACAAACTGGCACGTTTTCATTTTCGTCAAAAACAACTTTATATCGAAGGAGTGCCTTTGAGTTGACGGTTTGCACATGCGCAGTACGGCTGGAGGCTACCTTTAGGCCCATTGATGTGTTACTGCGCATGAGCTTAACTAGCCAACGTCGCCATGACATCGCCTGCAAGCGTTATCCGGGATTTCCGTTTCTGCCTATCTTTATAGTGTACTGTCTTTGGTGCAATGATCTATCAAATAGTCAATGTAATCCGGTTTCCGCCCTTTTCTTTCCTCTTCCTCCTCCGAAAGGTAACGTGGTCTCTTCGTGTGCTAGTCGTCGTATGCAAAAGTTACATTTTTGACCGGTCTGTTGTTTTAGATTGCTAGTCGTTTAACAACATAATAACTTACATTCTTATTACATAGGTGGGATAGTTTGTACCGATAATTTGGTCGAATGTTTAATATAATACTTCAAATATGTCATTCCGCTGCTAGGCCCAAATCGGTCTGCTATGCTAGCTGGCGAGGTGCAGTCTGCAAGAACCCGGGTCTTCGCCCTTTGTCCTCATTTGTAATCTGGTTTAGCTAATTTTACTGTCAATTTGATCAATTGTTGGCATGGTAATGCATTCATTTATGTCTTTAATCGGAAGGGTTTGACAATACCGTGTTAAATCCCCACGCCACTGAAACATGTTCATTTCATTTATCTAGATAGCTAGCTACTGTAGCTTCCTACCCAATTAATCAAAGTTAAAAAGCCCGTTTTACATCAGCAGATGTCAAAGTGCTAAACAGAAACCCAGCCTAAAACCCCAAACAGCAAGCAATGCAGATGTAAAATTTTATTTATTTAACCATTATTTATTTAGGCAAGTCGGTTAAGAACAAATTCTTATTTACAATGACGGCCTACCAAAGGCAAAAGGCCTCCTATGGGGGCTGTGGTAAAAAAGAAGAATGTGTATGTATGTGCATATATTTATATATTTGTATATGTACATATATATTTGTGTGTGTGTATATGACAAAAAGCGACAACATAGCAAGGCAGCAACACATGACAACACAGCATGTTTGCAACAACATGATAGTATCACAAAACAGGGTACAAACATTATTGGGCACAGACAACAGCAGAAAGGGCAAGAAGGTAGAGACAACAATATGCCACGCAAAGCAGCTACAACTGTCAGTAAGGGTGTCCATGATTGCGATAAAACTGTCCAGTTTGAGTGTTTGTTGCAGCTCGTTCCAGTCGCGAACTGAAAAGACGAGCGACCCAGGGTGTGCTTTGGGGACCTTTAACAGAATGTGACTGGCAGAACAAGTGTTGTATGTGGAGGATGAGGGCTGCAGTAGATAACTCAGATAAGAGGGAGTAAGGCCTAAGAGGGTTTTATAAATAAGCATCAACCAGTGGGTCTTGCGACGGGTATACAGAGATGACCAGTTTACAGAGGAGTATAGAGTGCAATGATGTGTCCTATAAGGAGCATTGGTGACAAATCTGATGGCCGAATGGTAAAGAACATCTTGCCGCTCAAGAGCACCCTTACCTGACAATCTATAAATTATGTCTCCATAATCTAGCATGGGTAGGATGGTCATCTGAATCAGGGTTAGTTTGGCAGCTGGGGTGAAAGAGGAGTGATTACGATAGAAGAAACCAAGTCTAGATTTAACTTGAGCCTGCCGCTTTGATATGTGCTGAGAGAAGGACAGTGTACTGTCTAGCCATACTCGCAAGTACTTTAATGAGGTGACTAACTCAAGCTCTAAACCCTCAGAGGTAGTAATAACACCTGTGGGGAAGCACAGAGGCTAGGATAAACTTGCTAGCCATTTAGTAAATTCAATTTACTTCAGTTTGGCAACGTGGATGGTAAGTTAGGTACATTTTTGATAACTACAGGAAATGGGACTCAAACCGGTCCTGAAAAATTGCTGTTTTATAGCCTGGTTTTTAGCAAAAGTTAGAACAAGTACTGAGAGTAAGCTAATGTTAGTTTTTGGGGGAACATGTGTCTTTGGTTACTGTTATGTAACTTCTATTGACGCTTCTTGTCTGCCCCAGGTTCGTCAACATGTCGTCTCATCTGCAGTGGATGGTCATTAGGAACTGCTCCAGCTTCCTCATCAAGAGGAACGGACAGACCTACAGTACCGTGAGTACAACTGACAGATGGTCCTAGTAAGAGTACCCCACATACCTGGTGGATCATGAAGTAGATCATGCATGCATTCACATGCTCTTTGAGTGTTGTTATCTTGGGAATGTGTCTATGGTCTGAATGTACATGATTGACCATGCAGGGTCTTGTTGCAGGATTTGTCCTTGCTGCTGATTTGAGGATTTAAGATTTGTTAGTCAAATGTATTTCTCATTTGTTTACCAGGAGCCCAACAACCTGAAGTCCAAGAACTCTTTCCGTTTCAACGGCCTAGTGCACAGAAAGACTGTTGGTGTTCAGCCTGCAGCTGATGGCAAGGGTGTGGTTGTCGTGCTGAAGAAGCGCGCAGGTAAACATGGTTGTCCAAAATACCAATGATAGATATTTTTAAGTCCTTTATATGAAATGGTGTCGGTTTCAGGTGCGTAGGAGTCAAATTTAGGATACTGGAAGAAATGTTGGAAGTTTTGGATTTATCCCTTTGAGGCTTGAATGCAAAAGTAAAGATGTTTATTTAAACCTCATAGTGTCCAAAAGCTTATAGTGCAGTAAAGTGTATAAATAAAAGATGAAAACCAAACGTTTTGGCACTTTTTAAAATTTTTATTTTACCTTTATTTAACTAGGCAAGTCAGTTAAGAACAAATTCTTATTTTCAATAACGGCCTAGGAACAGTGGGTTAGCTGCCTGTTCAGGGGCAGAACGACAGATTTGTATCTTGTCAGCTCGGGGATTTGAACTTGCTCTAACCACTAGGCTACGCTGCCGCCCCAGCATCAAGCAATCATCAGTGTGAAATGGCTGGCACACACACCTGGCTTCTATTTCAAGGATGTGTCACATGATCAAGCAAGAAAATTCGCAAGATGTATGTCATTACAATGGAATACATGATCTATGTTATTCAGTGTTTTCCACAAGTACATGGAGTAGCCAGTCAAATGGAAAAAGTACCCGGGCGGGTGCTTAGAATTGTTTTGCCGGAGGAGCTCTATTTTGGTGGCTTCTGGTACATTCTAATGCCTTGATTCCATCCAAAATACACACAATTATTGAATACTTCATAGAATTTACCACCCAGATTTGAAAAATGTGTTGCAGTATTGTGTAGAAAGACAAGACTTTTACAATTTTAATTGCTGAAAATTAGAGATGTGCATCTCCTTTCATGAAAGATTCGATGCATGTATAGATGCATGGGCTCTGATATGATACAGGAACGATACGTTTTATTTGGAAGGATTTGGTTTGACTAGGGGCATGAATTGATGAGGTACAATTCAATGTACTAAATGTTTTTGCATGAACACATTAATTTTCCATTTAAAATGAATTGCTGCTGATGAGAGCTCAGGAGCTTGGCCTCTAAGCTGGATCTTTCAGATTACTTATGTAAGCTCAGTGGCCCTGTGTGTCAGTTAATGGTTTGGGTGTAGGCATGTGTGCTGAGCCATAGGGCAGACTGAGAATCTACCACCCCACTGTCAGATTGGAAATAGTTAGTATTTCTGTTTTTGCGCAATATTCTAAATGCCTGTATCGGAGAATCAAGGTATTTTTTGTTTTTGAGCATTTATGTCCACTTGTTCTCATGTTGACTTTTTGGTCTGGTCACGTTCGCACCTTCCCATTTACATCAGAGATCTGTATATAATGACTAGATGCTCATGTCTCCGCCCTAACAATGGGATTTGTTGTCCCTTAGGCGGAAGGGGCAGGCGCCAAGCTTAGGTTCAGAATAAGTGCATAGAAACGCATTGGGATTATTTTGGACCGATTTTGGCGAGAGTGAAACTTCTCGCTTCACCGCTATCTCCCAAGCCCCTCCCCCTACCACTCACAACAACAAAGATGAGAGATCACATCTTCCTCTCTGACAAACAGTTTCAACTCGCTATTTGAGGTTTGGTCCAACAGAATCGGTCATATGGACACCGTAACACATGGAGACATTATTTTACTGTAATAGAGAAGTTAACCTTTCATACCCTGATTATGTTTCAACTCAAATTCCAAGCAGCACAGACACTACGAACACATGTACCAATGAACATTCATTCTGGAAAATAAATGCTCAGTTTGTCGCGCGTGCGTTACGGTACAACTTATCACTAGCAGTATTTTAGTCCAGAATGTTATACTAGCTGTTTAGTCTGTTTTATAAATGTGAAGTACAGTATGTGTAATCATCTTTGAAATGGGAGCCAGGTGTGTGTGCTGACCTTTTTACACTGATGGTGTGATGCCGAAACGTTTGGTTTGTTTTTTACCCCTCCATATTAACAACCAGGAAATGCAAGAACAGTTCACATACCTGTATGTTGTGATGCTTTGATACATGTGATGATAATCCACCTCAGTCGTAAATCACCTTAGCAAAGTTGTCCTGCTGCTTCGTGTTGTAAAGATATTAGGTAGCTGTTGTGCCTGTGATCCACGTTCATGTGGATCTAACCGCTCATGACTCATTGCTTTAAGTCAGAGCGTACTCAGAGAATTGAGGGAGCTTGGTCATGTTAATGATACCTTTCTTGTTATTCCTCAGGCCAGCGCAAGCCTGCCACTTCATATGAGAAGATCACCATCAACAAGAACTCCCGCGCCACTCTGAGCAGCCTGAGGCACATCATCCGCAAGAACAACTACAGGAAGGACCTGCGCATGGTGAGCCCTCTATCTACTAAACCTCATGTTTTTCTATTGGTCTTCAATATTGGTCCTTGGGACCAACAGGGTGTGGTGGCTTTTGTTCCAGACCAGCACTATATGTTGAATCGGATTTGTTAGCGCTGGGTTGGAACGAAAGCATGTATATCTTGTGGGATTAAGGACTAGTATTGCAGACTGCTGTAGTGCTACCCAAGCTTACAGCTGAGACATTGAGTATCTATTTCACCGACGGTGAACTTTTTTATTTTTCTGACATGGATTAATCCTGGCCCTGGACTAAAGTATGTTCAATGGCAGTTACCGAATGAAATAGCTTTTTTTAGTCCAGCTGAAGGCTTAATCGGTGTCCAGGAAGCTGGGCCTTGCCGCTATAGACCTTGAATAAACACGTAGGGCTTAAGGTTGTATAATTGATTAATGGTTAGACCCTAAGCAGGTAAAGCACAAGTGTCAAACTCATTCCACGGAGGGCTGAGTGGCTGCGCGTTTTCGCTCCTCCCTTGTACTTGATTGATGAGTTAAGGTCACTAATTAGTAAAGAACTCCCCACGCCTAGTTGTCTAGGACTTACTTGAAAGGAAAAAACTAAAACTTGCAGACACTAGGCCCTACATGGAATGAGTTTGACACCTTGAGGTAAAGATCGATCTCAGTCTAACATCTTGAGTCATTAGTTGAGTGGTGTGCTTTGTTTTCCTAGGCTGCGCTGCGTCGTGCCAGTGCCATCCTGATGAGCCAGAAGCCTGTGGTGGTAAAGAAAAGGCGTTCCAAGGCTGCCAAAACCGCATAAATAGTTGCAAAATTACGACAAATAAATAAAAAATATTGTTGAAAAACACTACCCTGTCATGCCTTTAATGCTTTATATTTTAATAAGAATAAAGCGCAATGTGTTTTTTGCACGTTTGTAAGCTTGATAACTTGGCTAGCTAAACAGAAAAGGCTAAGCTTCTTTAATTTGCCACGTTACAAGCTAGGCAATAATTGGATATACCAAATAGAGCTGCAAACCCAGCCTGACAATGACAATAAGCTAATTGTGTTTAAGTGTGGAGTCAATCGAGGCGACTATTTCATAAAGCCATTAGAAGAATGTTGCTGATCTCTACTGCAGATCTCTATTTCGGCTGCTGCTGACAACTGCATGTAAGTTGTTCTTCTACATTATAATTGTCTTCATTTTGGCAGATTAATTAATGTTTATTTCTAATGATTGACTCATGTTTTAACTACTTTTTTCTTATCTGGAACCGGGGGTGGTGAGAATGGCGCAGAAGCCACCTTTTTGTTTAATGGACAAAGTTGTATAGTAAAGAAGTCTGCCCACGTCAACTCTGGTGATCATTCAAACCAAAAGGTACCCCTCTGGCCACCAGTGCACATTTCTAAACTGTTGGCATATAATAACATTCTAAACTATGCTGGTATTCTTTTGTCCATTCTTTATTTGTTAAGTTATATTCTTAGCAAACATGTTTAATAATAGCCATAATTCATAAATGGCACCATGCAGGGTTCTATACTGAACAAAAATATAAACGCAACATGTGAGGTGTTGGTCCCATGTTTCATGAGCTGAAAGAAAAAATCCCAGAGAAGTTCCATATGCACAAAAAACTTATTTCAAATTCTGGCACACATTTGTTAGCCAGAAGAGAAGAGGACTGGCCACCCCTCATAGCCTGGTTCCTCTAGGTTTCTTCCTAAATTTTGGACTTTCTAGGGAGTTTTTCCTAGCCACCGTGCTTCTACACCTGCATTGCTTGCTGTTTGGGGTTTTAGGCTGGGTTTCTGTACAGCACTTTGAGATATCAGCTGATGTAAGAAGGGCTATATAAATACATTTGATTTGTTTATGTTCGTGTTAGTGAGCATTTCTCTTTTGTCAAGATAATCCATCCACATGGCAAGTATGGCATATCAAGAAGCTGATTAAACCATGATCATTACACCGGTGCAACTTGTGCTGGGGACAAAAGGCAACTAAGATGTCCTGTCTTGTCACACAACACAAAACCACAGATGTATTGAGGGAGCGTGCAATTGGTATGCTGACTGCAGGAATGTCGACCATTGTTGTTGCCAGAGAATTGAATGTTAATTTCTCTACCATAAGCCGCTTCCAATGTAGTTTTAGAGAATTTGGCAGTACATCCAACCGGCCTCACAACCACAGACCACGTGTGACCACGCTAGCCCAGGACCTCCACATCCGGCTTCTTCACCTGCAGGATTGTCTGAGACCAGCCACCCGGACAGCTGATGAAACTGTAGGTTTGAACCAGTGAAGAATTTCCGCACAAACTGTCATAAACAGTCTCAGGGAAGCTCATCTGCATGCTCGCCCTCATCTTGGTCTTGACCTGACTGCAGTTCAGCGTCATAACTGACTTCAGTGTGCAAATGCTCACCTTTGATGGCCACTGGCACGCTGGAGAAGTGTGCTCTTCACGGGTAAATCCTGGTTTCAACTGTACTGGGACAGCGTGTATGGCGTCGTGTGGACGAGCGGTTTGCTGACGTCAATGTTGTGAACAGAGTGCCCCGTGGTGGCGATGGAGTTATGGTATGGGCAGGCATAAGCTACGGGCAACAAACAGCATTTTATCGATGGCAGTTTGAATGCACAGAGATACCGAGACGATATACTGACGCCCATTGTCGTGCCATTCATCCGCCGCCATCACCTCATGTTTCACAGCATCATGTTGCAAGAATCTGTACACAATTCCTGGAAGTTGAAATGTCCCAGTTCTTACTTGGACACTCACCAGATACTGTATGTCACCCATTGAGCATGTTTTGGGATGCTCCGACAGGTACGACAGCGTGTTCCATTTCCTGCCAATATCCAGCAACTTCACACAGCCATTGATATGTACATAATGTTGTCGCTACCGTCTCTTATGACCGAAACAACTTCAAGACATCAGGACTGCGATTACTCACCACGGACTAGCAGAATCCTTTTTCTTCTTTCACGACTCTGACGAGCCCGAGGCGGAGGATATATGGCTCCCTCGGGAACAGGCCCCGACCCCAGTGAACTGCGTGAAGAGGAGGCGGAGAAAGAGAGGCCGGGGAGCGGGCTGCCTTCTGAGAAGTCGGAAATCGAATAAACTCCCACTTCCCTCAATTCTGCTAGCAAACATGCAATCTTTGGACAATAAAATGGACAAGTTACTGGGAAGATTAAACTACAAACTGGACATTAAAATCTTACATCTTATGCTTCATGGAGTCGTGGCCGAACGACGACAATATCAACATGCAGCTGGCAAATCTGACCATAATTCCATCCTCCTAATTCCTGTTTACAAGCAAAAATTAAAGCAGGAAGCACCAGTGACTAGATCAACAAAAAAAGTGGTCAGATGAAGCAGATGCTAAGCTACAGAACAGAAACCATTACATACTACAAAGGGAAGCACAGCCGCGAGCTGCTCAGTGACACGAGCCTAAACTACTTCTAGGCTCGCTTTGAGGCAAATAACACTGACACATGCATGAGAGCACCAGCTGTACCGGAAGACTCTGATCATGCTCTCCGCAGCCGATGTAAGACTTTTAGACAGGTCAACAGGCCGCAGAGCCAGGCGGATTACCAGGACGTGTACTGCGAGCATGCGTTGACCAACTAGCAAGTGTCTTCACTGACATTTTCAACCTCTCCCTGTCAGAGTCTAACACCTACATGTTTGAAGCAGACCACCATAGTGCCTGTGCCCAAGAACACTTAAAGGTAACCTGCCTAAATGACTACCGACCCGTAGCACTCACGTCTGTAGCCATGAAGTGCTTTGAAAGGCTGGTCATGGCTCACATCAACACCATCCCAGAAACCCTAGACCCACTCCAATTTGCATACCAGCCCAACAGATCCACAGATGATGCAATCTCTATTGCACTCCACACTTCACTTTCCCACCTGGACAAAAGGAACACCTATGTGAGAATGCTATTTATTGACTACAGCTCAGCGTTCAACACCATAGTGCCCTCAAAGCTCATTAATAAGCTAAGTACCCTGGGACTAAACACCTCCCTCTGCAACTGGATCCTGGACTTCCTGACGGACCGCCCCCAGGTGGTAAGGATAGGTAACAACACATCCCCCGCGCTGATCCTCAACACAGGGCCCCATCAGGGGTGCATGCTCAGCCCCCTCCTGTACTCCCTGTTCACTCATGACTGCACAGCCAGGCACGACTCCAACACTATCATTAAATTTGCTGATGACACAACAGTGGTAGGCCTGATCACCGACAACAACGAGACAGTCTATAGGGAGGTGGTCAGAGACCTGGCCGTGTGGTGCCAGGGCAACAACATCTCTCTCAACGTGATCAAGACAAAGGAGATGATTGTGGACTACAGGAAAAAGACGACCGAGCCCGTCGCCATTCTCATCAAGAGCTTCAAGTTCCTTGGTGTCCACATCACCAACAAACTAACATGGTCTAAGCACACCATGACAGTCGTGAAGCAGGCACAACAAAACCTATTCCCCCTCAGGAGACTGAAAAGATTTGGCATGTGTCCTCAGATCCTCAAAAGGTTCTACAGCTGCACCATCGAAAGTATCCTGACGGGTTGCATCACTGCCTGGTATGGCACCTGCTTGGCCTCCGACCGCAAGGCACTACAGAGGGTAGTGTGTACGGCCCAGTACATCACCAGGGCCAAGCTTCCTGCCATCCAGGACCTCTATACCAGGCAGTGTCAAGAGGAAGGCCCTAAAAATTGTCAGACTCCAGCCACCCTAGTCATAGACTGTTCTCTCTGCTACCGCATGGCAAGCAGTACCAGAGTGCCAAGTCTAGGTCCAAGAGGCTTCTAAACAGCTTCTACCCCCAAATCAAAAGACTCCTGAACATCTAGTCAAATGGCTACCCAGACTATTTGCATTGACCCCTCTCTACACCACTGCCACTCTCTGTTGTCATCAATGCATAGTCACTTTAACTCGATAGACATGTACATACTACCTCAACTAACCGGTGCCCCCGCACATTGACTCTGTACCGGCACCCCCCCAGAATATATTGTTATTTTTTACTGCTGCTCTTTAATTACTTGTTACTTTTATCTCTTATTCTTATCTGGATTTTTTTAAACCACACTGTTGGTTAGGGGCTCGTAACTAAACATTTCACTGTAAGGTCTACCTACACCTGTTGTGATTTGATTTGGAATGTCCCATTCCACTTCAACAGCCTGATCAACTCTATGCGAAGGTGTGTTGCGCTGAATGAGGCAAATGTTTGTCACACCAGATACTGACTGGTTTTCTTATGCACGCCCCTACCTTTGTTTTTAAGGTTTCTGTGACTAAGAGATGCATATCTGTATTCCCAGTCATGTGAAATCTGTCGATTTGGGCCTAATGAATTTATTTCAATTGACTTATTTCCTTATATGAACTATAACTCAGTAAACTCCTTGAAATTGTTGCATGTTTTGTTTATTTTTGTTCAGTGTACATGGAACCATTTTGATTCAGTGAAGAACTTGTAGTGTTCTAATCAAATAATCCTATAAAAGTGCCTTCAGAAAATATTGACACCCCTTGACTTTTAAGATGAAGGAAGAAATTAACCGGGTCAATGTTAGTTGTCCGGGTTTCCATTTGATTAACTGTTCAGCAGTCTTATTGCTTGGGGGAAGAAGTTATTCAGGTGCCTTATGGTCCCAGATTGGCACTCTCGTACCGCTTGCTGTGCGGTAGCAGAGAGAACAGTATGACTTGGGTGGCTGGAGTCTTTGACAATTTTTAGGGCCTTCCTCTAACACCGGCTGGTATATAGAGGTCCTGGGAAGAGGCATTGTTGTGCCCTCTTCACGACTGTGTAGGTGTTGATGGGGGTTGATTGATGTATTATAATAATTGATTATGCTTATGTTGTATTAATAGAAGGGGAACGGCTATAAGACTCCTCCCCCCCTACATTTATAGGGTCCTGGACCACAGATTAGCAATATATGCATTATAAGGTTTAATACTGTTCCACAGTTCTTTTCTAGTCTCTGCCTCTTATAAGAAACGGTCTGAGCAGATGTTTGAACCATTACGGTCAAAACAGGGTGTCTGAGAAAGCGCCTCAAGGCTAAAAGAGATACACAGACACCTGCAGGGGAGTAAATAGACGAGAGACAAGTCAGACATAGCACACGTGAATGGAAAATTACTGCTGAGCCCTTAGAAAACGCTGGACTATTGTTTCCTCCTGCAAGTTTGTATACCTGTATATGCATGGGCTTGGTCTCATGAGTAGGTGTTGATGTAGGCAGTTACACCACTAGGGGTTGACTGCAAGTATATTAAAGCATCTTTGAACTGTTTTATTTTGCAGAACTTACTCTGAAACATACGTGCTGTGTTTCCGTTGTCAACTTCTGTCTGCAATTGCATTAATAAAGTTTTGATTGATTTACTTAAAGAAGATAATGTCTGACTGCTGATTTCACCAATAAGCCAATGATTAACAAGGAACAATGAACCTACCCCGACAGTGTGTTCTGGATCATAATCAGTCTTTTTTTTAAATTATTTTTTCCCCTAGTTTTTTTAATCTAATAATTTGTTTTTTTTGTTGTTTTTTTTGTTTTGTGGTGGATCAGCTTAATATTGCGGAAAGAATATTGCTTCCATCAATGTAATTGCATCATTTCCAATCCCCCATATATTTTTGGGGTAAATATATATATCCATACACGCATGCATACATATACACATACCTATATAAACATACATACTTTTTTTAAAGAATATACCTTTATTATTATTCCCTGCAAACCCTACCACCGATCCCCCAATTGGAGTAAACTAATAAACACTTCGGCTTTTACCTTCAAGTTATTCATCTTATACACATTTTACAGACAGTCTATTTTTCAATAGTTATTTTTTGTTTGTTTTTAGTCCTTCCTCTATTTCTGATGTCCAGCCAGTTTGATTTCTATTTCTAAGTTCTGAACCTATATACATTTTATAGACCCTGTATGTTTTACATTGTTTATCTTGTTATTAGTCCCACCCTTCAGCTCCATTCAATCCCTCCCATCTATCTCTCAACATCATCCATTTCGGATTTCTATTTGCCATATATTTTTCAACTGTGCTGTGATGCTTCGTAAAACAATTGAACCTTTCTATTCTCATAGCTTCTACAGATTGTAAATTAAAAATAGATATTTTTGCTAAAATAATTATTAAATTATTGATTGATTGACTATGGCTTTTCAAATCACCCAGTATTGCTATCTGCAGCTTTAGTTCTAGGCAAATGTTGCATTTCTTCAGCCATTCCTGGACCTGTGACCAAAAACGAGCTACATATGGACAATACCAAAATAAATGATTTAATGACTCTGCCTCCGCCCAGCAGAATCTGCAGAGCTGGGAAGATTGTATACCCCATATATATAACATTCTATTAGTTGCAAGTATTTTGTATAGTAATTTAAATTAAAAAATTAAAAGTTTTGAATCCGGCGTTGTTTTGTGTATCAATTCATAAACCATGTGCCATGGAATGGGTACATCGAAAATCTCTTCCCAACTATTTTGCAATTTGTATGGCACAGCTGTCAGTTTTTTGAAATTGGTATATGTTTTTATTTATCACACTTTTCTTTAACCATTTATATTCTTTATTACAGGGCCGACATACAAGTTCCTTACTTTTTCCCCCTTCTACTTGCCTCTTCCATTTTTGTGGTAATGCTGCAATTAATTGGTTGTAATTTTGGGTAGAGCAGACATTTCCATGTCTGTGTTAGCTGCATGTGTGACATCACTCCACCAGTCCTATTTATAATATTCACAAAAATTATACCTTTTTTAAACATTTCTTCGAAAAATACTTTTTTTTAAATCAATTACTGTATTTGAATTTAACCACAATATTTGTTGTATTATTTGTTCTGTCTTTTCAGGTGGATTAAACTGAAATTGCAACCAACTTTCTAAGGCTTGTTTAAAAAATAAAGATATTTTGGAGATTATTTCCTTTTCAAACAACCGAAAGTGGGCAGGTGTAATCTGAATAAAGGGAAAAAGGCCCTTCTTGAACATAGGATGAGACATTCGTACCAATTTACTAGAAAACCAGTTTGGATTTAAGTATAACTTTGGTATGACTGATGCCTAGTGAGAGGTCTAATGCTTTAATATTTAATAATTTCTGCCCTCCGAATTCATATTTGTTATATAAACAGACCCTTTTAATTTTATCTGGCTTGCCGTTCCAAATAAAATTGAATATTTTTGTTCATATAATTTAAAAAGCAGGTCACTAGGTGTAGGCAAAACCATAAGCAAATAGGTAAACTGTGATATCACTAAAGAGTTAATCAGGGTGATTTTTCCACAAATAGACAGGTATTTTCCTTTCCATGGTAGCAAGATCTTATCTATTTTTGCTAACTTTCTATAAAAATGTATTGGAGTGAGATCATTTCTTTCTTTTGGGATTTGTATATCGAGTATGTCCACATCTCCGTCAGACCATTTAATTGGTAAACTACATGGTAATGTAAAATTAGCAATTTTTAGTGATCCAATACGTAATATCATAATTTGGTTTTAATCCAGAGAGGATAGCAAAAGTATCTAGATCCTCTATGAGGCTGTGGAGAGACTCTAATTGTGGTTTTAAAAGAAAACATGAATCATCGGCGTACAATGACACCTTAGTTTTTAAGCCACGGATTTCTAATCCCTAATAGTATTGTTTGATCTAATCTTAACAGCTAACATTTCGATGGCAATAATAAATAAATATGCCGATAGTGGACAACCTTGTTTTACTCCTCTAGATAGTTTAAAACTTTCTGAGATGTAGCCATTATTAACTATTTTACACCTAGGGTTACTATACATAACTTTAACACATTTTATAAGAGATTCCCCAAAATTGAAATATTCTAGGCATTTATATATAATCTCCAGTCATACTTTATCAAAAGCCTTTTCAAAATCAGCTATGATAACCAGGCCTGGTGTCCCCGATATTTCATAGTATTCTATTGTTTCCAGTACTTGTCTTATATTATCTCCAATGTATCGTCCATGTAAAAAACCTGTCTGATTAGGATGAACAATATCTGACAATACTTTTTTAATTCTATGTGCCAAGCATTTTGCTAGGATTTTTGCATCACAACACTGAAGTGTTAGAGGTCTCCAATTTTTTAAATGGACTGGATCTTTATATACACCATTTGGGTCCTGTTTCAGTAATAATGATATCAGACCTTCTTGTTGCGTGTCTGATAATCTACCGTTTATATAGGAGTGGTTAAAACATGCTAATAATGGTCCTTTGAGTATATCAAAAAACGTTTTGTATACTTCCACTGGTATGCCATCCAGCCCTGGAGTTTTGCCATCCTTAAAGGCCCCAATTGCATCAAGCAGTTCCTCCTCTGTAATTTGGCCTTCACATGAGTCTTTCTGTACAGATGTTAATTTTACATTATTATTAGGAAAAAAACATACAATTAGTTTCAGTAAGTGGAGATGGAGGAGCCTGAAACGAAAACATATTCTTAAAGTACTTTACTTCCTCTTTCAAAATATAATTTGGTAAATCATGCGTGACTCCATCATTTGTAACAAGTTTTAATACATTTTTTTTGGTAGCATTTCTATATTGAAGATTGAAAAAGAATTTGGTGCATTTTTCCCCATATTCCATCCAGTTCACTTTATTTTTATAATATATTACACTGGATCTTTCTTGAATAAGTTCCTCCATTTCTTTTTGTTTTTCCTCTAACTTATTCTGTGCCTCTATGGTACTGTTTTTATTGCTATCTAACTGTACTGTTAGTCCTTCAATTTCCTTTGTTAATATGGACTCTTTTGATCTAAATAGCTTTTGTTTTATAGATGAGTACTTAATTGCATGGCCTCTAAAAGGCACACTTAAAAGTGTCCCATACAATAAGGGGATCTGCTGTACCTATGTTATGTCTGAAAAAGTCAGTTATGAAATCTTCTGTCTTAGTTCTAAACAATTTATAATAAAGTAGGCTTTGATTAAATTTCCAATATCCTCGCCCACGTGGAAATTCTGTAAGAGTAATATATATGCCAATTATGTGATGATCCGACCGCATTCTGTCCCCTATCAACACTTTTTTTGGTGCCAGAGAGAATGGCATAAGAAAGTAGTCAAGACGACTAGCTTGATTAAGCCTCCGCCATGTATATCTCACTAGGTCAGGGTATATAACTTTCCATATATCCACTAATTCCAATATATCCATGCAAATAATTTTATAACATTTTTGAAATTTTTTGTTTTTATGGATTTTTTTGTTGTTATTCTGTCTCTCACTGTTCAAATAAACCTACCATTAAAATTATAGACTGATAATTTCTTTGTCAGTGGGCAAACGTAGAAAATCAGCAGGGGATCAAATACTTTTTTCCCTCACTGTAGCTGTGCCATGATATTTGCATTGCTACTAAGTAAACCTCCAATTGGTCCCTACTATTCCACCCGCTAAAAGCCTTCCTCATCCCTAGTTGGGTTGTCATCCCAATGCCTGGCAGACCACCCCCGATCCCCCGTATCCCACAGCCCTGAACAGACTGGGATCCATCCTTCGAAACGAGCACACAGTGCCATTTACCGAATTTAAGTAAATCAATTGCCAAATTCATTTCCATCGCCCTCACCTCGATTTGTATTATACATAGCTGTGGATCATCCTCTATTGTCCCTAACATCTTTTACTCCTTCGCAACAGTTGTGGGATACACACATACACCCACACACACTCAACCCTTTCCTTCCACACAACCATAAGCTCACATTCTCAACAGTTGCACCATCCCAAAGCCCAACTCAAGAAAGGTCTTGATTTACAAATGCATTTACAGTTGCAGCTGCATTAGAGGGCCTGCAAGACAGCGCAAAAAATGGGCAGAAATTTAGAGATTTTATTAACCATTGTCACATCCTAGATGATGGAGGTCAAATGTACACCTTTTCCCTGAAACACCCACAATACGGTCCCCCGTATTGACCATATTCCCAAGCATCTCCATGCAGTCAGACTTTTGATTTTGTGCCACCAGGGTCACAATAATATACCCCCTCTCTGAATGTCTGAGTGTGACCCCCTCCCCATGGGTTACTGCAGCTAGTGAACCTAATAGGTCCTTAGTGATCTGGACACTGAGGAACTTGAAGCTCTCGACCCACTCCACCTCAGCTCCGTCGATGTGAATGGGGGTGTGTTCGGCCCTGCGTTTCCTGTAGTCCACGATAAACTCCTTTGTCTTGCCCATGTTGAGGGAGGTTGTTGTCCTGGCACCATACTGCCAGGTCTCTTACCTCCCCCCTGTAAGCTGTCTCATTGTCGTTGGTGATCCAGCCTACCACTGTCGTGTCATTGGCAAAATTAATGATGGTGTTGGAGTTGGATGCGGCCACTCACTCGTGGGTGTACAGGAGGGGACTGAGCACAAACCCCTGAGGGGCCCCTGTGTTGATAATCAGTGTGGCAAATGTGTTGTTGCCTACCCTCACCACCTGGGGATGGCCCGTCAGGAAGCCCAGGTTCAGTTCGAGGTTCCTTAGCTTAGTGATGAGCTTGGAGGGCACTATGGTGTTGAACGCTGAGCTGTGGTCAATGAACAGCATTCTCACGTAGGTGTTTCTTTTGTCCAGGTGGGAAAGGGTAGTGTGGAGTGCAATAGAGATTGCATCATCTGTGGATCTGTGGGCTCCCGAGTGGCACAGCAGTCTAAGGCACTGCATCTCAGACCCTCATTCGATTCCAGACTATCACAACCAGTCATGATTGGGAGTCCCATAGAGCGGTGCACAATTGGCCCAGCCTCGTTAGGGTTTGGATGGGGTAGGCCATCATTGTAAATAAGAATTTGTTCTTAACTGACTTGCCAAGTTAAATAAAATAAATAAAAATCTGTTGGGGCAGTATGCGAATTTGAATGGGTCTAGGGTTTCTGGAATGATGATGTTGATGTGAGCTATGACCACTCTTTCAAAGCAGTCATTTAGACAGGTTAACTTGGCGTTCTTAGGCACGGGGACTATGGTGGTTTGCTTGAGACAGGTATTACAGGCTGGGTCAGAGGGAGGTTGAAAATATCAGTGAAGACACTTGCCAGCTGGTCAGCGCATGCACCGAGTACGCCTCCTGGTAATCCATCTGGCCCAGCGGCCTTGTGAATGTTGACCTGTTTAAAAATCTTACTTGCATTGGCTACGGAGAGCGTGATCATACATTCGCCCGGAAAGGCTGGTGCTCTCACGCATGGTTCAGTGTTGCTTGCCTCAACGAGGGCATAGAAGGCATTTAGCTCGTCTGGTAGGCTCGCGTCACTGGGCAGTTCTCGGCTGGATTTCCATTTGTAATCCATGATAGTTTGCAAGTCCTGCCACATCTGCCGAGCGTCATAGCCAGTGTAGTATGATTCGATCTTAGTCCTGTATTTACGCTTTGGCTCTTCGATAGTTTGTCTGAGAGCGTAGCGGGATTTCTTATATGCGTCCAGATTAGTGTCCTGCTCCTTGAAAGTGTCAGCTCTAGCCTTTAGTGAAACATAACTGCTGACCACAAAACTACTGCCCACAACTATTGAACCACACACCTACTTACCAAAACTACTGACAACAACTACTGACCACAACCACTGACCACACAACTACTGAACACAACTTCTATTATAATCTCCACCCGACACAGCCAGAAGAAGACTGGCCACCCCTCATAGCCTGGTTTCTTCCTAGGTTCGGGCCTTTCTAGGGAGTTTTTCCTAGCCACCGTGCTTCTACACCTGCATTGCTTGCTGTTTGGGGTTTTAGGCTGGGTTTCTGTACAGCACTTTGTGACATCAGCTGATGTAAGAAGGGCTTTATAAATAAATTTGATACTGAACCACAAAACTATTAACCACAACCACACACCTACTGACCACAACTACTGATCATAACTACTGACCACAACCACACATCTACTGACCACAACTACTGAGCCACACACATACTTACCAAAACTACTGACTGAGACTAGTGACATAACGGCAAAACAACTGACCAAACAACTACTGACCACAGAAATACTGAGCACAATGACTGACCACAACCACGCAACTACTGAACTACACAACTAATAACCACAACCACACAACTACTGACCACAATTACTGACCACAACCACACAACTACTGACCACAATCAACCAAGTCCTGACCACACAACTACTGAACCACACAACTACTGACCACTATAACTGACCACAACCACACAACTACTCACCACAACCAACTACTGACCACACAACTACTGAACACAATTACTGACCACAACGACACAACTAGAGACCATAACTACTAACCACAACTACTGAACAATTCCTGACCACAACCACAAAACCACTGACCAAAACTACTGAACCACAACAATTGACCACAAAACCACTGACCAAAACTACTGAACCACAACAACTGACCACAAAACAACTGACCTAAACTACTGAACCACAACAACTGACCACAAAACAACTGACCACAACTACTCAACCACATACCTACTTACCGAAACTATTGACAGAACCACTGACCAAAAGCACAAAACTACCGACTATAATTTCTGACCACAACCACACAACTACTGGCCACAACCAACCAACTACTCACCACACAACTATTGACCACAACTAGAAACCATAACTACTGACAACAATTACTGAACACAAATCCTGACCGCAACCACACAACTACTGACCACAACTACTGACCACAACATCACACTTACTGACCACACCTACTGAACCAAAACTACTAACCACTACTGACCACACCTACTGACCACAACTACTGAACTGACCACAACTACTGACCACAACTGCTGAATCACACAACTACTGAACCACACAACTAATGACCGCAACCACACAACTACTGGCCACAATTACTAACCACAAGGACACAACTAGTGACCACAACCACCTAACTACTGACCACACAACTACTGAACTGACCACAACTACTGACCACAACTGCTGAAACTATTGACAGAACCACTGACCAAAAGCACAAAACTACCGACTATAATTTCTGACCACAACCACACAACTACTGGCCACAACCAACCAACTACTCACCACACAACTATTGACCACAACTAGAAACCATAACTACTGACAACAATTACTGAACACAAATCCTGACCGCAACCACACAACTACTGACCACAACTACTGACCACAACATCACACTTACTGACCACACCTACTGAACCAAAACTACTAACCACTACTGACCACACCTACTGACCACAACTACTGAACTGACCACAACTACTGACCACAACTGCTGAATCACACAACTACTGAACCACACAACTAATGACCGCAACCACACAACTACTGGCCACAATTACTAACCACAAGCACACAACTAGTGACCACAACCACCTAACTACTGACCACACAACTACTGAACTGACCACAACTGCTGAATCACACAACTACTGAACCACACAACTAATGACCGCAACCACACAACTACTGGCCACAATTACTAACCACAAGCACACAACTAGTGACCACAACCAACTAACTACTGACCACACAACTACTGACCACAACTAGTGACCACAACTATTGAACTACACACCTACTGACCACACAACTATTGGACCACATAACTACTGACCACACAACTTCTGAACCACACAACTACTGACCAAAACCAACCACTGACCATAACACAACTAGAGACCATATCTACTGACAGCAACTACTGAACACAACCACACAACTACTGACCACAACACTACTGAACACTAATGACCACAACTACTGACCACAACAAAACAAGTACTGAACCATACACATACTTAACAAAACTACTGACCACTACTACTCACCATAACACCACAACTACTGACCACACAACTACTAACCACACAACTACTGACCACAACAGCACAAATACAGATTACAACTACAGACCACAACCACACATCTACTGACCACCAAACTGCTGAACCACAACTAGTGACCACAACCACAACTTCCTCCATTACCATAAACATACTTGTATACTTGCCTGTCTGTCTCTTCACAGCCCCCACTGTTCCATAAGGTGGGTCTTTATCTGATTTTTAAGTCTTATTTTACTGCTTGAGTTACTTGATGTGGAATAGAGTTCAATGTAGTCATGGCTGTATGTAGTACTGTGTGCCTCCCATAGTCTGTTCTGGACTTGGGGACTGTGAAGAGACCTCTTGCGACATGTCTTGTGGGGTAGGCATGGGTGTCTGAGCTGTGTGCTAGTATTTCAAACAGACAGCTCGGTGTATTCAACATGTCAATACCTCTCACAAATACAAGTAGTGATGAAGTCAAGCTCTCCTCCACTTTGAGCCAGGAGAAATTGACATGCATATTATTAATATTAGCTCTTTGTGTACATATAGGGCCAGCCTTGCTGCCCTGGGCCAATTGTAATTTTCATACATCCCTCTTTGTGGCACCTAACTACACAACTGAACAGTAGTCCAGGTGCGACAAAACTAGGGCCTGTAGGACCTGCCTTGTTGATAGAGTTGTTAAGAAGGCAGAGAAGCGCTTTATTATGGACAGACCTCTGCCCATCTTAGCTACTGTTGCATTAATATGTTTTGACCATGACAGTTTATTGTCCAGGGTTACTCCAAACAATTTAGTGTACTCAACTTGCTCAATTTTCATATTATTCATTACAAGATTTAGTTGAGGTTTAAGGTTTAGTGAATGATTTGTCCCAAATACAATGCTTTTAGTGTTTGAATTATTTAGGAATAACTTATTTCTTGCCACCCATTCTGAAACAGACTGCAGCTCTTTGTTAAGCATTGCAGTTTTTTTTAACTTGCTGTGGTAGTTGACGTGTATAATGTTGAGTCATCAGCATACATAGACACACAGGCTATACTCAGAGCCAGTCGCAGGTCACTACTAAAGATTTTAAAAAGTAAGGAGCCTAGACAGCTGCCCAGGGGAATGCCTGACTCTACCTGGATTATGTTGGAGAGGCTTCCATTAAAGAACACCCTCTGTGTTCTGTTAGACAGGTAACTCTCTATCCACAATATAGCAGGGGATGTAAAGCCATAACACATGTTTTTAAGCAGCAGATTATGATCGATGTCAAAATCTGCACCAACAATTTTTTTATAATAAATTTCTCTCAGCCAATCATCAGTAATTTGTGTAAGTGCCATGGGGAATGCTGTTCCCTATAAACATGCTGAATATCTGTTAAGTTGTTTACTGTGAAAAAGCAATGTATCAATGGCGCCGGAGGGGATGGCTGCCTTTTTATGGGCTCCTAACCAATTGTGCTATTTTGTGTTTTCTCCCATTGTTTGTAACTTATTTTGTACATAATGTTGATGACCGAAAAGAGCTTCTGAATATCAGAACAGCGATTACTCACCTCGAACTGGACAAAGATGTATTATTTATTTAATGACTAAGACGCGAAGGATATAATGTTGCTCCCAGACAAGGCCCATATCTATGGAACGCCGTTTGGGTCTTAAAGCACATGGTCAAAACATGATCTTTTTAATGCTACGTGTGTGAAGTAAACAGGTGGATGGTCTAAATTAACATCTTCACGCGCTAAATTAATGCCTACACGCGTCAAATAAGCACGTGCAAATATGTTTGCAGGTGGTTCAACATGTGCTAAATAAACGGCTGCAAGCGGTCCTGCACACGTCAAGTTAATGCCTACACCTACACACGCTAACTTAACGCAGTCTTTAATATGATAATTTTACTAGCCAATTTCCCTCCCTCCTCCTTTCAACCAGATTTCACAGTTTGAAGGAACTTCCTTTTCCACTGCAAGCAGAGTTTGAACCTTTACAAGGTAATGGTTTTGTCTTTGAAATTTGTTGTTACTGAATCGTAAGGTTTATCAGCTAGTTTACAGTGGAAGGATCTGTTTCTCATCACTGGCTATAAAATGCAGCTAACATTAATCTAGCACCAGGATCAGCAGTGCTTAGCATAAGCTAAGTCAGATACTTGCTAGCTAATTTAGCTAACATTGGTAGCCTCGAACCCCAGCCATATTATATCATATAGTTAGCCTCAAACTTTGCCCGGTTATACTGCTAGCCGCAGTGAACGGCCGTCTTATGTTTTATTAAAAGCCCTGCTGAAAAAACATGTAAACTATAACAGCCACAAAAACACATTGGACTTTTAATACCATCAAGGTAAATTACATACTAGCAAGATTGTTGCTTGAATGCAGGACCAGGCATACATAGATGAGACAACGGAGATGCTCAAAATCCTGGTAGTTCTCGATTTTTGGACTATTGTCTTTATTTTGCAAATTTGGCTAGTGACAACCTTGTAAACCTTTGCTAACGTCTAACGTTACATGTCTACAGAGTAGACTTTAATGTGCACGTTCACTTTTTGAATATTTATATTCCTTCGAAGCTTATCAGGGTAAAATAACTTCAGGCATATACACAGTACTGCTTCAAAGGAATAGGGTTCCCATTCCTTCCGCTTTATTTTCCCACAATTGTGTCTTGCAGAAGGGAACCATGAAGAGGAGCTTGGAGTGGGCAAGGGGGATGCTGATAAAGCAGCAGAGAAGACCTGATTCATCAAGTATCAATTAATTCTGGTGATTCTCACCTGGTTGGCATGCATGCACAACATGACAAGGTGTACAACATTAAGCCCAATCAAATATCCAATGTTATTCAAACATGTATCCCAATTTACAGTCAAGCAACGTTTGTCAGTTGTGTTAATGTTATGAACTACAAACAATCTATGGTTCTTGAGTCAATGAATCAATTGAAAGGGACTACAATTAGACATTTTTAAACTGTGCCAGTAAAGATGACAAAGTAATCTGCTCTTATGGTTATGTTTACGTTTTTTCCAGACACTTCAATCTGACACTCTTGTTAATGTTTGACGTCAGGCAAAACGTCTTCAGCCACTGTAGGACGGAGAGCCGCTGGTTGGCATTTGACTGCAGTGTCTGTGGGTGTACCAGGAAAGGACGTTAGAAGTTAGGTCCCCATGATATCAAAGCTTCTTACCATCTCCACTGCAGCCCAGTCGATATCAATTTTAAAAAACTGGAACAATAGATAGTGTAGCACAATGTACAACTCCAGTTTGCCTATTGTCCCAACAAATGTCAATTATACATTTTTACATACGTCAGAGTGCATTTTATTTTATAGCTCTGCTTTCAACGCCATCCTGACCCACAAACTGGTTAGCAGACTCAGGGCTCTGGGTGTAAATCCTGTAATAACAAATTTCGATTTTTTACATTATCATAAGAATGTGTATCCCCAGAATGGACGCAACACTACCATGGTACACATGAGTACATGAAGGAGCTGTGGGACCTGACACTACCATGGTACACATGAGTACATGAAGGAGCTGTGGGACCTGACACTACCATGGTACACATGAGTACATGAAGGAGCTGTGGGACCTGACACTACCATGGTACACATGGGTACATGAAGGAGCTGTGAGACCCGACACTACCATGGTACACATGGGTACATGAAGGAGCTGTGGGACCCGACACTACCATGGTACACATGAGTACATGAAGCAGCTCTGGGACCTGACACTACCATGGTACACATGAGTACATGAAGCAGCTCTGGGACCTGACACTACCATGGTACACATGAGTACATGAAGGAGCTGTGAGACCCGACACTACCATGGTACACATGAGTACATAAAGCAGCTCTGGGACCTGACACTACCATGGTACACATGAGTACATGAAGCAGCTCTGGGACCTGGCATAATGGTGAGAGGACAAGTCTCAGTGTAAACAAAACAAAGTAGATGTTTTACATTATCATAATGTGTATCCCCAGAATGGACCCGACACTACCATGGTACACATGAGTACATGAAGGAGCTGTGGGACCTGACATAATGGTGATAGGACAACAGTCTCAGCGTAAACAAAACAAAGTAGATGGTGATACTTGACCATTCTCCCATCTACTGTACATTGACATGGAGATGATCAGCAGCTTCAAGTTCCTGGGCACCCTGATATCCTTTTCTGCCTTCAGTTACTTCACTCAAAGTCCCATTTGTGCTTCTCCACTACCCTCAAACTTGCTCCACCACGACCTATGTACCAACTACAGTGTCTTTTATTGCCATTACACATGTAAATAAAATGTCCATATTTACGGTAAGATTTATTTATGGTAACATTGCACATATTGTAACAGTCCCTTGACATACATGACTTAACTACTTTGCATAATGCTCAGTTTACCCACTAAGAAATCATACATTTATTAAATCTGCATTATGTATTACTGTGTCCAATTGATTCTGGTTGGTTGTAATGTTTTTGAAAACTTTCACTACACAACTTTTTTTTGTTGATGGACAATCCTGTCGGAAACTTTAATAATATCAATTCTTTTGGGACACATTACCAATTAACATTGGCTGCAGTATTCCGAACTTACTAGGTAGTCATGCAATAAACGTTTTGGATAATTCCCCTTAAATTAATTATTTAAATCAAATCGAATTTGTCACATGTGCCAAATACAACAGTGAAATGCTTATTTAAAAACCCTTAATAACCAACAATGCAGTTTAAAAAAAGACAAAAAAAGTAAATCATTAAAGAGCATCAGTAAAATAACAATAGCGAGGCTATATACTGTACAGGGGATACCGGTACAGGGAATGTTCGGGGGCACCGGTTAGTCAAGTTAATATATACATGTAGGTAGAGATATTAAAGTGACTATGCATAGATAGTAGCAGCAAATAGTCTGGGTAGCCATTTGATTAGATGTTCAGTAGTCTTATGGCTTGGGGGTAGAATCTGTTTAGAAGCCTCTTGGACATAGACATGGCGCTCCGGTACCACTTGCCGTGTGGTAGCAGATAGAACTGTAGCTGTGGCTCCACTGGCAATCCCAGCCTAGGAATGCTGAAACCCCCGAAGTGAAAATGAAAACCTTCTCCATGGTTAAAGGGTATGTGTTCCCCCTGAAAAAAAGGGAAGGGGGGGGTCATTAAAGTCCATAAGTAACACTTGTTGGAGAGCACAATACTCTAAGTGAAGGTAGTTTGGGATTTCATTTATCCATTACATTCTTAGGGGGACCATGGAAGAATAAGGCTATAAAATGCTGTCCCACAGTTGTGAGAGTGATTAGGTGATGTTTTACTGATGTGGGCCGTGTTACTTCAATGATCATGGTTTTGCATCTAACCTTCCACCTCCAGAAGCCAGTCCCCCCAGAAACATATGACTTTTCTCTCTATTGCTCTTTGATTGGTACCAGGTGGGGAGCACTCTGCTTTGAAGAGAGAAGCTATGTCTGGCCAAAAGAGGTTTCTCAGCATAGATGAAACACTCTCTGAAGAGGCTTCAGTGTCTATTCATGTAAGGCAGGAGACCTAGACACTCCAGACCTCTTTGAATCTATAAAGTAAAAAAAAAAAAATGAATTAACCCTGAAGAATTTAACTATACTTGAGACTCACTACTCAAGAGCATCCTATATCCTGCTTTCTAAGTAGAACTTTGTGGCTGACTCCATCATGGCATCCCTCTCCAATGTACGAATGTATCGCACTGGAACCAACACGACCGCTTCCTGTGCCTCGTCAACAGTTTGTGCTAACTGGATCTTAAATTGTTTGTTTATTGAACAGTGTTTTGGGAAAAATTTGCAAAATAAACTGATTATCACTACCCTTAAAAAACATTGACTGCCAACAAAAGGAAACCAAATCCATGTGGAAAAGTCTTCATGAACATCTACAACCCTAATATTTTTTTTCTAACTTAATGCAAATGAACATTAACATAACATCCATCACAGTATAAAGTACTTACCTTCTCCAACTTCTCTCTGAAGTTATATTCCACCATTTCTTTCAGTTCTGGCACAGGAGGTTGTAGGCCATATACTTGCCTGTATAGCCTCTGAAAAAATGTGTCTTTACACCCCCATGTACTAGACAGACAGCAATCATGTGGCCCACCTGCTTGTATACGCCATCATAGAGTGCTGTCACACAGAAGACAAACAGTAAATAAAGGACACATTACATACAAAAATCAAATGTCTTACTCAAGTCATATATATTGCCATAAACAAACGTGTCTTTGTTGGTGTAAAAGTGTAACTCACCTTGAGAGTTGCAAGAAAGGCATTTTTGCCAATCAGGTCCCTCAAATATTGCAGAGGAATGGATGGCACTCATTAGCAGCCAGAGAAATTCTCTTGAGGGACCACCCTCATCAGCTGCCCCTTTTCCGTCACCATCCCTAAAAACCATGTCTATTTTTGCCTCCGGATTAAAGCGGGCTCTCTTAAAGCCTCTCATTGCACAATCATAAACGTTGTCCCTCATCACGTTAATTCGGTTGGCATCTCATTAACTTCAGCAGTGTTTGGAGGTCAACACTAAAGTCTGAAATGTCAGAATATAACAGTGCATGTGACAGATGGAAGTGTCTGGGGAAAAAAAGGAACAATAGACAGGGATAAGGTCATATCATCATAGTAATTTTAAAGTCCCGTCTTGATTGTAGTCATTCTAAATTGTTTGATTGGTAAGAAACTGGAACCCATGTATCTAAAGTCTGTAGTTTATAGCATTACTCCCAAGCACAACTGACCTTAGACGACATTTGACTGTCGATCTGAGACACACTGAAAGCACAGGACATCAGAAACCTCAGTTGCTCTTGAGTGATGGCATAACAAGGCGCACCTCTAGCTCCTCTCTAAGTCTGAGGAGCCCGGTAAGTGGAACTGGCTGTGACAATAATACACTGTGTTTAGGCTTACTTTATGTTTTGTGACACAGCCCACCCCCCTCGTTCCAAAAACACTTAAATTATAGTAACTGTCACAAATTGTGGCCAAGTAATGTTTTTATAATATTGGATTTTAAAGCCAAGACATAAATAGAAATGTTGACCAAGAACAAATAGAATGGGCAGCAGGAGAACGAAGAGTGAAAAAAAAACATTTATCAGCCTCCCCCTAGCACACTCAAGGCTCCTCTGCATGGTTTCCATTCTGCAAGACGACAGTTTTGTGAAAATAGAGACCATGGATGCGACTGAGATTCCTGTTCAAACAGTGCCATAGTACTAACGTTAACGTTCCTGGTTTATGTCTGAAGTTGTTAATTTCTACATCATAGGCTTAGATGAAATATTCATATTTCAAAGGGTATTCAAAAATATATCTGTGCTGTTGGAAAGCTGATGTTATTATATGTTATTATATTAGCAAAGTTTTTACTAGGTTGTCCTAGGTCAAATGAGCATTGTAAATGTTTTCATGCTAATCGCGAGCTAGCGCGGCTAAGGCTAGGTAGCATTGCCAGCCTGCATGAAGTTTTAGACCTTCAGTTGTTGTTTTGCCTAAAAATACAAAAACATGTTTGACGTCAGTACTCCTCAATAATAAGTCACCTTTATGTAACTAGCAGGGCTGTAATAATATTACAAGACGGCGCCGTTCACTGTGGCTATGGCCGGGGTGTGCAGCTAAGGAACGTTATCAAGCGAACTAGTAACTAATTTAGCAATTCAGCCATTTAAATACCAGCATTCATTACAACAAAATATATATATTCTACATATACTAGCTAAATATAAAATACTCCCTTGGCCTAATCTGACTTACAATATTAGCGACACATAGGCCTAAGTTACTTGCACTGCTGTCTCAGTGTCTGAGCCTCCAACATAGCTGCATAGCCATACACAGATCCGTCCTTTGTGTTAGCTAGCAGATCAACTTTATGATTAAGTAATAATAGTATTTAAAAAGAATCAACCTTCTTAACGTGGACTGAAGGGCATCAAGTTTGCAGCGGATATGTAAGTTCCTTCTCGCCATCTTCAATTGTGGTGTTGTTGCATCAAACTGACTGTACACCAATTTAATGAAAGGAGGAGCTAGGGAAATTGGCTGGTAAAATTAGCATATTAATTAAAGAACCCGTTAAGTTAGCGTGTGTAGGTGTATATTTAGCAGCTGTAGGCGTTAATTTGACGTGTGCAGGACGGCTTGCAGCCGTTTATTTAGCACATTTGCACGCACTTATTTGACGCGTATAGGTGTTCATTTAGCGCGTGAAGACGTTCATTTAACGCCTGCGCGCATTAATTTAGCACCTGCACACGTTAATTTAGTGCCTGCACGTGTTAATTTAGCGCCTGCACCTGCTTACTTTACACACGCAGCATGAAAAATATCGCGTTTTGACCACGTGCTTTAAGACCCAAACGGCGTTCCATACAAATCCCCGTCATTCGCATGTAGAAAAGTTGCCTTGTGAGAATTAGTCAGCGAGTGGGTAACCTGCCTCTACCATCAGTTCTATTGGCCAATGTGCAATCACTGGAGAATAAACTGGATGAGCTCCATTCGAGACTATCCTACCAATGGGACATTAAAAACTGTAATCGCTGATGTTTCACCGAGTCGTGACTGAATGACAACATGGATAATATGCAGTTGGCTGGGTTTTCCGTATATTTATCACCACAAACCAACGCTGGCACTAAGACCGCACTCAACAAGCCATAAGCAAACCAGAAAATGCTCATCCAGAAGCGGCACTCCTAGTGGCCTCATTTCTACCAGCATGTCACATGTGCAACCAGAGGGGGAAAAAACTAGACCACCTTTACTCCACACAAAAATACGCATGCAAAGCTCTCCCTTGCCCTCCATTTGGAAAATCTGACCATAATTCTATCCTCCTGATTCCTGCTTACAAGCAAAAATTAAAGCAGGAAGTACCAGTGACTCGCTCAATACGGAAGTGGTCAGATGACACAGTGCTATGCTGCAGGACTGTTTAACTAGCAGACTGGAATATGTTCCAGAATTCATCCAATGGATTTGGGTACACCACCTCAGTCACCGGCTTCATCAATAAGTGCATCGATGACATCCTCCCCACAGTGACCGTACGTACATATCCCAACCAGAAGCCATGGATTACAGGCAGCATCCGCATCGAGCTAAAGGCTATTATGGACTACAAAGGGAAACCCAGCCACGAGCTGCCCAGTGACGCAAGCCTACCAGATGGGCTAAATGCCTTTTATGCTCGCTTTGAGGAAAGCAACACTGAAGCATGCATGAGAGCACCAGCTGTTCCGGACAACTGTGTGATCACGCTCTTTGTAGCCATTGTGAGCAAGAACTTTAAACAGGTCAACATTCACGAGGCCGTGGGGCTAGACGGATTAAAAGGACATGTACTCAGAGCATGCACGGACCAACTGGCAAGTGTCTTCACTGACATTTTCAACTCTCCCTGACCGAGTCTGTAATACCGACATGTTTCAAGCAGACCAACATAGTCCCTGTGCCAAGAAAGCGAAGGTAACCTGCCTAAATGACTACCGCCCCGTAGCACTCACGTTGGTAGCCATGAAGTGCTTTGAAAGGCTGGTAATGGCTCACATCAACACCGTCATCCCAGATGACACAATCTCAATCGCACTCCACACTGCCCTTTCCCACCTGGAAAAAAGGAAATCCTATGTGAGAATGCTGTTCATTGACTACAGCCCAGCATTCAGTGTTCAACACCATAGTCCCCACAAAGCTCATCACTAAGCGAAGGACCCTAGGACTAAATACCTCCCTCTGCAACTGGATCCTGGACTTCCTGATGGTCGTCGCCCCCAGGTGGTAACGGTGGGCAGCACCACATCTGCCACGCTGATCCTCAACACAGTGGCCCCTCAGGGGTGGGTGCTTAGTCCTGTAATCCCTGTTCACCCACGACTGCGATGCCAAGCACGACCCCAACACCATCATTAAATTTGCTGACGACACAACGGTGGTAGGCCTGATCACCGACAACGATGAGACAGCCTATAGGGAGGAGGTCAGAGACCTGGCAGAGTGGCTCCAGGACAACAACCTCTCTCTCAACGTGAGCAAGACGAAGGAGATGATCGTGGACTACAGGAAAAGGAGGGCCGAATACGCCCCCATTCACATCAACAGGGCTGTAGTGGAGCAGGTCGAGAGTTTCAAGTTCCCTGGTGTCCACATCACCAACAAACTAATATGGTCCAAACCCCTGGGGCTATAACAACACTGTACAGCATGTGTTTGATTGGGTTCCTAGAAACACTTTTATTTTATCCTAATGGTGCTGATTAGACTGGCATCTGATGGGTGTAATTGGTTTGTTTGGGCTGACCTAATTTAAATGGAGCTGTGCAACATCCCCTGTTCTGGAGAAGCTTGTGTTTCTGATTCATTCCATCTGGTTCAAACCCACAGCCCAGGCCCTGTCCCTTGACTCGAACGGCTGCTGTTCACCAGAGCATGTAACCAAATGGGTTGCACCTAATTAAAAATCAAATTGTGGCCATCCCCATGTGTATTGCTATTGATTACCTATAGTCCCATGCAAATAAATATGTTTTGACACTCCTATGATGTAAATCTTGCTTTTCATGAACAGGACCTGTGACTTGATTTGTAGCATGTGAAGGAGGTTAAAATGTAACATTGTTTGCAGTTTGGCGTTTCATTTCCTAATGGAGAGCAGCAGAGCCCAGTTGTTGGAAACTCAGGCACTGCTGTCACTAGCTCTAATCAACAGCGTGGAAACATTGGATTGATTTATTTGAAAGTAGTTCAGCTGAGTTTCCACCTCCGGCTTTGTGAAAAAAAGTTTTGTCACCTCCCCTCGCTGTAAGATAAAAGTATCCAAAGTTAAAGGATGTTTCAGTGGTGAAGTGAGATACATAGCTTCTATGGGATTTGGATGTTACAGAATGTTACATTTTTGCTGAGGATGAAGCTCCAATGGTTTGTGTGTATTGGGGAAACAACTCTGTGGTCGGTATGAGGATGAGGGGACCCAGGCTAGTGCTGTTTCTGCCCCTGGCACTACTGATCCTGCAGGGCCGGGGCTTTGAGCTGCAGGACACCATCCATGCTCTCATCGAGGAGAACATCCATCTCCATGACCAGCTGGAGAACCTCACTCAGGCCCTCAGAGAGCTCAAACAGCTGCTGTGGCACCATTCCAACGGTCAGCTCTCTCCTTTACACAATGCTGTTTCTAGCTCTACCTCCTCTTTCCTATTGCCTCAGTTTTCTCATATCTTGTGTTCCATCCCTATTTCCCTCTTACTCTGTACTTCTTTAACCTCATGTTACATTTTTGGTTCAGGTGTTCATCTCCTTTTCTATTCTCCTCTTGACAGTTACAGAATTTATTTTCTCTCCTTTGCACCCTCTCCGACACTGAAATAGAGTTTCTGAAGTATTTGTGCTGGTCATACATAAGAACATGATTAAATATGGGAAATTGAATTTCATGTAGATGATCAAAGTAGGATTTTGGAAATTAGGGAATTTAACACACTATATACTGCACAGTTAATAGAGTAATTGATTGATGTTACATCTGTTTCCAGAGTATATTTTAACTTGGTATAATAAGCATAATTATTTGGTGTTTTGGATACAGACCCTAACCATGAGCATGACGTGGATATTCAGCATCTCTGGGATGAATGGTCAGAACATGGTCAGTAACCAATCTGATTTCTCCTTTCCCCTCTCCTCTGCAAATCTAACCATTGCACACTGTATATCCAGCCATAACATATATCTGCAGTGAATATATGAACAGATCTAGAGCAAGGGCACTGCATTCAAAGAACAGGGGAAAGAGATGGCATAGAGCGTTAGTCCACATTAATCATACGCCTAAATGAAGCAGCTGGGTCCCAGTGGTGGTGTTACCACCACCACTGGGCCAATACCACAGGCAAAGGTTTTTTGTACATCAACTCTTCTACCTAACACCAACAGTACTGTAAAATATAATTGTCTTGTGACAAGATAGCCATAAAAATAAATGTAAGCCCATGATTTCAGTGGTTTGTTTGATGTAATGCAGTCCTAAATATGCAGAGATATACAGTACCAGGCAAAAGTTTGGACACCTACTCATTCCAGGGTTTTTCTTTACTTTGACTATTTTCTACATTGTAGAATAATAGAGAAGACATGAAAACTATGAAATAACACATGGAATCATGTAGTAACCAAAAAAGTGTTAAACAAATCAAAATATTTTATATGTGAGATTCTTCAAAGTAGCCACCCTTTGCCTTGATGACAGTTTTGCACACACTTGGCATTCTCTCAACCAGCTTCATGAGGTAGTCACCTGGAATGCATTTCAATTAACAGGTGTGCCTTGTTAAAAATTTATTTGGGGAATTTCTTTCCTTAATGCATTTGAGGCAATCATTTGTGTTGTGACAAGGTAGGAGTGGAATACAGAAGATAGCCCTATTTGGTAAAAGACCAAGTCCATATTATGGCAAGAACAGCTCAAATAAGCAAAGAGAAATGACAGTCCATCATTACTTTAAGACATGAAGGTCAGTCAATTCGGAACATTTCCTGAACTTTGAAAGTTTCTTCAAGTGCAGTCGCAAAAACCATCAAGAGCTATGATGAAACTGGCTCTCATGAGGACCGCCACAGGAAAGGAAGACCCAGAGTTACCTCTGCTGCAGAGGATAAGTTCATTAGAATTACCAGCCTCAGAAATTGCAGCCCAAATAAATTCTTCACCGAGTTCCAGTAACAGACACATCACAACTACAACTGTTTAGAGGAGACTGGTCGAATTGCTGCAAAGAAACCACTAGTAAAGGACACCAATAAGAAGAAGAGACTTGCTTGGGCCAAGAAACACGAGCAATGGACATTAGACAGGTGGAAATCTGTCCTTTGGTCTGATGAGTCCAAATATGAGATTTTTGGTTCCAACCGCTGTGTCTTTGTGAGACGCAGAGAAGTTGAACGGATGATCTCCGCATGTGTGATTCCCACCGTGAAGCATGGAGGAGGAGATGCGATGGTGACACTGTCTGTGATTTATTTAGAATTCAAGGCACACTTAACCAGCATGGCTACCACAGCATTCTGCAGTAATACACCATGCCATCTGGTTTGCGCTTAGTGGGACTATCATTTGTTTTTCAACAGGACATTGACCCAAAACACTTCCAGGCTGTGTAAGGGCTATTTGACCAAGGAGAGTGATGGAGTGCTGCATCAGATGACCTGGTCTACACAATCACCCAACCTCAACCGAATTGAGATGGTTTGGGATGAGTTGGACCACAGAGTGAAGGTAAAGCAGCCAACAAGAGCTCAGCATACGTGGGAACTCCTTCAAGACTGTTGGAAAAGCATTCCAGGTGAAGCTGGTTGAGAGAATGCCAAGAGTGAGCAAAGCTGTCAAGGCAAAGGGTGGCTACTTTGAAGAATCTCAAATACATTTTGATTTGTTTAACACTTTTTTGGTTACTACATGATTCCATGTCTTATTTCATAGTTTTGATGTCTTCACTATTACTATTACAATATAGAAAATAGTAAAAATAAAGAAAATCCCTTGAATGAGTAGGTGTGTCCACACTTTTGACTGGTACTGTACGTATTTGGAAAGTGAAGCTAAAATTGTTTTGGCTCTATACTCCAGGATTTTGGATTTGAGATTGAATAATGAATACGAGGCGACAGTACCAAATGTCACCTTCAGTTGAGGGTATTCGCAAATGTATTTATTTTTTCCATTTGTGACTCCAAAATGACAAGACATGATATTCATAATAAGTTACTTTTGAGCACTAACTACTGTGAGGGAGGTCTACCTGGTAGTAGTTGTAGGTTTTTACATTACCCAAGATCAGTCTGTGCTTTTATTTGACCATGAGGAAAAAGAGCTACTGTGTAAATACCACAACGCAGGTTTGATTGATTTGAGCCCATAGTCACTGTACAAATGGTCAAGGTTGTTCTCTGTCTTGCAGGCATCAGTGCAGAGACCCATCTCCTGTTGGAGCATGCTCTGTGTGGACATGACGCCCATGGTTCAGCCAGTCCTCTCCATGTGCACCCCCCCCTCTTTTTGATAACGCTCCCCTGTATCACTGTCCTCCTGCTGGGAGCATTTTAGGCTACATTGACTGGTTTAAATTGGCTGTCATCATTGGTTGGACAATCTCTACAGGGCTTTTTGCAAACTGCAAAGGAACATATTGGTGATTAGAGAAAGTGCTTTCAGAATAATATGGTGCTCTTGAAACGGCAGTATTTGGGTTGCTAGCTGATTGACTGACCATTAAATGCTTGTCTCGAAATAAGACCTTCAATCGTATTATAATGAATCAATGTGATATATTGTTTGGTCTGCTATGAACTATATGTAGTGAAATGTATATGCACTTTTAGTGTATTTGGAAATCACAATCACCAGTGAGGCAATGTTAAGTTTTATGCATGAATGCCTCTGATTTTTCAGCTGTCTTAGACCAATGATGTGATATTGTTAGCTTAGCATAGCTTTGAGCTTTATATAATGTGCAATCACTGTTGTGTTGGACACAATATGGTCTACTTCCCGATTCTCCACACTTCTCCCAAAGTGTGCACACTTCCGATCATGTCATTAAAAGCAATGGATTGGTGTAATCATTGTCTGGAGTTTCCACCATTGCTGAATTCATGACACATTCAATGAATGTGCACACTTTGGGAAAAGGGTGGAGAATCAGAATGTAGCCATGGTCTCCCTGCAGTGATATACAAAAATGTTACTGAAAAAAAAGTGTCTGAATAAAACTTACAAACCAAGCAACAGCTATAATTTTTGGACTGGTAGCCTTTGCACCAGGTTGTTCAAATGTTCACTACTTCACTGTCAGTAAATCAGGAGTAATTGTAAATGGTGAACAACTTCTGAGATAAAAAAAAAAGTCTGTATCATTGCCATTTTTATACCCCAGAAGAAGAAGATGCTTTGTGAATGCATACTACCCCTTAAACAAAAATACACCATGTGTAGCCCAAGTCAAATCAAGCTAGTTTATTTTATCCATAATATTAACAGGTATAAAACTAACAAAATGTCCCTTTGGACAGAACATTTTCTACAGGGTGAGCTAGTCTTGATAAACATGCACAAATAAGAGACATTGGACCAGAAAAAAACAACAATGCATTGTCACAATTAAAAACAAATAAGTTAAAGCTTAAACATAAAAAAATAATCATGTCTGCATATCATTGTAAAACAAATAATAGGTCTCAGTCTTGGTTTATTGATGTAACTAGTTAAACTAACATGACGTGTAATGAAGCATATAACTTACGTGAATAAATATCATAATTAATAGGGAATGTATAGGTCTTTAGGTCCTGTCGATCATATCAACCCACTTCACTAGCTGCAGGCAAATTCAAATCTGGACCTTGAAGCCAGTTCCACTGCTGTTTTTCATTATTTCCCTCTAATCAGGCACTGATTTAGACATGGGACACCATGTGGGTGCAATTCATTTCCCAGGTAGAACAGGTCATGGCTACAGGGACACAGTCTTTTCACAACACTTTGATACAAAGTGATTTTTGTAGCAGGTTAAGAAAGCATTTTCGCTAACCTTAACCTCAGTCTCCTAACCTGCTACGAAAAAGTCACTCCGGTATCAAAGTGCCGTGATAAGCGTTTCCCCATGGCTAGAACGGATGCAGCTAATGTCAAAGTGAGATCAAAAGTTGCATGTTCGAGTGGCGTTGGGGGAATTTTTGCATTTTACCTAACACTAACCTAATTCTCCTAACCTGCTACGTACATTTGTATAACCTGCTGCGTAAGTTCTCCTAACCTGCAAGGAAAAGTCCCTTCTGACATTCGCTGCATCCCATCTAGTCAACCGATAGAGCAGCACTACTCTGGACCTCCAGGCTCAGATTTGAAGACCCCTGCATTAGGGTACTGTTTTTTGAATGAGCATTTTGCTAATATTGCCAATATGGTGTCCAGTACAGCTCTATTGCCGTTTAAAACTGAGCGACTCCACAACATGAAATTACTTCCTGTAACGCCCATGACAAAATTTCACACCATCGTCAAAGGGAGTCGCAAATTTGTCAACAAGGTATTTGCGGAAAGTAATCGCATGTTGAATTTCTCAATTTCGAACAACTCTGGCGGTATCATGCACTGACTAGCCCAGAGATAAATGTGATAGTGGAAACCACGCTATTGAATTTGAGTGCATTCAATACTCTGTCTTAGTTGTAGGTCAAATCACACCATTATGTGTGCACGTAGGGGTTCTAGTCTGTCGACCGTGTGTGTGTGTGCACGTAGGGGTTCTAGTCTGTCGACCGTGTGTGTGTGTACGTAGGGGTTCTAGTCTGTCGACCGTGTGTGTGTGTGTGTGTGTGTACGTAGGGGTTCTAGTCTGTCGACCGTGTGTGTGTGTGAGTGTACGTAGGGGTTCTAGTCTGTCGACCGTGTGTGTGTGTGTGTGTGTGTGTGTGCGTGTGTGTACGTAGGGGTTCTAGTCTGTCGACCGTGTGTGTGTGTGTGTGTACGTAGGGGTTCTAGTCTGTCGACCGTGTGTGTGTGTGTGTGTGTGTACGTAGGGATTCTAGTCTGTCGACCGTGTGTGTGTGTGAGTGTACGTAGGGGTTCTAGTCTGTCGACCGTGTGTGTGTGTGTGTGTGCGTGTGTGTACGTAGGGGTTCTAGTCTGTCGACCGTGTGTGTGTGTGTGTGTACGTAGGGGTTCTAGTCTGTCGACCGTGTGTGTGTGCGAGTGTACGTAGGGGTTCTAGTCTGTCGACCGTGTGTGTGTGTGTGTGTGTGTGTGCACGTAGGGGTTCTAGTCTGTCGACCGTGTGTGTGTGCGCGTGTGTACGTAGGGGTTCTAGTCTGTCGACCGTGTGTGTGTGCGCGCGTGTGTGTACGTAGGGGTTCTAGTCTGTCGACCGTGTGTGTGTGCGCGCCTGTGTACGTAGGGGTTCTAGTCTGTCGACCGTGTGTGTGTGTGCGCGCGTGTGTACGTAGGGGTTCTAGTCTGTCGACCGTGTGTGTGTGTGTGCGCGCGTGTGTGTACGTAGGGGTTCTAGTCTGTCGACCGTGTGTGTGTGCGCGCGTGTGTGTGTGTGTACGTAGGGGTTCTAGTCTGTCGACCGTGTGTGTGTGTGTGTGTGTGTGCGCGCGCGTGTGTACGTAGGGGTTCTAGTCTGTCGACCGTGTGTGTGCGCGCGTGTGTGTGTGTGTGTGTGTACGTAGGGGTTCTAGTCTGTCGACCGTGTGTGTGCACGCGCGTGTGTACGTAGGGGTTCTAGTCTGTCGACCGTGTGTGTGTGTGTGTGTGTGTGTGTGTGTGTGTGTGTGTGTGTGTGTGTGTGTGTGTGTGTGTGTGTACGTAGGGGTTCTAGTCTGTCGACCATGTGTGTGTGTGTGTGTGTGTGTGTACGTAGGGGTTCTAGTCTGGCGACCGTGTGTGTGTGTGTACGTAGGGGTTCTAGTCTGTCGACCGTGTGTGTGTACGTAAGGGTTCTAGTCTGTCGACCGTGTGTGTGTGTGTGTGTGTGTGTACGTAGGGGTTCTAGTCTGTCGACCGTGTGTGTGTGCGCGCGTACGTAGGGGTTCTAGTCTGTCGACCGTGTGTGTGTGCGCGCGTGTGTACGTAGGGGTTCTAGTCTGTCGACCGTGTGTGTGCGCGCGTGTGTACGTAGGGGTTCTAGTCTGTCGACCGTGTGTGTGTGTGCGCGCGTGTGTACGTAGGGGTTCTAGTCTGTCGACCGTGTGTGTGTGTGCGCGCGCGTGTGTACGTAGGGGTTCTAGTCTGTCGACCGTGTGTGCGCGCGTGTGTGTGTGTGTGTGTGTGTGTGTACGTAGGGGTTCTAGTCTGTCGACCGTGTGTGTGTGTGCGCGCGTGTGTGTGTGTGTACGTAGGGGTTCTAGTCTGTCGACCGTGTGTGTGCGCGCGCGCGTGTACGTAGGGGTTCTAGTCTGTCGACCGTGTGTGTGTGTGTGTGTGTGTACGTAGGGGTTCTAGTCTGTCGACCATGTGTGTGTGTGTGTGTGTGTGTACGTAGGGGTTCTAGTCTGGCGACCGTGTGTGTGTGTGTACGTAGGGGTTCTAGTCTGTCGACCGTGTGTGTGTACGTAAGGGTTCTAGTCTGTCGACCGTGTGTGTGTGTACGTAAGGGTTCTAGTCTGTCGACCGTGTGTGTGTGTGTGTGTGTGTGTGTGTGTGTGTGTACGTAGGGGTTCTAGTCTGTCGACCGTGTGTGTGTGTGTGTACGTAGGGGTTCTAGTCTGTCGACCGTGTGTGTGTGTGTGTGTGTACGTAGGGGTTCTAGTCTGTCGACCGTGTGTGTGTGTGTGTGTGTACGTAGGGGTTCTAGTCTGTCGACCGTGTGTGTGTGTGTGTATGTGTGTGTGTACGTAGGGGTTCTAGTCTGTCGACCGTGTGTGTGTGTACGTAGGGGTTCTAGTCTGTCGACCGTGTGTGTGTGTGTGTGTGTGTGTGTGTGTGTACGTAGGGGTTCTAGTCTGTCGACCGTGTGTGTGTGTACGTAGGGGTTCTAGTCTGTCGACCGTGTGTGTGTGTGTGTGTGTGTGTGTGTGTGTGTGTGTGTGTGTGTGTGTGTGTGTGTGTGTGTGTGTGTGTGTGCACGTAGGGGTTCTATTCTGTCGACCGTGTGTGTGTGTACGTAGGGGTTCTAGTCTGTCGACCGTGTGTGTGTGTACGTAAGGGTTCTAGTCTGTCGACCGTGTGTGTGTGTACGTAGGGGTTCTAGTCTGTCGACCGTGTGTGTGTGTGTGTGTGTACGTAGGGGTTCTAGTCTGTCGACCGTGTGTGTGTGTGTGTGTGTACGTAGGGGTTCTAGTCTGTCGACCGTGTGTGTGTGTGTGTGTGTACGTAGGGGTTCTAGTCTGTCGACCGTGTGTGTGTACGTAGGGTTTCTAGTCTGTCGACCGTGTGTGTGTGTGCGTAGGGGTTCTAGTCTGTCGACCGTGTGTGTGTGTGTGTGCGCGTGTGCGTAGGGGTTCTAGTCTGTCGACCGTGTGTGTGTGTACGTAGGGGTTCTAGTCTGTCGACCGTGTGTGTGTGTGTGTGTGTACGTAGGGGTTCTAGTCTGTCGACCGTGTGTGTGTGTGTGTGTGTACGTACGTAGGGGTTCTAGTCTGTCGACCGTGTGTGTGTGTGTGTGTACTTAGGGGTTCAAGTCTGTCGACCGTGTGTGTGTGTGTGTACGTAGGGGTTCTAGTCTGTCGACCGTGTGTGTGTGTGTGTGTGTGTGCGCGTGCGCGCGTACGTAGGGGTTCTAGTCTGTCGACCGTGTGTGTGTGTGCGCACGTAGGGGTTCTAGTCTGTCGACCGTGTGTGTGTGTGCACGTAGGGGTTCTAGTCTGTCGACCGTGTGTGTGTGTGTGTGTGTGCACGTAGGGGTTCTAGTCTGTCGACCGTGTGTGTGTGTGTGTGTGTGTGTGTGTGTGTGTGTGTGCGCGCACGTAGGGGTTCTAGTCTGTCGACCGTGTGTGTGTGTGTGTGTGCGCACGTAGGGGTTCTAGTCTGTCGACCGTGTGTGTGTGTGTGTGTGTGAGCGCACGTAGGGGTTCTAGTCTGTCGACCGTGTGTGTGTGTGTGTGTGTGTACACATAGGGGTTCTAGTCTGTCGAGTGCGTGTGTGTATGTACACATAGGGGTTCTAGTCTGTCGAGTGTGTGTGTGTGTGTACACATAGGGGTTCTAGTCTATGTCGAGTGTGTGCGTGTGCACACATAGGGGTTCTAGTCTATGTCGAGTGTGTGTGCACACATAGGGGTTCTAGTCTATGTTTCTATATATGTGCAGGACTGTTCTCTAGTCTATGTCAAGGTCAGAATCATCGCTCTGTGTGATGGCGCCGTTGCGGATGGTCTTAGTGACAAGGACAGGTTTGTCCGGCAGCAGCCCATACTCCTGCAGCAGCGCCTCCACATCCACAGCATAGAAGTCCTCTCCTAGCTGGTCTGTGATGCGCACAAAGTTCCCAATCAGGTCTCCTCCTTTGTACACCAGCAGGGCTGGCAAGGCGCTGCCCCTGAACTGGGCACTGGTGCCGATAACCGACCCACGCACGCTACAGAACTTGACCAGGGGGTATTCCTGTGCCAGGCACAGCAGGCTGCCCATCATGGCCTCGCAGGCAGGCACCTCACCCTCGTAGATGTGGATCATAACCAGGCAGGCCTTGTCCTCCTTGTCCACAGCCTCCAGGAACTCCTCGCCACTATTGAGCTCGTAGACCTGCTCGAAGCGCTTACCGCGTAACACCTTCCGACGCATCTCCTCGATGCGCCGCTTCCTGTACTGCTGGAGGAAGTCCTCGTCATCCTCGTCTTCCTGGAGCATGTTGTACTCCTGCATGGTCATCTGAGGGATGGGGAGGACACACTCAATAACAACTTTTCTGAAAAACTAAATTCCATTTTAGATCTTTTATTTGTGCGTTGGCGTCCTCAACTCAAATGTATGTCATATTGGTATACGGAACTATTATGCTGCAAAGCGTTCAGTATCCCTCTCCCCTTCTTCACTCACCTTGTGTTTGATCTTGTCCTGCATCTCTTTCTGTTTAATGGCATCGGCTTCGTCGTCCAGGTCGGAGCGGCAGGTCATGGACAGCTTCTTGATGAGTCTCTCCATCTCCTCCTTCTGCTCCTGCTTCTGCTCCACCTTCAGCTGTTTGTACTTCCTCCAGTCATTAATCACCCCCTTAGGCCCTGCACACATACCATCATCATCACTTTGGTACAACTGTGCCAATGTACAGATGCAGCTGCCTACAACAACACTTCTTCATAGTCATGGTTGATAGACGACTGGGGTATCTTCAACAAAATGTTAAAATTGTTAAAAAGTGTTCAAAAATGTATGCACCGCAACAATGTAAACCCCAGGCGTGTGTTACCTGTGTTGACGGCACTACCGTCGGCGCTGTATTCTAGCTCAGGCTCCAGTACATCTGGGTTGCGGATGGTCTTGTGCTCCCCCTCGTCATCCTCCTTGTCACTTTCCTCATCCTCACTGCTGCTGTAATAGTACTGCAGCTTCTCCCCCAGGATCTTGTCATCCAACGTTGTCATGACTTCACACCTAACTGGAGAAGAGTTCAGTTGTGAGAGAAGAGGACTGGAGGCAGACAACCCCTGCAGAAAATAAATATTTTGAATAGGCAAACTAATGGAGTAAGCATGATGGTGTAACGTTTCAGTGTGAGTGAACCGGAGGCAACTTTGTCAGGTCATTGTTGACATTGTGCATGCTCACTAGTCATTATACACACAGTCATTCTGAAGAGTTGAATAGAATACCACTTAAAAAATGTCCATTGTGTACATAATCACAGGCTACCTGGGCATTGTCATGATAGTGCACCTGGGGGAATGTTTTTGTGAGTGTGGGGACTGAACTGAAACAGGATAACTTCTCAAATAACAAATAGCAACAAATAGCCTTGCTTAACTAACTAGACTAATCAAATACATTTTTCTCCAAAATATAGGCTAAGTATGACATCATAACAATGCATACACAAATTGTTAATTATGTTCTGACAAGCTAACCTAGAAGGCTACATAACTGACAAGTAGAATAATAACTAGAAAGGCGAGTTGCTTCCGGCAATGTACCAATGCTCCAGCTTAATGGTCATGCCTAGACGGGATGCCGTTTATCTCAAATTGACTTGAAGTTGCATTTTAGCTTACCCTAACCTACTACAAAAAGTCAGTTCTGACCAACTGTATACCGTCTAGTCAAAACCCATCTTCAAACGTCAGTCGGACAGAGGACGAGTCGGAAATGGGTGCTTCTTGTCCTAGCCTAGCTAAACATGAGCACAATTCCCTGTCGCATTTTAAGCTCTGCCCACCCAAACTCGTGATTTGTTGGGAGAGTTGTCTTTCTCCCACAGTCCTTACCTTCCTAACAGTACTAGGCATGTGTTTGTAGGAGTTATAGTTACAAAACCAAAATGTACATTTACATTTTACATTTAAGTCATTTAGCAGACGCTCTTATCCAGAGCGACTTACAAATTGGTGCATTCACCTTATGATATCCAGTGGAACAACCACTCTACAATAGTGCATCTAAATCTAAATGTACTTTGAAAGAAGTAACCAATATTCATGCCTCGTTTAGAAAATGCCACCAGAGGGCGTCAGCGTTTGAGGTTTTAAAACGTAAGCCTAGCACACTAAGAGAAGACTTCGCACTAAACACATTAGGGCATCACTTAAGCCTTTTGGCAGTAGGAAATGGGGCAATGAGACCATTAGGTCTACCACCTGTATTCACAAGGCAGTAATCTGACAGATTACCACAAATGTAATCTCTGTGGATTAGTTCAGAGCCCACATATGAAGCAATGTTGTTGAGCCGAGAGTTCTGACCTCAACCGCACTCAAGCTAACAGGCTAGTTTGCTAGATACTTCCAGACACAAATGAGATCACGCCTCACTCCGACCATTTTACTCGCCCTAGCAGACCTGGCTAGGCTGTTTTCATGTTATCCAGAGCGTTGATGTTGGTAACTGTGCTGCTGCAACAATTTACTTTCGTTTTTCTGCTGACGTTTACTGGACACCGGTCATATTCAACCCGTGTTGCGCGTTCGTAAATTCATCAGTTATTCTGTGCTCTGGTACTCAGACGAGAGTGCTCTGAAATCGGAGTAGATAGCCAGAGCGAATTTACAAAAGCACTCAAAAATAAGAACGGATATTTCCTGGGGACAGAAAAAGCACCGCATTGTAGGATGGCCCAGTTAAGGTAAATGGTAGCTACTACTGACTACTTGCGCGAACTGTGAAAAATAAAGATACCCTGGGGAATGACGATAACCAACAAACGTTTTCTGGTGTTCCCCATATGATGTACATGCACTTTCACCCTGGGTCTGTGATATCGGCTTTTTGCATGGGTGTTCTACTGTAATTCAAAACCAAGCAGAGACTGCCAGCTAGGAATGACAAAGAGAGCGTTACTTAGCTAGAGAACTAACGCTGAATAACTCGTTCAGTGCTAACGTTACTTAGCTAACTTAGCTCTCTTTTTGGCATTCCTTGGAGCTTAACTACCAAACGAAACGAGCTGTATTGCTAATCAAGCAGATACGGTAGGCTAGTGGAAATGGGCAATCCAATTAAAGCTGGATTTCCACCAACTAGCCTAGTACTAGGCCGTCTTGACGTCTCCAACCTTTGCAGCTAACTACAAACTAGCTCGCTAACGCTCAGCAATTCTTGAATTTCTACTTCGACATTCAATTGCAGTCAAATAGTTACTTTTATATGAAGCTAGATTGACAAATAATATTATATCAACCTTACCTCGATTGTTTCAAATCCTACTTCCCTAGCGCAGCGTTGACAAACAAAAAACGTTTTCTTCAAATTTGTGTTTCCGAATCGCAACCAACATCAAGGTGTATACACCGCCACCTACTGTAATGGAGTGTAAGGCCGGTAATTTCTCCTATCAAGCCCTTTCTCCGCATACTGCTCTGGAGTGTGAATTCATTACACTTTGTGACACAAAAGGTAAGGGGAAAAGGGAAGAAAAATTGTCCTTCCAGCTACCCCTACACCCATTAAAACCAGCTGCCACCACAATATCTATTTCCTGGGATTTACGTTCCATTTCTGCGGTACAGTTGATAACCATGGCAATGAACGCTAAGAAACCAACCTTACTGAATCACGTTATGTCTATCACTCTCTATTGGCCTCGGCCTATTCACAGGGAGCCTCCTATGATCCCTGAACCCATCTCCCATCTTTTGGGCTCACAATTGGCGCAGCGGTCTAATGCACTGCATCTCAGTGCTAGAGGCATCCCTACAGACACCCTGGTTTGAATCCAAGCTGTATCACAACCGGCCATGATTGGGAGTCCCATAGGGCGGCGCACAATTGGCCCAGCGTCGTCTGTGTAAGGGTTTGGCTGGGGTAGGCTGACTTGCCTAGTTAAATAAAGGTCAAATAAAAAAACTGTACTACTCTTTTCACTGCCTCAGCATATGACACTTGCAGGGTTGGGGAGTAATGGATTACAAAACAAATCATTAGAACTGTAATCCGTAATGTTACCAGCTAAAATATTGTAATCCTTTTGAAAAAACACATGATTACTTGTAGGATTACTTTTAAATTTAGAAAGGATGTGACTTTTTTTTGACAGCTTTCCTTTTTCTCAATTACATTCAAATCAACGGTGAAAAAAGGCTCAAATTTTAATTTGTTCTGCCTGAGCGGGTCTGACCACAAGTCAGAGACCACTAAAATGATACACAAAATGCATTTGATGGATTGCAGGAAAATAGCAGGAATAGGCTTTTGTAGGCTACAGTCCAAGCTACTGTATGTCTTCCAATGGAGCAGTGGGGATTTTGACAAGTAAATATTGGTAGGGCAAACTCAATAATTGTTTTGCCACAACACTAAACAATACATTAATTGCACTATAACGGCGACAAGCGGTGCCCACACACTGTTAGAGCCTTCATAAAGCTGTCCCAACAGCAGAGCTTTCTTTCCAGCACAATGTAGTGAATTCTTACCACCGCTAAACCTGTCAATCAGCGGAGCCTTGTCTGGCTTCGAAACAATTAATTCAGCCTTGTTTACTGCCTTCTTAAAAAACATAGCTGATATGGCTGACCATATCTCCCTGGCATATTACATAATTTCTGCAGCAAAAAAAAACATTTTTGGACTCACCTTGTTGTGCGCAGCGATCCTTCTGTGGCAAATTTTGTCATCAAAGAAAAAGATTTACAATTCCGAGTTGGATGACCGTTCAAACCGTATTTTCTCAGTCTGACTTCCCAGCTGCAATGCTTGCGGTTAGCCACTGTCACCGAATCCTTCCAAAGAACTCATTGTTGAATTTGCGATTTCCAACTTGTTGTGCAATGTTTATGTCCAATGGCCGATGAGCACCGATACGTTTTATCTATAATTTATCTTAATAATTTATCTTCATATGACAGGGATTAAAAAGGATTTGCCAGTAGATTGTTGACTTGATACATGATGATGACTGCTAGCTAAGATTTTTAAAGTAAGATGTTGACATGATCAGTCCAATCAAAGCTAGATATAACGTGATTTGACGTCATTTTATCTGCAGCCAAAGACCTTGAGCCTCCTAGGAAGGGCACTTCTAATCTAAGTCTTTGGCAGGACCCAAAGGGCTCACATTCTTGATGTCTTCCCTTACTAAAGGCAGGTGATGTAATGTCCCCATGAGTGACAGTGCAATGCTGAGCCAATCACAGTGAAATGCTCCTATTTTCTGCCTGCCTGCCCCAGCACCACAGAAGGCACTGAGCTAGCCTGAAACACTTGCATTTTGGAGCTGCCTGTTTGTATGCGGCTTTATTAACTCAATGATATATATTTTTGTTACATTGTTTGCAAACTGATATGTGACACGTATTAATGCCAAAATAGCATGCTAAACAGGCAAGCCCCCCCCCATATATACACCCAAGTCCCATATATACACCCATTTTATTTGTTTATTTTTTTTTCAAAAAATGTGGGGCTCAAAACAGGCTCTGCCCCACTTGCCATGAATGACGGGTTGCCACTGCAATGGCGTGACTGCTGTTGGCATCCAAAGATTATTACATTTTACATCCAAAGATTATTACATTTTACATTTTAGTAATTTAGCAGACGCGCTTCTCCAGGATGCTTGCAGGTAAGTGTAACAGTGTAGGTTCCGTCCCTCTCTTCGCCCCAACCCGGGCTCAAACCAGGGACCCTTGCACACATCAACAACTGACACCCCACGAAGCATACCCATCACGCCACAAAAGCCACGGCCCTTGCAACGCAAGGGGAAACCCTACTTCAAGTCTCAGAGCGAGTGACGTCACTGATTGAAACACTATTAGCGCACACCACCGCTAACTAACTAGCCATTTCACATCGGTTACACTCACCCCCCTTTTGACCTCCTCCTTTTCCACAGCAACCAATGATCCGGGTCACGGCACCAATGTAACAGTGTAGGTTCCGTCCCAATCTGGGCTCAAACCAGGGACCCTTGCACACATCAACAACTGACACCCCACGAAGCATCGTTACCCATCGCGCCACAAAAGCCGCGGCCCTTGCAACGCAAGGGGAAACCCTACTTCAAGTCTCAGAGCGAGTGACGTCACTGATTGAAACGCTATTAGTGCCCACCACCGCTAACTAACTAGCCATTTCACGTCGGTTACATAAGGATGACAGTAGTGCTATCACAGGGTGACAGCGTAACCTAGTGGTTAGAGTGTTGGACTAGTAACTGAAAGGTTGCAAGTTCAAATCCCTAAGCTGACAAGGTAAAAATCTGTTGTTCTGCCCCTGAACAAGGGAGTTAACTTGTCATTAAAAATAAGAAATTGTCCTTAACTGACTTGCCTTGTAAAAAAACATATTGATATTAAGGCTACATACCACATTGATGTCAATCACACCACTGCTCTCTCATTTAGCTATTTGCGCCGTACGGATTATGGATGTTGTGAATATGGATGGCTGTTCACAAATGTATGTGTATTTTAATCCAATAATGGTTGAATTGAAGAAGTTTAAGCTACCTATGAATCATTGTTTTTGCGACCAGGGGTGTATTCATTAAGGAAACCGTTTACTGTTTAAGAACCAAACAGAAGATAAAAAGAGAGCAAATAAGAGTTTCTATTGTACAAATTCAGGTAGGTCCCTCCCGTTTCGTTCCGTTTGCTTCCATTTAAGAAACGTTTTGCAACAGAATTGGCGTAATGAATATGCCCCAGTGGCAGCCAGTATAAAATGCACTCTTGCAACAGCAGCATAGTGCGGATCCCAGCCAATGGAAAAAAATTGGGGGAGTTCCTCCCTTCTCAACTCCCCCGTGGTATTGTGCTGCATACTGTCAAAAACAATTTTAATTTAAGAATACCGCAAGTGGGGATTTTATTGCTGAATCGAGTGCTGATTAAAATCATAGGCCTAATGAACACATGCTCAAACTTGTGCACTTTTGATAGACTTACAATGCTGCAAATTATCAAGATATCAAAGTGTCACCAACAAAAGCGTAAACAATAGGTCTCTATAGAAAATGCAACATATGGCATACATTTTTCACATGTAAAAAGTGCTTTTCAAGCATTACATTCCTAGAGCAGCATTTATTTTTAACTCAAAGCAATGAGCCCAATCAGTCGTCCATGACAACAGAATCATAAACAACATAGTAGGCCAATTAGTCTTTCGTTTTTGGGTTATGCTCAGGTAAAACAATTTGGCTGATCTACAGTGGCTTCGGGAAATTATTCAGACCCTTTAACTTTTTCAATTTTTTTTTACGACAGCCTTATTCTAAAATAGATTAAAGAAGACAACTCCTCGGCAATCTGCACACAATACCACATAATGACAATGCGAAAACAGGTTTTTAGGAAAAGTTAAATATCACATCTACAGAAGTATTCTGACCCTTTGCTATGAGCCTCGAAATTGAGCTCAGGTGCATCTTGTTTCCATTGGTCATCATTGAGATGTTTATAGAACTTGATTGGAGTCCACCTGTGGTAGATTCAATTGATTGGACATGATTTGGAAAGGCACACACACACACCTGTGGAATGTTGTCCTACTCCTCTTAAAAACCTCTTAGGGACGGATCCCTTAACGCTCGAATCCCGTTAGCGGGATAGATTTGACAACATCCGGTGAAATTGCAGAGCGCCAAATACAAACTACAGAAATATAAATATTTAACATTCATATAAATACAAGTGTAATACATCAAAATAAAGCTTAACTTCTTGATAATCCAGCCGCTGTGTCAGATTTCAAAAAGGCTTTACGGCGAAAGCACACCATGTGATTATCTGAGGACAGCGCCCCTCATACAAAAACATGAAAACCATTTTTCAACTAGGCAGGTGCGACACGAAAGTCAGAAATAGTGATATAATAAATGCCTTACCTTTGAAGATCTTCATCTTTTTGCAATCCCAAATGTCTCAGTGACACAATGAATGGTCGTTTTGTTCGATAAATTCCTTCTTTATATCCCCAAAATGTCAATTTATTTGGCGCGTTTGATTTAGATATACACCGGTTCCAACTCGCCCAACATGACTACAAAGTATCTAATAAGTTACCTGTAAACTTGGTCCAAACATTTCAAGCACATTTTTCAATATTCTGAGTAGATAGCCCAGCCATCACGGCTAGCTAATTTGACACCCACCAAGTTTGGCCCTCACCAAACTCAGATTTACTATAAGAAAAATTGGATTACCTTTGCTGTTCTTCGTCAGAATGCACTCCCAGGACTTCTACTTCAACAACAAATGTTGTTTTGGTTCCAAATAATCCATAGTTATATCCAAATTGCTCCGTTTTGTTAGTGCGTTCAGGTCACAATCCGAAGGGTGACGCGTGAGCGCATTTCGTGAAAAAAAATGTCTAAATATTCCATTACCGTACTTCGAAGCATGTCAAACGCTGTTTAAAATCAATTTTTATGCTATTTTTCTCGTAAAATAGCGATAATATTCCAACCGGGCGACGTTGTATTCATTCAAAGACGGAAAGAAAAACATGGAGTCCTCTCGTGGATGCGCATCTCCAGTGTCATTGTTCCCTGCCTGACCACTCACAAAAACTTCTGCTGTTTTTCGCCCAGAGACAGCAGAGACGTCATTCCACTTTCTGGCGCCTTCCGAGAGCCAATGGAAGCCTTAGAAAATGTCACGTTACAGCAGAGATGCTGTACTTTTGATAGAGATGCCACAGAAGGAGAACAAATTGTCAGACAGGGCACTTCCTGTATGGAATGTTCTCAGGTTTTGGCCTGCCATATGAGTTCTGTTATACTCACAGACACCATTCAAACAGTTTTAGAAACTTTAGAGTGTTTTCCATCCAAATCTACTAATTCTATGCATATTCTCGTTTCTGGGCAAGAGTAGTAACCAGTTTAAATTGGGTCCGTTTTTTATCCGGCCGTGCAAATACTGCCCCCTAGCCCCAACAGGTTAAACTCACAGACATTGTTCTAACAGTTTTAGAAACTTTAGAGTGTTTTCTATCCAATACTACCATGCATATCCTTGCTTCTGGGCCGGAGTAACAGGCAGTTTACTTTGGGCACGCTTTTCATCCGGATGTGAAAATACTGCCCCTAGCCCAAAAAGGCTTTGCAAAGTTGCTAATTTTTTCGAGATCTGGAACACGGTGTGGTACACGTCAATCCAGAGCATCCCCAAACATGCTCAATGGGTGACAAGTCTGGCGAGTATGCAGGCCATGCAAGAACTGGGACATTTGCAGTTTCCAGGAATTGTGTATAGATCCTTGCGACATGGGGCCGTGCATTATCATGCTGAAACATGAGGTGACGGAGGCAGATGAATGGCACAACAGTGGGCCTCAGGATCTCGTAACTGTATCTCTGTGCATTCAAATTCTGCTCATTGTCCGTAGCTTATGCCTACCCCACCGCCACCATGGGGAGCTCTATTCCCAATGTTGAAATCAGCAAACCACTCGCCCCCATCTGCCATCTGCCCGGTAAAGTTGAAACCGGGATTCATCCGTGATGAGCAGCTCAAGAACCTGGTGAGGACTACAAGCATGCAGATGTGCAGAAATTCTTCAGTTGTGCAAACCCACACTTTCATCAGCTGTCCGCATCTACACTACCGCTAAAAAGTTTGGGGTCACTTAGAAATGTCCTTGTTTTTGAAAGGAAATAACTTTTTTTTTGTCCATTAAAATAACATCAAATTGATCAGAAATACAGCGTAGACATTGTTAATTTTGTAAATGACTATTGTAGCTGGAAATGGCAGATTTTTTATGGAATATCTACATAGGCGTACAGAGGCCCATTACCAGCAACCATCACTCCTGTGTTCCAATGGCACGTTGTGTTAGCTAATCCAAGTTTAGAATTTTAAAAGGCTAATTGATCATTAGAAACCCCTTTTGCAATTATGTTAGCAGAGCTGAAAACTGTTGTGCTGACAAAGAAGCAATAAGACTGTCCTTCTTAAGACTAGTTGAGTATCTGTATTGAGCATCAGCATTTGTGGGTTCGATTACAGGCTGAAAATGGCCAGAAACAAAACTTTCTTCTGAAACTCGTCAGTCTATTCTTGTTCTGAGAAATGAAGGCTATTCCATGTAAGAAATTGCCAAGAAACTGAAGATTTTTCACAGAACAGCGAAACTGTCTCTAACCAGAATAGAAAGATGAGTGGGAGGCCCCGTTGAACAACTGAGTACGAGGACAAGGACATCAGTGTCTAGTTTGAGAAACAGACGCCTCACAAGTCCTCAACTGGCAGCTTCATTAAATAGTACCTGCAAACCACCTGTCTCAACGTCAACAGTGAAGAGGCAACTCCAGTGTGCTGGCCTTCTAGGCAGAGTTGCAAAGAAAAAGCCATATCTCAGACTGGCCAATAAAAATATTAAGATGGGCAAAAGAACAAACACTGGACAGAGGAAGATTGGAAAAAAGTTTTATGGACAGACAAATCTAAGTTTGAGATGTACGGATCACAAAGAACATTCGTGAGACGCAGAAAAAAATAAAAGATGCTGAAGGAGTGTTTGACGCCATCTGTCAAGCATGGTGGATGCAATGTTATGGTCTGGGGGTGCTTTGGTGGTTGTAAAGTGGGAGATTTCTATAGGGTAAAAGGGATCTTGAAGAAGGAAGGCTATCACTTTTTGCAACGCCATGCCATACCCTGTGGAAAGCATTTAATTGGAACCAATTTCCTCCTACAAGAGGACAATGACCCAAAGCACAGCTCCAAACTATGCAAGAACTATTTAGGAAAGAAGCAGTCAGCTGGTATTCTGTCTATAATGGAGTAGCCATCACAGTCACCGGACCTCAACCCTATTGAGCTGTTGTGGGCGCAGCTTGACCGTATGGTACATAAGAAGTGCCCATCAAGCCAATCCAACTTGTGGGAGGTGCTTCAGGAAGCATGGGGTGAAATCTCTTCAGATTACCTCAACAAATTGACAACTAGAATGCCAATGGTCTGCAAGGCTGTAATTGCTGCAAATAGAGCATTCTTTGATGAAAGCAACGTTTGAAGGACACAATTATTTCAATTAAAAATCATTATTTATAACCTTGTCAACGTCTTGACTATATTTCCTATTCATTTTGCAACTCATTTCATGTATGTTTTCATGGGAAACAAGGACATTTCTAAGTGACCCCAAACTTTTGAACGGTAGTGTATGTCATTCTTGGCCCTCATCATATCCACCACTGCCCACCGTTGCTGGTCAGTCAGCACACGGCCACGGTCACCACCATGGGGTCTTCTATCAATTCTGAGGGTAGAACAGAGTATACTGTCAATAGATCATACTGTAAGAATACTGTAACATGTTTGTGAATTTACATGCATTACAATATGTAATGGTAAAGCATAGTGCATATCCTGCGGACTTACCAGTTTTCTTGGCGAAATGTTCTCATCATCGAATTGGGGTGAACTAATCTGGCAGCCTCTGCCATGGTAAGGCCTTTGTTTATCACATGGTCAACGACGATGGCCTGGTCTTCATTAGCCCCAACATTTCCCTGCTGTCTGCCTCCCTCTCTCTTTGACGGGGCCCATGCCCACCACCTTGACCTCTGATGGGGCCCATGTACACATCTTTGTCCACGAGCTCTTTGATTTCTTCCTCTCCTCTGCAGTCTATCCTGCTCCATGTTGAAAGAAATTGCAAGTGTTCATACACCCCCTTTTGTATGGTAAACAATTGTGGTTACCTCTATGTGAAATCAATTAGCAATAACAACTGGTCATTATGTATGGTTATTATGTATTATGCATGTCATTTAGATGTTTATACTTTACAAACACATTTTATTCTTGTAGTTCTCAAAATCCATATATAGAAAACAAACCAGTTTAAAATCTATAGGTTTACCAAACCGGGAAGTTATTAATCATTAAGCGCAGTTAGATTAAGTAATTGCCAAGTGTATTTAAACAAAATAAAATCATATGAGAAGTATTGTGAGCATTCCATTGTGAAAGGCAATTCATTTATATGAAAGGTATTTCAGACGAAACACTGATTAGGTTGAGTGAAAAAGTCACTGTGTGATTTTTGTGTGTTGGACTTAGTCAAATTGAAAATGTGCTTAAAATTGAGAAAAAACATGTTTTTATGATCTGTTTTGAGTTTTGTTCTAAGAGTTGTGAAATTTTACCACATACTTGTGAAAATAGTAACAAAGCAATAATTTGTATTGATTTATCCTGCTACCAGTCACTTTCTCCTTACCCCTGCCTACATGTACAGTTGAAGTCTAAAGTTTACATACACATTAGCCAAATACATTTAAACTCAGTTTTTCACAATTCCTGACATTTAAACATAGTGAAAAATCCCTGCCTTAGGTCAGTTAGGATCACCACTTTATTTTAAGAATGTGAAATGTCAGAATAATAGTATAGAATGATTTATTTCAGCTTTTATTTCTTTCATCACATTCCCAGTGGGTCAGAAGTTTACATTACACTCAATTAGTATTTGGTAGAATTGCCTTTAAATTGTTTAACTTGGGTCAAACATTTCAGGTAGCCTTCAACAAGCTTCCCACAATAAGTTGGGTGAATTTTGGCACTGTCACGACTTCTGCAGAATTCGGTTCCTCTCCTTGTTCGGGCTCCATTTGTTTTGTCTGGTTGTCACACACCTGGTTTCAATTCCCTAATTACATGTTGTATATGTTCCCTCTGTTTCCCCCCATGTCCTTGTCGGGAATTGCTTATTGTAAGTACGTGTGCTTTATGTGACTGGTGCGATAAGAGGTTTTGTTGCCCATGTGTTTTGTTATTTTTGTATGCTGGTAGTTATGTACATTAAACGGCTCCGGCTATTTACCAAGTTCTACTCTCCTGCGTTTGACCTCCATGCCACCAGTTACGCACCCCTGACAGGCCCATTCTGCCTGACAGAGCTGGTGTAACTGAGTCAGGTTTGTAGGCCTCCTTGCTCGCACGCGCTTTTTCAGTTCTGCACACACATTTTCTATAGGATTGAGGTGATGGCGGAACGATTTGACTAGTGCAGTGTTAGCTAGCTAGCTACATAGCTGTCTTTGTCATAGCTTGATAATTGCGTAGTTTAGTAATTATCGAGGCTAGCTAGGTTAGCTAGGTTAGCTAGCCAGCTATTTCCGTCCCCCGCGACGCCATTGTTCCATACCCAGCCAACTATTACCGACGAGCAGCATTGTAGAAAATAAATACATTACAAAGGAACGTCTTGATTAGTGTTATGTTATGTTAGCTAGCTACAAAGTTGCTTTTGTATAATAGCCAACCTCTACCGACTAGCAGCACTGTAGAAACTATTACATTACAACGGAACGACTTGATTAGTGTAGTGTTGTGTTAGTTAGCTAGCATTTTCGTCACTTTAGTCAATAAGATTTTCGCAACGTAAGCTTAACTTTCTGAACATTCGAGACGTGTAGTCCACTTGTCATTCCAATCTCCTTTGCATTAGCGTAGCCTCTTCTGTAGCTTGTCAACTATGTGTCTGGCTATCCCTGTTCTCTCCCCTCTGCACAGGCCATACAAACGCTTCACACCGCGTGGTCGCTGCCACTCTAACCTGGTGGTCCCAGCGCGCACGGCCCACGTGGAGTTCCAGGTCTCCGGCAGCCTCTGGAACTGCCGGTCTGCGGCCAACAAGGCTGAGTTCATCTCAGCCTATGCTACCCTCCAGTCCCTAGACTTCCTGGCGCTGACGGAAACATGAATTACCACAGATAACACTGCTACTCCTACTGCTCTCTCCTCGTCTGCCTACGTGTTCTCGCATACCCCTAGAGCATCGAGCCAGCGGGGTGGTGGCACTGGAATCCTCATCTCTCCCAAGTGGACATTCTCTCTTTCTCCCTTGACCCATCTGTCTATCTCCTCATTTGAATTCCATGCTGTCACAGTTACCAGCCCTTTCAAGCTTAACATCCTTATCATTTATCGCCCTCCAGGTTCCCTTGAAGAGTTCATCAATGAGCTTGATGCCTTGATAAGTTCCTTCCCTGAGGATGGCTCACCTCTCACAGTTCTGGGTGACTTTAACCTCCCCACATCTACCTTTGACTCATTCCTCTCTGCCTCCTTCTTTCCACTCCTCTCCTCCTTTGACCTCACCCTCTCACCTTCCCCCCTACTCACAAGGCAGGCAATACGCTTGACCTCATCTTTACTAGATGCTGTTCTTCCACTAATCTCATTGCAACTCCCCTCCAAGTCTCCGACCACTATCTTGTATCCTTTTCCCTCTCGCTCTCATCCAACACTTCTCACTCTGCCCCTACTCGCATGGTATTGCGCCGTCCCAACCTTCGCTCTCTCTCTCCCGCTACTCTCTCCTCTTCCATCCTATCATCTCTTCCCTCTGCTCAAACCTTCTCCAACCTATCTCCTGATTCTGCCTCCTCAACCCTCCTCTCCTCCCTTTCTGCATCCTTCGATTTTCTCTGTCCCCTATCCTCCAGGCCGGCTCGGTCCTCCACTCCTGCGCCGTGGCTCGACGACTCACTGCGAGCTCACAGAACAGGGCTCCGGGCAGCCGAGCGGAAATGGAGGAAAACTCGCCTCCCTGCGGACCTGGCATCCTTTCACGCCCTCCTCTCTACATTTTCCTCTTCTGTCTCTGCTGCTAAAGCCACTTTCTACCACTCTAAATTCCAAGCATCTGCCTCTAACCGTAGGAAGCTCTTTGCTACCTTCTCCTCCCTCCTGAATCCTCCTCCCCCTCCCCCCCTCCTCTCTCTCTGCGGATGACTTCGTCAACCATTTTGAAAAGAAGGCTGATTACATCCGATCCTCGTTTGCTAAGCCAAACGACGCCGCTGGTCCTGCTCACACTGCCCTACCCTGTGCTTTGACCTCTTTCTCCCCTCTCTCTCCAGATGAAATCTCGCGTCTCGTGACGGCCGGCCGCCCAACAACCTGCCCACTTGACCCTATCCCCTCCTCTCTTCTCCAGACCATTTCCGGAGACCTTCTCCCCTACCTCACCTCGCTCATCAACTCATCCTTGACCGCTGGCTACGTCCCTTCCGTCTTCAAGAGAGCGAGAGTTGCACCCCTTCTGAAAAAACCTACACTCGATCCCTCCGATATCAACAACTACAGACCAGTATCCCTTCTTTCTTTTCTCTCCAAAACTCTTGAACGTGCCGTCCTTGGCCAGCTCTCCTGCTATCTCTCTCAGAATCACCTTCTTGATCCTAATCAGTCAGGTTTCAAGACTGGGCATTCAACTGAGACTGCTCTTCTCTGTGTCACGGAGGCTCTCCGCACTGCTAAAGCTAACTCTCTCTCCTCTGCTCTCATCCTTCTAGACCTATCTGCTGCCTTTGATACCGTGAACCATCAGATCCTCCTCTCCACCCTCTCCGAGCTGGGCATCTCCGGCGCGGCCCACGCTTGGATTGCGTCCTACCTGACAGGTCGCTCCTACCAGGTGGCGTGGCGAGAATCTGTCTCCGCACCACGTGCTCTCACCACTGGTGTCCCCCAGGGCTCTGTTCTAGGCCCTCTCCTATTCTCACTATACACCAAGTCACTTGGCTCGGTCATATCCTCACATGGTCTCTCCTATCATTGCTACGCAGACGACACACAATTAATCTTCTCCTTTCCCCCTGATAACCAGGTGGCGAATCGCATCTCTGCATGTCTGGCAGACATATCAGTGTGGATGACGGCTCACCACCTCTAGCTGAACCTCGGCAAGACGGAGCTGCTCCTCCTCCCAGGGAAGGACTGCCCGTTCCATGATCTCGCCATCACGGTTGACAACTCCCTTGTGTCCTCCTCCCAGAGTGCTAAGAACCTTGGCGTGACCCTGGACAACACCCTGTCGTTCTCCACTAACATCAAGGCGGTGACCCGATCCTGTAGGTTCATGCTCTACAACATTCGCAGAGTACGACCCTGCCTCACACAGGAAGCGGCGCAGGTCCTAGTCCAGGCACTTGTCATCTCCCGTCTGGATTACTGCAACTCGCTGTTGGCTGGGCTCCCTGCCTGTGCCATTAAACCCCTACAACTCATCCAGAACGCCGCAGCCCGTCTGGTGTTCAACCTTCCCAAGTTCTCTCACGTCACCCCGCTCCTCCGCTCTCTCCACTGGCTTCCAGTTGAAGCTCGCATCCGCTACAAGTCCATGCTGCTTGCCTACGGAGCTGTGAGGGGAACGGCACCTCCGTACCTTCAGGCTCTGATCAGGCCCTACACCCAAACAAGGGCACTGCGTTCATCCACCTCTGGCCTGCTCGCCTCCCTACCTCTGAGGAAGCACAGCTCCCGCTCAGCCCAGTCAAAACTGTTCGCTGCTCTGGCACCCCAATGGTGGAACAAGCTCCCTCACGACGCCAGGACAGCGGAGTCAATCACCACCTTCCGGAGACACCTGAAACCCCACCTCTTTAAGGAATACCTGGGATAGGATAAAGTAATCCTTCTACCCCCCCCCCGAAAGATTTAGATGCAGTATTGTAAAGTGGTTGTTCCACTGGATATCTTAAGGTGAATGCACCAATTTGTAAGTCGCTCTGGATAAGAGCGTCTGCTAAATGACTTAAATGTAAAATGGCCACTCCAATACCTTGACTTTGTTGTCCTTATTAAGCCATTTTGCCACAATTTTGGAAGTATGCTTGGGGTCAATGTCCATTTGGAAGACCCATTTGTGACCGAGCTTTAACTTCCTGACTGATGTCTTGATGTTGCTTCAATATATCCACATACTTTTCTTTCCTCATAATGCCATCTATTTTGTGACATGCACCAGTCCCTCCTGCAGCAAAGCACCCCCACAACATGATGCTGCCATCCCCGTGCTTCACGGTTGGGATGGTGTTCCTCGGCTTGCAAGCGTCCCCCTTTTTCCTCCAAACATAACAATGGTCATTATGGCCAAACAGTTCTATTTTTGTTTCATCAGACCAGAGGACATTTCTCCAAAAGTACAATCTTTGTCCCCATGTGCAGTTGCAAATCATAGTCTGGCTTTTTTATGGCGGTTTTGGAGCAGTGGCTTCTTCCTTGCTGAGCGGCCTTTCAGGTTATGTCGATATAGGACTCGTTTTACTGTGGATATAGATACTTCTGTACCTGTTTCCTCCAGCATCTACACAAGGTCCTTTGCTGTTGTTCTGAGATTGATTTGCCCTTTTCACACCAAAGTACATTTATCTCTAGGAGACAGAAGATGTCTCCTTCCTGAGCGGTATGACGGCTGTGTGGTCCCATGGTGTTTATTCTTCCGTACTATTGTTTGTACAGATGAACGTGGTACCTTCCTGCATTTGGAAATTGTTCCCAAGGATGAACCAGACTTGTGGAGGTCTACAATTATTTTTCTGAGGTCTTGGCTGATTTCTTTTGATTTTCCCATGATGTCAAGCAAAGATGCACTGAGTTTGAAGGTAGGCCTTGAAATACATCCACAGGTACACCTCAAACGATGTCAATTAGCCTATCAGAAGCTTCTAAAGCCATGACATCATTTTGTGGAATTTTCCAAGCTGTTAAAAGGCACAGTCAACTTAGTGTATGTAAACTTCTGACCCACCCACTGGAATTGTGATACAGTGAATTATAAGTGAAATAATCTGTCTGTAAACAATTGTTGGAAAAATGACTTGTATCTTACACAAAGTAGATGACCTAACCGACTTGCCAAAACTATAGTTTGTTAACAAGAAATTTGTGGAGTGGTTGAAAAACGAGTTTTAATGACTCCAACCTAAGTAAACCTTCAACTGTACAAAACCACTCCAGTATCCCTGCCCATTGTACATTTGGTACTGGCACTGACCCTAACCCTTTATATAGCTAATTTTCTCATATTTTTCTTATTTCTCGTGTGTTTTAAAAAAACGACTTTATATTATTTGATATTGAATACAGAATTTTTGGGAATGTGCTAGCAAGTAAGCAGTTCACTGTACTTGTGCATGTGACAATAAAACTTGAAACTCATTTGAAACTTCTGTGTAACTGTTGATGATCATTTTGATTAATTAATTTCATTGTGATATTTGTATTAATTTTCTTGCAGCTCTCTTTACTTTTTTAATAAACACATATGTTGTCCACCAGAAGGAAGATATTTGTATTTTACATTATAAGGTATTTTAGTATGGCAATATACACTTTTATTTTAGGATGGCAATATAAGTATGTGGACACCCCTTCAAATTAGTGGATTTGGCTATTTCAGCCACACCCATTGCTGACAGTTAATTAAAATTGAGCACCCAGCCATGCAATCTCCATAGACAAACATTGTCAGTAGAATGGCCTTACTGAAGAGCTCAGTGACTTCACAGTCATGGGATGCCACCTTTCCCACAAGTTAGTTTGTCAAATTAGAGCTAACCAGGTCAACTGTAAGTGCTGTTATTGTGAAGTGGAAACATCTAGATGCAACAACATCTCAGCAGCCAAGTGGTAGGCCACACAAGCTCACAGAACGGGACCGCCGAGTGCTGAAGCGTGTAGCGCATAAAGATCATATGTCATCAGTTGCTACACTCACTACTGAGTTCCAAACTGCTTTTGGAAGCAACGTCAGCACATCAAATGTTTTTCGGGAGCTTCATGAAATAGATTTCCCTGGCCGAGCAGCTGCACACAAGCCTAAGATCCCCATGCACAAAGCGAGGTCCATACAGAAATGGTTTGTCGGGATTGGTGTGGAAGAACTTGATTGGCCTGCACACAGCCCTGACCTCAACCCTATCGAACACCTTTGGGATGAATTGAAACGCCGACTGCGAGCCAGTCCTAATCGCCCAACATTAGTGCCCAACCTCACTAATGCGCTTGTGGCTGAATGGAAGCAAGTCCACGCAGCAATGTTACAACATCTAGTGGAAAGCCTTCCCAGAAGAGTGGAGGCTGTAATAGCAGCAAAGGGGGTGACCAATAATTTGTATTTATTAGCAAAAGATAGGAAGACAACTGCTGGGCACAGCACATAGCGTTAAGGTTTCACAGACCTAGCTATGAGCCACTAGAGGGTGCTACTAGGATAAGACGCATTAGGCTATAAGCAACTAGACCATATAATCATCCAGGAATACATCTCAAGCAAACTGGGAATAAAATAAAACCGTGATAGGATCTGTAAGAACCAAGAAACACTTAAGCATAGCACTAGTCATATACATAACATACATACATACATTTTAAAAACACAGCCATTTGTCAATGTGTTCCACCTTATAATATTCTTTATCTTATATAAAGTAGTAATAGTCTTTAGTTTAGATTTTTTCGCTGATGCAGTTATAATTTTGTAACATACATTTTACATGATGCACTATGACTATGCAAAGCTGCAAAAAATATTGATTTCGTATCATACCAATAGCGTTTTACCAAAGACTTTTATTTTGAAGGCAGAATCGAAAAACTGGAAGTCTTAATGCTGCTGCCGGACACTAATGTTGCTGCCAAGACACAAATACTTTTTTGATGAACTTCACACTGTCAGCCTCTGGATATACTGAGTCCTCAATAAAGAAGTGAAAAAAAATATACAAAAAAACACTGTCCTTTTCCTGGTTGGTAGAGCACGGTGCTGTCCGGGATCCTTGGGACATCCCTACCTTAAACCCTAAACGTGACCTTAACCCTTACCCTAACCTTATCCTTAACCATAACCCTTACCTTAACCATTTAAAATGTAAACTTCAATGGGGCATGGATGTCCGAAGCACGCCGAAGGTTCCTAGTCTGTCTGAGGCATTGCTTAATTTGAGCCAGATCGGCACCTCTCCGTTTCAACTGTTTTTTTCCTGAACCTATTTGACCAGAATCCCGTACTTGTCGTGGCATGAAAAAATTATAATAAAAACAATCAAAGTTCATTCGACTTGCATCTTCGTTAATTCTCCTGACCCCACAAAAAAACATACTGTAAAAACTCGATTTTCAGCCCGGCCATACATTCTAAGAGTTAATTTGGGTTGGGCTGGCCCAAGTTTATGGTTTGCGCAACATTGTAACCTATGTTTGAGACCAACGCGTGGCTGTGTGAGAAGCCGCCAGTATCTCTCACATAACTAGAATAAGATTCACTTTGTATGATCTCTCTCCCTCTCTGCTCTGATAGACATGAGCCTGCAACTCTCATCTCTCCAGCGTTGCACTTCATCATTTATTTCCTGATTGAATCATTGCCGCGCGAAGGGTTCTGAAGGAACGGCAGCACCCCTGGTAAATAGATATACATTTGCCAAAGTTATAGAATTACTGCTGTCTGTTCATAAATAAATTAAATCATTCAGAATAGACCACTACACCACGAGGATGCCTATAATTTAGCCACAGAGGATCAATAGCTTCTTTAAAGAAATAGCCTAGCTGTGGATTGTAGCCCAATTACAAGGAATAGTCTACAGTCGGGAACGCCTGGCAAATCTTTCAATGAAAATACAGATAGCAGGCAAAACATGCCTTTGGCAATATTTCAAATACAATCAAGGGAAACACAGGTTGGAACGCAAATGGCTCCTGGTGAAAAGAGACGCCTATGCTGTAGGCTACCAAAATATTTGATCAACTTCCAAATATTGTTTTACGAGAGAGAGATAGGCTTTTGGCACGAGCACATCGGCCATCACCAGTGAGTGAGCTGCGCATCACTGGGTGAGTCAGTGAAACTGGAAAGCATTTTTAGGACTATAATTTCCTCATATTGTAGCCTACAATATGTCTCCACACACATAGGCCTAGGGTATTGATTCAAGTCAAAATAGTTTTTATTTGTATTTATTAGGGATCCCCATTAGCTGCCAATATATTAAAGCACTTACATTACATATAAAACAAAAGATAAAACAGTACATCATATAACATTATTACACCACTACAGATATACAATACAAACACCGTTTTTCCCAATTGTTTACACACAAAAATTGGAACTTGAAACGCAATCACTGAAAACTGAAACTCATGTACCAAATCCCTAAACCAAGTCTGCAAAATTGCAAGCACAATTCCTGCTTTACACTCAGTTTTCAATTCTATATCACACTTTTTACAAAACACTACACATTCTCTACATTATGCACAACATTCAAAATGAAAATCTCTTTAGTCCCTTTGGAAAGCAACGCCAATCACAACGCCACACTCTATACACCAATTGGCAACACCCACTCCTCACAGGTGTAAACACTAGTTGCTGAATTGTTCACTTAGAAATCAGAGCTTTAGCACTATAAAAGGCCACAGATGAGCTCTCCTGATTTGGAGGAAAATGGAGGTCAATGGTGAAGCAAGAGCTAGAGGTGAAGGAGTGAGAGGAGGACTAGGACGAGGAAGGACAGCTGTCTCAGATGAGATCAGGGCCACATTGGTTGACCATGTGCTCAACCATGGATTGAGTATGAGATAGGCTGGGCAGAGAGTTCAGCCCAACCTGGGCCGCTACACGGTTTCATCTATCATCCTTACATTCAGAAATGAGAACCGGTAAATTACCTACCATCTACACTATGCTCTTTATGTATGTATACTGCAGTCCGCCATATCAGTAGGCCTATGTTACTCAATGATTGTTGGCCAATGTTAGAGTAATGTAATTTCATATTGAAAGAAAATAGATTATTTTAGTTTACTGTAACCAATCATATCATATTTGTGGATCTTCTGCAAAACTGAGAGACGGCCAGGCCATGGTGGAAGACACTGGCTGTTCACACCAGAACAGGAGACCGCTATTGTGAACTTGGTGGTGGCAAACAATACCATTAAACTACGAGAAATCCAGAACCACATAATTGCAGACAAGACAATATTCAATAACATTCACAAGGTTTCGCTCAAATGGCACCCTGTAGACAATTGGACCGTGTATTACAGCGCAACCGAATCCGGATGAAACAGGTTTACAGGGTGCCATTTGAGCGAAACTCAGAGTGTTGAAGAACAGTGCTATGAATGTGCAAGTACTATACTGTGAATGTCCTATCATATCAACATTGTATAGACACATTACAGTACTGTAATCCAGTGTATTGTGCCTCACCATACTGACCGCTCTAGGCCAATGTCACATATTGTCTTGTTGTCTGTTTCAGAGAGTCTTGGAGCTGGATGCCGCTGCAATTCAGCACGTTTCTATTTACATTGATGAGGCTGGCTTCAACCTAGCCAAAAGAAGGGGACAGAACATTATTAGCTACTGTGCCATTGTGAATGTCCCTGGACAGCGTGGAGGGAATATAACTATGTGCGCAGCCGTTAGCCAGCAAGGCGTCCTCCATCACCATGCCAACCTTGGTCCCTACAACACCGCCCTTCTCATCACATTCCTGGACACACTACAAGGCATCATCATTCCAGCCGAGCAGAGGGTGGACCAGAGCAGCCCAGGTATGTTGACATCTGGGACAACGTGAGTCTCTACTGGGCTGCTCTGGTCCGCAACTGGTTCATCAACCACCCACAATTTATTGTTCTTTACCTCCCACCATATTCCCCATTCCTAAACCCAATTGAAGAGTTTTTTCCTGCATGGCGATGGAAGGTGTATGACCGCCAATCCCCTCGCACGCATGCCTCTTCTCCAGGCAATGTAGGATGCATGTGGTGAAGTTGATGTGGGGGCTTTCGGTGGTTGGATCCGTCACTCCAGAATATTCTTTCACATTTGTTTAGCCAGGAAAAACATCACTTGTGATGTAGATGAGGTGCTGTGGCTAGACCAAAATAGGAGGCAGGATGCAGCCTAATGTCTTTTTTACATTTTGCATGCATTTTTTTTGTACAGAAAACCCTATCTTACTGAATGTTTTTCCTGGTTTTCTCCTGTTGGGTATGGAAAGTGTTACATACAAAACACAAGTGTTAAAAAATACTGCATTTTGGAAATAAATGACAATGTTTTTGTTACTGTATTGCATGTGTGTCTGTGTCACGTCCAGACCAGTAAAGGGGCTGTTTGTTATTGTAGTTTGGTCAGGGTGTGGCAGGGGGTGTTTGCTTAGTGTGGTTCGGGGTTGTTTGGGTTATGTTCTATGTTAGTGTATTTCTATGTTATTTCTAGTTGGTCTATTTCTATGTGGTGTTTATTGGGTTGACCTTCAATTGGAGGCAGCTGCTTCTCGTTGCCTCTGATTGAAGGTCCTATTTATAGGGATGTTTGTTCTATGGGGGTTTGTGGGTAGTTATTTCCTGGTTTAGTGTTTGTTGCACCTGACGGGACTGTTTGTAGTCGTTTGTTTTTGTATACGTGTTTATTTTGTTTTTCCTTCTTCAAATAAAAAAGAAGATGAGTATACATTTTCCCGCTGCGTTTTGGTCCACTCCTTACGACAATCGTGACAGAACTACCCCCCACAAACGGACCAAGCAGCGGAGGAAGGAGCAGCAGGAGGAATATAAGGATTCATGGACATGGAAGGAGATCCTGGACAGGGCAGGACCATGGCACCAGGCTGGGGAGTACCAACGCCCTAAAGAGGAGCTGGAGGCAGCCAAGGCGGAAAGGTGCCATTACGAGGCGTTATACGCGCCGATTGGCAAGTGCGAGAGGCAGCCCCAATAATTTTTTGGGGGGGGCACACGGGGAGAGTGGCTAGGTCAGGTAATAGACCTAAGTCAACTCCCTGTGCTTATTATGGGGAGCAACAGATCATGAGAGCACCGGTGTATGTGGAAGTGCGCACAATCTCGCCCATGTGCACGCACAGTCCGGTGCGAGCGATCCCAGCCCCTCGCAAGTGCCGTGCTAGAGTGGGCATCCAGCCGGGTAGGAGTATGCCTGCACAGCACATCTGGCCACCAGTGCGCCTCCTAGGCCCAGGCTACCCTACGCCTGCTCTACGCACGGCAGCCATCAAGCCTCTGCACAGCCCAGTTCGCCCTGTGCCAGCACTCAGCTCGTGCAGGGCTACTGTTACCATCCAGCCAGGACGGGTTGTGCAGGTGGTGCGCTCCAGACCGCCGGTGCCTACTCATGACCCAGTGTATCCATTTCCCGCTCCTTGCACTAGCCTTGAGGTGCGTGTTTCCAGTCTGGCGCCTCCAAAGCCAGCAACACGCACCAGGCCTCCAGTGCATCAGCCCAGTCCAGTACGTCCTGTTCCTGCTCCTCGCACTAGCTCTGTGGTGCGTGTCTCTAGTCTGGCACCTCCAAAGCCAGCCCCACGCATCAGGCCATCAGTGCGCAGTCCCGTCCAGAGCTTCCGACGACAGTTCCCCGTCCAGAGCTTCCGACGACAGTTCCCCGTCCAGAGCTTCCGACGACAGTTCCCCGTCCAGAGCTTCCGGCGACAGTGCCCCGTCCAGAGCTTCCGGCGACAGTACCGTCTAGAGATGGCCCACAGCCAGCAGAGACGACCCACACTCCGGAGCCAGCAGAGACGGCCCACAGTCCGGAGCCAGCAGAGACGGCCCACAGTCCGGAGCCAGCAGAGACGGCCCACAGTCCGGAGCCAGCAGAGACGGCCCACAGTCCGGAGCCAGCAGAGACGGCCCACAGTCCGGAGCCAGCAGAGTCGCCCTCCAGTCCGGAGCCGGCGCAGCCAGAGTCGCCCTCCAGTCCGGAGCCGGCGCAGCCAGAGTCGCCCTCCAGTCCGGAGCCGGCGCAGCCAGAGTCGCCCTCCAGTCCGGAGCCGGCGCAGCCAGAGTCGCCCTCCAGTCCGGAGCCGGCGCAGCCAGAGTCGCCCTCCAGTCCGGAGCCGGCGCAGCCAGAGTCGCCCTCCAGTCCGGAGCTCCCAGAGTCGCCCTCCAGTCCGGAGCTCCCAGAGTCGCCCTCCAGTCCGAGGTCTCCAGCGACGCGCCTCAGCCCGAGGTCTTCAGCGATGCGCCTTAGTCCAGAGACTTTGGGAGGGGTAAATAATAATAAGCAGTTAGCGGGGGTGGACAGGTTAGGTTGGGGAGAAAGGCCGGAGCCTGAGCCACCTCCGTAGTAGGACTTTGGGGAGGGGGGGTGTAGCACAAGAAACGTCGGTGACGGTGGCCACACTCCCTTCCCTCCCTTTAGTTTGGCGATTATTTTTATGTTGGTTTAATTTTTAATTTTTTGTTGTTGTTTAAGGTGCATCCGGGGTCTGCACCTTTGGGGGGGGGGGTACTGTCACATCCAGACCAGTAAAGGGGCAGTTTGTTATTGTAGTTTGGTCAGGGCGTGACAGGGGGTGTTTGTTTAGTGTGCTTCAGGGTTGTTTGGGTTATGTTCTATGTTAGTGTATTTCTATGTTATTTCTAGTTGGTCTATTTCTATGTGGTGTTTATTGGGTTTACCTTCAATTGGAGGCAGCTGCTTCTCGTTGCCTCTGATTGAAGGTCCTATTTATAGGGGTGTTTGTTCTATGGGGGTTTGTGGGTAGTTATTTCCTGGTTTAGTGTTTGTTGCACCTGACGGGACTGTTTGGAGTCGTTTGTTTGGTATACGTGTTTATTTTGTTTTTCCTTCTTCAAATAAGAAAGAAGATGAGTATACATTTTCCCGCTGCGTTTTGGTCCACTCCTTATGACACTCGTGACAGTCTGTTAATTTATGTATATTTGAGTAGGTATAATTACTGTAACCTTCTTTTACAACCAGCTACAGTGTAACACTGAAAAGGCATAAACCTACTGATGGGATATTCATAGTAGTGTTTTGTGTTGAGCACATCAGGTAGACAGATCTATTCATATCACGCGTATGTGTCATTTTGATGCAAAGAAAACATTTTGGAAAGACAAACAGTTTTGAATGCAGTGTTTGCTTTTGCTAGAGATTTGTAGAGGTTTGTGGTTTTCTGTTTAGAGTTTTTGGAAAATGTCCCAAAAATTCAGCAAACTTGTGGAAACAATTGTGGAAAACTGTAATACCACCATACAACGCATGCGTATATCTGTACCTTTGTGTGTCTCTTGATCTCAGTTTGTAAGTGTCAAAGTAGCTTGTCATTTTGATCATTTGTGCGGTATTAAAAAAAGCTTCTGCCAAAGTCTCCAGTCATGTAGAATTGCATGAAAAGGCCACATTCTTCCTGGACCCTAGGCTACAAAAAAATGTCCCATGTGTGCAACTTCTGTAAGTGCCTCTACTCTACTGCTGTATGCAATGCAAATATGATGATATACAAGAAATGCTATATTATAAAGGTGATTTTCTTTTTTTCTCATGCGTTTTGGTACCTCAGAACTCCCCAGGTCACCCCGCTCTTGGCTCACCTTTTGTTCTGAAAAACTGGTGTGAGGCCAGACAGCTTAAGGCTTCAGAAACAGTTCGGTAGAGTTCGTGCATATATTATGACTTGTTTTTTTCGATTGTTCAGGCAAACAATTTTTTTTCTTGAGGCAAGCTGAAGTCTATGCCCCTTCGTCGGTGATTGGTCAATATTAGGGATTCTTCAGGAAAGTCTTTGTCATTCAATGAGAGATGACTCGTTTTCTTGCATTTATTTGTATTTTTTATTGAGAAATACTGCACCTGTCACGCCCTGACTTTAGAGATGTTTTATTCCTCTATTTGTTAGGTCAGGGTGTGATGTGGGGTGGGCATTCTATGTTGTATATTTCTTTGTTTTGACCGAGTAGGGTTCCCAATCAGAGGCAGCTGTCTATCGTTGTCTCTGATTGGGAATCATATTTAGGCAGCCTTTTCCCACCTGTGTTTTGTGGGTAGTTATTTTCTGTTTAGCTTATGTGCCTGACGGAACTGTGCGTTTTTGTTTTTCCCTTTTGTTATTTTGTTTGAGTGTTTCTTGAAAATAAATATCATGAACACTTACCACGCTGCGTTTTGGTCCACTTCTCCTTCAACTACAAACGACAAGCGTTACAGCACCAAACATCTTAGATGTAAAATTGCACGACAAAGATCTCGGCAAAAAGGATGTTAATTCTGTTTTTTCTCTTCTGGTTAACACTGTAGACCACTTGCAGACAGAGCTCTCAAAATGTGGTAAAATGTTGGCTGACGTGTGTGTTGACATGGCCTCCTTTAGGCACAACTCCTTGCACAGAGCTTCTCTGGCATCCACTTCTGTTCAGACCACTGAGGGCCAAGCTGGCACCTCAGAACAGTCAAGACAAGGCCATGCTGCAGCCACCCCCTGCAGGATCTTCGGATAACTGCGTCACCCTCTACTTCCTCAATCCTTTCTAGCTCTCTTGTTCATGGTGATTTGAGTAGATGTCATGTGGGGGCGATGCCCATTAACCTCTATGGGCTAGGTGGCACCAAATCGTCCCACCTACGTAACAGCCAGTCTAATCCTGTGGCGCGATTTTCAAAACGTTTGAAATGCTATTACTTCAATTTCTCAAACATATGACTATTTTACATCTATTTAAAGACAAGACTCTCGCTAATCTAACCACACTGTCTGATTTCAAAAAGGCTTTACAACGAAAGCAAAACATTAGATTATGTCAGCAGAGTACCCAGCCAGAAATAATCAGACACCCATTTTTCAAGCTAGCATATAATGTCACAAAAACCCAAACCACAGCTAAATGCAGCACTAACCTTTGATGATCTTCATCAGATGACACACCTAGGACATTATGTTATACAATACATGCATGTCTGTTCAATCAAGTTCATATTTATATAAAAAAACTGCTTTTTACATTAGCATGTGACGTTCAAAAAAAGCATACCCCCCGCAAACTTCCGGGGTATTTACTAACAATTTACTAAATTACTCACGATAAACGTTCACAAAAAGCATAACAATTATTTTAAGAATTATAGATACAGAACTCCTCTATGCACTCGATATGTCCGATTTTAAAATAGCTTTTCGGATGAAGCACATTTTGCAATATTCTAAGTACATAGCCCAGCCATCACGGGCTAGCTATTTAGACACCCGGCAAGTTTAGCCTTCATCAAAATCATATTTCCTATAAGAAAAATGGTCTTACCTTTCCTGTTCTTCGTCAGAATGCACTCCCAGGACTTCTACTTCAATAACAAATGTAGGTTTGGTCCCAAATAATCCATCGTTATGTTCCATCAGCGACGTTTTGTTCGTGCGTTCTAGACACTATCAGAATGGTAAATCACGGTCGTGAGCATGGCGCATTTCGTGACAAAAAAAATCTAAATATTCCATTACCGTACTTCTAAGCATGTCAACCGCTGTTTAAAATCAATTTTTATGCAATTTATCTCGTAGAAAAGCGATAATATTCCGACCGGGAATCTGCCTGTCTGTAACCAGAGGGAAAAACCGAAAGCCGGGGCGGGGCAGGTCACGCGCCTAAGCCTTTGTCCTCTGATAGACCACTTAGCAAAAGCTCTCGTGTGTTTCAGCCAGGGCTTTGAATTACGTCATTCAGGTTTTTCCCGGGCTCTGAGACCCCATTGGAGACGTGGGAAGTGTCACGTAACAGCAGAGATCCTGAGTTCTTGGAAGAGATGTCAAAGAAAGCAAATAAATGGTCAAACAGGCCACTTCCTGTAAAGGAATCTCTCAGGTTTTTGCCTGCCAAATGAGTTCTGTTATACTCACAGACACCATTCAAACAGTTTTAGAAACTTTAGGGTGTTTTCTATCCATATATAATAAGTATATGCATATTGTAGTTACTGGGTAGGATTAGTAACCAGATTAAATCGGGTACGTTTTTTATCCGGCCGTGTAAATACTGCCCCCTAGCCCCAACAGGATAAATTACAATTTCCCACTTTTGGGAAAAAGGATGACAGTCCTGATCTGCTAATGTATCTGAAAAAATGTCGTGACTTTCTTGCCCTAAATCCCCTGACTGACGAAGAACTCCTTGCCACATTAAGGAACGTGTTGCATGGGACAGCTCAAGACTGGTGGGATGTGGCACGTCTCACCACTACCACCTGGGCTGACTTTGATGCCAAGTTTTTCTCTGCCTTTCTGTCTGAGGACTACACAGATGAGCTGGCAGAAAGAGTCAGGAATCGAGTGCAAAGAGAGAAAGAGACTATTTGGGACTTTGCATACGGTTACCACTCCCTGTGCAGAAGGTGGAAACCTGGCATTGAGTTAGAGTTCATTAAGTTGATCTTGAAGAGCATCAACCCTCTGCTAGCCAGTCAACTCCGAGGAAGAGTCACCACTGTCGATGGACTGGTTCGACTTGGACAGCAGTTCGAGAAGGACAGAGAATGTCAACAGCAATATGACCAGAGAAAGAAAGAGACACCCAAACGTTACCAAAGTCAGACCATCAACAACAGCCAGAGTCTCCAGCCAAGACACTACCCATGTTCTGTTGAAGATGTAGCAAAAAGTGACATTATTCAGCCACATGTTCAAGTCAGTATCAAGTAAACCCTTCCAGAAACCACAACAGGCCAACACACCTAACTCCCTTCGCAGGAACGACCATCCTACTCTGGGTGCTTTGACTAGAACTGAAACCCCAAGAGTCACTGCCTACACCCACCCATCAACATCCCTTCCTTTCAGTCAATACCGCACCAACTGGTGTTACCCCTGTCCATAGGCCCTTGGACAGGAAGAGCCACCCTGGACACCAGGTCATCCTACACACTGCTCAATGAGAAACTGTGGAAAGAGGTTAAAGGTCCACAATACAACTTGAAGCCGTGGACAGAAGGTCCACTATATCTGGCAGATGGTGAGGCTAAATGACCACTTGGATGGAGTGAGGTAGAGTTCCGCCTGTGTAACCGCTCCTATATGAGCGGTTACATACCAATAACCTTGCTTTTTCTGTTGTGTTGGGAATTGATTTCATGAACTTCAGTGGTGTCCAGATTGATATCGCACACAATTGCTACTGGTTTCCACACAATCAGAGCGAGAAGCATTTCTTCCAATCAGAGGCTACGAAGTTACATGATTGGGGTGCAAATGTGGCAGTCTTCTCTGCCGTTGCTCCGGTACCACTAACCCTTGGTAATCCTTTTACAGGCTGTGAGAAGAGCTTAGCTGGGACAACCAGAGGAGTTAAGGCTGTTGGAACAGCTGCATTATAACTCTGATGTATGTACTTCAAAGCTGGGACGAACCGGCTCCTGAAGCACAAAATATTTCTTACACAGGAAATGCCGATCAAGCAGAAGCCATATCGTTTGTCCCCAGCGACGCTAATCATCCAAAAGGGACTCATGATATGTTGACACAAGATATATATTTGAACTCTCCCTGGTCTGCTCCTGTTGTCCTCATCCCAAAAAAGACCGGTGGTCTTAGATTTTGTGTGGACTATAGGAAGACCAATGATGTTTCCCAGACTGATGTATATCCTCTTCCCACCATTCAAGAGATCCTGGAGTCATTGTCTGGTGCTGTTGTGTTCACTACCCTTGACCTCAATAGTGGCTATTGGCAGGTTGAGATGGACAAGACTGCTTTTGTCTGTGCTGAGGGTTTGTTTTCCTTTAAGGTGATGCCTTTTGTATTAAAGAATGCACCTGCCACTTTCCAAAGACTCATGGAGATTGCGTTAGGTGACCTCAAAGGCAAGATCTGTTTCGTCGACATGGACAATATAATTATCTACTCCCAGACCAGAGAACAACACTTTCAAGATCTTCAAGCAGTGTTGGACAAGCTAAGAGAAGCTGGTCTGACATTGAACATGAAGAAGAGCAACTTCTGCCAAACCTCAGTGAAGTTCCTTGGCCAAGCATTACTTTACTGGCCACATCTGAGCATGAATGTGAAGTCACACCTCGGAAACTCAGGTTTGTCAAATGTTCAAACCAGAAGGCAGAAATCCTGCTGGCAAGTTGCAGCAAACTGTGGTTACACGACCTTGGGAAATGTTAGGAGTGGATTTGATGGGTCCATTTCCTAGAAGCTCCAATCAGAATGTGTACATGCTTGTTTCATTGATTACTATTCCAAGTGGGTGGAGCTCTTTGCCCTTCATCAGGCCACAGCGAGGACCGTCTCTAACATCCTCATAAAAGAGATCCTGACTTGCTGGAGAGTGGCTGATTACATTCTGTCTGACCGAGGCTCCCAATTCGTCTCTGATCTCTTTGTGGAGAAATGCCAAAGATGGAACCTGAGACAGAAGTTTACCACGGCCTATTGATGGGGGTCACGTTGGGGTCATGATAGGGACTGCACCAAATGATTGATGTATTATAATAATTGATTATGCTTATGTTGTATTAATAGAAGGGGAAGGGCTATAAGAACCTCCCCCACTACATTTATAGGGTCCTGGATCACAGATTAGCAATTTATGCATTATAAGGTTTAATACTGTTCCACAGTTCTTTTCTAGTCTCTGCCTCTTATAAGAAACGTTCTGAGCAGATGTGTGAGCCGTTGCAGTCAAAACAGGGTGTCTGTGAGAAAGCGCCTCAAGGCTAAAAGCGATACATAGACACAGACCCCTGCAGGGGAGTAAATAGATATAGAGACAAGTCAAACATACCACTGTAAGCCACACGGGAATGGAAAATTACTGCAGAGCCCTTAGAAAACATTGGACTATTGTTTTCTCCTGCAAGTTTGTATAACTGCATATGCATGGGCTTGGTCTGATGAGTAGAATGTGTTGACATAGGCAGTTACATCACTAGGGGTTGACTGTAAGCATATTAAAGCAACATTTACCTTTTTATTTTGCAGAACTTACTCTGAAACATGCATGCTGTGTTTCCGTTGTCAACTTCTGTCTGCAATTGCATTAATAAAAGTTTGATTGATTTACTTAAAGAAGATATTGTCTGATTGCTGATTTCACAAATAAGCCAATGATTGAGAAGGAACAAGGGACCTACCCCGACATTTGGCGAGCTAGCCAGGAGTGAGTTTCTACCCCATGGTGCCAGAGCTCCAAATTGAACAAGGTAAGCAGACACCTGTTTAATCAAAGTCTGTAATTAATTGGCATTCACTGGTGTGGTTTCCCTCTAACAAGTAAGTGGCACCTCACTCAACCCAAATATATACATAAACTTTGAATATGACATAGTCGAATTCTAGATTGGAGATATTACATAACTGGCTATTGGTGAAATGCATGATGTCAATATATGATGAATGGAATGCATAATTGATGATTTTAATGTGTTTTTGGAGAAGTAATGCAGCGACCATTACTTAATAATAGTTTGTTTTTGGAGAGGTGATTCAGTGATAATCATTTATTTTATTTTGTGAGGTACTTCAGTGACAATTATCTGAATACTAGTTGTTTTTGGAGAGGTGATTCAACGATAATCATCTATTTTATTTTGGGAGATACTTCAGTGACAATTATCTGAATACTAGTTGTTTTTGGAGAGGTGATTCAGCGATAATCATCTATTTTATTTTGGGGGTTAATTCAGCGACAATTATCTGAATACTAGTTGGTTTTTCAGAGGTGATTCAGTGATCATCATCTATTTTATTTTGGGAGGTACTTCAGTGACAATTATCTGAATACTAGTTGGTTTTTCAGAGGGGATTCAGCCATAATGATCTATTTTATTTTGGGAGGTAATTCAGCGACAATTACCTGAATATTAGTTATTTTGCAGAGGTGGTTTGATGAGTCTGCCTGAATTGGATTGTGTTTAAATATTGTACTCTGTGTTTTGTTTGCTTGTTTGTACTTGCGGATTATGGAGGTTTTATTGGGTAATAGCCAAATGGTGGAATAAAAAGTTAAGAGTAGGACAAAAGTTATTTGAATAAAAGGTTGAACATATTTGTTTGTGACACTTTCCTACCATAGGACAGTATAGGAAATGTACAACACTTAGTATACCAGTAAATTACTACAAGGAAGTTGTGTTCTGTAGAGATTTTCATAGAAAATTACTTTGTGACGCTATTACCAGGGTCACTGGTAAATAGAATATTACTGTTACTCTACACCCTTAAGATATAATATTAGGAATTGATGTCTATCATGTGGTTGTCTCTGTGAGGCCCGTGTGTGAAATATATTTGAGTTTAGTAGAACCATTTACTATAGCCTGGATTAAGAATTGTCTTTAGTCTTACAGGTAAGTGAAAAGACTAAGTGGGAGCAGAATTAGGATTTCAGTATCACCCACTGTTGTTTAACACACACTGAAAGGACATAGAGAAGAATTTATATAGGCATATTCATACATATTACACCCACTGTAGGATAACCCTATAGAAATTGGAAAACACATTACATTACACATTACAGACTATCTAAATAAAAAGACGGAGCACCATGGCACAGTCAAACCAAAATGAGGAGATGAGGAGAAGCCTGTCAGGCCTGTTGAATATATGGAAAATAAGTTTCCCGTGGTGGAATTTACATTAACTTTTAAGAAATGGCATGTCTGGACAGAAATGACAGGAGAAAACAGATATCCACTGGATAGTTCATTCAACAAGACTAGGTTGGATTTAGTCAAGGAGATAATTCAAACAAGAAAAATTGATAAAAAGAAGGGGAAGAAGAAAAGTACCCTTGTATCAGAAACTGTGATGAGAATGATGATGCTGGAAGGACAGATCCTCATGAACAAGGCTACTGTGACCAAACTAAAGCTGGAGAAAACAATAGAGTGTGGGAGGAAAGAAATGAGCCAGGACAGGGGCAGAACAGGAGTACTCCCCACTGCCCCGCCGCCGTATGAGACTCAACCCAGAGGACCCCCGGGTGACTATACACAGATCTACCCTCTCATACCACTGACAGAAGAAAAAGCAACCACAATTATCCTCAAGGGGACTCTGATGAAAGAGGTGGATGACACAACAGCAGCAACAAGTGGCATGAGAACAATAGAATTAGATGAATAAAGGAGGCACAGTTCCTGGAGGGAGTTTCCCTCGCCACCTCAACTCACTCCACAAAAAGGAACAGACTGGAAGACCATAGACATATTTATTTTTATTTTTTATTTCACCTTTATTTAACCAGGTAGGCTAGTTGAGAACAAGTTCTCATTTGCAACTGCGACCTGGCCAAGATAAAGCATAGCAATTAGACACATACAACAACACAGAGTTACACATGGAATAAACAAAACATACAATCAATAATACAGTAGATCAAAAGAAAACAAAAAGTCTATATACAGTGAGTGCAAATGAGGTAAGTTTAGGCAATAAATAGGCCATGGTGGCGAAGTAATTACAATATATCAATTAAACACGAATGGTAGATGTGCACAAGATGAATGTGCAAGTAGAGATACTGGGTGCAAAGGAGCAAGATAAATAAATAAATACAGTATGGGGATGAGGTAGGTAGATAGATGGGCTGTTTACAGATGGGATATGTACAGGTGCAGTAATCTGTGAGCTGCTCTGACAGCTGGTGCTTAAAGCTAGTGAGGGAGATATGAGTCTCCAACTTTAGAGATTTTTGCAGTTCGTTCTAGTCATTGGCAGCAGAGAACTGGAAGGAAAGATGACCAAAGGAGGAATTGGCTTTGGGGGTGACCAGTGAGATATACCTGCTGGAGCGCGTGCTACGAGTGGGTGCTGCTATGGTGACCAGTGAGCTGAGATAAGGCGGGTCTTTACCTAGCAGAGACTTGTAGATAACCTGGAGCCAGTGGGTTTGGCGACGAGTATGAAGCGAGGGCCAACCAACGAGAGCGTACAGGTCGCAATGGTGTGTAGTGTATGGGGCTTTGGTGACAAAACGAATGGCACTGTGATAGTGTAACGCCCTGGCCATAGAGAGGTTTTTTTTGTTCTTTATTTTAGTTAGGCCAGGGTGTTACATTGGGTGGGCGTTCTATGTTCCTTTCTCTTTGTTTTTGTATTTCTTTGTTTTGGGCCATGTGTGGCTCCCAATCAGGCACAGCTGAAGCTCGTTGTTGCTGATTGGGAGTCACAAATAAGGAGCATGTTTTTCCTTTGGGTTTTGTGGGTAATTGTTTCTGTTTTGAGTATTTTCCTAACAGGACTGTTTGCTGTCGTTTTTGTTCATTTTTGTATTGTGTTCTCTTGTTTTTTTAATTAAAATTCTAATGATGAACACATCCTCTGCTGCACCTTGGTCTAATTCTGACGACGGCCGTTACAGATAGACTGCATCCAGTTTGTTGAGTAGAGTGTTGGAGGCTATTTTATAGATGACATCACCGAAGTCGAGGATCGGTAGGATGGTCAGTTTTACGAGGGTATGTTTGGCAGCATGAGTGAAGGATGCTTTGTTGCGATATAGGAAGCCGATTCTAGATTTAATTTTGGATTGGAGATGCTTAATGTGAGTCTGGAAGAAGAGTTTACAGTCTAACCAAACACACAGGTATTTGTAGTTGTCCACGTATTCTAAGTCAGAGCCATCCAGAGTAGTGATGCTGGACTGGCGAGCAGGTGTGGGCAGTGATCGATTGAATAGCATGCATATAGTTTTACTTGCATTTAAGAGCAGTTGGAGGCCACGGAAGGAGAGTTGTATGGCATTGAAGCTCGTTTGGAGGTGAGTTAACACAGTGGCTGCCTGAACAACAACAAATTAACTACTCAAGAAGCTAAACAAAAGTACAAGGTACAACCATCCATGGGTGACCTATTCAGAGACCAAAGACGAGAAGGAAGACTGGAAAATAATAAGTTGTATACCTTACGAAAAGAGAAGATAAAGTTGATGGAAGATCTGCAGGTGCTAATTGCTGATAAGATTAGAGACAATGGACAAAGATGATGTGGGCGAAAGTAAAAAGCTAAAAGAGGAGGTCAGACAAGCCACGGATATGGTAAGACAATACCAGAGGGAGATAGAACAGTGTGAAGAGGAACTGAGAGACTTAGGGAAAGATAGAGAGGGAGAGACATTTTCCGTGATTCACTTGGTGTATTGTATGGGTCCAGGGGGACAGGTGACTCAGGAATACAAGGCTTGGAGACCTGGAAACAGCGGTGAAAGGCATGCCCAGATCTCAAAAGGAGCGGAAGGGTGGATACAGACTTTTGAGCATTTACACGGGCACAACAAAAACCTGTGCCTGGGGGACCTCAAGGCGCTGCTGGCGAGGATGATGACCCAGGGCAATTGAAGACACTATTTTTTCATCGATGACGCCCCACCTGAAACAGCATTGTGTGAAGTCAGAGCACCCCGTGGAGGACTCTAAGATATGAATACCCCACTGTAAGAGATATGACCAGACTAAGCCATGTGGTCCTTGATGAAAACACCGATTTCGCAGCATGGCTTGAAAAGTTTAAAGTAATATGGAATGAGGAACACAAAGAAAGATATGACCAGAATGAGACTAGAGAACGCTTGTTCTATGATTATACTGCCAAGAATTGCCCTGAACCCATCAGAAAAAAAGGTTGAAGATGAAATAGGATGGGACCGAAAGACTGGGGGAGAGAAAGAAGAGTATCTCAGACCCTGGTTCAGGAACTGGAAGAAACAAAGGAAATCGAGAAATCGTGAAAAGGAGGACTAGACACCGCACTGAAGAAGGCCCAGATTCCACAGATCGAGAAAGGAAGTGGTGATTTTACTCACAATATGATGGCTGCTCAAGTTGTTTCTACAGGCTCACCACAACCACAGCCTGCAGCTCTCCCACGGTCACATCAGTCACACCCGTGAACCTTGTGCCTGCAGGGTATGTGCTTTTCACCACTCAGCCTTATGGTGACCCACAAACATGGACTGGAAGAGGAGGTGGGCCTGCCAGAGCCCCTCGTGACTGGAACAGCACTCAATGCTGGACCTGTGAGCAGTTGGGCCATGTGAGTTTTCAGTGTGGGGGAAATGGAAGAGGTTACAACAGGGGCAGAGGAAACTTTGCTAATGCACATCACGGAGTGTACTACCCACCACCGCAACAGTATGCTTTTCAGCCACAGTACCACTCGCCCGGGGCTGAAAATGGCCCCCAGGGGCCATCTATGCCCAATGAACAAGGAGGACAAGTTAATGACAGAGGACAGGCATGGTCAATGGGAAATCAGAACACCAACAGTTCTTATTTTCCTCAGAATCAACAATGAAGGCGCCCGACTCCCCTGCTCCAGTGTCCCCAGTATGAATTCAATGATGGAAGAGAAGAGCCAATGGTTACTCTTAATTTAATGGACATGACCTACCTTTTATAATAGACACTGGAGCTCACTGTTCCTGTTTAGGCAAACCTGGACAAGTTGTTCGGGCTTCCCTGAGCAAATCATCAGTAACAGTAACAGGGGCATCGGGACAGCCCAGGAATGTGTACTGGACAAAGACTTGTTCGATGAACCTCTGCTTGACTCTGACATGGTGCTGTTCGTTGATGGTTCTGCTTATATAGATCAAAGTACAGGTAAAAAAAGAAAACATGTAGAATTTGCTGTAGTAGATGTGGAAGGTGATATTGAGGTTATGCAGCCTCTAGCAGAACATTTGTCAGCGCAACAGGCAGAATTGTTAGCTCTGAAAACAGCTTGTGAATTAGGGGCAGGAAAGGCACTTACTGTTTATTCAGACTCAGCATATGCTATTGGGGTTTTTCTGTCATGGTGTGGGGTTTGGAGAGCAAGAGAGCAAGAGAGCACCATGAGAGCACCATGCTACTACCACAGGCACACCTATTCAAAACAGACCTTATGTTGAACAATTGATTGAAGCTATGCGAAAACCTAACAAATTGGCTATTGTTAAGGTTGAGGCACACACGGGTAGGAGTGATTATGCTAGTATTGGTAACAGCATAGCTGATTAGGCAGCCAAATTGGCTGCTTCCCATTGTCACACACATGCATTCTATCTTTAGTCGTTTGTGTCATCTGAAGCTACTGATCTTGAGAAACAGCAGCAGGCTGATATTCTCAACCACCAAGTGTGGAGGGAGAGAGGGTGTGCTCTCTGTCCTAGGTCTGGCTTATGGCTACATCTTTTGTATGGCATGCCCTGTTTACCATTTTACATTGACATTTTAGTCATTTCATGCATTTTTTAATTTTTGTACTGGCCCCCCATGGGAATCGAACCCACAACCCTGGCATTGCACACACAATGCTGGCGTTGCAAACACCATGCTCTACCTACTGAGCCACAGGGAAGACCATCAACCATGTTCTCTACTGTATGCTGATTGGCTCATGGAGTGAGCCATTCGTCAAGGGGGATATGGTGGAGGAGAAGATTTCGGCCCAATGGTTTGCCCAAATTTGAATCTGCACGTAAAACAGTTAATTTACCGTTGTGCGACATGTATGTTATATAACATAGACAAGGGAACTCCACTGCAAGGTGCTTTTGTCCACCTTGCTATGGATTTCATAGACATGGTAGAGAGAAAAGAAAGAGATACTGCCTGGTGATAATTGACAGGTTCACCAGGTGGGTGGAAGCATTTCCCACCACCAACTGCGATGCGCGAACAGTTGCAAAATTGCTAGTCAGGGAAATTATACCCAAGTTCGGTGTGCCTGAGGTTTTGTCTGCAGACAATGGCAACCATCTCATAGAAGATGTGGTTTCCCAAGTGGCCAAAATGATGGGCATTGATCAGAAGTTTGTGTCCATCTATCACCCGCGGAGTAACGGGATTACAGAGAGCGCTAATCAAATGATCAAAGGCGGGCTTGCAAAAGCCTGCCAGTCAACAAAAATGAGCTGGGTGGAATGTTTGCCCCTTGTCCTCATGAAAATGCGCAGCAGCCTTAACAAAGTTATTGGGTGTACACCTTACAGGATGTTAACAAGACGACCCATGAACACATCAGGTGTTCAACCTATGACTGACCGACAGATAGACATAACTGAGGCACAGTGTGATCACTTTAAGTACATGAAAGAACTAACCTCTATTGTCAGGTCTCTCCACTCTGCCCACAGGAAAGCAAATGAGGTTCCCCCAGGTGAAGACCCTGATGAGCTTCCCATAAACGTTGGAGACTGGGTGAAACTCAGAGTCCACAAGCGAAAATGTAACCAACCACGGTGGATGGGTCCGTTCCAGGTAACCATGATAACACCAACAGCCCTGCGAGTGGCGGAGATGTCCGGCTGGCATCATCTCTCCCACAGCAAGCACCTCCCAGAGTGGAAGCCATGAATGAGCGACTGGAGGGAGGGAGAGCAGGGCCCCGAGAACATCTGAAGGAGGAAGAAGATTCGAGCCAAAGGACAGAAGCAGAGGGCCCAGACCAAAAGGCCGGAAAGAAAGATGAAGAAGAAGGCTCTAGCCAACGAGCAGAAGAAGGAGACATCATTTCACACTCAAACTCAGGTTCTATAACCAGGGAACAGAGACTACACCAGGTCTGGTGGTTTGTTTTCCCCATCATTCTTTCCACGGGTCTCCTTGTTGGCGCAGCCACGGGACCCCCTGGGGGATCTGAAGAAAACAATAAAGTGATACAAATGGTGAGAAAAATTGGAAACCAGACTAAGAGGCCAGGAACCCAGGTTTTAGTATTTAAAAAGCCTACATCAACCACTGAGCTGTTCGGGAGTCAGGTTGAGCCAATGAGAAGGACGGAGTTTGAATGTGGGTTTTTATACTTTATGCAGAGAGGTAATGAGAAACAACCTACTAGGCAAAGGGAGACCACAGGACTGTTCTTTGGGAGAAAAACTGCGAGGTTAGCCGGGGATCATGGGACACATGTACGTTGGGGTGGTCACAAGAAGGGAGAAAACGTATCTAATGTGGTAGAAAGAAGCAGACTGTCCCAGTTGTCTTCAGAAATGGACCAATGCGCAGCGGGAATGTGGATACTCATATTTTAATTTTAAAAAAGGAGTAAAGTGTCCACCGGACAAAAACAATACACGACAGCAACAGTCTTGCAGGCACACAAAACGCAATGCAAGAACAACTACCCACAACCCCAAAGAAAAACACACACTCCTATATAGGACTCCCAATCAAAGGCAACTCAACACACCTGCCTTCAATTGGGAGTCCCAATCACCAACACAACACTTAACACACAAAAAACCTGCCACGTCCTGACCAAAACTAATACAATACCTCCCTCTGCCGGTCAGGACGTGACAGTACCTCCCCCTCAAGGTGCAGACCCCGGAATGCATCTAAAAAACGAAAACACACACAAAAAAAAGAAAATCCCCAATACCCCAACAAAACCAATAAACACTAACCCCTAAACAATAAGGGAGGGAAGGGAGGGTGGCTGCCGTCAACGACGGCACTGTGCTACACCCTCCCTCCCCAACCCACCTATCCTGGAGGTGGCTCAGGTGCGGGACGTGGACCTCGCTCCACCTTTGGTGTCGCCCACTTCGGTGGCGCCGATAGCTGCGCCGGGCAGACGGGCCACTCGGGCTGACCCTGGCAGACAGACCACTCTGGCTGGACCGGAGGACAGGCGGGCCACTCGGGCTGGCCCGGAGGACAGGCGGGCCACTCGGGCTGGCCCGGAGGACAGGCGGGCCACTCGGGCTGGGCCGGAGGACAGGCGGGCCACTCGGGCTGGGCCGGAGGACAGGCGGGCCACTCGGGCTGGGCCGGAGGACAGGCGGGCCACTCGGGCTGCGCCAGAGGACAGGCGGGCCACTCGGGCTGCGCCGGAGGACAGGCGGGCCACTCGGGCTGGGCCGGAGGACAGGCGGGCCACTCGGGCTGCGCCGGAGGACAGGCGGGCCACTCGGGCTGCGCCGGAGGACAGGCGGGCCACTCGGGCTGGACCGGAGGACAGGCGGACCACTCGGGCTGGACCGGAGGACAAGCGGGGCACCCTGGCAGCTCCGGGCAGTCGAGCCACTCTAACTGATCTGGGCAGTCGGGCCACTCTGGCAGATCCGGGCAGTCGGGCCACTCTGGCAGATCCGGGCAGTCGGGCCACTCTGGCAGATCCGGGCAGTCGGGCCGCTCTGGCAGCTCCGGGCAGTCATGCCGCTCTGGCAGCTCCGGGCAGTCGGGCCGCTCTGGCAGCTCCGGGCAGTCGGGCCGCTCTGGCAGCTCCGGGCAGTCGGGCCGCTCTGGCAGCTCCGGGCAGTCGGGCCGCTCTGGTAGCTCCGGGCAGTCGGGCCGCTCTGGCGACTCTTGACTGGCGGGCAGCTCTGGCGACTCTTGACTGGCGGGCAGCTCTGGCGACTCTTGACTGGCGGGCAGCTCTAGCGACTCTTGACTGGCGGGCAGCTCTGGTGACTCTTGACTGGCGGGCAGCTCTGGTGACTCTTGACTGGCGGGCAGCTCTGGCGATTCCTGATTGGCGAGGCTGGGCTGACGCACTAGACGCCTGATGCATGGGGCTGGTACAGGACGTGCCAGCCTGGAGACACGCACCTCCCTGCTAGTGCGTATAGCGGGCAACACCGGACCGTAGAGGCGCACTGGCGGTCTTGAGCGCAGGGTTGGCATCACCCCTTCCGGCTCGATGCTCACCTCGCCCTGGCACATGCGGGGCGCTGGAACAGGGCGGACTGGGCTGTGCGTGCATATAGACGAGATGGTGCGTACCTCAGCGAAACATGGCACCCTCCACCTCATACGCACCTCCCTGTAATCACGGGTAGCTGGCTTACGGCTCTTCCTTGGCCTGGCCAAACTACCCGTGTGCCCCCCCAAAAAAATGATTGGGGGTGCCTCTCCGGCTTCCTCGCCAGCCGTGTTCCAGCATAACGTTCGCTCCCTTTTCCTGCTTCCTCTGCTCTTCTGGCTGCCTCCACCTGTTTGTTGCGCTCTCTCTCCTCATAGAATCGCCTCTCCGCTCTCGCCGCTTCAATCTCCCACTGCGGGAGGCGATAATCCCCAGCCTGAGTCCATGGTCCCTCTCCGTCCAAGATTTGTTCCCACATCCATTGGTCCATCACGTTGTACTCCTGTGGCTCCTTCCTCTTCCGCTGCTTGGTCCTTTTATGGTGGGTAGTTCTGTCACAGTTGTCTTCAGAAATGGACTAAGGCGCAGCGGGAATGTGGATACTCATATTTTAATTTTTTTAAAAAGGAGTAAAGTATCCACCGGACAAAAACAATACACGACAGCAACAGTCTTGCAGGCACACAAAACGCAATGCAAGAACAACTACCCACAACCCCAAAGAAAAACACACACTCCTATATAGGACTCCCAATCAAAGGCAACTCAACACACCTGCCTTCAATTGGGAGTCCCAATCACCAACACAACACTTAACACACAAAAAACCTGCCACGTCCTGACCAAAACTAATACAATACCTCCCTCTGCTGGTCAGGACGTGACACAGGCAGAGTCCTCTATGGCCTAGAACTCGCCTCGGAGAGGTGAGTCAGTCTTCACGGTAAGAACCACCCATTCTGTACGGTGTAATTATCCCGGCACCCGTGAATAGAATTGTTAGGAAATGGAAGCTTGAGCATCAATCCCATACTGACCTCCCTAAGCCCGAAGTCAACCCCCTGCCATCTGTCTTTGTAATGATGGGAAGGAAGATATGGGAGATACTAGAGCTTGTCATGTATATACAGTATGGGCCAACTGACAGAAGAGTATAGTGATAGGAGAAACTATGCTAAAGGGGATTTTAGTGTGTTAGACTTACAGCAACAGGTGACAGGTGTAAACCTTTCCATAATAGAGGAAGGCATGGGAGCACCTTTTGGATGGATGTGGGTATGCAGTGACAAGGGGTACCTCACTTTACCTCCTGGATGGGGGGGGTGTTGTTATTTGGGGAGAACAGAAATGTACATGTTAAGAATTCCGGTCACTAACCTTTTCAATGAGACAGGTCAAACCAACTCTGGGGAACTGAAGCGCGCCAAACGACTCATCCCAGGCAATCAGGAAGCCTATGGTCATGTCCTACACCCGGGTGAGATTTTTGGTTTGTCAGTCATACTCTCCTGGGGCGTGGCTGGAGTCACCCCTGCAGAGCTGAACCTGAGTTGTCCCCTCCGAGGACTCTTGGATATGGTGCTACAACCCCAGCAGGTTACTCCAGACTCTGCATGCTATGACCAGGTAGTCCATCTCCATGACTTGAGAGCTCTTGTCTCAAAGAACATTATCCAGGCACGACTCAAGCAGAAGAGAAATTACAATAAGAAGAGACGAGACATGCAGTTCCAGGTTAGTGATCGGGCGTGGCTTCGCTCTCATCCTTACTCAAAAGCTGAACAATTCTCAGCCAAGCTCGCTCCTAAATGGCAAGGACCATGGAGGATTATGGAGCAGATGGGCCCTCTGAACTACCGAGTGGTGAAAGAGGACACAGGTGAAGATATGCGCGTTGTCCATGTCTCAAGCCTTAAGGCCTGTTACCCCTCGACTGAGGAATTGGAGGAGATTGAGCACCAAAAAGGTCCTGGAAATCTTTGAAGAGGAAAGTGATGAGACCTTTCTCGGATTCCCAGACCCAGAAGTCTCACGCCTGAAGGCCTGTGACCCCTCGGCTGAGGAGCGTGAGCGCCACAAAGTCATGAATATTTTTGTAGAGGAAAGTGATGAGGAGACTTTCTCGGTTTCCCAGACCAAGATGTGCCTTCCAGGGCAATGGTCTGCTTTTTCCAGGGGAGGGGGTGTGTGACGGCCCTGAATTTGTCTGAACCGTCTCAGTGCTTCTCCTTCCAATAGGGTGCTTCCCCTTTAATTCCTCATTAAATAGCCAGTATCAGCTGCACAAAAAAGGTGGTTGTGATGGTGGTGTAATGAGGATGTTTTCAACCCTCAGTTCACGAAGCTTCTTTACTCCGTTTGTTTTGCTGTATTTAAAAGTGTGCTTTGTAGCCTTGTCTCAACTTTAACCAGGATCGGATCCACTAATTTCTTCCTTTGGACTACACATCTCAGTTGGTCTCCTTTGTTTCGTCATGGCCTTTCTCTGCTGGAGATTTGTTGGCGGATTCTCTGACTGACCACAACTTTTTTGCATACGGTATTTCATTTGTTTGAGTGTGATTTATACCATGTAGATTTGTGGTCAGTTGTAGTTGAAAACTACTGAGATGTGTGGGAAAGGAGTTTGATATTTTGATTGTATGATTGAGACTGGATTTACGCTACACTTTTATGAACGGACAAACATTGCGTGACTAACGTCACTTGAGTTCCCTGAACTCCTTTACCGGGCTGGACTCGTTTAGGCCCGAGGTACGGGACTTTTCTTGAGGAACCAGAGCTCATTGTTTGTTATATTATTATGTGTGTGATCATTTATGTTGCTAATACAACCCATGATAAAGAACACATTTGTTTTGAAGTTATTTCCAATGTTTTAAGGGTTTATGAAAAGTGCATTTCGATACTGACTTTTACATGAGTCCTTTGTATTGGTGTAGACTTGATGGACCAGATGGGACAGTAATCCAAGATGGCGTAACAGTGCAGATGTTGTTGTTGTCCCGTGTAAATTTGTTTTTTTTCATCTTTTTTTTTTGTAGATGTATTTCAATATATTTATCTCTTTTTACATTTTTAAATTAAATATACCTTCTGGCAACCCGCCTCACCCAATGTGATATGGATCTGCTATTTTTAGACCTTATAGCAAGAACATCCATCAGCAGCTAGCCATCAGAAGCTTACTAGCTATTTAGTCATTGTTAGCGGCCTTTACCTTTAGTTCAGACACCAGCCGCTTTTAGCCTGGATAATGCTTGCCAGTCTGCACAGCGCGATGTCAACCCTGAGCAAACCGGACTGCTTTTCTCCACTACAACACCGGATTCCTGCCGTATGCCCTGGACCATTACTCCTGATTATCGCAGCTTGCTAGCTGCTACCGAGTAGCCCAGCCCTGAAGCTAGCCTTGAGCCAGGCCCATCTCCCGGCCTGCTCAGTGGACCCTCTGATCACTCGGCTACACAGCTGATGCCTCCCGGACTCTTGACTAACACGACTAGAATCCACTACATCACCGGATTCCTGCCGTAAGCTCTGGACCTTTGCATCGGATCATCGCAGCTAGCTAGCTGCTACCGAGTGGCTATAGTGGCTAACGACCTTGTCCCGACTCTAGCACCAGTTAGCCTCGAGCCAGGCGCATCTCCCGGCTAGCAAACAAAATTACTCCAGCTACAATACCTCTTTTGCCAATTGGCCTGGACCCTTTGTCGACACGGAGCCCCGCCAATCCATCACGACTTGTCTGCCGACGTAATTCCATCCGATGTGCCCTCAACCGGTCATTGGTGAAGACGCTTCTGCTAGCCCCGGCCTGCTAACTTTATGAACGCCGTGTTTCCCGCTTGCTAGCATAGTAACGACTACCTAGCGGCTTCCCTGTTTCATCTATTGCTGTTCACTGGACCCTATGATCACTTGGCTACATAGCTGATGCCTGCTGGACTGTTCATTAATCACGCTACTCCATTTTGTTTATTTTGTTTTTGTCGACCCCAGCCTCGAACTCAAGCCCTGTGTTTAGTTAACTGACCCTCTCTGGCCATTCATCGCCATTTTATCTGTTGTTGTCTTAGATGATTAGCTGTTGTTGTCTAACCCGTTGTCTTAACCAGCTCTCCCAATCAACATCTGTGATTGCTTTATGACTCTCTCTAATGTCAATATGCATTGTAAACTATTGTTAAGGGTAGTTATCATTGTTTTATTTTACTGCGGAGCCCCTTGTCCCAATCAACATGCCTCAGATACCTCTTTTGTCCCACCTCCCACACATGCGGTGACCTCACCCAGCATAACTAGTGCGTCCAGAGATGCACCCTCTCTTATCGTCACTCAATGCCTAGGTTTACCTCCACTGTACCCGCACCCTACCATACCCCTGTCTGTACGTTATGCCCTGAATCTATCCTACCACGCCCAGAAATCTGCTCCTTTTATTCTCTGTCCCCAACGCACTAGACGACCAGTTTTGAAAGCCTTTAGCCGTACCCTCATCCTACTCCTGCTCTGTTCCTCGGGTGATGTAGAGGTTAAACCAGGCCCTGTGTGTCCCCAGGCGCTCTCATTTGTTGACTTCTGTAACCGTAAAAGCCTTGGTTTCATGCATGTTAACATCAGAAGCCTCCTCCCTAAGTTTGTTTTACTAACTGCTTTAGCACATTCCGCCAACCCTGATGTCATTGCCGTGTCTGAATCCTGGCTTAGGAAGACCACCAAAAATGTGGAGATTTCCATCCCCAACTACAACATTTTCAGTCAAGATAGACCTGCCAAAGGGGGAGGAGTTGCAATCTACTGCAGAGATAGCCTGCGAAGTTCTGTCATACTTTCCAGGTCTAAGCCCAAACAGTTCGCATCTAATTTAAAAAATGAATCTCTCCAGAAATAAGTCTCTCACTGTTGCCGCCTGTTATAGGCCCCCTTCAGCTCCCAGCTGTGCCCTGGACACCATATGTGAATTGATTGCCCCCCATCTATCTTCAGAGTTTGTTCTGTTAGGTGACCTAAACTGGGATATGCCATCCTACAATCTAAGCTGGATGCCCTCAATCTCACACATATTTTCAAGGAACCCACCAGGTACAACCCTAAATCTGTAAACATGGGCACCCTCTTAGATATTATCCTGACCAACTTGCCCTCTAAATACACCTCTGCTGTTTTCAATCAGGATCTCAGCGATCACTGCCTCATTGCCTGCATCCGTTATGGATCCGCGGTCAAACGACCACCCCTCATCACTAACACTCAAACACTCCCTAAAACACTTCTGCGAGCAGGCCTTTCTAATCGACCTGGCCCGGGTATCCTGGAAGGATATTGACCTCATCCCGTTAGTAGAGAATGCCTGGTTGTTCTTTAAAAGTAATTCCATCACCATCTTAAATAAGCATGCCCCTTTCAAAAAATGTAGATCTAAGAACAGATATAGCCCTTGGTTCACTCCAGACCTGTCTGCCCTCGACCAGCACAAAAACATCTTGTGGCGGACTGCACTAGCATTGAATAGTCCCCGCGATATGCAACTTTTCAGGGAAGTCAGGAACCAATACACACAGTCAGTTAGGAAAGCAAAGGCTAGCTTTATCAAACAGAAATTTTCATCCTGTAGCTCTAACTCCAAAAAGTTCTGGGACACTGCAAAGTCCATGGAGAATAAGAGCACCTCCTCCCAGCTGCCCACTGCACTGAGGCTAGGAAACACTGTCATCCACGATAATCGAGAATTTCAAGAAGCATTTCTCTACAGCTGGCCATGCTTTCCTCCTGGCTACCCCAACCCCGGCCAACAGCTTTGCACCCCACACAGCTACTTGCCCAAGCCTCCCCAGCTTCTCCTTCACCCAAATCCAGATAGCAGATGTTCTGAAAGAGCTGCAAAACCTGGACCCGTACAAATCAGCTGGGCTAGACAATCTGGACCCTCTCTTTCTAAGATTATCCGCCGCCATTGTTGCAACCCCTATTACTAGTCTGTTCAATATCTCTTTCGTATCATCTGAGATTGCTAAAGATTGGAAAGCTGCCGCGGCCATCCCCCTCTTCAAAGGGGGTGACACTCTAGACCCTAACTATTACAGACCTACAGTGGGGGAAAAAAGTATTTGATCCCCTGCTGATTTTGTACGTTTGCCCACTTAGAAAGAAATGATCAGTCTATAATTTTAATAGTAGGTTTATTTGAACAGTGAGAGACAGAATAACAACAACAAAATCCAGAAAAATGCATGTAAAAAATGTTATAAAATGATTTGCATTTTAATGAGGGAAATAAGTATTTATATTTATATTTTTCCTCAGTGTATATAAACAGTGCATTCGGGGCAGCAGGTAGCCTAGTTATTAGAGCATTGAGCCATTAACCGAAAGGTTGCTAGATCGAATCCCAGAGCTGACAAGGTAGAAATCTGTCGTTCTACCCCTGAACAAGGCAGTTAACCCACTGTTCCTAGGCTGTCAATGTAAATAAGAATTTGTTCTTAACTGACTTGCCTGGTTAAATAAAAAATGTGGAATCTATTCAGACCCCTTGATTAAATAGTTTTCCCCTCATCAATCTACAAACAATACTCCATACTGACAAAGCAAAAACATTTTTCTTTTACATTTTTAGCAAATTTATTAAAGATAAAAATGTCACATTTACAGAAGTATTCAGACCCTTTACTCAGTACTTTGCCACGTTTCCCCCAGATGTGACACTTGGCATTCAGGCCAAAGAGATCAATCTTTGTTTCATCATACCAGAGAATCTTGTTTCTCACGGTCCGAGAGTCCTTTAGGTGCCTTTTTGGCAAATTCCAAGCAGGCTGTCATGTGCCATTTACTGAGGAGTGGCTTCCATCTGGCCACTCTACCAAAAAAGCCTGATTGGTGGTGTGCTGCAGTGATGGTTGTCCTTTTGGGAGGTTCTCACATCTCATCAGAGGAACTCTGGAGCTCTGTCAGAGTGACCATCGGGTTCTTGGTCACCTCCCTGACCAAGGCCCTTCTTCCATTTAAGAATGATGGAGTCCACTGTGTTCTTGGGGATCTTCAATGCTGCAGAAAGGTTTAGGTACGCTACCCCAGATCTGTGCCCCGACACAATCCTGTCTCGGAGTTCTACGGACAATTCCTTCGACCTCATGGCTTGGTTTTTGGCCTGATAATACATAACAATAACACATACTTTATAGTTACCTTCCAATTGAAGAGCTTGGCTGAGAGTCCCCAGGTGGTGGCTCCTCAACTTCCTCAGGCTCTTTGATCTCATTCTCTTCATCCTAATCTTCTCTGTGTAGCTCAGCAGCAAGGGCATCTCCCTCTATGAACGCCATGCCTTTATAGTCCTCCTCATCGTGCAGGCCTTCTGCAGCAATGACCTGTTCATCTACTGTCATTGTCCTGCCTTTCCAAAGGATTATCAATGGAAACAGGGTGCACCTGAGCTCAATTTCGAGTCTCATAGCAAAGGGTCTGAAAACTTATGTAAATAACCTTTCAGTTTTTTATGTTTAATACATTTGCAAAAATGTCTAAAAAAAATTGTTTTTGTGGACAGGGACTGCATTATCAGCTGGCAATGGTTTCCTCTGTCCATTTCTAAAACTCAAACATAAGGACAAACAATGAAAATTAACATTTCAAATGTAAATCAGTGACAACCCCTCCAAAGAATAGCCTAACATTGACTAAATGTATATTCAGAATACACTTCAGTATATAAAAAAGGAATCAATGAAAGTGAAAAGTTATCAATTGCATGGTGACAAAGTTACATTTTATTATCCAAAAATTTTCACTATAAAATTTGAGAAAGCATGTCATATAGTTGCCTATCTGATAGTAACAAATAATATGATAATGTCTGCGTGTAAGTAGCAAAGACACATCTGCTAGAAGAGAAGAATATTTAGTTACCAAGCTGAGCACCACAAAGTCATTATTTCTAAACTATTATCACAAGGTTTAGGCTATAACGTTACATTCATTCTTGCAATCAACAGCCAGAAGGCTTAATATTTTATAGGAATCATATCACAGATAAACAGACACCTATAATGAGATATAGCCATGTAGTCATCAAGGGATGATTTGCAATCGAGGACAGCCATTCTGTGAGCTTGTGTGGCCTACCACTTCACGACTGAGCCATTGTTGCTCCTAATCGTTCCCACTTCACAAAAACAGCTGTCATGACTCTACTCGCTGAGGATCCTGACATGACCAAACTCCTTTCACCCACAGAAGAGGAGAGGGGGAGAGTTGGGTTGGGCCAGTTTTGACACCTCCCTCCTGCTCTTCAGTATCAACCAAAGGAATGTCTTTGTCCCCCAGAAGGTTTTTACCGCGAAAACTATAACACCCAAAAAGTGAATATGGAATAATATTTCTAAGATAGGAATGGTCAGTGGGGATCTAAAGAATAGTCATGTCATATTGCTTTTCATTTTGTGATGTTATTAAAAACTGCATGAACCAAATACTGTAATTTAGGAAGGAAACCCCCTTCGGCTTTCAAGTTTCCATCCAATATGATGTTAATACAATATGAAGAACCTTTTTGTTTGTTGTTAAGATAGGAATGTGACTTTGATATTCTAACGAGATAATGGTTTTTCATGTCCTTTGCACATTAACTAAGCCACACCCCGAATGAGGTCAGAAAAGCGTGTCAGTGTGATAGAACCGCCCTTTTCGACCAGAGTGCTTAAAAGGACTCGCTAAGAATTAACATGCAGACCAGCAGACGTGAAGTGTGTGCTAAACGTTACAAATGTTTGAAACTCTGAGACCAGAAAGCGTGCAGCTGGCTACACGTTGAAATGGTTGGAAAGTCTGAAACTCAACAGAAGAAGATAAAGACTAGACCTGAACATTGCCAGTCTGCAGCTGGGCATGTAAAAGTGGTCCTAGAACTTAACTAAAGACACGCGGGGGGAAGGAACACAATCCCCTCTGACACAACCGTTGGTGCATCTGAAGATCTGTTATATTTGAACACTCCACTCCACTACAAGACCAAGACAACTACAAAGAAGGACATTGTGACCTCTGGTGGACAACCAGAGCCTTACACCCACAGAGTGATTTCCCCATAGAAGGATCGATTGGTTTCAACAGAGACAACGATGAAGAAAGACATCTACACGTAAATATATTGCATTTATTACCCAAACGGGTGGCGGCTCGTGTGTAAGGTATATAAACTCAGCAAAAAAAGAAACATCCTCTCACGGTCAACTGCGTTTATTTTCAGCAAACTTAACATGTGTAAATATTTGTATGAACATAACAAGATTCAACAACTGAGACATAAACTGAGCAAGTTCCCCAGACATGTGACTAACAGAAATGGAATAATGTATCCCTGAACAAAGGGGGGGGGGGGTCAAAATCAAAAGTAACAGTCAGTATCTGGTTTGGCCACCAGCTGCATTAAGTACTGCAGTGCATCATCTCCTCATGGACTGCACCAGATTTGCCAGCTCTTGCTGTGAGATGTTAACCCACTCTTCCACCAAGGCACCTGCCACTTCCCAGACATTTCTGGGGGGAATGGCCCTAGCCCTCACCTTCTGATCCAACAGGTCCCAGATGTGCTCAGTGGGATTGAGATCCGGGCTCTTCGCTGGCCATGGCAGAACACTGACATTCCTGTCTTGCAGGAAATCATGCACAGAACGAGGAGTATGGCTGGTGGCATTTTCATGCTGGAGGGTCATGTCAGGATGAGCCTGCAGGAAGGGTACCACACATGGGAGGATGTCTTCCCTGTAATGCACAGCGTTGAGATTGTCTGCAATGACAACAAGCTCAGTCCGATGGTGCTGTGACACACTGCCCCAGACCATGACGGACCCTCCACCTCCAAATCGATCCCGTTCCAGAGTACAGGCCTCGATGTAACGCTCATTCCTTTAACGATAAACGCGAATCCGACCATCACCCCTGGTGAGACAAAACCGCGACTCGTCAGTGAAGAACACTTTTTGCCAGTCCTGTCTGGTTCAGCGACGGTGGGTTTGTGCCCATAGTCGACGTTGTTGCCGGTGATGTCTGGTGAGGACCAGCCTTACTAGAAGAAAAAGGAAAAGCACACCTATTTATGCGAGGTGGTGGGTAGCGGAGTAGAAAACTTTCAAATATACCCTGATGAAGACAGCTTGGCTGTCGAAACGTTGGATATTCAATTTTTGCATCTGAGCTCTTAGAGTGTGCGGCTCTCCTTTATTTTCGGGGCCATGCCTTACAACAGGCCTACAAGCCCTCAGTCCAGCCTCTCTCAGCCTATTGCGGACAGTCTGAGCACTGATGGAGGGATTGCGCGTTCCTGGTGTAACTCGGCAGTTGTTGTTGCCATCCTGTACCTGTTCGGCAGGTGTGATGTTTGGATGTACCGATCCTGTGCAGGTGTTGTTACATGTGGTATGCCACTGCGAGGACAATCAGATGTCCATCCTGTCTCCCTGTAGCACTGTCTTAGGCATCTCACAGTACGGACATTGCAATGTATTGCCCCGGCCACATCTGCAGTCCTTAATGCCTCCTTGTAGCATGTCTAAGGCAGATGAGCAGGGACCCTGGGCATCTTTCTTTTGGTGTTTTTCAGAGTCAGTAGAAAGGCCTCTTTAGTGTCCTAAGTTTTCATAACTGTGACCTTAATTGCCTGCCGTCTGTAAGCTGTTAGTGTATTGACAACCGCTCCACAGGTGCATGTTCATTAATTGTTTATGGTTCATTGAACAAGCATGGGAAACGGTGTTTAAACCCTTTACAATGAAGATCTGTGAAGTTATTTGGATTTTTACAAATTATCTTTGAATGACAGGGTCCTGAAAAAAGTTTCTTTTTTTGCTGAGTTTATATGGTTACTGTGAGCATAGTTTCCAAATGTACGATAAATGTCCCTTTTTCCATATCTCTCTATTTTCCCCACCCCCTTTTCCATCTCTGTGAAATAAGCTGCCATATCTTGTCAGTCCGCTAGGGACTTTTCTCTCATATAAGTGTGTATGTGTATTCTGTGTTATTATTTAGTTAGTTCATAAATAAATAAATAAATAAATAATTAAATACATTTGTGTAGTACTGAATAATCAGAAAGGCTGGGGTTCTTGTGGATTCAAGAAGTCTGCGACGTTCAGAATGAGACTGATATGAGGTAATGATTAATAAGTGACTTATCAATATTTAATTTATATATATTCTAGAGTTTAATTCGGGAGATTGTAACTCATTAAACAACTTCTTCTGTGGTGCCCCAAATTCCTAATGAGTAATTTGTTACATGATTAATTAAATCGGGTAAGAATTAAACATATTAGTTGATTCGATAAATAACAGCCATCACATTAATGAATTCACGTCACGGGCAGCTCTAGCAGGGCAGAAATTTGACGAACTGACTTGTTGGAAAGGTGGCATCCTATGATGGTGCCACGTTGAAAGTCACTGAGCTCTTCAGTAAGGCCATTCTACTGCCAATGTTTTCCTATGGAGATTGCATGGCTGTGTGCTCGACGATTTTAAACACATGTCAGCAACGGGTGTGGCTGAAAAAGCCAAATTCATTAATTTGAAGGGATGTCAACATACTTTTTGTGTGTATATATAGTGTAGGTTCAAAAAATATTTTATTTTCAACACTTTTAACCATGTTATTTTCAGTCCGTTTATGCTATTTGTTTGAGGAAATAAGAGAGTTTGAGACACTTTGCATGCAGTGTATTGTTCTCCAATGGAGAAGTTCCTTGGCTGTGTCACTATTCGTCACAATCCTGCTGTGTCCATGTTTCTGGCAGGCCATCTGAGCACCATTTGGTTAAAGTTGCCACCTTTGAGCGGATAAGAGGAGCTTTGATGTAGACTATAGGTGTGAGATGAGCAAAAGAAGGGAAGGACGGCTCCTGCTGGGAGCTTACTGTGAGTGGCCCCCCTCTTCCTTTGTTCTTTGGCCAGTGAAGATAGGTTCTTGTTGTTGATGTCTGGCATGGATGTGGTTATTCAACACTCCTCTACTTTGGTGTTAACAAATCTTCATAATCATTACACTATTTTTCTAAATACCCTCTTCGCCCACCTCATCATTTTTGCCTGCGCTGCCCCATGTGCTCCCCTCTGCATGTGTGAGTATCCTTAGCAACTGCTCTGTTTGGGCAGCTCAATGACGAGACATGAGAGAGCTGTACTTTTCATCACTCTAAACTCTGACAAACAGTTGTATCTTTTGATTGGCATCAGATAATTATATTCAGATTTGAATAGCAGAGAAGTAGACCAAGGTGTCATACCCTCTAAGTTTTTGTCTAAGTTGTTGGGAATGTGGTCAAAGTAGCTGATTTGTGTTGAAAGTTACATTGAGTCAAATGTTGGGAGTGATGATGTCACAGTGGGACCAGCAAAGCTTTACAATAAGGTTCCATTTTGGAAAGCTAAGATTGCATCGCTGTGAGAGGGAATGTTTTCTTTGTGGGTTAAGTGGTTAACAGTCCAATATTTGCTATCAATGTAGCAATAAATTAACTATAACTGGTTTTAGCTACATATGGCAAGTTTAGAGTTAGATTTTGTCAAGTTGAATGGGCAGAACACGACAGGAAGACGACATAGCCAAGTCTCACAGAAGATGGCAGGCATGCTAGATAGCAACGACGAGAGCCAGAGCAGCATGGACACACAGGATGCCGCGAGCTCAAGCAAGAAAAATAACAGAAAAAGGACGAGATCCTTGCAACCCCTTTAACTCAGACCTCAAGCAAATGTCCACCGGAGAAGAAAGTGGAGAACCACCGGAGAAGAATTTCACCGGAGAAGAATTTCCATGTCTGAACTTCTCACTGAAATCCATACCCTGACTACTAAACAAGACACCACATTCTCCAAAGTTTCACCATAGAGCGGGTTACTGAAGAAACATCAAAGAAGATGGATAATTTGTCAGAGACTGTCTGTCAGCTTCACATAGATGTGAGCAGGAACAAGGAAAATATTATGTTTCAAGAGAACAAGGTGAAGAAACTGAGTGAGAGTGTAGCTGAACTTCAACGGTACTCTCGCAGGTGGAATCTGAAAATCCAAGGTGTAAGAGGTAGAGGAAGAGGACATCAAGGAAGCGGTCATCAATATCCTGGGACAGGTGGCACTGAGCATCAAAGACGAGATAAGAGACGTGATCGACGTGGTACACCAACTGGGGAAGCGAAGGTCTGATGGTCCCCCTCGCAATGTCATCCTGCTCTTCACCACTAGAGGGAGATCGTCTGGAAAGTGGCCAAGAGGAACAAGTTTCTGGACGAGAAGAAGCTTCGCATCAAAGAGGCTCTGATACCACAGGATCAGACTGCGCAGGGAGAAACTGTGACTACTTACAGTATACAGAATGCTCGACGAGAGGACAAGAAGGCTGGCTTCAAGAGCTCAAAAGCATTCATCAAAGAAAGATTACTGGTTGACTTTTGTGTCATGACATGAACCACACTTGAACTGTGAGTACTACCAAGAGTTAATTTACTGTTCTGCCAAGAGTAAATTTACCGTTCCAACTATAACTTTATGAACACTTGCCAACCAAAAAAAGAAAAAAATATATACTGTTATACTGTTAACCACCACTACCTCAGTTGAGCATAGTTTTCCTTCGGAGTAACCCACTTAAGGTTTAATGTTTGTTTCATTGTTCATGTTACTACATCTGTTGTCTAGTTTGTGTCTCTCCTTTTTTTAATGCAGGAGTTTACTTTCAACTCACTCAATGTCATTAGCCTGAATGTTTTTATTTTGTATTTATTAACCCATCCACAAACCCCCGTCTTCGGAGGACACAAATATCTTATTTTTACAGATTTTTTTCTTACACATACAGCACATACATTTTACATATCACACTTTACATATCCATTGTACATCCATGTACATATATTTTACATACATGGTACTTTTATATACAGCAGTCACAAAACAATAATACATCACCAAACATGAGCTCTTTAATCCCACCCTTCAGCCACTCTCAGCCCATCCCACCTATCAACATAGACGACCCTCATTTGGGTTCCATGTGCCATATATTTTTCAATTGTGCTCTGATGTTTTACATGAATTTTGAACCTTTCCAATCCCAGAGTATACACAGATTATGAGCTAAAATGAAAACCTTCCCTGCAAGTATTATATTATTGATCATATTATATTATCATATTGATTATTATCCTAATCGCACAACACTGCTATTTGTATGTGTTTTTTTTTAACCATACCTGAACCTGTGACAAGCTACATAGGGGCAAAACCAGAATAAATTATCTACTGATTCGGTCTCTTCGCAGCAAAATCTACAGAGCTGAGTGTCACAGCTGTCGTATGAAAGAGACCAAGGCGCAGCGTTCCACAGCTTTATTTCTATGTGAAACTATGCAAGACAGACAATAAACTAATAAACAAAAACAACAAACCGTGCCAAAGAGGTGCTACATGTATAAACTCAAAATAATCTCCCACAAACACTAGTGGGAAAAACAACAATTTAAATATGTTCCCCAATTAGAGACAACGATGACCAGCTGCCTCTAATTGGGAATCATACGAAAACCCCAACCTAGAAAAAAGAACATAGAACACAACATGTAAACTAGACAAAAACCCAACATAGAAAAAATAAACTAGAACACAACATAGAAATAAACTAGACAAAACCCCCCAGTCACGCCCTGACCTACTCTACCATAGTGGTCAGGACGTGACACTGAGATTGTTGTATACCCCATATACAGTTGAAGTCGGAAGTTTACATACACCTTAGCCAAATACATTTAAACTCAGTTTTTCACAATTCCTGACATTTAATCCTAGTAAAAAAATCCCTGTCTGTCACGTCTTGACCATAGAAAGCTGTTATTTTCTATGGTAGAGTAGGTCAGGGCGTGACAGCTTTTTTTTCTAGTTTCGAATTTCTATGTTGTTATGTTCTAGTTTTGGATTACTGTGTTGGGATTTGTTTGGGATGATCTCCAATTAGAGGCAGCTGGTCATCGTTGTCTCTAATTGGAGATCATACTTAAGTAGGTGTTCCCACCTGGGTTTGAGGGAGATTGATTTTGAGTAATTGTATGTTAACGCTTCATCACGGTTTGTTGTTCATTCAGTTTATTTTGAATGTATTGCATAGTTTCACAGTTCAATAAAATATGTGGAACCATAATCACGCTGCACTTTGGTCCGCTTCATCCTACGACAACCGTCTTAGGTCAGTTAGGATCACCACTTTATTTTAAGAATGTGAAATGTCAGAATAATAGTAGAGAGAATGATTTATGTAAACTTTTCTTTCATTTATCACATTCCCAGTGGGTCAGAAGTTTACATACACTCAATTAGTACTTGGTAGCATTGCCTTTAAATTGTTTAACTTGGGTCAAACGTTTCGGGTAGGCTTCCACAAGCTTCCCATAATAAATTGGGTGAATTTTGGCCCATTCCTACTGACAGAGCTGGTGTAACGGAGTCAGGTTTGTAGAACTCCTTGCTCGCACACGCTTTTTCAGTTCTGCCCACAAATTTCTATGGGATTGAGGTCAGGGCTTTGTGATGGCCACTCCAATACCTTGACATCGTTGTACTTAAGCCATTTTGCCACAACTTTGGAAGTATGCTTGGGGTCATTGTTCATTTGGAAGACACATTTGCAACCAAGCTTTAACTTCCTGACTGATGTCTTGAGATTTTGCTTTAATATATCTACATAATTTATCTCCCTCATGATGCCATCTATTTTGTGAAGTGCACCAGACCCTCCTGCAGCAAAGCACCCCCACAACATGATGCTGCCCCCCCCCCGTGCTTCACGGTTGGGAAGGTGTTCTTCGGCTTGCAAGCGTCCCCCTTTTTCCACCCAACATAATGATGGTCCTTATGGCAAAACAGTTCAATTTTGTTTCATCAGATCAGAGGAGAGTTCTCAAAAAAGTACGATCTTTGTCCCCATGTGCAGTTGCAAACCGTAGTCTGGCTTTTTTATGGCGGTTTTGGAGCAGTGGCTTCTTCCTTGCTGAGAGCCTTTCAGGTTATGTCGATATAAGACTCGTTTTACTGTGTATAGATATAGATACTTTTGTACCTGTTTCCTCCAGCATCTTCACAAGGTCCTTTGCTGTTGTTCTGAGATTGATTTGCACTTTTCGCACCAACATACGTTCATCTCTAGGAGACGGAACGTGTCTCCTTCCTGAGTGGTATGATGGCTGCATGGACCTATGTTGTTTATTCTTGCACACTATTGTTTGTACAGATGAACGTGGTAGCTTCAGGCGTTTGGAAATTCCTCCCAAGGATGAACCAGACTTGTGGAGGTCGACAATTTATTTTCTGAGGTCTTGGCTGATTTCTTTTGATTTTCCCATGATGTCAAGTGAAGAGGCACTGAGTTTGAAGGTAGGCCTTGAAATACATACACAGGTACACTTACAATTGACTCAAATTATGTCAATTAGCCTATCAGAAGCTTCTACAGCCATGACATTGTTTTCTGGAATTTTCCAAGCTGTTTAAAGGCACAGTCAACTTAGTGTATGTAAACTTCTGACCCACTGAATTGTGATACAGTGAATAATAAGTGAAATAATCTGTCTGTAAACAATTGTTGGAAAAATGACTTGTGTCATGCACAAAGTAGATGTCCTAACCGACTTGCCAAAACTATAGTTGGTTAACAAGAATTTTGTGGAGTGGTTGAAAAACTAGTTTTAACGACTCCAACCTAAGTGTATGTAAACTTCCGACTTCAACTGATTATATATCAAGTTTCATAGGCGTGGTTCATAGGGTTGGTTCCTGCATGTGTCTGGCACCATATCCTATCTGAACTTTTAGACCATATTCTGGGCATTCTGACAGATGACCAGCACAGGCAGGAACCAACGATTATTTAGGAAAGACAAGATTAACATTTTCAAGGTTGTCTCTTCACAGGATAACATTTCCCTCACAACATGAAAATCAAAGTACGTGCTCGCAATAGTATAACATTGAGTGTTAAAATAACGGACTCCTTAAAGCAGTATGAGAAGGAACTGGTGGGAATTCTCCACTCACTACAGAAATATTTGTCATTAAATGAATACATGGAAAGTTTGTGGACATTGTGTTCTGAAATATTAATTGTGTCATCGTTGTGGGAATTTCAAAGCTCAGATTGATGGAAGTAGTTGTGGTCCCTATGTGTGTTTGTTCACCAAAGCAGTCTTATTTGGAAATAACATTAATGAATTCATTCACGACAACATGAAATGTTGTATTTTTTATGAATTATCAGAAAACATATTATTTCTGCGAGCCAGCCGTGAGCTGCCCAGTGACATTAGCCTACCAGACAAGCAAAATCTATTCTATGGTTGCTTCGAGGCAAGCAACACTGAATCAAGTATAAGAGCACCAGCTGTTTCGAACAACTGTGTGATCTCACTCTCCGTTGCCGATGTGAGTAAGACCTTTAAACAGATTAACATTCACAAGGCCGTGGGTCCAGACGGATTACCAGGATGCGTACTCAGAGCATGTGCTGGCAAGTATCTTCAATGACATTTTCAACCTCTCCCTGACACAGTCTGTAATACCTTCATATTTCAACCAAGACCACCATAGTCCCTGTGCCCAAAAACGCCGTGGTAACCTGTCTAAATGACTATCGTGGCAGAGCACTCATATCTGTAGCCATGAAGTGCTTTGAAAGGCTGGTCATGGCTCACATCAACGCCATCATCCCAGACGCCCTGGACCCACTCCAATTCGCATACTGCCCCAACTGATCCACAGATTACGCAATCTCTGTTGCACTCCACACTGCCCTCTCCCACCTGGACAAGAGGAACACCTACGTGAGAATCCTGTTCATTGACTATAGCTCAGTGTTCAACACCATAGTGCCATCCAAGCTCAGGACCCTGGGACTGAACACCTCCCTCTGCAACTGGATCCTGGATTCCTGATGGATGCCCTCAGGTGGTGAGGGTAGGCAACAACACATCCGCCACTCTGACCATCAACACGGGGGCTGCTCAGGGGTGTATGCTTATTCCCGCCTGCACTCACTATTCACCCCTCGACTGCGTGGCCATGCAAGACTCCAACACCATCATTAGGTTTGCTGACAACACAATGTGGTTGGCCTGATCACCGATGAAACAGATATAGGGATGAGGTCAGTGACCTGGAGTGTTGTGCCAGCATAACAACCTCTCCCTCAACGTCAGCAAGACAAAGGATCTGATCGTTGACTACAGGAAACGGAGAGCCGAGCGCACCCCCATCCACATCGACGGGGCTGTAGTGGAACTGGTCGAGAGCTTCAAGTTTCTCTGTGTCCACAACACTAAGGAATTATCATGGTCCACACACACCAACACAGTCGTGAAGAAAGCATGACAAGGCCTCTTCCTCCTCAGGAGGCTGAAACGATTCAGCATGGGCCGTCAGATCCTCAAAAAGTTCTACAACTGCACCATTGAGAGCATCTTGCCTGGCTGCATCACCACTTGGTATGGCAACTGCTAGGCATCTGACCGCAAGGCGCTACAGAAGGTAGTGCACAGTGTTGTAGTGCTCGAGAACGGTCTCTGTCTCGAGTCCGGTCTCGAGACCACATATTGAGTGTCTCGGATACATTTGTACTGGTCTTGACTCAGTTTCGGACAGTGAGAACATGCAATTTCTTCCTGAGACCAGCGGAGTAAAAAACTCATAATTATCAGCTTCCATTCAATCAGCTATAAAACCGCTTATCCAAGCCAAATATATACACTCCTTTCTTGAAACATTAATATCTTAACAATCTTTACGTCTATTATAGACATGTTTGCGCAGTGGCGAACTTATAGGCCTTCAGTGTGTGAAAGGTTTGTGATTCTGAAAGGACAGCAACGGTAATACCAGCGCACTCATGCAGGAGAGTCACAGGTTGGTAATTCTGAAAGGACAGCAACCATAATACCAGAGCACTCATGTAGGAGGGAGCACTTTTTGTAGAACACAAAGGGCCAGTGGTGTAGTGGAGGGTATATGCAGGTGTATGCTGTAAACCCACTTTTTTTTCAGTGGGCATTGCATATACTCACTAATTAATAGGTGCATTTCAAAGTAGCGAAGTGGAGGTATAGGACTTATCTACTGACTTGCCTAGTTAAATAAAAAAATTTTTAAAATAAATGATCAATTATGTAGTACAATAGAGAAATCATGCACCAAGTAGCCTACACGATTGCAACGACCGTGAAATATATTCACATGCTGGCAGCACACAGCCTAGTTTCAGCAGAATATCATCTGCAGGCAGCAAGAGTGTGCAGCGCTCTACTGGTTTTGGCATGGAACAGCTCACAGAAGAATGACATCGGTAACCGGTAGGGTAAGAAAGACATATCAACTTATGATGTCTACCAGTAAATGCTAACCAAGTCAACAATTGTTATGCAAACCAGGTATTGAAAACGTTTAGTCCGAAGTGTTGGTTTGTACGCTATTTGTGATGCGCAATTATCATCATGAACTGTTTGCATCAGTGGCGTATACATACATGGATGGGCCCACCCACTGGGTAGCCAGGCCCTTTTGAGAGTGAAAATCTGAAAAATCTATAGGACAACCCATTAAAAAAAAGTAGGAAATAGGATTTTTCACACGGAGTGTCTTTCCTTCACGTTTGGAACTTGACAAATTAGACTATAACACCTTCTCCAGGCACCACTACACCACTGCATAGGGTCGATGGAAAGACAGCAGTCACGCACAGCATGATGTTAAAGGATAAGCAGTCCATAAACTCAGACATACTGTAATAAGCCAGTAGGTCCCAATCATAAGAATACAAAAACACAACCATTAAGCGTTTCCCAATAGAAATGTACATCTATTACTTCCCATTGCCAAAAATATTTCACGTTTAGCACACAAAGTAACCAGTGACCTAAAGTTTAAAGTGGAACTGACAACGTTTTAACTACTTTGCAGATATGAAACAAACAGACAATCATAATATCAGTAAAAAATATAAAATGTTCAGTTCATGCTACAAAACCAACTTTATAAGAGATTTTAAAAATAGATTCTATTTGACTGAACGTTCCATTACGTACACTAAGGTTTGCAGAATAGATGCAGTTCAATGCATGATTAACATAATTTACCAATACATTTCTTGGTAGCTCAAAATATTGCTATCAGGTTGTAAATCACAGATTGCCTGGTACATTGTTTGCTGCCTCCATTTGGGATGCAATTTCAGTTTCAATAATCAATATTCTGGACAAAAACAGACGAATGTAAGTAAGGCTGGGAATGTCAATACAATCAAACTAGCAAGGGCAATGATCACAAGTCAGCTATAACGTAGCTAATAAGCTAGTGTATCTATTTATGTAGCAAGCTAATAAAATGTAGGCTAACGTTACAGTGAGGGGAAAAAAGTATTTGATCCCCTGCTGATTTTGTACGTTTGCCCAATGACAAAGAAATGATCAGTCTATAATTTTAATGGTAGGTTTATTTGAACAGTGAGAGATAGAATAACAACAACAAAAAATCCTGAAAAATGTCAAAAATTTTATAAATTGATTTCCATTTTAATGAGGGAAATAAGTATTTGACCCCCTCTCAATCAGAAAGATTTCTGGCTCCCAGGTGTCTTTTAGACAGGTAACGAGCTGAGATTAGTAGCACACTCTTAAAGGGAGTGCTCCTAATCTCAGTTTGTTACCTGTATAAAAGACACCTGTCGACAGAAGCAATCAATCAATCAGATTCCAAACTCTCCATCATGGCCAAGACCAAAGAGCTTTCCAAGGATTTCAGGGACAAGATTGTAGACCTACACAAGGCTGGAATGGGCTACAAGGCCATCGCCATGCAGCTTGGTGAGAAGGTGACAACAGTTGGTGCGATTATTCGCAAATGGAACAAACACAAAAGAACTGTCAATCTCCCTTGGCCTGAGGCACCATGCAAGATCTCACCTCGTGGAGTTGCAATGATCATGAGAACGGTAAGGAATCAGCCCAGAACTACACGGGAGGATCTTGTCAATGATCTCAAGGCAGCTGGGACCATAGTCACCAAGAAAACAATTGGTAACACACTACGCCGTGAAGGACTGAAATCCTGCAGCGCCCGCAAGGTCCCCCTGCTCAAGAAAACACATATTCATGCCCGTCTGAAGTTTGCCAATGAACATCTGAATGATTCAGAGGACAACTGGGTGAAAGTGTTGTGGTCAGATGAGACCAAAATGGAGCTCTTTGGCATCAACTCAACTCGGTGTGTTTGGAGGAGGAGGAATGCTGCCTATGACCCCAAGAACACCATCCCCACCGTCAAACGTGGAAGTGGAAACATTATGTTTTTCTGCTAAGGGGACAGAACAACTTCACCGCATCAAAGGGGCGCTGGACGGGGCCATGTACCGTCAAATCTTAGGTGAGAACCTCCTTCCCTCAGCCAGGGCATTGAAAATGGGTCGTGGAGGGGTATTCCAGCATGACAATGACCCAAAACACACGGCCAAGGCAACAAAGGAGTGGCTCAAGAAGAAGCACATTAAAGTCCTGGAGTGGCCTAGCCAGTCTCCAGACCTTAATCCCATAGAAAATCTGTGGAGCTAGCTGAAGGTTCGAGTTGCCAAACGTCAGCCTCGAAACCTTAATGACTTGGAGAAGATCTACAAAGAGGAGTGGGACAAAATCCCTCCTGAGATATGTGCAAACCTGGTGGCCAACTACAAGAAACGTCTGACCTCTGTGAATGCCAACAAGGGTTTTGCCACCAAGTACTAAGTCGTGTTTTGCAGAGGGGTCAAATACTAATTTCCCTCATTAAAATGCAAATCAATTTCTAACATTTTTGACATGCGTTTTTCTTGATTTTTTTGTTGTTATTCTGTCTCTCACTGTTCAAATAAACCTACCATTAAAATTATAGACTGATCCTTTCTTTATCAGTGTGCAAACATACGAAATCAGCAGGGGATCAAATACTTTTTTTCCCTCACTGTATCTACTTCGATGTCAGAGCACTCTTGTCTGAGTGTGCAAGAGTGCAGAACAACTGATGAATTTACGAACGCGCAACACCCGTTGAATATGGCCGGGCGTCAGTAAACGTAGACAAAAAAAGTCAGAATTAGTCAAGAACACTCTAGATAACAACATGTAAACAGCCTAACCAGCTCTGCTACAGGTGAGTAAAATGGATAATGAGGTGCTCTCATTTGGGTCTGAAAGTAGCTAGCTAGCAAGCTAGCAAACTTTAGCCAGTAAGCTTGGGTGCTTGGTTAGGACAATCGTGCATTGGCAGGCAAGATGCAGAAGGACGAGGAGGCTACAATTCCCCATAATTTATCGGTGCAATTTTGACGGCCAACTAGCTGAAAAGGTTTGAGAGTTTATCTAATGTTCCTTCATTAGGTTTAACTCATCTTGCTCAGGCTAGCATTAGTTGTTGATCTTGTTGTTGTTGATTTGCATAACTGAGGGAGTGAGAGACTACCTTTTCATGGTTGTTTGATCAATAGGACTGTAAAGTTCCCAAATGTAAGAGGACTCCTGTGGTGTTTATATATTTGCAGAAATCCATTCTGGTGTATTTTGTGGCTTTGGCAAATGCATTCGAATGATCTAAAGTTGAGCTGTTGCAACTGCCTGTAAACACACAGTCCAGTTCAAAGTGAAAGATGGCAGGCCCCTGTGGCAAAGGCCTACTGTAGCTCTGATTGGCTATAGCGCACCGGTCTGTGTAGACTCTGGTCCTGGACAAGACAGAAGTTTTTATTTACTGCAGTGTCTATTAATTGACCAAACTAATGGCTGCTTTTCCTCCTTCTATATTGCTATAGAATTTTCACAAATGCCTTAGTATACATAATTCCCAAACTTTCTAAGAATTTATGAAAATGTGAAAATGACCACATCTAAGTGGGCGCTTGTCAGAAAATGTTTTAAAAGTGTGATATTCTTCCTGGGGGTATATGATCAGATTTTGACAAGATTTCATGTTCTACAATGCTGTCAGTTCCACTTTAAATGCAACAATGTTTCACACACAAGTTATTTTCAAAGAGATGGCTAACAACAGCAAGTGCAGTGCAATAAAAAACACAGTTCCATCACCAGATGATGATCATTTGAAACCTAAGTTCTTGTTGAAAGTTATCCTTGAAAAGGGAGAAGCTAACAACTTAGCAACAACATCCTCTTTGATAACACCTGCTGCAAACTAGCCAACAACAAAAGCTAGCTAGCTAGATCGTGGGAAAACTATTGCTTGGTATTGGGCAGTGTGACCTGTTGGCCTTTAACAAGGGAGAATTTTCCATACGTTTTTTGTAAAAACGGTCCCAACTATTAAGTCAAAATGTGATTGAGGGACAGTGGAATCAGCCAAACTTTGCCGTTATACAGTTGAATGGCAGATGCCTTTATCTACTGTAGTTTCTGATGGCCTAGCCAATGGCTGACGTAGCTAGCTAGATTTATATCCACAGAGACCAGCAAAGAAAAATCCTGATTGGATATTTTTTTAGCTTCAGTGTTAACCCTTTCCAACACAAACTGAAGAGATTAAATCAGAACATCATTGAAAATAATATAATATTATTATTTTATAAATCCTAAGCTCTTCTCTGAAGGCGTAGAAGGCCCATTGATCCCCACTGTGTTTGGGTTAGTAATAATTTGTAGAGTGACTCTATTTTCACTATTCTGAATGTCTAAAGAATCCATATGTTGTTCTGAAATATGAACCCAGAAATACTGGATATTTTGAACTCTTATTATGGTGGTGATTTGACAAAATTACAATCATGGTCTTGAATTGGACTCGCATTTTTCTGGTTTTGGTCTTGACTCGGTCTCGCACACCCTCCAGTCTTGAATTGGTCTCTCTTGAGGTGGTCTCGAACACAACACTGGTACTGCGTACGGCCCAGTACAGGTGTAACGATCGTCGTCGGGTGATGAAGAAGCGGACCAAAGTGCAGCTGGGAGCGAACACATGTTTATTCTTCACACTGAAATAAACGCGTACACAAAACCAAGAAAAATGCCGATACGTTAACTGCTCAAACACAAAGAGGCAACACCCCACAAACAGCGTGGGGGAAAAAGGAACTTAAATGTGATCCCAATCATAGACAACTACCGACAGCTGTCTCTGATTGGGAATCGACAGAACCCAACATAGAAATAAACCACATAGAGCTAACACAAGGCTATAACGCAAACATAGAAAACAAACCAAGGAAAAATACCCAACATGACACACCCTGACCAAAATACCCGAGTTCACCTAGTCAGGGCGTGACAGTACCCCCCCCCCCCCAACGGTGCGTACTCCCGGCGCACCAAACTTAAGTCTATTAGGGGGGGGACCCGGGTGGGCGCCTCACCCTCGGTGGAGGCTCTGGCCCCGGGCGTGTTCTTTCCCCCGCCTCCACCTTAGCCCTACCCCTCTGGCCCGGACTGGACCACTGTGGAGCGGCATGCTCAGGCTCCGGAGCGGAGCCGTCGACCGGAACAGGATTGGGCACCGGTGGACCGGACACGGGCCGTGCCGGACTGGGAACACGCACCACTGGCTTGGTGCGGGGAGCAGGAACGGGCCGGGCCGGACTCGGGACACGCACCACTGACTTGGTGCGGGGAGCAGGGACGGGCCGGACAGGACTGTGGACATGCACCGTGGGCTTGGTGCGGGGAACAGGAACGGGCCGAACAGGACTGTGGACATGCACCGTGGGCTTGGTGCGGGGAACAGGAACGGGCCGGACAGGACTGGGGACACGCACCACTGACCTGGTGCGGGGAGCAGGGACGGGCCGGACTGGGAACACGCACCACTGGCTTGGTGCGGGGAGCAGGAACGGGCCGGGCCGGACCGGACTGGGAACACGCACCACTGGCTTGGTGTGGGGAGCAGGGACGGGCCGGGCCGGACTGGGAACACGCACCACTGGCTTGGTGCGGGGAGCAGGAACGGGCCGGGCCGGACTGGGGACACGCACCACTGACTTGGTGCGGGGAGCAGGGACGGGCCGGACAGGACTGTGGACATGCACTGTGGACTTGGTGCGGGGAGCAGGGACGGGCCAGACAGGACTGTGAACACGCACTGGTGAACTGAAGCGTGGAGCCGGTTTAGCCACTCGTCCTGGCTGGATGCCCATCCTAGCACGGCATGTGCTGGGCATGTCCACCGGACGCACCGGGCTGTGCGGGCGCACTGGCAACACAGCGCGCAACTCCGCATCCCATGGCTCCTCCTCCAGATCTTCCCTCAGCAGGTCCTCAATCAACCGCCTCATCTTCGTCTCCTCCTCCGCCGTCATCCCCCACGAGAGCAGTGGTCTGGGCTCTTCCTCTGCCCTTCCGGACCACCCCATTAGCCCCCCCCAAAAAAATGATTGGGGGTGTCTTCCGGGCCTCCTCGACCGCCGCCTGCGACTCCGTCCACCGGCTGGCATTACTTCCTCGACCTGGGAATCCTTCCGCCAGGGTCCTTTCCCCGACATGATCTCCTCCCAGGTCCAGAACTCCTTCCCTTCACGAGCCCATCTCTCGCGCTCCTTATCCTCCTGCTGCTTGGTCCTGGTTTGGTGGGGTGTTCTGTAACAATCGTCGTCGGGTGATGAAGAAGCGGACCAAAGTGCAGCTGGGAACGAACACATGTTTATTCTTCACACTGAAATAAACACGTACACAAAACCAAGAAAAATGCCGATACGCTAACTGCTCAAACACAAAGAGGCAACACCCCACAAACAGCGTGGGGGAAAAAGGAACTTAAATGTGATCCCAATCAGAGATACTAGCGACAGCTGTCTCTGATTGGGAATCGACAGAACCCAACATAGAAATAAACCACATAGAGCTAACACAAGGCTATAACGCAAACATAGGAAACAAACCAAGGAAAAATACCCAACATGACACACCCTGACCAAAATACCCGAGTTCACCTAGTCAGGGCGTGACAACAGGACTGTAAGTAAGCATTTCACTGTTAGTCTACACCTGTTGTTTACAAAGCATGTGACAAATAAAATTTGATTTCATTGATTGATTTCCATTCAGGGATGAGCAGAAATGACAAAATACCATATATCAAAATAAACTACAAAAATAAAAGGATTTTGTAATATCTTTCATTAAAATACATGTATTTTGTATTTTAAAACCACAAATACATTTGCAAGTAGCTGACCCAAACAGAAACAACTTTCTCACTAGTTTACAAAAAAGTTTTACTTGAAATGACTGATATGTTGTTGTTTGTCTACCTTAGTTGAATGCACTGACGGGAAATCACTCTGGATAAGAGTGTCTGCTAAATTACCAAAATGTAAATGTATGGCACACTGGGTATTATTATTGGCTTTGTTTCGGGGCAGAGTTCATTAGAATAATACTCAGCATGCTTTGCAATTGTTGGTTTTACATACACATTTATATTAGTTAATTCAGCAGATGTTCTTATCACACCATAATGTCATCAGACTTCTGATACCAATGTTTTTTGAAAACACAAATTACAGCTCTCCAAAGTGTCTTGTTACAAAATACATTGGAGTGTAGTTCAGCCCAGTGTAATACAAATGATAAATGATTCAGAAGAAATGTAAATACATTGCCAGTCAAAAGTTTGAACACATCTACTCATTCCAGGGTTTTTCCTTTATTTTTGCTATATTCTACATTGTAGAATAATAGTGAAGACATCAAAAGTATGAAATAACACATGGAATCACGTAGTAACCAAAAAAAGTGTTAAAAAAAATCTAAATATATTTTATATTTGAGATTTTTCAAAGTAGCCACCCTTTGCCTTGATGACAGCTTTGCACACTCTTGGCATAAAAGCGGTCTCGGGGCGTGTTTGTCCGAGACCCAATGCTCCGGTGCGCCTAACGGATGGTAGCAGAGAACAGTCCATGCATGACTGGGGTGGCTGGAGCCTTTGGACATTTTCGGGCCTTCCTTAGACACCGCCTGGTATGTACAGTATGTCCTGGATGTCCTTACATGCAAAATCAGGGATCAGGATATTTATTTATTTAACCTTTTTTTAACTAGGCAAGTCAGTTAAGAACCTAACTATCTGCACTAACTATATGCCAGTCTCTACCCGGGTCTTTCTACCCACACATGCCTACACTCACACACGCCTACACTCACACACACACACACACACACACACACACACACACACACACACACACACACACACACACACACACACACACACACACACACACCTACGACTTATGCTGCTGCAATATTGGTTATTATTACAGTTTTTCTTTATCGCTTTGGTACTATTTTCACAAGTCTGCGGTACATTTTCAAAACTCTTAGTACAAAAACCCAAACTGGTCACACTTGTAACGCAGCCAGTCTTTCATTCAAAACCTGTCGTTGTCAATTGATTTGGATTGTAAACATCTCTCACCACACAAACATTGATTCAAATGTGTATAGGTTTATTTTGAAATGTAATGAGAACATTGGTTTAATCACCAAAACACAACATAATGATATCTTTTCAATTTAGTCGTTTTAACAACCAGTTAATCCAATAGCAAACAATGGAAGACGCGTTTCAAATCGCCCTTAGAAGTGGTGAAAGTAATATGGTACAGTACTGTAAGTTACAGTAGATTATAGTTTTCACATTAAGCAAGCCACTTACATTACCCAACAAAATTGACAGAAAATCTATAATTTCCTTATCTATCCAATGTGGAATTTATTGGTCACATACACTACCTTTCAAAAGTTTGGGGTCACTTAGAAATGTCTTTGTTTTTGAAAGAAAAGCACATTTTTGGTCCATTAAAATAACATCAAATTTATCAGAAATACAGTGTAGACATTGTTAATGTTGTAAATGACTATTGTAAGTGGAAATGGCTGATTTTTTTATGGAATATCTACATAGGTGTACAGAGGCCCATTACCAGCAACCATCACTCCTGTAATCCAATGGCACATCACGTTAGCTAATCCAAGTTTATAATTTTAAAAGGCTAATTGATCTTTAGAAAACCTTATTGTAATTATGTTAGCACAGCTGAAAACTGTTGTGCTGATTAAAGAAGCAATAAAACTGGCCTTCTTTAGACTAGTTGAGCATCTGGAGCTTCAGCATTTGTGGGTTCAATTACAGGCTCAAAATGGCCATAAACAAAGAACTTTCTTCTGAAACTCATCAGTATATTCTTGTTCTGAGAAATGAAGGCTATTCCATGTGAGAAATTGCTAAGAAACTGAAGATCTCGTACAACGCTGTGTACTACTCCCTTCATAGAACAGCGCAAACTGTCTCTAACTAGAATAGAAAGAGGAGTGTGAGGCCCCTGTGCACAACTGAGCAAGAGGACAAGTACATTAGTGTCTAGTTTGAGAATCAGACGCCTCGCAAGTCCTCAACTGGCTGCTTCATTAAATAGTACCCGCAAAACACCAGTCTCAACGTCAACAGTGAAGAGGCGACTCCGGGATGCTGGCCTTCTAGGCAGAGTTGCAAAGAAAAAGCCATATCTCAGACTGGCCAATAAAAATAAAAGATTAAGATGGGCAAAAGAACACAGACACTGGACAGAGGAAAATTGGAAAAAACTGTTATGGGCAGACTATTCTAAGTTTCTGATCACAAAGAAGAACATTTGTGAGACGCAGAAAAGATGCTGGAGGAGTCTCTGACGCCATCTGTCAAGCATGGTGGAGGCTATGTGATGGTCTGGGAGTGCTTTGGTAGTGGTAAAGTGGGAGAGGACAGAGGGTAAAAGGGATCTTGAAGAAGGAAGGCTATCACTCCATTTTGCAACACCATGCCATACCCTGTGGACGGTGCTTAATTGGAGCCAATTTCCTCCTACAACAGGACAATGACCCAAAGCGCAGCTCCAAAATATGCTTATATTAAGGGAAGAAGCAGTCAGCTGGTATTCTGTCTAATGGAGTGGCCAGCACAGTAACCAGATCTCAACCCTATTGAGCTGTTGTGGGAGCAGCTTGACCGTATGGTACGTAAGAAGTGCCCATCAAGCCAATCCAACTTGTGGGAGGTTCTTCAGGAAGCATAGGGTGTAATCTCTTCAGATTACCTGAACAAATTGACAACTAGAATGCCAAAGGTCTGCAAGGCTGTAATTGCTGCAAATGGAGGATTCTTTGGCAAAAGCAAAGTTTGAAGGACACAATTATTACTATTAAAAATCATTATTTATAACCTTGTCAATGTCTTGACTATATTTCCTATTCATTTTGCAACTCATTTCATGTATGTTTTCATGGGAAACAAGGACATTTCTAAGTGAGCCCAAACTTTTGAACGGTAGTGTATGTACCCACGGGGGTGAGAGATTGGCTGTTGACCCGGGCACACACGTCCCTCGCCGCTGGACATCCAGGTATCACTCGCACCATCCAATCCCTCTCCAATAAGTATTGGTGTCCCACCTTGGCACAGGACATCGCCCACTATGTCAACTCATGCTCCGTATGTACCCAATTCAAATCTCCCTGGAACGCTCCAGCAGGGAAACTACTTCCCCTTCCCATGCCTCAGCGGCCTTGGTCACATCTTGGTCACATAGACTTTATAACTGATCTCCCTCTTTCTGATGGGTTTACCACTATTATGGTTGTTTTTGACAGATTCTCTAAATCCTGCCGTTTTATTCCTCTCTCTGTTCTACCTACCGCTCTCCAAGCCGCTGAGGCACTATTCCAGCAGGTCTTCTGGCACTATGGCCTTCCGGAGGACATCGTTTCTGACCATGGTCCCCAATTCACGTTGCGGGTCTGAAAAGCCTTTATACAGAAGCTGGGGGCCATGGTTAGCCTCACATCCGGGTACTGGCTTCAGTCCAATGAACAGGTGGAGAGGACCAACCAGGAGCTGGGGAGGTTCCTAAGGAGTCACTGCCAGTACCGGAAGGGGGAGTGGGCCCGGTTCCTTCCCTGGGTGGAATACGCCCAGAACTCACTTCATCACTCTTCCACCGGGCTGACTCCCTTCCAGTGCGTCCTGGGATATCAGCCGGTCCTGGCTCCGTGGACTCAGAGCCAGACCGAGGCTCCTGCAGTGGACAAGTTGTTCCGGCGTGCAGAGGTGGAATGCCGACCACGTGAGGCTCCAGTGTGCCATCTGCCGTCAGAAGCATCAGGTGGACCACCACCACAGTGAGGCTCCCGTGTTCCATCCTGGTGATCACGTCTGGCTCTCCACCAGGAGCCTCCCCCTCCACCTGCCCTGCCGGAAGCTGAGCCCCTGGTTTATGAGGCCCTTCAAGGTCCTCCAGAAGGTCAATGAGGTAACCTATTGTTTAATACTCCACACCAAGTACCGGATCTCACCCTGCTTTCATGTTTCCTTCCACTCCACAAACTTCTTGTTAACAAACTACAGTTTTGGCAAGTTGGTTAGGACATCTACTTTGTGCATGACACAAGTAATTTTTCGCTGCACACTCTTGCTGCCTGCAGATGATATTCCGCTGAAACTAGGCTGTGTGTGCTGCCGGCATGTGAATATATTTCACGGTCGTTGCAATCGTGTAGGCTACTTGGTGCATGATTTCTCTATTGTACTACATAATTGATCATTTATTTTTAAAATGTTTTTATTTAACTGGGCAAGTCAGTAGATATGTCGTATACCTCCACTTCGCTACTTTGAAATGCACCTATTAATTAGTGAGTATATGCAATGCCCACTGAAAAAAAAGTGGGTTTACAGCATACACCTGCATATACCCTCCACTACACCACTGGCCCTTTGTGTTCTACAAAAAGTGCTCCCTCCTACATGAGTGCTCTGGTATTACTGTTGCTGTCCTTTCAGAATCACAAACCTTTCACACACTGAAGGCCTATAAGTTCGCCACTGCGCAAACATGTCTATAATAGACGTAAAGATTGTTAAGATATTAATATTTCAAGAAAGGAGTGTATATATTTGGCTTGGATAAGCGGTTTTATAGCTGATTGAATGGAAGCTGATAATTATGAGTTTTTTACTCCGCTGGTCTCAGGAAGAAATTGCATGTTCTCACTGTCCGAAACTGAGTCAAGACCAGTACAAATGTATCCGAGACACTCAATATGTGGTCTCGAGACCGGACTCGAGACAGAGACCGTTCTCGAGCACTACAACACTGCGCACTACCTTCTGTAGCGCCTTGCGGTGAGATGCCTAGCAGTTGCCATACCAAGTGGTGATGCAGCCAGTCAAGATGCTCTCAATGGTGCAGTTGTAGAACTTTTTGAGGATCTGACGGCCCATGCTGAATCGTTTCAGCCTCCTGAGGAGGAAGAGGCCTTGTCATGCTTTCTTCACGACTGTGTTGGTGTGTGTGGACCATGATAATTCCTTAGTGTTGTGGACACAGAGAAACTTGAAGCTCTCGACCAGTTCCACTACAGCCCCGTCGATGTGGATGGGGGTGCACTCGGCCCTCCGTTTCCTGTAGTCAACGATCAGATCCTTTGTCTTGCTGACGTTGAGGGAGAGGATGTTATGCTGGCACAACACTCCAGGTCACTGACCTCATCCCTATATCTGTTTCATCGGTGATCAGGCCAACCACATTGTGTCGTCAGCAAACTTAATGATGGTGTTGGATGGTGTTGGAGTCTTGCACGGCCACGCAGTCGAGGGGTGAATACGGAGTGCAGGAGAGAATAAGCATACACCCCTGAGCAGCCCCCGTGTTGATGGTTAGAGTGGCGGATGTGTTGTTGCCTACCCTCACCACCTGAGGGCATCCATCAGGAATCCAGGATCCAGTTGCAGAAGGAGGTGTTCAGTCCCAGGGTCCTGAGCTTGGATGGCACTATGGTGTTGAACACTGAGCTATAGTCAATGAACAGGATTCTCACGTAGGTGTTCCTCTTGTCCAGGTGGGAGAGGGCAGTGTGGAGTTTAACAGAGATTGCGTCATCTGTGGATCAGTTGGGGCAGTATGCGAATTGGAGTGGGTCCAGGGCGTCTGGGATGATGGCGTTGATGTGAACCATGACCAGCCTTTCAAAGCACTTCATGGCTACAGATATGAGTGCTCTGCGACCACAGTCATTTAGACAGGTTACCACAGCATTTTTGGGCACAGGGACTATCGTGGTCTTGTATGAAATATGAAGGTATTACAGACTGTGTCAGGGAGAGGTTGAAAATGTCATTGAAGATACTTACCAGCACATGCTCTGAGTACGCGTCCTGGTAATCCGTCTGGACCCATGGCCTTGTGAATGTTAATTTGTTTAAAGGTCTTACTCAAATCGGCAACGGAGAGTGAGATCACACAGTTGTTCGAAACAGCTGGTGCTCTTATACTTGATTCAGTGTTGCTTGCCTCGAAGCAACCATAGAATAAATTGTGCTTGTCTGGTAGGCTAATGTCACTGGGCAGCTCACGGCTGGCTCGCAGCAATAATATTTTTTCTGATAATTCATAAAAAATACAACATTTCATGTTGTCGTGAATAAATTCATTAATGTTATTTCCAAATAAGACTGCTTTGGTGAACAAACACACATAGGGACCACAACTACTTCCATCAATCTGAGCTTTGAAATTCCCACAACAATGACACAATTAATATTTCAGAACACAATGTCCACAAACTTTCCATGTATTCATTTAATAACAAATATTTCTGTAGTGAGTGGAGAATTCCCGCCAGTTCCTTCTCATACTGCTTTAAGGAGTCCGTTATTTTAACACTCAATGTTATACTATTGCGAGCACGTACTTTGATTTTCTTGTTGTGAGGGAAATGTTATCCTGTGAAGAGACAGCCTTGAAAATGTTAATCTTGTCTTTCCTAAATAATCGTTGGTTCCTGCCTGTGCTGGTCATCTGTCAGAATGCCCAGAATATGGTCTAAAAGTTCAGATAGGATATGGTGCCAGACACATGCAGGAACCAGCCCTATGAACCACGCCTATGAAACTTGATTTATATACAGTTGAAGACGGAAGTTTACATACACTTAGGTTGGAGTCATTAAAACTCATTTTTCAACCACTCCACAAATTTCTTGTTAACCAACTATAGTTTTGGCAAGTCGGTTAGGACATCTACTTTGTGCATGACCAAGTCATTTTTCCAACAATTGTTTACAGACAGATTATTTGATTTATAATTCACTGTATCACAATTCAGTGGGTCAGAAGTTTACATACACTAAGTTGACTGTGCCTTTAAACAGCTTGGAAAATTCCAGAAAACGATGTCATGGCTGTAGAAACTTCTGATAGGCTAATTGACATCATTTGAGTCCATTGGAAGTGTACCTGTGGATGTATTTGAAGGCCTACCTTCAAATTCAGTGCCTCTGCTTGACGTCATGGGAAAATCAAAAGTAATCAGCCAAGACCTCAGAAACAAATATTGTAGACCTCCACAAGTCTGGTTCATCCTTGGGAGCAATTTCCAAATGCCTGAAGGTACCACATTCATTTGTACAAACAATAGTACGCAAGAATAAACACCATAGGACCACGCAGCCGTCATACCGCTCAGGAAGGAGACGCGTTCCGTTTCCTAGAGATGAACGTACGTTGGTGCGAAAAGTGCAAATCAATCCCAGAACAACAGCAAAGGACCTTGTGAAGATGCGTGAGGAAACAGGTACAAAAGTATCTATATCCACAGTAAAACGAGTCCTATATTGACATAACCTTATAGGCCGCTCAGCAAGGAAGAAGCCAGACTACGGTTTGCAACTGAACATGGGGACAAAGATCGTAGTTTTTGGAGAAATGTCCTCTGGTCTGATGAAACAAAAATTGAACTGTTTAGCCATAATGACCATCATTATGTTTGGAGGAAAAAGGGGGACGCTTGCAAGCCGAAGAACACCGTCCCAACCGTGAAGCACGGGGGTGGCAGCATCATGTTGTGGGGGTGCTTTGCTGCAGGAGGGACTGGTGCACTTCACAAAATAGATGGCATCATGAGGGAGGAAAATTATGTAGATATATTGAAGCAAAATCTCTAGACATCAGTCAGGAAGTTAAAGCTTGATTGCAAATGGGTCTTCCAAATGGACAATGACCCCAAGCATACTTCCAAAGTTGTGGCAAAATGGCTTAAGGACAACAATGTCAAGGTATTGGAGTGCCCATCACAAAGCCCTGACCTCAATCCTATAGAAAAGTTGTGGGCAGAACTGAAAAAGCGTGTGCGAGCAAGGAGGCCTACAAACCTGACTCAGTTACACCAACTCTATCAGGAGGAATGGGCCAAAATTCACCCAACTTATTGTGGGAAGCTTGTGGAAGGCTACCTGAAACGTTTGACCCAAGTTAAACAATTTAAAGGCAATGCTACCAAATACTAATTGTCACTGTTGTCGTATGAACGAGACCAAGGCGCAGCATGTGTATCGTTCCACATATTTATTTATCTGTGAAACTATGCAAAACATACTATAAACAAAGAAACAACAAACCGTGACGAAGAGGTGCAACATACACTAACTCAAAATAATCTCCCACAAACACTAGTGGGAAAAATAACAACTTAAATATGATTCCCAATTAGAAACAACAATGACCAGCTGCCTCTTATTGGGAATCATACGAATACCCCAACCTAGAAAAAAGAACCTAGAACACAACATAGAAAATTTAAACTAGACAAAAGACAACATTGAAAAAAACCTAGAACCAAACATAGAAATAAATCAACTAGACAAAACCCCCCAGTCACACCCTGACCTACTTTACCATAGAAAAATACAAGCTCTCTATGGTCAGGACATGACAGTACCCCCCCCCTCCCAAAGGTGCAGACTCCGGCCGCAAAACCTGAAACCAAAAGGGAGGTTTGGGGGGGTGTCTAGTGTTGGTGGCGGCTTTGGTGCAAGATGAAGAACCTTCTCATCCCGCGAATCCTCCCGCCTCGGAGACGGTTCTGCTGCGGGACGAAGAACCCTCTCATCCTGCGAACCCGCCATCATCGGTGGAGGCTCCGGGCCGCCGACCGTCGCTGGAGGCTCCGGACCGCCGACCGTCGCTGGAGACTCCGGACCGCCGACCACCGCTGGAGACTCCGGACTGCCGCTGGAGACTCCGGTCCGTTGCTGGAGACTCCGGACCGTGGACCGTCGCTGGAGACTACAGACTGTGGGCCTTCTCAGGAGGCTCCGGACTGTGGACCGTCGCCGGATGCTCTGGACTGGGAACTGTTGCCGGATGCTCTGGACTGGGGACTGTCGCCAGAAGCTCTGGAAGGGGGACTGTCACCGGACTAGGCTGGCGCACTGGAGGCCTAGTGCGTGGAGCCGGGACAGGTGGCACCAGACTGGTGACACGCACTTGAGTGCGAGGAGCAGGCACAGGACGTACTAGACTGGGGAGGCGCACTGGAGGCCTGATGCGTAGGACCGGTACAGGTGGCACCGGACTAGTGACACGCAACTCAGGGAGAGTGCGAGGAGGAGGCACAGGACATACCTGACTGGGAACACGCACCTCAGGGAGAGTGCGGGGAGCAGGCACAGGACGTACTGGGCTGTGGAGGCGCACTTGGATACCTGGTGCGTAGAACTGGTGCAGGATATACTGGACCGTGAAGGCGCACTGGAGGTCTGGAGCGTAGAGCTGGCACAACCCGTCCTGGCTGAATGCTCACTTTAGCCCGGCAAGTGCGGGGCGCTGGCACAGGACGCACTGGGCTGTGACGGCGCACTGGCGACACAGTGCGTAGAGCTGGCGCAGGATATCCTGGACCGAGGAGACGCACGGGAGACCAGGAGCGCTGAGCCGGCACAACCCGTCCTGGCTGAATGCTCACTTTAGCCCGGCAAATGCGAGGTGCGGGCACATTGCGCACCGGGCTATGAATGCGCACTGGAGATACAGTGAGCATCACCGCATAACAAGGTGCCTGACTGGTCACACGCTCCCCACGGTAAGCACGGGGAGTTGGCTCAGGTCTCAACACTGACTCCTCCAATCTCCCCGTGTGCCCCCCCCCCAAAGAATGTTTTGGCGCTGCCTCTCGGGCTTCCGTTGTTGCCGTGCTAATTCCTCGTAACGTCGCCGCTCTGCTCTTGCTGCTTCTATCTCCTCCTTCGGACGGCGATACTCCCCGGCCTGCCTCCAGGGTCCTTTCCCATCTAGGATTTCCTCCCATGTCCATTCGTCCTGACCACGCTGCTTGGTCCTTTGGTGGTGGGAGATTCTGTCACGGCTGTCGTATGAACGAGACCAAGGCGCAGCATGTGTATCGTTCCACATATTTAATTATCTGTGAAACTATGCAAAACATACTATAAACAAAGAAACAACAAACTGTGACGAAGAGGTGCAACATACACTAACTCAAAATAATCTCCCACAAGCACTATGACGATACACATATTTTATAATAAAAAAATATAAACAAGTAATTAGTGTGATTTGTTCATCCAAAACATCTTTAGTTTTTGGTGTATTTTTATTATCCCGTACAGTAGGTGGCGGCATTACAACTTATGAGTGTAGTCGGCCAATAAACCTCAGAGAAGAAGAAGATTACGTGAGGGACTTTTATTTGGAAAATGTCGAAAATTCCGTGACCTGGAAGTACTGTGTTAGCGTTGCTGACGATACGATGATGACGCTGGTGAAGAAAGATGGCAGCAGCTGGAAGAGCAATTGTGCAGGTATACAATATTTAAGAATAGAAAAACGTAGATTTGTTGCTTCATTTAGGGTATAGCTTGTGTATTCCACATTCTGTAGCCTATCCATTAATGCGTTAATGTTCGTTCTAGTTCAGTGCATGTCGGTAGACTGTTTGAAAGGGTAGTGCTAGCTAGTTCCATTCACTCATTTCTTACTCGCTCATCATTAATTCATATGATATTTCAAGAAAATGTAAACGCAATATATGAGTAGCCTAACTATGATTTTAATCCACCAGGCTGTGCGCCTTCACTCGCCACTTATAAAGTTTCCTAATCGCCTTAGTGACCCAAGACCCAATGGTAAATTTAAATTCTTCAACTCAAACTGTATATGAGTATGACATGCGACAGGCATCTTGCCTATACTTGAACAAATAGTGTGTAAAAACATTGGTCATGTGCAGATTTTTGTTCAAGTCCAGCACTAACACACATAATATAGCTAATCAACTGCTCATCAGGTTAGTTGAACCAGGTATTAGTGCTGGACTGGAACAAAAGCTACGCACGTTGGGAGAATCTCAATTGGACAAAAGTCAGTCCTCGACTCCTCCCTGACCTGGAGAGTGTCAATGTCAAAAGGCGAATGGAGGACTGTCCTCCACCTTGAAACCACCTTTGAATCAGCTGTTGAATACTCGAAGGAGAAAAGCATGCACATATTTTAAAATTATATGCTACTTATCCTTTTATCTATACTAATTTACACATATTTCATTTAATACAAAAACATTTGTTTCCACATTCTCTCCTCCCCTCAGTTACTTTTTATGTTTTTCAAAAGGAAGAGAGGACGGAAGAGTAGAGCAAACCAATTGAGAATGTCCCATAGCCAACCTCTGGGATCAGGGTTGTGACCACCTATACCTATTGTAGCCTGGTGGTTCTAGACAGAGATTGGGTCTCCGTCTAGCAATATAACACTAGCCCACCGTGCAACTTATTTACCAACCTGTGTCTATGCCTTTTTGGCGACGCTTTTCCCACTTTTGTTAGGCATATCTGTGGTCGGTGGACCGTTCTGATAAAGAATGCGTTGTTTGCACGCCGAGGGGTGCCCAGGAAACAATTCAATACAATTGTTAGATGCTACCACCCTCTCTCCTAATCACAACCAAACATGGATGTCAATGTTTGCATGCACACGCTTCATTCTACTTCTTGTCTGCTTCCTGTCTGCGGTAGCATGGTGCTCGTATTACAAGGCTGATTTAGCTAGGACAAACGGGTGTGAAACACAGACAGCTGTGCATGCGAAGTGAAAAGATAACATGAAATCCATGTTTGGTTTTGATTTGGAGGGGGGTGGTAGCATCTAACAATTGGATGTAATTATTTCCTGGGCACCGCTGGACGATCTCCTAATCAGAACCGATTACCCATATTCCTTTAGAAGTGGGTAAAGTATCGCCGCACAGGCAAGGTTCGGCAAATAACTGGCAATATGTTCTAAGACTAGAACTGGGGTCTAAACTGGGCTATACCTATTGTAACCTATTCAGTCCAAGAGGTGCTGAAAATGGGAGTTGCCGCAGCACAGCAGTCCAGTGGTACACATAGTTCACCTATGACCTCTGCACCATCACCCCTGATTCGCCTCCCGGGAACCTCAGATACCGCTGCAACTATCAGAGATCTTCCCCAGAGGTATCGAAGAAGGATAGTTGCTCCAGAGGAGATGGAATACATCCAGGTAAGATATGTACAGTCAACCCCAGCTTCAGAGTTTAACAATACCACTACAGGTACATGTCATCATAGAAGATATAAATTAAAGTATTTTTCTGCTGTAACAGTCAACAATGTATTCATCTCTTACATTTTTTTTTACAGCGTGGTGGACCAGAGTAACAGACATCTTCACTGATAACCTGCCAAACCATTCTCTGGATATTTGCTCAGTACTGTATAGCTTTTTAGGAGCATAACTGCCAGAGATTCCAATATAAAATGCACAAAGAAACATTTATCTCTAGATCCTGTTGGATCAGATCGCTGAAATGTTTATTTTTATGTTCAAGCAGTGTTGATAACCTCAAATGCTTTTTTGAATGTATTGTGATATGCGATGGGAAGTATGCAGATTCAAGCATTGTCTAGTTTTCTTCTAATAGCCTATGTATTATGCAAAGTAAAGTGAAAAACTGTAAAAGCTCCATTGTCATGGCTATCAGTTATCTACCTGATAACAGCTACAGTGCCTTCAGAAAGTATTCTCACCCCTTCACTTTTTCCACATTTTGTTGTTACAGCCTGAATTTAAAATGGATTAAATGGAGATGTTTTCACTGATCTACACAACACCCCATAATGTGAAAGTGGAATTATGTTTATAGGAATGGTTACAAATGAAAAGCTTAATTGTCTCGAGTCAATAAGTAGTCAACCCATGTTATGGCAAGCCTAAAGTTCAGGAGTAAAAATGTGCTCAACAATCCACATAAGTTGCATGGACTCAACTTGTGTGCAATATTAGTGTTTAACATGATTTTTAAATGACTACCACATCTCTGTACCCCACACATACAATTATCTGTAAGATCCCTAAGTTGAGCAGTGAATTTCAAGCACAGATTCCACTTTGCGAACCAAGGTTTTCCTATGGTCTGCAAAGAAGAGCACCTATTGGTAGAGGGTGCAGTTATTAATTTTACACTTTGGATGGTGTATCAATACCCCCCAGTCACTACAAAGATAGTCGCCCTTTCTAACTCAGTTGCCGCAGAGGAAGGAAACTGCTCAGGGATTTCACCATGAGGCCAATGGTGATTTTAAAACGGTTTAATGGCTAATATGAGAGATTAACTGAGGATGGATCAACAACATTGTAGTTACTCCAAAATACTAACATAAATGACAGTGTGAAAAGAAGGAAGCCTCTACAGAATAAAAAATATTCCAAAACATGCATCATGTTTGCAATAAGGCACTAAAGTAATACTGCAAAAAAATCTAGGCAATGAAATTAGTTTTTTGTCCTTAATACAAGTTTTAATGTCACGTGCACAAGTACAGTGAAATGCCATTCTTGCAAGCTCCAAACGCAACAATGCAGTAATCTACAAAGAATTATGTTTGGGACAAATCCAATACATTGCTGAGTACCTCTCTTCAAATCTTCAAGAATGGTGGTGCATCATGTTATGGATATGCTTGTCATCGGCAGGGGAGTTTTATTTATAAATAAGAAACAGAATAGAGCTAAGCATAGACAAAATCCTAGAGGAATACCTGGTTCAGTCTGCTTTCCACCAGACACTGGGAGATTAATTCACTTTTCAGCAGGACAATAACCTAAAACACAAGGCCAAATATTTTGACATAAATCTACTTGAAAATCTATGGTTGTCTAGCAATGATCAACAACCAACTTGACCAAGCTTGTACAAAGTTAACTCAGGGGGTGTGAATATTTATGTAAATTCATTTTCCAAAAAATGTCAAACATTTCTAAAAACACATTTTCACTTTGTCATTATGGGGAATTGCATGTAGATGGGTTAATAAAAAAAAAAATATTTAATACATTTTTAACTCGGGCTGTAACAATAAAATGTGGAATAAGTCAAGGTGTATGAATACTTTCTGAAGGCACTGGAGTTGCTTACCAGTGAATGTTCCTGAGTGGCCTGGTTTCAGTTTTGACTTAAATCGTCTTGAAAATCTATGGCAAGACTTGGAATTGGCTTTCGAGCAATGATCAACAACCAACTAGACAGAACCTGACAATTTTTTAAAAAGAATAATGGGCAAATAGTTTTCATTACCGGTGTGCAAAGCTTTTGGAGACTTACCCAGAAAGACTCAGCTGTAATCGTTGCCAAAGGTGATTCTAACATGTATTGACTCAGGGGGTTGAATACTTATCTAATCAAGATGCAGGTATATTAGTGTAATATTTTGGAGGGTGGGGGTACTTTTTCTTCCACTTTGACAGAGTATTTTGTGTAGATCGTTTGCAAAAAATGACATCCATTATAATCCCAATTTGTAATACAACAAAATGTGGAAAAAGTCAAGAGGTGTGAATACTTTCTGAAGGCACTATATATATACTCCCTTCCATATGTGTTTGGACAGTGAAGCAAAATTGTTTTATTTGGCTCTATACTCCAACACTTTGGATTTGAGATCAAATGTTTCATATGAGGCAACAATACAGAATGTCACCTATTTATTTGAAGGTATTTTCATACATATCTGTTTTACCATTTAGAAAGGAAAACACTATGTATCTAGTCCCCCAAGTGAATAAGTCGTGTATTTGGACAAATTTGCTTATAGGGTATTAAAGTAATCAAAAGTTTAGTATTTAGTCTCATATTCCTTGCACACAAGAGTCTTGTGGACTAACGCTCAAACTTGGCCTTCGTTAGAAAATACAGGGAGGCTTAATCTACCAACTAATCAATCATCTCCCACAACACCTTCCCCCTAACGCTCCCCTGTACGTGTCGTGTGCAGCTTTGTTTACAGAGCCACGGCTCACAGTCGTGTGATTCGCTAAAATTTAATTATGAAAAATACTTTACTCAGTAAGGTCACTCCCATAGAATTCTAATGTCACTCTTTGAATCGTTGATGTCACAGGTTTATATGTACTGTGCGTAATAGCCTGGAGACGAGGTTATGTTTTGCCGAATAGTAACTGTAATTTCCTTTTTAAGTGTTTCTAAACACATTTTAATTCATGTTGATGCTGCCATGATTAAGAAAAATCGTGAATTAATCATGAATAATGATGAGTGAGAAAGTAACGGCGTCTACAAGAAAACATGCTAACCTCTCCCCAGTTTTGACTACTTTAACCCTTTACTCTCCTATCTGTATTAGGGTTGAAAATGGCAGATTTGGGCACCGATAAGCACCTTAATTGGAAAGTAGTGGCTGTACAGTAACATGCTATACATGACAGAACTCAGGCTCTGCACTTCACAGCGCTGAATGAGTTTTGACTGACAGCCGTTCTGAACTTGAGCACGCAACAAGAAGTTGCCCCCATCCCTCCCAGGAATTGGGCAACTTTTTTTTCTGAGTGAGGGAATTGCTGTATTTTGAAAGATGAGACGTTGAGGATTAAAATAAATACCTCTGATGTCATACAAGCAAGCCAAACACCCGTGAGTCCAAATGTACACTTCACATTTCCATATCATAAACATGTCATATACAGTGTCAAAGTTTATGATCACTATGATGTAGTTACAAGATGACATAGCATCATACCCTGGGTTGTTCTAAACAGAATGAGCCTACTTTAGTCTATTGTGAAGAAACTTCACTGTGGAACACGCACCTGAATGCACTCGACTCATTTTTGTGCGCACCAAAATTACGATTAGTTTCCCTGAATTGCATTGTGAAAGCTTTAATACGTATTCTATAACAAAGCTAGTCATGTTGGCAGTAGAACAAGCTTTCAAATTATGACCACCTGACCCAGATTGCGATTTCAAATGGGCTGTTTTTCGATTGCGTAAACAACCATAATTGTGTGATGGTGGGGATGCAAGGTTGTGTTCCAAACAAACTGTTTCCTTGTTAGTTCCTCAACAGCACAGCTAGGAGAGCTCAAAAAAGCACCTTTTATAGTTTAAGTTTCTTCTTTGAGTCATAAACATGCATTGAAATTACTTAGGGAACTGTGCACACTTTGGAGTGGTGTGTGCCCACTTGGAGACACCAGGTAGTCCTCACTCAAACCCTTGTGATTTTTTTGTCTTATGTTGCACCTAACCCAAATTTTACAGGAATATTCTTATGTTGCTGTATGTATTGAGAGTATTTTAAGATTTCGTTATCAAATGCGGCAAAATGTAAAATGCACATAAAATGAAATGGTATCATTTTTTATTTTACTAGGCAAATCTGTTAAGAACAAATTGTTATTTACAATGACGGCACACACCGGACGACGCTGGGACAATTGTGCGCCGCCTTATGGGACTCCCAATCACGGCAGATTGTGATACAGCCTGGAATCAAACCAGGGTGTCTGTAGTGACACCTCTAGCACTGAGATGCAGTGCCTTAAACCGCTGCGCCACTCGGGAGCCCAAATGTTTGGGTTGAACTGTTGTCCTCAACTTTGGTCTAATAATTTTGCCATAATCTCCAATTGCTACCGTGCTTATGTGTTTTATATTTCTTCTGTAAGAAAGTTCAATTTAGCCCTATCCATGTAGGCCAATTCCCACGAGTGTAAAGGGTTAATACACTATGTGAATTTGTCCAAATACTTATGACTTCTTCAAATGGGGGGGGGGGTGTACTAGATACATAAAGTGCTTTAAGTTCTAAATGGTAAAACAGATACAGTATGTATGAAAATACCTTCATAAAAGCAGACATTCTGTAATTTCTGTATTTCGCATTAACATCTGCTAACCATGTGTATGTGACAAATAAAATTGGATGTTGCCTAATATGAAATGTTCTCTCTAATCTAAAATGCTGGAGTATAGAGCCAAATGTAACATTTTAGCGGCACTGTCCAAATACATATGGAGAAGTGTATTAGTCATTTCAGTCTAGCCTTGACCGGCTTCAACTTTAGCCTAAACTTAATTTGGTGACTTGATTCATTGAGGAACATTTTGTCCTCAAGGGCTTTCTCCATCATAACAAATTTGGAGACGACCTGGTAGAGAACAAGTTTGACAGAAATTATACAAAGCAAGAGTTTTAATTAAAAAAACAAAATGCAATTGTACACTACATTAAGTAATGTACAAACCTAATTCACAATATGCAGAATGTCTATGAAGTTCATACAAAACAGGTTGGCATTCCATTGAAATAGGTACTTCATCTACAGTATGAAAATGTGTCTTACGTCTTACAATTAAATTCTAGCACAACCTCTAGCTAAGTAAAAAGACTGATAAAAAAATGGTGATACCCTCAATTAAAATAATGTTTGTCTGCCATTGTAATTACCCTGACTGAAATCCACACACCCTTCTTCAGGTTAATAACCACCCGTCGATAAAAAAACCCAGGTAATTAGATCTACGTACAGTCCTACACATTTCATTGTTGGTAATGATCAATTCAGGCCCACTTGTATGCGCTGTTCTTTAGAAAGGTGAGAAGTGAGAACAATTTCCATGTCATGTTTGTTACAGTCAAGGATTCATTAACCAAAGGATCCAAAACTACAGCAAGGCTGCTGGCACACATATTAGCAAAGGTTTGACTTGGTGGGGAAACTAACCAGTATCAAACCAAGTCTCCAGCCCTATTTCCATATATCCAGAGCTAAATGTTGGACAGTTGGCTCCAAATATAACATTTGGTTTGGTATACCAGTTATTGGATTCAAACCTAACACAGTATTTGGTTTGGTATACTAAAGGTGAAGGTGCTGCAAGGGAAGCATTCAGCTTACAATATCTTATGTTTTGACTGTGGAACAGCACAGTTGGTTCTGTGGGTTTAGATGAATTCAGTCCAATTACGTTGAGTGTTATGATTCACTTTGATGTATCCCTATCCATTTCAACACTGGATGGTCTCAAGGAAAATAGAACAGCTTGTATATTGGGCTCATATGGTGACATCTATGATATACTACAGTACAACCAAAGACATTCCTACTACACCAATAAATGTCCCAAATAATGAACACTAGGAACTACAACCAGGTGGAGTCTCACACTGCATTATTGGTGTCAGTATATAATGTTCCAGGTGGTCTTATGCCACCATTCATAAAGCTTTCCAAAATACTACACAATGGCCTGGATTCAATCAAAGACATGTTGTATACAAGTGCACAGTGCTTGACATTTAAAAGATAATTTCCTCATGAGTCGACATCTTCAGCGTTTTACCGTGAATGCGATCTTCATTGTCTGTAGTGAAATGGGCTTGTTTACAACGCATCTCTGATTGAATCCTGGTCAATGCCATTATCACTTGCCATAAGCATGTAAATTGCAAAAACATTTCCAAAATGTTATGCCACATCTTTACATGCCTCATGACAAAGATTATCGGCATAAAAAAGCACAGCATGCCTGTCGCAAGCACTATAACACATCACACTGACTTCTTAAAGGCTTTACAAATGACTGCGTATAACACCACCAAACTAATCCCTTTTCTGATATATCCAGGGTCGTGTTCATTAGGCACCAAATGGATTGAAACAGGGAGGGAATTTTCACTTTCCGTTGCAAAGCGGTTTAAAACGCTTTCCGCTGCGTACTCTAATGAACATGACCCAGGTCTCTCAGGCACAGCTTCAGGGGTCTGCTCTTTCTATAGTCCTCCTCAGCCTTCCTCCTCTTCATACGCATCAATGAAATCGGCAATGGTCTCCACCACGTAATCTGGCACAAAGTCCTTCCGCTCGGGGTCGTCACTGTCCTTGTAGCCGTGCGCCTCCTCTAGAGTGGACACTCCGGTCAGGGTGAGCATGGTGTCCAGGCCACAGTTAGCCCCAAACAGGATGTCAGTCTCCAGGCGGTCACCCACCATGAGGGACTGGCCGGGGTCCAGGTTGAACTGGCTGGCGATGCACTCGAACATGAAGCAGCTGGGCTTCCCGATCACCGTGGCTTTCCTGCTGCTGGCTGTCTCCACAGCGGCCGTGAGGCTTCCTGAACCTGAGGGAGAGGAGGAAGCGGTGCCAGAGAGTCAGGGAAGATTACCAGTTACTACCTTTTCAATGTTTAACTTGTAAAACGGCATACTGTCGTACAGCAGTGGTCAGAAACCTTCATTCTTATGGTTTCGAAGCTTTTGTTCCAGCCTAGCACGAATATTCCTGATTCAGCAATACAATTCTGCAATGCAATGACTTGGGGCTTTTTTGAAGTCACACTAAAAATAATCCAAAACAAAAAATGTATTTGTAATGCCTGTTGTCAACTGGAGCTGCTTGATATTTGTATTGTCAAGTAAAATAAAACCAATTGGTGAACTGCACTGCTATTCAACAGAGCTTACACTTATTTGATGTGCTGACTGTACCTTGATAAGACAGGTGACCACTTAGCCAGACAGTGAGGAAATGCCCGAAACAACCTTTGTCAGGGTTCAATTTATAAAACAACATTATGAGTAGTATCCTTCATTTCATGAACAGAGCAGCACGTGTGTTGCTGGGAGCAAAAACAGGTTGAGTTGCACGTCATTCAAAGCCATTCTACACAACTGCCCATGTCTACCAAATACTGACAACACATCTCTCTGATACAAACTGTAATTGTTTAACCAACAGGTGTGTTCAACCAACCTAGTGCGCTGTGAAAAGTTTGCATGACAGGTCACAATGAATGTGGATTCTGTATGTCCAGGCCCCACAGGGCTAAAATGTAGTAAACCCTTTCTACATGGTTTCCCTATTCACCCTGTTACATTGAGGTGAAATTGAAGTAGATAATGTTTACCTTGCACAGGTCCCCTGGGCAACTACAGGATGTGCAAGCTTTCGTTCCAGCCCAGCACTTACACACCTGATTCAACTAATCATGATTAGTAGGTGTCCAAATCATTAAGGACTTAAAATGGTCCACACACACGCAGTCGTTATAGAAGGCACGACAGCGCCTCTTCCCCCTCAGGAGGTTGAAAAGGTTTGGCATGGGCCATCAAATCCTCCAAACGTTATACAGCTGTACCATTGAAAGCATCTTGACTGGCTGCATCACTGCTTGGTATGGCAATAGCACTGCTCTCGATCGCATGGTGCTACAGAGGGTGGTGCGGACAGCCCAGTACATCACTGGGTCCAAGCTCCCTGCCATCCAGGACCTCCATATCAGGCGGTGTGAAAGGAAGGCCTGGAAAATCAGTATCCAGCCACCCAAGCAATAAACTGTTCTCTCTGCTTCCACATGGCAAGTGGTACCGGTGCATCAAGTCTGACACCAACAGTCTCATGAACAGCTTCTATCCCCAAGCCATAAAACTGCTAAATAGCTAACAAAATGGCTACATGGACTGAGTTGACCCTGAGTTGCACCGTATCTATGCCCACTCACACACACACCATAATTTGCTCACACATAATATACATTTTTCTGACTCTACACACACAATCATCATATACGCTGCTGCTACTCTATTATATCCTGATGCCTAGTCAACTTACCCCTATACATATCTACCTCTATCAAACCTACCGCTTTGTGTCAATGCGTAGTTCATACTAGAGATATCACCTTTGATACCGGAGCTCAGAGGCATGCATAGAAATCGCTAAGCAGCTAACTTCGAAGCATTGTGCCAATGCGTGCATCACTTTATCAGAAGTATGTCATCAATGATGTCCACAGCTTCGTTTGATCACGTGCTTTTTCAAACAGTTTGTTGCAAAATGTGAGATCCCATTGATTTCACAGTGGCTCTGGTGCTTTCTTTGACTCCAAGCTGCTTTCAAACACTGGCTTCTACTGGACACCATACTTACAAATATAGGTAGCTTAGCTGGTAGAGTAGGGAACTATGGGACATTAAGGGATGTGAGGGTATGAGGTCAAATCCCGTTAAAGACATACTATTTAAAATAAAAAAAAATGTGCAACCAGACTTTCTGCACTATTATTCAATTAATTTGTTTTATTTAATATAGTATTAGCTTCTGTCTTAAGCATCCTAAATAATGCCATAGATAGGAACAAAAGCATTTCCCTACACCATCAATAACATCTGCTAAATATGTGACCAATAAAATTTGAAATTCATTTAAAACAAAAAAAGTAAACTAGAAGGCAAAATGGAATTCCAACTGATTATAAGCTACTAAAGCCAACAACTTACCGCTGCGCCACAGAGTTTCAATGAAAACGGGAGAGAAAAAACATCTAATCAAACGCAGCTATTTATTGCTGACCAGCAGACGTCACTAATGCACATTGAGAAGGGATAGTGAAGCTCCGAGTAATTAACTGTTTTTGGCACAATTTGGTGAAAGCCTGTTTCCCATCGCTAGTTCATACATGCATAGTCTATGAGCAGAATTACTGTTTACCTCAATTAGCCACAAAATCCCTAGTTTGAAAGTGACTGTTTTCTGGAAGCTGTGCAGAGCAATTTTCCCTACATTTCCCTCCCCAAGTGGGCCAGCCCCTTAACCATTCGAGTTCTAGCCAATGAGCTTCAGCCCCCTCGCACATAGTACACCATTTTCGGGGACCACTTTTGGCTCATGAGTGCTACTTTCAGAACTACTGGCTAATAAGTACAAAACAGTAGTGGAGAATCTCTTTAAAATCAGCTGTACTGGTGCTGGGCAGGAACAAAAGCCAGCAGGACCCTCACTAGTGACACACCTACCTGGTGTTATTCTGCCTCCTCGCAGTGGGTGCCAAGGGTCAGGGTCAGTGGCCAGAAACAGGCACTCAGTATTCTGTAAGTAGCAGCAGGCTTTGGCCAGTTTTATGAAATCAAATTTCTCGTCATATCCCACCAGCACTGCCTTTACGTCTGGGTCCAACGGGTAGTCGTAAATGGTCCCAGTAGGTGCGTCAGTGTCCTCCTCCACTATGGGAACCCCAGCCTCCCGTAGCTCCTTCACAACGCCCTGGCACCCTATGACATACACCTTACCCTGCAACTTCGCCACGTCTCGCAGATAAGCCGCAGAGCAGTACGCCGAGCTGAAGATCTCCTCCTCTGCGACATCAGTGAACCCCAACCGGATAAACTTCGTCACGTAGCTCGCTCTGGGCCTAGTACAGTTGTTGGTGATGAAGAATACCTTTTTGCCTTGCTGTTTCAGTAGCGTCACCACTTCTGGCGCGCCTGCCACTACCGTTTCGCCATTCCAGATGACTCCGTCGCAATCAAAAAGGACGTTGAGCTTGGAGTCGAGGAGCTCTCTGATTTGGGAACCCCTGATTTTGTGACACCCTCTGCTACTCACCAGCCCAGCCATTCTGAACGATGCGTTGAGGAACAACCTCGCGTGTGGTTGTCTACAGAAATATATGATTACGCCACTCAAATAGGACGAACTACGACAGTTAGTTCCCTGCAATTCTAGTTCCACCACACGTGTGCACAACGGTGATAAATGGATATTATATTACATGAAACTGAAACGTCCGTCTTTTATACAGCTCATTCTATTCGTTTCATTGGCGCTGGCATTTAAGACCCACCCACCAAGCATATTTTGCAATAACACGGCGCTTCCTCTTTAACCATTTGCCCTATTGACCGGTGATTACCGTTTACAACATTGAGTTACATGTAACACTCCTGACAACTTGCGGAGACAGTGAAACTTGCCCGTTACAGTTAATGTGCGGCTAAGCCATATTGGTAGAGGTATAACGCGTCCCGGTTCCAGGGACGTCACTGCAAAGAAAATCCAATATGGCTGCCAACGCAATGCCATACATGGACATGTGTATGTGACGTCGAACTCAGTAGCTCTACTCTCATTGGTCCTAAAGATTTGTTTAAGTGTTTTGCATGTAGCTTGCAACACAGACGTCAACGCATCATGGATGAGATCAAAGGATCCTCAGCAATGGGTACAGATAGATGGCTAGATATATAGCTAGTTAGTTTGCCACAACAAAAATATTTCCATTTTTTTTTAAATAAAAAAGCTAATCTGAATGCCATGCACAGGAGTTCTATTCACAAAACGATCAGCTGGCGATTGTTTAGTTTATTAGCTAGTTACAAATAGTTAGATGGGTGATGCATATTTAGGGGAAAGAGTGCTAGAAGTGATTTTATATTACATTGATCTGCACATATTCCTAGGTACCTGCCTGTACCTATAGTGCAGAGATAAGCAGTGTCTTGCAAGTCAAGATCAGAGCTACAGCAAGTTTGTTTTGAGACCTAGCTAGGTAGCTAGCAAAAAAACTGTGTGTACCAATACCAATTTAAAATACAAAAACAACACACCACAACCAGACATTTCCTTAATCCCACCTGGTCTATCAGAGACCAAGATGGAGCTACAGGCATATTGGTTACATCTTTCCAATACTTCCAGATCTACACAACAAGTTTCTAAGGGCTACTGGTTTATTTGTGTTTCAGGGATTAGTGCCAATGGACCAAGACCCTGGACTCTCAGTCCAGGCCCAGTTCAACACTGCATGTATTTGGTCTAACGGCAAACACTACAATAACAAGAGACTATCTGTGCTGTAGTAGGCCTGCCTATACTAGGGTTAGTAGGGATCAGGCTTTCCTGACCTGTCACGGGGTGTGCAGGAATATGTCCCAGCCAACACTATGAGGACTAATACACTGGAGGGTTTGTAAGTGTTGGGCTTGACCCCCACTGCTTACCGCACAGCTCCATATGGTGTCTAATGTCCTGTTGCAGGTAGGCATGCTATATAATTACTCTACAGCATAGCTACAGGTATAAGAGCAGGTATGCCATCCAATTGCAGTCGATGTACTCATAATATACAGGAGAACTATCGCCTTATGGTGAGAATAGCCGTGTTGGAAGCACAGCTTCAGATGCAATCGTTAGGCAAGGGCAATTTAAGTGTAGGAAAGGATGAAACAGCGTCTGTGCCACCAGTAAGTACAGGTAGTACTATAAATCCCTCCGCACGGTCCCTGCAGCCAGAACATTTTCTCAAGGCTTTTGGAAAGAAATGCTGTCGGCATGCTCAACCGGTGTCGCTCATTCAGCCGACAGAAACTTTCAATCGGTTCTCCCCATTTAGCAACGAGTCGGAGTCAGAGGCCAAGCATATTCAGGTCTCTCCTCCACCTGTTACGAGGTTTGAGCCACCAAAGCCTCCCACCATTAGCTCTGACAAATTGAAAACCCTAGTCATTGGCGACTCCATTACCCGCATATTAGACTTGAAAAGAATCATCCAGCGATCATACACTGTTTTAAAGGGGGCAAGGCTACCAAAGTAAAGGCTAATCTGAAGATGGTGCTGGCTAAGGCTAAAACTGGCGAGTGTAGAGAGTATAGGGATACTGTTATCCACTTCGGCACCAACGATGTTAGGATGAAGGTCACCAAGAGCAACAGAGATCACCAAGAGCAACATAGCTTCAGCGTGTAAATTAGCTAGAAAGATGTGTCGGCATCGAGTAATTGTCTCTGGGCCCCTCCCAGTTAGGGGGAGTGATGAGCTCTACAGCAGAGTCTCACAACTCAATCGCTGGTTGAAAACTGTTTTCTGCCCCTCCCAAAAGATAGAATTTGTAGATAATTTGCCCTCTTTCTGGGACTCACCCACGAACAGCACCAAGCCTGCTGAGGAGTGACGGACTCCATCCTAGCTGGAGGGGTGCTCTCATCTTATCTATCAACATAGACAGGGCTCTAACTCCTCTAGCTCCACAATGAGATAGGGTGCAGGCCAGGCAGCAGGCTGTTAGCCACCCTTCCAGCTCAGTGGAGTCTGCCACTAGCACAGTGAGTGTAGTCCGCTCAGCTATTCCCGTTGAGACCGTGTCTGTGCCTCAATCTAGGTTGAGTAAAACTTAACATGGCGGTGTTAGCCTTATCAATCTCACTGGAATAAAGACCTCCTCCATTCCCGTCATTATTGAAAGATATTGTGATATCTCACTTCTCAAAATAGGGCTACTTAATGTTAGATCCCTCACTTCCAAGGCAGTAATAGTCAATGAACAAATCACTGATCATAATCTTGATGTGATTGGCCTGATTGAAACATGGCTCAAGCCTGATGAATTTACTGTGTTAAATGAGGCCTCTCCTCCTGGTTACACTAGTGACCATGTCCCCCGCGCATCCCACAAAGGCGGAGGTGTTGCTAACATTTACGACATCAAATTTCAATTGACCCCGCCCCAAAAATTACATAATTTTTGTATTTTAAACTTCTAGTCATGAAATCTATGCAGCCTACTCAATCACTTTGAATAGCTACTGTTTACAGGCCTCCTGGGCCGTATACAGCATTCCTCACTGAGTTCTCTGAATTCCAATCGGACCTTGTAGCCTTGGCAGATAATGTTGTAATTTTTGGTGACTTTAATATTCACATGGAAAAGTCCACAGACCCACTGCAAAAGGCTTTCAGAGCCATCATTGACTCTGTGGGTTTGATCCAACATGTCTCCAGACCTACTCATTGCCACAGTCATACAATGGATCTAGTTTTGTTCCGTGGAATACATATTGTGGATCTAAATGTTTTTCCTCATAATCCTGGACTATCGGACCACCTTCTTATTACGTTTGGAAACGCAACAAATAATCTGCTCAGACCCCAACCAAGTATCATCAAAAGCCGTGCTATAAATTCTCGGACAACCCAAAGATTCCTAGATGCCCTTCCAGACTCCCTCCACCTACCCGAGGACGTCGGAGTACTGAGGATCTAAATTTAACCTTGCTTAATACCTTAGATGCAGTCGAAAACATTTGTTACAAGAAATTTGCTCCCTGGTATACAGAAATACCCGAGCCCTGAAGCAAGCTTCCAGAAAATTGGAATGGAAATGCCACACAACCAAACTGGATGTCTTCCAACTAGCTTGGAAAGACAGTACCGTGCAATATCAAAGAGCACTAAATGCTGCTTGATCATCCTATTTTTTTCAACCTAATTGAGGAGAATAAGTACAATCCCCCCCCCCCCCCCCCAAAATGTGATACTGTCGCAATGCTAACTAAAAAGCAGCATTCAACAAGAGCGGATGGCTTTCACTTCAGCAGTGATGAATTAATGAAATATCATGATCATTAGATCCTCTTTGAACCTGCGTATTTCTCCAAAGCTCAGTTGCCCTGAGTCTGCACAGAACTGCCAGGACTTAGGATCAATGGAGACAGTCAAGTTGTTTAATCCTGTATGTATCTCTTGACACATTCATGAAAATAGTCATGGCCTCTAAACCCTCAAGCTTGGGGTGGCAGGTAGACTAGTGGTTAGAGCATTGGGCCAGTAACCGAAAGGTTGCTGAATCAAATCCCCGAACTGACAAGGTAAAATAAATCTGTCGTTCTACCCCTGAAAAAGGCAGTTATGTTTCCCGGAACGCCGTCATTGTAAATAAGATGTTGTTCTTAACTGACGTGCCTAGTTATATAAAGGTTAAAAAGCTGCATACTGAACCCTATTCCAACAAAAAAATGATCTGCCTGTATCGAATCCCCCATTCCTCTCACTCGTGAAGGTGGTAAATGACCTGTCCTCGTGCTATCTAGACCTTAGTGCTGCTTTTGACACGATCGATCACCACATTCTTTTGGAGAGATTAGAAACCCTAATAGGTCTACACGGACAAGTTCTTGCCTTGTTTCGATCTTATCTGTCGAAAAGACATCAGTTTGTCTCTGTGGATGGTTTGTCCTCTGACGACACACAGCTGTACATTTCGATGAAACATGGTGAAGCCCTAAAATTGCCTACCCTGGAAGCCTGTGTTTCAGACAAAAGGAAGTGGATGGCGGCAAATGTTTTACTTTTAAACCTCTCTCTCCGATTTGGTCCTGCCGTACATACCTACACATACGCTACGTTCACAAGACGCAGGCCTCATTATTGTCCCTCTAAGCAAATAGCTGGAGGCAGGTCTTTCTCCTATAGAGCTCAATTTTTATGGAATGGTCTGCCTATCCATGTGAGAGACTCAGACTCGGTCTCGACCTTTAAGTCTTCACTGAATACTAATCTCTTTAGTAGGTCCTATGATTTGCCGACGAGTAGGTAAACCACCGCTCTCCTCTGTATTATTGGCCAACGTGCAATCATTGGAAAACAAACTAACGATCTACGATTAACACTATCCTGCCGGGGGCGCGAGTGTGCATGCGTATGGAGTAGAAGTGTTCCTTCAGATCTCCTCTCCGCTTATTTAGAAATCTTTAATTGCTAACGTTTTAGTTCCAAGTTTGCAAAAAAAAACAAGCAGCGAAAAAGTGAAATATGGCAACGAAAACTAACAGAACAGCTAACGCAAAGACCCAGGCCCAAAAAGCAGCAGCTAGCACCATTTTGAGTGCTGAAGACGACAACACTCCAGACACCCAGCAACAAGATTCTGCCACAGCAAAGTGTCAACAAATGAAAGAAGCTGTAATAAAAACTATCAACGATCGTTTTGACAGGCTCGAAACAAAGTTTTAGTCTCTAAAGACAGCACAGGCCGAACTGAAGAGCCACATGTACACAGCCGATGAGGCCCTGTCTGACCATGACACCCGGATCGGAGGCCTGGAAACCACCTGCGTGCAACTTTAAAAAAAGAATGAGGCGCTCCAAGCCAAGGTTCTCGATTTAGAAGGCAGAAGTTGCAGGCTGAACATCAAACTTGTGGGGATTTTGGAGGACGAAGAAAAAGGTAAACCCACAGAGTTCGTGTCCAAGGTCATACCCAAGCTGCTGGACGATGACAACTTCCCAAAGCCCTCATCATTGACCGTGCACACCGCTCTCTACATGTGAATCCCTCACCAGGTGCCAAGCCGCGCACCATAATCGCAAGGGTACATCACTTTCAGGAAAAGGAGCTCATTCAACGACTTGGACGACAACGAGATATGGAATACAAAGGCCAAAAGGTTCTTATCTTCCCCGACTACACCATGGAGGTGATGGAGCAATGGTAAGCATGCTGAGATGTGATGCAGACCATGAGAGAGGCGATAATGAAATACAGCCTGCATTTTCCAGCAAGCTGCATGTTCATCACTACAGCATGACAAAAGTCTTAAGAGGCTGCAACCTACTTATCAAAACTACAGCAAACCCTCTGAAAGGGTGAAATCACTCACCACAAATTTCTGGGATATTGACTGAGAAAACAGTGGATTCTATGTTTATTCATAAGCGGTAACGTATTCATTTGTTTTCCAACAACCGCGGAGAGGGCTGTTAAGTCTGACTGCTGTTAGCTTATTAGCGTAGTATTGGGTCTGTTCAAGCCATCATGCCCGGTGGTCCTCATTTATGTGAGATGGGGAGAACAGTGCTTCATTTGGGGAAGCAGTGGGGAGGGCGGGATTCTCTGGGGAAGCAATGGGGAGGGCGGGATTCTCTGGGGAAGCAGTGGGGAGGGTGGGATTCTCTGGGGAAGCAGTAGGGAGGGTGGGATTCTCTGGGGAAGCAGTGGGGAGATCGGGCTTCTCTGGGGAAGCAGTGGGGAGATCGGGCTTCTCTGGGGAAGCAGTGGGGAGGGCGGGATTCTCTGGGGAAGCAGTGGGGAGGGCGGGATTCTTTGGGGAAGCAGTGGGGAGGGCGGGATTCTTTGGGGAAGCAGTGGGGAGGGAGGGATTCTCTGGGGAAGCAGTGGGGAGGGTGGGATTCTCTGGGTAAGCAGTAGGGAGGGTGGGATTCTCTAGGGAAGCAGTGAGGAGATCGGGCTTCTCTGGGGAAGCAGTGGGGAGATTTGGCTTCTCTGGGGAAGCAGTGGGGAGGGCGGGATTCTCTGGGGAAGCAGTGGGGAGGGCGGGATTCTCTGGGGAAGCAGTGGGGAGGGTGGGATTCTCTGGGGAAGCAGTAGGGAGGGTGGGATTCTCTGGGGAAGCAGTGGGGAGATCAGGCTTCTCTGGGGAAGCAGTGGGGAGATCGGGCTTCTCTGGGGAAGCAGTGGGGAGATCGGGCTTCTCTGGGGAAGCAGTGGGGAGATCGGGCTTCTCTGGGGAAGCAGTGGGGAGGGCGGGATTCTCTGGGGAAGCAGTGGGGAGGGCGGGATTCTTTGGGGAAGCAGTGGGGAGGGCGGGATTCTCTGGGGAAGCAGTGGGGAGGGCGGGATTCTCTGGGGAAGCAGTAGGGAGGGTGGGATTCTCTAGGGAAGCAGTGGGGAGATCGGGCTTCTCTGGGGAAGCAGTGGGGAGATTTGGCTTCTCTGGGGAAGCAGTGGGGAGGGCGGGATTCTCTGGGGAAGCAGTGGGGAGGGCGGGATTCTCTGGGGAAGCAGTGGGGAGGGCGGGATTCTCTGGGGAAGCAGTGGGGAGGGTGGGATTCTCTGGGGAAGCAGTGGGGAGGGTGGGATTCTCTGGGGAAGCAGTGGGGAGATCTGGCTTCCCTGGGGAAGCAGTGGGGAGGGCGGGATTCTCTGGGGAAGCAGTGGGGAGATCGGGCTTCCCTGGGGAAGCAGTGGGGAGGGTGATTCTCTGGGGTCTGTTACTGTGTTTGGTTTTTGTTTTCTGCTGCCAGACACGTTTTATTTGAATTTTTACATGCTTTAGATGTTTTATTTGAAATGCTTTTGACTATAAATGTCAGGAAACAACCTCGGGAATCAGTCAGATGTTAAAGGTGTCACATTAGTCTCGTGGAACGTGAACGGTCTCGGGCACGCGCGCAAAAGGGGCATGGTATTTAAGCACTTGAAATCACTTGATGCTGGCATAAGTTTCCTGAAAGAAACGCACATAAAAGCCACGGTGCAGCGGCATCTGAGATCCAACTAGATTTCTCAAGTTTATCAATCACCCTTCTCCTCCAAAGCTAGAGGTGTCGCTATTCTCTTTCGTAAAAACATCCCTTTTCAACTCTCCTCCATGTCTACAGACCTACACGGTAGGTACATCATTGTATCAGGGAACATGAATTCTTTCCCTGTCAACCTATTGAGCTCCTATGACCCTAACATTGATGACCCAAATTTATTTTGGAATGTTTATGATTTGCTCCCAAATCTTAGTACCACTAACTAATCTAATAGTTGGAGGCGTGTAACGGTTGTCGTCGGGAATGGAGGACCAAAACGCAGCAGGAATGTGGATGCTCATCTTGATATTTATTTTAAATAAAGTGAACACCAAAATAACACAAACGAAGAACTCACGAACAACAAAACAGTCTTGTCATGCTCACACATGCAAAACAAGAAACAATCTCCCACAAACACTAAACCAAACAATTACCCATATATAGGACTCTCAATCAGAGGCAATGAGAAAGCACCTGCCTCCAATTGAGAGTCCAACCCCCCATTAACCTACACATAGAAATACACCAACCCAGAAAGAACATAGAAGTACAAAACATAAACCAAAACCCGGAAATAATAAATCAAACGCCCTACTAAATAAACCACCACCCTGAACCACATAAAACAAATACCCTCTGCCACGTCCTGACCAAACTACAATAACAAATAACCCTTATACTGGTCAGGACGTGACAAGGCGGACATGGAGACTGCCACATCCCACAGACAAAGACTACTCATTCTACTCTCATGTTCACAAGTCTTATTCTAGAATCGACTACTTCCTAATAGATTCCAAACGGATACTCAATGTGCTTTATTCGAAACACCATAGCATCTTAATAAGCGACCACAGTCCAATTATGTTGTCCCTCAATCTTTATTTACCAAAAAAGATTTTGAGTTGCTCACAGACCAAGCATTCATTGACTGCATGACAGCCAAGTCGAATGAGTTCCTCAAGACTAATGACATAAGAGTGGTGTCTGATTCTACACTATGAGAAACGTTTAAAGTGGTTATGAGAGGTCATATTATTTCATATGAGTCTGCCATAAAAACAAGTGAATCGCAGCCGGTTGGAGGAGAACTTCACTCTATCAGGTTGACTACAACAATATTTTGAAATTAAAGTATGAATACAATTCTATTCTTGGTTCACAGGTCAGTAACCTCCTACTAAAGTTGAGACAAAAACGTTTTGAACTAGGGGACAAACCGGAAAGGCTAGACAACTAAAGGGTGCACAGGCAAATAGAGCAATCCATAAAATCCGGTCTACGGTGGGCATTTGCTGACAGACCCTAAAAAGATACACAATTGCTCCAAAGAATTTTACTCATAGTTATATTCTTCCAGATCCAATGCTTCTAGTTCTGATTCATCAGCCTTCTTTGATTCCATAAGCCTGCCAAAACTTGATGATAGCCCCAAAAAATAATTGAACTTAAATTTCACAACAGCCGAAATAATGCAGGCAATAAAAGCTTTCCCACCTGGAAAGGCTGCAGGCCTGGATGCTTTTGGCTGTGAATTTTATAAAACCTTCAGTGAAGCTCTCTCTCCCCTCTTATTCAGGATGATCACTGATTCAACAGAAAATAGTATTTTGCCAAAATCATTGTATGAAGCCAATATTTGCCTTCTGTTAAAAAAAAGGAAGAGAGGCAACAGATCCTGCAAATTATAGCATTGCTTAATTTCTATAAAAAAGGATCACCAAAGTGCTTGCTTCTAGGTTGAACAAACATGTAACAACCATTATTCACACGGATCAGACAGGGTTTATCCCCGGCAGGTTCTCTTTTTCTAATGTGCACAGGCTACTGAACATTCTTTATGAAAATCAGTGGAAATGCTCCAAGGCGGCTGTTATATCGATAGATGCTCAAAAAGCGTTTGACCAAATAGAATGGTCATATATGTTTGAAGCACTCACTAGGTTTGGATTTGTTGACTCATTTATCACCTGGGTCAAAATGCTCTACACCTGCACAACATCCTCTATTCTGACCAACAGAGACAAATCCAGTCCCTTTGAACTACATAGATCTGTCCATCAGGGTTGCCCACTCAGTCCTCTGCTCTTCGCTGTTGCCCTTGAACCCCTGGCGATACAAATAAGGGATCATCCTAATATCCAAGGTCTTAAAGTAGGAAACATAGAAAGCCACATTTCGTTATATGCAGACAATGTACTTTTATACCTCTCGGACCCAGTTGCCTCTGTCCCTAAACTACTAGACTTAATCAATTCATTTGGCAAACTATCTGGCTATTCAATAAATTGGGGAAAAAGTGATCTCATGTGTATCTCAGATAATTTTACAACAAGTAAGCTAGAGAGGATACCATTTAAAGTGGTGCATGACCACTTAACTTACCTGGGACTAAAAATATCTAGAAATCCAAAGCTCATCTTCAAGCTAAACTACAGTGAACTGGTTGCAAAACTAAAACAAAACATAGACAGCTGGAGAATATTGCCTCTTTCTATGATGAGGCGCATTAATGCCTTAAAAAAAATTCTCCCCAGGTTCCTTTATCTTTGCCAGAATCTTCAAATTTGTCTTACATCATCATTTTTTAAGACTTTGGACTCAACAACCTTGTCATTTGTCTGGGGTTACAAAAACCACCGTATTTGTAAAGTCCTCTTGCAAAAGCCCAAGGAAAGTGATGGCTTAGGCCTGCCTACCCATCTTTAAGCATTATTACTGGGCTGCAAATGCTAGGGCATTAACTTACTGGCAACTGGGTTTCCCTGATAAGTTGGACACTGTTGCCCCCCTGTGGCTAAATATGGAACTCAAGTCTGTCACAAAGTCCTCTCTTCCAGCCTTGCTTTTCTCCAGAGCAGATTGCCCAAACAAACAGACAGGCAACAACTTTGCTTTGAGAAATTCTTCAAGAATTTTCAACCAGATTTAGCATGTTTGTAAGGTGCCTGATATCTCTGTATGCACCCCGATATACTTTAATCATTCTATTGTTCCATCTCGGTCTGATATGGTGTTTCTTGAATGGAGGGAGAAGGGACTGGCCACAATTGAAGATTTATATATAGATAAGCAATTAGCATCATCCATCCAATTAAAGAATACATTTAATCTCTCCTATTCACATTTTTTCCGTTACAAGTCAGACACTATATCAAAGGGAAAATTCAAAATGCTGACACCCTCCCTGTATAAAATTTGTTTTATGATTTGCTACAGTGTCCTTCCAATTCAAAACACCTCAACACACAGTTTGTCTCCTTTTTCTCCAACTACACAGAGGCCTCTACTAGTCATCTCAAGGAGACCTGGGGTAAAGAGTTAAATATTGAGATCTCACATGATCTATGGGGAGAAGCCCTGTTTAGAATTCACTCCTGTTCCATCAATGCCAGATATCAATTAATACAATACAAAGTCATGCATAGACTTCATTACTCCAAAACCAAATGACATAGAATTTACCCACAGGTCCCCCCACTGTGTGACAAGTGTAAAGCCTCAGAGGGTTCCTTAACACATCTTTTTTGGCTCTGCCCCCTACTCAATAATTATTGGAGGAACATCTTTGATTGGTACTCAAAGTTATATGAGAGGGTCATTGACCCTGACGCAGAACTCACTCTTTTTGGCTGCTCAGAGTCTGTTCTAAGATCATCCTATGAGGAACAACAGGCTTTGATGTTTGGAATGGTGGCTGAAGAAGGAAAAAAAAAAATCCTCACAGAATGGAAGTCACCCACCCCACTTGCTTCAGTAGCAGAAATGATTAACACCATTAACTTGGAAAATATTTTTTTAGGACCAACTCCTCCAGCAGCTTTCTCAAGGTTTGGGGTCCGTTTCTGGACCATCTGGACAGAGACTGACTGTGAAAACTGACTAGGAACACTTACTGTTGTTGTAATTCATTCTTGCTCTATTCTTCTCCCATGTCTTGCCTAAGCAATACTTAATTTCATGTCTGGCAGCTGTGTTTTTTTCATTTTTTTCTTGTGTACTTTAGATTTGTACTAAATTACAAAAGAAAATCTTTTAAAAGAAAATCTATAAATTTAAAAAGACTATCCTACCAATGGGACATTAAAAACTGTAATATCTTATGTTTCACTGAGACCTGGCTGAACGATGACACGGATCATTTTCTATTTTTATTTCACCTTTATTAACCAGGTAGACTAGTTGAGAACAAGTTCTCATTTACAACTGCAACCTGGCCAAGATAAAGCAAAGCAGTTTGACACATACAACAACACAGAGTTACACATGGAATAAACAAACATACAGTCAATAATACAGTAGAAAAAGTCTATATACAATATGTGCAAATTAGGTAGGATAAGGGAGGTAAGGCTATAAATAGGCCATGGTGGCAAAGTAATTACAATATAGCAATTAAACACTGGAATGGTAGCTGTGCAGAAGATGAGTGTGCAAGTAGAGATACTGGGGTGCAAAGAAGCAAAAATAAAAAATAACAGTATGGAGATGAGGTAGTTGGATGGGCAATTTACAGATGGGCTATGTACAGGTGCAGTGATCTGTGAGCTTCTCTGACAGTTGGTGCTTCTGGAGACACCTGAAAACCCACCTCTTGAAGGAATACCTGGGATAGGATTAAGTAATCCTTCTTAGAGCAGGTCAGAAGTTACCTTGGCTTTAAAGTACAGTAGCTTTGCACGAGCCTTGGCTTGTATGAGCCGGAACAGGTCCGGTTTTTGTAGCGGGAGGCAGCTTGGTGTACAAGTACACCCCTGGGACAGGACGCTTGTCTATCACTGGGCCTTGGCTTTAAGTGGAGGGCAATATCTACACTTGCAACATCATCCTAAATTAAGACTAAATCCTCAGTTTGTGTTAGCATACATTGTTTTTGTTGTAAAGATGCTACATGATGTATCTGATCAATTCCGTATGTATCTAATAATATTTATTTCTCTATGAAGTAGTTCAGGAGCCAAGGAGAAAGGATGCACATGGAGAGGAGGGCTGTGGAGAGGAGGGCCATGGAGAGAAAGTTGTATGTTAAGTATAATTTCACCAATCTGAATTGGTGACAGCATCTCACACAATGCAATTAGATCTCCACTTCAAATTAAAGCACACTGCATAACATGGCCTGATAGTAGCCTTTACTCTAGGTGATTTCACAATGCCTGGTTGTTTACACTGGAGCCTCTTCCTTTGTTGAGTTTTAAGTTTATCTTTACAGGGACAGTGCACATTAATCAACGTTTCAGTAAAAGTGCCGGTTTTAGCCAGCCGGCTAATTTACAACCGCAGTCCCTGGGCAGGTTATTAATAACAATTACAATATAGACAATCATTGAGCTGTGAGCACACGCAGAGAAATATAGGACAAGCAAGACATAGCATACAAACAGAGCAACATAGGACAAGCAAGATGTAGCATACAGACAGAGCAACATAGAACAAAAAGCAACAAGACAAAGTCCATAAAAGCAACAAAGTGTTTCCACACCTCACAAGCTACAGAAAACAGACATCATGGAAAGCGGCAATACACAGCTAGGGATTATGTTCACAAATCTGATTGACCTTTAGCCATGTCTTCATGCATTTTGTGAAAGTGTGATATGTGGTGCAGTTATGTGTGTCTGATGGCAGTGTATTCCAGACATGGGAAGCTCTCACAGAGAAAGCGGATTTACTAAAGGTGCTTTTCCTTAAGGGAACTATACAGTCACCTCTCATGGCAGACCTTGTGGATCTGCTGCCATATGTTTGGGTTTTCTGTTTAACAAAAATACTGAGTGGAGGGGGAGCCAGGCCATTTAGGATCTTGAATACAAGACATGTGTCGGTATATTGCACAAGATTTTCCCAACTCAGGAGCTCATGCTTTCTGAGGATGTAACAGTGATGATGGCTATTGGGCTTCCTATCAAGCACTTTGAGAGCCTGTTTGTAGACAGGCTGAATGGGTTTTAATGTTGTACAGCAAGCTTGGGCCCAACTAGTCAAGCAGTATGTTAAGTGGGGGAGTATCATAGATTTGAAGTACAGTTTTGCTACCTCTGTAGTCAAACAATTTCGTATAAATCGGAAATTAGCTAGGTTGAATTTGGTTATTTGAATGACCTTTTCCACCTGCTTTTTAAAAGAGAGGTTGGAATCAAGTATGATGCCAAGGTACTTAAAATCAGATACCACCTGGAGCTTCTCCCCTGACACATAGACATCTGGCTCAGTAGCATCTTTTGCCCTCTTTGTGAAGAACATGCAAACAGTTTTTTTCACATTGAGATGCAAACACGAGTCACTGAGCCACTTTGTAACCATTACAGTAGTGAGTTCTTGTGCAGCTTGTTGTTTGCTCTTTGCATGCACATATATCACTGTATCATCTGCATACATTTCAACTTCAGACCCAGTACAGACAGAGGGCAGATCATTAATGTACAGGCTGAACAGGAGGGGCCCCAGTATTGACCCTTGGGGCATGCCCACATCATAGCTAAGAGTGGGCGACAGCTCATTGCTCACTCTGACACACTGAGTTCTGCCTTCAAGGTATGATTTCATCCATCTCAAGGCATCGGGGGAAAAGTTTAACTTGGACAATTTTGTGATGAGAATCTCATGGTTAACAGTATCAAAAGCCTTCCTTATGTCCAGAAACACAGCCCCAACAATGCCCCCTTTGTCCATCTTGGACTTCACATTTTCCAGAAGAAAGCAGTTGGCCGTTTCTGTGGAGTGTTTCGCTCTGAAGCCAAACTGCATGGAGTGTAATGTGAAGGGGCTGTTGTTGAGGTGGGAAATCAGTTGTACTGCTACACACTTTTCAACAACCTTTGACACCACAGGTAGTATACTAATGGGCCTGTAGTTACTCACGTCAGCAGGGTCGCCCGATTTAAAGATGGCCGTTATTATGGCCAACTTCCATACCCTTGGAAACACCCCCAGACCAATAGATGTGTTGGTGACCTTAGTAATGGGGCCAATGATTGACTCTTTGTAGTTTTTAAGAAAGGTAGAGTCCAGTCCAAACACATCTTTGGCTTTAGAGTTATTTAGTGAGCTAATCACCTTGTTCACCTTTGACTCAGAAACCTCTCTCATGATGAAGACAGGTTGAGCGTCATTCACTAGCACTGAGCCCAAGAAACCAGTGGAGGGGTTCTGTGTCAGTACCCTGACAGAGTCAATAAAGTAGGAATTGAAGGCTATTGCTATTTCGACTGCATCCTGTGTTAGATTGTTATTCACCATGATTTCTAGTCTTTTTGCAGTGTTACTATGGTCTTTCCCTGTTAACTTTTTTAGATTCTCCCAGATCAATTTAGAATTTCCCTTTGCCTCACCAATTATGTTAATAAAAAAGTTTGCCTTGGCCTGTCTGATTTCTTTCATCACCTTATTTCTCAACATGGTAAACCTACGTCTGTCATGCTCTAATTTTGATTTTAGGACTGTTTTTAGAGCATAATCTCGTTCTTTCATCAATTTCCAGATTTCTCCATTTAGCCAAGGAAGAGTGCTCTTTTGGCCAGGTTTGGATTTGATTTTCTTTAGGAAACCATTTATTGTAGTCCGGATTGTGGATAGAAAAGCCTGACTATCAGCTTCCACGTCTGTATAGGACAAGAGATCATTCCAGTTAATTCCATTAATTGCGTTTTCAAAATAGTTTAATTCACTCTTAGGTATTCTTAGTTGATCCGGCTTTCTAACAGTAGAGAGGTTAAACCTGCTCTTAGACAGCTTTCTGGCTATAAGTGTCAGATGATGATCAGATAGCGCAGTAACCATATTGAATGATTTAGTCACTCTCTCTGGTTTATTACTGAACACAAAATCAATCTGTGTTTAAGAGCAACAAGTAACCCTGGTTGGCCCTTTAACTAGCTGTGTAAGGTCAAAGGTATTCGTGATCCGTTTGAAGGTTTTCCTACAAGACTTGTCTTCATAATTAATATTAAAATCTCCCATTAAGATGACCTCTTTCCCAAAATCACATTCCCTAAGCATGTTATTAAACTGATCAAAAAACACCGTTTTGGTGGAAGGTGGTCTATACATTCCAATAAGGGTAAAAGACATTTGGGGAGACAGTGTAACGTTCAGGCCAATACATTCTGGTTCATTATCACATGACTACTCAATTTGTTTACATCGGATATGTTCTTTAATGTAAATCATCAGACCCCCTCCTCTTCCTTCAATCCTGTCTCTCCTGAAAACATTGTAGCCAGGCACAATCAAAGCAGCATATGGAGAGTTTTTATGGAGCCATGTCTCTGAGAGGCAGAGGAAGTCAAGGTTGGAGTCTGTGAGTAGATGTTGAATTTGATCACTTTTTGGAATGACACTACGAATGTTCAAGTGCTCCCCTAGTAGTCCCTTGGGCTTAGCTTGTGGGTCCCAGATGACTCGAAAGTGATTGACACATTGAAAGAAGTTACCTTTTCTGTGTTTTCTGACGGCTGGGTTTAGGCCGTTTTGTTTAGTTTTGATTAGGGGCAGTTCGGTAGCGCAATTGACAATCCCTTCCGCTTGCACTGGATGCGGAGAACTAATTAAAACAGCTTGCGTTCCAGAAGCAAAGTCAGGGATCGCATATAGCGTCTTGGGTATGTTTGAAGAGTCAAAATCTATCCTGGAGCTGGGTGAGTCGAGAGAAACCATGGGACCATAGCACTCCCCCACTTCCACAGCGGCGACGATCAGCAGACGAGGCCATCCACTGCTTTCCACTCCGGTGAGTATCGCTGGCTCGGTGATGTTAGGCCCAGGATTGAGTTGCACATCCCCGGAGAGCAGGAGGGTAGTTTAACAGTTTCCGATAAATGTTGGAGTTGTGTTACGCCTAAGCGGTTCAGTGGAATAGGGAGCGAGGTAGACTTGTGTTATAAATATATTTGATAAGCTGGTCTATTGCGCAACACTTATCTGCTGATACAAAAGACACATTCTGTGTTGAACTGATACTTGCTATACACGCACACCCAGAAACAGATTGGCCGAATTAGACCTTACACAGCACTGATAAAACAGGAAATGACCTGATCACAGGGGTCAACGTCCAGTCTCGCAATAATATCTTGTGACTACAGAGATACACAGACAAGGACTCAGCACAAAGTACACACACACACACAAACCCATCCCAGAGGGCTGGGTCAGCGGAACAAAGAACACACTCATGGACCAATGGGGAGTCGATCCCGACCCGAGACCAGATCGTCACTCCACTCATCGACCAGTCAGGAGGACGAATCTACAAGACTCAACATACGTCATTACATTACAATCATGTTGTATAAAATAGATGCACACTATGTGTAGGGGCTCGCTTCCGCTAGTTCCATAAGAGCTAAAAGAACGAGTCTGTGCACGTTTTGCCAAATATCTTTGTCTCTTAATAAAGCTGCCTTACGATAATTGAATCCACCCGGTCCAGCGTCTTGACTTGGTCTCCTTCTCAAGTAACTGATCATCAACAAAACTTGGTAGCAGAGGAAGGTTTCATACTTCTGAATTCGGTCCATAGATGGTTGATGTGAGAGGGGACAAGTCCAGGACAATCTCGTGAGGACGGGTGACCTGTCCGCAGGAGCCATCGGTGATTCTACTTGCCCCGGGAAACTGATCAACGAGCTCGACTAATAAAAGGTAAGCAGAGCCTGTTAAAACAAAAATCTGCATATTGTATTATAGTCATATCCAAATTTTGATCAGAAGTACCGGGCGTGAGTATGAATTACTGTTAATATTGTATAGGATTGTAATAACAAAATGTAAGGGCTGAGTACAAGGATATTTGTGGTAATAGGCTTGATACCAAGTAGCATCAGTAGAAACTGGGATTGGTACAAATGTATACCGTGAGATTATGACCATTCACCGTGGCGTGTGGATAAGGGACATCAATAGAAAGTCGGATACATAAAAATGGAATAGAGAGATCGTGAATAGAGTGAACAGAGAGTGTGTGTCGGTCGCCCATGCTAAATTAAAAGCCTGTGTGGCGAAACATTGATAGTATACATCTGCTAACTAGAGAAGGCCTACTGGAATAGCTGACCAGAAGGGAACACTCAGAACAAGCGGATTCAGTAAAGTAAATATAACTAAAACATATTAATCCTGTTAAAAATTATTTAGTTTCGTCCCGGAGATCTGGAATTTATTCTGGTTCCGGTTTTGACTTTGCTTAGGGAATAATTGAAATAGCAAGTAGATAGATAAACCGATTTTGGTCGGAAGCCCCGTACATTGTAAAATTATTTAGTTTCGTCCCGGAGATCTGGAATTTATTCTGGTTCCGGTTTTGACTTTGCTTAGGGAATAATTGAAATAGCAAGTAGATAGATAAACCGATTTTGGTCGGAAGCCCCGTACATTGTAAAATTATTTAGTTTCGTCCCGGAGATCTGGAATTTATTCTGGTTCCGGTTTTGACTTTGCTTAGGGAATAATTGAAGTAGCAAGTAGGTAGATAAACCGAATTTGGTCGGAAGTCCCGTACATTGTAATAACGTGTTTAGTTTCATCTCGGAGATCTAGAAATAGTTCCGGTTTTGACTTTGTTTAGGGAGGGATTTGTGCACCTCCAGTGCGTCTGGAATTTGTTTCCAGCCCTGTTTGAGTGTGCTTGTTTGTACGTACCCCGAAGGTCCGAAACTATACCAATAGTTTGGGTTTCAGCCCGGGTGTGCAATCTGTCTGTCTATAGAACTGAGTGAGGATTTGATTTGCAAGTACTGCGGGGGACCTAAATAACATTGAACACCAAATTGGGGTAATCACCGGGGAGTTGGTATTGACCGGGTTAATGGTTTAGCCTATTCAAAATATTAGTCCTAATATTTCAAAAAACTTTGTTTACGAGGGTGGGGCACCAGAGATAAGTCTGAGCCAGCACCGTGAATACATCGCTGGTCTTGACCAACGACGAGCTAAGTATACAAAGATAGAGGGACATTTATACAAATAATAACATGGCAGCTATTCCGCCCACCAAACTTAAATTCAGCGAATATTTGGAACAAAAAATACAGGATAGAGCTGGAGGAGAGGAACAATATAAAGTAATAAGAAAAGTGTGGGAGGAAGTGAAGTTGAGATGGACACAGGCGGGCTATTTTAGCGGGGGAGCTCCCACTAAAGGCCAGCTGATGGTGATGGAGGAAGGTTTGAAGGAGGCAGTTCAGAAAGGAATAGAAGGTGAGATAGAAGGTAACAGAAAGCATATGTTTAAGAAAAAAGGGACTAAGAACAGAGAAAAGGCAGAAGCAGAATTGAGAATAGGAGTTTGGGCTATAGAGGAGACTAGAAGGGCGCTTCTATATAAAAAAACAGATATGCTTACCCAGTACCCAATGCCTGTTTCCAAGACATTAGTATAGATTACACAGACATGGGAGCAGATAACGTGGGGGGAGGAAAAAGGAACCTGCTGGTAATGGTAGACAGGTTCTCTAGGTGGATAGAGGCAATACCAACGGCACGGGAAGATGCCAAATCAGTCATCAAATGGCTGCAAAGAGACCTCATCCCTAGGTATGGGGTTCCGAGACAAATCCGTTCCGAAAACGGATCCCATTTCAGCAATAAACACCTGAGACAGGTGGAGGAAAGGTTTGGAATTGTGCACAAATTCGGGTCAGTGTACAGGCCACAATCTCAGGGCCTAGCGGAACGTGCAAATCAAACTCTTAAGGCTAAGATTGCTAAGGTATGTGCAGGTTCGAAGCTAACCTGGGTGGAAGCCCTACCACTGGCACTGATGGCCATGAGGGCCTCGCCAGGGGCGGGGACCCATCTCTCTCCCCATGAGATAATGACGGGGAGAGTCATGCCTGGCCCACCAAGGGAGGGAGGTCATATGCCCCCTCTTGATGTGCTGAGAATTGGAATGTCTGACTATGTGAGAAAACTGACGGAACTGTCTGCAGCTCTCTCCACACAGATCCGCAAGGTCCAAGAGGGGGAGCTGTCGGGAGACTCGCCACCACACAAGGTAAAAGTTGGGGACTGGGTGAGGGTCAAAGTCCACAAGAGAAAGTGGCTAGAACCCAGGTGGACTGGACCGTACGAAGTGAAGGAAGTTACTTCACACTCTGTCCAGGTCAAAGGCAAATCAGGCGCGCCTTGGCACCACCTTACACACTGCACTCCGGCCCCAACCCCTTCCAGAACTTTGACTGAAACCAGGGCCGATTTGCGCGCCCTAAAATTCTATTCCAACCACTGAAACCTTAGTTGGGGAAAATGGGACCACAGCTCCCGTTTCCACGACCTAAGGCGCCACGCCCAGGGTCGGGTTATCTCCCTCCCTGGGAGAGGCTGGGGATATCAGCTCCCCTGTTTGTTATTTTCATAATCATTGCCGGAGTATCCTTAGGAACTCTCACTGGTGGGGATTTGAACATTGCATGGAAAAATATTAAGTTAGTAAAGTGAATTGCAGGTGGAGTTAATTTTATTTTTACAGGGACGGTGCACATTAAACACAGTTGTGTATAATGGCAAGGTATTCTTAGCAAACAGAATGGGCCGGTTTGCAGACAAACTGAAGGGGTTTAAGGTTTTAAGCAATCTTGGGTTAAATTAGTTAAGTAGTATGTTAAAGTAGGGGAGTTTAATAGGTTTGAAGTACAGTATTGTATCCAAGGGTAGCGCATGTTCAAGTAAGTTTAAAACTAATGACCGGGGGGAGTATAATGGAATTATAAAGTATTTTTAGGTTTGGTTTGTAGTTAACGTTTGGGTTTTTGAATAGGTGTAGTATGAGGAAATGCTGACAAAGTGGTTATTTTATGGAAAAAGGAGCGCTTAACTGTCTTTGGAAAAAATCCTAGGGACAGGATATCTTAAAGGGGTATACACACATGGCATTTTGGAAGTTTTGTTTTCTGAGTTTTAATAAACACACGAAATTCTTTTGATAAGGGATGTTCTGGGAACCTGGGATACAAATGTAGATAAAGTTCTTAGCTTTAATTTGTTTAATGTAGTAAGAAACACGGTTCTGAAAGGGTGGTATGACTTTTTAACCCCTCTGGTGACTTTTCCTGTGTGGTCTGATCAGCCACATTGAAAAGCCATTTGGATGGTGAATTTAAGGGCATTGGTGATATTGATTTTAAGGGAATTTGTAGAACTGATAATAATGATGGAGTTAAAGCTCTTAGACACAATTGATAATTTGAACCAATGATAGGACTAAAAGGGTAAAGCCTTAGACTAAGGGTAGGCTTCCTTAAGTCTATTTTCCTAGAACAATAAGGGTAAAATATTTTTTCTGGGTGGAGTAAATCAGATGAGTCATTTTGATCTGATTATGTGATTTGAAAATATTTTGACCAGTAGCAGGGGTATTTTTTACATGATCTAGATACGTTTATTTTCCCTTAGGAAGTCAGCTGTTGTTGAATTCAGTGTAAGAGATTTAACACAACAAGGCTGTGAAATTGATATACTAGTATTACTATATTTTGTTGTGAATAAGTTTAATAATGGTAGACTTATGTCAACAGGACAGGGATACATGACATCTTTAGGTGATCCAGGATTATTGAGGGTATCGAGATAAATTTAAGTAGATATGCAATATCTAGACGGGTTGATTTTTCTAAAGTTCAGGAGTGCAACCAAGGAGACAATGAGACATTTAGTCAATATTTGGAAACAACCCAGATTTGATACTTTCTGTTATGAGAAAAAGCTGGAGACAGATAGAAGGGCAGACAGAGAGATCCTCCCCTGCACTGCTGTAACCTTGAGGGTTGGGGAGTAGCAGGAAGAAAGAAGGGGGGCCAGCAGGAGTAGATAGGAAGAGAATTTGGTTCACTTAGAATTAGGATATTAATTCATGGAGAGACTATCGGCTCCATTGGCAGGCATGTATTTTAGTTTTGATTTGACGTTTATGTTTGGTAAAATTCGCTAGGAAAAGATATGATAATTTAATGGAAAGTAGTTAAATCTTAAAGAAAATAAGACACTTGATAGAGAATTGTTACAGGGTAGCTAAGGAGGAATGCCCCAGGGAGAATTGGACATGTGGAAAATGAAAGGGGGCAATCCTACAAGAGAAGATAAGGATAATTTACTAACCTTACAAAAGACATTGTTAAGAAATGCAGCAAAATTGATACAGGGCTTGAGCCATGTATAAAAAGGGGGAGTATAGTAGAGCAGGCGATAGAACAGGATAGGATGCTACTAGAAAAAAAAAAATAACATTTTGTAAAATTTCCATTCCAACATTTGGAAATGGACTTATTGAACTATTCCGAATTGAGATATTATCCCTAGAGTTGGTTTACTGGGATCTATCTCTTTAAAGAATGAATGACAGATTAGCTAATCAGGTAGAGCCTATAGAATGCCAGAGTTAGAGATACCAGAACAGGTAGACATAGAAATTAAAGATATACTGGCAGCGCACATGAGAAGACTGTTTGTTAACCAAACCCGTATGTCCAAGAATTTGTGTCCAACAGGTGAATTACAGGAGAAGGTGATTCACTCAATCCAACCAGGAGACTGGGTGTGGATCCAGTCCCTGAGGAGAAAAGACGGGAAGCAGTCCCGTTGGGAAGGCCCATACCAGGTGCTGTTAAACCACTGCCTTTGCCATTAGAAAAGCTGAGAGAGTCACTTGGGTCCACGTTACCCACTGCAAGAAGGTATGTACACATATGAACACTGTTGATCACACACAGAGTTAGGAGAAGAACCGATACCAATAGGGTCCGGGGGTTACCTCCTTAACGAAGATTTCCTATCCCGACCGTTCATCACTGTGTGTGCTCCTAGAGGTGTGAGTATGGGGTGGTACCTAGCAGAGAGACTAAGGGCAGGAGAGGGTTGGCGGTTTTTGGAAAGAGTTTAGACTCTGAGCTGCATCATAGTCTAATCTGACTGATACATTCAGATCCACCACCTTCTGGTACAAATCATACGATACCGTTGTCATTGAGAAAAAGTAGAGGATAAACTATATAATACACTGATGAGTGACTTACAGAATAAGGAGTCAAAGAAGATCAAGATGTAGGATTTAAGGTAAACATTAAACAATTTCCTGGGAAAGAAGACAACTGTATAGGAATGGGGGTTGGCCAGATTGAAGTGCTCAGCCAACACACCTCGGTTCACCTGGATTCCTGATGAGCACCAGTGTAATAGATACAAGAATGGCACCGAGAATTAAGATGATTTTAATGGCTGGAAAGGTAATCGTTAATGTGACTGACTTAGGTTTGAAAGCACAGGAGAAAATGTGTAACCTCATAGCACCTATAACTGATGAAGGGTGGGCTAGTACCAGCGAAGGACGCATACGACAGGAATTACCACAAAGGGTGGTTAGGAACTTGCGCCCTGGGGTTATTGGTCCAACCAGTTTGAATTAGTGATAAGAGACCAGTTATAGGAGGCTAAAGTAGGTACAGGAGGAGTTTTGACCAGGATGGGAGTAGCTTTGTCTAGATGGATGCTATTGGCATCCTCAGGGAAGTTCCAGATGAATACAAAGCTATGAATCAAATATATTCATGAATGAAACCGGGGATGCAGTAAAGAGGTTCTCTGACCAATTATCCGCCACCCCCCTCATGACCTGGTAAAATAGACTGACTCTCGATATGTTATTGGCAAAGGAGGATGGTGTAGGTAGAATGATTAGGTTCATTGCTGTACGTACATTCCTGATAACACAGCCCATGTTTGGGAAATGGAAAAGTGTTGTAGGAACTGTATTATGGCCTGCCTTCACCGGTATGAGTGTGTTTGTGTTGTGTGGTTGTTGTTTGGTCCCGTGTGCGAGAGGTCTTATTTCCAGGATTCTGGAGAGATTGATAACGGAGCAGATGGGCAACTGGAATGATGCCTTTGATGGAAGTGACCCCGGAGGACACTGAATCCAGCTATGGGCAATGATCCTTGGTTTACTGTTGAGGAAGCAGAACCTACTTACATATTCTTGTGAGACGTGAAGAGGGGGACTCACAAAATTTGCCTCTTGCAAATTTTGCCCTTGTTTTCCAATTCATATATATAATTGTCACATCTCTTAGGAGACGTGAAGAGGGGGATTTGTTATAAATATATTTGATAAGCTGGTCTATTGCGCAACACTTATCTGCTGATACAAAAGACACATTCTGTGTTGAACTGATACTAGCTATACACGCACACCCAGAAACAGATTGGCCGAATTAGACCTTACACAGCACTGATAAAACAGGAAATGACCTGATCACAGGGGTCAACGTCCAGTCTCGCAATAATATCTTGTGACTACAGAGATACACAGACAAGGACTCAGCACAAAGTACACACACACACACAAACCCATCCCAGAGGGCTGGGTCAGCGGAACAAAGAACACACTCATGGACCAATGGGGAGTCGATCCCGACCCGAGACCAGATCGTCACTCCACTCATCGACCAGTCAGGAGGACGAATCTACAAGACTCAACATACGTCATTACATTACAATCATGTTGTATAAAATAGATGCACACTATGTGTAGGGGCTCGCTTCCGCTAGTTCCATAAGAGCTAAAAGAACGAGTCTGTGCACGTTTTGCCAAATATCTTTGTCTCTTAATAAAGCTGCCTTACGATAATTGAATCCACCCGGTCCAGCGTCTTGACTTGGTCTCCTTCTCAAGTAACTGATCATCAACACTTGTCCATTATTCAGAACATTATGGTATGCTGTGTACTGTCCACTCCCGTGGAACGGTGAACCAATGTGTTTGGTGTTGATATTCTCCGGCAGTAGATTTGTGTCATCCCAGCAAGGACGCACTGAGATTATCAGTAGAGCAGCTACATAACTGACAATCATGGCAATGTACTGGAGATAAAACACATCATTGCGCTTTAAATCTTTGCATGAGTTACTTAGCTGTGGTCGGCGTACACCTGATTTTTTTGATAAAATAACAGCATTCGTATGAGAAGCGGCACCTGCCGCACCACCCTGCCTTCCGACCGCCATTACTAACAATGAGCTGTCCTCGTTCTATCCCTTGTTTTTGTGTGTACGATAGCTGTAAATATATTGTGAAAAGATAAAGGCTATTCTCCTAACGTTGTTGACCCTGTGATAACAAGGGAACTTGGTCCGCCACATACGGCGTGTGGATGACAAGCAATCTAGAAAACTTATCAGGAGGCTGTAGCTCGTGGCAAATTCATGGATAAAATTACACAGTGATATATCTATTAGACATGACTAGTGCTTTGTCCCTATTTTTCATTAGATATTACAAGTTCAAATTAATTTAATTCATTCACATGGCAGGATACAATTGAACTCTGAATTGCATGTTAATAAAAATAAAATTTAACAAACAACAAAAGGAACATACATGCAACATACGTTTAGGGAACTATTGTTGTGGATGTTCTTATGAGTTGCCTTTCAATAATTGAGTCATGTAGGGGATGGATGGTCTTTGAGATCATTCAGTTCTTGCTCTGACAGTTCTGAGTTTGTGTGAGGGGCATGTTTTTCTTCCAGAGGTTGTGATGATTGGTTGTGGTAGGACGTTCCTGTTGTCAGACTGGAGGAGATTATGGGCAAACTGGAGGCAGACTGTTGGGTTCTTCTCTCAATCAGTGGGCAGAGGTTGGAGGTTGAGTGTGCTGATGTGTAGCTGCTGTATCATGGTCCATGGATATTCCAGCATGCTCACTTCTGTATTCACTCCAATTGTCCAGTCATGGTTGAGGTGAGATAGTAATGCCATGCTGTATGGTAGTACAGGCCCATAGTTGGTGGTGTAGATGGTGACTAGGCCTGGTTTGGGAATGGAACCCACGATCCTGGCGTTGCATGCCTAATGGGCATGTTCTACCAATTGAGCCAAAGAGAACCACAAAGAGTTTACCCTTTTCCACTTGCTGGTCCACCTCAGGTCATCCTGGATCCCAACAGTTTAATATTTGATGTTGTTTGTAGTGTGTCCATTTAGGTACAGGGGTTTCAAAGGGGGTGGGTTGTTTGTAAAGCAAGCATGCAGGACTTTGCACTTGTTTGGGTTGAGCTGCATGAAGTGCTCATCCACCTAGGAGCACATATTTTCTAGACTATGAGGGACAGGAAGATAAGGGATACAAGAAGTGTACCTTGAGTCACTCCACAGGTCAGATGTTGCCATGGTGAAAGGGTACATTTTGGAAGCTACAGACCCAGGGCATATGGGACTTTCTGACTCCTAGCTGATTCAGGCACTTTGATACCACTGTAAGGTCAACTTTATTGAAGGCTTTGGCAAAGTCTGCTGTTATTATAATGCATATATAATAGTCTTACTTGCATCAGTGGATTTTACATCATGTCTAGGAGGCTGACCATGACATCTGTCGTCGACCTGCCCTTTTTGCATCCAAGCTGTCATGGGTCAATCTTGTGGCTGATGTCTTCCAGCATCCAATCGGTGGCAAAACTGTCAGTCACCATGGCTCCAGTATTCCAGAACTGTTACATTGTTCTACTGCTGTAATGCCTGTATAACCATTCAGACTGTGTTCATTGTGTTTAATTATAATTATTTCTCTCTCTAAGAAACCCAAGTTCCGGCCGAGAAATGAGAGCCAGAAACAGTGGAGATTCCATTTCTCATGCTGGCAGTGTATTGGAAAAAAAGGGAAACATCATTATGACCATTACAATTCCACAGTAGCCTGTCAAGTACAATATTATTTTGTTATTTGACAGATATAGTGACAATATAGGTCTGTAAAGAAAAACAATCAATTAAGGCTAACAGATCATTTTACATTATCTAACTGAGAATATGTTCAAATAGAATGTAGCCTATATTTGTGACTTTATAAGTGTATTTACATCAAATCAAATCAAATTGTATTAGTCACATGCGCTGAATACAACAGTTTACAGTGAAATGCTGAATACAACAGTGTATTTACAACAACCTTACAGTGAAACGCTTACTTACCAGCCCCTAATCAACAATGCAGTTTCCAAAATATACGGATAAGAATAAGAGATAAAAGTAACAAGTAATTAAAGAGCAGCAGTAAAAAATAACTATATATACAGGGGGGGTGCCAGTACAGAGTCAATGTGTGGGGGCACCGGTTAGTTGAGGTAGTATGTACATGTAGGTAGAGTTATTAAAGTGACTATGCATAGATGACCACAGAGAGTAGCAGTGGTGTAAAGAGAGGGGGGGGGCTATGCAAATAGTCTGGGTAGCCATTTGACTAGATGTTCAGGAGTCTTATGATTTGGGGGTAGAAGCTGTTTAGAAGCCTCTTGGACCTAGACTTGGCACTCCGGTACTGCTTGCCGTGCGGTAGCAGAGAGAACAGTCTATGATTAGGGTGGCTGGAGTCTGACAATTCTTAGGGCCTTCCTCTGACTCAGCCTGGTGTCCTGGATGGCAGGAAGCTTGGCTACAGTGATGTACTGGGCCTTTCCCACTACCCTCTGTAGTGCCTTGCGGTCGGAGGCTGAGCAGTTGCCATACCAGGCAGTGATGCAGATGTAATGTAGAACCATTTGAGGATCTGAGTACCCATGCCAAATCTTTTCAGTCTCCTGAGGGGGAATAGGTTTTATCGTGCCCTCTTAACAACTGTCTTGGTGTGCTTGGACTATGTTAGTTTGTTGGTGATGTGGACACCAAGGAACTTGAGGCTCTCAACCTGCTCCACTGCAGCCCGTCGATGAGAATGGGAGCGTGCTCGGTCCTCTTTTTCCTGTAGTCCACAATCATCTCCTTTGTCTTGATCACGTTGAGGGAGAGGTTGTTCCCTGGTACCTCAAGGCCAGGTCTCTGACCTCCTCCCTATAGGCTGCCTCGTTGTTGGTGATCAGGACTACCACTGTTGTGTCATCGGCAATTTTAATGATGGTGTTGGAGTCATGCCTGGCCGTGCAATCATGAGTGAACAGGGAGTACAGGAGGGGACTGAGCACGCACCCCTGAGGGGCCCCTGTGTTGAGGATCAGCGTGGTGTATGTGCTGTTACCTACCCTTACCACCTGGAGGCGGCCCGTCAGATAGTCCAGGATCCAGTTGCAGAGGGAGGTGTTTAGTCCCAGGGTCCTTAGCTTATTGATGAGCTTTGAGGGCACTATGGTGTAGTCAATGAATAGCATTCTCACATAGGTGTTCCTTTTGTCCAGGTTGAAAAGGGCAGTGTGGAGTGCAATAGAGATTGCAGTATCTGTGGATCTGTTGAGGCGGTTTGCAAATTGGAGTGGGTCTAGGGTTTCTGGGATGATGGTGTTGATGTGAGCCATGACCAGCCTTTCAAAGCACTTCATGGCTACAGACGTGAGTGCTACGGGTCGGTAGTCGTTTAGGCAGGTTACCTTAGTATTCTTGGCACAGGCACTATGGTGGTCTGCTTAAAACATCTTGGTATTACAGACTCGGACAGGGAGAGGTTGAAAATGTCAGTGAAGACACTTGACATTTGGTCAGCGCATGCTCAAGGTACATGTCCTGGTAATCCGTCTGGCCCTGTGGCCTTCTGAATGTTGACCTGTTTAAAGGTCTTACTCACATCGGCTGCAGAGATGATCATTGTTGGGGTGAGGCTTTAGGGTTTAATAATGGACAATATACTACAACATGATCATTGTTGGGGCTTTAGGGTTTAATAATGAACAATTAACTACAACATGATCATTGTTGGGGCTTTAGGGTTTAATAATGGACAATATACTACAACATGATCATTGTTGGGGCTTTAGGGTTTAATAATGGACAATATACTACAACATGATCATTGTTGGGGCTTTAAGGTTTAAAAATGGACAATATACTACAACATGATCATTGTTGGGGTGAGGCTTTAGGGTTTAATAATGGACAATATACTACAACATGATCATTGTTGGTTGTGAGGCTTTAGGGTTAATAATGGACAATATACTACAACATGATCATTGTTGGGGCTTTAGGGTTTAATAATGGACAATATACTACAACATGATCATTGTTGGGGCTTTAGGGTTTAAAAATGGACAATATACTACAACATGATCATTGTTGGGGTGAGGCTTTCGGGTTTAATAATGAACAATATACTTCAACATGATCATTGTTGGTTGTGAGGCTTTAGGGTTTAATAATAGACAATATACTACAACATGATCATTGTTGGTAGTGAGGCTTTAGGGTTTAATAATGGACAATATACTACAACATGATCATTGTTGGGGCTTTAGGGTTTAATAATGGACAATATACTACAACATGATCATTGTTGGGGCTTTAGGGTTTAATAATGGACAATATACTACAACATGATCATTGTTGGTTGTTAGGCTTTAGGGTTTAATAATGAACAATATACTACAACATGATCATTGTTGGTTGTGAGGCTTTAGGGTTTAATAATGGACAATATACTACAACATGATCATTGTTGGGGCTTTAGTGTTTAATAATGGACAATATACTACAACATGATCATTGTTGGTTGTGAGGCTTTAGAGTTTTATAATTAACAACATGCTACAACATGATCATTGTTGGTTGTGAGGCTTTAGGGTTTAATAATGGACAATATACTACAACATGATCATTGTTGGGGCTTTAGGGTTTAAAAATGGACAATATACTACAACATGATCATTGTTGGGGTGAGGCTTTCGGGTTTAATAATGAACAATATACTTCAACATGATCATTGTTGGTTGTGAGGCTTTAGGGTTTAATAATAGACAATATACTACAACATGATCATTGTTGGTAGTGAGGCTTTAGGGTTTAATAATGGACAATATACTACAACATGATCATTGTTGGGGCTTTAGGGTTTAATAATGGACAATATACTACAACATGATCATTGTTGGGGCTTTAGGGTTTAATAATGGACAATATACTACAACATGATCATTGTTGGTTGTTAGGCTTTAGGGTTTAATAATGAACAATATACTACAACATGATCATTGTTGGTTGTGAGGCTTTAGGGTTTAATAATGGACAATATACTACAACATGATCATTGTTGGGGCTTTAGTGTTTAATAATGGACAATATACTACAACATGATCATTGTTGGTTGTGAGGCTTTAGGGTTTTATAATGAACAACATGCTACAACATGATCATTGTTGGTTGTGAGGCTTTAGGGTTTAATAATGGACAATATAGTACAACAAGATCATTGTTGGGGCTTTAGGGTTTAATAATGAGCAATATACTACAACATAATCATTGTTGGGGCTTTAGGGTTTAATAATGGACAATATACAACAACATGATCATTGTTATTTGTGAGGCTTTAGGGTTTAATAATGGACAATATACTACACAATGATCATTGTTGGGGCTTTAGGGTTTAATAATGGACAATATACTACAACATGATCATTGTTGGTTGTGAGGCTTTAGGGTTTAATAATGGACAATATACTACAACATGATCATTGTTGGTTGTGAGGCTTTAGGGTTTAATAATGGACAATATACTACAACATGATCATTGTTGTGGCTTTAGGGTTTAATAATGGACAATATACCACAACATGATCATTCTTGGTTTTGAGGCTTTAGGGTTTAATAATGAACAATATACTACAGCATGATCATTGTTAGAGCTTTAGGGTTTAATAATGGAAAATATACTACACAATGATCATTGTTGGGGCTTTAGGGTTTAATAATGGACAATATACTACAACATGATCATTGTTGGGGCTTTAGGGTTTAATAATGGACAATATACTACAACATGATCATTGTTGGGGTTAGGCTTTAGGGTTTAATAATGGACAATATACTACAACATGATCATTCTTGGTTGTGAGGCTTTATGGTTTAATAATGAACAATATACTTCAACATGATCATTGTTGGTAGTGAGGCTTTAGGGTTTAATAATGGACAATATACTACAACATGATCATTGTTGGGGCTTTAGGGTTTTATAATGAACAATATACTACAACATAATCATTGTTGGGGCTCTAGGGTTTAATAATGAACAATATACTACAACATGACCATTGATGGTTGTGAGGCTTTAGGGTTTAATAATGGACAATATACTACAACATGATCATTGTTGGGGTGAGGCTTTAGGGTTTAATAATGGACAATACACTAAAACATGATCATTGTTGGGGCTTTAGGGTTTAATAATGAACAATATACAACAACATAATCATTGTTGGGGTGAGGCTTTAGGGTTTAATAATGGACAATATACTACAACATGATCATTGTTGGGGTGAGGCTTTAGGGTTTAATAATGGACAATATGCTACAACATGATCATTTTTGGGGCTTTAGGGTTTAATAAAGGACAATACACTACAACATAATTATTGTTGGTTGTGAGGCTTTAGGGTTTAATAATGGACAATATACTACAACATGATCATTGTTGGGGCTTTAGGGTTTAATAATGGACAATATACTACAACTTGCTTAATTGTTGGTTGTGATGCTTTAGTGTTTAATAATGGACAATATACTACAACATGATCATTGTTGGGGCTTTAGGGTTTAATAATGGACAATATACTACAACATAATGATTGTTGGGGTGAGGCTTTAGGGTTTAATAATGGACAATATACTACAAGATGATCATTGTTGGGGCTTTAGGGTTTAATAATGGACAATATCAATTTGTAAGTCGCTCTGGATAAGAGCGTCTGCTAAATTACTTAAATGTAAATGTAATACTACAACATGATCATTGTTGGTTGTGAGGCTTTAGGGTTTAATAATGGACAATATACTACGACATGATCATTGTTGGGGCTTTAGGGTTTAATAATGGACAATATACTACAACATGATCATTGTTGGTTGTTAGGCTTTAGGGTTTAATAATGAAGAATATACTACAACATGATCATTGTTGGTTGTGAGGCTTTAGGGTTTAATAATGGACAATATACTACAACATGATCATTGTTGGGGCTTTAGTGTTTAATAATGGACAATATACTACAACATGATCATTGTTGGTTGTGAGGCTTTAGGGTTTTATAATGAACAACATGCTACAACATGATCATTGTTGGTTGTGAGGTTTTAGGGTTTAATAATGGACAATATACTACAACATGATCATTGTTGGAGCTTTAGGGTTTAATAATGGACAATATACTACAACATGATCATTGTTGGGCTTTAGGGTTTAATAATGGACAATATACTACAACATGATCATTGTTGGGCTTTAGGGTTTAATAATGGACAATATACTACAACATGATCATTGTTGGCGCTTTAGGGTTTAATAATGGACAATATAATACAACATGATCATTGTTTGTTGTGAGGCTTTAGGGTTTAATAATGGACAATATACTACAACATGATCATTGTTGGGGTGTGGCTTTAGGGTTTAATAATGGACAATGTACTACAACATGATCATTGTTGGGGCTTTAGGGTTTAATAATGGACAATATACTACAACATGATCATTGTTGGGGTGAGGCTTTAGGGTTTAATAATAGACAATATACTACAACATGATCATTGTTGGAAGTGAGGCTTTAGGGTTTAATAATGGACAATATACTACAACATGATCATTATTGGGGTGAGGCTTTAGGGTTTAATAATGGACAATATACTACAACATGATCATTGTTGGTTGTGAGGCTTTAGGGTTTAATAATGAACAATATACTTCAACATGATCATTGTTGGTAGTGAGGCTTTAGGGTTTAATAATGGACAATATACTACAACATGATCATTGTTGGGGCTTTAGGGTTTTATAATGAACAATATACTACAACATAATCATTGTTGGGGCTTTAGGGTTTAATAATGGACAATATACTACAACATGATCATTGTTGGTTGTGAGGCTTTAGGGTTTAATAATGGACAATATACTACAACATGATCATTGTTGGTTGTGAGGCTTTAGGGTTTAATAATGGACAATATACTACAACATGATCATTGTTGTGGCTTTAGGGTTTAATAATGGACAATATACCACAACATGATCATTCTTGGTTTTGAGGCTTTAGGGTTTAATAATGAACAATATACTACAGCATGATCATTGTTAGAGCTTTAGGGTTTAATAATGGAAAATATACTACACAATGATCATTGTTGGGGCTTTAGGGTTTAATAATGGACAATATACTACAACATGATCATTGTTGGGGCTTTAGGGTTTAATAATGGACAATATACTACAACATGATCATTGTTGGGGTTAGGCTTTAGGGTTTAATAATGGACAATATACTACAACATGATCATTCTTGGTTGTGAGGCTTTATGGTTTAATAATGAACAATATACTTCAACATGATCATTGTTGGTAGTGAGGCTTTAGGGTTTAATAATGGACAATATACTACAACATGATCATTGTTGGGGCTTTAGGGTTTTATAATGAACAATATACTACAACATAATCATTGTTGGGGCTCTAGGGTTTAATAATGAACAATATACTACAACATGACCATTGATGGTTGTGAGGCTTTAGGGTTTAATAATGGACAATATACTACAACATGATCATTGTTGGGGTGAGGCTTTAGGGTTTAATAATGGACAATACACTAAAACATGATCATTGTTGGGGCTTTAGGGTTTAATAATGAACAATATACAACAACATAATCATTGTTGGGGTGAGGCTTTAGGGTTTAATAATGGACAATATACTACAACATGATCATTGTTGGGGTGAGGCTTTAGGGTTTAATAATGGACAATATGCTACAACATGATCATTTTTGGGGCTTTAGGGTTTAATAAAGGACAATACACTACAACATAATTATTGTTGGTTGTGAGGCTTTAGGGTTTAATAATGGACAATATACTACAACATGATCATTGTTGGGGCTTTAGGGTTTAATAATGGACAATATACTACAACTTGCTTAATTGTTGGTTGTGATGCTTTAGTGTTTAATAATGGACAATATACTACAACATGATCATTGTTGGGGCTTTAGGGTTTAATAATGGACAATATACTACAACATAATGATTGTTGGGGTGAGGCTTTAGGGTTTAATAATGGACAATATACTACAAGATGATCATTGTTGGGGCTTTAGGGTTTAATAATGGACAATATCAATTTGTAAGTCGCTCTGGATAAGAGCGTCTGCTAAATTACTTAAATGTAAATGTAATACTACAACATGATCATTGTTGGTTGTGAGGCTTTAGGGTTTAATAATGGACAATATACTACGACATGATCATTGTTGGGGCTTTAGGGTTTAATAATGGACAATATACTACAACATGATCATTGTTGGTTGTTAGGCTTTAGGGTTTAATAATGAAGAATATACTACAACATGATCATTGTTGGTTGTGAGGCTTTAGGGTTTAATAATGGACAATATACTACAACATGATCATTGTTGGGGCTTTAGTGTTTAATAATGGACAATATACTACAACATGATCATTGTTGGTTGTGAGGCTTTAGGGTTTTATAATGAACAACATGCTACAACATGATCATTGTTGGTTGTGAGGTTTTAGGGTTTAATAATGGACAATATACTACAACATGATCATTGTTGGAGCTTTAGGGTTTAATAATGGACAATATACTACAACATGATCATTGTTGGGCTTTAGGGTTTAATAATGGACAATATACTACAACATGATCATTGTTGGGCTTTAGGGTTTAATAATGGACAATATACTACAACATGATCATTGTTGGCGCTTTAGGGTTTAATAATGGACAATATAATACAACATGATCATTGTTTGTTGTGAGGCTTTAGGGTTTAATAATGGACAATATACTACAACATGATCATTGTTGGGGTGTGGCTTTAGGGTTTAATAATGGACAATGTACTACAACATGATCATTGTTGGGGCTTTAGGGTTTAATAATGGACAATATACTACAACATGATCATTGTTGGGGTGAGGCTTTAGGGTTTAATAATAGACAATATACTACAACATGATCATTGTTGGAAGTGAGGCTTTAGGGTTTAATAATGGACAATATACTACAACATGATCATTGTTGGGGTGAGGCTTTAGGGTTTAATAATGGACAATATACTACAACATGATCATTGTTGGTTGTGAGGCTTTAGGGTTTAATAATGAACAATATACTTCAACATGATCATTGTTGGTAGTGAGGCTTTAGGGTTTAATAATGGACAATATACTACAACATGATCATTGTTGGGGCTTTAGGGTTTTATAATGAACAATATACTACAACATAATCATTGTTGGGGCTCTAGGGTTTAATAATGAACAATATACTACAACATGACCATTGTTGGTTGTGAGGCTTTAGGGTTTAATAATGGACAATATACTACAACATGATCATTGTTGGGGTGAGGCTTTAGGGTTTAATAATGGACAATACACTAAAACATGATCATTGTTGGGGCTTTAGGGTTTAATAATGAACAATATACAACAACATAATCATTGTTGGGGTGAGGCTTTAGGGTTTAATAATGGACAATATACTACAACATGATCATTGTTAGGGTGAGGCTTTAGGGTTTAATAATGGACAATATGCTACAACATGATCACTGTTGGGGCTTTAGGGTTTAATAAAGGACAATATACTACAACATAATTATTGTTGGTTGTGAGGCTTTAGGGTTTAATAATGGACAATATACTTCAACATGATCATTGTTGGGGCTTTAGGGTTTAATAATGAACAATATACAACAACATGATCATTGTTGGGGTGAGGCTTTAGGGTTTAATTATGGACAATATACTACAACATGATCATTGTTGGGGCTTTAGGGTTTAATAATGGACAATATACTACAACTTGCTTAATTGTTGGTTGTGATGCTTTAGTGTTTAATAATGGACAATATACTACAACATGATCATTGTTGGGGCTTTAGGGTTTAATAATGGACAATATACTACAACATAATGATTGTTGGGGTGAGGCTTTAGGGTTTAATAATGGACAATATACTACAAGATGATCATTGTTGGGGCTTTAGGGTTTAATAATGGACAATATCAATTTGTAAGTCGCTCAGGCTAAGAGCGTCTGCTAAATGACTTAAATGTAAATGTAATACTACAACATGATCATTGTTGGTTGTGAGGCTTTAGGGTTTAATAATGGACAATATAGTACAACAAGATCATTGTTGGGGCTTTAGGGTTTAATAATGAGCAATATACTACAACATAATCATTGTTGGGGCTTTAGGGTTTAATAATGGACAATATACAACAACATGATCGTTGTTATTTGTGAGGCTTTAGGGTTTAATAATGGACAATATACTACACAATGATCATTGTTGGGGCTTTAGGGTTTAATAATGGACAATATACTACAACATGATCATTGTTGGTTGTGAGGCTTTAGGGTTTAATAATGGACAATATACTACAACATGATCATTGTTGGTTGTGAGGCTTTAGGGTTTAATAATGGACAATATACTACAACATGATCATTGTTGTGGCTTTAGGGTTTAATAATGGACAATATACTACAACATGATCATTCTTGGTTTTGAGGCTTTAGGGTTTAATAATGAACAATATACTACAGCATGATCATTGTTAGAGCTTTAGGGTTCAATAATGGACAATATACTACACAATGATCATTGTTGGGGCTTTAGGGTTTAATAATGGACAATATACTACAACATGATCATTGTTTGTTGTGAGGCTTTAGGGTTTAGAAATGGACAATATACTACAACATGATCATTGTTGGGGTGAGGCTTTAGGGTTTAATAATGGACAATATGCTACAACATGATCATTTTTGGGGCTTTAGGGTTTAATAAAGGACAATATACTACAACATAATTATTGTTGGTTGTGAGGCTTTAGGGTTTAATAATGGACAATATACTACAACATGATCATTGTTGGGGCTTTAGGGTTTAATAATGAACAATATACAACAACATGATCATTGTTGGGGTGAGGCTTTAGGGTTTAATTATGGACAATATACTACAACATGATCATTGTTGGGGCTTTAGGGTTTAATAATGGACAATATACTACAACTTGCTTAATTGTTGGTTGTGATGCTTTAGTGTTTAATAATGGACAATATACTACAACATGATCATTGTTGGGGCTTTAGGGTTTAATAATGGACAATATACTACAACATAATGATTGTTGGGGTGAGGCTTTAGGGTTTAATAATGGACAATATACTACAAGATGATCATTGTTGGGGCTTTAGGGTTTAATAATGGACAATATCAATTTGTAAGTCGCTCTGGATAAGAGCGTCTGCTAAATGACTTAAATGTAAATGTAATACTACAACATGATCATTGTTGGTTGTGAAGCTTTAGGGTTTAATAATGGACAATGTACTACAACATGATCATTGTTGGGACTTTACGGTTTAATAATGAACAATAAACTACAACGTGATCATTGTTGGTTGTGAGGCTTTAGGGTTTAATAATGGACAATATACTACAACATGATCATTGTTGGGGCTTTAGGGTTTAATAATGAACAATATACTACAACATAATCATTTTTGGGGCTTTAGGGTTTAATAAAGGACAATATACTACAACATGGTCATTGTTGGTTGTGAGACTTTAGGGTTTAATAATGGACAATATACTATGACATGATCATTGTTGGTTGTGAGGCTTTAGGGTTTAATAATGAATAATATACTACAACATGATCATTGTTGGGGCTTTAGGGTTTAATAATGGACAATATACTACAACATGATCATTGTTGGTTTTGAGGCTTTAGGGTTTAATAATGGACAATATACAACAACATGATCGTTGTTATTTGTGAGGCTTTAGGGTTTAATAATGGACAATATACTACACAATGATCATTGTTGGGGCTTTAGGGTTTAATAATGGACAATATACTACAACATGATCATTGTTGGTTGTGAGGCTTTAGGGTTTAATAATGGACAATATACTACAACATGATCATTGTTGGTTGTGAGGCTTTAGGGTTTAATAATGGACAATATACTACAACATGATCATTGTTGTGGCTTTAGGGTTTAATAATGGACAATATACTACAACATGATCATTCTTGGTTTTGAGGCTTTAGGGTTTAATAATGAACAATATACTACAGCATGATCATTGTTAGAGCTTTAGGGTTCAATAATGGACAATATACTACACAATGATCATTGTTGGGGCTTTAGGGTTTAATAATGGACAATATACTACAACATGATCATTGTTTGTTGTGAGGCTTTAGGGTTTAGAAATGGACAATATACTACAACATGATCATTGTTGGGGTGAGGCTTTAGGGTTTAATAATGGACAATATGCTACAACATGATCATTTTTGGGGCTTTAGGGTTTAATAAAGGACAATATACTACAACATAATTATTGTTGGTTGTGAGGCTTTAGGGTTTAATAATGGACAATATACTACAACATGATCATTGTTGGGGCTTTAGGGTTTAATAATGAACAATATACAACAACATGATCATTGTTGGGGTGAGGCTTTAGGGTTTAATTATGGACAATATACTACAACATGATCATTGTTGGGGCTTTAGGGTTTAATAATGGACAATATACTACAACTTGCTTAATTGTTGGTTGTGATGCTTTAGTGTTTAATAATGGACAATATACTACAACATGATCATTGTTGGGGCTTTAGGGTTTAATAATGGACAATATACTACAACATAATGATTGTTGGGGTGAGGCTTTAGGGTTTAATAATGGACAATATACTACAAGATGATCATTGTTGGGGCTTTAGGGTTTAATAATGGACAATATCAATTTGTAAGTCGCTCTGGATAAGAGCGTCTGCTAAATGACTTAAATGTAAATGTAATACTACAACATGATCATTGTTGGTTGTGAAGCTTTAGGGTTTAATAATGGACAATGTACTACAACATGATCATTGTTGGGACTTTACGGTTTAATAATGAACAATAAACTACAACGTGATCATTGTTGGTTGTGAGGCTTTAGGGTTTAATAATGGACAATATACTACAACATGATCATTGTTGGGGCTTTAGGGTTTAATAATGAACAATATACTACAACATAATCATTTTTGGGGCTTTAGGGTTTAATAAAGGACAATATACTACAACATGGTCATTGTTGGTTGTGAGACTTTAGGGTTTAATAATGGACAATATACTATGACATGATCATTGTTGGTTGTGAGGCTTTAGGGTTTAATAATGAATAATATACTACAACATGATCATTGTTGGGGCTTTAGGGTTTAATAATGGACAATATACTACAACATGATCATTGTTGGTTTTGAGGCTTTAGGGTTTAATAATGAACAATATACTACAACATGATCATTTTTGGGGCTTTAGGGTTTAATAATGGACAATATACTACAACATGATCATTGTTGGGGCTTTAGGGTTTAATAATGGACAATATCCTACAACATCTGCATTACATTTAGCCTTAATTTCAGCTACCTCTCTTTGTAGCCGCTGGGCTTGTTGAGTTGTTCTCCTTCCACAACCTCTTCTACAAAATGTTAGGTTTTAGCTTTTTACCCCAAAACCATCTTGCCAGTTGCAGAATGCCTGCAATCTTTCTGAACTTGCGAGGGTAACAGCGACATGAGAGCGGTGTTCCGCAACCAGAAAAGACTGTGCTTATCTGCTATGATTGCCTCATCCAAGCTCAACAATCACTTTAAGGGTTATTAACAAAAAACTTTAACCCTACTGGAGCTGGAGTTACAGTCAGGTTCAAAATGATTGGCACACTTGATAAAGAGCAAAAAAGACTGTATAAAATAAATAATAGAAATTCTGAGCTAAATTGTAGGCAAAAAAATATTGGAAAATTCTATTATTTTAGATTAATACAATTGCTAAGAGAAAAATATGTTGTTTAACAAGGCAGCCCGGTTTTCTGCATATTTCAATACCTCACCTTGCAAGGATAACGTCACTGAGCCTTTTTCTAAAATATTTTATGAGATTGGAGAACACATTGTGAGGGATCTTATACCATTCATCCATTCAGAATCTTTCCAGGTCCTTCATATCCTTTGTCTGCGTTTGTGGACTGCCCTCTTCACTTCAAACTACAGGTTTTCAATGGGGTTCAAGTCCAGAGAGTGAAATGGCCATTGCAAAATGTAGAATTTGTGGTCAATTAACCATTTCTTTGTGGATTTTTATGTGTGCTTGGGGTTATTTTCTTGCTGGAAGATCCACTTGCGTCCAAGTGTCAGCCTCCTGGCAAAGGTAACCAGGTTTTCGGCTAAAATGTCCTTGTGCTGGGTAAAGTTCATGATGCCGTTCAGCACATCTTTAACAATGGTGCCAATAATTTTGGACCTGACTGTATGCTGTGGTGGTGAGGCAGCATGCGTCACGTGTCTCCATGACCCTGTGGGCTGAACCCTCAATGCTGTTGAGGCCCTATGCTCCACTAGGAGGCTGTTGAATGCCCTATGCTCCACTAGGAGCTAAAAGAAATGGAAGTCATATGTCACCACCAACCAATACATGACTTTAGAAATCTCCAGCTTATTGAAATTACAGCTTGAGTGTCTTTTTTCCCCTTATTGCCTCCGTTGACACAACGGTTGTGTAAATATTTTGTGCCAAACAACTGTTGTGTTTAAACCGTTGTACAACCTGAGCAGGTATGTGGACAATATGTGTTTGTTTTTCAGGTTGAAGTTGCCCTCCGTCCAACCCTCCTCAAGAGTAGGAGTGAAGAGAATGATACCAAATCAAGTGTGTGCGTGTGTGTGTGTGTTTACAGGTATGTCATTTCGATATGATCCTATGAACAAATCTGAAGTCAGATGTGTCTTCTACATAAAACATTACATTTCATTGATAGGACCATGGGAAAGGTGGGTCCCCATAAACCATGTTATAAACTGATTGACTTCATTAACCATAGAAAAAATATATGTGTGTGCATGCGTGCATTATGCGTGTGTGTAAACCAATTATGAAAACTTTGAGTAAGACTGTTGAATCCCTGATAGCCAAAATGAGGAAAATATCTTGTTTCTTCATAGACTGATTGCTTTGTGAGGTTCAACCAACCTTTTGTTGGTGTCTCCATATTCTCAGAAAGGGGGACACCGGCGAATCTGAATAGATAGGCCTCAGAAAATACAAACTCTATTTCCTGTGGTCTACATCCTCGGGTTTACCAAGGACCTCCTTTAGTATTACTGCCATCACCACAGCAGCTATATAACTGCCGATGCAAGACACCAAGCCAAACATACAGCAAGCCAAACGTTGAATAGCAGGTTTATTCATAGGGTCACAGTCATCATATGACTCCCTAATGGATTACAATGAAAACCTTGTAGACTGATATAGCACACTTTTATCCAAAGGTGAATGGCTTTAAAATGCATTTTCTCATGATGTATAGCGTGTGTCAAAGATGTCAAGTTGGGAACCACTGTGTCAAATTATTGTGGTGGTTAATTTCTGCATTACCAAATGAGGAGAGTTAAACTACATCTTTAATACTTAAGATACTTTTGCAAAAGCATCTTTGACTTTCAACGATTCACCATTTCTAATGACCAGTTAAGAGTGTTAACACAATGGCTACTGAGATATTTTATAGCAAGATCCACCCCCTTTTGACATGACAAACCACAGATAGTTAGGAACGGCCAAGATAAAGCAAAGCAGTTCGACACATACAACAACACAGAGTTACACATGGAGTAAAGCAAACATACAGTCAATAATACAGTTGAAAAATAAGTCTATATAGAATGTGAGCAAATGAGGTGAGATAAGGGAGGTAAAGGCAAAAAAAAGCCATGGTGGCAAAGTAAATACAATATAGCAAGTAAAACACTGGAATGGTAGATTTGTAGTGGAAGAAAGTGCAAAGTAGAAATAGAAATAATGGGGTGCAAAGGAGCTAAATAAATAAATAAATACAGTAGGGGAATAGGTAGTTGTTTGGGCTAAATTATAGATGGGCTATGTACAGGTGCAGTGATATGTGAGCTGCTCTGACAAATGGTGCTTAAAGCTAGTGAGGGAGATAAGTGTTTCCAGTTTCAGAGATTTTTGTAGTTCGTTCCAGTCATTGGCAGAGGAGAACTGGAATGAGAGACGGCCAAAGGAGGAATTGGCTTTGGGGGTGACCAGAGAGATATACCTGCTGGAGTGCGTGCTACAGGTGGGTGCTGCTATGGTGACCAGTGAGCTGAGATAAGGGGGGACTTTACCTAGCAGGGTCTTGTAGATGACCTGGAGCCAGTGGGTTTGGCGACGAGTATGAAGCGAGGGCCAGCCAACGAGAGCGTACAGGTTGCAGTGGTGGGTAGTATCTGGGGCTTTGGTGACAAAACGGATGGCACTGTGATAGACTGCATCCAGTTTATTGATGTCCTCATTCTCATTACATAAAGGGCTGTGAAAACAATGAACACAATATATTTTGGGACGTAAAGCAGAAATATGAATCACTGTTGATCCATCCTGTTCTGATCCAATGAGACGGATGTAGGATCTTCTATGCCTTTACCAGTCATGGAGGACAGAATCATGCAGCTATGCACCTCACTGAAGACTACTACTGAATTGGGGGTAGGATAGGATATTGTGGTAGTACATACATTTTTCACAGGTTACGGCAAGGTTTCCCATTCACGTCCATCGGGATCCCAAGAAGTGCGAGTTTTGGTTTTTGCCCTAGCACTACACAACTGATTCAAATAATCAACTAATCACCAAGCTTTGATGGGTTAGGCACAATATTCCATGTCAGACTCTTACATGCCACTTTTCTCAACATCTTAGACCCCAAAGGTTTTTAATGAACTCTTTTTAAGCTCATATGACTTCATATTTTGATAGAGGGCTGAAAGCACTGGATATTGCATCTTACACAGATCACAGGTTAGGATATGTATTCCATGTCAGACTTTTCAATGCCACTTATCTCAACATACTACACCCCAAAGGTTGCCAGGTCAAGCTGTTTCTCATGCATACATTAAAATTGTGGACATTTAAACAGAGTAATGGGAAAAATAGGGTGGTGCAAAAACAAGTACAGCAGGAAGGAGGCTGAAGCGGCACTGTGTGCTAACTAACTAGCTAGCTTGCGAGTTATGGTACGTTTCGACCAAATCAAATTGTATTTGTCACACGTGCCGAATACAACAGTATTCGGCGTAGACCTTACAGTTAAATGCTTACTTACAAGCTCTTAACCAACAATGCAGTTTTAAGAAAAAATAAGTGTGGACCCACTTGACAATGCTTCGCTCCAAAAGATTGGCCGCTAGGTGGGCATGGACTACTGTATTCAAGTAAGTAAATACACATATATTTTTTAAACAATGTATTATTAGCAAGCCACTGTGTGTAGGCTAATGAGCTGCTAGCTAGCCAACTTTGCATACTATAGCTGAGTGAACTATCATCAGTTAGCGGACTTCATATTAGCTTGTTATCTTGATTATATTTAACCAGGCAAGTCAGTTAAGAACAAATTCTTATTTACAATGACCGCCTACCCTGGCCAATGCTGGGCCAATTGTGTGCCACCCTATGAGACTCCCGATCACAGCCGGGTGTGATTCAGCCTGGATTCAAACCAGGGACTGCAGTGACACCTCTTGCATTGAGATGCAGTGCCTTAGACCACCGCGCCACTCGGGAGCCTGAGCGATTATAACATTGGGCTAGTAAGCAAAAGGTCACTGGTTCGAATCCCTGAGTCTACAAGGTACAAACACATTGAAGATAGTAGTAGGCCTAATGTAATGAATAGAGAGTAAAGGAAAACTCCACGCAAAAAAATATAGTTTGGTATTTGTTCATTAGTCAATTGTTGACGTAGTCCCAACTGCTTGTCAGCAATCAAGTTAAGATATGTACCGTAAATTCCGGACTATAAGCCGCTACTTTTTTCCCAGGCTTTGAACCTCGCGGCTTAAACAATGACGCGGCTAATATATGGATTTTTCGCGCTTTCAATTTTAATTTTTTTTAAAAACACATTCTGTGAGGTGCTCAGTTTTTTGGCGGCATGAAGCTTTCATTAGACCAATGAAATTGACGAACGGGTTAAGGTCAAACAACTTTTTTGTTTACTGTTTAGATTAAATCGAGCTCTCTCAAACTTCCCATCATTCTGATTACGGTAGTCATTTTGTCACCCTCATCATGGCAAAGACACGGAGAAATGCATATGATGCAGCTTTCAAGTTGAAGGCGATTGATCTGGCTGTTGGAAAAGGAAATAGAGCTGCTGCACGGGAGCTTGGTCTTAATGAGTCGATAATAAGATGTTGGAAACAGCAGTGTGAGGAATTGACTCAGTGCAAAAAGACAACTAAAGCTTACTGCTAATTCTTTATTTTTTGTTACAAGCCGTGTTTCGTTAAAGCCTATTTATTTTTGTTACAAGCCGTGTTTCGTTAAAGACTGTGTAAAGTTAATTTGTTTCAATGTACCGGTAGGCACCTGCGGCTTATAGACATGTGCGGCTTATTTATGTTAAAAAAAATTATAATAATTTATTCAGTGGATGCGGCTTATATTCAGGTGCGCTTAGTAGTTCGGAAATTACGGTAACTTTCAAAATACAGAAATGATCCCTGTATGATGCACTCCTCCCCAATTAAGGTGCCACCAACCTCCTGTGGCACTCACACGCGCTTTACAATGACAGACAGGTGAGCATCTACACCTAGTTAGAACAAGAGAAAACCAAACCAGGTTATCCCAATCCATTGTGTGGGTGTGTGCATGTGTGAATGTTTGAACAATGGAGGAGGTATATATAATATAAACCACTTCGAGCACTCTTTTCCCTGTACCCTTTAAATATGCACCATTACCCATCTATGTAGCTTTTTGTAGCTAGCTATATAGCTAGCTAACGTTAGCTAACCAAGCTCGCTAGCTAGCTGATCGTTTTGTGAAGAGACCTCGTGCGTATCGCATTCAGATTTGCCTTTTTATTGAAATGTTTTTTTTTAATATATTATTTGTTGCGAACTGACTAAGTAGATATCTATCTAGCGATCTATCTATACCCATTTCTGATTATCCACTGATCTCATCCATGCTGTCTTGATGGCTGTGTCACAAGATAAATACAAAAAACCTAAACAAATCGTTAGGACCAATGAGAGCAGGGCTACTGAGTTGGGATGTTACACACACATGTCCATGGCATTGCGTTGGAAGCCATATTATATTTTCTATCCGGTGATGTCCCTGGAACCGGGAGCACGTTATTATGGGAAGCGCAATAGAGTGGTGGGGAGGAGGGGGAGCTCCGTGAACCCTTAGTGTCTGGAAGTAATTTAGCTGTTCATTGTAGTCATTGTGATCTGCAGATTTGCTATTTTGGCATTAGTTTTCTCATGTCAATTAACTCTTGATATTCCTGGATTACTCATTTTATTAATAAAGTCAGATTTAATCAGCCAATATTGAAAAAAGTTGAAAAAGGCTAAGGGTACAAGACTGTGTTCATGTCTAGATGTGTTGTCAAAATCACTACATATCCCATTGAGCCAAGCAGGGAGAGGCTGCCCGCTATCACAGTTCCAAGACCATTCCGAAATGTCCAGCTAACCCTACGCTAATGATTGCCGGTGGATATCAAAACTGAAAATGGATCCGCGTTAAGTAGCTGTTGCCATGTTCAAGTGCTAGTCGGAACTCTGAAATGTCCGACTTGCTAATAGGTTGTAGTTATACACGTGCCGCGTTCAACCAGTTAACAATATGGACATTTCCGAGTTCCACCTAGCAAGTGAACGCGGCAAATGATATCCTTTGCCACGGTCGTCTTACGACAAATATCTCGAACCAGTCACGACTCATGACTTACTATTCAACAAAACAATAAAACAATATATACTTTTTAAGTTTATTTCCAGCAAATGTCTTAGTTACATGATTGCATAACTAGTTTTAAAGTTGACGGCGCATTATTTATGACGTTTGACAATGAGGACGAAAACTAGCATTGTTCAGCTAGCCAGCTTGTTTAGCCAGGGAAAAGTCATTTTAGCCAACCCTAATCGCTAACGTTAACCTAATTCACCTAACCTGCAACTTCAGGAGACAGATTGTAGTTTTTATGTCCTGATATCAGGAGCGGGCAGTGAAAAGTTTGATTAAACAATTCAGAGACTAAAACGAATAAATCAGATGACTTATGTCTAAGAAGAGCAAATCGATATACAATCCCGAAATCAGCTGTATCTGTCAGTAGTAAAACAAAGCTTAACCTTATGGTCAATTTAGACTGAGAATAGTATCTAGTTATGGTAAGGGGTGAAATAAGTATAGCCAGTTATAATTGTAACGGTTTAGCAGACTATAAAAAAAGAAGATCAGTCTTTACATGGCTGAAAGAAAAGGAATATAACATATACTGTTTACAGGAAACTCATTCTACATCCTTAGATGAAGTTGCGTGGGAAAAGGAATGGGGTGGTGAGATCATTTTCTGTCATGGACAAAGGAACTCAAAATGTGTGAGGATATTAATTAACAAAATTGTTGATCTGAATGTGCAAATAGTCAGGAATGATTCGCAAGGAAGGTGGATCTTTTTGAATATGAAAGTGGACGTAAAAGAGATTTGGCTCATTAATCTATATGGTTCAAATCAGGATGATCCATACTTATCCGAAAACATTTATACCAATTTATTGAACTTACAGGCAACAAATGTTCAAATCATTATGGTAGGAGACTATAACACAGTGTTAAGTACCTCAATGGACCGTAAAGGTAATAACTCTACAAACTATCATCACCGTGCCCTTAAGGAAATCACAAATATTATGGACACATTAGAAATAGTGTATATTTGGAGACTAAAAAACCCTGACCAAGTGAGATATACATGGAGGAGACTTAATCAAGCTAGTCGTCTTGACTACTTTCTTGTCTCTTTCTCTCTTGCGTCAAAGGTTAAAAACGTTTTAATAGCAGACAGAATGCGATCGGATCATCATCTAATTGGCATTCACATAACTCTTGTAGATTTTCCACGTAGACGGGGATATTGGAAATTGAATCAAAGTTTACTGGAGGACAACTTATTTTTAACTAAGACAAAATCCTTTAACTGAATTTTTCCAGTATAAAATAGGTTCAGCAAATCCCTTTATTGTTTGGGATACCTTTAAATGTACCTTCAGTGGTCATTCAATTCAATATTCATCAATAATAAAAAAGCAGTTTCTGGCTAAAGAGACAAGACTAACAAGGGAAATCAATGAACTAATAGTACAGGTAGATAGCAATTAAAACAATACTACAGAGATACAAAATAAGTTAGAGGAAAAACAAAAATAACTTCAGGAACTTATTCAAGAACGATCTAATGTAATATATTACAAAAAGAAAGCAAACTGGATGGAATATGGAGAAAAATTCACAAAACTCTTCTTGAATCTCCAATACAGGAACGCTAACAAAATGAATTTGCAGAAACTTGTTACTGAAGACGGAGTCATCTATGATTTTCCGAATGATATTTTAAAAGAGGAAGCTAATTATTTTAGGCAGATGTTCTCTTTTCCATCTCATCCTCTCCCACTGAGTGAAGATTACGGTAGGGAAATTCTTTCCAAATAATATAAAAAATGCAAAATTAACAAATGTACAGAAATATCAGTGCGAAGGCCAAATTACAGAGGAAGCACTTTTTGAGGCTATTAAATCCTTTCAGTCTGGAAAAAAACCCAGGGCTTGATGGCATACCGGTAGAGGTATATCAAACCTTTTTTGATATACTAAAAGCTCCATTGTTAGATTGTTTTAACTACTCCTATAGAAATGGTAGTCTGTCAGGTACTCAGCAGGAAGGTCTGATTTCTATATTATTAAACCAAGACCCAGATGGCAAATATAAAGTCCCAGTCTGTCTAAAAAACTGGAGGCCCCTTACACTTTAATGGTGTGATGCAAAAAACTAGTGAAATGCATAGCATTCAGAATTAAAAGGGTTTTACTATGTATTGTTCATCCTGATCAGCCAGGTTTTTAACATGGTCCATACATTGGAGATAATATACGACAACTACTAGATATAATAGAACATCATGAAACATCTAAGAAGCCAGGCCTGATATTTATAGCAGATTTTTAAAAGGCATTTCATAAAGTAAGACTGGATTTTATTTATAAATGCCTTGTTTTTTTCAATTTCAGTAATTCTCTTATAAAATGGGTAAAAATAATGTATAGCAAACCCAGGTGTAAAATAGTACATAATGGTTACTTCTCAGAGAGTTTGGAATTGTCAAGAGGTGTTAAACAAGGGTGTCCGCTGTCACTATATCTATTTGTTATGGCCATCGAAATGCTAGCTATTAAAATCAGATCCAATAACAACATTAGAGGATTAGAAATCCAAGGCTTAAAAACAAAGGTGTCCATGTATGCTGATGACTCAAGTTTTACATTAAGTCCGCAAGCTAGATCCCTGCAATGTCTCATTTTTGCCTTTGTGCAGATTGCCATGTCTCATTTTCGATTAATTGAAAATGATACTTTGAAAAAAGTATCTCTCTTATCAAACAAGCATTGCAGAGCTGGCTACAATTTCAATTTCATCCCCCTGAAAAGATAGAACAAATATTACAACAAATATTATGGCTGAACTCAAATGTGCTGGTTGATAAAATACCTGTATTTATGGGAAAGATGTTTGAAAATTGTATTTTGTTCTTAAATTATATTGTAAATTGGAATGGTAGTTATGTCCTTCATGGACTTATCAGAATTGTAGGGGAAGGTCTGCTCAATCCAAGAGTACAACCATTTGATTACAGCATTACCCCATTACCCAAAAATGGAGGAGGCAGGTGGCAGCAGGAGGAGGTAGGGAACTGGTCTGTCTGCCCAATATAAAGGGTAAAAACTGGCGAAGGAATGAAAATAGCATAAATAGGAAAGTATACCAGTTTCATTTGAGGACCAGGATGTTGACAACTGTGCCATACAGATTGCAAAATAGTTGCGAAGAAATGCCCTGGGGCATCTGACCCTGTTGCAGGGTTTGCCAACCTTCTCCTTTGCCTAACCTTCTCCTCCGCATCTTCTTTGTGCAGCATGTGACATAGCCACCCATAGCACCAAGGAGTGTCTGTTTGAAGGGTTTTATTGGCCCTTGTCCCCAACCACCGTAATTTATCAGGATGATGAAGGGTCCCTTACCTTCCAGGAGCAAGGTCTGTGTTTATTGTTTAGGTGTTTGAAATTAAATCTGATAGCACCACCTGCCATACTCACTTTTTAGTCATGCTGCACATTTTTCAATTCATCGGTATTTACAGTCCAAATTTTGTGCCACAGCAGTGTGGTTGTGCCACAGCAGTGTGGTTGCCCCCACAGGGCCCTAACAGTGACAATCGGTAAGCAGTTTATCCTGATTGAAATAAATGGTCAGTCTGTGGTTTTAAATGACTTTTATGTCTAGTAGACAACCCACGGAGTTGCTCCAGCAATGTGTTCAATGCTTGGTCGTGATGTTTGGCAAAGGTCTAGAACCATTCTATCAGACTATGATGCAACTCCTCGTGCCTTCCGATGATGGCTTCTTGGGAGGCGAGGGCGTTGCGGATCTGGTCCGAGTCTGCTGGGTCAGTCATGGCGAATTCGTACTATCACATTTTAGGTAAGACCCAGATGCAGACAGTGTTGAAGGAACAAAGTTTAATACTAAAATAGGGGCAGGCAAACATCAGGTCAAGGCAGACAGAGGTCAATAATCCAGAGAGGGTGTAAGGGTCCAGAATGGCAGCCAGTCTCAGGTTCTGGGCAGGCAGAAGGGTCAAAACCGGGAAGGACTAGAAAACAGGAGCAAGAAACAGGCAGGAACAGGGAAACAAACGCTGGGACAATATGGAAAAAATCAAGTGGTCTGAATACATTCCAAATACACTGTACTGTAGGTTATGAGCAGTGAGCCTATTACTTATGAGCAGTGGAATGGTCTGAACCACTTCAGTAGGCCTAGTGATTTTCTTTTGAGTAATGAGAAAACAATAAGCAAAAGTGATGGGAATATTGCATTTTGAAAAGCAAATATGTGGACCTGCGTGATGGGTGTCATGAAGAATTAGATAGGGCTCCTGTTACTTTCCCCAGATGAAATTGCATGCTTATATCAGACAGTAAAGATACGGTAAGTTGCCTACAAGCAACATGAAAAAAGGATGAAGAACAATTATCTGCCTAACATCCAAACATGCGGCTTCACAGCAGCATAAACCACTATAGTCCTCTTTCCATTTTATTACTTGTAGAAACTTTAGCCTACTTTAGGGTCAAATGTGCAATCGATTTGTGACAGGGAACAACTTATTATAGCTTATTATATTACCGACTGACCTTGAAAGAGGTTACGTAATATAGGGCGATAATGCGATAATAAGCACATCTTCATAGAGGAGTTTATTATAGGAGTGTAATAGGCTACGTGTAGCTATATATTCAAATACGGTACATATAGGCCTACGTGTATATAGTCATAGCTTACAGTTGAAGTCGGAAGTTTACATACACCTTAGCCAAATACATTTAAACTCAGTATTTCACAATTACTGACATTTAATCCGAGTAAAAATTCCCTGTCTTCGGTCAGTTAGGATCACCACTTTATTTTAAGAACGTGAAATTTCAGAATAATAGTAGAGAGAATGATTTATTTCTGCTTTTATTTCTTTCATCACATTCCCAGTGGGTCAGAAGTTTAGATACACTCAATTAGTATTTGGTAGCATTGCCTTTAAATTGTTTAACTTAGGCCAAACATTTCGGGTAGCGTTCCACAAGCTTCCCACAATAAATTGGGTGAATTTAGGCCCATTCCTCCTGACTGGTGTAATTGAGCTTGTAGGCCTCCTTGCTCGCACACACTTTTTCAATTCTGCCGACAAATTTTCTATAGGGTTGAGGTCAGGGCTTTGTGATGGCCACTACAATACCTTGACTTTGTTGTCCTGAAGCCATTTTGCCAGAACTTTGGAAGTATGCTTGGGGTCATTGTTCATTTGGAAGACCCATTTGGTTCCAAGATTTAACTTCCTGACTGATGTCTTGAGATGTTGCTTCAATATATCCACATCATTTTCCTTCCTCATGTTGCCATATATTTTGTGAAGTGCACCTGTCCCTCCTGCAACAAAGCACCCCCACAACATGACGCTGCCACCCCCGTGCTTCACGGTTGGGAAGGTGTTCTCAGTTTACAAGTATCCCCCTTTTTCCTCCAAACATAACAACGGTCATTATGACCAAACAGTTCAATTTTTGTTTCATCAGACCAGAGGACATTTCTCCAAAAAGTATGATCTTTGTCCCCATGTGCAGTTGCAAACCATAGTTCGTTTTTTTATGGCGGTTTTGGAGCAGTGGCTTCTTCCTTGCTAAGCGGCCTTTCATGGCTTTGTCAATATAAAAGGCTGTGGACACTGTGGATATAGATACTTTTGTACCTGTTTCCTCCAGCATCTTCACAAGGTCATTTGCTGTTTTTCTGGGATTGATTTGCACTTTTCGCACCAAAGTACGTTCATCTCAAGGAGACAGAACGCATCTCCTTCCTGAGCGGTATGATGGCTGCGTGGTCCCATGGTGTTTATACTTGCGTACTATTGTTTGTACAGATGAACGTGGTACCTTCAGGTGTTTATAAATTGCTCCCAAGGATGAACCAGACTTGTGGAGGTCTACAATGTTTTTTCTGAGGTCTTGGCTGATTTCTTTTGATTTTCCCATGATGTCAAGCAAAGACTCACTGAGTTTGAAGGTAGGCCTTGAAATAAAAAAAATAATACATCATTTTCTGGAATTTTCTAAGCTGTTTAAAGGCACAGTCAACTTCATGTATGTAAACTTCTGACCCACTGGAATTGTGATACAGTGAATTTTAAGTGAAATAATCTGTCTATAAACAATTGTTGGATAAATTACTTGTGTCATGCACAAAGTAGATGCCATAACCGACTTGCTAAAACTAGAGTTTGTTAACAAGAAATTTGTGGAGTGGTTAATGACTCTAACCTAAGTGTATGCAAACTTCCAACTTCAACTGTACATACATACATACATATGCTGCAGTAGAAACGACAACACGATATACAGAATATAAGGCACTTACTTTGATAAGAATGTACACATGTCCAAATGTATTATTCGTAAGGAAAACAACAATGAAACAATGCGAGCGCCAGACAGAAAATGTGCCTGTGCAAATGTCTGCGTGAAAAAAATGGGATGGGCTCTCCTCGAAGAGGGAAGTTTGTCCGGTTCAGTAAAGCCTCAAACATAAATTGTCAGCAACACTAAAATGGTCTACTTCTATGTGAATTAATGAGGAGGTGGAACACACCTCAATTCAAACTGTTGTTTGAAAATACAACTTCTTAGAAAATCTGAAATTGACAAGTTGAAACATAGCCTACAGATAACACGCTCTGCTAGCTAATTAACTGTCCTGTTGCGTAACAATCACATTTTGGAACAGTGAGTGCATTCTGACATACGTGTATAAAACAACTCATGCTGGGGTGACCGTTAGAGATATTTGGAACTCGCATATGAAAAGGTTAAATTAAGGCCAATTCATTTTTACAATATAGCTGGCCTATCAAAGAGGAAATCACTCAGTTCTGCCTCCAGGGCAAGAATGATGACAATAAATTTTAACATGCTTGCGAAGTTCAGTTAAAGTGTCTATTTAGTGTAAATACGTTGTGGCAGACCAGGGGGTTTGGTCAAGAAGTTTACACAGATCAGACACGGGCAGAGTATGATTAGCTGGGTTTCAAGGGTGGTTATTAAATAATAAATCAAAAGAAAAGGATAGGTCTCCCCCATGAGACCCTCTCCGGGATACTGTCTTTTGGGCTCGGGTCTTGCTGTATCCTGTCGGGCACACAAACTCAACTCCCTCGTCTGCTTGGGCACCGTCTCTCCAACTACACGGAAGTCACCTTACTTCCCCCAGTCCTCCCCTGTGTGCTGCCCTTCTGGCAGCTGTATGGGGCTTGTACAGCTGGAGAGCAATCAGCCCTTGATTACTCACCAACTCCCCAATCAGCCCCAATTAGTCCTGGCCGGAGACCCCGTCGAGACCTGGCACATCCAGCAGATGGAGCCATCGCCTCATGATGTATACTCCGTCTGTCACCAGGCCTCGACGAGTCCCCCCTGGTGGCTGACCTGCTGTACGCCCCCCCCCCCCCCCCCCTTAGCTCTGTCGGGGAGGGGACTGTCGTCAGTGCGACGTTTGTCTCCCTTCTCGATAGGGCATCCGCGTTACTCCGTCTGTCACCAGGCCTCGACGAGTCTCCCCCTGGAGGCTGACCTGCTGTACGCCACAACGTTTAACTGCAAGCCAATATTTTGTATAGACTAGCACTTATGAAAAACAATGTAGCAATGTATGAATGCAACATTATTCTACATTTTGAAATGATATACCACGTTGTCAATGTCATTTTCTTGACCTTATCACCGTTGTTGCTTGCAGCTGATTTTATTGCACAGTTCAAACAAAGTGGTTCAAATTAATCAAATCTGGTGTAGAGGTTGAGTGGGTTGTTTGTAAAAAGGGAATTCAAGGAATTGTTATGATTTGCCCTACTTTGCTAAGTAAAGTTGTATAGTTAAAGCTGTAGGCTGTGTTTTATCTGACAAATAGGCTACCTATTTGAAAAAACTGCACCAGCTACTCCTGTTTTATTTAGATCATGGACATGTAGCCTAGGCCACTGCTGGAAAACTTGAGGAATGAGGTAACTCCGATTTCAAAAGAGAATACAACTCTTTATAATGGATTTTCTTGACAATTACGCTGACATACGCTACGACGTCTGTGAATTAATGCTTACTGCTGTCGAACGTGGTTGACGTGCCCCTCCTCAACTGCCTCCATCACCACAGGCCCCACTTGTTGGAAACAAGTGTCATATTTCATTTACAAAGAAAATACAAAATTACAAATCACATATACAACAGTATTTGCAATGGTTCAAATCTTTTGGTTGCAAATGTGACTGTGGATATGTAGAGACTTGTTAGGCTACTAATTTTCACGAACCACGTATGATCACAAAAGTCTTTGTATGACCAGTTACAGTAAAATAATGTACCTACTTCATAGAAAATCTAGATACTTCATGGGAATTAATAGTGATGCCATAAATAAACTGTGTAACTTTTGCACAACTTACTTACAATTCCAAGTAATATTACTATATTGTATATGTTCAGATCACTTGATTAATAACTTAAATCATTCATGTTGTATCACTGTAATTAATGACTTTAGTTACTCTCTTCTTTGGAGGGCATTCAACAAGTACCAAATCAACATGTTCAAGTTTGCATACAACTTTTATTGAGTAAATTAAACATAAATCAGTAAAAGAAATGGTATCACATTTTAGTCCTGTGTAACTTGACATATTTTGTTACGTAACTCAAATAATTTGTGGAAACCAGCTGCACTTCAAAATTTAAAGTCAAAAACTATTCTTAAAATCCTTAAGTTCTTTCTGTCAGTCAACTATTCTAAAGCAAGTTAGCATTGCAATCGTTTTTTCTTAAAAAATAAAATGACATTTTCTTTAAAACGCTGCATCTTCAGAACCGCAAATCTCTAATTACATGAATGCACAAAACATGATTAATCTATTTTAGCCTCCATCAATAGATGAATGCCAATTCTGTACAGTATGACTCATTTGAACATATGCTATAACTTTTAAAAGGCCCAGATAACAAAACCCCAACTTTCAATCAATTCAATACTGTGTAACATTGCAACATTCCCCATCAACAACTTAATTATTAAAACATAAGCACAGTATAATGACCCTTCCCCAATTAACACTTTCAACTGATGTGGTAGCTTCCATTCAATTAAAGCTGTGCTGAAGGATATAAAATCAAAATAATGAGGTAGTGATGTGCCGACATCCATTTCACAGTCTAACAACTTGACTACATTTAACTGTTTAAGATGACGATTAATGTTGACAATTTAAAACATTTTCGACCACGACAATTTTCACTCCATTATGTTTACAAAACAAAGTTATACTTGCAGATTATAAAATGTACTTATGCACGCAATGCTTCGGTCCTAAACCTTAATTCCTGTCTAAGGTGTAGGGCCGAATCATTAAACAGACAAATAAACGTTCTAAATGCAAGTAGAAAGTGCATTGTTTCTCCAACTTTCTTATATGTACCGGTCCACAACACTACACAGGTATGCAAAAGACCTCTCCTTACAGCTCCATGAAGATTCCCTATCTATTTTCATCCTCTGGGACCACAGACATTGTTGATGATGAAGTCAGCAATGTGAGATTTGTGGCCAATGCCTCTAAAGCCTCCTATATTTAGGATTTAGGCCTACAACTTCATCGCTGATTTGTAAGGTAACTTCACAATGCCAATGTTCAGTTTTCCCAAACATTAAAACCTCTTAGCGTTCACCTAGGATAGGGGGCGCTACAGCGATTTTTGAAAAAAATATGTGCCCATTTTAAACGGCCTCCTACTCAAACTCAGAAGCTAGGATATGCATATACTTATTAGATATGGATAGAAAACACCCCAAAGTTTCTAAAACTGTTTGAATGATGTCTGTGAGTATAACAGAACTCATTTGGCAGTCAAAACCCCGAGACAGTTTCTAACAGGATGTGGAAATCTGATTTGCGGACTCGACTTCAGCGCTTTGCCTATAAATCACACCGTGAGCTATGGTTCATTGAGCACCTCCTATGGCTTCCACTAGATGTCCCCAGTCTTTACAAAGTGTTTTGAGTCTTCTACTATCAAAACTGACTGAAAGAGAGGCTGTTGATGTTGGTCACATGAGGAGGGCCATCACCATTATGACGCCGGCGCCTCTGGCGAGCCTCCCATTTCGAAACGTTTTAAAAAACAATGCAACCGTCCCCTTTGAATCTTATTGAAGCTGTGGTTGAAAAAGGCCCTAAGAATGTATGTTATACAACGTTTGACATGTTTGAACGAACTTAAATATATTTGTTTGACACTATCGTCACGAGAACTCCCGCGGACGACGGCACATTTGGATTACCCTTCAGAACGCGCTTACGACAAGAAGTTATTGGGACATAAATTATGAACTTTTTCGATCAAAAATACATTTGTTGTGGACCTGGGATACCTGGCAGTGCATTCTAATGAAGATGATCAAAGGTAAGGGAATATTTTCAATATTATACAAGATTAGATTTGATATTCGATTGTTCCAAGATGGCGCCGACCTGTATCCCTAGTCTATTGTTTTGAGTATAGCATCGCCTTTTATTGCAAAGTGTGATTTCCCAGTAAAGTTATTTTTAAATCTGGAAAAATTGGTGCTTTCAAGAGATGTTAATCTATAAAAATTTGAATGACAAAGTTACATTTAAAAATTGTTTTCGAATAGTAATTCTGTAAATTGTAGCGCTGATTCAAATGATGCATTTGAGGGAAAAAAGTTTCTCAACGTTACACGCCGATGTAAAATGCTGTTTTTATATATAAATATGAACTTTATTGAACAAAAGAATGCATGTATTGTGTAACATGATGTCCTATGAGTGTCATCTGATGAAGATTGTCAAAGGTTAGTGCTGCATTTAGCTGTTTTTTGGTTATTTGTGATGCATGTGGTTGGTCGGAAAATGGTTATGTGGCTACTTTTACAATATACTCCTCTAACATAATCTAATGTTTTGCTTTTGCTGTAAAGCCTTTTTGAAATCGGACAACGTGGTTCGATTCAGGAGAGGTGTATCTATAAAACGATATGAAATAGTCCTATATTTGAAAAAGAAAAAATATTACATTTTGTTATGCAAATGGTGATAGGATTTTTCGCTGGATGTCCGTCCCTTTCAATTAAACTCTACACAAACTGAAGTCAAGTTACTCCTGTATCTCTGTACATGTTAAGACTCAATAGATTAAAGGCCAATAGTTTTGCATCACTTTCTCATTTTTGTGACTGGTTTGACGAATGTCTCCATGCACAGATCAAATCAAATGCATGGAGACATTTTATTTGGTATTTGCCTACAAAACATTTAGTCGTCTTTAGTAGTTTTTTTTATCCCTAATCTCTTTTCCTTATAGGAGAACGTAACTATTTACAATTGTTTAGCACCATACATTTTTGCGTTGGTTTTTCAAAGCAAGGACCTTTGGCTTCATTCTGTCTCCATCCAAGTTTAACAACACATTTTTGTATGAACCCAAATATGTTCTTCATGCAATTTGTGTATCCATGTTGGAGTGAGTAATGTACATTAGCCCATACAAACATACAAGTGCATCAGGCCAGCACCGGAAATCCTTCATAACCACCTTTTCCAGAAGAACCACATAGACTCTTCCTAGATGGAATGGCACAGCAGCTACATCTCCATCGTAATCAATGACTAAGTTGATGGCTGCTGGTCTCTTGATGGCTGCAGGGTCTTGGGACGTTCCCTCCTGAGAAAGAACATGAAAATATAATTATCATGTCACAATACATTTTACATTTATATTTACGTCATTTAGCAGACGCTCTTATCCAGAGCGACTTACAAATTGGTGCATTCACCTTAAGATATCCAGTGGAACAACCACTTTACAATAGTACATGGGGGGGAGGGTAGGGGGAGGGTTAGAAGGATTACTTAATCTTATCCCAGGTATTCCTTAAAGAGGTGGGGTTTCAGGTGTCTCCGGAAGGTGGTGATTGACTCCGCTGACCTGGCATCGTGAGGGAGCTTGTTCCACCATTGGGGTGCCAGAGCAGCGAACAGTTTTGACTGGGCTGAGCGGGAACTGTGCTTCCGCAGAAGTAGGGAGGCGAGCAGGCCAGAGGTGGATGAACGCAGTGCCCTTCTTTGGGTGTAGGGACTGATCAGAGCCTGAAGGTACGGAGGTGCCGTTCCCCTCACAGCTCCGTAGGCAAGCACCATGGTCTTGTAGCAGATGCGAGCTTCAACTGGAAGCCAGTGGAGTGTGCGGAGGAGCGGGGTGAACTTGGGAAGGTTGAACACCAGACGGGCTGCGGCGTTCCGGATGAGTTGTAGGGGTTTGATGGCACAGGCAGGGAGCCCCGCCAACAGCGAGTTGCAGTAATCCAGACGGGAGATGACAAGTGCCTGGATTAGGACCTGCGCCGCTTCCTGTGTGAGGCAGGGTCGTACTCTGCGAATGTTGTAGAGCATGAACCTACAGGATCGGGTCACCGCCTTGATGTTAGCGGAGAACGACAGGGTGTTGTCCAGGGTCACGCCAAGGCTCTTAGCACTCTGGGAGGAGGACACAATGGAGTTGTCCACCGTGATGGCGAGATCATGGAACGGGCAGTCCTTCCCCGGGAGGAAGAGCAGCTCCGTCTTGCCGAGGTTCAGCTTGAGGTGGTGATCCGTCATCCACACTGATATGTCTGCCAGACATGCAGAGATGCGATTCGCCACCTGGTTATCAGAAGGGGGAAAGGAGAAGATGAATTGTGTGTCGTCTGCGTAGCAATGATAGGAGAGACCATGTGAGGATATGACAGAGCCAAGTGACTTGGTGTATAGCGAGAATAGGAGAGGGCCTAGAACAGAGCCCTGGGGGACACCAGTGGTGAGAGCACGTGGTGCGGAGACGGATTCTTGCCACGCCACCTGGTAGGAGCGACCTGTCAGGTAGGACGCAATCCAAGAGTGAGCCGCGCCGGAGATGCCCAACTCGGAGAGGGTGGAGAGGAGGATCTGATGGTTCACAGTATCAACGGCAGCAGATAGGTCTAGAAGGATGAGAGCAGAGGAGAGAGAGTTAGCTTTAGCAGTGCGGAGAGCCTCCATGACACAGAGAAGAGCAGTCTCAGTTGAATGACCAGTCTTGAAACCTGACTGATTTGGATCAAGAAGGTAATTCTGAGAGAGATAGCAAGAGAGCTGGCCAAGGACGGCACGCTCAAGAGTTTTGGAGAGAAAAGAAAGAAGAGATACTGGTCTGTAGTTGTTGACATCGGAGGGATCGAGTGTAGTTTTTTTGAGAAGGGATGCAACTCTCGCTCTCTTGAAGACAGAAGGGACGTAGCCAGCGGTCAAGGATGAGTTGATGAGCGAGGTGAGGTAAGGGAGAAGGTCTCTGGAAATGGTCTGGAGAAGAGAGGCGGGGATAGGGTCAAGCAGGCAGGCTGTTGGGCGGTCGGCCGTCACAAGTCGCAAGATTTCATCTGGAGAGAGAGGGGAAAAAGAGGTCAAAGCATAGGGTAAGGCAATGTGAGCAGGACCAGCGGTGGCGTTTGACTTAACAAACGAGGATCGGATGTCGTCAACATTCTTTTCAAAATGATTGACAAAGTCATCCGCAGAGAGGGAGGGGAGGGGGAGGAGGATTCACGAGGGAGGAGAAGGTGGCAAAGAGCTTCCTAGGGTTAGAGGCAGATGCTTGGAATTTAGAGTGATAGAAAGTGGCTTTAGCAGCAGAAACAGAGGAAGAAAATGTGGAGAGGAGGGAGGGAGGGAGTGAAAAGATGCCAGGTCCGCAGGGAGGCTAGTTTTCCTCCATTTCCGCTCGGCTGCCCGGAGCCCTTTTCTGTGAGCTCGCAATGAGTCGTCAAGCCACGGAGCATGGAGCAGGAGGGGAGGACCGAGCCGGCTGGGAGGATAGGGGACATAGAGAGTCAAAGGATGCAGAAAGGGAGGAGAGGAGGGTTGAGGAGGCAGAATCGGGAGATTGGTTGGAGAAGGATTGAGCAGAGGGAAGAGATGATAGGATGGAGAAGGGTTGAGCAGAGGGAAGAGATGATAGGATGGAAGAGGAGAGAGTAGCAGGAGAGAGAGAGAGCGAAGGTTGCGACGGCGCAATACCATCTGAGTAGGGGCAGAGTGAGTAGTGTTGGAGGAGAGCGAGAGGGAAAAGGATACAAGGTAGTGGTCGGAGACTTGGAGGGGAGTTGCAGTGAGATTAGTAGAAGAACAGCATCTAGTATAGGAGAGGTCAAGCGTATTGCCTGTCTTGTGAGTAGGGGGGGACGATGAGAGGGTGAGGTCAAAAGAGGAGAGGAGTGGAAAGAAGGAGGCAGAGAGAAATGAGTCAAAGGTAGACGTAGGGAGGTTAAAGTCACCCAGAATTGTGAGGGGTGAGCTATCCTCAGGAAAGGAACTTATCAAGGCGTCAAGCTCATTGATGAACTCTCCAAGGGAACCTGGAGGGTGATAAATGATAAGGATGTTAAGCTTGAATGGGCTAGTGACTGTGACAGCATGGAATTCAAAGAAGGAGATAGACAGATGGGTCAGGGGAGAAAGAGAGAATGTCCACTTGGGAAAGATGAGGATTCCAGTGCCACCACCTCGCTGACCAGATGCTCTCGGGGTATGCGAGAACACGTGATCAGACGAGGCGAGAGCAATAGGAGTAGCAGTGTTTTCTGTGGTAATCCATGCGCCAAGAAGTCGAGGGACTGGAGGGTAGCATAGGCTGAGATGAACTCTGCCTTGTTGGCCGCAGAGACCAGGAACTCCACGTGGGTCGTGCGCGCTGGGACCACCAGGTTAGAGTGGCAGCGGCCATGCGGTGTGAAGCGTTTGTGTGACCTGTGCAGAGAGGAGAGAACAGGGATAGACAGACACATAGTTGACAGGCTACAGGAGAGGCTACGCTAATGCAAAGGAGATTGGAATGAAAATGAACTAAACAACTGGGGAAGCGAGAGAGCAGGGCCTCCCTCACTAACCATTCACTGAAACACTCAAATATAACTTTTCCAACTTCCACTTAGAAATTATAATTGATGTAAACTACAGTGGTTCAATGTTTCCAGGAATAGGCTCAAACTTAGTTTATTCAGCTAGATAACTTGATACAGTATTCTTCCGTGAAACCCACCCAGTGCACCGTGTCCTATGACGCCGTAGCTAACTAGCATGCTAGCATCCAATAACACACGGTTAGCACCAATACTTGGTTACAACAAACTACCAATGGATCCTTTGTGTCCGTGTCTAGTTCCTTTCATAACGCAGAAGTAATTAAACGTTGGCTAGCTAACACAAAGTCAGTCCTGCTAGCTACACAAGTGGACTACACAACTCGAAAGTTCAGAAACTTAAGCTTACGTTGCAAAAATCTTATTGACAAAAAAATTATACAGTACTGCTAGCTGGTAGAGTTGGCTAGCTAGCAATGGCTGCGTTTACCTTTATCTTTGATATAAAGACAACTATGTAGCTAGCTAACATTACACTAATCAAATCGTTCCGTTGTAATGTATTTAGTTTCTACAATACTGCTAGTTGGTAAAGTTGGCTAGCTAGCAGTGGCTGTGGTGTTGTGGTGTTGACGCCGTTTGGAAAACGAACGAACGAACGAACGAATACAGCTGGCTAGCTAACCTTGTTAGTTTCTCAAAGTTAGTTTCTCAAAGCTACACCTACACCTTTAGCTACACCTTTATCCTTGATGCAAAGACAACTATGTAGCTAGCTAACTAACATAACACTAATTAAATCGTTCCGTTGTAATGTAATGAAATGTAATATTACCCACGGAGCGAAGTACAGCACGACTACTCACTCCAGCATTCGGTCATAAACTCTTATGAAGACACACAAGTAGTTTCTCCCCTCCTTTATTTTGAGTCTAAGAATATTTGAACAACTTCACACACAAACACAACCCACCGTGCATGTTATGAACACTCCAGAGTCATCCTCTTGGAGTATTGCTGGAAGACATCTGATGACAACAGCTCGATTGATGTTCACATCACATGGTTGCTACAGAGAAACATTACAACATGAACTATATATCTGTGTAACGGTATCACTGATATTAAAATATAACATTTCAATCAATTAATTCACTTTACATTTTGCTTACTGATTTAATTTATATACCTGGCTGTACAAATTCAGAATGGCAGCTATCTTCTGTCCATTTCTTCCAGTCTTTCCCTGCTTTCTCTGGATAGGGCTAGCAAGCGTTCTGTGTGTTTGTCCAACATGGAATAAAACGAATCCTGGAGTTGCTGGTTTGTGATGCGATGGCATTCTGCACATACCTAAAACAAAGTACAAAGGCAATTGAAAACTGCTTTACGTCCCCCATCCCCCACCCACATACTTGTTCCTTCAGGAAAAGTGCCGGCCATCTGTCTTGGATACGCTCTATGGTGGGGGTTAAGGTAACAATCTCTTTACGTCTCAATGCAAAGGTCCTACACATGCTGCTGTTGACCAATGATAAGTCAAACTTGTCTTGGACCGTTTCCTCCAACTCCTCCACAAGGACAATCTTCAACCTCTCTAGACTTTCTTCAGTTTCACCGCTTTATCTTTGAATGTGGCGAGTCACCATCTGGGCTACTTATACTTCTCTTGCCACTGTTAACTTTCCCTTCTGGACACACTGACTTGCTGAGTTTGCATCTGTTTGAACACCAAGCTGTCTCTCCATCCATCACAGCCACTTTTGGAGCCAGACTATTTCAGGCATAGATGTTTCTGAACTAATGCTTCAGCAGCACTTTTGATCTCATTGCTGCAAGGGTATGCCTTGTATTCAGATATTGCTCCAGCCATGCCCTCAAAAATCTTACGTTTTTGATCTTTGTTTAAAGTAAGGTATTTCCCATGCAGCTATTTAGCTTCATTGCCTTCCCTGAGAGCAAATTCTATGTCATGTGGAAAGTTGGGCACCACAAACACGTCTGGCCATGCACTTACCCTTCGGGGTGTTAGGCAGCTGTAGGTCTCCACTGTCACTTGTCCCTGCAGAGCTGGAAGTTGAGCTACAGTCCAAGTCCATAACTCTGATCAATTTGACATTTCCCATGTTTTGTATATCATGAATACTGCTCAGATTGCATAGCTTGCCACCAAAATCAGGACACTGTATGGAATTTCACATTTTTCACGCAGTAAAGTAGTTAGTTGAGGAACAGAATCTGGACGACAGGGGAGTGTCACCCGTTCAATGCCTCTGTCTCCTAAGTGGACTCTCAGTCAGGAAGAGTTCAGACTTGTCAGCCTTATCGCTGTAGGACAGGGGAACAAAGATGACTTTTCTACCTGCTCAAAGTATGAAGTGCTTAGTAGTAAGGACAAGTTGTTAATTCAGTCTGTATGCAGTTAGAAGCATGAAGTCATGGATATCTGATGGTGTTGTTACAACATATGACTCTTCTGTTGTCACCTCATAGGAGTGCAGGTGCTCTATGTACCAAGACTGGCAGCTTTTGCATATAAACAGAGTTTGATTGGAAACATCATACTCGTCAACAATTTGTTTGAATTGGGGCAAACCACCATGTAGGCCAGTGCACACAAACATGCATCTGACAAAATGCGTGTGAAGTGCTTCACAACAACATGTGAAGGGCTGTACACCGAGGTGCTGTCAGTTATTCCCTGTGTATAATCCTGTGCTACAGTCAGAAGAGTGTTCGAAAATAGGTTCTTTACAGTGAATGTCTCAACGGCAGGCTTAAAACCTGTTGTGGACAGGCGTTCCGCTAGCGGGACCCCTAGCCAACAGCCAATGGAATCGCATGGCGCGAAATACAAAAACTACCAAAATACCACAATTCAGTTTTCTCAAACAATCAACTATTTTACACCATTTTAAAGTTAAGACTCTCGTTAATCTAACCACATTGTCCGATTTCAAAAAGGCTTTACAGTGAAAGCAAAACATTAGATTATGTCAGGAGAGTACATAGACCAAAATAATCACACAGCCATTTTCCAAGCAAGCATACATGTCAATAAAACCCAAAACACAGCTAAATGAAGCACTAACCTTTGATGATCTTCATCAGATGACACTCCTAGGTCATTATGTTATACAATACATGTATGTTTTGTTCAATCAAGTTCATATTTATATCCAAAAACAGCTTTTTTACATTGGCGTGTGATGTTCAGAACATGTATTCCCACCAAAAACTTCCGGTGAATTTACAAAAAATACTCATCAAAAACGTTGACAAAATACATAACAATTATTTTAAGAATTATTGATAGAGAACTCCTTTATGCAATCGCTGTGTGAGATTTTAAAATAGCTTTTCGGCGGAAGCACCTTTTTCAATATTCTGAGTACATAGCTCGCCATCACGGCGAGCTATTTTGACACCCGCCAAGTTCGGGGCAAACTAAACTCAGAATTAGTATTAGAAATATTGTATTACCTTTGCTGATCTTCGTCAGAATGCACTCCCAGGACTGCTACTTCCACAAGAAATGTTGTTTTTGTTCTAAATAATCCATAGTTATGTCCAAATACCTCTGTTTTGTTTGTGCATTCAGGTCACTATCCAAAGGCTAACGAGCGAGCGCATTTCGAGACACAAAAAGTCCAAATGTTCCATTACCGTACTTAGAAGCATGTCAAATGCTGTTTAAAATACATTTTTATGGTATTTTTCTCGTAAAATAGCGATAATATTCCAACAGGACAATAGTGTATTCATTCAAGGAGGAAAAGAAAAAACAGCGTGCTCGCAGGAACGCGCATATCTAATCTCTTTGTCCCCAGGCAGACCACTGAGAAACTGAGCTACTATACTCTGCCCAGAGACAGGAGAAGGCTCAATCCGCTTTCTGAAGGCTTTAGACAGCCAATGGAAGCCTTAGAAAGTGCAACGTAACCCCACAGATACTGTAGTTTCGATAGAGAATCAAAAGAAGAACTACAATTCTCAGACATTCCACTTACTGCTTGGAATTTTCTCAGGTTTTTGCCTGCCATATGAGTTCTGTTATACTCACAGACACCATTCAAACAGTTTTAGAAACTTCAGAGTGTTTTCTATCCAAATCTACTAATAATATGCATATTCTCGTTTCTGGGCAAGAGTAGTAACCAGTTTAAATCGGGTACGTTTTTCATCCGGCCGTTAAAATACTGCCCCCTATCCTAAACAGGTTAAAAAAGTTTGGCAATGCCAAATGATATGCCATCATTTTCTGATGTCTTTGAACAAGGGTTTTGTTTAGGTTCTTGAAGTTTTGTGCATCATATACAATCTTTTTAAATACTTTATGCTTTCCTTCAAATCTGACGGTCCAGAAATGTACAAGTGGACCAAAACACTGTATCAATTGTGGATAGTGTTCAATGAAGTGATGCATTGGACGCAGTTGGAAATTTGGAAATACCTCCTGCAGTAGTTGTCTATGATCGGATATCTTTAAAGTCAAGTACTGAATCACTTCCTCTGAACACATGACACAACACTAGTTCCACAATGCCTTTCAAATCCATCAAAATCTCCCAAGCGCTCTCATCCTCTGGTACCTCAGAGCCAATTATTGCAGGAAGTAATGTGAGATTTTCGTGGCCATTGCCTCCAATCGTTTTTCTTTATACAAAGCTCTTAGGTGTAGGCTGAGGTCGATCAACTTTGTCACTGTTCTCGTAAGGAAACTTGACAATAGCAATGTTCAATTGTTCCAACGAAAAATACTTATTTCTAATCAATTGTTGTAGACACAGACACAACTCTACCGGTACAACACCTAGGAAATCATGAAGGATACCTGGAGGAAATCGACTTGTTGTATGAAAGTACTGTAGTTGCTGTGAAAAAACACAAGCACTCTTCACACCATAGTCCTCTGCACTTATACCAGATTCTATGTCATTACATAAATAAACAAGACTTTCCTCTGTTCTTATCTCAAATTTCCTCGTATGTTTGAATGTCCTCCTTCATTGCACAACAAAATCTGCAAATGTATTTTCTACTAAAGCGCTCTTTGAACCCTACAGTACCTTGAAAACATTCTCCAAAGTGTCAACAGACACCTTTTGTATCCAGAATTTTTAAGTCATTCAACAGTGGCTCAAAAACCTTTGCTTATCCACAAGTCTTCAAGTCACTGGAATTGCATAGCAATACTTGCTTGGAATATTGGCTAAAGTCCAGTAAACACAGCATATTTTGTTTTTCTTGATGTACCAAGTGGGTTGGCTACATCAATATAGAGTTGAACAGCAACCTTAAACTCCTCACTAGAAAGCATTTCCTTGTCTTAACAAAATGATCCATCACGATATGATGCATACTGGCCACCTGGTTGTGCAGATGTATTCATTGCTTGCTCTAAACATTCTTTTTTTACGTAGCTCTTGCAACATTGTGAGGATGGGGACATACATTTGGGAATGTTTTTCACCAAATATAGTGTACTCAATTGGCTTCACCACAGGGAAATTCCTATCATAAATTCCTATTCCTTCTTTTTGCTGTTGACAAAGGTCCATCTTTTGAAGTACAACTGTGAAGAATGTCATTGTCTACTATGCCATTCACAATTTCATTGATGACATCAGTGCTCACATTACAATTATATTTCTCTAGAATTTGCGAGACTGTTTGTTTCATTAGTGGTTTAGATAGTAAGAGCAGTTGATCCAGGTTCACTAGCATTTCTTGAGTTGCACTTTGTGACACATGACAAAGTGATGGTAATTTTAACAGCAGGGATGCCAGGTTTTGCTGCAGCTGCTCTTTAAGAGAAGGTATGCTTTCCCGCGCATTTGATACATCATCCTTGGAGCTACCTGCAACATCTGTAATTTGGCTTTGAGAAAAAACATCTTGGGACTCACATGCTTTTCTCACAATGCCAACTTTGAAATCAGTAGAGTTTAAAGAGGAATGGTTTCTTGACATATGTGAGGTGAATATTGAGAAAACATTTGTTTTGAATGTGCAGTCTTTAACTGGACACTGAACCATTTCATGATTCTTCATATGTGCTCTTAAATGTGAAAAAAAGCTCTCATCAAATGGTTGTGTAAAAGCACAAATTGGGCAGTGGAACGCCAAATGTGTCTCGCCAGCTGAACATGCATGTATCGGTGCATGGAGTCTTGACAAATACATTTTTTGCAAATTCAAAGAGCCAAAGGTGCAGATGTAGGTTTCATACAAACATGGCAAAGGACTAATTCTGGAGTGTTGACTATGTATTAAACAATAATGTTTGAGAAGATTTCCTTGGGAATGGTAGGAAAAACGGCAGAGTTTACAATTCCACAGCATGTTTGGTTGATGGATGTCTGCAAAAATGGAAGTGGAAACAATTCCTGCACTTTATCATATTTACAATTGAAGTTATATGCACATAACTCAGACGCCTGTTAGGATATATTATTGCACTCAGGGTCAACCAACAAATGTTAACATTATTTTCTGGAGTGTTTTTCCAGTCACCCATGACCCCTGCCGATTCATCCAAACCATCCACTTTCACAGTGTAATGTATTACTGATTGTATGTTTGTTTATTCCATGTTTAACTCTGTTGTTGTTGTATGTGTCGAACTGCTTTGCTTTATCTTGGCCAGGTCGCAGTTGCAAATAAGAACTTGCTCTCAACTAGACTACCTGGTTAAATAAAGGTGAAATAAAAAAAAAAATGAACATGTAACAAAATAGAAATATTTTTTTATGTTAATTGCGCTAAATACATTTGTGAGCAAAATTACTTTAAATAAGTGTCTTTTTTTATGTGTGAGGAAGTGAAATCAATTGAGTTCAAGGTACTTAAAGCAAAACAAATGTAATACTTATAAAAATCAGGCTTTGTTATGTTACAATAAGCTTTTAAAATTGCATCTACAAGCAAATGAATGTTCAATGTACAAGCTGTCTTTGTTATATGCACTTATACAACTAAGCTACTGTTACTTAAAAATAATATGTTACAAGTAGTTAAAAGTGTGTAATTGTTTAGGTCAACTTAAACATGTAAAGTTCACATGACTTCTCATCAAGTTGTGTGTCAGTACCACTTAAAGTGTTTGAGTGTGTGAAACATTTGGAAATATTTCATTTCAGTCTACTCAATATATTTGTGCTAGTAAAGCATAAGGGTTTACAGTGTACTACCATACCCCGTTCAAAGGTACTTAAATATTTTGTCTTGCCCATTCACCCTCTGAATGTCATACATACACAATCCATGTCTCAATTATGTCAAGGCTTAATAAGGATCCTCCCCTTTTTTTCAATTTTTGCCTAAAATGACATACCCAAATCTAACTGCCTGTAGCAAGGATATGCATATTCTTAATACCATTTGAAAGGAAATACTTTGAAGTTTGTGGAAATGTTAAATTAATGTAGGAGAATATAACACATTAGATCTGGTAAAAGATAATACAAAGAAAAAAACATGAGTTTTATGTATTTTTTTTGTACCATCATCATTGAAATGCAAGAGAAAGACCATAATGTATCATTCCAGCCCAGGCGCAATTTAGATTTTGGCCACTAGATGGCATCAGTGCATGTGCAAAGTTTAAACTGATCCAATGAGCCATTGCATTTCTGTTCAAAATGTTGTATCAAGACTGCCCAAATGTGCCTAATTGGTTTATTAATACATTTTCAAGTTCATAACTGTGCACTCTCCTCAAACAATAGCATTGTATTATTTCACTGTAATAGCTACTGTAAATTAGTTAGATTAATAAGAATTTAAGCTTTCTGCCAATATCAGACATGTCTATGTCCTGGGAAATGTTCTTGTTACATACAACCTCATGCTAATCACATTAGCCTACGTTATCTCAACCATCCCACGGGGGACCCACCGATCCTGTGGAGTTGTTGTTGATCCCGGCATTTCTGAAATTGAGGACAAGGTGCAGCTTTATAATCTGTCGATATGAACACAAGAGGCTAATTGTTTAATGTCATACTCATAGCATCATGTCATATTATGTGAATCATAATTCCAGAATGAGGTAGTAAGTAGAAGGTTATTTTAGATATTAAATTGTCCAAATCAAGAACAAGATCAATAAACTGATTAAGAAGGCTGATTCAGTTAATGGAGTTCCTTATTGGCCTGACACCAGACTCTCTGAAAGTCATGACAGAGCAGAGAACCAGACAGAAACTGGATATCTGTATAGTTCTTCAAAAGACCCTAGGAGTACTTCTAGCTATTGGCTTGTAATGCCAAAGTGCTCAACAGAAAGAGTTAGGAGGTTGTTTTACCTAATGCAATACCTTTTATAATTTATTTAAATGACCTTACTTGAGGGGTACCCTACTGTTACATGAATTAAGTTATCAATGTTCTTAAACCGAAATTCAATTAAACTACTCGGTCTGCCACCCCCCAGAGTGTGTAAGATTCTGGTTGAATGAAGCAGACGGAGAACCAGCCTACAATGGTCAAAACGTTTATTTATGAGAGCTCTAAAATCCATACAATGTACAAAGCCTTTTATATTAACACACACACCCAAATGAACTCGTATCAGTAGAGAACTCCACCCCACTTTAGGCGGCTGTATTTTTCCACAGTACACATACATTCATTATCAAACCTTGCCACCTGTCTTCTAATCTCCTGCCAGCTAAGCCGTTCTCAGGCCGTTGTTTCTCTCCCTAACTTAGGGAGGCCTCTTCTCCTGTTCCTTTCCCAAGGTCGTCTTATCAACTCTGTGCTGCTCATTTTGAAGTGGTAACAGTGTCCTAGTCTTAAACAGTCTACTCACACACAGTATTGGATTATAGTTAACATATTATTATAGCCTTATAAATTGCTAATACATTTCAACAGGTTATATGGTTTGAGTGAAATCATTTAGTCAAACCTTTAATCATATCATTTCCATTACACCTACTTAGACTGGGTCCCTCCATGATTGTAAAATGTTGAAGGCCTATATTTGATTGTATAGTTGCTATATATTGATGGTAAGATATTATTATTATTATTATTAGGCTCCCACTTCTGCCCTACAAAGGCAAAACGCAGGAACTCCGATTTCTTTGACTTTATTATTTTTCTATCTGATAATCCATGATATATTCTGATCAACTGGCTTGTTCTTGTCAGGAAACCATTACAACAGATCAAAGATGTTTTACCAAATTCATAGTTACTGCATTTTGCCTTTGTAGGGCAGTCTTGCCAAAGTCATATAGTGTTATTGGTTGCACTATTGCCTGCCGGGTCACATCCCTGTTGCCCCGTAGACTTGGACAGTAAACCTTCCCAGTCTAGTCCACTGATGCTGCCACTGATGCTGTCCCAGTGCAAACTTAGAATGACTGTTGTAGCCTATGTTTGACCTAGTCGTCAATAAAAACAGTGAGCTGTGGGGCAATGAATAATTTACACTCTCAAAAATAAAGATTTTATCTGATCTTAAAATGGTTCGATCTGGAACCTTTTTTTTTATGAGGGTTCCCCTACAGGCATTTGTGCACTCTGAGTGTACTGTGAAAAATATCTCAATATGCTGTCGACAATGTTACACTGAGCAACTAGTAAGGCCCAATTGATTTTCTCTCTGATCATTTTAATGGTTCTGCAGGCGGGACATACCAATAATTTTTCTATTGGACACACATACAGGCCAATAAATAAACTAGCTGCTACATTATCACAGATCAAATTAAAATGTAAAATACAATTGTTTCTTCTATTATTATACATTGTATGCAAAGTAATATATAAAGAGTAATTGTCTTTTTCTTAATTTTGGTTGTGGAGTCCAACATTATTAAGTTGATTAATTATATTACAAAGACAACACGGTCAGTTCCGGTACTACGGAATCATGGGAGATTGAGTTTCACAGTCTGTCACTCACAGCCCGCCATTTAAGTCATGTGTCTGAAATAAATAAATCATTTGCTAAAAAGTATATCCATGTGCTTTTCACGATTGATATTATTGATTGTCTTTTTACATAAATGATAATAACAGTGAGTAGATTTTTAAACAGCTAGCTAAAAGGCCTACACGCTTCCGAGAACCAACCAGCTAATGTTAACGAGTGGCGCAGCAGTCTAAGGCACTGCATCTCAGTGCTAGATGTGTCACTACAGACCTGGTTCGATTTCAGGCTGTATCACAACCAGCCATGGTTGGGAGTCCCATAGGGTGGCCAGCATCGTCCAGGTTAGGGCTTGGCCGGGGTAAGCCATCATTATAAATAAGAATTTGTTCTTAACTGACTTGCCTAGTTAAATAAATACAAAAGACCTCGTTTTTTTCCAAGTTCCCAATTAGAAAAACTGGCTAGCAACCCTTTTAACTGTATAAATTAGCCTGAGAAGGTTCTATTTACTTTACTTTTCCATTTAAAATAAAGCAGACTCAGTGGCTTAGCCCCTATCTGAAAAGCATATCAAGGTAATTACACCATTAGCTACAACATGTGCATTTGATTATGTTGCCCAGTCTGCCAGTACGTCTTTCTGTCTGCCTGTCCACCTAGGATTTCCAGTACCAGGCTAGAGAGTGGTGGTGGCCACTGGAGGGCAAGCAACTTCACTGAGCACATGTAGAAGCTCATCACCATGAAGTTCATCTATACCAGCTGATAAAAGTTGTCTAGATCCCAATGTAACAATTCACTTTGACCCAAGAGAACAATTAAGACTAAGAATTAGCAAAAGGTAAGACCATAATGAGCAATATTATAAGGACAGAGGGGATCTGATCCTAGATCTGCCCTCCTACTCTGAGAGTCTTTGGGCCCTGGACACTAACCCCATTCTCTTAACCTACTTTATACACATTTGTTTGTGTGTGTGTCCTAGGAGTTCCAGGTGGGGGTGTACCCACTGAAGGGCAACATCTATGAGCACATGTAGGAGCCCATCCTTGTGACGTCCATCTACACCAGCGAAGGAGGTCACCTATATTATAAGGTACATTACAGAAGCAACATTTACAAAGTCCTTCGGTTCAGTACATACAGTAAATAGTAAATAATAAATAGCTTTTATTGGAAAAGAGTTTCAAGATACATATGTTTACTGTTTTTTTCCCCCTTATTGCTTTGGAGCATTTTTCTGATGTAAGCGCTACTTTCAAAACTGATGGAGGTTGGTGATATCAGCAACTGTGGGAGAATGTTTGGTGATTGGCAAGGGTAGAATCAAGAGCCTTTAGTCCAACTTCATGTCACGCCTACAGTTCTCTGCAAAGGCCTCATACTCTCTGAGATAAAAAATATATATACAGTTGAAGTTGGAAGTTTACATACACTTAGGTTGGAGTCATTAAAACTCGTTTTTCAACCACTCCACAAATTTCTTGTTAACAAACTATAGTTTTGGCAAGTCGGTTAGGACATCTACTTTGTGCATGACACAAGTCATTTTTTCAACAATTGTTTACAGACAGATTATTTCACTTATAATTCACTGTATCACAATTCCAGTGGGTCAGAAGTTTACATGCACTAAGTTGACTGTGCCTTTAAACAGCTTGGAAAATTCCAGAAAATGATGTCATTAGAAGCTTCTGATAGGCTAAATGACATCATTTGAGTAAATTAGAGGTGTAGGAAAAGGGAAACCGCACACTGCTCTTGATAGTATCACTGATCTTTAATAAGCTTAGGTATCGGCCTCACGGCCTTCGTCAGAGCTTTTGTGAATTAAAAACAAAATAGCACCCTTATGTAGACCTAGCTCCACCCACATCCGTTCCACGCATCGAAAGGGGTTGGAGGGGAAAGAAAACAAATAAGTGCTACCAAATATAATAATATGCATTTCACAAATATTCGAATAAAGTGTGTAAATAAGACGTATTAAACACGTCTGTAAAACCACAATGAGGACATAGCAAGTTTTCATTAATCATTGGGTACATTGTACTAAAAACTTCAGAGTAATCTTAAATAGGGACATAATATTCATGTTCAAATTCACAACATAACATACATAGGCTAGGTCTACATAAGGGTGCTATTTTGTTTTTAATTCACAAAAGCTCTGACGAAGGCCGTGAGGCCGATACCTAAGCTTATTAAAGATCAGTGATACTATCAAGAGCAGTGTGCGGTTTCCCTTTTCCTTCATCTTGTTCAACTTTTACCATGCACCTGCAAAAAAGATTGCTCAGATGTGCGAGTGCCTTTTGCATAGTCAATTGGAGGTATACCTGTGGATGTATTTCAAGGCCTACCTTTCAACTCAGTGCCCCTTTGCTTGACATCATGGGAAAATCTAAAGAAATCAGCCAAGACCTCAGAAACAAAAATTGTAGACCTCCACAAATCTGGTTCATCCTTGGGAGCAAATTCCAAATGCCTGGAGGTACCACGTTCATCTGTACAAACAATAGTACGCAAGTATAAACACCATGGGACCACGCAGCCATCATACCGCTCAGGAAGGAGATGCGTTCTGTCTCCTATAGATGAACGTACTTTGGTGCGAAAAGTGCAAATCCATCCCAGAACAACAGAAAAGGACCTTGTGAAGATGCTGGAGGAAACAGGTACAAACGTATCTATATCCTCAATAAAATGAGTCCTATATCGACATAACCTGAAAGGCCGCTCAGTAAGGAAGAAGCCATTGCTCCAAACCCGCCACAAAAAAGCCAGACTACGGTTTGCAACTGCACATGGGGACAAAGATTGTACTTTTTGGAGAAATGTCCTCTGGTCTGATGAAACAAAAATGGAACTGTTTGGCTGTAATGACCATTGTTATGTTTGGAGGGAAAAGGGGGATGTTTCCAAGCTGAAGAACACCATCCCAACCGTGAAGCACGGGGGTGGAAGCATCATGTTGTGGGGTTGCTTTGCTGCAGACTGGTGCACTTCACAAAATAGATGGCATCACGAGATAGGAAAATTATGTGGATATATTGAAGCAACATCTCAAGACATCAGTCAGGAAGTTAAAGCTTGGTCGCAAATGGGTCTTCCAAATGGACAATGACCCCAAGCATACTTCCAAAGTTGTGGCAAAATGGCTTAAGGAAAACAAAGTCAAGGTATTGGAGTGGCCATCACAAAGCCCTGACCTCAATCCTATAGAAAATTTGTCGGCAGATCTGAAAAAGTGTGTGCGAGCAAGGAGGCCTACAAACCTGACTCAATTACACCAGCTCTGTCAGGAGGAATGGGCCAAAATTCACCCAACTTATTGTGGGAAGCTTGTGGAAGGCTACCTGAAACGCTTGACCCAAGATAAACAATTTAAAGGCAATGCTACCAAGTACCAATTGAGTGTTTGTAAACTTCTGACCCACTGGGAATGTGATGAAAGAAATAAAAGCTGAAATAAATAATTTTCTCTACTATTATTCTGACATTTCACATTCTTAAAATAAAGTGTGATCCTAACTGACCTAAGACAGGGAATTTTTACTTGGATTAAATGTCAGGAATTGTGTAAAAATAGAGTTTAAATGTATTTGGCTAAGGTGTATGTAAACTTCCGACTTCAACTGTATATATACATACAGTACCAGTCAAAGTTGGGACACACCTACTCTTTCAAGGGTTTTTCTTTATTTTTTCAATTTTCTACATTGTAGAATAATAGTGAAGACATCAAAACTATGAAATAACACATGTGGAATCATGTAGTAACCAAATAGGGCTATCTTCTGTATACCTCCCCTACCTACAACACAACTGATTGGCTCAAACGCATTAAGAAGGAAAGAAATTCCACAAATTAACAAGACACACCTGTTAATTGAAATGCATTCCAGGTGACTACCTCATGAAGCTGGTTGAGAGAATGCCAAGAGTGTGCAAAGCTGTCATCAAGGCACAGGGTGGCTACTTTGAAGAAGCTCAAATATAAAATATATTTTGATTTGTTTAACTCTTTTTTTTGGTTACTACATGATTCCATATGTGTTATTTCATAGTTTTGTTGTCTTCACTATTATTCTGCAAATGTAGAAAATAGTAAAAATAACCCAAACCCTTGAACGAGTAGTTGTTCTAAAACTTTTGACTGGTAGTGTATGTTATGCTCTTGTGAAGGCTGGCTGAATTCTGGGAAAGAGTATGATCTTTTATCTCAGCATGGCTACAGATTCACCCTTCTCCCTGTTTTTGTTTGCTTGGAAATATTGATACTGGAGACTGTTATAAGAAGAAACTGTGTAACCTAGCATTTATAGCGGTTATGAAATGCATTGTCATTAATTGGAAGGTTGGTTATCTTCCCACAATGTCAGAATAGATGGCATAAATATCAACTTACATATCACTAGATTTGATTTATTACAGGATTAAAGGTATACTGTGCAACTTTCATAAGGTCTGGATGCCTTATGTGGAATACTGTACGACATTGAAAACATGCCCATGTCAGGGGAGATACCTATTTAGGCAATCCCTAGCTGCTGGACTGCTTAGTCCTGGCCCTGGGGGTCTGCCGTACTGTTGGTTGTCACTCTGGCCTTGGCCTAACACATCTGAAATCAATAATAAAAGTACAGTTCCCTCCATAATTATTGGGACAGTGAAGCATTTTTATTCTTTGTTGGGATTTGAAGTCAAACAATTACTTGTTGTACCCCTATTTTAGGGAAGTAAAATGATCCCTGATCCCCTCATAGTGGATGAGGTGAGTTTTCCCCTACTATGTAATGTGCTTTGAGTACCTCAGTTGGTAGAAATGTGCTATATAAATCCAATCAATTATTATATGTACATAATCATACCAAAAAAAAAATATATATATATTTTTTAGTTGGTATTATAATTATATTTTGTTTTCTCAGAAAACTTGGGGTGCCATATAAATTCGGCCGGCAGGCCGCCAGTTGAAGAAGCCTGATTTAGGGCGTATTCGCTTAGAATCACCGCATCCAGTAGATGGCAGCAACACCTTTTTGGTTGTATTCCGCCATAAAACCCACCGAAGAAGAAAGACCAAGCGAAAGCAAAAGGGATTTACCAGTACGTGAATCTGTCCAATAGAAACTCTTGTTTTCGTTGCAAAAAAACCCTAGCTGCATTTTGGAGGGAAATTATATTATAGGCTCTCACAATTCATTTGTGGATGTCATCGAATAAATAATATACTTGGCAAATAAATCAATAAAAAATGTAAAGAAATTCTCCAGTCAAACTGTTTTATTATGTAATCCCACATTTTTTTACTGGATATGTGTGCAACAAAAATTCAAAATTCACATTTTGCTACTTTCTGTCAAGTCTACGCATACAATTTGATGCATACGTTCGCAACACACAGAACGTGCTGCAACTGCCTCTGCAACGCAATGCTGCAAGGCAAACGCAGCGTTCCTTTGGAAATGAATGTACTTCTGGTGTATCGAAACGCAAAAACACAGTCGGTGTGTTCGAAGCGTTAGTTGAAATTGTCCAAAATCACAGTTGAACTGGTTGTGTATCACACAGTACAATGTGTTGTTCTGAATCGCTATTCAAATGTAACACGTACCACACATGTGGCGTGTGGGATACCACATTCACCATTTGAATGGTATGATTTCCTCCTTTTTAAATCCAGCGCCCATCAGTGCTACCTATCATCCCAATTCACGAGACAGGCCCATTGCAGCTACCTACACTTGGTTGAGGCTGGCGGTGAATACCGTCACTCTAGACGGGACTTGCCGCCAGGGATTAAATATTAACATTTTTGCCATTGGTATTCTACCGGATGTTGATTTGGACTGTTTGTTTACTGAAATCACCATAGCAACGTCGTACTGGCTTGGTTTTGCCGTCACCCTCTTATTTATTTTTACTCAATACAGGAAGTACATGTGGAAACACAAGTATATATAATTAATATACAAAGGACAATTGGGCTAGGGGGTACAATATCACATGACACAAGGACCTTAAGGGACATACATATACTTATTATTCTAACAGCTTTTTTGTTAGTAGAGTATTTCATTGTCTTAAAATACAGTTCAATTTCTTTTTGTAAGGTAAGAAAATGTGGTGTTTTGTTTGTAAATTTACATGTGTGAATATGAAAGAATCCAAAGAAGTACATCTATCCACAATAGTGTAAGATCATAAATGTGTTCAATTATAAATCTACTGATGTCTTGCCAGTTTTCTTACATGAATACAATGCGCCAAAAAGATGCAACACTGTTTCTGGGTGGTCATTACAAAAGGAGCAATTTGAGTTGATGTTTTCCTTAAACTTCTTCATATAGTGGTTGGCAGGATAATATTTATGAATAATTGGGAAACTTCCTTAATTTTGTTAACAAGTAGGTATGTGTGTGTGGCAACATCCAAACTTTTTTCCAACAGATATTATCAATAAATCCATTCCAATAAGGCATGACATAAGGTATAGATACGAACATTGTTTCAGCAGGATGTTGTATCGCTCTGTTGTTGAATGGATCAAAATAACTAATCTTTTCTACTGATGAGTCAACAGAAGGTAGGCTCGGAGGGTCTTGACGCATTCCTGAATAATAAAGCAACACCTGGGGGAATGGCATCTAAAACAATTGCAAAATCTTTAGGTGTTTCAAGGACCTTGTAAAGTGATAAGAATTCCTTATAACTGAGTGAAAGACCCTCTGCACTTACCAGTTGACTCACCAATAGGATATTATTTCAGAACCAATATTCTAAAGACAAAGAAGTACTTTTATACAATATATCCCGATTATTCCATATATAATATCTGTGTGGAGGAAAATTATGCTTATAAATTAAGGACCATGACAAGAAAACCTGCCGATGAAAAGCAGAAAGTTTCACTGGAACTTTGTCAATATTATAATTGCAAACCAACATGATGTTAAGGCCACCAAAAGTAGAGAAGACATGAGGAATAAAATTCCACAGAAGTGGGTCTTCTTAGGAATTGTTTTATCCAATTGATCTTAAAAGTATTATTTAAGATAGTAAAGTCCAGAAAATTCAGCCCACCATTAACATAAGTGTTCATTACAACAGTTTTCCTAATGTAATGGGTACGGTTTCTCCACAAAAAGTTGAAAAGCATCTGGTCTATCTCCTTGCTTATTTTACTGTCAAGATATAAAGATAGAGCGCCATATGTTAGTCTAGAGATTCCTAATAACCAAGGCTCTCTTCCTTTTAAAGATAAGTCGCTCTGTAGCCATTGATTTAGCTTCTTCTGGGCTTTTTAAATAAGAGGGTTAAAATTTAGTATGCCTCTAGACTTCTGATCCTTAGTAATGCCTAAATATGTAAGTTCTTCTTTCACTGGAATACCATAATATGAAGGTGTCACACAATCTTTGACAGCCATGAGTTCACATTTATTAATGTTAGGATATAGACCAGACGCTTTGGAAAAGGATTGCAATCACATTGATCGATATGGGAATTTGGTTAGCATCTTTCAGAAAAAGTGTAGTATTGTCAGTCAGCTGGCTTATAATAATAAGGAAATACCTTGTACAGGACTATTATTTAAACAATTTGTAAGAAGTTGGGTGATTAATAAAAACAGGTACGGAGAGATAGAACAACCTTGCCTAATACCTAGATTTGAGTTAAAGAGAGGAGAAATGCCATATTTCAATTTGATAGAGCTGTTACCATTTGTATATAGTCTTAATAGCCTTACAGAAAAAATCCCCAAAGCCAAGTCTCTCAAGGGAGTGGAAGAGGAACTGATGCTCTACAGTGTCAAATGCTTTATAAAAATCTAAAAATAATATGAAGCTATCCTCGGTTATTAGGTCTGAGTAGTCAAGTATGTCTAATACTAGTCCGATATTGTTAGAAACGTCTGTTCCTTATAAAGCCAGATTGTGTTTCAACAATGATTGCATCCAGGACTTCTTTAATTATTTTTGCAAGTAGTAAGGCTAATATCTTATAGTCATTATTAAGGAGACAAATTGGACGGCAGTTATCGATGAGCCGCACTTCTTTTTTAGGCTTAGGTATCAGTGTTATTAAACCCTGACTCATTGTAGGAGAGAGAACATTGTTTTTAATACTCTCTAAAAAGACTTCAAATAGGAAGGGAGCTACTTGTTTAGAAATTAATTTTTAGAATTCTGATGTAATTCCATCAACACCTGGTGATTTATTGTTCTTTAGATGTTTGCTACATTATAATCTCTTCAACTTTGATGGGTTCATCACACTGTTTAGATTCTATATCACTGATAGAGTGAACATTATTCAGCGAGTCAAAAAAACATATCTGTGGATTCCTGACAGTACGTAGAGCTATACAATTTTCTGTAAAAATTGCTACAGTATTTAGTGATACATTTTTGGTTATCTGTAATAACACCATCAATGTTTAACTTATGGATAGTGTTATTTGTAGAGTGAAATTTCTCAAGGCTAAAGATAAAGGATGAATTCTGTTCTCCCTCCTCAATCCATTTTTTCCTAGATCTAATAAAGGCTCCTTCTGCTTTTAATATATATATATATATATATATAATCCAGTTGATTTTGTAACTCAATCAGTTCCATCTTCTCCTCCCCCAAGGGGCCGGTTGGGGATCTATGAGAAAGGGAAGTTATCTTAATGATCACCTTTTCCTCCTCAGCTCTTCTGGTCTTAGCAAGATTACTACCATATTTTCTAAGGTATTTGGACACCTCAAATTTAAAGAGCTCCCAGTTCTTGCAATAAGATTTTTCTTCACAAGCCCTTTCCCAAAAGTGTGAAAGTAGATCTTTAACCTCAAATTTACCTATCATTATTTAATAAATTAGCTATTTAGCTTCCAGTAGGATGCTCTACCAAGATTAGTATCAGGGGTAAATATTTTGATATCAATGTTAATGGCCCTATGGTCTGTGAGGGGAGTAGTACAACTATTTGTAGTAACACACTCACTATCAATACATTTGGATATAAGCCAAAAATCTATTCTGGATTGTCTGGAACCTGTTTTGTTACTCCAAGTTGATGATCTGTCGGCCGGAAACCCCTCTCTCCATATATCAGTAAGATCAAACTTTTCCATAAAAAGTATTAATTGGTTGGCCTAACTGGGGGCCATCTATCAGTTGAATTATCTATAGTAATGTTAAAGTCCCCTCCTATCAATATTAACGAATTCGGAAATGTAGATAACCAATGAAGTATGTTTCTCTATAGATTCAAGCAATTCATCATTCTCATGTTTGGTGTTGTAGACGTTTACAGTAATGAGCATAATGTCATTGTAACTGATCACAAGACAAATAAAGTGACCAAAGGGGTCACATTCCGAGTGTAGAATAAATATTACCAAAGGTATTTTTCATTTTAGTGACACCAGCGGAGCGTTCAGGTCCATGGGAAAGCCAAATATCGTTGCCCCACTGTGACCTCCAGAAGTTGGCATCAGCCGAAATTGAGTCAGACTCTTGAAAAAAGCTAAAATCTGTTCGAAATTGTTTAGCAAATAAAAATAAGGCCTTGCGCTTCACATTGTTTCATAACCCCCTAGCATTAATAGAAAATATAGACAAAGACAAAACAAAGATTATATAAAAGGTATAAACTGTAGTAGGATGAGTCAAAAACGTAGGAGCAGTGAACGTAAGCGATAAGGAACCGAGATCTGCATCATTTAAGTCAATTTAAAGTGAAAATAGCTTATTCCATAAACTCTGAGCTAGATGTTATCAGGCTTTTGAAATTCAACAACTGAAAATGATGTTCAAGACCAAACCAAGGGTTCTTTGTAGTAAGAGAGATTAAAAACCCTCTTTATTGTAATCAGGAACTATTCTAAGAAATAAAATACAAAATTATAATTTAAATAAAAAGGGCACCTACTATTTTAAGTGCATATGAAAACTGATCATACATTTTTTTTTAATAAAAAATGTTTTACATATACATCTTCCTAAGACCTTTTTCATTTGGAAATAAGTATTAATAACTAAATCGAACAATAACCGTGTAAAGTCAGAGCAGACCTGTATGCCCTTTAAAACAGTATCTTAGTTACTGTATAGATAAAAAAAATATATACAACTTTCAGTCTTCTTCGTAAGTTTGTAAACAAAATAGGCCTTCTGGTCATACAAGAACAAACTAATAAATTGAAGTACCTGAGTATTCCGAAAAATAGTCACCTGATGCTTGTTAGGTAAAGTTAAACAATACAAGGAAAATGAGATGGCCGAAATCATCAATCTGTTCCTTCTGGTGAGATTTTAGGGAGGAATATGGATTTCTGAACCGTTGATGAAGCCTCGTGCTCCTACGAAGTAAGCAGCCTTCCCTCATTTCGTTATCGTTGGCCACAACTTGTTCCTTCTTTCTATGTCCTCCGGGCTGAGATGCTCGGTGAAACGCATACCATGGCTCTGAAGGAAGGCGTTCTGCCTAGCAGCTTTCCTGACAGCATCCCTGTAGAATCAAGCAGTGAAGAGGATGATGATACCCCTTGGTCTTGAATAATTTTGCTGTTGCTTCTTGCCGAGGCGATGCACAACGTCGATGGTATTACCAACTTTGTTCTTCTCTGCAGGCTTAACTTCTTGGCAGATATGGATAGCCTCTCCTCATTCTCCACCTCTGGCACGCCGTAGAGTCTCAGGTTCCATCTTGTGTATTGTTCCAGATCAGTGAGACGTCTATGGTAGACATTGTTATTCTTTCCCACACTTTTTAACTTTTGCCCCTCTCATTTTCACATCCTTTCACCACATGCAAACTCCAGTCTTTTTCAAGCCTTCGATAACCATGGCGTCAGACCTGGAGTTGATGAGTATGGAGAGGGTAGAGTTCATGTTGGTTTTTTTGGAGGGTGGAGGTTTGCATGGAGTAACCGGTAAAGAGGGGGAATTCGTCATCTTCAACAGCATGATATTATCCATAGGCCAAGCGTAGTTATGGCAGTTGTCAATAAGCACGTTTCTCTGTTGTTGATTAGCAATAGAACGGCTAGCTTCTTCCTTTTTTTGTCACGACTTCGCATGGACATGCCGAAATAAATGATCCAATTCTTATTCCAATCACAGGAAAGTTATATCTTGAACAAATAAAAACAGTAATGACTGTAAACTTGTTTTTTTTCACAATCTTTCTGAAGTTTGGTGCGCAGCTCGGTAAAAAAGCGTTTGCTCAAGCCGCCATCTTGGCCTCCTTCATAACGTTACAAACTTCGCCGTCACCCTCTTTCTCTCCCTGCTATGCCTACTGGTATGACTGTTTTAACGCAGCATAACTTGTTCACGGGCTGAACGGCAGATGTTTCCACTTTGCGCACGACTTGAACAAGTCCAAGGTTAATATTGGACAGTTAGAAAAGATGACATAACATTTTGGCAGTGAGGGTCTTGATAAATGTACATATGTATACAGGGTATATGCTATTGTTGCATACAGTCATGGCTACTGCTATTCATTGTCAAATGGGCTATAATGACAATACCTTCCATTTCAAAACGCTATGTGTTTTCAATGTTTTTGGGCTACAAATTAACAATTTTTAACTAGGCTAGAGTAATTCAACTTCTTCGTGCAGGTCTATAAACTATTTGCACGACGTGTTATTTTTTATTTTACTGCTTAAGTAGCCCTGTTTCTCCCTTCTTTCAGCAGATGGCGGTAGCGTTTTTTCCACCAGCAACTTGATTTACGGGGAGAACCCAACCAACATGTCAGCCTACATGTCCAGATCATGTTCAGAATTGTCATGACAAGAATTCAAGACAAATGGAAGTCCTACAGACACAGATTCGTTCCGTGGATTGCATTGAATCTTCGTAAAAATGAGAGGTAATTCTGAAGTCTCTGAATTACGTGTACAATGTCAATGGTTTTATGTATGAAGAAATTGATCGAGAAAGGTGCACAGTTCAGTGCAATTGTGTTGGCCTATGTTATAATGGTAACAATGTAATTAATGTAATTAAAGTACTTGCTGAAGAAAAGACCTCAAGATTTCTGAAATATACTCGTAATATTCTATTTATTCCCCTCGCTCTAGTGCTTAAACGATTTAAGCTATTAACCGGAAACGAACTATAAAATGTGCAGACTGACCCAATTTAGATTGCTTGAGAAAATCTTAATGATAGCGCATATACTTTTTGAACTGCAAAAATATTTAAATGAGCTCCCAATGCATTTCAATTGAAATTAAAAGAGCCAGAAAAACAAAACGTATAGACCTCTCTTTCACCGTTTAAGCTATCAACTCCAAACCAACATTGTATGTTAAGACTGACCCTACTTAATAGCTTTTTGATTATTATATATCGTTTTTGAACTCTAACCAATTTTGAATGTGTATAACTTAAACATGGGTTTGAATGAGAATCATAGTTGTACAGAGGTAGCTGTTCAAAATGGTCCTGCTCCTTGGCCAATTAAAGGTGCTATATGCAAAAATCACTGCTATTTCCTGGTTGCTAAAATTTGAATATTTTGCCTAATTTTAGTTTGTGAGGATAAGCAAGTACAGTTGAAGTCGGAAGTTTACACACTTAGGTTGGAGTCATTAAAACTCGTTTTTCATCCACTCCACAAATTTCTTGTTAACCTTTCTGGGAAGGGGGTTCTGCTAGCGGAACACCTGGCCTACAGCCAGTGAAATTGCAGGGCGGCAAATTCAAACAACAGAAATCTCATAATTAAAATTCCTCAAACATACAAGTATTATACACCATTTTAAAGAAACTTCTTGTTAATCCCACCACAGTGTCCGATTTCAAAAAGGCTTTACGGCTAAAGCACACCATGCGATTATGTTAGAACTGCGCCTAGCCACAAAAAACCATACAGCCATTTTCCAAAGAAGGAAAGGTGTCACAAAAGTCAGAAATTGCATTAAAATGAATCACTAACCTTTGATGATCTTCATCTGGTGGCACTCCCAGGACTCCATGTTAGACAAATGTTTGTTTTGTTCGATAAAGTTCATCTTTGTCCAAATACCTCCTTTTTGTTTGCGCGTTTAGTCCAGTAATCCAAATGCACAAAGTCTAGACGAAAAGCCCAAAAAGTTCCATTAGAGTTCGTAGAAACATGTCAAACGATGTTTCTAATCAATCCTTAGGGTATTTTTATCATAAATATTCAATAATGTTTCAACCGGACAATACTGTTTTCATTAGAAAGGGAACGGAGCGCATGACTAAACTAAAGGCTTTCAGCTGAGCACCTGCTTAGAGTGGACTTATTCGCTCCCCTTTCACAATAGAAGCTTGAAACAACTTCTAAAGACTGTTGACATCTAGTGGAAGCCTTAGGAAGTGCAATCTGACCCCACAGACACTGGATATTCGATAGGCATTCACTTAAACTACAAACCTCAGCATTCCCACTTCCTGGTTGGATTTTTCTCAGGTTTTCAACCTGCCATATGAGTTCTGTTATACTCACAAACATTATTTTAACAGTTTGGAAACTTTAGAATGTTTTCTATCCAAATCTACTAATTATATGCATATTCTAGCTTCTGGGCCTGAGTTTACTTTGGGCACGCTTTTCATCCAAACTTCCTAATGCTGCCCCCTATTCCTAAAGAGTTAACAAACTATAGTTTTGGCAAGTAGGTTAGGACATCTTCTTCATGCATGACAAGTCATTTCTCCAACAATTGTTTACAGACAGATTATTTCACTTAACTCACTATCACAATTCCAGTGGGTCAGAAGTTTACATGCACTAAGTTGACTGTGCCTTTAAACAGCTTGGAAAATGGCTTTAGAAGCTTCTGATAGGCTAATTGACATAATTTGAGTCAATTGGAGGTGTACTTGTGGATGTATTTCAAGGCCTACCTTCAAACTCAGTGCCTCTTTGCTTGACATCATGGGAAAACCAAAAGAAATCAGCCAAGACTTCAGAAAAAAATGGTAGACCTCCACAAGTCTGGTTCATCCTTGGGAGGAATTTCCAAATGCCTGAAGGCATCATGTTCATCTGTACAAACAATACTACGCAAGTATAAACACTATGGGACCACGCAGCCGTCATACCGCTCAGGAAGGAGACGCATTCTGTCTCCTAGAGATAAACGTACTTTGGTGCGAAAAGTGCAAATCAATCCTAGAACAACAGCAAAGAACCGTGTGAAGATGCTGGAGGAAATGGGTATAGAAGTATCTATATCCACAGTATAACAAGTCCTATATTGACATAACCTGAATGGCCGCTTAGCAAGGAAGAAGCCACTGCTCCAAAACTGCCATAAAAAAGCCAGACTACGGTGTGCAACTGCACATGGGGACAAAGATCGTTGAAGAAATGTCCTCTGGTCTGATGCAACAAAAATATAACTGTTTGGCCATAATGATCATCATTATGTTTGGAGGAAAAAGGGGGAGGCTTGCAAGCCGAAGAACACCATCCCAACCATAAAGCACGGGGGTGGCAGCATCATGTTGTGGGGATACTTTGCTGCAGGAGGGACTGGCGCACTTCACAAAATACACTGCTCAAAAAAATAAAGGGAACACTAAAATAACACATCCTAGATCTGAATGAATTAAATAATCTTATTAAATACTTTTATCTTTACATAGTTGAATGTGCTGACAACAAAATCACACAAATAATCAATGGAAATCCAATTTATCAACCCATGGAGGTCTGGATTTGGAGTCACACTCAAAATGAAAGTGGAAAACCACACTATAGGCTGATCCAACTTTGATGTAATGTCCTTAAAACATGTCAAAATGAGGCTCAGTAGTGTGTGTGGCCTCCACGTGCCTGTATGACCTCCCTACAACGCCTGGGCATGCTCCTGATGAGGTGGCGGATGGTCTCCTGAGGGATCTCCTCCCAGACCTGGACTAAAGCATCGCCAACTCCTGGACAGTCTGTGGTGCAACGTGGCGTTGGTGGATGGAGCGAGACATGATGTCCCAGATGTGCTCAATTGGATTCAGGTCTGGGGAACGGGCGGGCCAGTCCATAGCATCAATGCCTTCCTCTTGCAGGAACTGCTGACACACTCCAGCCACATGAGGTCTAGCATTGTCTTGCATTAGGAGGAACCCAGGGCCAACCACACCAGCATATGGTCTCACAAGGGGTCTGAGGATCTCATCTCGGTACCTAATGGCAGTCAGGCTACCTCTGGCGAGCACATGGAGGGCTGTGCGGCCCCCCAAAGAAATGCCACTACACACCATGACTGACCCACTGCCAAACCGGTCATGCTGGAGGATGTTGCAGGCAGCAGAACGTTCTCCACAGCGTCTTCAGACTGTCACGTCTGTCACATGTGCTCAGTGTGAACCTGCTTTCATCTGTGAAGAGCACAGGGCGCCAGTGGCGAATTTGCCAATCTTGGTGTTCTCTGGCAAATGCCAAACGTCCTGCACGGTGTTGGGCTGTAAGCACAACCCCCACCTGTGGACGTCGGGCCCTCATACCACCCTCATGGAGTCTGTTTCTGACCATTTGAGCAGACACATGCACATTTGTGGCCTGCTGGAGGTCATTTTGCAGGGCTCTGGCAGTGCTCCTCCTTGCACAAAGGCGGAGGTAGCAGTCCTGCTGCTGGGTTGTTGCCCTCCTACGGCCTCCTCCACGTCTCCTGATGTACTGGCCTGTCTCCAGGTAGCGCCTCCATGCTCTGGACACTACGCTGACAGACACAGCAAACCTTCTTGCCACAGCTCGCATTGATGTGCCATCCTGGATGAACTGCACTACCTGAGCCACTTGTGTGGGTTGTAGACTCCGTCTCATGCTACCACTAGAGTGAAAGCACCGCCAGCATTCAAAAGTGACCAAAACATCAGCCAGGAAGCATAGGAACTGAGAAGTGGTCTGTGGTTACCACCTGCAGAACCACTCCTTTATTGGAGGTGTCTTGCTAATTGCCTATAATTTCCACCTGTTGTCTATTCCATTTGCACAACAGCATGTGAAATTTATTGTCAATCAGTGTTGCTTCCTAAGTGGACAGTTTGATTTCACAGAAGTGTGATTGACTTGGAGTTACATTGTTTTGTTTAAGTGTTCCCTTTATTTTTTTTGAGCAGTATAGATGAGATCATGAGATTGGAACATTATGTGGACATATTGAAGCAACATCTCTTGACATCAGTCAGGAAGTTTAAAGCTTTGTCACAAATGGGTCTTTCAAATGGACAATGACCCCAAGCATACTTCCAAAGTTGTGGCAAAATGGCTTCAGGACAACAAAGTCAAGGTATTGGAGTGGCCATCACAAAGCCCTGACCTCAATCCCGTAGAAAATATGTGGGCAGAACTGAAAAAGTGTGTGCGAGCAAGGAGGCCTATATACCTGACTCCGTTACACCAGCTCTGTCAAGAGGAATGGGCCAAAATTCACCCAACTTATTGTGGAAGGCTACCAGAAATGTTTTACCCAAGTTAAACAATTTAAAGCCAATGCTACCAAATACGAATTGAGTGTATGTGAACTTGAAAGAAAGAAAAGCTGAAGTAAATCATTCTCTCTACTATTATTCTGACATTTCACATTCTTAAAATTAACTGGTGATACTAACTGACCTAAGACAGTGAATTTTTACTAGGATTTATTGTCAGGAATTGTGAAAAACAGAGTGTAAATGATTTTGGCTAAGGTGTATGTAAACTTCCGACTTCAACTGTATCGTGTAGATAATCATTATACCATCTAAACCGCTGTGAAATATATTTTCAATAACCAAAATATTGTATTTTCAGCTGTTTGAAGCTGGTGTACAAAACCAAAAGACGCAAAAACAAAAGTTATTAACGGGAAGCATAGAAATGGCAGACATAGAACAGATCTACCGCTCTTAGACTTGCGTTCAATAACAGATCTATAGTTCTATGTGAATTTGGTCAGATCGCCCAAAAAGTTACATATTGCATTTTTAAGCTATAAGACCTTAGAGATATGTGTATCTTTACCATTATGACATCTGTGACTGCATGGGCAATGCCATTGAGGCCATCTCCATTTTAATGTAGACAATTTTCTTCTCTACTACTTATATGAGTTGGTATACAAACTGAAAGTGTGCATACTGCCATCTGGAGTGTGTTGTTTTTCGACAGGTATAAAGCCAAGGTTGGCGAATTACTGCCACCTCCAGTTATAGAATGTTTGCTCAAGTGTGTAATTAATTGGTTGATCCCTCCTGATGACTTGGATGGAATCGTGATCCTTCCTTAATCCATAGGAAGTCCCACCTAGTTGACTGCTTCAAAATGCCCCTGCAAAAACAAGTTTTATCCATCTAGGGTCCTCTATCATTCTCTATGTATAAGACTAACTTTCAAATGTTCAATCTATCCTAACTTTCTGTTCTTTTAAAACCTTTATTAACTCTAAAAATATGCACAAAATAACCCACCAACAATAACTCTCGACCGTTCAAGCTAGACACCAAACCAACATATTCAGGCTATCCTATCCAATCAATCTTTCCATCTACCTACTTTTTCCAACTATAATCAGTCACTACTACTACTACTGCAGTCACTTCTATTACTTATTTCACAACAATAGATACTTTAAGACAAGCTAACAAGCATATATTTTCTTTAGGAAATGTGCTTTTCTAGTTTCATTATCTTTACTTTGCATAATCTGCTGATTTATGTTGGCTATCCCCTTGATTATTAGGGCTTGCATTCTTGTGCTCAAGCAGGCAAGCACCTCAGCAGCATCCAGACATTTAGTGGAAGCATATTTTTTTTTGCCTCAAAGTAAGTGAAGAGCTGATTTGCAATGGCCTATTCTGTCTTTTTTTCCCCACAGAACTATTCGCCAGGTCACAGAGCGCTCAAAAGACAGGCTGGTCTCGGATGAGGTGGTGTTAGAAACACTACTACGCCTTTTTAGGGCACTGCTCAGAAATGACGTTGCACACCAGGAAGAGGTGTTACGTCTGCTTCCCGCCTCGACTCAAACCCGCTACCTCAGCCCAGAGACCACTGAGGGACCAGACATAGGTTGTGTTTTTGTTTCTGCCTTTTGTTAGGGAATGGAATCATGGGTGGGAAAGACATAGAAGCACAGCATTCGTTAAACCGGCTCCTAGGCACAGGGTGTGCAGGCTTTTGTTTCAGCCCAGCATTAACACAGCTTATTCAATGACTTAGGGGCTTGATGAGTTGTCGATGAGTTGAATTAATCGTGTTAGTGTTCTATTTACCAGAGATAAGAATCAGACCTAGGTGAAATGTATACAATATCATATACTTTTAAATACTTACTGACGTGTGCTTGATCGAAACTGTTCCAGTATACAGAGGAAACTAAATCAAGCACAGCTCAACTATTTGGAGTGATTCCTCACGAAACCTAGACAAATATTGACCATGATTTTGGGGATTTTCATGAAATGTAATCAGTAGAATGGTCCTTTGGAGGAAGGATTGTTGACATACAGTGCATTCTGAAAATATTCAGACCCCTTGACTTTTTCCATATTTTGTTACATTACAGCCTTATTCTAAAATGGATGCAATTATTTTTCCCCCTCATCAACCTACACACAATACCCCATAATGACAAAGCAAAAACAGGTTTTTAGATTTTTTTTTGTACACTTATTTAAAAACAAACTGAAATCACATTTACGTAAGTATTCAGACCCTTTACTCAGTACTTTGTTGAAACATCTCTGGAGAAACCTGAAAATAGCTGTGCAGCGACGCTCCCCATCCAACCTGAGAGGTTGAGAGGATCTGCAGAGAAGAATGGGAGAAACTCCCCAAATACAGGTGTGCCAAGCTTGTAGCGTCATACCCAAGAAGACATGAGGCTGTAATTGATGCCAAAGGTGCTTCAACAAAGTACTGAGAAAAAGGGTCTGAATACTTATGTACATTTGTTATTTCAGTTTTCTATTTTTAATAAATAAGCAAAAATGTCTAAACCTGTTTTTTGCTTTGTCATTAAGGAGTATTGTGTGTAGATTGATGAGGGGGAAAAACAATTATAAATTTTAGAATAAGACTAACATAATAAAAGGTGGAAAAAATCAAGGAGTCTGAATACTTCTGAATGCACTATATGTAAAAGCATAATTGAGAAATAATTTATCAAAGTTTGCATATTTATGACATTTTGGCCTTCTCCTTTAAGACTACATAATGTTTCATCGGTAGGTGCTACAAAGCAAACATTGGTGTCATATGAAGCTTTACCGCTTGTTCTGTAGTATTTTGATTTCCCTCCCGCAAAAAAAATATTTCTGAAAATATAGCAAAATATAAACATGAATATTGGAAATATACAAATTTAGATTTGGCAATTTTTTTAATATATATTGTAGAACGCAATATACTCAACGGGCATATTAGTTCCAGAGTGGCATCTCTGCAAGTTTTAAAGTTATGGCCCATTTTATACAGAGAAATTGGTGTAGTAGGCAATGTAACCAATCACAGACCTCCTTTTACTTATGTATTGCACTCCCTGCAAATCACCAGCAGAGGGCGACCCTTTTGAATCCATTTTCACGTTCAATCTGTTAAGGTTTACAAATCAGATAATAACTCTAAAAGTAGCAGACATCCCACTCTGGAACTTTGATATGCCCGTGGAGTAAACTATGTTCAATAATGTGTAGAAACATTTGCCAAACCAAAAATGGTATACAGTATTTTCAATATTCATGTTTATACAGTATTCAAAAATTGTCATTCTTTATCGAAATGAAAATACTAGTCATATTACATATCAAGAGCTTCATATGACACTTTTTTTGCTTTGAAGAACCTAGAGATGAAACATTAGGAAGTCGTAAAGGAGTCCTGGGTAAGGCCAAAATGTCTCTTTGAATGTATTTTAAGTGTTTGACTCAGGTCTGATGATGATGATGATGATAATAACACTTATACACTGAGTATACCAAACATTTGGAACACCTTCACAACAGTCTTAATTCGTTGGGGCATGGACTCTACAACGGCCAACATCCCTGTGGAACACTTGACACCATGTTGACTCCAATGCTTCCCACAGTTGTCAAGTTGGCTGGATGTCCTTTGGGTGGTGAACCATTCTTGATAAACACAGGAAACTGTTGCGCGTGAAAAACCCATCAGCGTTGCAGTTCTTGACACTCAAACCGGTGCGCCTGGAACCTACTACCATACCCCTTTCAAAGGCACTTAACTTTTGTATTGTCCATTCACCTTGTGATTGGCACACATACACAATGTCTCACTCTATCTCCTTCTCTTCGTCTACATTGATTGAAGTTGATTTAACAAGTGACATCAATAAGGGATCAAAGCTTTCACCTGATCAGTCTGTCATGGAAAGAGCAGGTGTTCCTAATGTTTTGTACACTTAGTCTATATTAATGTTATATGTGTAACTATACCATGTTCAGATTTTTATAAAACTATTTGTTACTCAAGAACAGTCAAGATAATGATGAGCCAACTCAAGAGCACACATCCTATACGTGCAAAAACGAACAATCTGTACCGTTCCCTTCTCAGCCCTATTAATTGTGCATGTCTTCCTTTCTATACCTGTCTTTCAAATATCCGGCTGGAACATATGGAACATGTTTTCCTGAAATGCGTGACTAATTATTATAATATGAAACAGGAGAACCAAAAGGAGAGCATAGGCCCATCGAGACGATGTTCCTCACGGTTGGGTTCTGTATTGAGCGAAAGCCTAGTTCCTTGCCGTTCGCTGGAACAGGAGTCTTTGTTACCAGGGGCTTTGTGCCTAAAGGAGCTACAGTGGCCATGTACCCAGGTAATTCTCACCACTGATGAGGACTAAGGCCGGGACTCAATCTGATCGCGCTTGTCGACAATGCACCATTTTAAAGGTAATTTCCAATAGAGCCCACATATGCAACGTGTTTTTCTCCTATTTCCCCCCCCTTTCAGGGGTGTAACATTATGTTGTTACTATTATTGAGATGGGTTTCAAATACATGATCCGAGTATGTGTGAACCTAGAAGCGTACTCAGTCTGTCAGTCTGATACTGTATGAGCAACATAGTGGCTAATTGTAGGGGAGAGTGGGATGAGTTGAGTAGATTTTTTTTTTTTTTACATTCAGCATCACTCCATCAAGGGAGATGTATAGCATTCTTTACAACAAATATATCTACATATATTTCAAGATGTTGTGTATCCTTGGAAATAATCAGAATTCATATTAACATGACCGTTTTGAAAACAGTTTGTCCAAAACAAAGTGGTCTCTTGGTGCAACTTACCCGGGTATGGGGTAAGTTGAACACCGAACAGGCTCAGTTAACCCACCTACAAATTTCTGTACTGAATGAAATATTACCACTACCTTTTTAAAACCATGTCTAGCTTTATTACTCAAACACAATCACAATTGCTTTTTTTGTATTTTATTCATTTTAAGAATCTTTTAACACAGGCTTAATGCCTAATAAACACTTTGTACTTTTTATCGCTGGGATATGAACTTCCTTACCACTTTTTTTCCCCCCCCATTTGTTTTCTTCCTCCACAGACTCCATGAAATGATGACCTCTTCCTCAATATTTGGTCAAATTATATATTTTGTTTATGGTTTCCTAGAAACAAGGGTGGGTTACCCCTTTGGCTCAACTTACCCCACTCTCCTCTATAGCTAGCAGGCTATGTGTTCGTAGTAGAGGTCAACCGATTGTGATTTTTCAACGCCGATACCTATTGGAGGACCAAAAAAAGCCCATACCGATTAACCGGTAATTATTATTATATATATTTTTTTTTTGCATGTACATTTGTAATAATGACAATTACAGCAATACTGAATGAACACTTATTTTAACTAACCATAATACATCAATAAAATCAATTTAATCTCAAATAAATAACGAAACATGTTCAATTTGGTTAAAATAATGCAAAAACAAAGTGTTGGAGAAGAAAGTAAAAGTGCAATATTTGCCATGTAAAAAAGCTCATGTTTAAGTTCCTTGCTCAGAACATGAGAACATATGAAAGCTGGTGGTTCCTTTTCTCTCTATACCATTTGTATTTCATATACCTTTGACTATTGGATGTTCTTATAGGCAATATAGTATTGCCAGCCTAATCTCGGGAGTTGATAGGCTTGCAGTCATAAACGGCGCAATGATTGAAGCACAGCGAAGATCTGCTGGCAAATGCAGAAAAGTGCTGTTTGAATGAATGCTTACGAGCCTGCTGCTGCCTACCACCGCTCAGTCAGACTGCTCTATCAAATCATAGACTTAATTATAATATAATAATACACAGAAATATGAGCCTTAGGTCATTAATATGGTCAAATCCGGAAACTATCATTTTGAAAACAAAACGTTAATTCTTTCGGTGAAATACAGAACTGTTCTGTATTTTATTTAACGGGTGGCATCCCTAAGTCTAAATATTGCTGTTACATTGCACAACCTTCAATGTTATGTCATAATTATGTACAATTCTGGCAAATTAATTACGGTCTTTGTTAGGAAGAAAGGGTCTTCACACAGTTTGCAACGAGCCAGGCAGCCCAAACTGCTGCATATACCCTGACTCTGCTTGCACAGAACGCAAGAGAAGTGACACAATTTCAATAGAAATTCATGTTATCAGGCAATATTAACTAAATATGCAGGTTTAAAAATATACTTTTGTATTGATTTTAAGAAGGGCATTGATGGTTACGTACACATTGGTGCAACGCCAGTGCTTTTTTCGCGAATGTCCTTGTTAGATCATCACCCGTTTGGTGAAGTAGGCTGTGATTTGATGATAAATTAACAGGCACCGCATCAATTATATGCAACGCAGGACACGCTAGATAAACTAGTAATATCATCAACCATGTGTAGTTAACTAGTGATTATGTTAAGATTGATAATTTTTTATAAGATAAGTTTAATGCTAGCTAGACACTTACCTTGACTCCTTGCTGCACTCGCGTAACAGGTAGTCAGCCTGCCACGCAGTCTCCTCGTGGAGTGCAATGTAATCTGCCATAATCGTTGTCCAAAAATACCGATTTGTTATGAAAACTTGAAATCGGCCATTCCGATTAATCTGTCGACCTCTAGTTCGTAGATCAACTGAGGTGAATGAAGCTACAGAAGCCAAGGTGATAATGGTGAAGCCAAGGTGATTTTTGCTTTATTTTTGTTTTTCAATTGCATAGAAATGCAGTAAATGAGCTTCAACTTTCAAAAATGTATTGGAATACCATTTGGATCAAGTTCAGCTTTCCCAAACTTAGGTCCTGCCCTGTTCATGCTCCCTCACCGATGCTTGCCTCTCCTAACGGTCCCCCACCACCTTGCTTGTCTTTCATTGAAAATGCATGGCTTCCGTTGTTTCATCGTCCCCAGTGGAAATCCACTGTTATCATGAACGTGATCTCTGCGAATACGGGAATATTGCCTTTAAAAGCTGCATTGTCGACAGCCTGTGATTGTATTGAATTCCAGTGGGGTGATACTGATGGTTTGTGAGGACTGATGGTTTGTTGACAATTGTAGCATTTTAGCTAAGCCAACCCAGCTACGGACAGAAGTGACATTTACGTAGCAGGTTATGAGAATTAATATAACAGGTTAGGAAAATGTATGTAGCAACTGGGATTATATGTAGAAGCCAGAGAACAGTTTAAATTAAGCATTAAAAGTTGATAGATCAATATATCCCCAAGCAACCAGGACAAAGTGTGCTGTCGACAGACTCGAACCCAACAAGCAATGGCTTACCTTAAAGGAAAAGACAAAGAACAACTTGGAGATGTAAATGAAAGCAACGAACAGCTGAAGGTTATCCAGGAAAACATAGCTAAAATGCTCTTTATGCTTACCAAAACAAACTGTTACAATCTGTTAGACTAGTTTCCTTTTGAGGAAATCTACTTTATCGTGCATGTGTATATACAGGGATGGCGCGTGGATGAACAAGACAACAAAATTGGCCTTCTGGAAACAGGTGCAAACTTTAAAAGTTTACCTGAATTAGCTAGAAAACGGAGACAAAATAATATGAGAATATCATCCCTACTGGAAGATGAAGAAAAAGGGGACCTTTCCAGCTACGTGATCAAGCTGATATTGGAGGAGCTAGGCGTGGATTTATCACCGGAGCATCTGGTGCGCTGCCATCGGATCGGCGTGAAGCAGAAGAACGCTAAATACCCTTGCGATCAGACAGTCACTGGAGGAGAAAGGAATCAAGTCTCAACTCCAAATCCCGGCAGTTGTTGGTGGTGGTTATTTGTGAGAATAGAGGGGGGCTATATCTGGGGGATTGTGATGGGGTGACTGGGATCAGATACTTCTCTGAGGACCCACCCTAAGTAGACCCCCCCCCCACCAGCAACTATACTTTAATGACATTTATAAGGTAATACAAACCAACCACAGTACTTAAGTGGCAGTATTTCTTCAAATGTTTGTATCCACTTTTTTTTAAATGGTACGTTAGGAGAGGAAAAAAGGCCTAAAAAGGCATAGCACCTCTAGTAATTTGCATTATGTTTTTTGTTAAGTCTGCTCAGTCCAGATGCTCTATATATGCCTTCGGAAAGTATTCAGACCCCTTGACTTTTTCCACATTTTATTACGTTACAGCATTATTCTAAAATATATATATATTTTTAATTACATTTTTGAGGGTTCTTGGGTATTATGCTATAAGCTTGGCACACCTATATTTGAGGGGTTTCTTCCATTCTTCTCTGCAGATCTTCTCAAGCTCTGTCAGGCTGAATGGGGAGTGCACAGCTATTGTTTGCACAGCTATTTTCAGGTCTCCAGAGATGTCCGATCAGGTTCAAGTCCGGGCTCTGGCTGGGCCATGCATGGACATTCAACGACCTGTCCCGAAGCCACTCCTGTGTTGTCTTGGCTGTGTGCTTAGGGTTGTTGTCCTTTTGGAAGGTGAACCTTTGCCCCAGTCTGAGGTCCTGAGCGCTATGGAGCAGGTTTTCATCAAGGATCTCTCTGTACTTTGCTCCATTCATTTTTGCCTAAATCCTGACTAGTCTCCCACTCCCTGCCGCTGAAATACTTCCCTACAGCATGATGCTGCCACCACCATGCTTCACCGTAGGGATGGTGCCAGGTTTGTAGAAACATCATACATCATAGCTTCCCTGTGGCTCAGTTGGTAGAGCATGGTGTTTGCAACGCCAGCATGGTGTGTGCAACGCCAGCATGGTGTGTGCAACGCCAGCATGGTGTGTGCAACGCCAGGGTTGTGGGTTCGATTCCCACGGGGGGGCAGTACCAAAAAAAAAAAATGTATGAAATGTATGCGTTCACTACTGTAACTCGCTCTGGATAAGAGCATCTGCTAAATGACTAAAATGTAAATGTAAATCTCAAGGATGATCAATGGAAACAGGATGCACCTGAGCTCAATTTCGATTCTCATAGCGAAGGGTCTGAATACTTATGCAAATAAGGTATTTCTGTTATGTTTAATACCTTTGCTAACATTTGTAACAAGTTGTTTTCGCTTTGTCATTAATGGGATTGTGTGTAGATTGCTGAGGATTTAAAAAAAATATCAATTTTAGATTAAGGCTGTAACGTAACAATGTGGAAAAAGTCAAGGGGTCTGACTACTTTCCAAAGGCACTGTATGTAATGTATAGTATATAATAACTATATTTGTACTATGATGCCCACCGGCCTCTTATGTCATGTGTGCTAAAATGTTTTAAATGGTTCTTCAATGATCAACGGAAGAGAAGTTGGATTTTGTTGGATCAAAGTTAACCTTATCACATGGAATGTGCACTGGCTCCATGATATAGGGGGAGCATATGGTTCTCGAACACTTAGATTGTCAGTAGATGTGGTTTTCTTGCAAGAGTTACATTTATTTAAAAAAAGAAAGACATTTTATATTTAAGGAGGAGCTGGGTTGAAGAGGCCTATGCTGTAATTTACTGTAATAACAGCAGAAGTGTAGGCATCATTATAACTAAGAATACACTATTTTACCTTACTTTACCTTTATCCCAGAACCCTGTTTTCTAATGTTGAATTGTACCTTAATGGTGAAAAATACAAATTGATTTAATTGTATATCTCACCAGGGGATAATCTAGTGGTTTTAAGATTCAAGCTATATTAGATCAAATCCAGACAGGAAGTATTATTTTAGCAGGTGAACTAAATCATACATTTGCTAAGCTTGACAGACGTAGTAATAAAAAAGGCACATTTAGGGAACCTCCAGAGGCTGAAAATGTTAATCTCTACAAATGGAGGACACCTGGACATTATTATTATTATAAAATACTATTCCTTTTTTTCCTCAAAGTTAGAAAAGCTATTCAAGAATTGACTACATTTTTATTTCCAGAAATGCACTCAACATTTTACTGGATTCAAAAATGTATGAAATAGTGATATCAGATCATTCTCTGGTATCATGTTTAATTACACTAGAAAATACACTTAGCAACCGTTAGGAGAATGAACAGAGTGCATCTTCTGGACACAAAATGTATTAAATACATAAACAAACAAATAACATTTTACAATTACAAATGTAGACAGAGGACAGAAAAACCAACCCCCAATATAATGTGGGATGCCTTTAAGGTGTACATTAGGGGGATGATGATGATCTCAAGGCTTTTACTTGTGACATAGTTAAATGCGCTAAAGAGGAACAATGGGTACATATTTAAGATGTGCATGCTCATCCCCAGAATCGTTTTACGTGTCTATTTTCAAAGTAGTATAAAGTTAAGAACATTATTAACTTCATAGTTTATAACAATGTGGAGGAAAATTAAACTTCTATATCATTCCCTAAAAACACAGCCTTATGGAACAATCCTTGCATAGCTTTTCAGAATTCAGATTTAGTATTTTTTTTTAAATATATATATTTTTTTTATTGGTCCACATGGAAAACTAAATGCATAGAAACCATAAATTACTTGGTAACAGGAAATGCATTGATTTCCATGATGGAATTAAAAAGCAATTTTGTCTGACCAATGTAGATAGTTTCAAATACATGCAACTTAAGTTACATTACACAATTAAATTTGAAATCTTTTGGACATCAGAGGGAATCTTATTTGAGCCAGAAAAGGACATTCATACGATATACAAAACCTTGCAGAGAGTATATCCAACTGACAATCTTTTTGAACCAAGACTGATGTTGGCACAAGATGGAGGGGAAGTTGGAGCATAAATAACCACATTACAGTTAACTAAAATGTACGCTTAATCTGGTATAAACTAATGTATAGAATTTATTATACAAGAAACAAAATTCACAAATTCTACAGCATAACTGCAGAGTTATGTCTTAAGTGTAAACTGAATAATGACTCAATAAACCATGCTTTCTGGGAATCCTAAAAAGTCCAGAAGTTATGGGCGGAGCTAGAAAGTTGGCTGTCAGAAGTATTACAATGTAAACTTACTTTTAATCTGTGTCATATTTCAAGACGTGGCATATGTCCCAATGAGCTGGACGATTCTCTTATCACTCACCCTGAAAAAACATATACTAAAAACTTGGAAATCAATCAATCCGCCATCATTAACAAAATGGAAAAATCAAATGATTTATTGAAATAGCATGGGCGACCGAGGAAAAACAAATTGGCACAATTTAAGACCAAGTGGCAAACAATAATGCAGGCACTAGGGATGGGTCTGTGAGCATGCAGGGATGGGGGTGTGAGCATGTGGGTCTGGGCAGATGAGATGTAGTCGTTGTTTGTGTGTGTCTGTAAGTTGTTCGTATGTATAAGTTTGTATCTGGAGTGAAAAAAAACTGGGTTAGGCTTAGCTAAAATGCTAGTTGTCCACAACTGTTATCCCCAATACGACAACTAGATAGAGCTGTACTGATAACCACAACCGTACAAACCATCAGTCCCGACAAACCATAATTTATCATAACACCGACCTAAAAAGAGGGATACGTATTTATACTCATGTATCTCTTTAGTATAAGCAAGAACATAGATTAAAAAGTACCCCTTTTTACACATAGCATAGCTATTTTGAAAGTAATTAAGGAAATGCATATCACTTGTACAAGTGTTGTGATTTACCGTTGTGTGAATGAGTGACTAATTTCTGTGTTATCCATGCAGGTACCATCTATCAAGCATATGAGCCCATTCTCTTCCAGTCCATTTGGAACCCTTTTGTATTCAGATGCATAGATCATGTTTTGATTGATGGCAATGACAAAGGCATCTCTAAAATAGTGTACAGGTGAGAAATGTGGCATAGAAAAATGGGTAACGCTTTACTTGACACCCAGTGTCATAACACGGTTATAACCATTGCATAATGTCATGGTGACAACTTGTCATAACCTGTCATATAATCATAACACTGTCATGAACATATATTGCGTTATTTTATGGCTGGTTATGACACCTCCATAAATGTCAAAACCCACTTTTTTTCACATTTTTTTCACTGCCAAGAAGTTTCCTTTAATTTGAAAGTTTGTTTCTTAAGTCCTTTGTTGTAATTCATTTTCTAGTCTTGTTATTTTTTTTCCATATTGCATTTTTTTGTTATTTTAACTTTATGACACTGTCAAGAAGTGTTATGACCATCCTGTGTCACTTTACTTGGACTAAGAAAATACACTTTATGACACTGTCAAGAAGCATTGTGACCGTCATAATCATACATACCCTCTTTTTGACTGATATAAGGGCATCTTGTCCTGCTCCTGAAATCTGCTCCTGCGTTCATCCCAGTGGCTGCCTTTCCTTCCAGTTCTCTGCTGCCAGTGACTGGAACGAATTGCAAAAATCGCTGAAGCTGGAGAGTTACATTTCCCTCACTAACTTTAAACATCAGCTATCAGAGCAGCTAACCGATCGCTGCAGCTGTACATAGTCCATCTGTAAATAGCCCACCCAATCTACCTACCTCATCCCCATATTGTTTTTATTTACTTTGCTGCTCTTTTGCACACCAGTATCACTACTTACACACCATCATCTACTCATCATCATCTGCTCATCTATCACTCCAGTGTTAATCTGCTAAATTGTAATTACTTTGCTATCTCATTTGCACACACTGTATATAGACTTTCTTTTTTTTCTATTGTGTTATTGACTGTACGCTTGTTTATCCCACGTGTAACTCTGTGTTGTTTCTGTCGCACTGCTTTGCTTTATCTTGGCAAGGTCACAGTTGTAAATGAGAACTTGTTCTCAACTAGCTTATCTGGTTAAATAAAGATGAAATAAAAATAAAAAACAACAGAGCATTGGGGTAGGTGCATGTCTGACATCAATGTGTCCGTAATTACAATGATCATTTAATGTGGTCAATTTAAAGAAAAAGTCTATAACAAACATACTGTTGACATGTAGGATTTGGTGTAATGGAATGTTTTGCCTTGTGTGGTAGGTTTTGTGGGTTTTGACTCTTATGTAGGTGTCATAACCAGCCCTAAAATAACGCAATATATGTCACAACAGGTCTAAATATCTCATGAAAGTTTTATGACCATGTTATGTCAACTGGTATGACATGGTTATGACCGTGTTATGATGCTTGGTGTCAAGTAAAGTGTTACTGAAAAATGTCCTAGGGCTTGATGACTGTCCTACGACAATTTTTCACATGTAGATGGACAGCATTCATATTTAAAAGTATTGATGTTTTCCAGGTCGTGCAGTGGAAGAGACAGGCTTGGTCCTTTCAGGTTGAGTGACATCACTTGGTTGACAGCCAATACAGAAAACCCGCTAGCAGTGGGTCAATATGTGAACAACTGCTCAAATGGTACAATCACATCTCTGCTCACCCATAGGAGAAATGGGGCTATAATTAGATTAAATATTTCTATACAGATATGCCTATATTTATTCTATATCATGAAGACTATTTATTTTACATAATTGTCTGTCTGCAATGTTGCAAATGCTGTGACCACTGACTATCTAAATATTCCTTTTCCTTTTTTTTGTGTGGAATTATACTCTTATCTTTCAGAGAGGGCTGCAAATGTGTGCTATCAGGAGTATGATGTGCCTGAAGCATTTCCTCTTGAACTTCGCCAGTACCTTCCCAATGTGAACTACAGACATGACACGCAAAGGCAAGAATTTAAAGGATGCTTGAAATAATGTTGGTCCCTACTTCCTACAGTATTTGTTTGATTGTGTTACTGTTGACTGCGCCCATTGCAATCTCAAAAGTTAATTTATTAATTCAGCAGCTGTGTGGTTTGATTCACTCATAAGTAATTTAGAGCAATTAACAGTAAGTGTAGGCCAGAGCTATTAATATGGATACGGCTCTGGTCTAGGCTACTGGGGTGTTTATTTAACCGTTTTATACCAGGGATAACAAACCAAGTGTTCCTGTTTGTATTCACAGCTATAAATGTATTAATACAAATGTTAATGACTTTCTGTTTTGGCTCCATTTCCAAACAGCAGCTTTTGCTGTTGTTGACTAGTGAGTAGTCTTCTGAGCCAGACTGTCTTGAACTGGCTTAGTCTCGATGTGGCATGTGGCGACGCTTTCCATTGCCTGTCCAGCATAGCCACACCGTATTACATAGGAGAAAACCTAAACGTCCCTTGTCTGTCAAGAATGTTTCATAAAATTATGTTTGAACTTACTCTGCTGTTGAGTTCTAAATCCGGCTGAGAATATCACAGCGAGATGAATGTACGATTGCTGAAATCGCTAGACTTTCCCCTTCAATATGCCATCTCTCAGGCTGGGCTCTGTCGCTCAGAGGGAGGGGAGAGCAGACAGGTGGGGGGCTTTCTGGCATTATAAGGCACTGAACCCTGCGACATTCACAGAGCGCATTGTACACAAATGTCAGTCAGAACCTGTCCAGAACCGCTTCAATTCCCTTAAATAGAAGACTTAACTTTTTAACCGCTTAGATGTTATAATAATCTCAACGGCAGATCTCAAAGTCCAATAAATAATACTTGGTTATTTTGTCTCAAATTTCAAACCAATAAGAACCAACACCACGGACAATCGGCAGAGTAAATTCAAACGTGATTTGGGACATATTAAGTTTTCTTATATGTAATAATGCGTGACTACGCTGTACAGGCAATGGAAAGCATCGCTATGGAGTCAAATCCGGTTCAAAAGTTGAAGGGGTGCGAGATGAAATCTCATTGCGTGTGCTAACAGAAGAAATGTGGTCGAGCGAGCAGAGGATGTGTCCCCCGAGTCCACAGGCCAGCCGAGAGCACAAATTAAACTTGAGAGCTTGCTAGTGTGACTTTGAGCGAGCAGAACATCATAGCCACAGATCAAAAATAAACATTTCTTAAACAATAAATATAGAATTGTAATCAAAGAAATGTGATTCAAATGTGTAACAAATACATTTTAAATCATTAAATTGTCCACCAGCAATAGTCACTTGTCATGGTCAAGTTTTCGCTCTCAATTTCTCAAGTTTCTCGCTTTTAAGTCTTGGCACCTTGGGTTTGGTTCTATATTGTGGTGCTCCGCCCTATAGTGGGCTTTGCTCCTAGTGGTTTACCCCACTGCCTAGGCAGCCAATAGCCTGACAAAATAATTATGCATGTGCTCCAGCCAATTGGAGTACAGCTCTCCCTGTATATAGGAGCGCACACCTACAGTCTTCCTATTTCCTTCAGCGAGACTGAAGATTAGTCTGAAGACTTGCATGGCAAGATAAGTCTCAAGATGATCCTGCCGCCGTTGATCCAGTGGGGTTACACCATTCAATTTCGCTGCCCCTCCACCCTTTACAGGGGTCGTGGAAATGGTGATGGCGTCACCCCAGAAGGTTACGGCTCTTAACAAGGAAATTGCAGAGCTTCTGGTGAAGGAAGCGCTAACAGTAGTTCCCCCAGAGCAGAGAAACAACTGGCTTTACTCTATTTTCTCATGCCATGGGTTTTAAAGAAGTCCGTACCCAAACTACCTTTCCGCATGCTTACAACGAGGCACCTTCTGGAGTGTATCCATCAGGGTGACTTTTTCCATGTTCCGGGGCTTCCGCGTCACAGGAAGTTTCTGTGCTTTGCTTTCCAAGGAGTGGCATTCGAGTACATGAGTGCCTTTTGGGTACGCCCAAGCTCCTCGCACCTTTTCCAAATGTGTGAAGGCGGCAATAGAGCCGCTGCGTCAACAGGGTTCTGGCGTACTTGGACGATCTGCTGGTTCTCACCCTGTCAGCAGAGCTGGCGATCGCACACATGACCCGACTGGTGACTCATCTCCACCCGTCTGGGTCTTGCAGTGAATTGGGAAAAGAGCACACCTTAGTGCTAGATGTGTTGTGTGAACCACCGTTTGAGCCTTTGGCCCAGATCTCTCTGAGAATGTTGTCTTTGAAGACTGCATCATTACTTGCCCAAGCGTGTCAGCGATCTATGCGCTCTGTCAACGCGACCTGAATGTATCGCCATCAATGGTGATCTGAGCAGGGCGGTGTTGTTTCCTAATCCGGTGGTCATTCCTGAGATTATTAAGAGCTCTTACATATTACGGACCCTAGAGCTATGGGCCTTTTTTCCTCCTCTTCATGCTAGAGAGAGAGGAACATCTCCATCTGTGTCCTGTCCCCACCTTATGTGAAGGGCACAGCAATGGTTAGGTGTTTGTGTGCTATGGTGCTGGAGCGCTTGGTCGGCCACTCTCAAAACAGCGGTTGTCTCACTGGCTCTGCGATGTCAGTGCCTTGGCCTATGAGACTAAGGGGCCCCCAGTGCCTTAGGACATTAGGGCTCACTCTACACGTCAAGTGGCGGTGACTTCTGCCCAAAATGTTTAGGGGTGCAGGGGTCAAGGATATCTGCACTGCAGCATCGTGGTTGACGCCTTCCCTTTTTATACATTTCTACTTGTTAGATAAGTCATCGGGCTGTTTCGTACAGTCTACTTGGTTTAGCTGCCTAGAGGACTTAAGCTGAAGGGGGCGAGGTGGTGGGCTGTTTTGGGCAGCTCCCCCCACTGGACAAATGGGTGATCATGGTTACATTACTTGATCTTTGGGATTTTAGGCTGGGTTTCTGTATATGCACTTTGACCTTTGCTGATGTAAAAAGGTCTTGATTGATTGATTGATTGGCTGTCTACATCCCTCATTCTCAACTCTGGACCTTGAAGCCACTAACCAGGAACTGACTTAGACCTGGGACACCAGGTGGATGCAATTAATTATCCGTTAGAACAGAAAAGCAGCAGGCTCAGGACCTCGTAGTGTAAAAGCTGAATACCCCTGGTCTACATGTTTAGTTCAATACATGATTCTCTGACCCACCAGTCTTTTTATATTTTTATTTATTAAGGATCCAGCAGCAGCTACTCTTCCTGGGCTCCAGCAACATTAAGGCAGTTATATACCATTAGAAATATTACATTTCACAACACATTAAGTGTGTGCCCTCAGGCCACTACCAAATATCTACAATACAAAATCTGTGTGTAGAGTGCGTGTGTGAGTATCTGTGCCTGTCTCTGCTGTTCCATAGGTGTGTATTTTTTAAATGTTTTTATTTATTTATGATTCTACTGCTTGCATCAGTTACCTGATGTGGAATTAGAGTTCCATGTAGTCATGGCTCTATGTAGCACTGTGCTCCTTCCATAGTCTGTTGTGGATTGTGAAGAGACCTCTGGTGGAATGTCTTGTGGGGTATGCATGGGTGTCCGAGCTGTGTGCTCGTAGTTTATATAGACAGCTTGGTGCATTCAGCATGTCAATACTTCTTAGAAAAACAAGTAGTGATGAAGTCAATATCTCCTCTACTTTGTGCCCTGAGAGATTAACATGCATTGTATTCGTGTTAGCTCTCAATGTACATTTAAGGGCCAGCCATCCTGCCCTGTTCTGAGCCAATTGTAATTTGTGGCACCTGACCACACGACTGGACAGCAGTTCATAGGGTTGTTAAGGCAAAGCAGCGCTTTATTATGGACAGACTTCTCCCCATCTTAGCTACTGTTGCATCAACATGTTGTTATCTCCACTTTCTCAACTTCCACATTATTAATTACAAGATTTAGTTGAGTTTTAGGGTTTAGTGAATGATTTGTCCCAAATACAATCCTTTTAGTTTTTGAAATATTTAGGACCAACTTATTTCTTGCCACCCATTCTAAAACTGACTGCGGCTCTAAGTGTTGCAGTCATTTCACTCGCTGTAGTAGCTTTACTCAAAGCCAGTGGCATGACAGCCAAGACATAAGACTCCTGAACATTTAATCAAATGGCTATTCCCCCCCCCCCCCCCTGCAGCTGCTACTCTCTTATCTATGCATAGTCACTTTAATAACTCTACCTACATGTACATATTACCTCGACTAACCGGTGCCCCCACACATTGAATCTGTACCGGCACCCCTGCTGCTCTTCAATTATTTGTTACTTTTATTTGTTACTTTTTTTTAGGTATTTTTCTTAACTGCAGTCTCGGTTAAGTGCTTGTAAGCATTGCACTGTAAGATATACACCGGTTGTGTTTGGCGCATGTGACAAATACACATTTATTTTATTTGACATGTAACTTTTTATCCACAATATAGCAGTGGGTGTAAAGCCATAACACATCCATTTTTACAGCAACAGACTATGATGGATAATGTCAAAGGCCGCACTAAAGTCTAACAAAACGGCTCCCACAATCTTTTTATCATACATTTCTCTCAGCCAATCATCAGTCATTTGGGTAAGGGCCGTGCATGTTGAATGTCCTTCCCTATAAGCATACTGAAGGTCTTGCCAATTTGTTTACTGTAAAATAGCATTGTATCTGGTAAAACATAATCTTTTCCAAAAGTTTACAACGGGTTGGTAACGAGCTGATTGGTTGGCTGTTTGGTAAATCTCTCTTTACTGGCTCAATCTTGGGTAGCAGATTGACTTTTGCTTCCCTCCAGGCCTGAGAACACACACTTTTTTTTGTAGGCTTAGATTGAAGATCTGGCACATAGGAGTGGCAAAAAAATTACAATGCTTGTCTTTCATAATTTGGTCAGTTATACTTGGATGTGTAGTGTCGGCGTTTGTTGCTGGCATGCCATGCCTAAGTTTGCTAATCTTGCTGATGGGGGGAAAAAAATAATTAAAGAAGTAGGCAATATCACTGGGTTTGTGATGATCTGATTCATCTGATTCAATTAATGATGGAGCTGAGTTTGACTTTTTGCCCAAAATGTAATTTAAGGTGCTCCAAAATGTGTTACTATCATTCTTTATACAATTTCTTTGTTTCATAGTATAGTTTCTTCTCTTTGTTCAGTTTAGTCACATGATTTCTCAATTTGCAGTACGTTTGCCAATTGGTTGTGCAGCCAGACTTATTTGCCATTCCTTTTTCCTCATCCCTCTCAACCATACCATTTTTCAATTCCTCATCAATCCGCGAGGATTTACATTTTTACAGTAATTTACTTCATGGGTGGATGCTTATTAGTGACTGGAATAGGCAATTTCATAAATGTGTCAAGTGCAGTGTCTGGTTGCTCCTCATTACACACCACAGACCAGCAAATATTCCTTACATCATCACGAAACTAATTGTATGACCTCATATACACTATATCAGGCCCAGCCTTTGGTACTTTGGTTTTCCTAGATATGGCTACTATATTGTGATCACTACATCCAATGGATTTGTAAAGCAAATTTCTGTAGCATTAGTAAAGATGTGACCAATACATGATTTCATTCCTGTGCTGTTTGTAAATACCCTGGTAGGTTGACTGATAACCTGAACCAGGTTGCAGGCACTGGTTACAGTTTGAAGCTTTCTCTTGATTGGGCAGCTTGATGAAAGCCAGTCAATATTAAGGTCACCCAGAAAATATACCTCTGTTGATATCACATACATTGTCAAGCATTTCACACATATTATCCAGATACTGACTGTTAACACTTGGTGGTCTATAGCAGCTTCCCACAAGAATGGGCTTTAGGTGAGGCAGATGAACCTGTAGCCATACTATTTCAAAAGTATTTAACATGAGATCCGCTCTGAGCTTCACAGGAATGTGGCTCTGAATATAGACTTCAACAACGCCCCCATTGGCATTTGTCTTTTCTTTTAGATGTTATAACCATGTATTTCAACCAGTGTATTATCTAAGTGTGTTTCAGAGAGTCAGAATATGAATGTCATCTGTTACTAGCAAGTTATTTATTTCATGAACCTTGTTTCTTAGGCTACATATGTTAATGTAAGGTATTTTTAGCACTTTTCTGGGATGCCTGATTTTTGTTAATCGCTTTACTGGGAAACTTAGACATGACAATGTTATTCATGTTTGAGCTGATAGTACAGGGTGAGAAACACAGTGGACTTCCTACTAGGGCACACCGCCTCAGTGCTAACAGTATAATTCTGGTTCATAGGCACATGATTGCTGTATACAATAGTTGTAGGCTCGACAGGCATTCAGGGGAGTTAGAGGGACATAAATGAGATGACTTACATTGTGACTGCCAACACCCCTGGGATAATGTAAATCTGCTGCAGCATTACGACAAGTCAGCTACACAATGGTAGGGAGTTGGGCTTGGGTCATTGATAAATTGTCTCAATGCAGCCTTGAAATTCGTGGACAGTTCAGTTCAGGAGCCAAGATGATTTGGATGGACTCCGTCATTCCTGTAGAGCATGTTCGGTTTCCAGAAGTTGTCAAAGTTATTTATAAAAGCTATTCCAACAGAGCTACAGTAATCTTTTAGCCAGGTATGTAATGCCAGTAGCCTGCTGAATCTTTCATAACCACGGCCCAACGATGGTACCCAAAATGTGCCACTTTTTGGAATCTTTCAGAGCTAGAATCAGTTCTTTAAAATCCATTTTCAGCAGTTCCGAGCTAGCCCTCCTGATGTCGTTTGACCCCACATGGACTACGACAGCGTCAGCACCCAGCAGCTGACGTAGAACACTTGGAAGCTGCCTTGTAACATCATGTACTCGTTCTCCAGGATAGCACAGGGGTTTTGCCCCAGGAACCAAGATGTTTCTTACCATAGAGCTGCCAATGACGACAGCTGGTGCAACGGCTGATGAGGTCCGGCCGTTCTTTCGCCTCAAGTGATTTCGCAAACCCCTCAAGGACCAAAGGGTGGTGGGGCCCGATGGACCTGAGCCAGCTGTAGTATCCATTGTGGATGATGGATGGGCCAGACTCTTAGTCTCACTGTCCCATGAGGGGGGAAAGCTCTGAGGATCTGAACACGAGGTAGAAGCCACCGAAGAGAGAGAAACAGAACAGAGGACTAAGGCGCAGGTACCTCCGGATCCAATCTCGATTTGGAAGCCCCCAGGGAATAAGGCGCCGGAACCTCCTGGATCCAGGGCGGCAAAGGCAAGAAGGCCCCGTTTTCTGTTTTCAACTTCCATGGTGAGTGACATATCTCCATGGCTGGGAGGTAAGATCGAGAACAGGAACATCCACTAAGTCACCAGGAGCATCCTCCTAAATCCATTCTCCAGGGAAGGCAGAGACTCTCCGGGGAGGGATTCCTGCGGAGTACCGGCCAGTCGGCTGTGGAGAGCCGACACTTTGATTAGGTGTGGCGAGTTGAGTGAGGACACAGTAGTTGTTAGTCTATTGGACTACATTCTAGTACTTGTTGGCAGCCACAGCTGGGTCTTACCTTTTTTTCACAAGGGAATTGTTGGGACCGGCAAGGAGTACAGCCATCTAGCTCTATGATTTCAGGCTGATGGGGGGTGGGCTTAAAGGCAGGTAAGTGTCTAGAAACCTTAGATTGTCCATCACTCCAGTGAATGTGGCCAAACTAACAAATTCCTGCCCTTGGCCAATCCAGTGTTGTGATTGGCTATTATTTGGCCTGCAATCCATTGTGTGATTGGTTGAGCCTTCTTGTTTGTGTGCCTTCAAACAGATGCACTGCAGAGCCGTCTGTTTAGCTCAGACTAAGGTTTAGCTAGGTAGCCTGCTTGAGCAGTAACCTCCAAACATATTGGGAAATAAATTAAAATAGGTATACTATACCTTAAGTTGAGTGGAATCTACTCGCTAGAGTAAGTTAGCTAATTACTCCTTAGCCAGCAACATTCGTCTGTAAAACGAAAAGCAGACAGTCAGCTCTAGCAAACACCATAAAATGAGTCCACTAATTGAAGGCAGGATCCAATATTTAGCGTATTAAGCCCAAGGACACAGCATAAATGGGGATTTAGAATTATATGAAGACAAAGGGGAGAACCTGCTGCAGTTCATACAGTACTTAAACAGTCCAAAATAATAGAAACTGACATGAATATGATAAACCAGCTAAACATGTCAGAATCTGCTTTATTTGCCCAGTACATTTGCATGTACAGTAATTTGACTCTGTGAAATGGTACTGTCACAATAAGCAGACAAAATATATAGATGCAGAATTTCCATCCTGCATGCTTCCTTGCCCTGGAGTCGTGCAGGACCTTGGAGTGCAGATGTTAGCCAATGACCATCTCAGCAGACCGGACAATCCATTGCAGTGATTCAGGAGGTGAGGATGGACTCTTGTTTAGAACTGAATCATCACACACAGCATTCGGTTCTGCTCACTCAGTCACACGTGCAAGCTCTCAAGTTTAATTTGCATTCACCACGCTGGCCTGCGGGACCTGTCCTCTTCTCACTCTACCACTTTTCTTTTTCGACTATTTGCTCACGCAATGTTTAATCTTGGTCGCGCGGTCTATCTCGCGCCCGATCTACGTTTGAATCGGCTGTGACTCATAACATAGCCACATCTGGACTAGCGCTGGCTCAGCTTGCATTGGCCAAAGCAAGTCTTAACTAGAGAGTGACAACAGCTTCTTTCTTCTCCTCCAGGCCTTTACGATGTGTGGTCCTTGTAGCGTTAAGAGACATCCGTCCAGGGGAGGAACTCTTTTCTAACTACTTCACCATTGTGCATTAGGTCACATTTTAAAACTGGTACTACCTGAACTTGTTCAAGAAGAAACACTTGGCTACAGTGTGCCTTAGTGCACACAACCCAGGTCTAAGATTTTTTGAACACGTAAGATTATGAAAAGTACTTATTCAACTAGTCAAGTGAAAGCCCCTCTGAAGAACTGTGGCCAGATGATTCTGTGTAGCCTATGAGAGAAGGACAACGAAAGAGACTGAAGGAAGAATGGAGAACATGAAACTGAGAAGACCATATTCATAAGAACATTTTCCTTTATTTCTGCATCTGTACACACGATTTGTCTGGAACAAAACATAAAATATTCAACGAAAGAGTGTACAGTTTTATGAACAATAAACTTTACTTTTGAATGATGATTAAATCCTGTCTTGTCTACTTTACACTATAGTCTTAACCCCAATTGAACGGTCAACCTTCAACTTCACTGTGGTAAGTCAAATACACTATATTTACAAAAGTATGTGGACACCCCTTCAAATTAGTGGATTCGGCTATTTCAGCCTCACTCGTTGCTGAAAGGTATATTAAAAACCAGCACACAGCCATGCACTCTCCATAGACACACATTGGCAGTAGAATAGCCTTACTGAAGAGCTCAGTGACTTTCAACGTGGCACTGTCATAGGATGCTACCTTTCCAACAAAGCAGTGCATAACATTTCTGCCCTGCTAGAGCTGCCCCGGTCAACTGTAAGTGCTGTTATTGTGAAGTGGAAACATCTAGGAGCAATAACTGCTCAGCAGCGAAGTAGGTCACGCAAGCTCACAGAACTGCACTGCTGAAGCGCGTAAAAAAATCGTCTGTCCTCGGTTGCAACACTCCCTACCGAGTTCTGAAAGCAACGTCAGCACAATAACTTAGTTGGGAGATTCATGAAATGGGTTTTCATGGCCGAGCAGCCACTGACAAGCCTAAGATCACCATGCGCAATGCCAAGCGTCGGCTGGAGTGGTGTAAAGCTTGCCGCCGTTGGACTCAGGAGCAGTGGAAACGCATTCTCTGACGTGATGAATCCCGCTTCACCATCTGGCAGTCGGAAGGATGAATCTGGGTTTGGTGGATACCAGGAGAACACTACCTGACAATGCATAGTGCCAACTGGAAAGTTTGGTAGCAAGTCCTCGCAGCAATGTTCTAACATCTAGTGGAAAGCCTTCCCAGAAGAGTGGAGGCTGTTATAATAGCAAAAGGACCAACTCCATATAAATACCCATGATTGTGGAATGAGATGTTCGACAAGCAGGTGTCCACATACTTTTGGTCATGTAGTGTATTACAAAAGGACACACATTTTTCTGTACAGACAGAGGGAGAGGTCAAATATACACATTGAAGAAAAATGGTTACCACTAAATACTCTTCAACCTTTTACTTTAAATACAAACATACATTTGTTTTTCTAAAGCTCTGCAAAAAAAAGTATTTGCTCCTCAGAGTAGGGAGAAAATAACTGCACAACCTGTTACCCAATTGAGCATGTTTTTGTATGTCAAAATCAATGGTGTAGATGCACTGAGTATACAAAACATTAAGGACACCTGCTCTTTCCATGACAGACTGACCAGGCGAAAGCTATGATCATTTGTAAGCGTTTCACTGCATGTGACACAAAAAAAATTATTTTATTGATGTCACTTGTTAAATACACTTCAAACAGTGTAGATGAATGGGAGGAGACAGGTTAAAAAATACATTTTAAGCCGAGACAATTGAGACATGGATTGGGTATGTACAGTCATGGCCAAAAGTTGAGAATGACACAAATATTAATTTTCAAAGTCTGCTGCCTCAGTTTGTATGGTGGCAATTTGCATATACTCCAGAATGTTATGAAGAGTGATCGGATGAATTGCAATTAATTGCAAAGTCCCTCTTTGCCATGCAAAATGAACTGAATCTCCCCGAAAAACATTTCCACTGCATTTCAGCCCTGCCACAAAAGGACCAGCTGACATGTCAGTGATTCTCTCGTTAACACAGGTGTGAGTGTTGACGAGGACAAGGCTGGAGATCACTCTGTCATGCTGATTGAGTTCGAATAACAGACTGGAAGCTTCAAAAGGAGGGTGGTGCTTGGAATCATTGTTCTTCCTCTGTCATCTATGGTTACCTGCAAGGAAACACGTGCCGTCATCATTGCTTTGCACAAAAAGTGCTTCACAGGCAAGGATATTGCTGCCAGTAAGATTGCACCTAAATCAACCATTTATCAGATCATCAAGAACTTCAAGGAGAGCGGTTAAATTGTTGTGAAGAAGGCTTCAGGGCGCCCAAGAAAGTTCAGCAAGCTCCAGGACCTTCTCCTAAAGTTGATTCAGCTGCGGGATCAGGGCACCACCAGTACAGAGCTTGCTCAGGAATGGCAGCAGGCAGGTGTGAGTTCATCTGCACGCACAGTGAGGCGAAGACTTTTGGAGGATGGCCTGGTGTCAAGAAGGGCAGCAAAGAAGCCACTTCTCCAGGAAAAACATCAGGGACAGACTGATATTCTGCAAGAGGTACAGGGATTGGACTGCTGAGGACTGGGGTAAAGTCATTTTCTCTAATGAATCCCCTTTCTGATTGTTTGGGGCATCCAGAAAAAAGCTTGTCCGGAGAAGACAAGGTGAGCGCTACCATCAGTCCTGTGTCATGCCAACAGTAAAGCATCCTGAGACCATTCATGTGTGAAGTTGCTTCTCAGCCAAGGGAGTGGGCTCACTCACAATTTTGCCTAAGAACACAGCCATGAATAAAGAATAGTACTAACACATCCTCAGAGAGCAACTTCTCCCAACCATCCAGGAACAGTTTGGTGACAATGCCTTTTCCAGCATGATGGAGCACCTTGCCATAAGGCAAAAGTGATAACTAAGTGGCTCGGGGAACAAACCATCAATATTTTGGGTCCACGGCCAGGAAACTCCCCAGACCTTAATCCCATTGAGAACTTGTGGTCAATCCTCGAGGCGGGTGGACAAACAAAACCCCACATATTCTGACAAAAGCCAAGCATTGATTATGCAAGAATGGGCTGCCTTCAGTCAGGATGTGGCCCAGAAGTTAATTGACAGCATGCCAGGGCGGATTGCAGAGGTCTTGAAAAAGAAGGGTCAACACTGCAAATATTGACTCTTTGCATCAACTTCATGTAATTGTTAATAAAAGCCTGACACTTATGAAATGCTTGTAATTTTACTTCAGTATTCCATAGTAACATCTGACAAAAATATCTGAAGACACTGAGGCAGCAGACTTTGAAAATTAATGTGTCATTCTCAACATTTAGCCACGACTGTATGTGTGCCATGAATGGGCAATACAAAGTATTTAACTGCCTTTTAACGGGGTATGGTAGTAGGTGCCAGGTGCACCGGTTTGTGGCAAGAACTGCAACACTGCTGGGTTTTTCCACAGTTTCCTGTGTGTAACAAGAATGGTCCACCACCCAAAAGACATCCATCCAACTTGACAACTGTGGGAAGCATTGGAGTCAACATCGGCCAGTATCCCTGTGGAACGCTTTTGCGTTCTGAGGGCAAGGAGTGGGGGGTGCAACTGAATATTAGGACCGTATTCCTAATGTTTGGTATGCTCAGTGTATACATCCTTCAAGTAAGTACATCGGGGAAAAACAATAAGTTACAAATGAATGGAAAGACGACTCCATGGGGAGGTACAAAAACAAACACTCAAAAGTTACTTTCCTGCAAAGTCCACCATCATCCTCACTCAAATCATTAAACATGCCTGTATTCACACAACTGGATGTCAACCAACACAGCAACAAGTCGTAATCCTAGACAAACCAAACACTCAGCTTGAACAAACTGTTTTTCCTGCAGGTTGTGATACTAAGCACTTACTTCAATGACATTCGCTTCCCTCAACACGTTAAATAGACAAGCAAAGACTCAAGGCTGTCTAGTACATTTTAATACTGCATACACCACTACTGCCATAGATCCATAGCTAGCTCCCTAAGGACTTATCGCATACACTGCTAGTTATATTTATGAGACAGTGAAATGACCCCAAGTCCAGTCTGGGCACTGTACAGCGCAGGTCTATCAGATGCTCTTCAATTAATACATAAATAATAGAAAAATTACAAAGTGGTTTAATACGGTTTATGCATCGAATAACTTTGAGTACTCATCTGTGTCTGTGGGACTGAGTATATTGATTAGAATTTCCATGACAGTAGACAGGGTTACAATTCCACGGAGAGGAAGGTTTACATATCTTAACACATTTAAAAATTATTGCCTTGTAAAGAGGGAAGCAACACAGTACATTTGACTTCCAATAGAGTACCACATTAGGAGTCATAATACCCATAAAACCTGGAGGTCAAACAGGGAAATGGTTCCAATTGTTTTCCACCATTCATTTTTTCCCATATGGGATTTTAGAAACACTTAAAATAAGGGCTGTGTTTCGTGTAGGCTTACCCTGGCGTGACATTTTGATAACTGTGTAAATCTCTCTAGGACAAGGTGACATCAGTATATTAGCCTTTTTATCTCTCCCCAAAATGAAATGCTAATTAGCTGTTAAAGAACTACAAATGCCATGATTATCTGGACGAGACTGCTGAATCGAGGCAAGGCTAAGAATCTCTGGATTAACTATCCAATGTGGGCTAAATGTAGCAATTAATAAATTGGCTTCAGATCTTTAAAATTTGACAATTATGTGAATTGTCTTGTGCAAGTTTTAAATTGACACAATACCTGTTAGCAAAGGTGTCGGCTAGAGATGACGTGCGGGTGCTTGCATGGATGTAGTTTTGCATGTCTACTTTGATGCTAATTAGCATTCAAATCAGTAAATAGAGCCTCTCTCAGACAAGTCACCTTGTCTGAGAGAGATTTAAACGGTTATCAAAATGACACACCGGGGTTAGCCTACATGAAACACAGACCTTATTTTAAGTGTTGCTAAAATCCCCTGTGAGAAAAATGAAATGGTGGGAAACAATTTGAACAAGTTCCCTGTTTGACCTTTAGGTTTTATGGGTATTATGACACCTCCACTGTGGGGCTCTATAGGGTTCAAGGGTGAGCACAGACAAGGCCCATAGTGATTAAGTCAAAGGAAAAGATGAAACTAAATCTGGTTTTACGCATTATGGGCTGGTTAATAAATTGTGTGTGGTAAATCAGGAAACTTTGGGAGCCCTAGAGATGTTTGCACTTCAGCCAACCATAACTTCACAACCAGCATCTATAATTTCAATTGAAAACAAGTCAAACCTTTGCTAATAACCTCAAACACTCACATTGAGTTGCTCATCATTTTCAGATGCCCTTAACGCTATTCAAGTACTTAAAACCACCAAGACATTCTATCACGTCCATCCCAAGTGAGTTGAAATGATGCATAGATAAATGAAGTTGACTGAATGCTGGCCAACAGCACATCTTGACACACAGGTACAGATGGGGCAGAGGAGTAATAGTGACATTCACAGCAGCAATGTAAACCCCCAGGATTTGCATAATTGATATTTAAGAGAGGGGGTATTCAACTCCCAAACAAGTCTTTTCACTACTTATGAAAAGTATAGCTTGCTGGATATAAGATACATGCATTGTTTTAACTTAAAAATAACAATCATGTCAAATATAACTACTATAGCGCATTTAAAACTAAACAGCTGATTGTGCCCACATCTGCTTACAAAGCATTTTCAGATTAACAAAGAAGCTTATGTTGAGGACCATGTTGCAGTCCAATGTTTAAATACCCAGGCCACCCTGGGATATTTCCATCTAATGAAATTCTGGGAAGGAGAGAAAAAATATTTTAAAAACAAGCAAATAAAAGAATATACATTCTCTTTATTTACAGTATATTTGGCGGCGCACAATTGGCCCAGCGTCGTCTGGGTTTGGCCAGGGTAGGCGGTCATTGTAAATAACAATTTGTTCTTAACTGACTTGCCTAGTTAAATAAAAAAAGGTTACACATACAGAGGCAAACATTAACAAAAAAAGTGTTTTGCACATGGATGACAAGTAGTACATCTGTACAAAATATACAAAACCTGGGGACCCTCTTACAAAATGCTACATTTAGGGCCAGGTCGTTGGTACCTGTAAACACTGGGAAAGTAGCAATGGTGAGAGAATGCTGCTCATACAGCCACCGAGGAAGAGAACTAGTCAGATGTAGTGGTGAGTTTCACCAACACTTGAAGGATAATGCTCTGATGTGGAACAGACCCCCAAAAGCACAAATCTCCCACCAGTAGTTCCGTTCCCACAGTATTCGGACACAGATGGGCATTTCCCAAAATTCCGGACGGAAAAATAAATGGCTATATTCAATATATATTTTTTTTCTGTACAAGACGACATCACTGATGTCATAGTAAAAAAAACATATGTATATCATATAAACTGAGTGTACGAACATGCTCTTTCCATGACAGACTGAACAGGTAAATACAAGTGAAAGCTATGATCCCTTATTGATGTCACCTGTTAAATCCTCTTCAAAATCAGTGTAGATTAAAGGGAGGAGAATGGTTAAAGGACTTTTAAGCCTTGAGACATGGATTGTGTATGTGCGCCATTCAGACAGTGAAGGGGCAAGACAAAAGATTTAAGTGCCTTTGAACGGGGTATGGTAGTAGCTGCCATGTGCACGGGTTTGAGTGTGTCAAGAACTGCAACGCTGCTACGTTTTTCAACCTCAACAGTTTCCAGTATGTATCAAGAATGGTCCACCACCCAAAGGACATCCAGCCAACTTGACACAACTGTGGAAAGCAACATGGGCCAGGATCCCTGTGGAATGCTTGACACCTTGTAAAGTCCATGCCCTGAAGAATTGAGGCTGTTCAGAGGGCAAACGGGGGTGCAACTCAATATTAGAAAGCATTCTTAATGTTTTGCACACACACACATACATACACCGCTCAAAAGTTCAGGGTCACTTAAGAATGTCCTTGTTTATGAAAGAAAATCACATTAAAATAATAATCAAATTGATCAGAAATACAGTGCAGACATTGTTAATGTTGCAAATGACTATCATAGCTGGAAGCGGCAGATTTTTAATGGAATAGCTACTTAGGCATACAGAGTCCCATTATCAGCAACCATCACTCCTGTGTTTCAATGGCACGTTGTGTTAGCTAATCCAAGTTTATAATTTTGAAAGGATAATTGATTATTAGAAAACCCTTTTGCAAATGTTCTGTGAAGGGAGTAGTACACAGCATTGTACGAGATCTTCAGTTTCTTGGCAATTTCTCGCATGGAATAGCCTTCATTTCTCAGAACAAGAATAGACTGACGAGTTTCAGAAGAAAGTTCTTTGTTTCTGGCCATTTTGAGCCTGTATTCGAACCCACAAATGCTGATGCTCCAGATACTCAACTAGTCTAAAAGAAGGCCAGTTTTATCGCTTCTTTAATCAGAACAGTTTTCAGCTGTGCTAACATAATTGCAAAAGGGTTTTCTAATGATCAATTAGCCTTTTAAAATGATAAACTTAAATTAGCTAACACAACGTGCCATTGGAATACAGGAGTGATGGTTGCTACAGGAGTGATAATGGTGGAATACAGGAGTGATAATGGGCCTCTGTACACCTATGTAGATATTCCATAAAAAATGTGCTGTTTCCAGCTACAAAAGTAATTTACAACATTAACAATGTCTACACTGTATTTCTGATCAATTTACATTTACGTCATTTAGCAGACGCTCTTATCCAGAGCGACATACAAATTTGATGTCATTTTAATAGACAAAAAAAGTGATTTTCTTTCAAAAACAAGGACCCCAAACCTTTAGAAAATAAATATAATCTCCAATGAACAAATATGTACACAGATGATGGTGGGCTCCACCATAAAGTAGGGAAGGAGAAGTGGTGTGACGTGGCGCAGCCGTTCACACACGGTTACCTAGCAACCATTCACTCCGACTGTAGGGCTGTGTGCGGTTGGTACTGGTGTCATGTGTGTGCATGGTCGTGTTCCGATGTAGCCGTTGGCCTCGTCGGTCACTAGGTTGCCAAAGTCTGTCACCGACACTGCCATCTTGGTGCTCGTGATAGGACGCGGGCGTGCCTCATAATCCAGACCCACATTTTCTACAGTGGTCTCGGGCAAGCTCATTTTGAGGCGCTTGGAGGGGGGTCTGTCGTAGTCGTCCGTGCAGGAGGCCAACTGGCCCAGGTCGGAGTGGTAGAAGCCGGCGTCCAGCAGGTTGATGCAGTCGGGGTCTCCTGCGCCGTTGGGGATGAATCCCAGGGACTCGTCATGGCTCAGGGAGCCCCGGTGGAGGCCCTCTAACGGGGGGAAGCTGTAGGACTCCAGGCAGCCCACGTCAGACGGGTTACATACAGACGCCACACTGCTGGTCAACGCTGGAGTGAGGGGGAGGAGAAGCAAATTCAGAGACTTGGAATTAACCTTCACTGTGTCTAAACAGACATTGTCCTTCATCAGAAATACTGCATCATAGCTACAGCCAGGAGTTTTTGGTGTCCATGTGACCTACTAGGAAAACATGCTAGGGACCTAGGTTTTCCTTGTTCAAGCAACATGGTCAGGACCCTTATCATAGCGGATGAGCTTGAAGATCAGGAGCCATATGTATCAAGCATCTTAGAGTAGAAGTGCAGATTTAACATCAGTTTCACTTTTATATCATAATGAATAACATTACACGGACAGGAGGGCCCTGATCCTCGATTAGTAAGCTTCTCAGAGTAGGAGTTCTATGTATGACCCCAGATGTATACAGAGAATAAAAAATAAATACATTTAAAAAAAAAAAATCACTGCTTAAATGTTACAGCCTAATGCTCCAAGCGGCTACCACTGCTAATCGCATTCTTCACTCTATCCATCAAAATTCATGTGGAGTTCACAAGCCTCATCTCTCGTCTGCTCCGATTTCTCGGTCCTGGCCCTACTCACCAGAAAGGTCGCTGGCCGTGATAGAGTTAAGGAGGTTGAGCTGGTGCTCTGCCGAGTACTCCATCCGACCTCCACTGCTACTGGAGCACACAGAAGCCGAGCCGTCTACCACCAAGCCTTCAGCCTCATCCACCAGCCTGTCCATCAGATCTCTACAGGGAGGGTAGGAACAAACAAATAGGAGATTTTTCTGTGAATAAAACAGTATCGTGTTCATCAAAATGTTGAAATGTGAGTAAAATAGGGAGGGACACACCAAATTATCAATGGAATCCTTACATTTATGAAATAAAAAAAGTGTGATTAGTTAAATCTTTCTCTTAAATATAGACCTCTCCCCCAATAACAGTTTTCCACTGGAGAGAATGCACAATGGCCTTGTATATCATCTCAGGTCCTTTAGTTGTGATACAAACGTTGGGCTATATATCTTGATTTTTAATACATTCTACGGCTGCATGATGCGACTAACGATGATTTGAAAAAAATTCACACGAAAGGCATGAGCTCTGCTTTGTTTTTGCGCAGGCTGTACACACATCAGTCTCTCATTCACAATTTGACAAGCACTTGATAATTCCTTGAACTTCCCGTCTGAATTCCCTTGTGTGGCCATAACCCCCTTAAAAAAAAAAAAGAACTCTATGCCTTTAGTGGCCAGTGGCAGTTGTGCCCTTGGGCTGAATTAAATAATTATAATTCCCTTCTCCCTGCTGCACCTTTCACTCACATGGCTCTGTCACATGATCGGGTCTCTCACAGGCTACAAGTGAAGACAGACAGACATCAGGGACGCAAGTGCGCTCATCCTTAACGTTTCCGAAGCACATATATTGAAGATATTGGAAGAAATGTCCACATTTACTTTGTCAGCCAACAAGATGAGTAGCCTATCGAACAGCAAAAGCATTAGCCCATGTCAATCTACCATGTCCAATAGTACAAAAGTTGACCTATTCTATGCGATAAATAAATAAGCAACAGATTAGAACATTTATCTTAAAATGTTGATAGCCTAATTTATTTCTTCACATTATAAGCGCAGCAATACGCACATGGCAGTAGGCTATAAGCGCGAATGTTCCATTAGCAGGAAAACCACATTCTCAAAAGTGACCACAAATGCAATTATGCATGTCATGCTTTTATTTTAAAGGTGCATTTGTATGGTGAAAATTATCTTCCCCAAACTTGAAACTCACTCGCTGCGTATGTATGCCATTTAATCTGCTTTACAACGGGTGTAGAGCCTAATGTTCTTAATTTTAAGAAGTTATTTGGTCACTTTAGTTGTGATACAAACCTTATCAAAACATTATAGGCCTATGTGCTAGGCTACATGTGGTGTGTGACTATGATTCGAAAAAGTCGCTAAAAAAGCATGCCCTGTTTGATGCCCAGCTTAAGGCATTCACAAGTGATAGGCTAATATTGTCACCCATCACACTATTCCTGATTTAATCTCGTCTTTACATATACTAAATAATACATGAGATTTATTTTGATTAAAAAAATGGACCATTCATTATCATACATCTGTCTCGATTTAAGCACTAAAATAGCAAATGGAGGCTGCTTTTCCTGTGGCACATTTTCATGCCAGCCAGGTAGGCTATACTCCTGTTTGTGAATATAAGCAATGTGCTTAATATTAGGAAAGTTGAGAAATAAATATAGTAGGTCTAGCCTATAGAAAGCTGATGGGATCTTCCTATTTTTAAGAGAGGCCATCACTCTGATGTTTGATCGGGTTCAAGTCAGATCAGGCTAGGCCACTCAAGCACATTCAGAGACTTGTCCAAAGGCCACTCCTGCATTGTCTTGGCTGTGTGTGTGCTTAGTGTCGTTTTCCTGTTGGAAGGTGAACCTTCGCCCCAGTCTCAGGTCCTGAGCGCTCTGGAGCAGGTTGTCATCAAGAATATCTCTGTACTTTGCTCTGTTCATCTTTCCCTCAAGCCTGACTAATCTCCCAGTCCCTACCGCTCGAAAACATCCCCACAGTATGATGCTGCCACCACTATGCTTCACCGTAGGGATGGTATTGGCCAGGTGATGAGCGGTGCCTAGTTTCCTCCAGACGTGACGCTTGTCATTCAGGCCAAAGAGTTCAATTTTGGTTTAATCAGAATCTTGTTTCTCATGGTCAGAGTCCTTTAGGTGCCTTTTGGCAAACTCCAAGCGGCTGTCATGTGCCTTTTACTGAGAAATGGATTCCATCTGGCCACTCTACAATAAAAGCCTAATTGGTGGAGCGCTGCAGAGATGGTTGTCCTTCTGAAAGGTTCTCCCATCTCCACAGAGGGACTCTGGAGCTCTGTCAGAGTGACCATCGGGTTCTTGGTCACCTCCCTGACCAAGGCTCTTCTTCCCCGATTGCCCAGTTTGGCTGGGTGGACAGCTCTAGGAAGAGTCTTGGTGGTTCCAAACTTCTTCCAGTTAAGAATGGAGGCGGCCACTGTGTTCTTGGGGACCTTCAATGCTGCAGACATTTTTTGGTACCCTTCTCCAGATCTGTGCCTCGACACAATCCTGTCTCGGAGCTCTATGGACAATTCCTTCAAACTCATGGCTTGGTTTTTGCTCAGACATGCACTGTCAACTGTGGGACCTTCTAAAGACAGGTGTGTGCCTTTCCAAATCATGTCCAATCAATAGAATTTACCACAGGTGGACTTCTATCAAGTTGTAGAAACATCAAGGATGAGCAATGGAAACAGGATATACCGGAGCTCAATTTGGAGTCTCATAGCAAAGGGTCTGAATACTTATGTAAATAAAAGACATCTGGTTTTTATTTTTAATACATTTGCAAAAGTTTCTAATAACCTATTTTCACTTTAAAATGATGGGGTATTGGGTGTAGATTGATGATTTTTTTAAATCCATTTTAGAATATAACTAACGTAACAAATGTGGAAAAAGGGAAGGAGTGAATGCACTGTACGGTATGACTTTACTCGTATAGAAACGGTGGATGGAAATGTGGTTAGTGAATGAATGCGTCTTGAATTTGGTGAAAAAAAATAAAAATGTAATTGCTAATTTGCTACGTGAGGCTTATTTGACCAAATAGAAGTTTCGTAATTTACCTTTATTCCAACAGGGAAGTCATATTGAGACTAGTCTCTTACAAATGAGCCCTGCACATTACAAAAACATGCACATGCAACAGGCAAGTACATATAATGGTTAGGTTCTTACGATTGCACCGATATAAGTGGCATTTTGGCAACTTCCCCAAAGACAACTTTATATCGGAGTTGTGCCTGTTGTCACAGAGATAGAGGACTCATCGTGGATATAACCCGTTTTAGCATGGACATTACTTTAAAATGCTGGAAGCCCTCAATGGCAGTCACTGGGTGGTGAATGCTATGAGTTTGGAGCAAATCAGCCAATTAAGAAGAAAATGTACTACTTTAAAATGGAGATTGCCTCAATGGGACTGCCCATGCTTTCACAGACGCTATTTTGGCAAAGATGAGTCCTCGATCAATCTCTATGGCCTGTTGTTCACATGCATATCCGACCTCTCATTAGCTAAAATGGTCCCACCTGACCTCGCCTCCTCCCGTCTGCCTTCTATCTTTGAGGACATACATTTCCATAGTCACTATAATAGACAATCTTTGCTGCAGCACACTGGGCAGCTGTGATCTGAAGATTTGATTACTGCTAGCCGTGATTAGACTGTGCCAGACAGTGGTCCCGTGTGTGCAGGATTGAAATGTGCGTGACCCTACCAAATTCACAAAGAAATGTGACTTATAGATCTGTCATCAATTGGTAGAGCCATTCCGTTTGCTATTTCTATGCTTCTCGTTCTTAAAAAAAAGCAGCAATCTGCAATTGCTACATCCATTTTTCTTTTAAAATTAATTATATATAGCCACTGATTCTTGAGTAGAACTTAAAATGACTCATGAGCTTAGTTTTTTATAACTAACCCAAGAGAGTAGGGCTGTCCCCAATTAAATCAACTAGTCGATTGTTTGGTGGTTAGGCTGTTGGTCGACCGAGATTGTGTGTTACTGCTCGACTAAACCACACACACACCACCCCCTCTCGGAAAGTTTAAGACCCGTGACTTTTTCCACATTTTGTAAGCAAAAACCAACCCATGAGGTCGAAGGAATTGTCAGTAGAGCTCCGAGACAGGATTGTGTTGAAGCACAGATCTGGGGAAGGGTGCCAAAACATTTCTGCAGCATTTAAGGTCCCCAAGAACACAGTGGCCTCCATCATTCTTAAAAGGGAATATAACACTTTAGGAAGTAAATCTAAGCAAAAGAGATGTATTCAATCCACTAATACAAAAAAAATCTTTATAATTAGTATTTTGATTGTCGACAAGGTTTATTTGAGCTATGGTCAGCGCCATTTTTAATTGCCATAGTAACAACTAACGCCAGTTCGTCACTGGCAGGAATCAAATTGTCTGTGGTATTGAGTTTTTGAAAAAGCCAAGATGGCGTCGCTGTGAGGGGGAGTGTTTTCTCACTCTTCAAAGCAACATTGAGGGTTAGGTGGTTAACAGTCTAATATTGGCTCTCAATGTTGAAAGAAACTAACTATAACTTGTTTTAGGGACATAGGATAAATTTAGAGTTTGTTTTTGTCAAGTTGAATGGGAAGAACACGACAGAAAGACAATAGTAGACGGAATATTCAAGTCTCACAGAAGACAGCAGACATGCTAGCTAGCCACAACGAGAACCAGAGTAGCATAGATACACAAGAAGCCACAAACTCAAGCAAGAGAAAGAACAAAACTGACCAGGATGAAATCCTTGCAACCTCTTTACCTCAGACCCCAATTAAAAATCCACTGGTGAAAAAAATGAAAGATGACATTTCCATGTCTGAACTTTTCTCTGCAATCCAGTCCGTCGACTAAACAAGATGCCACACTCTCCAGTGTCCATCATAGAGCGGGCTACCGAAGAAACATCAAAGAAGATCGATAATTTGTCAGAAACTGTCAGTCAGCTACACAAAATTGTGAGAGAGAACAAGGAAAAGATAACGTTCCTAGAGAATGAGTTGAAATTGCAATCCCAAAATACTGAGCTGTGGGTGGAATCTGAAAATCCAAGGTGTAAAAGAGGTAGAGGGAGAGGATATTAGGGAAGCAGTCATTAATATCCTGGGAAAGGTGGCTCCGTGCATCAAACACAAGCTAAGAGACGTGATCGACGTGGTACATCGACTTGGGAAACGAAGATCTGATGGACCCCCTCGCAATATAATTTTGCACTTAACTATGGCCATTACAGGGACATCATCTGGAAAATGGCCAAGGGGAACAAGTTTCTGGACGAGAAGAAGCTCCGCATCAAAGAAGCTCTGATACCGCAGGATCAGACTGCCAGGGACAAACTGTGGCCGCTTATACAGAAGGCACGACAAGAGGGAAAGAAGGCTGGGTTCAAGGGCCCACACGCGTTTATCAAGGAAGAATGATTACTGGGTAACTCTGTTGACAGTACTCACAGTTCCAGTTTGGTTAATGTCAAGAGTACAGTTAATGTACTGCCACGAGTAAATGTACAGTTCAAACTACAACTGATGAACACTTGCAAACTATAAAAAAAAAGGAAGTAAATAGATTTGTTAATACTGTTAACCACCGCTACCTCAGCTGAGCGTAGTTTTCCGTCAGAGTAATCCTCTCAAGGTTCACTGTTTGTTAATATTGTTGACGTTACTACTTCTGTTATGTAATTTGTGTTCTCTCTCTTTTTAATGCAGGAGTTCATTTTCAACTTTTTCAAAAATTCACTGAATGCTAGTGGTTTGAGAGATCTTACAAAAAGGAAAGCCTTTTTTATATTGTAAACGCAGTAACACAGATTTTGTCCTTTAGGAAACTCATTTGGGTGAAAGTGATTTGAAATTTTGGAAATCACAATGGGGAGACAGCCTATTTCAGTCATGGATCAAACCATTCTGCAGGTGTTTTGACACTTATTCACAAGTTTAAAAGGTGACATTCTAGAATCAACATCTTCACAAGATAGGAGATGGGTCATAGTAACTGTTAAACTTGACAATGCTATTTTCATCATTTGTAATGTATATGGACATAACTCACGTGCTCCAAATAAGACAATTTTTACCCAGTTTACCAGGAATGTACAGGATTTAAGCAACAAACACTTTTAAAATTATTTCAGGGGATTTTAATGAAACACCTGATGCATCTGTTGATCATTTTCCTCCTAGAACGAGTCAAAGCCTTCAAAATAGCAATATCATCACTACATTATGAAAGGATCTGTGTTGATGATGACTGGCGTCATTTCAATACGGATGCAAAAGGTTATACCTGGACCAACAAAACTATGCCACGTAAATCTAGAATAGTTTTATTCCTAATTTCCCCCATTTTGTTATAGATGTAGATCATCAGTTGGCTCCCTTTTCTGATCACCACTTGATTTTCCTGAATTTACAAGCTACTAAAAAAAATGTAAAAAAAAAAAGGTACTCGAGGATATTGGAAATTAAACAACACACTTCTCAAAGATCCTACTCTCATTGGAAACATCAAATCGTTAGCCAAAGATATTTTTGCAAGAAAAGACTTGGGTCATGGAAGTAGATGGGAATTTTTCAAATATAAAGTCAGAGTTGTAGCCATTAAACGTGCCAAAGAGCTGATGCACTTAAAGAACCTTACAGAAAAAGAGTTGATGAGCAAGCTCGACAGTTTTCTAAAGAAAGATAATCTAAATCTTTACAACTAGAATTAGAACAGCTTTACACGGATCAAAGGGTGCCTTTGTCAGGTCAAGAGCAAAATGGATTGAAGAGGGGGAAAGAAACACTAGTTACTTTTTTTGCACTTGAAAAGAGAAACTACAAAAGAAAATCTGTAACTGCACTCAAAATTAACAATGTTTTATACAAAGATCCCATTACAATAACATCCTTTGTCAATTCCTTTTATGAAAACCTTTACAGCTCTCAATTTCCGGAAGATGGTTGTGAAAGCTACATTTGCCACATTCAGAATTATGTTCCTGTAATTGAGGATGATTTCCACTCAGTTTGCAATTCACCTGTGTCAATTGAAGAAATTAGAGAGGCTCTGAATTCAATGAAAAAAGGGAAATCACCTGGCCCTGATGGCCTGTCAGTTGAATTCTATAGACAGTTTTGGGAGTTACTAGAAGACCCAATTTTTAATATGTTTCAAGATTGCATCAAAAGTGGGGAATTGGTCTCCACTATGAAACAGGGCCTTATTTCATTGATTCCAAAGTCCGATAAAGACTCCTCTCTCATTGACAATTGGAGACCAATTACTTTATTAAATATTGATTACAAATTGATTGCTGTGGTTTATGCCAAAAGATTTAAAAAAAGGAATAGATACCATTATGAGACTCAAACAGGATTTATGAAAGGACGTCACATAAGCTCTAACATTTGTTTAGTCTTAGACCTTATAGATTATTCAGATGCAATTGACTCAGATGCGGTTGTCTTATTTTTGGACTTCTGTAAAGCCTTTGACACAATTGAACATGAATTTCTCTTTGGGTCACTTAAAATGTTCACCAAATCCAAAAAGTTTAATCAAAGTCATTCACATGTTTTACAAAGATATAAATAGTTCTGTGTTACTAAACCTTAATACTTATAAAACGATTCAGTATCAACAGAAGTGTTCGACAGGGATGCACAATTTCGCCATTTTGAATCATTTTGGTTGTGGAACTTCTCTCTAGATATCCTGAATAATGCAAGTGTATATGGCTTAACCATTTTTAACAAAAAAAAATGTTAAAAATCACAATTTCCCAACTGGCTGATGTTACTACTCTTTTCTTAAGAGACAAAAGACCAGGTCGCCCATGCACTTAATGCTATAACTGCATTTTTTATTGCATCAGGATTAAAACTGAATGTTTCTAAATGTGAAATATTGTATTTATTTGACTCTGATGGTAAAGAAATAGAAAATATTCCTGTAAAGGACTGTGTTAAATATTTAGGAATACATCTGTCAAAAAAAAAACACTTAGGTCAGACAACATATGAATTTCTCTCCTAAAATTTAGAAAACCAAAAATATATTTAATAATTGGCTACAAAGAGATCTTTCTATACTTGGGAGAGTACTTCTGTCCAAGGCAGAGGGACTGTCTCGTTTTGTGTACTCCTCATTATCTTCATTTGTAAATCCTGCTACTTGTAAAGAGATTAATAAGACTTTCTTGACTTCATCTATAAAAATAAGTCTCAAACTAAAAAAAGTCAGTCCTCTCTAATAAAAGAGCTGAAGGCGGTCTGGAAGTGTTGGACTTTGTTGACATAAATAACACTTTCAAGATCAACTGGTTGAAAAGATCAATACTGATTCAATATGGTATTTCATTCCAAATAATGTGTTTAATAAGCTGGGAGGTTCTCAATTTTTACAGAAATGTAATTATATTCCTGAAAGATTAACCGCTAAATTTGCTAGGTTTCACCAACAAGCTTTAATGGCCCGGAAAATATGTTTTCTGCACAACTTTTCCCCACATAAAGCTCTTTTGTGGAATAATTCAGACAAAACTGAAAGGAATAAGTCATTGTTCTACCCCAGTTGGCATGAGGAATATTGACTTTGTTCTTGATGTTTTCGACAACAAGGGTAATATTCTCACATATGAACAATTTATAACATTGAAAGAGTTTCCAATACCTTTCAGAGAGTTTATTTCTGTGATCAAAGCCGTTCCCAGTGGTCTAACTACACTAATGAAAACTCATCTTAGCTTTGGTAATGATCAAAGTTTATCCAGAACTCAGATTGGAAGGTGTGGGCTTACGTGAGAAATCTTGTTGCAATAAATATATAAAAAGACAAATTCTTCATTCACAAAACCAACTCACAACTGCGTTTATTTTCAGCAAACTTAACATGTGTAAATATTTGTATGAACATAACAAGATTCAACAACAGACAAACTGAACAAGTTCCACAGACATAGAATAATGTGTCCCTGAACAAAGGGGGGGGGGGGGGGGGTCAAAGTCAAAAGTAAGTCAGTATCTGGTGTGGCCACCAAGTACTGCAGTGCATCTCCTCCTCATGGACTGCACCAGATTTGCCGTTCTTGCTGTGAGATGTTACCCCACTCTTCCACCAAGGCACCTGCAAGTTCCCAGACGGAATGGCCCTGGCCCTCACCCTCCGATCCAACAGGTCCCAGACGTGCTCAATGGGATTGAGACCTGGGCTCTTCGCTGGCCATGGCAGAACACTGACATTCCTGTCTTGCAGGAAATCAGCCATACTGCTCGTTCTGTGAGTGGTGGCATTGTCATGCTGGAGGGTCATGTCAGGATGAGCCTGCAGGAAGGGTACCACATGAGGATGTCTTCCCTGTAACGCACAGCGTTGAGATTGCCTGCAATGACAACAAGCTCAGTCCGATGATGCTGTGACACACCGCCCCAGACCATGACAGACCCTCCACATCGATCCCGCTCCAGAGTACAGGCCTCGGCGTAACGCTCATTCCTTCAATGATAAACGCGAATTCGACCATCACCCCTGGTGAGACAAACCCGCGACTCGTCAGTGAAGAGCACTTTTTGCCAGTCCTGTCTGGTCCAGCGACGGTGGGTTTGTGCCCATAGGCGACATTGTTGCCAGTGATATCTGGTGAGGACCTGCCTTGAAACAGGCCTACAAGCCCTCAGTCCAGCCGCTCTCAGCCTAATGTGGACAGTCTGAACACTGATGGAGGGATTGTGCGTTCCTGGTGTAACTTGGGCAGTTGTTGTTGCCATCCTGTACCTGTCCCGCAGGTGTGATGTTCGGCTGTACCAATCTTATGCAGGTGTTGTTACACGTGGTCTACCACTGCAAGGATGATCAGCTGTCCGTCCTGTCTCCCTGTAGCGCTGTCTTAGGCGTCTCACAGTACGGACATTGCAATTTATTGCCCTGGCCACATCTGCAGTCCTCATGCCTCCTTGCAGCATGCCTAAGGCACGTTCACACAGATGAGCAGGGACCCTGGACATCTTTCTTTTGGTGTTTTTCAGAGTCAGTAGAAAGGCCTCTTTAGTGTCCTAAGTTTTCGTAACTGTGACCTTAACCTCTATGGGACCGGCGGGACGAATTCGTCCCACCTACATAACAGCCAGTGTAATCCAGTGGTGCGATTTTTAAAACGTTTGAAATGCCATTACTTCAATTTCTCAAACATATGACTATTTTACAGCTATTTAAAGACAAGACTCTCGTTAATCTAACCACACTGTCCGATTTCAAAAAGGCTTTACAACGAAAGCAAAACATTAGATTATGTCAGCAGAGTACCCAGCCAGAAATAATCAGACACCCATTTTTCAAGCTAGCATATAATGTCACAAAAACCCAAACCACAGCTAAATGCAGCACTAACCTTTTATGATCTTCATCAGACACACCTAGGACATTATGTTATACAATACATGCATGTTTTGTTCAATCAAGTTCATATTTATATCAAAAAACAGCTTTTTACATTAGCATGTGACGTTCAGAAAAAGCATACCCCCCGCAAACTTCCGGGGAATTTACTAACAAATTTGCTAAATTACTCACGATAAACGTTCACAAAAAGCCTAACAATTATTTTAAGAATTATAGATACATTACTCCTCTATGCACTCGATTTTCCGATTTTAAAATAGCTTTTCGGATGAAGCACATTTTGCAATATTCTAAGTACATAGCCCAGCCATCACGGGCTAGCTATTTAGACACCCGGCAAGTTTAGCCTTCACCAAAATCACATTTCCTATAAGAAAAATGGTCTTACCTTTCCTGTTCTTTGTCAGAATGCACTCCCAGGACTTCTACTTCAATAACAAATGTAGGTTTGGTCCCAAATAATCCATCGTTATGTTCCATCAGCGACGTTTTGTTCGTGCGTTCTAGACACTATCAGAATGCTAAATCACGGTCGCGCGCATGGCGCAGAATGTGACAAAAGAATTCTAAATATTCCATTACCGTACTTCGAAGCATGTCAACCGCTGTTTAAAATCAATTTTTATGCAATTTATCTCGTAGAAAAGCGATAGAGGTTAATTGCCTACCGTCTGTAAGCTGTTAGGGTCTTAACAACTGTTCCACAGGTGCATGTTCATTAAACAAGCATGGGAAACAGTGTTTAAACCCTTTACAATGAAGATCTGTGAAGTTTGGGATTTTTACTAATTATCTTTGAAAGACAGGGTCCTGAAAAAGGGACGTTTATTTTTTTCCTGACTTTATAAGCACCTACCCACTACTGATATAAACCTTAAACAATTTATAGTCAAGCAAAATTTCACCAATTATTTAAACTGGCATATCGGCTGCTGACTGGTTGAGTAACCTCTTCTGCCAGGAAGTCCTTCATAAGGATTAGTGACACGACCAATAAATACGTCGCCATCCAGACAGATTGACAGGAACCTCTGACTGGATGTAACACAGTCACCATCCGCTGGGATTTTGTGCTGTATCGCCACCATCCAACACACACACACACACACACACACACACACACACACACACACACACACACACACACACACACACACACACACACACACACACACACACACTCCAGCCATTATCTGGCAGCATCCCCACTCACACCAGTTTGTGTTTGCCTACACCGACCCTCTAGCTGACGTGTAACACAGACAACAGCATGTCTGTGTTGTTACTGTTACAAGAATGAACTCTTTGATCAGGGACAACGATCGGCTCAAACATGAACGGCTTCAGTAGTTTTATTGGCTCCCTAGCTAACATTATTTCATTCTCTGTAATAAACTCATTCTCAGACTCGGAGCTACTCTGTAAATTCAGCCATTTTTGGGAGTTCCAAAATTCTCTCCTGCCAAGTGACACAATGCCAATATGGCGATTTACAGTTAGCTTGCATTCTAAATCATAGTGTTTCCATTGCCCTTTAAGTGGAAGAAGTTTGAACCACCAAGACTTCCAAGAGCTGGCAGCCCGACCAAACTGAGCAAATCGGGGAAGAGAACCCGATGGTCACTCTGACAGAGCTCCAGAGTTCCTCTGTGGAGATGGGAGAACCTTCCAGAAGGACAACCATCTCTGCAGCGCTCCACCAATTAGGCTTTTATTGTAGAGTTGCCAGATGGAAGCCACTCCTCAGTAAAAGGCACATGACAGGCCGCTTGGAGTTTGCCAACAGGCACCTAAGGGACTCTCAGACCATGAGAAACAAGATTCTCTGGTCTAATGAAACCAAGATTGAACTCTTTGGCCTGAATGCCAAGCTTCACATTAAATCAAATTTTATTAGTCACATGCGCCGAATACAACAGGTGTAGACCGTACAGTGAAATGCTTACTTACGAGCCCCTAACCAACAGTGCAGTTTCAAAAAATATGGATAAGAATAAGACATCATCTGGAGGAAACCAGGCACTGCTCATCACCTGGCCAATAACATTCCTACGGTGAAGCATGGTGGTGGCAGCATCATGCTGTGGGGATGTTTTTCAGTGGCAGGGAATGGGGGACTAGTCAGGATTAAGGGAAAGATGAACAGAGTAAAGTACTAGAGAGATTCTTGATGAAAACCTGCTCCAGAGTCCTCAGGACCTAAGACTGGAATGAAGGTTCACCTTCCAACAGGACAACGACCCTAAGCACACAGACAAGGCAACGCAGGAGTGGCTTCGGGACAAGTCTCTGTTCTTGAGCGGCCCAGCCAGAGCCCTGACTTGAACCCAATCGAACATCTCTGGAGAGAATTAAAAATAGCTGTGCAGCGACGCACCCCATCCAACCTGACAGAGCTTGAAAGGATCTGCAGAGAAGAATGGGAAAAAAAACTCACCAAATACAGGTGTGCCAAGCTTGTAGCATCATACCCAAGAAGACTTGAAGCTGTAATAGCTACCAAAGGTGCTTCTACAAAGTACTGAGTAAAGGGTCTGAACACTTATGTAAATGTGACAAAATTTGTTACACATTTCCCAAAATTTGTAAAATGTTGTTTTTGCTTTGTCATTATGGAGTATTTTGTGTAGATTGAGTTAAGATTTTTTAAATCCATTTTAGAATACGGCTGTAACGGATCAAAATGTGGAAAAAGTGAAGGGGTCTGAATACTTTCCGAATGCACTGTAGTTGATTTGATTAAAACACATATCCTGTGTGTTTTAATAAAATCAGCTGTGTCTATATATGGAAAAATACACGTTAAAAATTTGGAGCAATCGATTGGTCGAAGAACAGACAATTTTCATTGGACCAAGAATTATTATTTTTTTAGTTGGGGACAACCCTAGACCAGAGCCTCTGGTTTCCAATGGGAGCAAATTAATCAAAGTGGGCAGCACAAGCAATGAGGTGGGCAGAGCCAAGAATGAGTTAATGAGATCCTATTGGTGCGTTTTAGCATTTATTTGCATATTTCTGTTAGGGAATGCCTACTATGAAGTGTGGGTGTGCAATAACTCAATTTGCCCTTGCACGCCTTTTAAAAAAACAATATATTTTTTTACTTTGGCGAAGTCTACAAAACGCAGTCCACCATGTTACAGATTCTAGTTTTGGAAACAGAAAATTGTATGGAAATATTTTATTGATGAGAAAATTTGCAGAATCTCGGCCAAAATCCATATCGTTCCATCTTCTCCCACTGCCGGCCACTGGTCTTCCTCTCATCACCATATTAGGTAGTGAGTGGAAAAGCCAACTGGATGCTTCACATTTATACATCCGGTGAAATATCTGGCTCATCTGTGGTTCAACTGTTTAACCCAGTCAGAACCAAAGATAAGCTAAACAATGTCAATGTAAACAAACACTGTATAGCTTCAAAACATGATTAAAACTATCATTATTTTGATATCATGGTTGGTCAGTCCTTGCATCCCATAGGATCCCTATGAATTTGAGAGTGGTTACATTTCTCTAGGCCTATCCCTAAGCGGTTTATCCAAAAAGTTGCCAGGTTGGTTGCCTTGTTGTTTGACCTGCAGATTGGCCCCTCAAAGTTTAGTTTGTGCATCTTTTACTTTTGCACACCATCTTCAAAAACAGCAGAAAATGATAATTTGGGTTATTGAAAAGATTAATAGCAGTTTGTGTTAATTATTTCTTACACTATGCTTGTTTTGTCAAACTGAAATTAGGCAAACATTTTAGAATTTTTGCAACCATGCAATGGCAGAGCAATTTCTACATATTGCACATTTAACTACAAAAGCTAGTTACGAGACAACCCATATTGTTCCTCCAAAGACATTGCAACAATACTTAATTGGGTCGTTCCACAAAATTAGTGCCTTTTGCATCCCTTTGGTATTTTAAGTAGAGAATATACACCAATATAGAATTTTAAAAGCCTGTTATATTAAATTAAGTGCCCTTTAATATTGACCAGATGGAGAACTCAATAAAATTAATGAATAAAGGCTAATGTTAGTTAAAGTGAAAAATTCAGCATTTTGTCGTCCCCGTCACTTCTTGGAAGATTTTAACCCACTTAATCCCAAAATTTCACCATCATTGTAAAGCCCTAGTTATTTTGTTGCTTTGACAGTCATTTCTGAAGTTTTCATTTATGTCTGTTCCTCATTTTAAAAAAGGTCAACCCTGTTACGGGAACTGAACTCTCGTTTTAATATGGTGAAACTATTCCTTTTAAATGATTTATTTCAAAAAGAAACATTGACCATCTAATAGTAAAAATCAGAGTAAAAGCAGGTGAGTTGGTTCTACTGTTTTTGGCCATTTCCTGGTGTGGAAAACTGAACATAAACACACCCAACCCTGTTACCCATAGATGGACAGGCTAGAAATGTCTTAACAATAACTTTGTGAATCTTGCACTCAATTGCCACTCCACAAAACAACCTTCCATTCCCCCTGTCACAAGGGGATTTATGTTTGATTTAAGAAGAAATATTCAACCCTATTACGGTCAACCCTGTTACTGGTCTTTTAAAAAAAAATTCTCTTTATTTTTAAACCAAGTTACACTTCTCAAAAAGGCACCAAAATGGTGGAATGACCGATGTTCTCAATGTTTGGGGCACTGAGCACATTTCAGGTCTGCTGAGTGCAAACTAACATTGTGATAATGGTGCCGGAGAGGATGGCTCCTAACCAACTGCTATTTTGTTCGTTTTTTCAATTTTCTTTGCCACTCATTTGTACATAATGTTACTGCTACCGTCTCTTATGACCGAAAAGAGCTCCTGGACAGCGATTACTCACCTCAAACTGGACAAAGATTTTTTCTTTAAGGAGTCCGATGCGAAGGATATACTGCTTCCCCGAGACCAGGCCCAAATCCCCGTCATTAGTATGAGGAAAAGACGCAAATACAGGGGGAGGAGGTCTGGTGCCGTGTGTGAATTCGCCGGCGAGTGAGTAAACCACCACTACCCTCGGTATTATAGGCCAACATGCAATCATTGGAAAACAAACTGGATGATCTACAATTAAGACTAGACTACCAACAGGACATTAAACTGTAATATCATATGTTTCACAGACTTGGCTGAACGACGACACGGATAATAGAGCTGGCTGGCTTCTCAGTGTTTCGGCAGGACAGAGCAGCTACGTCTGGTAAGACGAGGGGTGGGTGTGTGTGTGTGTGTGTGTGTGTGTGTAACAGCTGTTGCGCGATGTCTAATATTAAAGACGTCTCAAGGTATTGCACGCCTGAAGTAAAACACCTCATGATAAGCTGTAGACAACACCATCTATATTACTCGTTGCCATCCATTTACCACTACAAATCGATGCTGGCACTAAGACCGCACTCTACGAGTTACAGTTGAAGTCGGAAGCTTACATACACTTAGATTGGAGTCATTAAAACTCGTTTTTCAACCACTCCACAAATTTCTTGTTAACAAACTATAGTTTTGGCAAGTCGGTTAGGACATCTACTTTGTGCATGACAAGTCATTTTTCCAACAACTGTTTAGAGACAGATTATTTCCCATATAATTCACTGTAATCACAATTCCAGTGGGTCAGAAGTTTACATACACTAAGTTGACTGTGCCTTTCAACAGCTTGTAAAATTCCAGAAAATGTCATGGCTTTAGAAGCTTCTGATTGACTCAAATGACGTCAATTAGCCTATTGGAGGTGTACCAGTGGATGTATTTCAAGGCCTACCTTCAAACTCAGTGCCTCTTTGCTTTGACATCATGGGAAAATCAAAATAAATCAGCCAAGACCTCAGAGGAAAAAAAACATTGTAGACCTCCACAAGTCTGGTTCATCCTTGGGAGCAATTTCCAAACGCCTGAAGGTACCACATTCATCTGTACAAACAATAGTAAGCAAGTATAAACACCATGGGACTACGCAGCCGTTGTACCGCTCAGGAAGGAGACGTGTTCTGTCTCCTAGAGATGAACGTACTTTGGTGCGAAAAGTGCAAATCCATCCCAGAACAACAGAAAAGGACCTTGTGAAGATGCTGGAGGAAACAGGTACAAAAGTATTTATATCCACAGTAAAATGAGTCCTATATCGACATAACCTGAAAGTCAGCTCAGCAAGGAAGAAGCCACTGCTCCAAAACCACCATAAAAAAGCCAGACTACGGTTTGCAATTGTACATGGGGACAAAGAGCATACTTTTTGGAGAAATGTCCTCTGGTCTGATGAAACAAAAATAGAACCGTTTGGCCATAATGACCATCGTTATGTTTGGAGGAAAAAGGGGGAGGCTTGCAAGCCGAAGAACACCATCCCAACCGCGAAGCACAGGGGTGGCAGCATCATGTTGTGGGGGTGCTTTGCTGCAGGAGGGACTGCAGCAAAATAGAAGTAGACAAAATAGATATCATTTTCCTGCCTCATGACGCCAATATATTGAGTCAGGAAGTTAAAGCTTGGTTGCAAATGGGTCTTCCAAATGGACAATGACCCCAAGCATGCTTCCAAATTTGTGTCAAAATGGCTTAAGGCCAAAAAGTCAAGGTATTGGAGTGGCCATTACAAAGCCCTGACTTCAAGCCTCTAGAAAACTTTGGGCAGAACTGAAAAACTGTGTGCGAGCAACGAGGCCTACCAACCTGACTCAGTTACACCAGCTCTGTCAGGAGGAATGGGCCAAAATTCACCCAACTTATTGTGGGAAGCTTGTGGAAGGCTACCCAAAACATGTGACCCAAGTTGAACAATTTAAAGGCAATGCTACCAAATACTAAATGAGTGCATGTAAACTTCTGACCCACTGGGAATGTGATGAAAGTAATAAAAGCTGAAATAAATAATTCTCTACTATTATTCTGACATTTCATTCTTGAAATAAAGTGGTGATCCTAACTGACCTAAGCAGGTTATTTTTACTAGGATTAAAATGTCAGAAATTGTGAAACTGAGTTTAAATGTATTTGGCTAAGGTGTATGTAAACTTCTGACTTCAACTGTATATGAGGCCATAAGCAAACAAGAAAATGCTCATCCAGAAGCGGCACACCTAGTGGCCGGAGACTTGAATGCAGGCAAACTTAAATCCGTTTTACCTCATTTCTACCAACATGTTACATGTGCAACCAGAGAATGTTTTTTTATAAAAAATAAAATAACCTCTAGACCACCTTTACTCCACACACAGAGACGCATGCAAAGCTCTCCCTCGTCCTCCATTTGGCAAATCTGACCATAATTCTACCCTGATTCCTGCTTACGAGCAAAAACTGAAGCAGGAAGTACCAGTGACTTGCTCAATACAGAAGTGTTCAGAAGACGTGGATGCTACACTACAGGACTGTTTTGCAGCATAGACTGGAATATTTTACAGGATTCATCCAATGGCATTGAGGAGTATACCACCTCAGTCACCAGCTTCATCTAAGTGCATCAACGACGTCATCTCAACAGTGATCGTACGTACATTTCCCAAAGAGAAGCCATGGATTATCGGCAACATCCGCACCGAGCTAAAGGCTAGAGCTGCCGCGTTCAAGGAGCGGGACACTAATCCGGACGCTTATAAGAAATCGCGCTATGCCCTCAGACAAACCATCAAACAGGCAAAGTGTCAATACAGGATTAAGATTGAATCCTACTACACAGGCTCTGACGCTCGTCGGATGTGGCAGGGCTTGAAAACTATTACAGACTACAAAGGGAACCCTACCAGACGAGCTAAATGCCTTTTATGCTCGCTTTGCGGCAAGCGACACTGAAGCACGCATGAGAGCACCGAAAGTAACCTGCCTAAATGATTACTGCCCCACAGCACTCACGTCTGTAGCCATGAAGTGCTTTGAAAGGCTGGTCATGGCTCACAACACCATCATGCCAGAAACCCTAGACCCACTAATTCACATACCGTCCCAACAGAGCCACAGATGACGCAATTGCACTCCACACTACCCTTTCCCACCTGGACAAATGGAACACCCATGTGAGAATGCTGTTCATTAACTACAGCGAAGTGTTCAACACCATAGTGCCCACAAAGTGCATCACTAAGCTAGGGACCCTGGGACTAAACATCTCCCTCTGCAACTGGATCCTGGACTTCCTTGGGCCGCCCACATCTGCCACGCCAGGGCCCCTCAAGGGTGCGTGCTTAGTTCCCTCCTGTACTTCCTGTTCACCCACGACTGTGTGGCCAAGCACGACTCCAACACCATCATTAAGTTTGCTGACGACAACAGTGGTAGGCCTGATCAATGACAATGATGAAACAGCCTATAGGAAGGAGGTCAGAGACCTGGCAGTGTGGTGCCAGGACAACCTCTCAATGTGAGCAAGACAAAGGAGCTAATCGTGGACTATAGGAAAAGGAGGGCCGAAAAGGCCCCCATTAACATCGACAGGACTGAAGTGGAACGGGTTGCAAGTTAAGTGCCTTGGTGTCAATGACACCAAACTATCATGGTCCAAACACACGAAGACAGTTGAAGAGGGCACGACAACACCTTTTTCCCCTCAGGATACTGAAAACATTTGGCATGGGTTCCCCAGAACCTCAAAAAGTTCTACAGCATCGAGATGCACCTAGCCAGTTGCATCACCGCCTGGTATGGCAACTGCTCGGTATCTCACCATAAGGCACTACAGAGGGCAGTGCATACAGCCCAGTGCATCACCGGGGCCAAGCTTCCAGCCATCCAGGACCAGACGGTGTCAGAGGAAGGCCCTAAAAATTGTCAAAGACTCCAGTCACCCAAGTCCTAGACAGTTCTCTCTGCTACCGCACGGCAAGTGGTACCGGAGCGCCAGGTCTAGGACCAAAAGGCACCTTAACAGCTTCTACCCCCAAGCCATAAGACTGCTGAACTAAACTAATCAAATGGCCACCCAGACTATTTACATTGACCCCTACTCGCTGTTCATTACCTATAGTCACTTTACAAATTACCTCGACTAACCTAACCTGGACCCCCGCACATTGACTCGGTAACACATTTCTTGTGTTACTTTTTGATTGATTAGAGATATATATATATATATATATATATTTTTTTTTTACTTTAGTTTATTTAGTAAATTTATTAACTATTTCTTGAATTGCATTGTTGGTTAAGGGCTTGTAAGTAAGCATTTCATGGTGCATGTGACCAAATTTGATTTGAAAATGCTGTGCAACTTCAAGCGATTGTTTACTGTGAACACTGAGGCTGTACCCGCTTTAGTTACAGTTTGAACAGTGGCCAAGTAGGCTACTGTGGCTATTTGATCATAATGTAGGCCTAACAGAGTGGCCTACCATCAAAAACAATTGGAGAAAAAATGCATCCCACAATATTCTAAAAAGCATTCAGCCTACAGTAGCAGCAAATGTGTGGTGTTCAGTGTAGGACTTTTGGGGGGGAAAAACATGCAGGGCTTAACATTAACCTGATATCCACTTGTCCTTCAGACAAGGAGCTGACTGAAAATGTGTTTGATGCAAGAAACCACTTCACAAAATAAAATTAATTATTCCAATACCATTACCACAGAGAAACAGACAATTTACACAACCCTCTGCATATTGGCTACTTAGAATATTCAAGATTGTCTCAAAATACAACACTGCTCTTTACCTGGCTCGCTTTCAAAGATGGCTAGAAATGCACACATTTTGTGCTCTTGTAGGAAGCAACCTCTCCCCCATTGTTGACTAGAAATTAGCTATAACTGGGCTAATAACTCACTAACTAGCAAAGAATATGAACAAATGTGCACAGGTGGATACATGCAGCTCTCGCTTTGATCTCAAAACAAGCACAACTACTCACTACCGCTCATGCTGTAAACACAATCCAGTTCAAAGTGAATGGCACAGATCCATATATGGCAATGGCTACTTGCATATAGGCCTAATGAAGCTCGATTTGGTTATGGCACACCGGTCTGTGTAGAGTGCGGGCCTGAGTCGTGCTTGTCAATGCAATAGAACCCTAAACCAATGCACATCGCCTACAATAAAATCTCTTGCACAGTTAGTTTTGCATAGCTCATTTTGTTTCGGTATGTTACATTGAAAGTGGCTAATATTGCATTGAATCGAGCACAATTCCCACAGCAGAGCGAAACGTTGATAGTGTTAACTAAAGGGGAAAACTCTAGAAAGCTGAGCGAAGTTTAATCTCGTGCTTCTCGGCGTGGGCTTGTACTGCTTCTGTGCGGCAGTCCAAGGGGAGCTGCGTGCCTGTGCGCAGCTTAGAGGGAACATTGGGAATGACCCCATTGCACTTTGGCAGAAGAGGGGGAAAGACACTTTCTGGGTTAACATCAGACAAAATGCGAGGTCAATCCATGACAAAGGGTCACTCACGTTACACCGGGGTAGCTGCTATACTTCTTTTTTCCAAACCGGTTCTGTTGGACAAAGAAGTCAAATCGTTCCGACTTTTTCCACATGTAGTAGAAGGCGACACATTCAGCGACTGTCCTTGTATTCACCTGAAGGAGAAAGAGTAGGTGAAGGGTTAAATGGAGAGATGCATTGCAGGACATGACTGGCATTGAACAACAATATCCCCATTTCATCTACAGTAGAACCTCAAAAGCTACAAAACTCAGGGCTGGTTTTCCAGACTAAGCATAGTCCTTGGAAAAAAAACTGTTCCTATGGAGATTTTCCATTGAGCACGATTTTTGGTCCAGAAACAGGCGTAATATGTGTTTGGGAAACCAGTCCTCAGTTACCAACTAACAGGTCAACTGAACAGGCAATATAAATGCAAAGAATAAAAAAAATAAAAAAAAAATGATTTACAAATTCTGGATAATTGATTAGTAAACACGTAAATATGCAATGGTTTGTTTGTTTATAAATGAATTTCAAAGTTTTAGATATTTCAGTGTTCCCAAACGACCTCCATTCCCGACATTATTGTATCTTTGAAGTCCTACTGTATTGATAAGACTGGTCTTACCTTATGTTTCTGGATGAGGTGAAAGTTCTTCTCATAAAGGAGGAGCGCAAGTTCAAAGTTTCTGCATTCTTCTTCTGACCAGGGAGGCATTTCACCTGAAATCAAAAAAGGTGGAACATTTATTTTTTACTCCACTGTTTTAGTACAATATGAATCTGTGTGTAAAAATTTCAACTTACCCTCAGAGGACTTTTCACTCCGGCGATAATGCTCCAGTGCATCATGGACGGTGTAGTTACACTTCACAAGCTCATACAAGGCCTTGGGAGGGACAAATAACACTAAATCAGTTGAGAGCAAGAGAGAAAGAGAGAAAGAAAGAAAATAAAAATGTACCTGCTCGTTGTCTTGAACGAGACCACTCTCCAGCGCAGGCCCCACCTTCCCATCAACTACTAGGGCGGAAGTGTCATGCAGGAAGTCTTTCACCGTCTGCTCCGGCAGGGCATCAGGTTGCCATAGCAACTGGTCTTCATTCTCATACACTAGGAGGATACATTTTTAGACAAGGACTACACTTGGAAGCTGTGAAGGATGTTTCCTAGCTTTACATCATATCTGTTGAATATGACGTTACATACAGTATATTGAACAGATTTTGTACATATATTGAACAAATATCAAATCAAGTAAACTGATATCTGTTCAACATCTTAACATTGCATTTCACTTCACAAGCTCATACAATGCCTTGGGAAGGACAAACCCCCCCCCCCACTTAAATACATTTAAATTCAGAGTTGATCTTCAAGAGAGCTAGAGTGAGGGGAGTGTGCGAGAGAAGTTCTAAATGTATATTTGGTATCTCACATACACTGACCTTTTTCATTGGCATCGTAGTAACAGACAAGGGCAGGGATTTCAGCTTGATACTGGGACCCGACCATGATTTCCTTTGAAAACAGATTTTTTTTTAATTAGTCAATTTAAATACCATTATGTTGACATTTGCAGTGTAACAAGCCATCCACATGTCATGAGCCTCATCTACATATTTTTTTTTTTAACATTTTTTAGTTATTTAGCAGACGCTCTTATCCAGAGCGACTTACAGTAGTGAATGCATACATTTCATACAATTTCATACATATCATACATTTTTTTTCTGTGCTGGCCCCCCGTGGGAATCGAACCCACAACCCTGGTGTTGTAAACACCATGCTCTACCAACTGAGCTACAGGGAAGGCTATAATCTACTAGGACTTGGTGGAGGAATGATTGATCATGAGAAGCACTGAAATACACACCTTCCTGGTGTCCTCAGGACACAGACCATCTTCCTCACCCTCCGATTCCTTGTCTCCATCGTAAATAGCATTAGCTAGAGAAGCAGATAGTGGGAGGTGAGGAGATGATACAGGGAAGTAAAAGGGACTGCAGTGCATAGGGGGTGTCAACTTAAACTGTGAATCATCGATACGAGCAGCAGTATGAAACAAAAAAATATTGCGTAAACATGATACAGGAGACCACACTTGTGAGCACCCACACAGAGCATCTGCACACACATGGGAGTTTGCGTCACTCTGCTGCGAAGTGATAGCTGCATGGAAACAACAGTGGAGGAGATCAGCCTCTCACTTCTCGATGTTGCCAAAGTCGGCTCGATATGCTACTCCCCGAAATTTGTATCGCGGACACTACCATTACACTTTACCACAAACCTTTTACATTAGGACTTAATCTCACAATATATTTCAGGTTGCTAGATGCACTGATGTCAGATGATGCATGTCAGTGGTGGCATTATAGGGAAACAAAAAGGGAGATATTCCACAGTTCAAGGAAGTGAATGTTAAACTTACAACGCAGTGTTCTGGGGAAGAAATCACTGGTTTCATGGGATGTCACCGAGGGTGTGAGGTCATCAGCTGAGGATTGTGTTTCTTCATCGTCACCTGACAGAAGATCTTTTGCTATTTCTTCCTGATTAAAATACACCAATAAGTCAATACATACACTACCAGTCAAACATTTTAGAACACCTACTCATTCAAGGAGTTCATTTTTACTATTTTCTACATTGTAGAATAATAGTGAAGACATCAAAACCACAAAATAACACATATGAAATCATGTAGTAACCAAAAACAAGTAACAAATCAAAATACATTTTATATTTGAGATTCTTCAAAATAGTCACCCTTTGCACACTCTTGGCATTCTCTCCACCAGCTTCATGGGGTAGTCACCTAGAATCCATTTCAATTAACAGGTGTGCCTTGTTGAAAGTTAATTTGTGGAATTTCCTTCTTAATGCGTTTGAGCATTTCAGTTGTGTTGTGACAAGGGGGGGGGTATGCAGAAGACAGCCCTATTTGGTAAGAGACAAAGTCCATATTACGGCAAGAACAGCTCGAATAAGCAAAGAGAAACAACAGTCCATCCTTACTTCAAGACATGAAGGTCAGTCAATCCGGAAAATGTCAAGAACTTTGAAAGTTTCTTCAAGTGCAGTCGCAAAAACATCCAGTGCTATGATGAAACTGTCAGGCCTTCATGGTCAAATTGCTGCAAAGAAAGCACTACTAAAAGCACACCAATAACAAGAAGAGACTTACTTGAGCCAAGAAACACAAGCAATGGACATTAGTGGTGGAAATCTGTCCTTTGGTCTGGAGTCCAAATTTGAGATTTTTGGTTCCAACCGCCATGTCTTTGTGAGACGCAGTGTGGGTGAACGGATGATCTCTGCATGTGTATTTCCCACCGTAAAGCATGGAGGAAGAGGTGTTATGGTGCTTTGCTGGTGACACTGATTTCTTTAGAATTCGAGGCACACTTAACCAGCATGGCTACCACAGCATTCTGCAGCGATATGCCATCCCATCTGGTTTGGGCTTAGTGGGACTATAATTTGTTTTTCAACAGGACAACAACCCAACACACCTCCAGGCTGTGTAAGGGCTATTTGACCAAGGAGAGTAATGGAGTGCTGCATCAAATGACTTGGTCTCCACAATCCCCCAATCAAACTGAGATGGTTTGGGATGAGTTGGACCGCAGTGTGAAGGAAAGGCAGCCAACAAGTTCTCAGCATATGTGAGAACTCCTTCAAGATTGTTGGAAAAGCATTCCAGGTGAAGCTGGTTGAGAGAATGCCAAGAGTGTGCAAAGCTGTCATCAAGGCAAAGGGTGGCTATTTGAAGAATCTCAAATATATTTTGATTTGTTTAACACTTTTTTGGTTACTACATGATTCCATATTTGTTTTTTCATAGTTTTGATATCTTCACTACTTTTCTACAATGTAGAAAATAGTAAAAATAAAGAAACACCCTTGAATGAGCAGGTGTTCTAAAACTTTTGACCGGTAGTGCATACAATACATAAAAACAATGGTTTCGCTAAATCTTTTGGAAAAAGAGTGAAGTAAGAATACAATGTTCAGGCTGTCATCACGATGAAACCCCCAGTGTCCAACAGTGAATCTGAGGCAAATTATTTTTTAAAGGAAAGCCCTCTCACAACCTACTAACAATTTGTTTTCACTGCAGTGGGATAACTTTTCCAAGGGAATGGAAATATTACAGAAGAGGAAGTCCAACTTACAAAATTGACATGGTGCTTACTTACTTTATCTAATGTCATATCAGGTAGCTCGTCCGTAAGTTCAACAGAAGAGCCGCCCACACTGGACCCTCCAGCGGTGCCAATTGATGCTTCGTATCTATACATAGCCAGCAGCTCCTCCAGTGGCATGTTGCCCTCCTGAATGATTAAAGACAACTTGATTTTGCTTTACAAATCACAACAATACAAAAAACTTCATGCATAACAGTTAGGAAGATTTATGACAGAATGTTAAAATTATAAATGGACAGTTCACTCAATACAAATTCATCTTGTCTACCACACCTTGACTGCTGTCAATCCACCGAGGCAGTTTAATCTAGCCATATTCAGCAGCCTTTCTAGCATTTTCTTGTACAGAGCGAGGCTAGTATTGTATTGAGGGGAGTTGTATCGGCCATTAATTATAGCCTGTTCAAAAAATTCCAGTTGATCATCTATCCCATGTTAGCAAGGTAAGTTAGGTTAACCAGTTATTTAAATATTGCAGTTATCATGGCCAGATTATGTTCCCATGGGGCCTCAACCCCCAGGGGGCCCCAATCAATTTTGTGGAGTCACTAAAGTATCATATGAACACGAGACAGGGCAAAATGTGTAGAATTCCAGGAAATTAGCTTTAAAACTGCAAAACAGCATTTGCTCTGGAAAAAATGTGGAGCAGTGGGAGGAAAAGGTCACGGGGGAATAGAAGGGGAGGGTTGAAACTACATTTAGATAGTGTTCTGCACAGATTTTCTGGGGGTGGGGCAACTCATAATAATGGCTAGAATAGTCAATTGAATGGTATCAAACATGTGGTTGATACCATTCCATGGACTCCAGTCCAGCCATTACTATGAGCCATCCTCCCCTCAGCAGCCTCCACTGCCGGGGTCCCCCCCCCCCCAGACAATTTATGTAGAAGGAACGAGAGGCTCAATTCTGGCGACAAAAATTATGTAAAAAAAATTATACTCCAAAATAAATAAAAATGATGCAGACACCATCTACAGTTTAACATTACCACCTCCTGAAATAACATACTGGTAAAATGATTTTTCAAAACATATTTGTTTTCATATTGGACCACACATATAACCTATGCATGGTCCATATGATCAGGTATGCTATTTGCAATAAGCATTAGCACTTGTAGCCCAACTGATGCAGCATAGTGGCTATAAATAAATAGGCTGAAGCATGGGGGTTGCCTATCTGCATTTACCCTATTGGGCTAAAACAGAAATATCACATTTACATAAGTATTCAGACCCTTTACTCAATACTTTGTTGAAGCCCCTTTGGCAGTGATTACAGCCTCCAATCTACTTGGGTATGACGCTACAAGCTTGGCACACCTGTATTTGGGGAGTGTCTCCCATTCTTCTCTGCAGATCCTCTTCTCTGCAGATGTCAGGTTGGATGGGGTGCGTCGCTGCACAGCTATTTTCAAGTCTCTCCAGCAATGTTCGATCGGGTTCAAGTCTGGGCTCAGGCTGGGCCGCTCAAGGACATTCAGACACTTGTCCCGAAGCCACTCCTGCGTTGTCTTGGCTGTGTGCTTAGGGTAGTTGTCCTATTGGAAGGTGAACCTTCATCCCAGTCTGAGGACCTGAGCGCTCTGGAGCAGGTTTTCATCAAGGATCTCTCTGTACTTTGCTCCGTTCATCTTTCCCTTGATCCTGACTAGTCTCCCATTCCCTGCCACTGGAAAACATCCTCACAGCATGATGCTGCCACCACGCTTCACCGTAGGGATGGTGCCAGGTTTCCTCCAGATGTGACGCTTGGCATTCAGGCCAAAGAGTTCAATCTTGGATTCATCAGATCAGAAAATCTTGTTCTCATGGTCTGAGAGTCCTTTAGGTGCCTTTTGGCAAACTCCAAGCGGGCTGTCGTGTGCCTTTTACTGAGGAGTGGCTTCCGTTTGGCCACTCTACCATAAAGCCCTGATTGGTGGAGTGCTGCAAAGATGGTTGTCCTTCTGGAAAGTTCTCCCATCTCCACAGAGGAACTCTGGAACTCTGTCTGAGTGACCATTGGGTTCTTGGTCACCTCCCTGGCCCTTCTCCGATTGCTCAGGCAGCCAGCTCTAGGAAGAGTCTTGGTGGTTCCAAACTTCTTCCATTTAAGAATGATGGAGGCCACTGTGTTATTGGGGACCTTCAATGCTGCAGTAATGTTTCGGTACTCTTCTCCTGAGCGACACAATCCTTTCTCAGAGCTCTATGGACAATTCCTTTGACCTCATGGCTTGGTTTTGCTTTGACATGCACTGTCAACTGTGGGACCTTATTTAGACAGGTATGTGCCTTTCCAAATCATGTCCAATCAATATAATTCCCTACATAAAGGGACGCCGATGGCATTTCCCGTATGATTGATAAGGATCTCCATATTGCAAATGTACGGTCCCTTACCAGACGTCCACAAATGTTTTAAAATAGGCCGACGGCCTCAGGCCGTGCCCCAGGGTCAGATCTTCCGGGAAGTCATCAAATGAAGTCTCTCGGACATTTGGTTTCTGTTTTATTAAATTTCAGTAATTTTTCCACTGTTCTGGAAAATTCGACCAGATGGCGACTGGCTGCTTATTGCAAATGGACAAAAACACCAAAGTGACATGGCCATTTCTCGTAAACAGAAAAGACTTCGGCGATAAAACTCGGTGAGCACAGGTTTGGCCAAATGGGCTTTTAGCCCAGAAACAAGATGGTGTTGAGGCCTCAACACTTTGAGTTAACCTCTACGGGCTAGGGGGCAGCATTGAGAATTTTGGAAAAAATATGTGCACATTTTTAACTGCCTCCTACACCAACTCAGAAGCTAGAATATGCATATTATTGTTCAGGTTTGGATAGAAAACACCCTAAAGTTTCTAAAACTGTTTGAATGGTGTCTGTGAGTATAACAGAACTCATTTGGCAGGCAAAACCCTGAGACAGATTCTGACAGGAAGTGGATACCTGATGTGTTGAATTGACTTTAAGCCTATGCCATTGAAAAACAAAGGGGCTGAGGAATGTTTTGGCACTTCCTATTGCTTCCACAAGATGTCACCAGCCTTTACAAAGTGTTTTGAGTCTTCTACTCTGAGATCTGACCGAACAAGAGCCATGGAACGGTGATGGCCCATTAGACACCTGGCGTGCGAGTTCATGTTGGGTACTCTCATTCCGAAACGTTTTAAAAGAGAACCCAATCGTCCGCCTTGAATTTTATTCATGTTCTGGTTAAAAAAGGCCCTAATGATTTATGCGATGCAACGTTTGACATGTTTGAACGAACGTAAATATATTTTTTCCGTTCGTGAAGTGAAGTGAAGTCCGGCTGGCTTAGATCATGTGCTAACAACACGGAGCTTTTTGGACATAAATGATGAGCTTTTTTGAACAAAACTACATTCGTTATGGACCTGGGATTCCTGGAAGTGACATCTGATGAAGAGAATCAAAAGGTAATGGATTATTTACATAGTATTTTCGATTTTAGATCTCTCCAACATGGCGGTTAGTCTGTATCGCAAAGCGTATTTTTCTGGGCGCAGTGCTCAGATTATTGCAAAGTTTGATTTCCCAGTAAGGTTATTTTTAAATCTGGCAAGTCGATTGCGTTCAAGAGATGTAAATCTATAATTCTTTGAATGACAATATAATATTTTACCAATGTTTTCTAATATTAATTAATTATTTTGTTGTGATGACTTGACTGCCGGTATTGGAGGGAAACGATTTCCTGAACATCAACGCCATAGTAAAACGCTGTTTTTAGATATAAATATGAACTTGATAGAACTAAAAATGCATGCATTGTCTAACAATGTCCTAGGAGTGTCATCTGATGGAGATTGTAAAAGGTTAGTGCATAATTTTAGCTGATTTTATGGTTTTGGTGACGCCTGTCTTTGAATTGACAATACAATACACACAGCTATTGTCAATGTACTCTCCTAACTTAACTTTATGCTTTCGCCGTAAAACCTTTTTGAAATCGGAAAACGTGGTTAGATTAAGGAGATGTTTATCTTTCAAAGGGTGTCAGATAGTTGTATGTTTGAAAAATTTGAATTTTGACATTTATTTGGTTTCAAATTTGCCGCTCTTGAAATGCACCTGCTGTTGATAGGGTGCGCCATGGGTGGCACGCTAGCGTCCCAAATAGCCCAAAGAAGTTAAGACACATTTTCTGGGATTAAAAGGTCAAAAACGGTAATAGAGCGCTAAGTTGACCACTTCTCGTCAAAGTACATGAACCTACGGTGTCAGGGGAAAAAAGAACCAACCATTTAGCTACCGGAATTTATGAGAAATCGTACAATTGGTGATGGTTAAAAAAAATAATATATATATATAAAAAATAAAAGTTAGATCCAGTTGCGGCGTTTCGGAGCTCTACGTGATTTCCTGAAATCACACACACACACACACACACACGGGAGTGACACAGTGAGGCTAATACACACACAGAGCCTGCAATAGTTACCTGCGTTTGAACTATCAAAAGAACCGTCAGACCTAGAGCTCTGAAACTTTATATACATGTTCTAGCGCTTAAGTCGATAGTGCACGGTGAGTTGTGGCTCTAGAAGAAGGTTCTCAGGCCGAGAAACAGCCTCGTACATTTGCAATGACTTCAATTCATTTTGACCATTATGAAAATGACGACGTTTAGAAAAGTCCCAGAGTCGCAAGACTAGGTGCATTGAAACCGCCTCAGCCCATAGAGACGGACCCTAAAGTTTCTGTCCGATAGCCCTTTCAGGGACCCCATAGCAACGCCCGGACAAAAGAGAATTTTCAGCACCAATTAACCTCTTGCGTATATCCTACCACTGGGGGCGCCACAGCGCATTTTGGAAAAAATTTGTTCCCATTTTCAACGGCCTACTAATCAAACTCAGAAGCTAGGACATGTATATACTTATTTTATATGGATAGAAAACACCCTAAAGTTTCTAAAACTGTTTGAATGGTGTCTGTGAGTATAACAGAACTCGTATGGCAGTCAAAACCCAGAGACCGATTGAACCAGGAAGTGGGATTCTGAATTGTGGACTCGACTTCACAGCCTTCCCTGTAATTCACAACGTGAAAAAATGATAATTGAGCACTTTCCAGTGCATCCACTAGATGTCCCCAGTCTTTACAAAGTGTTTTGAGGCTTCTACTGTCGAAACTCAGTGTAGGAGACGATGTGGCAATTGGTCACAGTAGGAGGGCCATCAGCATTGTGACGTCGGCGGCCGTGTCTGCCCCCACCTTTGGAAACGTTTTGAAACACAATGAAATCGTCCCACTCGAATCTTATTGGCTCTCTTGTTGAAACAGGCCCTGAAGATTAATGTTATACAACGTTTGACATGTTTGAACGAACCTAACGGAGGGAAAAAAGTCATTTTTCGTTAGCCAAGTGCCGCGCACGGATCAACATTTGGTTACAGCCTTAGGATGCGCTAACAACAGCAAGCTAATGGAACATAAAGGATGGACTTTTTCGACCGAAAATACATTTGTCGTGGACCTGGGATTCCTGGAAGTGCTTTCTGATGAAGACAACTAAAGGTGAGGGATTATTGGCAATATTATACAAGATCAGATGTGATGTGCGATTGTTCCAAGATGGCGACGAGCTAGGCTTTCTAGCTCATTTTCTGAGTATCGCATCCCCTTTTATCTCAAAGTGTGATTACCCTGTAAAGTTATTTTAAAATCTGTTATGACGGGTGTTTTCAAGAGATATTCATCTATAAATCTTAGATTGACAATATAAAAAAAAAAAATCGTTTTCGAATAGTAATTTATAAAATTGTAGCACTGTTTCCCGGGACGCATTTTATGGGTAAATAGTTAGTCAACGTCAGGTGCCGATGTAAAATGCTGTTTTTATATAGAAATATGACCTTTATTGAACAAAAGATTGCATGCTGTGTGTAACATGATGTCCTAGGTGTGTCATCTGATGAAGTTTGTAAAAGGTTAGTGCTGCATTTAGCTGTTTTTTGGTTATATGTGATGCATGTGCTTGGTCGGAAAATTCATATGATGCTACTTTTACCATGTACTCCTAACATAATCTAATATTGTGCTTTTCCTGTAAAACCTTTTTGAAATCGGACAACGAGGGTCGATTCAAGAGAGGTGTATCTATAAAACGATATGAGACAGTCAAATATTTGAAAAAAAAAAATATTGAATTTCGTTATGCTAATGTTGCTAGGAGTTTTTCGCTGGAAAATGATCCCGCTAACGGGATGAGAGTCTCAAGAGGTTTTAAGGTCACTGCTTGGGCTCCGAATGACCTATCGAGCCGAAACTCGGGGTCGCCTCAGCTAGGCCTACACAATGTCATAACTGGACCCGCAGCTAGAATGTAACTACGTGTTTTACGTTTTTATTATGGTTTAAGCAGAAGGCGCTGTGAATTTTGGGCCTGCTCTGAAATATGTGATAGTTGGCTTCTAAACATGTTAGACAAAGTGGGTTTGGTGTCAGAATGATATCTTATTGACTGATGGACACTGACTTGATGGCTGACTTTTGTCTATTTGCAATAAGTTTAAACAGTGATGAACCATCACCAAAATGACAGACTGAAATCAACACCACCGAGCGATGGAGAGGAACCACTATCACTGCCCGGCCATCCCGAGTTCAACGGGCCAGTCAATTGGGCATTTCTGCAGCATATTAGAGCATGTCAAATTCGTGATGGTAAATACCCATTGTAAGACATTGCAAATGGACAGCCGTGCACCTGGTAATTGGAACGGGTTACCAGGAGAAAATTTTTGAAATGGTTTTTAATGCCTTTAGGGGGGTGCAAGGGGTCCACAGCTGGGTAGGGCGCACCCCCCACCCGTGCACATCAATAGTTATGTTTTTCAAAAAACTCTTACAAAAAAGACATTTAAAAACAACAGAGTCCCACTTCTCTCTCATCAAACATGACAAGTAGACTTAGGTTGATTCAAAGCTTAACATAGTGATATATCATTTTGTCAATATAAAAAATGCCATTTGGACATTTCTTATGCCATTTGGCCATGGTTCACTGGACTTTTGACTTCCTATGGTCATATATTGCAAATGGACAAAACATCATCTTTTATTGAGTTTGTCCATAAGGCCAGGTATGTTCATTTGGTTGTTATATATGTATTATTGACAAAAAAAATGTAAAAAATAAAAATAATAATAAAAAAATAAAAAAGTAAAGAATTTTTTAAAAACGGTCCAGAAAGCACTTTAGAGGGAGTTGTATTTTTGAATTTTGACCCTTGGGTCTTGACCTTATGTCCATTTGCAATATGAACATTTACGGTGGAGCGCGCTCGCCATCTTTGGGATTTTTGCTGTATGACACTTGGCATTTGCCACTTGCCATAAGCTTTGAATGAACTGCTGTCCATTTGAGTGGCATTTGCGATCGTGTATACGTTTTGCCCAATGGCAATATGTTGCCATTCATTTTTTGTCCATTTCATGGGGGTCTTCCAGGTGGACTCCAATCAAGTTGTAGAAACAGCAAGGATGATCAATGGAAACAGGAGTCCCATAGCAAAGGGTCTGGAATAAGGTGTTTTATTTTTATATACATTTGCAAACATTTCTAAAACCCTGTTTTCGCTTTGTCATTATGGGGTAGTGTGTGTAGATTGATAAGGAACATTTATTTAATCCATTTTAGACTACGGCTGTAACGCACCAAAATGTGGAAAAAGTCAAGGGGTCTGAAAACTTTCCGAATGCACTCTATGTCCCAAAACAATTGCATAAACACAGTGAATATAATGTTAGGGTAACACGCACCCTGCCTGTATTTCTCACAGAAACTACTTAGTCTTTAACATTGCTAAAATTGTGCAGTTTATACTTATTTAGGAGTTGAGAAGTAAAGTAAGAATGGAAAGCTGGGAAAAAACACCATTAAAACATGGGTCAGAATGCAGGTTTCCCTCCCTATGCACCTAACAAAAATATTAAATGCAACATGTAAAGTGTTGGTCCCATGTTTGAAATAAAAAAAAGACCCCAGAAATGTTACATCTCTGTTAGTGAGCGTCTCGTTTGCCAAGATAATCCATCCACCTAACAGGTGTGGCATATCAAGAAGCTGATTAAACAGCATGATCATTACACAGGTGCACCATGTGCTGGGGACAATAAAAGGCCACTAAGATGTGCAGTTGTGTCACAACAAGGCCACAGATGTCTCAAGTTGAGGGAGCGTGCAATTGGCATGCTGACTGGCGGAATGTCCACCATCCGGCTTCTCAACCTGCATGATCGTCTTAGGAAGATGGGGGGGAGGGGGGGGGGTGCTCAAGAGTATTTCTGTCTAATAAAGCCCTTGTGGGGAAAAATGAATTCTGATTGGCTTGGCCTGGCTCCCCAGTGGCAGAACATGGCTCCCAAGTGGGTGGGCCTACGCCCTCCCAGGCCCATCCATGGCTGCGCCCCTGCCAAGTCATGTGAATCCATAGATTATGGCGTAATTTATTTATTTCCACTGACTGATTTCCTTCTATTAAACTGTAACTCAGTAAAATGTTGGAAATTGTTGCATGTTGCGTTTATATTTTTGTTCAGTATGATTCTATGGGTTTGTCAGATTTTTCTATTCATTACTAATTTTGTTTGTAGAGGAATAGTAAAATGTGGACTGTTCTAACATCTTCAAAGTGCCCATTGACAAATAGTTTTCAATGTATCATATTTTTGGGGCATGGCGGCAATGATTTGCCGTGGCGCAGTGCCAGTTAAATTAGTTCAGCGGAAACACTGCTGCAAAGTGTTTTTTCCGCCAACAAGAGGTGTGTGAACCATTTGGGGGTCGCGACTTGGGGGTTTGTAACTACTACAGTAGTTGAGTACCACTTACACATTATATTTATTATGTACAACCTCAAGGCTACACGTTGCTTTGGATTGTCATGGAAAAACATTTGCGATTCAGAATATTGGCCCCATTGGATTACATTAGTGGGAGCTACTCTTTGCCAGTGACAGCTGAAAGAAACAAAATCTCCCAAATGTGAATGGTTTATAAAAAAATAAAATAAAAATGCCCAAGTTTAATTTAGAAAAATGTAGTCCAACAAATATAGTCCAACAAATAGTGAGCTTAATGTGTACAATGACATGTAAACCAATATGGGTGCATGCATGCGATGCATTATTTTTTATTTCTAGCCCATCTAATTTTGCATCTTGTAACAATGACATCTGTGGAACATGAAATTGTACCTTCTCCAAATCTGCTATTTCAGCGCTGACGCTTGTCCCTTCCTCCTGCATCTCCTCGTCCTCCAAAGTTTGCTCATCATCATAGTCATGGACCAACATCTCTGCTGTCGGATCAAAGTCATGATCTTCTGAAGACAGAGAGCCAACTGGATAACAACAACATAGTAACATTAGACTTTGCTAGTTGTTATTACGGTGAATGATGTAAAGTACCAGTCAAAAGTTGACACACCTACTCATTCAAGGGTTTCTTATTTTTACTATTTTCTACATCATAGAACAGTGAAGACATCAAAAAACACACACATATGGAATCATGTAGTAACCAAAAGTGTTACACAAATCTATATATTTTATATTCTTCAAAAGTAGCCACCCTGTACCTTGAAGCCAGCTTTGCACACTCTTGGCATTCTCTCAACCAGCTTCATGAAGACTGCTTTTCCAACAGTCTTGAAGGAGTTCTCACATATGCTGAGCACTTGCTGGCTGCTTTTCCTTCACTCTGCGGTCCAAGTCATCCCAAACCATCTCAATTGGGTGAGAGTGGAGGCCAGGTCATCTGATGAAGCACTCCACTACTCTCCTTCTTGGTCAAATAGCCCTTCCACACCCTGGAGGTATGTTTTGGGTCATTGGCCTGTTGAAAAACAAATGATAGTGGCACTAAGCCCAAACCAGATGGGATGGCGTATCGCTGCAAAATGCTGTGGTAGCCATGCTGGTTTAAGTCTGCCTTGAATTCTAAAATATCACTGACAGCATCACCAGCAAAGCACCATCACACCTCCTCCTCCATGCTTCATGGTGGGAACCACACATGCAGAGATCATCCGTTCACCAACTCTGCATCTCACAAAGACATGGCAGTCAGAACCAAAACATCTCAAATTTGGATTAATCAGACCAAAGGACAGATATCCACCGGTCTAATGTCCATTGCTCATGTTTCTTGGCCCAAGCAAGTCTCTTCTTATTGGTGTCCTTTAGTAGTGGTTTCAATGCAGCAATTTGACCATGAAGGCCTGATTCACACAGTATCCCCTGAACAGTTGATGTTGAGATGTGTCTGTTACTTGAAGTCTGAAGCATTTATTTGGGCTGCAAGCTGAGGAGCAGTTAACTCTAATGAACTTATCCTCTGCAGCAGAGGTAACTCTGGGTCTTTCAAATCAAAGTTTATTTGTAACGTGCGCCGAATACAACAGGTATAGACCTTAGTGAAATGCATACTTACAGGCTCTAACCAATAGTGCAAAAAAGGTATTAGGTGAACAACAGGTAAGTAAAGAAATAAAAACAACAGTAAAAAGACAGTAGCGAGGCTACATACTGACACTGGTTAGTCAGGCTGATTGACGTAGTATGTACATGTAGATATGGTTAAAGTGACTATGCATATATGATGAACAGAGAGTAGCAGTAGCGTAAAGAGGGGTTGGCGGGTGGTGGGACACAATGCAGAAAGCCCGGTTAGCCAATGTGCGGGCGGGAGCACTGGTTGGTCGGGCCAATTGAGGTAGTATGTACATGAATGTATAGTTAAAAGTGACTGTGCATATATGATAAACAGAGTAGCAGCAGCGTAAAAAAGAGGGGTTGGGGGGGGGCACAAAATGCAAATAGTCCAGGTAGCCATTTGATTACCTGTTTAGGAGTCTTATGGCTTGGGGGTAAAAACTGTTGAGAAGCCTTTTTGTCCTAGACTTGGCACTCCGGTACCGCTTGACATGCGGTAGTAGAGAGAACAGTCTATGACTGGGGTGGCTGGGATCTTTGACCATTTTTTGGGCCTTCCTCTGACACCGCCTGGTGTAGAGGTCCTGGATGGCAGGCAGCTTAGCACCAGTGACGTACTGGGCCATACGTACTACCCTCTGAAGTGCCTTGCGGTCGGAGGCCGAGGAATTGCCGTACCAGGCAGTGATGCAAACAGTCAGGATGCTCTCAATGTTGCAGCTGTAGAACCTTTTGAGGATATGAAGACCCATGCCAAATCTTTCTATAGTTTCCTGAGAGGGAATAGGCTTTGTCGTGCCCTCTTTACGACTGTCTTGGTGTGTTTGGACAATTCTAGTTTGGTCGGTGATGTGGACACCAAGGAACTTGAAGCTCTCAACCTGCTCCACTACAGCCCGTACTCGGTCCTTTTCCTGTAGTCCACAATCATCTCCTTAGTCTTGGTTACGTTGAGGGATAGGTTGTTATTCTGGCACCACCCGGCCAGGTCTCTGACCTCCCCCTATAGGCTGTCTCGTTGTTGTCGGTGATCAGGCCTACCACCGTTGTGTCGCCTGCAAACTTAATGGTGTTGGAGTCGTGCCTGGCCATGCAGTCATGGGTGAACAGGGAGTACAGGAGGGGACTGAGCACGCACCCCTGGGGTGCTCCGGTGTTGAGGATCAGCGTGGCAGATTTATTGCTACCTACCCTCACCACCTGGGGGCGGTCCATCAGGAAGTCCAGGATCCAGTTGCAGAGGGAGGTGTTTAGTCCCAGGATCCTTAGCGATGAGCTGAGGGTACTATGGTGTTGAACGCTGAGCTGTAGTCAATGAACAGCATTCTCACATAAGTGTTCCTTTTGTCCAGGTGGGAAAGGGCAGTGTGGAGTGCAATAGAGATTGCATCATCTGTGGATCTGTTTGGGTGGTATGTAAATTCGAGTGGGTCTAGTGTTTCTGGGATAATGGTGTTGTGAGCCATTACCAACCTTTCAAAGCACTTCATGGCTACGGACGTAAGTGCTGCAGGTCTGTAGTCATTTAGGCAGGTTGCCTTTGTGTTCTTGGGCACAGGGACTATGGTGGTCTGCTTGAAACATGTTATTACAGACTCAAATCAGGGATATGTTGAAAATGTCAGTGAAGACGCCTGCCAGTTGGTCAGCACATGCCCAGAGCACACGTCCTGGTAATTCGTCCGGCCCCGCAGCCTTGTGAATGGTGACCTGTTTAAAGGTCTTACTCACGTCGGCTACAGAGAGGGTGATCATACAGTCATCCGGAACAGCTGATGCTCTCATGCATGCCTCAGTGTTACTTGCCTCGAAGCGAGCATAGAAGTGATTTAGCTCGTCTGGTAGGCTCGTGTCACTGGGCAGCTCGCGGCTGTGCTTCCCTTTGTAGTCTGTAATAGTTTGCAAGCCCTGCCACATAAGACGAGCGTCGGAGCCGGTGTAGTATGATTCAGTCTTAGCCCTGTATTGACGCTTTGCCTGTTTGATGGTTCATCGCAGGATTTCTTGTAAGCTTCCGGGTTAGAGTCCCGCACCTTGAAAGCGGCAGCTCTGCCCTTTAGCTCAGTGCGAATGTTACCTGTAATCCATGGCTTCTGGTTGGGGTATGTATGTATGTATGTATGTATAGTCACTGTGGGGACAACGTCCTCAATGCACTTACAGTGAGGGAAAAAAGTATTTGATCCCCTGCTGATTTTGTACGTTTGCCCACTGACAAAGAAATGATCAGTCTATAATTTTAATGGTAGAGTTATTTGAAGAGTGAGAGCCAGAATAACAAAAGAAATTCTGAAAATCGCATGTAAAAAATGTTATAAAATTATTAGCATTTTAATGAGGGAAATAAGTATTTGACCCCTCTGCAAAACACGATTTAGTACTTGGTGGCAAAACCCTTGTTGGCAATCACAGAGGTCAGACGTTTCTTGTAGTTTGCTACCAGGTTTGCAAACATCTCAGGAGGGATTTTGTCCCACTCCTCTTTGCAGATCTTCTCCAAGTCATTAAGGTTTCGAGGCTGACATTTGGCAACTCGAACCTTCAGCTCCCTCCACAGATTTTTCTATGGGATTAAGGTCTGGAGACTGGCTAGGCCACTCTAGGACCTTAATGTGCTTCTTCTTGAGCCACTCCTTTGTTGCCTTGGCCGTGTGTTTTGGGTCATTGTTAGGCTGGAATACCCATCCACAACCCATTTTCAATGCCCTAGCTGAGGGAAGGAGGTTCTCACCCAAGATTTGACGGTACATGGCCCCGTCCATCGTCCCTTTGATGTGGTGAAGTTGTCCTGTCCCCTTAGCAGAAAAACACCCCCAAAGCATAATGTTTCCACCTCCATGTTTGACAGTGGAGATGGTGTTCTTGGGGTCATAGGCAGCATTCCTCCTCCTCCAAACACGGCGAGTTGAGTTGATGTCAAAGAGCTCCATTTTGGTCTCATCTGACCACAACACTTTCACCAGTTGTCCTCTGAGTCATTGAGATGTTCATTGGCAAACTTCAGACGGGCATGTATATGTGCTTTCTTGAGCAGGGGGACCTTGCGGGCGCTGCAGAATCAGTCCTTCACGGCGTAGTGTGTTACCAATTGTTTTCTTGGTGACTATGGTCCCAGCTGCCTTGAGATCATTGACAAGATCCTCCCGTGTAGTTCTGGGCTGATTCCTCACCGTTCTCATGATCATTGCAACTCCACGAGGTGAGATCTTGCATGGAGCTGCAGGCCGAGGGATATTGACAGTTCTTTTGTGTTTCTTCCATTTGCAAATAATCGCACCAAATGTTGTCACCTTCTCACCAAGCTGCTTGGCGATGGTTTTGTAGCCCATTCCAGCCTTGTGTAGGTCTACAATCTTGTCCCTGACATCCTTGGCGAGCTCTTTGGTCTTGGCCATGGTGGAGAGTTTGGAATCTGATTGATTGATTGCTTCTGTGGACAGGTGTCTTTTATACAGGTAAAAAACTGAGATTAGGAGCACTCCCTTTAAGAGTGTGCTCCTAATCTCAGCTCGTTACCTGTATAAAAGACACTTGGGAGCCAGAAATCTCTGATTGAGAGGGGGTCAAATACTTATTTCCCTCATTAAAATGCAAATCAATTTATAACATTTTTGACATGCGTTTATCAGGATTTTTTTGTTATTCTGTCTCTCACTGTTCAAATAAACCTACCATTAAAATTATAGACTGATCATTTCTTTGTCAGTGGGCAAACGTGCAAAATCAGCAGGGGATCAAATATTTTTCTCCCTCACTGTATTGATAAAGCCAGTGACTGATTTGGTGTACTCCTCAATGCCATCGGAAGAATCCCGGAACATGTTCCAGCCTGTGCTAGCAAAAGTGTCTGTAGCTTAGTATCTGCTTCATCTATAAAAAAAAAAGTGGTCAGACCGAGTCAATGGTGCCTCCTGCTTTAATTTTTGCTTGTAAGCAGGAATCAGGAGGAACGAGTTGTGGCCGGATTTACCAAATGGAGGGCGAGCTTTGTATGCATCTGTGTGTGGAGTACAGGTGATCTAGAGTTTTTTTCCCCCCCTCTGGTTCCACATTTAACATGTTGATAGAAATTTGGTACAACTGCATTAAAGTCTCCGGCCACTAGGAGTGCCACCTCTGGGAGAGTGGTTTCCTGTTTGCTTATACAGCTGACTGAGTGCGGTCTTAGTGCCAGCATCTGTCTGTGGTGGTAAATAAACAGCCACGAAAAGTAGAGCTGAAAACTCTCTAGGCAAGTAGTGTGGCCTGCAATTTATTACAATATACTCTACTTCAGGCGAGCAAAATCTAGAGACTTCCTCAGATTTCGTGCACCAGCTGTTTACAAATATGCACAGACCGCCCTGCCTTACCGGAGTGTGCTGTTCTATCTTGCCGGTGCAGCGTATATCCCGCTAGCTGAATATCCATGTCGTCATTCAGCCACGATTCCATGAAACATAGGATATTACAGTTGATGATGTCCCGTTGGTAGGATATTCGTGATCGTACCTCGTCTAATTTATTGTCCAATGATTGCATGTTGGCGAGTAATACTGACAGTAACGGCAGCTTTCCCACTCGCCTTCTACGGGTCCTCACGAGGCATCCCGCTCTTTGTCCCCTGTACCTGCGTTTCTTCCTCTTGCAAATAACGGGGATGTTGGCCCTGTCGGGTGTTTGGAGAATGTCCTGTGCGTCTTGCTTGTTGAAGAAAAAAAAATCTTTCTCTAATCCGAGGTGAGTGATCGCTTCCTAATATCCAGAAGCTCTTTTTTGCCGTAAGATAAGGTCCTCATGAGAACCAGTTTCTTCAAAGCGCTTGATGGTTTTTGCGACTGCGCTTGAAGAAACTTTCAATGTTATTGAAATGTTCTGCATTGACTGACGTTCTTGTCTTAAAGTAATGATACTGTCGTTTGTCTTTTCTTATTTGAGCTGTACTTGCCATAATATGGACTTAGCCATATTTTGTAAAATACCATCTTCTGTATACCACCTCTACCTTCACACAACACATTGGCTCAAACACCCTAAGGAAAGAAATTCCACAAATTAACCTTTAACAAGGCGCACCTGTTAATTGAAATGCATTCCAGGTGACTACCTCATGAAGCTGGTTGAGAGAATGCCAAGTGTACGCAAAGCTGTCATCAAGGCAAAAGGTGGCTACTTTGAAGAATCTCAAATATATTTGGATTTGTTTAACACTTTTTTGGTTACTACATGATTCCATATGTGTTATTTCATAGTTTTGATGTCTTCACTATTATTCTACAATGTAGAAAATAGTAAAAATAAAGAAAAACCCTGGAATGAGTAGGTGTGTCCAAACCTTTGACTGGTACTGCACAACAAATTCATGGTTCCACGCATTAATACAACAAAAAGTAAAACATGTAGAACACTTACCTGGGCTCGTACTTCCAAAGGAAGCCTAAAAAAAAAAAAAAAAATAGTAGGGGGTGAGATTTGGAATAACATTAGCTAGCTAGGCTACATCTAGTAAACAGGCAAAATGGTCGCAATGACAGTAAATTATATGAAACTATAACCCAATTTAGTTAACATAAAAGATAATCCAGTCTAGTTTAAGTCACCATATACAGTCATTGGTATTACCATTACCTAAGCTCTTAAATAGCAAGGTACTGGTAGCTAGCTAACGTTTGTTGGGTCAATATAGGCGTTGTTCGCTAAGGGACAGATCAAAATGTACTGGGGGGGGGGGGGGGGGGGGGGGGCAGCACAAATAACTGTTGATATCAACTTTGTCACTTCAGCATGCTTGTGTGTCACAGTCTATCAAGCAGGGCTACAGGCTAGAAGGCTGGGGGTTCACCGACCACCTCACTATTCCTGCCTGGTTTCATTACACTATGATCAGCTAGAGGGAAATCAGATTTTCTACATTTTGATGCAATATTTATAATTGTATAAAATATATGCAACGGATTTTTCCACCAACAGGCTTCTGTGTCAATGCAGAAAGCCAGCATGAGGGTTTGCGTTCAAGCTAGAATGAAAGGCTGCCGGTGCATGGAAGACAAGATATCTGTTAAAAAAGTAATCCACACTTGAAAGAATACAAAAAAAATGTGAAAGTGCAAGGTGCTACATTTTTTAAAGAAACAAAGCATACATGTCAGCCTTATGCCTTCATCATTGCTGTAACAAGGCACCGCATAACCAACTAACAAAGCATACTGACTTCAGGCACTTCAATAACATGGTTTGCGTGTTCAACACCACAAAAGTAGACCATGTCAATCTCGACAAACAGAAAAAACATCCCTCCCTACTAGAGCTAGCCCCATTTCGGTAGACCGATTTGAGTCGCCGCAAAAATCTGATTTGCGCCTGACTAATCCATTGCGGAGGCTGTGGGGATGGTACAGTCCATCGCTCTAAGACATGTGCTACTGAAAATGTATATCATTATACACTGCTCAAAAAAATAAAGGGAACACTTAAACAACACAATGTAACTCCAAGTCAATCACACTTCTGTGAAAGCAAACTGTCCACTTAGGAAGCAACACTGATTGACAATAAATTTCACATGCTGTTGTGCAAATGGAATAGACAACAGGTGGAAATTATAGGCAATTAGCAAGACACCCCCAATAAAGAAGTGGTTCTGCAGGTGGGGACCACAGACCACTTCTCAGTTCCTATGCTTCTTGGTTGATGTTTTGGTCACTTTTGAATGCTGGCGGTGCTTTCACTCTAGTGGTAGCATGAGACGGAGTCTACAACCTACACAAGTGGCTCAGGTAGTGTAGCTCACCCAGGATGGCACATCAATGCGAGCTGTGGCAAGAAGGTTTGCTGTCTCTGCCTTGCCGGTTCACCTCTTTCCACTGGGATTCTCTGCCTCTAACCCTATTACAGGGGCTGAGTCACTGACTTACTGGTGTTCTTCCATGCCATCCATGGGAGGGGTGCGTCACTTGAGTGGGTTGAGTCACTGACGTGGTCTTCCTGTCTGGGTTGGCGCCCCCCCCCTTGGGTTGTGCCATGGCGGAGATCTTTGTGGGCTATACTCGGCCTTGTCTTCGGACGGTAAGTTGGTGGTTGTAGACATCCCTCTAGTGGTGTGGGGGCTGTGCTTTGGCAAAGTGGGTGGGGTTATATCCTGCCTGTTTGGCCCTGTCCGGGGGTATCATCGGATGGGGCCACAGTGTCTTCTGATCCCTCCTGTCTCAGCCTCCAGTATTTATGCTGCAGTAGTTTATGTGTCGGGGGCTAGGGTCAGTCTGTTACATCTGGAGTATTCTCTTGTCTTATCCGGTGTCCTATGTGAATTTAAATATGCTCTCTCTAATTCTCTCTTTCTCTCGGAGGACCTGAGCCCTAGGACCATGCCTCGGGACTACCTGGCATGATGACTCCTTGCTGTCCCCAGTCCACCTGGCCATGCTGCTGCTCCAGTTCCCACTGTTCTGCCTGCGGCTACGGAACCCTGACCTGACCGGAACCCTGAACAATAAATGTATTACTAGCCAGAAATAATGTAATATATTGTTAACATTACATTTTTTGGGACCTAGTCTTAACCAAATCACATATCATGAGACAAATGTTCAGGCAGGAGGTCACATTGGTAGCGTGACTCAAGTCATGTTTGTGCCTGTGAGATTGAGACTGACTAGTAGATGCGCTGTCTTCTCTTCCCTAGCAGTTGAAACGCAAACATAGAAAAACAACCTAGAGTGTGAACAAAACAATGTAAATAGCCAAGAAACAGTGACAATGTCTCACTTCAGTAGACTTTCGTTTCAAGTAACTTACACCAACTTTTAAGCCTGTGTGCAGCGCTTCTAAAAATGTATCCATCACTTCACATGCGCAAAGTCCCCAGCCAGGCAGTGTTGCAGCACGAGTTGGAATAGGCTATATGGGATTCGTTGTTGACTTTGTGCGATTAATTTACCAGCTATGAAACAAAATGGCAGAAATACTTGGAAATCTACTGCAGCATTTATTTTACTATAAATGTGATCATACTTTCTATTCACATATCCGAGTTAACTGCTCACACTGTGGAGCACTGACCACCCGCCAAAGTGGCTGGTGAAATACATATCTTACCTGCCAATGGCAAAATCTACCTGCATTTGGCAGGTGTAAATTTTAGGCCCTCGCAACATAAAAATGTAATACATTTTAAAAGTGAAATGATAAATATTTTGGATATATTGAAGTGTAGGTTCTAGGTGCGCGAAGAATAGCCGCTCGGAGAGGATGCAGAGTGTGTACTAAGCATTCCTGAATAACTGGGCCTGCCAGGAGAATATGTGGCCACATTAATATAGGATGATTTGGGAGAATGATGATCTACAACAGAGAGTATTAAGTATCAGAAGTAAAAATACAACCAGACTGGCCTGCTACTCTTTCTAGACCTTAAACTGTAGAGAGTAGACCCACAATTGAGCCAAATCGATTGAAACATTCAAATCACAGGGCTTTTGTGCTGTTACTCATATTACATTTTCACTGCAACCTTGAGTAGAATTTTGTACTCGATTGAAAACAATAACGCATTTTTTCGTCGCATTGTTGTAGGCTAGTCTTGGTAGGATAATTGTATTGCCCCTAAAGATCAATAGGGGAGCTTTTTGAGCTGTGTGTCATGTCTTCACTGTTCTTTCATGCTCAATGATACACCTTGCCTTTCCGCTATTCCTATTTTTATGTTGTGGATTTATATTACAATTGATGCAGCTTTGAATGCTTTTATTATGTGTGGTATGATCGCGAGTTAGCCTATTGCACATCTGGACAAATTATCCCCCTACCACTATTGTCACTGAACGGTGGATAGAGTGCAGGATAGACCGTCAGACCATAGTGACCTGTGATATAGCGAAAGTTAGCACAGTGCATAAGGGATGTACCAAAACACAATTTGATAAGGAAATGTTGCTAGGACGGGAGAAATTATAAAGTAAAACCTGCGAATACCGAATGTAAACCGTCGGGGGGGGACACTACCCTCCCCTGTGCCTAATAATAATAATAATAAAAAAATAACAATCCTCTCCAGAGCAAAAATAATAATAGTTTGACCCCCCCAGTAAATTGCATGAAATCTTAATCTCTGTGCGTTCAGCAGTAACCACAATCGTGTAGCTAGTTAGCTCGTGTTATGCTCGTGTTAAAACGATAGTTTTCCTTAACACACCAGCTACGGCCCAATGCTGGATTCTCGAGAGCTAACGCGTTAACGTTAAAGCCACTTAATGTAGCCTACAACGTTACGTTAGCTAAATGTTTTATCTAACGTTTAGGTAGCTACCGAATTTGTGAACAGTAAAACGAAATGCAATGTCACTGAGCACAGTTACCGACAAACGTTTGAATCATCTCAGTTGATATTGTAGAAAAATCGAATTTCCCTGGACTTATCGGTACGAAACATTCTAGCTGTCCAGGTAACGTAGCTAGCTAGCAAAGTATGCTCCGATGCGAACCCCTGCCATGGACCTAACGTTAGCGAACTGTTAGCTAGCTAGGCTACAACCACAGATAGGAGGGTTAGTTATAAATATATTTGCTGTAACCGAGGACGCCGCTGTTAGATTTTTTTTTTAATGCTAAATTACAATACTGAAAATCGGCAATTCAGATTAAAACCTTTAAAGACCACTGTCGATAGTGACACCGTTGATTTAACACAATCTACCTGAAAAATATAGCTTTCAAATAGCTAAGATGCTTCTGCCCGGTTTTCTTACTCACCTCCGCCATATTTGTACATTTAATTCACAACGAAGATTGTCCTTTATGTTGACAAGATATTCAAGTGACCACTCTAACAATGGTAATACATGTCCTCAAAGATGGAAGGCAGGCGAGATCAGGTGGGAGTCGACCATTCTAGCCAATGAGAGGATAGATAAGCGTGTGAACAACAGGCCATTGAGATAGATAGAGGGCTCATCTTTCCATCTCTATTTTAAAGTAGTCAATTTTTCTTCTTCATTGGCTGATTGCGCCCAACTCGTAGGAATCCCCACCCAGTTTACTATTTTAAAATGGTGGAAGCCCTCATTGACAATGACCATGCTAAAATAGGCTACAGCCATGATGAGTCCTCTATCAATCTCTATGACAACAGGCGCAACTCCGATATGAAGTCATTTTTGGTTAAGGGACAAGATGTATCTTTGTTTGTTTTTTGGCACAGCTGTACAAGTGGATAGTTCAGATGGTAGCGTTAGGGCAATTGATAACGGTGATAAAACCAGTGATGATCAGCTAATTACACCTGTTGTAAATATGAGGAACAGGAGTAAGAGAAATCATAATGAGGGTGATGGAGGGATGAATACTGCTGGGGAAACAATGAGTAGTGTTGAGAGTAGACCTGTAACGTGCAGGACCACTCTAGAGAAAGAGGTTGGAGTAGAACGTTAGAAAGTTATGCTAGTGTCCCCAGAACCAGCTTGTAAATACTTCCATCCTTTGCATTTGACAAAAGCAATTAGGAAAGAGATTGGGGTGATTAATGATGCCAAAACCCTGGGTTATGGGAAGGTCCTGATAATTTAAATAGTAAAATTGAGCAGGAGAATATTTTGAAATTTAACTCACTAAATGGGGGTTGGGTGAAATGTCACATTCCAGGTGCTATGTCTAAACTGAGAGGAGTAATTGCTGGGATGCCATTGGAAATTACTATTGAAGAAGTTTTTTATTTTTTATTTAACCATTATTTAACTAGGCAAGTCAGTTAAGAATAAATTATTATTTACAATGACGGCCTACCCCGGCTAAACACTCTCCTAACCCGGACGATGCTGGACCAATTGTGCGCTGCCCTATGGCACTCCTGAGCACAGCCAGTTGTGATACAGCCCAGGATAGAACCAGGGTCTGTAGTGACGCCTCTAGCACTGAGATGCAGTGCCTTAGACCGCTGCCCCACTCGGGAGGCCCTTAAGTTAAGGCTTCCCTGAAAAGAGGAAAAGTCATTGAGCAAAAAGGATGAAAAGCAAAAAGTAGGGTAGGGTGCAGCTAGGATCACTCAGTTATCCTGTTAGAGAGTATGTGCCACCCACTAGTGGTTCCTTGTGGCCCCCCTAAATGTGGAGTATGAAATAATTTCTAATTTAATAACTAATTTTTGCTATCGTTCTTTTTTTACATCCGTTATTAGAGAGTGGCAACGCGGAACACTAATTTAACCCACACATTTTTTAGAGGGACGGCTTTAGGCAGAACACAACAGTATCGTACCACATGCAAAACGATATGACAACAATAACGTCTAATGTAACTGCCACCTCTAACAGTACAACTGGCCCCAGCTTGGCCCCCCCCAGTTGAAATGGTCTAGAACCGCCACTGGTGCCACCTACACTTTGGTTCTTTAAGTGTGCATGGATAGGGCATGTTGCTAATGTGTGCAAAGGTAAAATGAGATGTGCAAAGTGTAGTGGGGATCACGAGCATGGGAAATGTGGGCCTGATGCTAAAGTTATACTCTTGTAACTGTGACGGAGAACATAGTGAGGATGTGAAGTACAACAGAAAACCATGGAAGCGCAGAGGTACAAAATTCCAAACAATATATCCAATGCTAAGGCTGTTCGGAAAGTGAATAACAAACCTAGCGTTGAAAATACTCCAGATACAACATATCGGCAGATAGTAGCCGCTGCCAATTGTTAATGTGATATGTGAGCATAAATACTTGATCATAGATAAAACCATGGTAGTAGATTGTGTAGACTTCTTGGCCTTCATCTGTAGGGCAATCAATATGACTGCTCCACATACGAGCAGGACTGCACAAATAAAATAAGTAGTGAAGGCAGCCAAGGATTTCTGAAGTTACGATAAATATTATAAATCGGATGCTGAATCAAAATTTAACTGATGATCAGGATAATAAATACTATTATGGTGTTCCTTGTTCAATGGAACACTTGGAGTTTGATAGCCAAGGACAAGAATTTAAGAAGTTTATACATGATTTAGTTGTTTTACCAGACGTGGTGTGTATACAAGAAACATGGCTTAAACCTCAGATGGATTATATTAAACCTGGGTTTATCTCTGTGAGAAGTGATAGAATGGAGGGTTTGGGTGGTGGGTGTGCTGCATTTATCAAAAGTGTAGGACATAGAACTCTGATGTTCTATAGGAAGGGAAACAACTGGAGGATGTGTTGAAAGGAAAGACAGTACAGATACCTTTGTTAGCAGAGTAAGATGTTATGGCTATTTCAAATAGAAAAAGCAGACGCTCTAGGAAGAGCTTTTGCAGCAGTGCATAAATTTGACAATCTGGTGATGAAATGTAAAAGACGTCAGGAAGAAAAGCTAAGAATAAGTGAAGATGTATAGCATAAGAAGTGTGATTCTGGAGAATGATTGGATTCACCATGTTTGAAATAATGAAGGCTTTAGAGGGATGTGGTTGCACTGCTCCAGTTGAGGATCGATTATTCTACATTATGTTTAGATTTGGAAAAGATTTTGAATTTAACTAAATATGGGGGAAAGGAGTGCTACCATCAGGATGTAAACGTGCTGTGGTGTTGCATTTTGTGAAGCCTGGTAAAGATCCATCCAGTCCTGCTAGTTATAGACCTATTGCACTTACATCAAATCTCTGTAAACTAATGGAAAAGTTGTTTGTAGGCAGGTTTATGTATTATCTGGAACCTAGGGATCTATTAAGTCCATACCAGAGTGGATTCAGAAAAGGAAGGACTACCCTTGATGCATTAGTTAAAGTTAGTACTGAGGTGACCAAAGCTTTGGCAATGATGGAAGTGATGTTAATAGTACATTTTGACATTGAAAAAGCATATGATACAATGTGGAGGAAAGGTCTACTGATGAAATTGAATGGAATGGGTATTCTTTGCTTTTGCTCTGCTGGTGAGGGTTGTGTTTCAGATGTGTTTTTGACTGTGGGTTCTATTGCTAGCGGGGTTAGAGTAGGCTAGTTGAGCTCTGGCATGCTGCTTTGCTAACCGTTTGTGTGGATTTATCTGACATTCTATTGGATCTAAATCGCTGTCATGCACCTGCCCACTGGCTCCTCTGTTCCTCCTGTTTGCGCTCTGTCCTGGATTACTATGGTTTGTCCCTCCCAGTATTTTTCTGTTACTGGCCTGCCTGGGGACAGTGACACTGGAGATGCGCATTCACGTGAATTCTCCATTTTGTTCTTTCAGTCTTTGAATGAATACAACGTCGCCCGGTTGGAATATTATCGCTATTTTACGAGAACAATCACATAAAAATAGATTTTAAACAGCGTTTGACATGCTTCGAAGTACGGTAATGGAATATTTTGATTTTTTTTGTCACGAAATGCGCTCGCGCGTCACACTTCGGATACTGACCTGAACGCACGAACAAAACGGAGCTATTTCAATATAACTATGGATTATTTCGAACCAAACAACATTTGTTGTTGAAGTAGAAGTCCTGGGAGTGCATTCTGACGAAGAACAGCAAAGGTAATCAAATTTTTCTTATAGTAAATCTGAGTTTGGTGAGGGCCAAATTTGGTGGGTGTCAAATTAGCAAAATGGGCTTTCACCAAAAAGCTAATTTAAAACCTGACACCGCGATTGCATAAAAGAGTTCTGTATCTATAATTCTTCAAATAATTGTTATGTATTTTGTGAACGTTAATCGTGAGTAATTAAGTAAATTCACTGGAAGTTTGCGGTGTGTATGCTAGTTGCTAGTTCTGAACATCACATGTGTCACGGATTTCCTCGTCGCTTGACGATATAGCGAAATCATCATCGGAAAATGAGGACCAATATGCAGCGGAGTTGAGATGGTTCATTTTGAACTTTTAATAAATTCCCAAAATGAACATACAAAATAACAAAAACGAACGCACGCTACACTGACAGTCCTGTTAGGTTTACACACACTAAACACGGAACAATCACCCACAAATAACAAACACAAACACACCCTAATATATGGGACTCTCAATCAAAGGCAGATAGACAACACCTGCCTTCAACTGAGAGTCCCAACCCCAATTAACCAAACATAGAAATACATAAACATAGACCATCAACCAAAAACCCGAAAATACTAAATCAAACACTCTTTAAACAACCACACCACCCTGAACCACATAAAACAAATACCCTCTGCCACGTCCTGACCAAACTACAATACGAATTAACCCTTATACTGGCCAGGACGTGACAGTACCCCCCCTTAAAGGTGCTAACCCCGGAAGCACCTTTAAAACAAAAAACAAAACAAAAACAACAACCCCAAACAACAAAACAAAAATTCCCCTCTACTAAAGGGAGGGAAGGGAGGGTGGCTGCCGTCAACGACGGCACTGTGCTACACCCCCCCCCTCCCCAACCCACCTATATCAGGAGGTGGCTCCGGTTCTGGCCTTTCCAGGCAGTCGGGCCACTCTGGTAGTTCGGGGCAGTCTGGCCAGTCTGGCAGCTCGGGGCAGTCTGGCAACTCGGGGCAGTCTGGGCAGTCTGGCAACTCGGGACAGTCTGGGCAGTCTGGCAACTCGGGACAGTCTGGGCAGTCTGGCAACTCGGGACAGTCTGGGCAGTCTGGCAACTCGGGACAGTCTGGACAGTCTGGCAACTCGGGACAGTCTGGACAGTCTGGCAACTCGGGACAGTCTGGACAGTCTGGCAACTCGGGACAGTCTGGGCAGTCTGGCAACTCGGGACTGTCTGGGCAGTCTGGCCACTCCGGACTGTCTGGGCAGTCTGGCCACTCCGGCAGTTCAGCGCAGTCTGGCCACTCCGGCAGTTCAGCGCAGTCTGGCCACTCCGGCAGTTCAGCGCAGTCTGGCCACTCCGGCGACTGTTGACTGGCGGGCAGCTCCGACGACTGTTGACTGGCGGGCAGCTCCGACGACTGTTGACTGGCGGGCAGCTCCGACGACTGTTGACTGGCGGGCAGCTCCGACGACTGTTGGCTGGCGGGCAGCTCCGACGACTGTTGGCTGGCGGGCAGCTCCGACGACTGTTGACTGGCGGGCAGCTCCGACGACTGTTGACTGGCGGGCAGCTCTGACGACTGTTGACTGGCGAGGCTGGGTTTACGCACTTGAAGGCTAGTGCGGGGAGCGGGAACAGGACAAGTCGGACTGGGTTGATGCACTTCCGGGTCCGCACGAGAGACAGGAGCTGGAAACCCAGGGCTATGGAGGCGCACAGCCGGTCTAGATCTTACCTCCTGCACAACCCGCCTTGGCTGGATGGAACTAGTAGCCCTGTACGAGCGGGGTGCTCGTACAGGGCAGACTGGGCTGTGCAGGGGCCTGATGGTAGCCGTGCGTAGAGCGGGAGTTGGGTAGCCTGGTCCTCGGAGGCGTACCGGCGTCCAGATGCGCTGTGCAGGCATCGTCCTACCAGGCTGGACGCCCGCTCTAGCACGGCACCTGCGAGGGGCTGGAATAACTCGCACCGGACTGTGCGTGCATATGGGTGAGATAGTGCGCTTCTCAGCGAAACATAGCGCTCTCCACCCCATACGCTCCTCCATATAACCACGGGTAGCTGGCTTCCGGCTCTTCCTACGCCTAGCCAAACTACCCGTGTGCCCCCCCCAAAAAAATTCTTGGGGGTGCCTCTCGTGCTTCTCCCTCAGTGCGTCCATGGCCTCGTACCTCCGCCTCTCTGCCTTGGCTGCCTCAATTTCCCACTGCGGGCGGCGATAATCCCCAGCCTGGTGCCAAGGTCCGGCCCTGTCCAGAACTTCCTCCCAGGTCCACGTCCCCCGCCAGTCCAACTCGAAGTCCCTCTGCTCCTTCCTCTGCTGCTTGGTCCTTTGGTGGTGGGTGATTCTGTCACGGATTTCCTCGTCGCTTGACGATATAGCGAAATCATCATCGGAAAATGAGGACCAATATGCAGCGGAGTTGAGATGGTTCATTTTGAACTTTTAATAAATTCCCAAAATGAACATACAAAATAACAAAAACAAACGCACGCTACAATGACAGTCCTGTTAGGTTTACACACACTAAACACGGAACAATCACCCACAAATAACAAACACAAACACACCCTAATATATGGGACTCTCAATCAAAGGCAGATAGACAACACCTGCCTTCAACTGAGAGTCCCAACCCCAATTAACCAAACATAGAACACACTCACCAGACTACACATAGAAATACATAAACATAGACCATCAACCAAAAACCCGAAAATACTAAATCAAACACTCTTTAAACAACCACACCACCCTGAACCACATAAAACAAATACCCTCTGCCACGTCCTGACCAAACTACAATACTAATTAACCCTTATACTGGCCAGGACGTGACAACATGCTAATGTAAAAAGCTGGTTTTTGATATAAATATGAACTTGATTGAACAAAACATGCATGTATTGTATAACATAATGTCCTAGGAGTGTCATCTGATGAAGATCATCAAAGGTTAGTGCTGCATTTAGCTGTGTTTTTGGTTTTTGTGACATATATGCTTGCTTGAAAAATGGCTGTGTGGTTATTTCTGGCAGGGTACTCTCCTAACATAATCTAATGTTTTGCTTTCGCTGTAAAGCCTTTTTGAAATCGGACAATGTGGTTAGATTAACGAGAGTCTTATCTTTCAAATGGTGTAAAATAGTCCTATGTTTGAGAACTTTGAATTATGACATTTTGTGGTTTTGAATTTGGCTACAGAATAAGAGCAAATGTTAGACATGTAATTACTAGCAGTTAGAAATGACCTAAGTCTAGAATGAGAATACCACCAACTGCCGAAACATCTATTCTATGTGACAACCATGAGTACGCTTGACGTATCCATTATGAACACAACCAGAGGCTTTCTGTCGATTGACTCTCCAGCAGACGGACCAGATTCCAACAGAGAAGACAACAATGACATGCACTGTCAACTGTGGGACCTTATATAGACAGGTGTAAATATATACATTGCAATTATTCTTGAATGAGTGGCCGTTAATGTGCAAAGGATTAGCATTTCAATGATTATAATTATCCACTGTGTGTAGTGAATCCATTTAGTCTTTCCCGCTCTTTCTCAGCCCCCACCCCTTTCCTTTGTCTACCAAGCCGTCATATCGGCTTAGCCCACTAGGGACTTTTTTATCATCGTTAGTAACCAATATCTACTGTTTGTTTGTTATGTATTTCTGTGATTATTTAGTTAGTAAATAAATAATTAAGCCAATTTGTATATTGCTGATTCATTATGGAACCTAGGGTTTGTGCAGATATCCAAGGGTTTACGACATTCAGTAATGAGAACTGATGAGGCAATAGTAATTTATTAATAGAAGAATAATCGTGTTATACTCTGTAAATCTCAACATTTTCCGTGGTGTCCCCGACTTCCTAGTTAACATTTACATGATTAGTTTAATCACGTAATAATTAAACCTAGAGTACTGATTTGATATAAATAAGTCTTCACATTTAATGATAGTCCATACACGACAGCGGCCAACTCTAGGAAGAAACTTGGTGATTCCAAACTTCTTCTATTTAACAATGATGGAGGCCACTGTGTTATTGGGGACCTTCAATGCTGCAGAGATTTTTTGGTAACCTTCCCCAGATCTGTGCCTCGTCACAATCCTCAGAGCTCTACGGACAATTCCTTCGACCTCATGGCTTGGATTTTGCTCTGACATGCACTGTCAACTGTGGGACCTTATATAGACAGGTGTGTGCCTTTCCAAATCATATCCAATCAATTGAATTTACCACAGGTGGACTCCAATCAAGCTGTAGAAACAAAGGATGATCAATGGAAACAGGATGCACCTGAGCTCAATTTCAAGTCTCATAGCAAAGGGTCTGAATACTTGTGAAAATAAGGGATGTTTTTTATTTTTAATACATTTGCACAAAAAAAAACTAAACCTGTTTTCGCTTTTCATTGTGTGTAAATTGATGAGTGTGAAAAAATATTTTATCAATTTTAGAATAAGGCTGTAACATAAAATGTGGAAAAAGGGAAAGAGTCTGAATACTTTCTGAATGCACATGCAATTACAAAATGTCTTGTTCCAAATGTAACTAACATGTTCTGTAATTACACATTTGAAGCCTCCTGTGTAGCACCATGTTAACAATGCATCCTAATATGTAACCTTGTTACATGTAACTACATAAGTCTCTACTACCAAAATAAGCTAGGCTAGGACTCTGTCAGCTGTGGTAACAATGCTGACAGATTAACTACAGCCTCAATTATCTTATTTCCATATTATTTTGCTTAAAGGACATACTGAATTAAATGTAAGAGTAATGTATTTACAATGGATATGCATGTAACTAATGTACCTAGCCAGGAGCAAGCAACTTAATATAAAGTTAAACACAATGGTATAGCTTTTGTAAATACTATGTATTGGGTTTTATTTCCCAGGCTTCAAAGGTGTAATGTAAGTGAAATGTTGTTCAAAATAATATAATGTTAATATACTCATGAGCAAGCAGCTTCAAATAAAGTGAAACACAGTAGGGTAAAACTTATTACAATTGGGAAAATACACTTCAATGTAGAATACATGTTTTTACAGCAACTAAGTGTAATTACTGTACTTTCAAAGCAATTACATATTTCACAGGACCTCAAAATGTCAGTTATAACAATGTAATAAAAAGTATTGTAACTACAATGTTTCTACACAAGCAACTAAATGTAAAGTAAAACACATCATGAATGACTCATGTAGTTATATGTTACAACTCAGGCAGACACGCAATATAATAGTTCTAGTTGTGATCACTGGGAATCTCAAATCTAGGAAAAATGTTGTTACAGCACCATTAAGTGTAATTACTATGTACTTTCAATATTAAATATTTCGCAGGGTATATAAACATTTCAGTTATTACAATGTTGTTATAAGTAAAAGTATTGTAATTAATGTTTCTACACAGGAACAAACAATTTAATGTAAGGTGAAACATTGAATTATTAATGTATTACTATGTAGTTACAATGTTACAACAAAGGCAGACACCCAATACAGTACTTGTAGTTGTGATCAATGGAAATCCATCTCAAGGTAGGAAAAATGTTTTTACAGCACATTTGAAGTGTAATTACTATATACTTTCAATATTATTAAACATTTTGCAGGGTATATCAAAATGTGTTATTACAATGTCATTTTAAAGAAAAGTATCATAACTACAATGTTTCTACACAGGAACAAGCAACTTAATGTAAAGTGAAATGCATTTTATTTCCTCATGTAGTTACTATGTTACAATGTGTTTTTGATTGTTTCCTGTTTCATGTGATAAACATTTTTACATGGAGTGACCCAAAAAACACTCATAGCAACAAAGCCTGCTTATAACCCTGTCAAAAGAATGAAACATTAATTTGCTGTAGGATTGTAGTTCCAAAGACATCGAATTGATTGATATAAATTCAAAGTTGAGATTGTTGTTTTTCGGCTAAATAGAGCTTGCAGGGGTTGTGTGCATTTAAAGGGCCGGTATTGACCACTATTTAAATTACTCCCGGCTCCTTCTGGCAAGTGTTTGGCATGTTTTCACAAATGCAACCACACTTGAAATTAGTGATGGTTGGGTGTTTATATATATATATATATATATATATATATATATATATTTTTTTTTTTTTTCTTTTAATCACAAAATATTTGGAATTGAATGTCCTTGAGGCACTGTGCAACAAACAATATTCTATTCACATTGAAAGGAAATGGAAAGGTATCGGTTATAACTCGGGATAGTTTATCACAGTAGGCTCTTTTTTGAAAGATGACATTGACCCTACTTACGTGACAAACAATGTCTGATCTTACAGCTTGGAATGGTCTTGACAAAACATTTCATCTAAGGGGTGCATGCTAAGAGTGAAAATCTTACAGCTGATATACTAATCGGATGTCTTTGAAGAGTGGAGAGTACTCCTTATTTTCTTTACTCAATGATAGAACCTCTTCAAGCATGTTGTCTGATGATAGGGATTAAGGTCAACCACTGTTTTAAGAACTGGGCGCCATCTTTTGTGTTTGACCTCCATCATCCCAAACACCCAACCCTGTCTTCTCCACATTGACCCCATCCTTCCACGATTGTACCGAAAGATAGGAACAAGTGCATATTGTTATTTTGTAACAAGGAGTTGGCCAATGGTTAGTCACACCTTGGAATGGCAGGGGGATCAGTAAATCCATGGGAACTAGCTTCTGACACAAGCTAAGGTCTGATAGGTGAAGTTGTATCATGTTGAAAGACCTGAAACATGATCCTAGGAAACATCACTGATGATGTGTCCAAGAGCACAGATATGTATTTATCAAATAATTCAGTATATGAAATGGGCAATCCCTCTATTTTTCATCCATATCATTATATCTACTGTGGAGTAATTTAACTAATAACAAATGACCATAAGTGAAATATATCAACAAATTCTCAGTTCCCAAGCCCAGATAATGAATGTTACTACATCAAAATGGATAATGCTATACCTTCCTCTTGGATTCATCTATCATAACCAATCTCCGTAGAGAAGTTCACCCAATTTGGAAACCCTTCCTCATATTGAACCTCCCCAGGGCTTTATTGCAGACCTTCAATAATGAGAGGTAAGACAAATGTTAGTGATATGAGAAGACTTGAATGTCCCAGGGAAGCATGACCCTCAACTTCTATAGGAGGGGCACCGAAGTCAAATCTCACTTAGGGTCGCAAATCGTCTTGAGCTAGCACTGCTCCTGTCTCATGTGGAAATACACTTAAATTAAAATGTAAAATAAATCTTCATAGGGACAATGTGGATGTATTCCTACTGCTACTGAAAAGGTTAATTGATAATCATGGTAGAATGGAATTGAATGTAATAGAATTACTTAGCCTACTTTCCATTCAATTATCGCTTAGTGTCGGTCTTTGAAACACGCACCTGTGTCTGAGTTAAATGTGCATTTTTCCTTGCAGGATTTATCAAAACAAGAGGAGGTGTCATCAGACTCCCTCCTGCTCCATCCAGAAGGATTCAATGTTTAGCCATTCTCGGGTTCCACTTACGGATTGGGTAACATCTCTGCTAAGTAATTACATATTAGTGTTCCATGGCATAGATTAGTACAGAAGTGGAGCAGGGTATGGCAAGCAGGTCTCTCCAGGCTGAAGAGAATGTGGTTTAAAAGAGTTGGGTTTCTATTCTTGTATACTATTGATCTGATTTGCTAATTTCTTTGTTGCGATATTGCAGATTTGCACAGGGGCTACACTTGAGGCAAGTTGATATGATAGTGGATGGCATTGCATGGAGCTCAAGGACCCTAACAAGAAGGATGAAAAGCCTAAGGTGAGAGGTGCGTTGTGATTGTTACAGTTGTCGATCAACACAGAATAATGAGCAATTTTGACTTAAAAAGCCACCAGCTTTGTTTACCAATATTCACTCTGAGGAAATGTTAGCTCACTTACAGTATGTAAAAGGTTGTTTGGGATATTTCATATATACTGCTCAAACAAATAAAGGGAACACTAAAATAACACATCCTAGATCTGAATGAATGAAATAATCTTATTAAAAAGTTTTTTCTTTACAGAGTTGAATGTGCTGACAACAAAATCACACAAAAAGAATCAATGGAAATCCAATTTATCAACCCATGGAGGTCTGGATTTGGAGTCACACTCAAAATTAAAGTGGAAAACCACACTACAGGCTGATCCAACTTTGATGTAATGTCCTTAAAACAAGTCAAAATGAGGCTCAGTAGTGTGTGTGGCCTCCACATGCCTGTATGACCTCCCTACAACGCCTGGGCATGCTCCTGATGAGGTGGCGGATGGTCTCCTGAGGGATCTCCTCCCAGACCTGGACTAAAGCATCCGCCAACTCCTGGACAGTCTGTGGTGCAACGTGGCATTGGTGGATGGAGCGAGACATGATGTCCCAGATGTGCTCAATTGGATTCAGGTCTGGGGAACGGGCGGGCCAGTCCATAGCATCAATGCCTTCCTCTTGCAGGAACTGCTGACACACTCCAGCCACGAGGTCTAGCATTGTCTTGCATTAGGAGGAACCCAGGGCCAACCGCACCAGCATATGGTCTCACAAGGGGTCTGAGGATCTCATCTCGGTACCTAATGGCAGTTAGGATCACCACTTTATTTTAAGAATGTGAAATGTCAGAATAATAGTAGAGAGAATTATTTATTTCAGCTTTTTTTTCTTTCATCACATTCCCAGTGGGTCAGAAGTTTACATACACTAATTTAGTATTTGGTAGCACTGCCTTTAAATTGTTTAACTTGGGTCAAGCGTGTCGTAGCCTTCCAACATTCACCCACAATAAGTTGGGTGAATTCTGGCCCATTCCTCCTGACAGATCTGGTGTTTTAGGCCGTAGGAGGGCAACAACCCAGCAGCAGGACCGCTACCTCCGCCTTTGTGCAAGGAGGAGCACTGCCAGAGCCCTGCAAAATGACCTCCAGCAGGCCTTCCCTGTAGCTCAGTTGGTAGAGCATGGTGTTTGCAAAGCCAGGGTTGTGGGTTAGATTCCCACGGGGGGCCAGCACAGAAAACAAATGTATGAAATGTATGCTTTCACTACTGTAAGTCGCTCTGGATAAGAGTGTCTGCTAAATGACTAAAAATGTGGTATAACTGAGTCAGTTTTGTAGGCCTCCTTGCACGCACACACTTTTTCAGTTCTGCCCACAAATTATCTACAGGATTGAATTCAGGGCTTTGTGAGGGCCACTCCAATACCTTAACTTCGTTGTTCTTAAGCCATTTTGCACAACTTTGGAAGTATTCTTGGGGTCATTGTCCATTTGGAAGACCCATTTGCGACCAAGCTTTAACTTCCTGACTGATGTCTTGAAATGTTGCTTCAATATATCCACATAATTTTCCGCCCTCATGATGTCATCTATTTTGTGAAGTGCACCAGTCCCTCCTGCAGCAAAGCACCCCACAACATGATGCTGCCACCCCCGTGCTTCACCGTTGGGATGGTATTCTTTGGCTTGCAAGCATCCCCCCCTTTCCTCCAAACATAATGGTCATTATGGCCAAACAGTTCTATTCTTGTTTCATCAGACCAGAGGACATTTCTCCAAAAGTACCAGTTGTAAAGCGTAGTCTCTTTTTTTTATTGTGGATTTGAAGCAGTGGCTTCTTCCTTGCTGAGCGGCCTTTCAGGTTATGTCGATATAGGTCTCGTTTTACTGTAGATATAGATACTTTTGTACTTGTTTCCTCCAGCATCTTCACAAGGTCCTTTGCTGTTCGCACCAAAGTACTGTATGTTCATCTCTAGGAGACAGAACGCGTCTCCTTCCTGAGCGGTATGACGTCTGCGTGGTCCCAGGGTTTTTATACTTGTGTACTATTGTTTGTACAGATGAACGTGGTACCTTCAGGCATTTGGAAATTGCTCCCAAGGATAAACCAGACCTGTGGAGGTCTAAAAAAAAATGTCTTCTGAGGTCTTGGCTGATTTCTTTTGATTTTCCCATGATGTCAAGCAAAGAGGCACTGAGTTTGAAGGTAGGCCTTGAAATACATCCACAGGTACACCTCCAATTGACTCAAATGTTGTCAATTAGCCTATCAGAAGCCATGACATAATTTCTGGAATTTTCCAAGTTGTTTAAAGGCACAGTCAACTTAGTGTATGTAAACTTCTCACCCACTGGAATTGTGATACAGTGAATTAGGTGAAATAATCTGTCTAAAGAATTGTTGGAAAAATAACAAGACATTTGTGGAGTGGTTGAAAAACGAGTTTTAATGACTCCAACCTAAGTGTATGTAAACTCCCGACTTCAACTGTAACTATACTATTAATGCCTTAACAGACAAGCTTGCCACAGGCTGCAAGTTGAGAACCACTGTTCTAACTCAGCAAAATTACTTTGACTAATAAAACATTTAAACCTAATATAAGTTTTATATGGTACAGTTGAACAAAGTTCAGATTTAGTAAAGCTTATCTCCATTTTACAACGACTTTATATTTACAATGATTGATTTACTGTCTAGAGAACATTGATCGATGCAACAACTTACATTGAAATCAATTAATTCCATCTAGCTTGAAATGACAACAAAATAGTCCTTTCGTGTATTTCAGAACATTTATTACACTATGTATTAACAAACAAATACATTTGCAACAATGTATTGTTGCCTAGAATGCACTTTGAGGGACATAAAGAAAAAAAATTCTTACAATGCATATTATTAGATGCATGTTTTTGGGTGCATTTAAACGGGCAGACAAATTCTGCTGTCACTTATTGGTCTTTTGACCAATATCAGCTAAGAATTGTTTTTCTAAAGATAAATGTTTTGTCAAACTTTTTTTTTATTCCACTGTCCAATAAGTCCATACACATTTGTAAATGGCACCATTGAAACATGGTTTTATGGCACGATTGTAACGGCTGTCGTATAGAGGGGACCAAAGCGCAGCGTGTTGAGTGCTCATTATGATCATTTATTATAACTCAAAATACTGAAGCAAAATAACAAACGGAAAACAATCAACTTACAGTTCTGTCAGTTACAGAGACTAAACAGAATGCAACTGTCCACAAACACAGGTGGAAAAAAAACCTGCTTAAATATGATCTCCAATTAGAGACAACGAGGACCAGCTGCCTCTAATTGGAGATCATACCCCAAAAAACATAAAAATAGAAACCTAGAACTTAAACATAGAAATAGAAAACATAGAAAAAACACCCCCTGTCACACCCTGACCTACTCTACCATAGAAAACAATATTTTACTACGGTCAGGACGTGACAACAATAAATCAAAATTCAAACACTGAGCAAAGACAACCTTCAGAATGGTTTCTAAGACAAGTTGGTGTTGAGTGTGAAAAAAAATTCTAACATGTTGTAAACATTTTCAGAATGCACTGTAGTTAATGGGAAGAGATGATAGCAAATCAATGGTCTCTATCAAAAGACGGTTGTAGTTGGTAGACTGAAGGTCACATGTAAAAATAGGGTAACTTAAGTCTTCCCAAAACTGAGATTTGTAAGATTTAGGCATATAACAGCATCGTTGTCCGAGGAATTAACTCAACTACTGCGAGTAAAACAAAAACTCACCAATTAGTTGTCTTAACGAAGAAGACGGTTCTTCAGCCCATGCACTTTTGCTGTACAGTTTTCTGCACCTGTCTTAAAGAATATTTTCTGAACTACCTCAAAAGTGTACCTCAAACATTTTGGGTGTTCAGACAAAGAAGTCCAGACAAAGTGGCAAAGGCATTTGGGACATTGTGAAGCTCATGTATGATCACCTGCTCTTCTATCACAAGGGCAACATCCACATTGTAAGCTGGCATTGGGTCATCTGCTGCAGCTCCATCCACAACGACACCGATTTTCCCTCCGCGGGTGACTTTCTCAGAATCAGTTGTCTTCTGAAAAACAAAACAAAAATAAGCAAAGATTAGAGGCGTTGCCCTACAAAACATCCTCCAATACAATTTTTATGTGAAACTGTCTGCAAATGTACTGTTGCATATTGATGCAGGCAAGTGGGATGGCAGGTAGCCTAGTGGTCAAGAGCATTGCACCAGTAAACAAGCATGGCCCTTAAGCACGTCAGTCAACCATGATTGCTCCCAGGTCTAGATAGAATGCATTCTTAGTTGAGGTAAAACATGTATGTTCTTTTCCTATTTGCAAAAAACAATTGATTGTCCTCTATAGCGCCGCAAAGGCCCATGGTCACCCAACACTGTATAAAGCCCTGCATCTGTGTGACCTATAAACAGTCAGAGTTCTGATTTTTACACCCAGGCTAAGAGCACTACAGATAAAAGGAATACATTTTTGAAAAGCATATTACATTAACTTCTATGGGCTACGTGGGACGCTACATTAACTTCTATTCGCCACCTGCAGGACACAGCCAGTGAAATATCAGGATGGCAAATTCAAAAAACAACAAAATGTCATAATTCAACTTTCTCAAACATGCAACTATTTTACACCATTTTAAAGATACACTTCTTGATGTAACCACATTGTCCGATTTCAAAAAGGCTTTACAGCGAAAGTAAAACATTAGATTATGTTAGGAGAGTACATAGACAAAAATAATCACAGCCATTTTCCAAGCAAGGACATGTGTCAATAAAACCCAAAACACAGCTAAATGAAGCACTAACCTTTGACGATCTTCATCAGATGACACTCCTATGACATTATGTTACACAATACATGTATGTTTTGTTTGATAAAGTTCATATTTATGTCCAAAAACAGCATTTTACATTGGCGCGTGATGTTCAGAAAATGTATTCCCACCAAAACTACCGGTGAACGTGCACATCAATTTACAAAAATACTCATAAACGTTGACAAAATATATAACAATTATTTAAAGAATTATAGATACTACTCCTGGATGCAACCGCTGTGTCAGATTTTAAAATAGCTTTACGGAGAAAGCACATTTTTCAATATTCTGAGTACATAGCTCGCCATCACAGAAAGCTAAGTTCGGGGCAACCTAAACTCAGAATTAGTATTAGAAATATTCTCTTACTTTTGCTGATCTTCGTCAGAATGCACTCCCAGGACTGCTACTTCCACAATAAATGTTTTTGTTCGAAATACTCCATATTTATGTCCAAATACCTCTGTTTTGTTCGTGCGTACAGAGCACTATCCAAAGGCATAACGCGCTAGCGCGGTACCAGAGACGAAAAGTCAAAATGTTCCATTACCGTACTTAGAAGCATGTCAAACGCTGTTTAAAATCAATCTTTATGGTATTTTTTATGTAAAATTGCGATAATATTCCAACCGGACAATAGCGTATTCATTCAAGGAGAAAAAGGAGGGGCGCGCTCGCGGGATTGAGCATATCAAATCCCTTTGTTGCCAGGCAGTCCACTCAGTAACTGAGCTCCTATTATCTGCCCAGTGACAGGAGAATGCTCAAACCACTTTCTGAAGGCTTTTGACAGCCAATGGAAGCCTTAGGAAGTGCATCGTAACCCCACAGACACTGTAGTTTTGAAAGGGACTAGAAAGAAGAACTACAATTCTCAGATCTTCCACTTCCTGGTTGACTTTTTCTCAGGTTTTTGCCTGCCATATGAGTTCTGTTATACTCACAGACACCATTCAAACAGTTTTAGAAACTTCAAGAGTGTTTTCTATCCAAATCTACTAATAATATGCATATTCTAGTTTCTGGTCCAGAGTAGTAACCTGTTTAAATTGGGTACGTTTTTCATCCGGCCGTGAAAATACTGCCCCCTAGCCCAGACAGGTTAATAACTTATGTAGTTCCTTGTGTCCTCTGATCACCTTAATCTCAAAATGCTCAAAGGTCTGAAGGGAGACAAGCTCTTGAGGTATGAGAAATTGTGTATATTATTAATTTCAACCATCATAGAAAATCTTATTTGACTTTTTGCAGATTTTAAATAAGCACTTACTTGTCTGTCTGTGAACAGTGCTGGCCATCTAGATTTGATGTCACTCACAAGGGGCTCATCTTCCACAGTCTCCTTTCTTCTTAATGAGAAAGTAGTCATTATTGCTGCATCAACAGTTAGCCAGTCAGGACTTCTTTTCCGAATCTCTTCTTGCATAGAATACTTATTGTTGAAATGACTTCTCAAATGACAAAAGTACTGCTTAACATTACATTACCATTAAATTACAGAGGTCACATTTTATACAAGCAGTAACTGTTTCATGAACATTTCTTCCATGTTGAGTCAAATGCTTCCTGAGTGCTATTTCTGTTTTAAAGGTGCACGGACAGTCTTGATGGATACATGGTAATGGACAGATTCTTGTATAATGTCCATGCTTGAATTTGTAATGTCTAATAAGGGTGCGTTGATTTGATGTGTCAAATCTGCAGTACTTACAGTTCCACTTCATCCATTGAAGGAATAATGCTTTTGGATTTCCAAGAATCTAAAAAATAATGTTTACATAAACATTTTTTATTCACTTTAGTTAATATGTTAATTATTAACAAATAATTCTGAAATTCATAAAATATTCAAGATATACGTGCTATCTAGGTAAACCTGTTTACTAACTGCAAAATTCATTTTTATAAGATTGTTTGTTTAACATCTCATTACACCCAAACTAACAACTGTAAAGTAACAAAATATATACTAACATTACTACTTGCAAAATTAGGCTTATTAATTATTTTTGGGAAAAAAATAAGGGTTTAAAACCCAATACTAATTAGAAGCATGGCTAGCAAACATCTTTCCTTCTTACTATTATGCAGGTTATCAAACTATTTCCAAGCTAGCCAACACGCAGCTTTTATCAGCACATGTGCAATTCCGACCACGTGCTATCTAGCGCCATGCTAACTAAACACACTTTAACTAACCAGCTATCTAGCCCCATGCTAACTAAACGCACTTTAACACTTACATTTTAGTCATTTAGCAGACGCTCTTATCCAGAGCGACTTCCAGTAGTGAATGCATTCATTTCATTTCATGCATTTTTTTGTACTGGCCCCCAGTGGGAATAGAACCCACAACCCTGGCGTTGCACACACCATGCTCTACCAACTGAGCCACAGGGAAGGCACATGTGCAAAATCAGCCACGTGTCCTAACGGTCCTAACTAACACTATGCTAGCTAACAGCATACTAGCTACATGCCACAACATACCCTTGAGAATTTACTTAGCTACACATGCCTGTATCTGATGTTTGGCTAGCAAGTCACTGAATACAACCACAATAGTCAAATAAACTGAACAGCTCATTACCACCCAATCTAATAGTAATTATAACTACAAGCATAGCTACAGTAGCTACGGTTGGCTTTTGTAGCTAGCTGCTGTTATACAGGTTATCAAACAAATGACAAGTAAGTCAGCATGTCTGCAAGTTGGCGCCATGTGTGCTGCTCGCTAGAGTGGTACTATTTAACAGCATGATAACTGCAAGCTTAGCTACAATTATATTACAGTACACGTAGAAGAATTGCACAAGTAATCCGATTTAAACGGATATAGTAAAATACTATTTGCCAAACGTAGCCAAATATCTGTTTTTTTCTTAATATAACCAAATTACCATTTTAACATGGTGTGTGTGTGCGGTGCTGACCAGCTAACTCGCATGTAAGATAGTGGTTCATGTCCTTGCTATTCTTGTGCTGAAAAGTTATCAAGGGCACTTGTTATTAACTTACCCAATAAATATTTATACCGTGTAGGTTACCAGGGTAGGTAAATAAAATGCTAGTGGATGTATTGTTTTAAAGGAGATACTCACCTTTTGCCAAGCTGTTCAGCTTGGAAAGCTGTTGAATGCAGTAGAGGAGTTATGAAGCACGGTCTTGATCAAGCCACTTCCTGAAATGCGCCGCCGCCTATAAATTACCACTGAGGTATAAAATAAATTGTGCTAGTACGTCAAGGCTTAAGTAAATAAAAAATATGTTCGATTCTAAACATTATACACTTTTGTTTAAGAATTAATTGATTACTAGAATTACAAGGAGCAAGTGCTTAACCAAATGAAGTTTGATCTATATCCCCTATCAATGCGCAAACAAGGAGCAAACTCTACACAAACATCACACGTTGGGATAGGTGATCTGATGCATTCCAATAATTTCTGTTGTTGTAGTTAATCTCTTTTATAACCAATTGTAACATTACACATATTACTTTCACTACATTGGCCTCACCAAACACCAACTGTTAGATGGCTAACCATGAAAGCTTAGACCCAATATTAGGATCGCTAATACATGCACATGCATAGATAAATAGTATATGTAAATCATTCTCCTACAGTTTACTCAGCAGAGGCTCTTATCCAGAGCGACTTACAGTTAGTGTTTCAGGAATAAGCAATGTCCTTACTTGCTAAGCAAGCAGCTTGGCCTTGGTTACACATGTGTAGACCTTCATGCAGTAAAAACCTGTAACCCTCAGCTAACACAATATTAACCCATAGCCCATACAATTGACACAGCTCATTCTATGTGGCTCCATATTCTTTAACATTTGCTGCATTGGTGTCAGAAATTAGAAAATGAGATATTGCATGTGACTTTTTCCCACAGACAAAAAATGAATTTATTGGCTGCAAGGAATATGGGGGAAGTCGCTCCAGCAAAGTTGCACCAATCAAATTCCATTTAAAACAAACCATCAACAAAATGACAATTGTTGGCACCCCATAGGGATTCTTACTTATGAAAAAATGAGCTTTATTGTGGCCTTCTATGGCTCCTTTATGCAATCGCGGTGTCCGATTTTAAAATAGCTTTTCGGTGAAAGCACATTTTGCAATATTCTGAGTAGATAGCCCGGCCATCACAGGCTAGCTATTTTGACACCCACCAAGTTTGGTACTCACCAAACTCAGATTTACTATAAGAAAAATTGGATTACCTTTGCTGTTCTTCGTCAGAATGCACTCCCAGGACTTCTACTTCAATAACAAATGTTGGTTTGGTTCCAAATAATCCATAGTTATATCCAAATAGCGGCGTTTTGTTCGTGCGTTCAAGACACTATCCGAAGGGTAAAGAAGGGTGACGCGCCCGTCACGTTTCGTGACAAAACATTTCTAAATATTCCATTACCGTACTTCGAAGCATGTCAACCGCTGTTTAACCTCTCTAGGGTATGTGGGACGAAATCATCCCACCTACGTAACAGCCAGTGGAATCCTGTGGCACGTTATTCAAATACCTTAGAAATGCTATTACTTCAATTTCTCAAACATATGACTATTTTACACCATTTTAAAGACAAGACTCTCGTTAATCTAACCACACTGTCCGATTTCAAAAAAGCTTTACAACGAAAGCAAAACATTAGATTATGTCAGCAGAGTACCCAGCCAGAAATAATCAGACACCCATTTTTCAAGCTAGCATATAATGTCACATAAACCCAAACCACAGCTAAATGCAGCACTAACCTTTGATGATCTTCATCAGATGACACTTCTAGGACATTATGTTATACAATACATGCATGTTTTGTTCAATCAAGTTCATATTTATATCAAAAACCAGCTTTTTACATTAGCATGTGACGTTCAGAACTAGCATACCCCCCGCAAACTTCCGGTGAATTTACTAAATTACTCACGATAAACGTTCACAAAAAACAATGTGGTTAGATAAAGGAGAGTCTTATCTTTCAAATGGTGTAAAATAGTAATATGTTTGAGAAATTGAAATTATAGCATTTTTAAGGTTTTTCGTATTTCGCGCCAGGCGCTACCATTGGTGAGCGGAACCCCTGTCCATATTAACATGATTTGTCAAATCAACACATTTTGCACATTTAGTTGACTTCAATAGATGAAATAAGTTATTTTGACTTAATAGCAAAAACCTTTTTTACAGTGAAAGAGGACTTTGTGTTTGTAGACCTCACAACAGCAACCACCACCTCGCAATTCTGTCTTCACCACAATTCTTTCTTCACCACTCTTCTAAATGAAAGACATTTAGAAGAGTTATTGTCTGCTCAATTCAACATAAACTGAAAAAAAATCTATCACAAAAGAAAACGTACGTGGCCTGCAGCCTCGTTGTCTTGGCCTGGCCTGCAGCCTCGTTGTCTTGGCCTGGCCTGCAGCCTCGTTGTCTTGGCCTGGCCTGCAGCCTCGTTGTCTTGGCTTGGCCTACAGCCTCGTTGTCTTGAGGTAATGTTGCCTCATCCCTGCTTTCATCTTTCTTCTTTGGCTCAGGTAATTGTCTGGGAGGCTGGAAATACTTTGACGTGCACTTGTCAAGTGAGTCTTTTCTTGTTCTCTTGGCCCACTGCTCCTCTTCCTGGTCCAACGACTTCTTGTGGTAGGGGATTTTGTGAACTGTGATTCTGGCAGGTCATGTTTTATTATGTGAAGCATTTTCAAAATGAATTCAGCTGGACAGAGGAATTTCTTCTTTTGCAAAATGGAATGCTTCAGGATCCAGAACCACTGTTCCACATAGCAGTTGGTGTCCCGTGATTTCACTGATTGCAATGTTGTGTTGGTCACATTACAATATCTTGTAAGGTAACCCAGCAGTATCCCACTCCGAAGGGGGAAAATGGCCGTGTAAGTGTCCATTATAACATTGATTATCTCAAGGCAGAAAAACTTATTTTCAGGCACTATCTGTGTATCCTCCAGAAGACTCTGCGAATGATTAACGACTGACATGAATTCACTTGTGAAGGGAGATTTCTGACTTTGCACTTTCTTCATAAGTGTCATCTCTCATCACACTCTCCACTTTCACCTTCTCTGACTTCATAATACTCTCATCTAAATACTTTTGTGATTCATCCACAAGATTACTTTTATGTTGGGATTTGAAAAGCACAGGGCCTCGAAGAAAGAGGTGCTGTTGAGCAACAAGGCACAGCAAAAAGTTGCATACTCTGATCCCATTGTCATTTATTTTTCATCCCTGGGCGACAGCCTTAAGGATGTGGGCAGAGCACAGATGGAGCACTGTGAAGTCTTCGCAATCTTCTTTTTCCTCTAAGGAAACTATGCTGTGGGCTCTGTTTAGATAAGTGATGCCCTCTTTGTTAAATGAGAGCAATATACTTCCAATCATCGCCCAGCGGAAATCAGCCTCCATCTGTCTCACCTTGCAGCTTGTCATTTGTGAGACCTTGCATACTGTCTCCATTAACCAAAACATTATTGTTGGGATGGAGTGCTGAACACTAATCATCTCAGATACAGGGAGGGTGTAACGAGTGCGCTGAGAGTCAGGAACAAGTACAAGGAGTGAGTGTTTTAATAAATAAACACAAAACACAAACAACGCACCGACATGAAAACAGAGTCAATAACACCTGAGGAAAGAACCAAGGGGAGTAACAGATATAGGGGAGGTAATCAGGGAGGTGATGGAGTCCAGGTGAGTGTCATGAGGTGCTGGTGCGCTTGATGATGGTGCCAGGTGTGCGTGATAATCAGCAGCCTGATGACCTAGAGGTCAGAGAGGGAGTATACTCAGCAGCCTGATGACCTAGAGGTCAGAGAGGGAGTATACTCAGCAGCCTGATGACCTAGAGGCCGGAGAGGGAGTATAATCAGCAGCCTGATGACCTAGAGGCCAGAGAGGGAGGATAATCAGCAGCCTGATGACCTAGAGGCAGGAGAGGGAGTATAATCAGCAGCCTGATGACCTAGAGGCAGGAGAGGGAGTATAATCAGCAGCCTGATGACCTAGAGGCTGGAGAGGGAGTATAATCAGCAGCCTGATGACCTAGAGGCAGGAGAGGGAGTATAATCAGCAGCCTGATGACCTAGAGGCAGGAGAGGGAGTATAATCAGCAGCCTGATGACCTAGAGGTCAGAGAGGGAGTATAATCAGCAGCCTGATGACCTAGAGGCAGGAGAGGGAGGATAATCAGCAGCCTGATGACCTAGAGGTCAGAGAGGGAGTATAATCAGCAGCCTGATGACCTAGAGGCAGGAGAGGGAGTATAATCAGCAGCCTGATGACCTAGAGGTCAGAGAGGGAGTATAATCAGCAGCCTGATGACCTAGAGGCAGGAGAGGGAGGATAATCAGCAGCCTGATGACCTAGAGGTCAGAGAGGGAGTATAATCAGCAGGCTTATGACCTAGAGGAAGGAGAGGGAGTATAATCAGCAGCCTGATGACCTAGAGGCAGGAGAGGGAGTATAATCAGCAGCCTGATGACCTAGAGGGAGGAGAGGGAGGATAATCAGCAGCCTGATGACCTAGAGGGAGGAGAGGGAGTATAATCAGCAGCCTGATGACCTAGAGGCAGGAGAGGGAGGATAATCAGCAGCCTGATGACCTAGAGGCAGGAGAGGGAGTATAATCAGCAGCCTGATGACCTAGAGGCGGGAGAGGGAGTATAATCTGCAGCCTGATGACCTAGAGGCAGGAGAGGGAGTATAATCAGCAGCCTGATGACCTAGAGGCAGGAGAGGGAGTATAATCAGCAGCCTGATGACCTAGAGGTCAGAGAGGGAGGATAATCAGCAGCCTGATGACCTAGAGGCAGGAGAGGGAGTATAATCAGCAGCCTGATGACCTAGAGGCAGGAGAGGGAGGATAATCAGCAGCCTGATGACCTAGAGGTCAGAGAGGGAGTATAATCAGCAGCCTGATGACCTAGAGGCAGGAGAGGGAGTATAATCAGCAGCCTGATGACCTAGAGGGAGGAGAGGGAGTATACGTGACATAGGGGTGGTTTAGCCTTGCCCATTCCGGGCAGAACCAGAGCAGAGTACAAAACTCTTTTACTTTGATTGCTAATCTTAGACACAACCCCACCAGTGGCATCAAGATGAAGAGTCACTGGACTGCACTTTCTCAGATATTCAACTAGGATCTTCAAAACACTTTTCTGTGTACAAGTGAACGCCAAACGGCTCAACTTGGAGATGTAGTAGCTGAAGTTGTGGCACACTCCTTCAAAACCTTTAGTGCAAGCATGAGCTCTAGCATCATGTCATCGTGCAGCCTTGTGCGCTTTCTGATTTCAGCCTCAATCACTTTGAGAATATCTTTTGAAAGGCTTCTTTTAATGTTGCCTGCCAAAATCTCCTCTGTATGTGTGTTTTTTAACTGTCTGTAGTGGTGGTTGCTGACACCTTTTTGCACTGCCTTTGCTACTGCACCTCTGCGATTATATCTTATAGGCCTACATCTTCTCTCACTTCATTGGGTGTGTCACCTCACTAAATCTGAATACCATGATATTGACATATTTGCTAGGCCCTTTTTGTCGTCAAAACATGTATTTTACTTTACATGACTGAAAGGTGCAGATGGCCGAGGCACAGGAGTAAGTTGAGGCTTTTTTCCGGCTGTGACTAGCTTTGATATGCTGGTATTTGAATGCCAAGGTGCAGCATGGATTGACCTTATTAAATTCAGAATAAAGCACATCTGTCCATGGCTGTTGTAGATTTGAGGTACCTGGTAAGGGCTTTATTTTTATCCACCTTAATAGAAATGGAAAATGACTTTGCCCCTGGTATGGTCATTCTTTTAGCGTCACTCACTTGTTCTGTCCCTCTGTCTATGGAGCACTCTTCATCACTTTGTGCTTGTATGTCATATTTTCTGTCCTCTAGAGCCTCTGCCTCACCTTCTGTCCCTCTGTCTCTGGAGTAAGGATCTAGTTGGTGTTCACTGAATTTCGGGCCATCATCAATATTTCCCTTTCCATTGTCATCTTTATTTGCCAGTTTCATGACACGCTCTGTTTCTAATGTGTTTTTAACTCAATCATGTTGTCATTTTTCTGTAACAACATTAAAAGTTAATTAATCACTATGTCGATACCTTTACGTCACTCAGAAATAAAAAAAGCTATCAAAATGTAAGTTGATCACTGCACAGGAAAAAATCTGTATTATCAACGTGTAGTTGTGGTGTGAATGTTATACATTTTGGTGTTAGAAATAGTAGGCCATGCATCAAATAACTATTTTCATCATAAAAAGTAACCCTCAAATGCACTGCTGCATTTTGTATGTTGTCTGCAGGTGGCTTGTTGTGAATGCACTCAGGGGCAGCCCATTGTCATTAGCAGGTTATGTAAACTGCGTGCTAATACTCACAGAAGGATTTGTCTTAATGTATATGAAAGTGATGCTATGAAAAGAGATTCTTTCACGTTATCAAGCTCACTCTGAATAACAAATCACTGCCTATTACTGTAATTAAAAAGAGCATGAGAAAATTCTCCAAAACATAGGAGAGCTCCAGTGACGATGAGCATACAGAGAATTGTATGCTTGTTCAGGAAACATTGTTTTTCATGAGGTCTACCTGTGCGCCTTCCTTTAAGCACCTCTGTTTGAACACCTCTCCTGTCCTTGCTCCATACCACATACAGCCATTTGTGGATCTTTTCAGTGTCCATGTGAAAGATAGTTATTGCGAGGCTGGAACATTTGTTAACTTCCACTTCTTTTTTTGAACACCCATGTGAAATGAAGGCCTGCAAAACTCCCTCTACCTTTTTTCCACAGATCTGATTCTGAGCTTCTGTGGACTTTTTCAAACCTAACTAATGAGACATATTTTCTTTTGTATAAAGACATTTTCACATTTGGCAATGACGTTAAAATCACGTTAGTCTCACAGTCAAGCTGACAATAGTTTTGGATATATTCGCGAGTGGGCAAATTAACTGTGGCGCATGTCTACTGTCAAGCTTTATATACTATGGACTAACATAGCCAGTGAAAATATGTGAAAAAGCTTATTTGTCAATAGGTAGGTAAAGGCACAGATGGGTTAAACGGTTGCCATGTTAGCACCCGCTATCAATTTCTAGTTGCTTATTACAATATATTAAAATATGAAAACAGATCATCACAATACGAAAAATCCACCCCGCACAAAACCACTTATTTGTAAGAAATTAATATTCATATTTTTTCATTTTTAAAAATGTGTTTTACTGGTCAGTAAATTACTTACAATGTCCTCTTTGCAATAAGGGCTGTGAAAGGCAAACTGGACTCTTGAGGCAAAGAGCTGGGTGACAATTGCAAATATTAAACAAACTTGTAAAAGTATGCTTTAGACTAACAACCAGCTTAGTGGACAACATGACAACTAATGTCACAGTACCATGCAGCTGTGTGCCAATGACAGAGGACAGTTACACGTATTTCCAAACAAATGTGGACAAAAACATGACAATAACTATTACAAACAACAGCAAGTATTGCATGGAGAGCATAAGGATGACCAGTGTACAAGCAAACATAAGTTGCAATGATCTTGTGTTGATGGCAAAGTTGGCAGATATACAGAGCATCAAGGCCCTCAGGAGCACCCTTCCCTGCAGTTCTAGAAATTACATTGCCGTAATACGAGAAGGATGGTTATATGGATCAGGGTTACTTGTTAGAGGGAGAAAAGTAGGAACGTTTTATTTATGTTTGTCAGTAAATAAGCAATGCACTGGGACCAATGTATTTCGCTCATTGCCAGATGTGTGACCAAACACATTTGGCCCTGTGGGGGCAGCCCTTATCCGCCTCAAGTAGTTATGGCCCACAGTCATATATTAAACAGTAGATGGGCTGATGTCATCGGCCAGCTGTACAGTTTATTTACTCTTTAAGAGGCCACCCTCAGGCAAATGAGTCTGGTACATCTGGACCAGAACCAGGTTATTCTCCAGTGCTGTGAACCTCATCAAAAAACAAGTCCAAAAAATTGTGGTGACTCTACTGTCACTACAATAGCATCCCCCTCTACTGTCCATATCCCACAGCTGACTTACTGAGCTGTAGATTTGTTTATTAACATTCATACAGCTGTGAAACCTATTTATTTTACTTACTTGCTGTGCTGTTTCGCTGTTCATTTGTTCAGGATTTCATCATACATGTCAAGCAGTGAAGTTTCAGCTCTGTCTGTCCGTGGCCTCTTCTGTTGTGGGTCCTCTTCTTCGGTGCGCACTGTCACTGTGTCCGTTACCATCTGTCCAGCTGTGTGTGTAACATTTCACGTAAACCCTGTTTCTTGTCTGCATCGAAGTAGTGGTCCTTGTGCCTAGCATCGAGCGTGGTGGCGACACACTAAAGAGGCTCAGAGAGAATGCCACTGAATCGCTTGTTCACAGCCTCTAGTACAGTACTTTTGCAAGTTTTAATCCCACGGTCTGTTGGCAGTTTTGCTGAGCAGGCGTTTCAGTCCATGACAGAGGGTATCACGTCTGCTGCAGACGCAGTTGATGAGCTTATTTCTCGAGTCAGTTGTTAAAATGGAGCTAGATGTGTGTTCATGTTTCCAAGTTTCAAACGTTCTCAAATACTATTGAAATGGCAGCAGCGGTATGAGAACCAGCACATTCTTGAGCATGCAATACGGCTTTCCTCAGTACGAAATCCTCGTCGACCCACTGTGCTGTCAGACTCAGCATGTTCATGGGGCTGACATCGCTGGTCTAAATGTCAGTCGTGAAGCTAATAGCAGTGATGCCCATAGCAAGTAGCTCATGGATGTGCGTTTCAACAGTACTGTGTTACTCCGGTAGGGCAAGATCTGAAAATTTGCGCCTACTTTGTAGTGTGTTCCGGGACTCGAGGTGCTTGACCAGTCGGCGAAAGCCAACATCATCCACGGCAGAGAACGGTTGATTGTCAATGAATTCCATTATCTTGGCATTAATGGATTTCGCCCTTGGGTTGTCTGGCTGAAATGTTCTTACTCTTTCAAATGACTTATCAACTTGAACTTATTTAGTTGTTGGAAGTGTGTGTTTAGTTTTTTCTGCTTTCGTTCTAAGTAGTCACTGAACGTATGGGGGTGATGCACTTTCAAATGAGTAATTAGGTTTGTGGTATTGAAAGATTTCACTTTCTCCCCTCTTCTGGAAATAATAGCAGCACAAACATTGCATATGGCCTTTTTGTTATCTTCCTTCAAAATATACTGCTCAAACAAATAAAGGGAACACTTAAACAACACATCCTAGATCTGAATGAAAGAAATAATCTTAAATACTTTTTTCTTTACATAGTTGAATATGCTGACAACAAAATCACACAAAAATAATCAATGGAAATCCAATTTATCAACCCATGGAGGTCTGGATTTGGAGTCACACTCAAAATTAAAGTGGAAAACCACACTACAGGCTGATCCAATTTTGATGTAATGTCCTTAAAACAAGTCAAAATGAGGCTCAGTAGTGTGTGTGGCCTCCACGTGCCTGTATGACCTCCCTACAACGCCTGGGCATGCTCCTGATGAGGTGGCGGATGGTCTCCTGAGGGATCTCCTCCCAGACCTGGACTAAAGCATCCGCCAACTCCTGGACAGTCTGTGGTGCAACGTGGCATTGGTGGATGGAGCGAGACATGATGTCCCAGATGTGCTCAATTGGATTCAGGTCTGGGGAACGGGCGGGCCAGTCCATAGCATCAATGCCTTCCTCTTGCAGGAACTGCTGACACACTCCAGCCACATGAGGTCTAGCATTGTCTTGCATTAGGAGGAACCCAGGGCCAACCGCACCAGCATATGGTCTCACAAGGGGTCTGAGGATCTCATCTCGGTACCTAATGGCAGTCAGGCTACCTCTGGCGAGCACTTGGAGGGCTGTGCGGCCCCCCAAAGAAATGCCACCCCACACCATGACTGACCCACCGCCAAACCGGTCATGCTGGAGGATGTTGCAGGCAGCAGAACGTTCTCCACGGCGTCTCCAGACTCTGTCACGTCTGTCACGTCTGTCACATAAAAGAACAATCAGGAAATAAATATATTTAACCCCTTAATTGTGGCACTAAAAAATCTCCATATATACTTCCATTTATTTTTTCCCACTGGTACCGGGGGACCTTCAGACGAGACTTGTGTAGCCCAAACTGTTCGGACGCTACAGACAGAAGTTGGCAGATCGGCTGTACCGACTTCAGACAAGTTCCAAGATGCTTGTGTGGGTCTTAGAGCAAAACGGAGAACACTATTGTGTTCGTGAGAGTCTCATCTGTCCATAGAGGGGTCATGTAGGCCAAACCGTTCAGACGCTACAGACGGTTTTGTGAGAAGACCATTTTTTGGGATGTCTCATGGTCTGACAAACACCGCTCTAGCGCTGTCACATATCACCGCAGATGCGGAAGTGCGACTCATCACTGACAACGAGACAGGGAGGAGGTCAGAGACCTGACTGTGGTGCAAGGACAACAACCTCTCTCTCAACGTGATCAAGACAAAGGAGATGATTGTGGACTACAGGAAAAGGAAGACCGAGCACGTCCCCATTCTCATCGACGGGGCTGTAGTGGAGCAGGTTGAGAGCTTCAAGTTCTTTGGCGTCCACATCACCAACATGGTCCAAGCACACCAAGACAGCTGTGAAGAGGGCACAACAAAACCTATTCCCCCCCAGGATTCTGAAAAGATTTGGCATGGGTCCTCAGATCCTCAAAAGGTTTTACAGATGCACCATCGAGAGCATCCTGACAGGTTGCATCACTTCCTAGTATGGCACCTGCTCGGCCTCCGAACGCAAGGCACTACAGAGGGTCGTGTGTACGGCCCAGTACATCACCAGGGCCAAGCTTCCTGCCATCCAGGACCTCTATACCAGGCGGTGTCAGAGGAAGGTCCTAAAAATTGTCAAAGACTCCAGCCACCCTAGTCATAGACTGTTCTCTCTGCTACCGCACGGCAAGCGATACCGGAGCGCCAAGTCTAGGTCCAAAAGGCTTCTAAACAGCTTCTACCCCCAAGATATAAGACTCCTGAACAGCTAATCAAATGGCTACCCAGACTATTTACATTTGCCTCCCCCATGCTGCTGCTACTCTTATCTATGCATAGTCACTTTAATAACTCTACCTACATGTGCATGTACCATACCTCAATTGCCCCCGAACATTGACTCTGTACCGGTACCCCCTGTATATAGCCCCGCTACTGTTATTTACTGCTGCTCTTTAATTATTTGTTATTCTTATCTCTTACTTCTTTGGGGGTATTTTCTTAACTGCATTGTTGGTTAAGGGCTTGTAAGTAAGCATTTCACTGTAAGGTCTACACCTGTTGAATTTGGCACATGTGACAAGTAACATTTGATTTGACATTGGTGGATGTGGTGGATTGAGACATATCAAACGCAACAAAGCCTCTCTCTAGCTTAAACTGACAGATTTGTATGCTTTTGTATTATGATGCTAATTAGATTTCAGCGGGGGCATCGACTCTAGGGGGTTTTAATGCACGGGATGAAGAGATTCTCTGACGTTGCTTGCGCTCAAGCATGTCAACAGGTATAAACGACGCAGACTAGATGCGCTACTCAGCTCATTCAGAAAGAAGTCAGACTTGAATAAGCAGGACTATATTTAGTTCTCCAAAAATATGGTATGTTTATAAAGACATTTCATAAAATAAAGATAGTGTCCACCTAGTTTTCTAAATAAAAAGCCGAAAGCATGCTTAAATCATAGGCTACACTTCAGACCATAGTGCTATTTGTATGTGACTTTTCCAATGCTCTGCTTGAACTCTATCCCCCATGATGAGATAATGGCATGATAAGTCAAGATCTTAATCCAGTTTAGAAGCAATGCAATCCATTATGATCAACAGCTGAAAAAACCCACAATACAAATAAATATTAATGAATTAAATGAAATCATGGGCAACAAAGCAAAGGAACCATTGTTAGTTTACCAGTATTATTTATTACACTAGTATTTTTCAAAATAAATATATAGTAGAATATATTAAAGAAACAAATACAATCTTTAAAGCCAGTAATGAAAAATTCAATTGCGCCAACTTTTAGTAAACATAAGGTGGTACAGTATATACAAAACCACTACTCAAATGTACAAAATGCAGCAAATAATATCAAGTATTGTCCAGTTTCCCTTGACTTGAATGAACTTGAGGCATAGTCATTCATGGTAGAGCTGCTCTTAGTGCTCACAGATAGCAGGTTTAGGTCATGAATGGGGCCAGGAGTTTTCCCTGACCATGTGACTAGGGAAAAATCCTGGCTCGTTATAGGCTGCAAGTAGAGCCAATAGTTGTTTTCGTTGTTCTGGTCAAATCACACTGCCAGAAAAAAATCCTAAAACTAGTCAGTTACTTCAGATCAGGTTCCAGTGTTTTAGTGAAAAGCAGCAGGACCAAGACCTTGGTGTCTCTCTGGCGGTAAGAGTAAGCTGAGCATTCTTCATGAGTACCATTGATCGTGGGCCAGTATTCTGCTGTAGATTTAGTGCAATACACTGAAACCCAAAGCGTGCTCGTTTGGAACCCGAGTAAATACTAATCACCAGCTCCCCACTAACACTAACACTGAGGAAATGATGAGCCTCGCTTCTCCTGGGACAAGAGCATTCATCTTCTAACTGAAATAAACAGTGGTGGAGCTTGTTCCATTCAATGATAAAACCTTTGTTAAAGAATCCTTTAACGAGTAACCGCATTCAGAGAGACACACAGCCGCGCATTCCCAACCCCCCTTTCCACAAACATCTGCAAAAACACACACAAAAACAAGACTTGACCATATCTTTCTCATTTTTCATACCTACAAAAAATGTTAAGTAAAGTTTATTCATGGTAAAATAACTTAATAGCCCATACTAGTATTATTGAATAAATAGCCTTTTGAAGGAGATCAGAGGGGTCACAGCAGCAGGATTTTGCCCGACTAGAACAAACACTTTCAAACAATTTTGACAATGGCTGTGGTTTCTATTATTATAAGTCTGTAGCGTCTGTACTTTCAGTGCTGCCTCTATTTGCACTTATTTCAGTAGTCTGTAGTTTCAGTATTACTTTGTAGTTTTGTCTTTTCGATCCACTACATAAGGGTAAAGTACTGTAAAGTACTGTGTGTTCAGTGCTAAACTAAAGGATATTCCTCAGTTAGCATAAAAAGTGCCACATGCAGAAAACTGCCTTGAGAAAAAACAAAAACATTGCTAATCTTTAAAAGACTCATTCAGTTAGTTGGAAGGTGTTCATTAAAATTCTCACGTCCATCTCCATGGAGACCGCCATTTACACCAACCCGAAGACTACACACACACACAGCAATAGACCAATCCCCCGTCATCAACAGGCCAAACCCACAGAAGGGTGATATCCGAGACTACTGGGTCCTGCCCAATCGTAGAATGAATGCCTATGGAGTGCCTTCTCATCCTCCTCTTCTTCCCTTCCTCACTTCTTCCTAGAAGATCCGCTGGGCCTCTTGATCTGCCACAGGTGGTTGTGTATGGTCAGGGCATCCACGCTGACTGACACGGTCTTGGCGGGGATGCAGTTGAACTGCTTGCGGTCGGAGCTGTACTTGTAGAGCTTGTCGATCATCTTGCGGCTAATGCTGCGTGGCCCCGTGCCGGTGAACTTGACAATCTCCTCTGTGTCGGGGGAGAAGGAGTAGATGGCTCGGAACTGGCAACTACCGTCCCTGAACAGAATCATCAGGTGGTTGGCCTCACACCTCTCCAGCTCCTGGCATTGGACAGACAGATGGAAGAAACAACCATTAGTAACCATGGGAAAAAGAACATCAAACTCTACTATACAGTGGGAATCAGAGGGATATATAACAAAACAGGATAACCAAGTTAGCTGTATAAACACTGAGAAATAACTGGTCTATTGATGTTCTGGTTCATACTTGAACAAATTGGTTGTTGAATCAATTATACCATGTCAATTTCAAGCTGATCTTCCTAAAATACATTTTTCTCAAAACATTTAGGCCAAACATTCTGATGTTTTTATTGACTCAGATTGTTTTCTCTTTTACTGTATATAACGTAATGACACTAGTAATGAGGAAATTTCATTGGCTATAGTAAAATCACAGACTCCTTCTAGAACTACAATACTATTGACTCACCTCAAATAATTTTCACAGGTAATGAGGAAAATTAATTGTCTATACTGAAATTGCAGAGGCCTTCTGCACTGAACAAAATATAAATGCAACAATTTTTACTGAGTTACAGTTCATATACGGAAATCAGCCAATTGAAATAAATTCCATAGATTAGGGCATAAGGATTTCTCATGACTGGGAATACAGATATGCATCTGTTGATCACAGATACCTTAAAAGAACTGGGCCTCACAATGGGCCTAAGGATCTCGTCACGATAAAATGCAATTGTGTTAGTTGTCTGCAGCTTATGCCTGCCCATATCATAACCCCACCGCCACCATAGGGGACTCTGTTCACAAAGCTGACATCAGCAAACATCTCGCCCACACGACGCCATCTGCCCAGTACAGTTGAAACAGGGATTCATCCGTGAAGAGCACACTTCTCCAGAGTGCCAGTGGCCATCGAAGGTCAGCATTTGCCCACTGAAGTCGGTTATGATGCAGTCAGGTCAAGACCTTGGTGAGGACGACGAGCACGCGCATGAGCTTCCCTGAGACGGTTTCTGACAGTTTGTGCAGAGTGACCAAAAGTATGTGGACATATGCTCGTCAAACATTCTCATTCCAAAATCATGGGCATTAATATGGAGTTGGTCCCCCCTTTGCTGCTATAACAGCCTCCACTCTTCTGAGAAGGCTTTCCACTAGATGTTGGAACATTGCTGCGGGGACTTGCTTCCATTCAGCCACATTATTGAGGTCGGGCACTGATGTTGGGCGATTAGGCCTGGCTCGCAGTCGGCGTTTCAATTTATCCCAAAGGTGTTCCATGGGGTTGAGGTCAGGGCTGTGTGCAGGTCAGTCAAGTTCTTCCACACCGATCTTGAAAAAACATTTCTGTACAGACCTCGCTTTGTGCACAAGGGCATTGTCATGCGGAAATAGGGAAGGGCCTTCCCCAAATTATTGTCACAAAGTTGGTAGCACAGAATCGTCTAGAAAGTCATTACATGCTGTAACGTTAAAATGTCCTTACCCTGGGACTAAGTGGCCTAGCCTGAACCATGAAAAAACTTTACAGTTGGCACTATGCATTCTGACAGTTTGTGCAGAAATTCTTCAGTTGTGCAAAACCACAGTTTCATCAGCTGTCCGGGTGGGTGGTGCCAGATGATTCCTCAGGTGAAGAACCCGGATGTGGAAGTCCTGGGCTGGCGTGGTTACGCGTGGTCTGCGGTTGTGAGTTCGGTTGGACGTACTGCCAAATTCTCCAAAACAACGTTGGAGGCGGATTATGGTCGAGAAATGAACATTAAATTCTCTGACAACAGCTCTGGTGGACATTCCTGCAGTCGCAAGCCAATTGCACACTCCCTCAAAACTTGAGACATCTGTGGCATTGCGTTGTGTGACAAAACTGCACAATTTAGAGCGGCTTTTTATTGTCCCCAGCACAAGGTGCTCCTGTGTAATGATAATGCTGTTTAATCAGCTTCTTGATATGCCACACCTGTCAGGTGGATGGATTATCTTGGCAAAGGAGAAATGCACACTAACAGGGATGTAAACAAATTTGTGCTTATGGAACATTTCTGGGATATTTTATTTCAGCTCATTTTTTAATTTATTTAACCTTTACTTAACTAGGCAAGTCAGTTAAGAATAAATTCGTATTTACAATGACGGCCTACCCTGGCCAAACCTGGACGACGCTGGGCCAATTGTGCACCGCCCTATGGGACTCCCGACCACAGCCAGTTGTGATACAGCCCGGGATCGAACCCGGGTCTGTCGTGACGCCTCTAGCACTGCGATACAGTGCCTTAGACTGCTGCGCCACTCGGTCACCGAAACATGGGACCAACACTTTATATGTTGCATTGATATTTTTGGCTATAGTAAAATCATGGAGGCCTTCTAGTACTACCATACTATGGATGGACTGACCTCGAGGATGGTGTTCTTCTGGGCTTCGTTGACCTTGCCAGCCAGGCAGCAGTGAGTGATGGCATTGTGGATTATCGGCTTGTTGGACTTGGAAACACACTCCTTAAACAGCTTGGGACCTGCAACGAGGACAGAAACCGTAATGCTCACCATTGTACTCTGGTGTGTATGTGTATGTAATACTCACCATTAGGGATGTGACAAATGAAACATTTTGCTTAACGTTTAAAAAGCCATTTTCCGTTAAAGCGATAACAAAAAATCATTAAATTCCACGTCAATTTACAATGCAGAATAATGGTCCTATTACGTATGTATGACTGCTAGGGCCGGGCAATGAAGTTCTATCTACTACAGTCATATACCCTTGAAAGCGCCTCGGCTACAGCATGTTCGTTTGTCTGTAACATGCTGACCAGACCCCATCGGGCGCATGTTGATTTTGTCCCCCCACACCAGACATGATTAGGAAACGCAGGTTGAAATATCAAAACAAACTCCGAACCAATTATATTATTGTGGGGACAGGTCGAAAAGCATTAAACATTTAGGGAAATTTAGTTAGCTAGCTTGCTGTTGCTAGTTAATTTGTTCTGGGATGTAAACATTGGGTTGTTATTTTAGCTAAAATGCACAAGGTCCTCTACTCTGACAATTAATCCACAGACAAAAGGGTAAACTGAATTTGTTTCTAGTAATTTCTCCTCCTTCTTTCAGGCTTCTTCTTCTGACTTTATATGGCGGTTGGCAACCAACTTTAAGGTGTATTACCACAACCGACTGGATTCTGGACCTCAGTTCATCTTTCAAATCACCCACATGGGTATATGCTCCTAAAAACAAATGAGGAGATGGGAGAGGCAGGACTTGTTGAGCGTCACAAATAGAACCAACTTCTGCACCCACACGCTCCCAAGCAGTGTGGGTGCAATGATTGAATAACATGTATGTGTACGTTTATTTTGTAGCCCTCGCACACGCGACGCGTCCGGTCTAGTCAGCATTACACTACGGCTTTTTAATAAATGCAGACACAAAACCTTCTCTGGAGATAGTTTCGAAGCGCCACTGAAGGGTAATTTTACTTGTCTGTCAAGGAATGCTGCTTCTAAAGTGGGACTAATCACTAGGTGACCAGACCTGTCAATCAAATAATCTTGAGCTGCCAGTGCGCAGCCTGCTTGCCTACTGCGTGCATACCACTCTTTCCTGAAAAAGTACTTTAAAGTATTGATTGGGGACTTATTTGTGGAGGAATATAACCGTTTTTATGGGTAATTTGTGATGTTTTATTTGTGCTTACCATGACTGTGTTTTTGTATTTTAATGTGTGTGTGTGTGTGTGTGTGTGTGTGTGTGTGTGTGTGTGTGTGTGTGTATGCATGCATGCATGCATGTACAGTTGAAGTCAGAAGTTTACATACACCTTAGCCAACTACATTTAAACTCAGTTTTTCACAATTCCTGACATTTAATCCTAGTAAAAAGTCCCTGGTAGCATTGCCTTTAAATTGTTTAACTTGGGTCAAGCGTGTCTGGGAGTCTTCCACAAGCTTCCCACAATAAGTTGGGTGAATTTTGGCACATTCCTCCTGACAGAGCTGGTGTAACTGAGTCAGGTTTGTAAGCCTCCTTGCTTGCACACGCTTTTCAGTTCTGCTCACAAATTTTCTATAGGATTGAGGTCAGGGCTTTGTGATGGCCGCTCCAATACCTTGACTTTGTTGTCCTTAAGCCATTTTGCCACAACTTTGGAAGTATGCTTGGGGTCATTGTCCATTTGGAAGACCGATTTGCGACCAAGCTTTAACTTCCTGACTGAGGTCTTGAGATGTTGCTTCAATATATCCACATAATTTTCCTGCCTCATGATGCCATCAATGATTGAATAAGTACGTTCATCTCTAGGAGACAGAATGTGTCTCCTTCCTGAGCGGTATGACGGCTGCGTGGTCCCACGGTGTTTATACTTGCGTACTATTATTTGTTCAGATGAACGTGGTACCTTCAAGATTTTGGAAATTGCTCCAAAGGATGAACCAGACTTGTGGACTTCTACAATTATTTTTCTGAGGTCTTGGCTGATTTATTTGGATTTTCCCATGATGTCTAGCAAAGAGGCACTGAGTTTGAAAGTAGGCCTTGAAATACATCCACAGGTGCACCTCCAATTAACTAAAATGATGTCAATTAGCCTATCAGAAGCTTCAAAAGCCATGACATAATTTTCTGGAATTTTCCAAGTTGTTTAAAGACACAGTCAACTTAGTGTATGTAAACTGCTGACCCACTGGAATTGTGATACAGTGAATTATAAGTGAAATAATCTGACTGTAAACAATTGTTGGAAAAATTACTTGTGTCATGCACAAAGTAGATGTCCTAACCGACTTGCCAAAACTATAGTTTGTTAATAAGAAATGTGTGGAGTGGTTGAAAAACACATTTTAATGACACCAACCTAACTGTATGTAAACTTCCGACTTCAACTGTATGTGTACATATACACAGTACCAGTCAAAAGTTTGGACACCTACTCATTCAAGGACTTTTATTTATTTTCACTAATTTCTACATTGTAGAATAATAGTGAAGACATCAAAACTATGAAATAACACATATGGAATCATGTAGTAACCCGAAAAAGTGTTAAACAAATAAAATATATTTTATATTTGAGATTCTTCAAAAAGCAACCCTTTGACTTGATGACAGTTTTGCACACTCTTGGCATTCTCTCAACCAGCTTCATGAGGTAGTCACCTGGAATACAGTTCTATTAACAGATGTGCCTTCTTAAAAGTTAATTTGTGGAATTTCTTTCCTTAATGTGTTTGAGCCAATCAGTTGTGTTGTGACAAGGTAGGGGTGGTATACAGAAGATAGCCCTATTTGGTAAAAGACCAAGTCCATATTATGGCAAGAACAGCTCAAATAAGCACAGAGAAATGACAGTCCATCATTACTTAAAGACATGAAGGTCAGTCAATGCGGAAAATTTCAAGAACTTTGAACATTTCTTCAAGTGCAGTTGCAATAACCTTCAAGCGCTATGATGAAACTGTCTGTCATGAGGACAGCCACATGAATGGAAGACTCAGAGTTACCTCTGCTACAGAGGATAATTTCATTAGTTTCCAGCCTCAGAAATTGCAGCCCAAATAAATGCTTCACACATGTCAAGTAACAGACACATCAACTGCTCAGAGGAGACTGTGTGAATCAGGCATTCATGGTCAAATTGCTGCAAAGAAACCACTACTAAAGGACACCAATAAGAAGAAGAGAATAGAAGAGCAATGGACATTAGACCTGTAGACATTTGTCCTTTGGTCTGGAGTTCAAATTGGAGACTTTTGGTTCCAACCGCCATGTCTTTGTGAGAGACAGTGTGGGTGAACGGATGATGTCCGCATGTGTATTTCCCACCATAAAGCATGGAGGAAGAGGTGTTATGGTGTGGTGGTGCTTTGCTGGTGACACTGTCTGTGATTTACTTAGAATTCGAGGCACACTTTACCAGCATGGCTACCACAGCATTCTGCAGCGATACGCCATCCCATCTGGTTTGGGCTTAGTGGGACTATAATTTGTTTTTCAAAAGGACAATGACCCAACACACCTGCAGGCTGTGTAAGGGCTATTTGACCGAGGAGAGTAATGGAGTGCTGCATCAAATGACCTGGTCTCCACAATCCCCCGACCTCAACCACATTGAGATGGTTTGGGATGAGTCGGACCGCAGAGTGAAGGAAAAGCAGCCAACAAGTGCTCAGCATGTGAGAACTCCTTCAAGACTGTTGGAAAAGCATTCCAGGTGAAGATGGTTGAGAGAATGGCAAGAGTGTGCAACGCTGTCATCAAGGCAAAGGTTGGCTATTTGAAGAATGTTTAACACTTTTTTTGTTACTACATGATTCCATGTGTCATTTCATAGTACTGATGTCTTCACTATTATTCTGCAATGTAGAAAATAGTAAAAATAAAGAAAAACCCTTGAATGAGTAGGTGTTCTAAAACCTTTGACCGGTAGTGAGAACGTGAGTGAGTCAGGGAGTGAGTGAGTGAGTGAGTGTGCACGTGTGTATACACATGTGTGTATACACGTGTGTATGTTTGCAAATGTATAAAAATGTAATAACAGAAATACCTTATTTACGTAAGCATTCAGACCCTTTGCTATGAAACTCGAAATTTAGCTCCGGTGTATCCTGTTTCCATTGATCATCCTTGAGATGTTTCTACAACTTCATTGGAGTCCACCTGTGGTAAATTCAATTGATTGGACATGGAATTGTCCGTAGAGCTCCGAGATTGTCTCGAGGCACAGATCTGTGTGCAGCATTGAAGGTCCCCAAGAACACAGTGGCCTCCATCATTGTTAAATGGAAGATGTTTGGAACCACCAAGACTCCAGCCAAGAGCTGGCCGTCCAGCTAAAGTGAGCAATTGGGTGAGAAGTGCCTTGGTCAGGGAGGTGACCAAGAACCCGATGGTCACTCAGACAGAGCTCCAGAGTTCCTCTGTGGAGATGGGAGAACCTTCCAAAAGGACAACCATCTCTGCAGCACTCCACCAATCAGGCCTTTACGGTAGAGTAGCCAGACGGAAGCCACTCCTCAGTAACATGACAGCACGCTTGGAGTTTGCCAAAAGGCCCCTGAAGGACTCTCAGACCATGAGAAGCAAGATTCTCTGGTCTGACGAAACCAAGATTGAACTCTTTGGCCTGAAAGCCAAGTGTCATGTCTGGAGGAAACCTGGCACCATCCCTACGGTGAAGCATGGTGGTGGCAGCATCATGCTGTGGGGATGTTTTTCAGGGGCAGGGACTGGGAAACTAGTCAGGATCGAGGGAAAGATGAACAGAGTGAAGTACAGAGATATCCTTGATGAAAATCTGCTCCAGAGTGCTCAGGACCTCAGACTGGGGTGAAGGTTCACCTTCCAACAGGACAACAACCTTAAGCACACAGCCAAGACAACGCAGGAGTGGCTTTGGGACAAGTTTCTGAATGTCCTTGAGTGGCCCAGCCAGAGCCTTGACTTGAACACGATCGAACATGTCTGGAGAGACCTGAAAATAGCTGTGCAGCGATGCTCCTCATCCAAACTGACAGAGCTTGAGAGGATCTGCAGAAATTAAATGGGAAAAACTCCCCAAATACAGGTGTGCCAAGCTTGTAGCATCATACCCAAGAAGACTCGAGGCTGTAATCGCTGCCAAAGGTGCTTCAACAAAGTACTGAGTAAAGGGTTCTGATGCTTATGTAAATGCATCTTTCAGGTTTTTTGTTGTTGTTGCAAAACTCTCTAAAAAACGTGTTGCTTTGTCATTATGGGGTATTGTGCGTCAATTTATTTGAAGAAAAAAACTATTTCATCAATTTTAGAATAAGGCTGTAACGTAACAAAATGTGGAAAGGTCAAGGGGTCTGAATACTTTACAAATGCACTGTATGTATTGTGGCAGACCAGGGTGTTTGGTCAAGACTTTTACACAGATCAGACAGAGTATGATTAGCTCGGTTTCAAGGGTGTTTATTTAAATAATAAAAATAATAAAAAAAGGATAGGTCTCCCCCATGAGACCTTCTCCGGGATACCATCTTCTGGGCTCCGGGTCTTGCAGTATCCTGTCGGGCACAAACTCTGAACTCCCTCCACATACCTCTGCAACCGTCCCCAACTATACGGGAGTCCTTTCTTCCCACACTTCCCTTGTGGGCCTTGCACAACTGGTGAGCAATCAGCCCTTGATTACTCACCAGCTCCCAATCAGACTCAATTAGTCCTGGCCAGAGAACCCGTCAAGACCTGGCACGTCCATCAGATGGAGCCATCGCCTCGTGATGTATAATCCGTCTGTCACCAGGCCTCGACGAGTCTCCCCCTGATGGCTGACCTGCTGTACGCCACAGTATGTACAGTTGAAGTCGGAAGTTTACATACACTTAGGTTGGAGTCATTAAAACTCGTTTTTCAACCAATCCACAAATTTCTTGTTAACAAACTATAGTTTTGGCAAGTCGGTTAGGACATCTACTTTGTGCATGACACAAGTCATTTTTCCAACAATTGTTTACAGACAGATTATTTCACTTAAAATTCACTGTATCACAATTCCAGTGAGTCAGCAGTTTACATACACTAAGTTGACTGTTCCTTTAAACAGCTTGGAAAATTCCAGAAAATGATGTCATGGCTTTTGAAGCTTCTGATTTACATAATTTTAGTTAATTGGTGTTGCACCTGTGGATGTATTTCAAGGCCTACCTTCAAACTCAGTGCCTCTTTGCTAGACATCATGGGAAAATCAAAATACATCAGCCAAGACCTCAGAAAAATAATTGTGGACGTCCACAAGTCTGGTTCATCCTTTGGAGCAATTTCCAAAATCTTGAAGGTACCACTTTCATCTGTACAAACAACAGTACGCAAGTATAAACACCGTGGGACCACGCAGCCGTCATACCGCTCAGGAAGGAGACACGTTCTGTCTCCTTGAGATGAACGTACTGTGGTGCGAAAAGTGCAAATCAGTCCCAGAACAACAGCAAAGGACCTTGTGAAGATGCTGGAGGAAACAGGTACAAAAGTATATATATCCACAGTAAAACAAGTCCTATATCGACATAACCTGAAAGGCCGCTCAGCAAGGAAGAGGCCACTGCTCCAAAACCACCATAAAAAAGCCAGACTACGGTTTGCATCTGCACATGGGGACAAAGACTGTACTTTTTGGAGAAATGTCCTCTGGTCTGATGAAACAAAAATAGAACTGCTTGGCCATAATGATCATCGTTATGTTTGGAGGAAAAAGGGGGAGGCTTGCAAGCCAAAGAACACCATCCCAACCATGAAGCACAGGGGTGGCAGCATCATGTTGTGGGGGTGCTTTGCTGCAGGAGGGACAGGTGCACTTCACAAAATAGATGGCATCACGAGGCAGGAAAATTATGTGGATATATTGAAGCAACATCTCAAGACATCAGTCAGGAAGTTAAAGCTTGGTCGCAAATGGGTCTTCCAAATGGACAATGACTCCAAGCATACTTCCAAAGTTGTGGCAAAATGTCTTTAGGACAACAAAGTCAAGGTATTGGAGTGGCCATCACAAAGCCCTGACCTCAACCCTATAGAAAATGTGTGGGCAGAACTTAAAAAGCATGTGCGAGCAAGGAGGCCTACAAACCTGACTCAGTTACACCAGCTCTGTCAAGAGGAATGGGCCAAAATTCACTCAACTTATTGTGGGAAGCTTGTGGAAGGCTACCCGAAACTTTGACCCAAGTTAAACAATTTAAAGGCAATGCTACTAAATACTAATTGAGTGTTTGTAAACTTCTGACCCACTGGGAATGTGATGAAATAAATAAAAGCTGAAATAAATCACTACTATTATTCTGATATTTCACATTCTTAAAATAAAGTGGTGATCCTAACTGTCCTAAAACAGGTAATTTTTACTTGGATTAAATGTCAGGAATTGTGAAAAACTGAGTTTAAATGTATTTGGCTAAGGTGTACGTAAACTCCGACTTCAACTGTATATACAGTTGTGGCCAAAAGTTTTGAGAATGACACATGACATGATTTTCACAAAGTCTGCTGCCTTGTATGATGGCAATTTGCATATACTCCAGAATGTTATGAAGAGTGATCAGATGAATTGCAATTAATTGCAAAGTCCCTCTTTGCCATGCAAATGAACTGAATCCCCAAAAATCAGTCCCACTGAATTTCAGCCCTGCCACAAAAGGACCAGCTGACATCATGTCAGTGATTCTCTCTTTAGCACAGGTGTGAGTGTTAACGAGGACAAGGCTGGAGATCACTCTGTCATGCTGATTGAGTTCGAATAACAGACTGGAAGCTTCAAAAGGTGCTTGGAATCATTGTTCTTCCTCTGTCAACCATGGTTACCTGCAAGGAAACACATGCCGTCATCATTGCTTTGCACAAAAAGGGCTTCACAGGCAAGGATATTGCTGCCAGTAAGATTGCACCTAAATCAACCATTTATCAGATCAAGTATATCAAGGAGAGCGGTTCAATTGTTGTGAAGAAGGCTTCAGGGCACCCAAGAAAGTCCAGCGAGCGCCAGGACCGTCTCCTAAAGTTGTTTCAGCTGTGGGATCGGGGCACCACCAGTACAGAGCTTGCTCAGGAATGGCAGCAGGCAGGTGTGAGTGCATCTGCACGCACAGTGAGGCAAAGACTTTTGGAGGATGGCCTGGTGTCAAGAAGGGCAGCAAAGAAGCCACTTCTCTCCAGGAAAAACATCAGGGACAGACTGATATTCTGCAAAAGGTACAGGGATTGGACTGCTGAGGACTGAGGTAAGGTCATTTTCTCTGATGAATCCCCTTTCCGATTGTTTGGGGCATCCGGAAAAAGCTTGTCCGGAGAAGACAAGGTGAGCGCTACCATCAGTCCTGTGTCATGCCAACAGAAAAGCATCTTGAGACCGTTCATGTGTGGGGTTGCTTCTCAGCCAAGGGAGTGGGCTCACTCACAATTTTGCCTAAGAACACAGCCATGAATAAAGAATGGTACCAACACATCCTCAGAGAGCAACTTCTCCCAACCATCCAGGAACAGTTTGGTGATGAACAATGCCTTTTCCAGCATGATGGAGCACCTTGCCATAAGGCAAAAGTGATAACTAAGTGGCTCGGGGAACAAAACATCAATATTTTGGGTCCATGGCCAGGAAACTCCCCAGACCTTAATCCCATTGACAACTTGTGGTCAATCCTCAAGAGGCAGGTGGACAAACAAAAACAAATTCTGACAAACTCCAAGCATTGATTATGCAAGAATGGGCTGCCATCAGTCAGGATGTGGCCCAGAAGTTAATTGACAGCATGCCAGGACGGATTGCAGAGGTCTTGAAAAAGAAGGGTCAACACTGCAAATATTGACTGTATGCATCAACTTCATGTAATTGTCAATAAAAGCCTTTGACACTTAAAAAATGCTTGTAATCATACTTCAGTATTCCATAGTAACATCTGACAAAAATATCTAAAGACACTGAAGCAGCACACTTTGTGGAAATTAATATTTGTGTCATTTTCAAAACTTTTAGCCATGACTATATAATGTCTACACTGTATTTCTGATCAATTTGATGTTATTTTAATGCACAAAAAATGGGCTTTTCTTTCAAAAAGAAGGACATTTCTAAGTGACCCCAAACTTTTGAATGTGTGTGTGTGTGTGTGTGTGTGTGTGTGTGTTACATACATACATGCATGCATGCATGCATACATACATACATACATACATACACATATATATAAAATGTGGATATTTATATTGTAACATACAGGGCGCATTTGGAAAAGAGTCCTATGTCTCAATAGGTCTCCCTTGTTAAAATAAAGGTAAAAAAATTGAAATAAAATATTCCGTATTTTGAACAGAGGAGATTAGTTGCTGTACTTCCGAGAACACAGGGGAGGGACACAGTATGGGCATGTTGGTCACCAGGCAGAGACAGTCAGAACTTCGCACTAGGCCTATCTATCAGCAATCAAAAGCTGTATCTCACAATGGAATGCTGTATTTTGCAATTTCTTGGCTTGCAATGTCTTGGAACTTTAGTATAGCAGGGCTTATCATCAATGAATAGGCTAGAATATTCCACACGCAACAGACTGAAGACACACTCACATCATTAGTGAAGAGTAATCGAGCCCAGCTACAATCTGATTAAAATGTTGTGATTTTATTTTATTTTCTTATTGTTAGGATCCCAATTTAGTTTAAATTTAAAACGTTGACACGCCTACTCACCATTGTACCCAGGTGTATGTGGGTGCATGTGTAATACTCACCATTGTACTCTACTGTAGATGTGATGGAGGAGGCTGTAGAGCCGTTCTCCCAGTCTCTCTCCATGTTCCTACTGGAGTTCCTGCTTAGCAGAGGGAACGACTCTACCGACCCACCCCTGGAACGCACACACACACACACACACACACACACACACACACACACACAAACACACACACACACACACACACACAGTTAACAGGGTGTCTGTCTCAATCACATACTCACACAAATAACCACACGCACCCAACCCTGCACATACGCGCGCACACACACCTCTGTGGTTCGGCTCCTCCAAAAGTGACACTCTCTGTCTCGGTGGCCAAGGAGAGAGTGGAGCCTGACTGGAAACAGTGGAGAATGTCCTCTGGAAGTCAACGAGACAAGAGTTAATCAATACCATAGAACAAGAAGTCGCTTTGGATAAAAATGTCTGCTTCATGGCATGTATTATTATTATTATTATTATAAATACACTGTATGTCTGTGTGCACCAAATAAAAACAGATACTGAACAGTCATTTCACTGGTATTCATTAACCATCCACATACAAGCAGCATATGAAGATAACCTTTATTAGGGATAGGCATTTGAAAGAATGTCTGCTCGAGTACGCAAGCATTTTTTTTAGTACTGAAGTACTGGCATGTTCATGTAAAACAGGTCTAAAGACAAAATATTTGCGGTATGCTAGTCGTTCCAATTACTGTTTGTTCTGACACGAGTGAAAACAAAACTGAACATATTTTCACTGCACTTGACATACTTCAAACAATCAAAACGTCTTCTGTAATTTTGTTAGTGGTTATAAACGTAATCTGCTCAATAGATGCATTTGTAAATTTAGAGTACATGTATTTAATTATTAGCAAACGAATACAAACCTTTCCCAACTCTTGACCATCACTCACACCCAGGGTTGGGGTTTAACGGATTACATGTAATCAATTATAAGGGATTACAAAAAACAGTAACTGTAATCCGTTATAAGCAAAATTATTGTAATCAGATTACAGATACTTTTGAAAAACTAGATGATTACTTCGAGGATTACTTTTGAATTCAGAAAGGATGTTTGTGCAAAAAATCTTTGACACTTCTCTTTTTTGTCAATGACATTCAAATCAGCTTTGAAAAATGGCGCAAGTTTAAATTTGTTCCACCTGAGCGAGTCTGACCACAAGTCAGAGACCAGTATGATGACACACCAAATGGGTTTGATGGATCACAGGAAAAGAGCAGGAATAGGCTTTTGAAGGCTACAGTCCAATCTATGTCTTCCAATGGTGCGACTGCTGTCGGCATCCAAAGATTATCCAACTTGAATAAACGCTTGGAGGTAAGGATGACAGCAGCATAGTTTACGGCGATACAGATATCACTTATTATTTATATCTATATAGCGCATTGATGTCAATCACACTGGTGCTCTCTCATTTAGCTATTTGCGCCTTACGGATTGTGGTTGTTGTGGATAGCTGTTCACATATCTAAATGTACATTTGAACCCAAAAATGGTTGAATTCAAGAAGTTTAAGCTGCCTATCAATCATTGTTTTTGAAACCATTGAAAAATGCGCTCTTGCAACAGCTGCATTGTGCGGATCCCAGCCTGTGGAATAAAAGTGGGGCTTTTATTGCTCAATCTATTTAAAAAAAGACATCCAAATCAAATTTTATTGGTCACATACACATGGTTAACAGATGTTAATACAAGTGTAGCGAAATACTTGTTTCTCTAGTTCCGACCGTGCAGTAATATCTAACAAGTAATCTAACAATTTCACAACTACCTCAGACACACAAGTGTAAAGGAATGAATAAGAATATGTACATACAAATATATGGGTGAGCGATGGCCGAACGGCATAGGCAAGATGCAGTAGATGGTATAGAGTACAGTATATACATATGAGATGAGTAATGTAGGGTATGTAAACATTATATAAAGTGGCATTGTTTAAAGTGACTAGTGATACATTTATTACATCCAATTGTTAATTGTTAATGTGGCTAGAGATTTGAGTCAGTATGGCTGTTAAACAGTCTGATGGCCTTGAGATAGAAGCTGTTTTTCAGTCTCTCGGTCCCAGCTTTGATGCACCTGTACTGACCTCGCCTTCTGGATGATAGCGGGGTGAACAGGCAGTGGCTTGGGTGGTTGTTGTCCTTGATGATCTTTTTGGCCTTCCTGTGACATCGGGGGGTGTAGGTGTCCTGGAGGGCAGGTAGTTTGCACACGGTGATGCGTTGTGCAGACCTCACTACCCTCTGGAGAGCCTTACGGTTCTGGGCGGAGCAGTTGCCGTACCAGGCGGTGATAGAGCCCGACAGGATGCTCTCGATTGTGCATCTGTAAAAGTTTGAGTGTTTTAGCCTCCTGAGGTTGAAGAGGCGCTGTTGCGCCTTCTTCACCACGCTGTCTGTGTGGGTGGACCATTTCAGTTTGTCCGTGATGTGTACACCGAGGAACTTAAAACTTTCCACCTTCTCCACTACTGTCCCATCGATGTGGATATGGGGGTGCTCCCTCTGCTGTTTCCTGAAGTCCACGATCATCTCCTTTGTTTTGTTGACGTTGAGTGTGAGGTTATTTTCCTGACACCACACTCCGAGGGCCCTCCCCTCCTCCCTGTAGGCTGTCTCGTCGTTGTTGGTAATCAAGCCTACCACTGTAGTGTCGTCTGCAAACTTGATGATTGAGTTGGAGGTGTGCATGGCCACGCAGTCATGGGTGAACAGGGAGTACAGGAGGGCTGAGAACGCACCCTTGTGGGGCCCCAGTGTTGAGGATCAGCGGGGTGGAGATGTTGTTTCCCACCCTCACCACCTGGGGGGCAGCCCGTCAGAAAGTCCAGGACCCAGTTGTACAGGGCAGGGTTGAGACCCAGGGTCTCAAGCTTAATGACGAGTTTGGAGGGTACTATGGTGTTAAATGCTGAGCTGTAGTCGATGAACAGCATTCTTACATAGGTATTCCTTTTGTCCAGATGGGTTAGGGCAGTGTGCAGTGTGATTGCGATTGCGTCGTCTGTGGACCTATTGGGGCGGTAAGCAAATTGGAGTGGGTCTAGGGTGTCAGGTAGGGTGGAGGTGATATGATCCTTGACTAGTCTCTCAAAGCACTTCATGATGACGGAAGTGAGTGCTACGGGGCGATAGTCGTTTAGCTCAGTTACCTTCGCATTCTTGGGAACAGGAACTATGGTGGCCCTCTTGAAGCATGTGGGAACAGCAGACTGGGATAGGGATTGATTGAATATGTCTGTAAACACACCAGCCAGCTGGTCCAGGTATGCTCTGAGGACACGGCTAGGAATGCCGTCTGGGCCGGAAGCCTTGTGAGGGTTAACACGATTAAATGTTTTACTCACGTTGGCTGCGGTGAAGGAGAGCCCGCAGGTTTTGGTAGCGAGCCGTGTCGGTGGCACTGTATTGTCCTCAAAGCGAGCAAAGAAGTTGTTTAGTTTGTCTGGGAGCAAGACATCGGGGTCCGCGACGGGGCTGGTTTTCTTTTTGTAGTCCGTGATTGACTGTAGACCCTGCCACATACCTCTCATGTCTGAGCCGTTGAATTGCGACTCTACTTTGTCTCTATACTGACGCTTAGCTTGTTTGATTGCCTTGTGGAGGGACTAGCTACACTTTTTGTATTCGGTCATGTTTCCGGTCACCTTGCCCTGATTAAAAGCAGTGGTTCACGCTTTCAGTTTTGTGCGAATGCTGCCATCAATCCACGGTTTCTGGTTGAGGAAGGTTTTAATAGTCGCCGTGGGTACAACATCACCGATGCACTTGCTAATAAACTCGCTCACCGAATCAGCTTATACATCAATGTCATTGTTTGACGCTATCCAGAACATATCCCAGTCCACGCGATCGAAGCAATCTTGAAGTGTGGAATCAGATTGGTCGGACCAGCGTTGAACAGACCTGAGCACGGGCCTTTCCTGTTTAAGTTTCTGTCTATAGGCTGGGAGCAACAAAATGGAGTCGTGGTCAGATTTGCCGAAAGGAGGGCGAGGGGGGGCTTTATATGCGTTGCGGAAGTTAGAGTAACAATGATCCAGAATTCTGCCAGCTCGGGTCGCGCATTCGATATGCTGATAGAATTTAGGGAACCTTGTTTTCAGATTAGCCTTGTTTAAATCCCCAGCTACAATAAATGCAGCCTCAGGATATGTGGTTTGCAGTTTACATAGAGTCAAATGAAGTTCTTTCAGGGCCGTCGAGGTGTCTGTTTGGGGGGGGGGGGATATAAACGGCTGTGATTATAATCGAAGAGAATTCTCTTGGTAGATAATGCGGTCGGCATTTGATTGTAAGGAATTCTAGGTCAGGTGAACAAAATGACTTGAGCTCCTGTATGTTGTTATGATCACACCACGACTCATTAATCATAAGGCATACATCCCCGCCCTTCTTCTTACCAGAGAGATTATTGTTTCTGTTGGCGCGATGCGTGAAGAAACCAGGTGGCTGTACAGACTCTGATAACGTATCCCGAGTGAGCCATGTTTCTGTGAAACAGAGAATGTTACAATCTCTGATGTCTCTCTGGAAGGCAACCCTTTCTCGGATTTCGTCTACCTTGTTGTCAAAAGACTGGACATTGGCGAGTAGTATACTCTGGAGCGGTGGGCAATGGCCCGTCTACAGAGCCTGACCAGAAGACCGCTCCGTCTGTGACGCCGTTGTTTTGGGTCGCCTGCTGGGGTCCAATCCATTGTCCTGGGTGGTGGACCGAGGATCCGCTTCGGGAAAGTTGTATTCCTGGTCGTAATGTTGGTAAGTTGACATTGCTCTTATATCCAATAGTTCCTCCTGGCTGTATGTAACACTTAAGATTTCCTGGGGTAACAGTGTAAGAAATAATACATAAAAAATGCTCAAACTCGGACACATGCTCAAACTCGCACACTTTTGATAGACTTAAAAAAGGGGTAGTTGCTACATCCATTTTTGGACTTATAAATTATGTATATTAATGTAATGATAAAATTGAATCGTGTTATTATATGTAGTAGAAAGCGATGGGTTAGAATAAGCCTACATAACCAACCCATAAAGTAAAATTAAACATCCATGTATGGCCAGCTATGTAAACATCAACACTGATTTATCCTGCAATAGATGTTGTTCAATTGTTAACATACAATTACCAACATACATCCCTCTTAAGGGGAAAGTAATCTAAAAGTAACTGAATGTAATCAGATTAAGTTACTGAGTTTGGGTAATCCAAAAGTTACGTTACTGATTACAAGTTTGGACATGTAACTAGTAAAGGATTACATTTAGAAAGTAACCTACCCAACCCTGCTCACACCCACACCCTCACCCCAAATGGTTAGGTGATGTCAACCTGTCCTATTGTGATTATGTACACATAAAATATCATCGTATATGATGCTCTCGCCCCTATTGGCCACCCTTCCCCCAAAAACGACAGTTGGGCTATAATGCGGAATCGAATTCCAGTGGACAAATCATGACAAAAGATCATGTTGTTGAATGCTTGGGTAGAGGCTAAGTGCAGGCAATGGCAAATCTTTTCTAATATTCCTTTCTGGTAGAGAAGCATAACACGTCTATGTCTGTCTGTGATGAGGAGCGGGCTGCCATAGTGAGCTAGGTTATAGGCCTACATCATGGGCTGGATGGAAGCAGTCTACAGTCTTCACAACTGGAAAATAATTGTTTATTTGCCTCATAAAAAATTGCCTATGCCTAGGCTATATACTTTCATTATTTGTATTTTTTAAAAGCTGGAATATTTGGGAAATACGCTACTGTTCATAACTTTAACTTGTCTTAAAGCTTTTATGATAGGCTTTGTAGGACAATTTGGCCATTTGCTTCTCAACCTCGCATTGAGGGATTTTCCTGACCCGCATGGACAATTTATTTCTTAACTTAAACTTGACTTAGCTTGTCGTTGCATATTTCTGTAGGCTATTGATATTGCTTGTTCAATCCTTATTAGTCCTCTAGCTACCTCACGTTTTTAGACTATTCAAATAACTTTTTGAGATGGAAAAATTGGTTTAGGCGGAGAGAGGATAAACAAGATTTTCTGACTAGACATTTTGTGCTGCTTTGGTGGAATTCTCTGCTCCATCTGGTCTACATCCTTCTCTTGCGTTCTGTAGGCTATAAATCACATTTATTGAAATAGGGTATAGCAAATAGCAATATGCAAATTACTTGGAATGTCCCTTGGGCCCCTGCTGAGCACTGCGATACTTTTTTTTACTGCGCAGCGCCAGTCAAGTTCCATTAGGCTAAACCATCATCTGTTACATCTCGATGTCGTAACCATGGACAATGGCTGTCAATCATCGTCGATAGACGATGCTATTGTAATATCGCCCAACCCTAACCCATGCTTACACAAGCCAGGAAGGCACAACGCAGCAGGCACAGTGTGATGTCACATTAGCAGTGGACTGATATGCAAACCTTTTAAAATGTTTCATTGCAAACTCAGGCATTGCTCTCTGCTTGCTCAGCCAGGCACAATCAGGTTCTTACCCTCATGGCATGCCACGAGAGAGAGAGTTAGATAGATACCGAGAGAGAGATGGAGAGAAAATTCCCCCGATCCTATAAGAGGGCAAAGTGAGCCAATCACATTACACAAATCTATGCAATTCTCTCACACCTGCTTAGGGGGAAAGGGGCTAGTGGTCCACTTGATCAGACTTTCTGAAGGGGTTGTGGGTTGGGCTTGGAATTTCTTTCCTGACATAACCTGACCAGGAAAAACTAGCCCTATGAGGTATGGTATTATTTTATGAGGTCAGGGGGTCATGCAGATGAGGTTAGATGTTTCACCTCCCCTACTGCCTGCTGCTGATCCCTGGGCTCTCATCAACATGAATGCTCTCAGAGAATAACCTGGGTGACAAAAACACACACGCAAGGGCTAAACAGACAATACACACACAGGAAAGCTAAACAAAAAATACAAACACACACACACACAGCACATTGTGGTATTCATGGGATGCACCTACAGTACCAGTCAAACGTTTGGACACCTACTCATATGTAGAATAATAGTGAAGACATCAAAACTCTGAAACACATATGGAATAATGTAGTAACCAAAAAAGTGTTAAAGAAAATCGCAATATATTGTAACGTACTTAAAAAATGTTTTACCACTCTTATGTAGACATAGCTCCACCCACATCCGTTCCATGCATCAAATGGGGTTGGAGTTGAGGGAAAAAAGTGTTACCAATGTAATACCCTTGTTAAATCCAAGTATAGAGTTTATTTGTTTTAATTAATTGGTATTAGATTTAAAAGGTGATCGAATTGCTCCTGAACTGTAATGTCGTTAATGCATTTATTTTGAAGAAATACTTATTTAAATGTACAAGTGAATAGGTTGGTTTACTTTTAAGTTAAAGTTTTGACCAATAAGGTAACTTGTTAAGATGTGGCCAATGGGAGAGTTGACCAGGTTAACAGGAGGCCTGTGAAAAAGAGACGTTGGAAAAAGAGGGTGAGACGTTGAAAAAAGGATGGAGAGATATTATCAGTGTTGGTGAAGAAAAAGACAATGGTAAAGAAGAAGACGATAAAAGTATAACAAAACCCAAATCTACAGAGTATTATTATTATTTTGTTAAGATTTAGTAGAGTCTGAAGCTACCGTCTCATCGTGGAGGTATTTGACAGCTCAAGTTTAGCCTAGCATTGTGCGAGACCTGGAGAGAATTTCTTGTGGAAGATTAACGAGTTTGTTTTTATGGGATATCTGTTGCTGCTAAGGAGTACTGTCTGCATTGATAGCTGTGCTTTCTGTGGATCTTGTGAGGACACCTGCACGGAACTGCTATACTTCGCTGAGGAAATATCTACGAGTAGTGAGTAACCACAATGGTGGGGTGCTTCGGAACTTTGGGTGTCGTCATTTTTTTGAGCCCCAACGCGCGTCAACGGTTTTAAGCAATCTTGCCAGTAATTTGGACATGGGTTGTGAAAAAACATTGGGGTTTATTATTTTCATTTATTTTGATGTGGTACATTGAAAATGTGATAACATCCATCTTGAACCTTATGTCTGTTGCATTGATGGAGTCATTTACTGTTTCAGTTTCATTTTAATGCATGGGAAAGCATATCCTTATATAATAACAAAAATCTATAATCATTCTATCTGAAGTTAATCCACTAGTTGTCATCACCCTAGATAGTTTATAATAGGGATTCTTATTGGAGATGTCCTTCTCACCTAACATCCCATGCTGTTCAGATATTCTAAGGTAATATCGTGAGAGTCAAATTCGAGCCTGGTGAGAGGGTTACACCAAATATAACAATGTGCATTTCATAAATATTCTAAGAAAATGTGTACATAAAACGTATCAAACACGTCTAAAACTACAATGGGTTGATGTCCTCATTGTGGTTTTACAGAATGCTGTGGAATGCTGTGGTAGCCATGCTTGTTAAGTGCGCATTGAATTCTAAATAAATCACAGACAGTGTCACCAGCAAAGCACCCCCACATCATCACATCTTATCTTCCATGCTTCACGGTGGAAACCACACATGCGGGGATCATCCGTTCACCTACTCTGCATCTCACAAAGACACGGCGGTTGGAACCAAAAATCTCAAATTTGGACTCATCATACCAAAAGGACAGATTTCCACCGGCCCATGCAAGTCTCCTCTAATTATTGGTGTCCTTTAGTAGTGGTTTCTTTGCAGTAATTTGACCATGAAGGCCTGATTCCCACAGTCTCCTCTGAACAGTTGATGTTGAGATGTGTCTGTTACTTAAACTCTGTGAAGCATTTATTTGGGCTGCAATTTCTGAGGCTGGTAACTAATGAACTTATCCTCTGCAGCAGTGGTAACTCTGGGTCTTCCTTTCCTGTGGCGGTTCTCATGAGAGCCAGTTTCATCATAGCACTGGATGTTTTTGCGACTGCACTTGAAGAAACTTTCAAAGTTCTTGACATTTTCCGGATTGACTGACCTTCATGTCTTTAAGTAATGATGGACTGTTGTTTCTCTGTGCTTATTCGAGCTGTTCTGACATAATATGGACTTAATAGGGCTATCAAATAGGGCTATCTTCTGTATACCACCCCATACACAACTGATTGGCTCAAACGCCTTAAGGAAATAAATTCCATTCATTAACTTTTAAGAAGGCACATCTGTTAATAGAACTGTATTCCAGGTGATTACCTCATGAAGCTGGTTGAGAGAATGCCAAGAGCATGCAAAGCTGTCATCAAGGCAAAGTGGCTACTTTGAAGAAACTCAAATTTGATTTGTTTAACACCTTTTTGCTTACTACATGATTCCATGTGTGTTATTTCATAGTTTTGATGTCTTCACTATTCTACAATGATTTTATAGTAAAAATAAAGAAAAACCCTGGAATTAGTAGGCCATTGTTATGAATGTTCTCAAGACGTTCTCAGCAATAGTGACTCCCGAAAGTCAAGTGGTGCCCAATCATTCAACAGGGGATAATGATTGTTTAGTGTCTAAATTACAGTATAGTGGCTTGGAAATACGATGACATTGCTAAAGTACGCAAATAATTAGTACGAAACAACTTTGTCATCATTATGATGTAGTCAAATTTACTTTAGACTGAGGCAATGTTGCCATTTGCTACAAAAGTTTGTCAAAAATACCTAGCAGTTAGCTAGCTAAAATCTGGTGCTCTCCCCGCAATCTTAGGTAGCATCTAAAGTCAATCTGCCGACATCCCAATGACAAAGGCATTTCCTACTGGGCGATTCCACAACAGGACATATTTCGGGCATCTCAGTTCTGGCAATTTTCACTTAGAAACTTAATTGGGAGAAAGGACTTTTGACATGACCACACCAATAGCAGACTACTGTTAGAATCATACAGCTACAGTGCCTTCAGAAAGTACTGACACCTCTTGACATTTTGTTGTGTTACAAAGTGGAATTAAAATGGATGTCTTTTTTTTGTCAACGATCTACACAAAATACTCTGTCAAAGTGAAAGAATGTTTTTATTTTTTATTCATGGAAAATAACATCTTGATAAGATAAGTATTCAACCCCCTGAGACAATGCATGTTAGAATCACCGTTCGCAGCAATTACAGCTGAGTCTTTTCTATGTAAGTCTCTAAGAGCTTTCACACCTGGATTGTAAAATATTTGCCCATTATTCCTTAACATATTATTCAAGCTCTGTCAAGGTGATTGTTGACAAGCATTTTCAAGTTTATTATTATTATATTTTTTTTCACCTTTATTTAACCGGATAGGCAAATTGAGAACAAGTTCTCATTTACAATTGCGACCTGGCCAAGATAAAGCAAAGCAGTTCGACACATACAACAACACAGAGTTACACATGGAGTAAAACAAACATACAGTCAATAATACAGTAGAAAAATAAGTCTATATACAATATGAGCAAATGAGGTGAGATAAGGGAGGTAAAGGCAAAAAAGGTCATGGTGGCAAAGTAAATACAATATAGCAAGTAAAACACTGGAATGGTAGGTTTGTAGTGGAAGAAAGTGCAAAGTAGAAATAGAAATAATGGGGTGCAAAGGAGCAAAATAAATAAATAAATAAATACAGTAGGGGAAGAGGTAGTAGTTTGGGCTAAATTTTAGATTGGCTATGTGCAGTGATCTGTGAGCTGCTCTGACAGCTGGTGCTTAAAACTAGTGAGGGAGATAAGTGTTTCCAGTTTCAGAGATTTTTGTAGTTCGTTCCAGTCATTGGCAGCAGAGAACTGGAAGGAGACGGCCAAAGGAGGAATTGGCTTTGGGGGTGACCAGAGAGATATACCTGCTGGAGCGCGTGCTACAGGTGGGTGCTGCTATGGTGACCAGTGAGGGGAGATAAGGGGGGACTTTACCTAGCAGGGTCTTGTAGATGACCTGGAGCCAGTGGGTTTGGCGACGAGTATGAAGCGAGGGCCAGCCAACGAGAGCGTACATGTCGCAGTGGTGGGTAGTATATGGGGCTTTGGTGACAAAACGGATGGCACTGTGATAGACTGCATCCAGTTTACTGAGTAGGGTATTAGAGGCTATTTTGTAAATGATATCGCAGAAGTCGAGGATCAGTAGGATGGTCAGTTTTACGAGGGTATGTTTGGCAGCATGAGTGAAGGATGCTATGTTGCAAATAGAAAGCCAATTCTAGATTTAACTTTGGATTGGAGATGTTTGATGTGAGTCTGGAAGGAGAGCTTACAGTCTAACCGGACACCTAGGTATTTGTAGTTGTCCACATATTCTAAGTCAGAACCGTCCAGAGTAGTGATGCTGGACGGGCGGGCAGGTGCAGGCAGCGATCGGTTGAAGAGCATGCATTTAGTTTTACTTGTATTTAAGAGCAGTTGGAGGCCACGGAAGGAGAGTTGTATGGCATTGAAGCTCATCTGGAGGGTCCAAAGAAGGGCCAGAAGTATACAGAATGGTGTCGTCTGCGTAGAGGTGGATCAGAGACTCACCAGCAGCAAGAGCGACATCATTGATGTATACAGAGAAAAGAGTTGGCCCAAGAATTGAACCCTGTGGCACCCCCATAGAGACTACCAGAGGCCCGGACAACAGGCCATCCGATTTGACACATTGAACTCTATCAGAGAAGTAGTTGGTGAACCAGGCGAGGCAATCATTTGAGAAACCAAGGCTATTGAGTCTGCCGATGAGGATGTGGTGATTGACAGAGTCGAAAGCCTTGGCCGGGACAATGAAAACGGCAGCACAGTATTGTTTCTTATCGATGGCGGTTACGATATCGTTTAGGACCTTGAGCGTGGCTGAGGTGCACCCATGACCAGCTCTGAAACCAGATTGCATAGCGGAGAAGGTGCGGTGGGATTCGAAATGGTCGATAATCTGTTTGTTGACTTGGCTTTCGAAGACCTTAGAAAGGCAGGGTAGGATAGATATAGGTCTGTAGCAGTTTGGGTCAAGAGTGTCCCCTCCTTTGAAGAGGGGGATGACAGCAGCTGCTTTCCAATCTTTGGGAATCTCAGACGACACGAAAGAGAGGTTGAACAGGCTAGTAATAGGGGTTGCAATAATTTTGGCAGATCATTTTAGAAAGAAAGGGTCCAGATTGTCTAGCCCGGCTGATTTGTAGGGGTCCAGATTTTGCAGCTCTTTCAGAACATCAGCTGACTGGATTTGGGAAAAGGAGAAATGGGGAAGGCTTGGGCGAGTAGCTGTGGGGGGTGCAGTGCTGTTGACCGGGGTAGGGGTAGCCAGGTGGAAAGCATGGCCAGCCGTAGAAAAATGCTTATTGAAATTCTCAATTATAGTGGATTTATCGGAGGTGACAGAGTTTCCTATCCTCAGTGCAGTGGGCAGTTGGGAGGAGGTGTTCTTATTCTCCATGGACTTTACAGTGTCGCAGAACGTTTTTGAGTTTGTGTTGGAGGAAGCAAATATCTGCTTGAAAAAGCTAGCCTTGGCTTTTCTAACTGCCTGTGTATATTGGTTTCTAACTTCGCTGAAAAGTTGCATATCACGGGGGCTGTTCGATGCTAATGCCGAACGCCACAGGATGTTTTTGTGTTGGTTAAGGGCAGTCAGGTCGTCTGGAGAGAACCAAGGGCTATATCTGTTCCTGGTTCTAAATTTCTTGAATGGGGCATGCTTATTTAAGATGGTGAGGAAGGCATTTCAAAAAAATAACCAGGCATCCTCTACTGACGGGATGAGGTCAATATCCTTCCAGGATACCCGGGCCAGGTCGATTAGAAAGGCTTGCTCGCTGAAATGTTTCAGGGAGCGTTTGACAGTAATGAGTGGAGGTCGTTTGACCGCTGATCCATTACGGATGCAGGCAATGAGGCAGTGATCGCTGAGATCTTTGTTGAAAACAGCAGAGATGTATTTAGAGGGCAACACACACACACACACACACACACACACACACACACACACGGGACACGACAAGAGGAGGACAAAGGAAATCTGAGTGCTATGCCATCTTGGAATTAGTTTTCCAAGCCCTACATTTTCAAGCTGATTTAAGTCAAAACTGTAACTAGGCCACTCCGGAACATTCAATGTCGTCTTGGAAAGCAACTCCAGTGTATATTTGGCCTTGTGTTTTAGGTAATTGTCATGCTGAAAGGTGAATGTCTCCCCAGTGTCTGATGGAAAGCAGACTGAACCTAGTTTCCTCTAGGATTTTGCCTGTGCTTAGCTCTATTTTGCTCATTTTTATCCTAAAAAAACTCCCTAGTCCTTGCCGATGACAAGCATACCCATAACATGATGCAGCCACGACCATGCTGACAATATATAGAGTGGTATTCAGTAATGTGTTGTACTAGATTAACGCTTTGTATTCAGGACAAAAAGTGAATGTCTTTGCCACATTTTTTTGCAGTATTACTTCAGTGCCTTATTAAAAACAGGTACATGTTTTGGAATATTTTTTATTTTGTGCATGTTTTGGAATATTTGTTTTCTGTACAGGCTTATTTCTTTTCATTCTGTAATTTATGTTAGTATTGTGGAGTAACTACAATGATCCATCCTCAATTATCTCCTATCACAGCCATTAAACTCTGGTGAAATCCCTGAGCGGTTTTCTTCCTCTCCGGCAACTGCGTTAGGAAGGGTATCTTTGTAGAGTAATTAATAACTGCACCAAGCTGATTGTTTTTTACCTATCAGACATTGAATATCCCTATTTACCAATAGTTGTTCTTCTTTGCGAACCATTGGAAAACGTCCTTGGTCTTTGTGCTTGAAATTCACTGCTCGATTGAGGGAACTTACAGATATTTGTATGTATTGTATGGGGCACAGAGATGTGGTAATCATTTAAAAATCATGTTAAACACTATTACTGCATTATTATGTGAATGGGTAAGCACATCTTTACTCCTGAAAGTACAGTGCATACAGAAAGTATTCAGACCCCTTGACTTTGTCCACATTGTTACGTTACAGCCTTAATCTAAAATTGATTAAATCGTTTTCCCCCTCATCAATCTACACACAATACCCCATAATCCCCTTCACATCTGTAAAAAAAAAAAATGGAAATATCACATATACATAAGTATTCAGACCCTTTACTCAGTACTTTGTTGAAGCACCTTTGGCAGCGATTAAAGCCTTGATTCTTAGGTATGACGCTACAAGCTTGGCACACCAGTATTCAGGGAGTTTCTTCCATTCTTCTCTGCAGATCCTCTCAAGCGCTGTCAGGTTGGATGGGGAGTGTCGCTGCACAGCTATTTTCAGGTCTCTCCATTTCGCTTCACCCGCAATAACATCTGCAAAACATGTGTATGTGACAAATAAAATTTGATTTGAGATGTTTGATCGGGTTCAAGTCTGGGCAACTCAAGGACATTCAAAGACTTGTCCCGAAGCCACTCCTACGTTGTCTTGGCTGTGTGCTTAGGGTCGTTGTCCTGTTGGAAGGTGAACCTTCGCCCCAGTCTGAGGTTTTCATCAAGGATCTCTCTGTACTTTAGGTGCCTTTTGGCAAACTTCAAGCGGGCTGTCATGTGCCTGTGACTGAGGAGTGGCTTCCGTCTGGCTACTTAACCATAAAGGCTGATTGGTGGAGTGCTGCAGAGATGGTTGTCCTTCTGGAAGGTTCTCCCATTTCCACAGAAGAACTCTGGAGCTCTGTCAGAGTGACCATCCGGTTCTTGGTCACCTCCCTGACCAAGGCCCTTCTCCCCTGATTGCTCGGTTTGGCCAGGCAGCCAGCTCTAGGAAGAGTCTTGGTGGTTCTAAACTTCTTCCATTTAAGAATGATTGAAGCCACTGTGTTCTTAGGGATCGTCAATGCTGCAGACATTTTTTTTGGTACCTACCCTTCCCCAGATCTGTGCCTCGACACAACCCTGTCTCGGCGCTCTATGGAGAGTTCCTTCGACCTCATGGCTTGGATTTTGCTCTGACATGCATTGTCAACTGTGGGACCTTCTATAGACCTTCCAAATCATGTCCAATCAATAGAATTTACCACAGGTGGACTCCAAGTTGTAGAAACATCAAGGATGATCAATGGAAACAGGATGCACCTGAGCTCAATTTCGAGTCTCATAGCAAAGGGTCTGAATACTTACGTAAATAAGGTATCTGTTTTTGCAAACATTTCTAAAAACCTGTTTTCGCTTTGCCATTATGGGGTGTTGTGTGTAGGTTGAGTAGTATTTTTTAGAATAAGGTAACAAAATGTGGAAAAACTGAAGGGGTCTGAATACTTTCCAAATGCATTGTATTTAGGCTTGCCATAACAACACGGTTGAACTTATTGACTGAAGACATTTTAGCTTTTAATTTTTACTTAATTTGTAAACATTTCTAAAAACATAATTCTACTTTGACATTATGGGGTATTGTATGTAGATCAGTGACAAAATCTCAATTTAATAAATTTTAAATTCAGGCTGTAACATAAAATTTGGAAAAAGTCAATGTGTGTAAATACTTCTGAAGGCACGGTATATCAAGAGGACAGATCAATAACTGATTAATTAACATAGGCCTGCTAATCTTTAACAGTCTAACATAACTTTTTGTGAAGGAAGGTATTAGCACAACAGCTGTCTCTGCCATGTCCATTTCCATGCTCGCAGTGAAGCACACTGAACTACCGCAGCACGTTTCCTTTTGCTCGTCAATGCACTCTCGCCTTTTCCTGGCTACCCAGACTCCTGGATCCGGCCAAATGCTACGCCACGCCCACGGATGTTAGTTTATTGTAGTGAATGACAGAGCTGCGGAATAATTTAGTGTGAGTCATCAGGGTACTCGCGCCCACTACTACCGTTGCAGAGATCAATGCATGTGTGGACAAGAAAGTGTTCTCGCTTAGTTGACTAAACGCTGTTCTAACTACCTTAGTTGTAATGGCGCTTTAGCTAAGGAGCTAACTACGAAATAAAATTGGGGATGTGCATGACTAACACAACATTTTGGAAAATATATTTGGCAAACAGTTGTCCATTTTCCCTACCTCTTTTTACTCACACATTTACATTTACATTTACATTTAAGTCATTTAGCAGACGCTCTTATCCAGAGCGACTTACACACATCAGTGGTATCAACAGACAAAGTACAAAGTGAAGAAATGTTTTGAGTCAATAAGTATTCAAACCCTTTTTTATGGCAAGCCAAAATAAGTTCAGGAGTAAAAATGTGCATAACAAGTCACATAAGTTGCATGGACTCTCTCTGTGTGCAATCTCTGTACCACACACATACAATTATTTGTAAGTTCCCTCAGTCGTGCAGTGAATTTCAAACACAGATTCAACCACAAAGACCAGGGAGGTTTTCCAATGCCTCGCAAAAAAGGGCATCTATTGGTAGATGGGTAAAACAAAAAGCAGACATTGTAAATCCCTTTGATTCAATACACCTAGTCACAACAAAAATACAGGTGTCCTTCCTAATTCCGTTCCCAGAAAGGAAGGAAACTGCTCAGGGATTTCACCATGAGGCCAGAGGTGACTTTAAAACATTTACAGAGTTTAATGGCTGTGATAGGAGAAAACTGAGGATGGATCAACAACATTGCGGTTACTCCACAATACTAACCTAATTGACAGAGTGAAAAAAAGGAAGCTTGTACAGAATACACATATTTCAAAACATGCATCCTGTTTGCAACACGGCACTAAAAGTAATACTGCAAAAATGTGGCAAAGCAATTCACTTTTTGTCTTGAATATGTCATGACGTTGGCCTGTGGGTAAGGTTTATGACCCCCCCATAAATACCTTTCTCCCTTCCCCTCTCTCTGACCCTACTGAAGGACTGTTGAATAGCCTTTGTTAAATATAGAGAGTCTGGGAACATCAAACAAATGGGGAAAAGGAACCATATTTTGGTAATAAAACCAGTTGGAAATAGGCTTTGGAACTTAATGAGTATGGATGTTAGTTCGGTTGTCATCTGAGACATTATGACGGATGACAGGATGACATAAACTGTACCTGGGAAAGTATACACCCTCTAGTTTTCAGAGTCACATTGAATTGTTATGCAATTGAAATTTTTGATATTGAAATTGTTTGTTAGGAGATTAACCTCTCTCGGGTATGTGGGACGATTTCGTCCCACCTACGTAACAGCTACTGAAATTCCAGTGGCGCGATTTTTGAATCGTTAGAAATACTATTACTTCAATTTCTCAAACATATGACTATTTTACAGCTATTTAAAGACAAGAATCTCGTTAATCTAACCCCACTGTCCGATTTCAAAAAGGCTTTACAACGAAAGCAAAACATTAGATTATGTCAGCAGAGTGCCCAGCCAGAAAAAATCAGACAGCCATTTTTCAAGCTAGCATATAATGTCACAAAAACCCAAACCACAGCTAAATGCAGCACTAACCTTTGATGATCTTCATCAGATGACACACCTAGGACATTGTGTTATACAATACATGCATGTCTGTTCAATCAAGTTCATATTTATATCAAAAAACAGCTTTTTGCATTAGCATGTGACGTTCAGAAAACGCATAACCCCCGGCAAACTTCCGTTGAATTTACTAACAGTTTGCTAAATTACTCACGATAAACGTTCACAAAAAGCACAACAATTATTTTAAGAATTATAGATACATTACTCCTCTATGCACTCGATATGTCCGATTTTAAAATAGCTTTTCGGATGAAGCACATTTTGCAATAATCTAAGTACATAGCCCGGCATTACAGGGCTAGCTATTTAGATACCCACCCAGGTCAGCATCCACCAAAATCACATTTCCTATAAGAAAAATGTTCTTACCTTGCTTGTTCTTCATCAGAATACACTGCCAGGACTTCTACTTCAATAACAAATGTTGGTTTGGTCCCAAATAATCCATCGTTATATCCAAACAGCGACGTTTTGTTCGTGAGTTCTAGAATGCTTATTCACGGTCTCGCGCATGGCGCATTGGCGTGTCAAAAATGTCTAAATATTCCATTACCGTACTTCGAAGCATGTCAACCGCTGTTTAAAACCAATTTTTATGCCATTCAACTCGTAGATTAGTGATAATATTCCGACCGGGAGTATGCATTGAGCCTAAACAGCCGAATAAAATTTCTCCTCAGAAGCGACTCATGCACGCGCATCATTCAAAGGTCCTCGGAGCAGCCACTTACAAAAGGCGATAATCTGTTTCAGCCTGAGGCTCCCTCGTAAACCTTCAGTTATTTCGCGGGCTCTGAGAGCCTATTGGAGCCCTGGGAATTGTCACGTTACAGCTAAGATCCTTACTTTTCAATAAAAAGATGCAAGACGCACGACTCCTTGTCAGACAGGGTACTTCCTGCTTGAAACCTTGTCAGGTTTTTGCCTGCCATAGGAGTTCTGTTATACTCACAGACACCATTCAAACAGTTTTAGAAAATTCAGAGTGTTTTCTATCCAAACCTGAACAATAATATGCATATTCTAGCTTCTGAGTTGGTGTAGGAGGCAGTTAAAAATGGGAACATATTTTTTCCAAAATTCTCAATACTGCCCCCTACCCCAAACAGGTTAAATGTAATTTTAGCTTCCAATTGAGAGAATTGGGTTTTCATAAGGAAAGTACCCTGCTTTATCAGTGGCCCGCCCCTGTGAAGAGACAGGGGTTATAAACGATGACACACCCTTCTCCCCTCCTATATAAGACAATGACACAATGTAACCAGGTTCCACTACGTGAGGTCTGCAGCCTCTGCGTTATAAGGACACACATGTCAAGTACAGAACTAAGCCAACCTCGGCGTGAGCTTTGGTTGTGAATGGTATGAACTTTGAACGCTTATTCACTACAGAAGTGATACTTCCTAGCCGTTGAGTTAGCAGCGGCCGCTGTAGACGTGGGCTAGGAAAGGACGGACAACGGATCCAGTCTACCACAGACGAAGATACCACCACGTATCCAATTTACCACCAGAGACATTCTTCCGAGGACCGGAAGATCTGTTGGCCAACCCGGCCAGCATCTACGACCAATCTACCGAAGCGCAGCTCAGAGTAAATATTTATTGCATTTTCCTTTTCCAAATGGGCGGTACTTTAGAATGCATAAGATCCTGTATTTACGATAGCACAGCTGCTGTTTCTTTGTTCCCAAGTCTTCCCGCTCTTTCATTCAAGCCCAACCCCCTTTCTGTGTGTAACAAGCCGCCATGTCGGCTCCGTCCACCAGGGACGTTTTCTGTATGACATCATTTGTATTCTGTGTATATGTAATTCTGTGTGATTAGTTAGGTATTTAGTAAATAAATAATTAAACCGAATTTTATATTGCTGATTCAACTTGTTAGCCAGGGTTCGTGAAGATAAACAAGAATTTACAACTTTCATTATGAGACTGAAAATATGACGATTAATATTGACTGCTATCGATGTAAAATAATACTAAGTTTTTAAGAGTTTATTCGGAAGATAACGGCTCTATAAACACTCTTCCGTGGTGTCCCGACTTTCTAGTTAATTACATTTACATGATTAGCGAATCAGGTGATATTAATTACAGAGAAAGTATTTTATAGAATAGCTTGTCATATCACTTAATCTGGCATAGCCAAGGACACGACAAATACAAAGTGTTATTATTCGGGGCATATCCAATGCATAACATTACTGAGTACCACTCTCCATATTTTCAAGCATAGTGGTTGCTGCATCATGTTATGGGTATGCTTGTAATCGTTAAGGACTGGGGAGTTTTTCAGGATAAAAAGAAATGGAGTGGAGCTAAGCACAGGCAAAATCCAAGAGGAAATCCTTATTCGATCTGCTTTCCACCAGACACTGGGAGATGAATTCACCTTTCAGCAGGACAATAACCTAAAACACAAGAACAAATCTACACTGGGCTTGCTTACCAAGAAGACACTGAATGTTCCTGAGTGGCCGAGGAACAGTTTGGACTTAAATCTACTTGAAAATCTATGTTAAGACCTGCAAATGGTCGTCTGGCAATGATCAACAATCAATTTGACAGATAATAAAAATGGGCTAATGTTTCACAATCCAGGTGTGGAAAGCTCTTAGAGACTTACCCAGAAAGACTCACAGCTGTACTCGCTGCCAAAGGTGCTTCTACAAAGTATTGTCTCAGGGGTGTGAATACTTATGTAAATGACATATTTCTGTATTTCATTTTCAATAAATATACCCCCAAAAAATCTAAAAACATATTTTAATTTTGTCATTATGGGGTATTGTGTGTAGATAGATTAAATATACTTTTTTCACCCATTTTGAATTCAGGCTGTAACAACAAAATGTGGAATAAGTCAAGGGGTATGAATACTTTTTGAAATCACTGTACATGCCGACAGATGTCTGTATCATGTACGTTTCATGGATCATAGGGACAGGAGGCATGTACAGTGCCTTCAGAAAGTGTTCACACCCCTTTACTTTTTCCACATTTTGGTGTGGTACAGCTGTCTGCACCACCCTCTGTAGCGCTTTGCGGTCAAGGGCGGTGCATTTGCCATACCAAGCAGTAATGCAGCCAGTCAAGATGCTCTCGATGATGCAGCTGTACAACTTTCTGAGGACCCGAGGGCCCATGCCAAATATTTCCAGCCTCCTGAGGGGGAAGAGGTGCTGAGATGCTCCTAATATTTTCGATCTGTCTTGGCGTGACATTGCCCTACTAATTATTTGTCAGCTTTTGAATGGCATTGTGTTTTCAAGCCACGATAATGTGAAATCTTCATCAGCGCCAATTGAAAACGCATTGAGTAGAACGTTCAGTCAGGTAACAGTCTTCAAGAGAACGTCAATAACAATGGGGTGACGCTACGTGCAACCCATGAATAGGGTGAGACAGGGTTAGTTAGAGACTAGAGGGAGGATGAGATTAGTTAGGGGGAGGTTCAAATCTGTAAATGGGAGATAGGGTTGGTTTGGGTTATAGTGTTATAGTGTAGGCCTTACGTGTGGAGGATCCCTTGGAGAAGCCGGTGTCGGAGCAGGACTCTCCACGATGCAGGGACTTAGGCCGGGTCTTCCTGGCTTTACACCTGGGCCTAACCAAACCCTGCCCCTCTATCAGCTCCTGCTGCTTCCTCCTCAGGTACTCCTGCTTGATCAGCTCCCTCCGCACCTTCTCCTCCTCCTTCCTCACCCGGTCCTCTTCTGCCTTACGCCTGGGGGGAAAGAGACACACACACTTGCTTTATCCCTGCACACTGACACAACATACACACACGTCATGATGGAATATGTTCTGTATCAGGGCCTGAAACCATCTTTGGCCTACCAGCCACTGATGTGTTTGTATAATAGATACTAGAGAGCTCTTCTGAGAGCTCTACTAGAGAGCTCTTCTGACCCCTCTTCTTAATTGAGGGCGTTCACCATTATGTAGTGGTCAAGTGGGTGGGACTTGCTATGGGTTAAGGAAGTATCACGTAATTCCATTCAGGTCAGCAGTAGGGGTCAGCCAATAATTATATTCCTAAGTAAACATTCCTTAATTGTAGGTGGCAGTAATTCACCAACCTTGGCTTTATACCTGTTCAGACCATACACACTCATTACAGTAGGTGGTGGTACTACACACTTTTTCAATTTATTTACAAAATATTTCGGAACTACTTGCTCTCCCCATGCTCTCAAAGAGGTGGCCATTGGGAACAGCTCACTAGTACATCTCTATGGTTTGTACCTTGCTTCGTCTCGTTTCTGTTCGCTCTCAGCCTCCGTCTGCAGTTTGCGGAGCCGTGCCTCCTCCATCTTCCGCTGCTGTTTGAGGAGAAAGTGAGCGCGACGCTTTGCCCTCTCATCCTCTGCCATCTTCTCATCGTCCTTTGGGGGGGGGACCAAATTGATTTACTACTAGAACAACATCCATTTCATTGCTAAGGCACATGACAAAATCTGCACTGATCTGAAAACTCCGAATCGGTTAAAGCAATATGGTGGATGATGCCTCTTTGGGAATTTCAGTTCCCCTGTCCGGTGCTTTCATCAATTAAATTCACCACAAATTAGTCGGGTTAATTGCATGATTTTCAGTAATTCATTTTGATTAATTTCAATTTTGCTATGGGTTAAAGGCCCAGTGCAGTGAACATGATTAGCCTGGGTTTTATATACACAGTGTACAAAACATTAAGAACATCTTCCTAATTTATTGAGTTGGACCCAATGTTCCCTCTAATGTTTTTTCGGCACTGAGCAAATTTCAGGTCTGCTGAGGGCAAACTTGAACATTGTGAAAATTCTGTGCAACTACCAGCGCGCGTTTACTGTGAACACTGAGGCTGTACCCACTTTAACTTACAATTCTAACAGTGGCCAAGTAGGCTACTGTGGGTATTTGATCATAATGTAGGTCTACCAGAGTGGCCTACCATCAAAAACAAAGGAGAAAATGCACCCCATAACATTTTAACATGGAAATAGTCCTATCAGTCAGCCTATGTGTGGTGTTCCATGAGACTTTTGAAAAAAACATGCAGGGCTTGACATTACCCTGCTCATCCAAATGTTGTCGTTTGATGCAAGAAACCACTTTACAAAATAAAATGCATTATTATTCCCATACCATTATTACAGAGAATCAGATAAATTATGCTACCCTCTGCCTATTGGCGACTTAGCTTATTCAAGACAGTGTCAAAATACAACACTGCCCCTTTAAGCCATAAAAAAAGCTCTTCAACCGACTTGCTTTTCAAAGTTGTCTAGAAATGCAAAAATGTTTTGTTCTTGTAGGAAGCAACCACTCCCCCATTGTTGACTGGACTAATAACTCACTAAATAGCAAAGAATATGAACACATGTGCAGTGGCGGCTACATGCAGCTCTCGCTTTGATCTCAAAACAAGTGCATCTAGTCAAGACCGCCCATGCTGTCCAGTTCAAAGTGAATGGCACAGATCCATATACGGCAATTTGCATATAGGCCTACTGCAGCTCTGATTGGTAATGGCGCACCGGTCTGTGTAGAGTATGGGCTGAGTCATGCATGTCAATGAAATAGAATCCTACACCAATGAGAGCTGCCTATAAGAAAATCTATTGCACAGTTAGTTTTGCATACCATGTCTTGCATTGTTCATTTTGTTTCGGTATGTTACATTGAAAGTGACTAATATCGCATTGATTCGAGCACAATTCAGACAGCACAGCGAAATGTTGATAGTATTAACTAAAGGGGAAAACTCTCGCCAGGGCATGGACTCTACAAGGTGTCCAAGTGTTCCATAGGGATGCTGGCCCATGTTGACTCCAATGCTTCCCACAGTTGTGTCAAGTTGGCTGGATGTCCTTTGAGTGGTGGACCATTCTTGATACACAGGAAACTGTTGAGTGTGAAATACCCAGCAGTGATTTAACACGTGATCATAACTTTCACCTGGATTCACCTGGTCAGTCTGTCATGGAAAGAGCAGGTGTTCATAATGTTTGGTACAATCAGTGCATATTTCCACACTATGAGGTTGGAATAATACTGTGAAAATGATGATAATGCCCCTTTAGTGTAAGAGCTGTTAAAAAAACACCTGAAATTTCTGCCTGTTTTGGTGGGACGGTAAATTAGACCACTCCCAGACAGTCCTAGCTAAATTCTTGCCTGAGAAGCCATTTTTATTTCATTTGGACCATTTTAATTGCAAACAATCACACTAAGGTACTTAATTGTTACCCAGAAAGTATTTGATATTGAGAAAAATGGCTGCATTAGACCTTTAAGGGTTTTTCACCAACCTTTTGGGTGAAAAAAATTCTACAAATAAAATACAATTGTAAAAGCTAACTGTCATTAACAAGTTACATTTGTATTAGGGCTGTCAAAGTTATTGTCCCTCAAGGGGAAATTCATTACTTCAGGCGAGGAGAGACTATTGAGATGCAGCCACAAAGTAAATTTCCTACCTTGAAGAAGAAACCCAGTCCTGACTTCTGTTCTCCGTCTGCCGAGGTGTCCCCTATATCGGAGTCTTTTTCTTCCGACGGTTCCTTCAGGTCAGACAGGTCTACCTCGATCAGCTGGCCTTTCCCTCGACCTCCCTCCTCGCCGTGCTCGTTCTCCTTCCCTGAGCCGCTATGCTCCCGCCCTTCCAGCTCCTCAGCCACGTCCACACAGTGGGGTGTGAGAGGGGCGCCATAGGGGGTTGAATCCTCAGGGGGGGTATGCTTAGGGCTAAGGGTGGGCCCGTCTCTGTGGCTGCGCTGGTTGGCCTCATCTCTGATCTTGAAGGTGGTGCTACGGAGAGTGCCTCTCTCCAAGGCCCTGGGGCTCTCTGTGAATATCACGCAGGTGGGGCTGCTGTTCTGACTCCGGTCCCTATCCTGCTCCCCTCGGGAGGTGGTGTGCCACCCTGGGGAGCGCCTAGGGTCTGTGTTGGATGCGGGGGTGCTGGTCTTGGAAGCTGGCCTGCCATTCTCCTTGGTCAGTTTGAGTTCTGCGGGTTTGGTCCTGGGGCTGCATCCGGAGCTCAGTTTGGGAGGGCGGCGGGTGGGCGGAGCGGTGGTGATGGTCTCCATGAAATGCACGGCCGGGCGGAATTTGGAGTCGGTTGGGGTAGCACTGGAGTCTGAGTGAGCGGTGGGGGTAATGGTGGAGTCTGAGGAAGGAGTTGAAGAGGTGTCTTGGGTGGGTGTAGGGGCAGATGGTAGGGATAGAAGGGAGGCGGCATGCGGGACGCCTAGGGGTGACTGGACGCTCTGTTTTATCAGACGGTCCTGCTGTAGAGACAGCTGCATCATCTGTTGCTGAATGGCACCGATGGCTTCATTCAGCAACTCTATGGAGCGGCTACACTCGCTCAGGTCTGGCTCGACCCCCGCCTCGTCCGGCGGCCCTGCACCGCCACTGTTTGTTCTGTTGTCCCTGTCCCTCTGCTGCTGTCCCTCCTTCCCCTGACCCTTCAGGACATCCAAACACGAGTCGCCCCTGCAAGCCTTGTCCTTGCCTGCCGTCTGATATTGGGTCTCCAGGTGTTTGAGGGGCTGGGGCAGCGTGTTGCTCTTGCCGCCCCCCTTCTTGACAATGTTGAGGAAGGCAGCCTTGCCCAGCTTGAGTCGCTGGCACGCCGATATGGTCTCCATCTTCTTCTTTTGGTGCTCTATGGCGCGCCGCTGCTCCTCCAGCTGCATGTGGAGCTGCACCAGCTCTGAGGCCAGGACGTTGGTGGTGCCACCCTCCTTCCTGACCCGCAAAGCGCCGTCTTTAGCCAGCCGACATGGGCTAGGAGTCTGCAGGCACCACAAGCCTCCTAGAGTGTAGGGGGCGCTCTCCGAGCCGTCGGGCGTGGTCTTTTGGGAGCTGCTATTTTTGGAGCAGCCGTCAGGAAAGCTATTGACCTTTTGGTGGAGCTTGCGCTCTGCAAAGCTGGTCATTTGCACGGTGCCGCTGTTGCACACACTGCTGGCCCAGGACGCCGTGCTAAGGCAGGGGCTGGGCGGCCCGCTCCAGGCCTCCAGGCCTTCCTTGTCCTCGCGCTCGCACACCTTCATGTCCTCCCGGAGCTTGGCCGACTCGCCCTCTCCCCCCTCCGGTTCCCCTTTGCTCTCCCCTCCCTCTCCCAGGCACTTCCCCATGACCCTCCTCACCACTTCCTTGGTCAGCTCCATCTGATCCTCCTCCTCTTCCTCCTCTTCCAGGTTTGCAATCTCAGAGTATGAGTCCTGGCCCACCCAAGCTGTAGTAATGGCGGTGGGGAAGGGGCTGTGGCTCGGTGCCTGCCCCAAGAGGGCCGTCACCTGGTCCCCGGGCTCCGGTGACAGGTGGAGGAAGAAGCCACAGGACTGCTCCCTGGTGATGGGCTCTGCTGCCCCCATCAGAGGGAGCTGAGAAGAACCCGTACCCCCCTTCATGGGTGGTCTGAAGGGACCAGAGGTGGCCTCCGCATTGGGGATGGGGGTGAACGTGCAATTAAAACCCTCAGTGGTTCTCTTAAAGACCGCTTTGCTTGTACTCTCCCCGCTTTCCTCCTCCTTGTTCAGGCTGATGCTCTTCTCTTTGGCAGTCTTAAAAACGGCTGGCGTCAGGGGCTCCAGGTAGAAACTCTCAGCCTGGGGGTCGGGGTGAGGGGCAGCGAGGCAGTAAGTGTGCCGAGCGCTGGACACTCTGGAGGTCACCACACTCTGGACCTCCAGGTCGTCCTGCTCCATTTCGTAACTCTCGGGGGAGGCGCGGGGGCCGTAGCACCTGGCCAGAGCCGCCGGGGGGATGATGGCCACCAGCTCTTCCTCCTCCTTGTCCTTGAAGCGGATGTGGCCCATCATTTTCTGAGCGTTGAGCCTGCAGGGGGGCAGTTGTACACCCACCCCCATCCCCGGCCCACCAAGCATGTGTTTGGGGGTGACGCTGATGATGTTGGATCCCAGGCTGTCCTTGCTGATGGAGCGGGCCAGGCTCAGGCCATCGCACTCTCTCTCCAGGGGGAAAGGCTGGGAAAGGGGTCTGGGTGGGGAGGGGAGGGGGTGAGATGAAAAGAGGGGAGGAAAGAGGAGAAAGATCAAGGCAAGACCATGATACTGCCATAACAATATCTTTAAACATCACTATCTAACGGAGACAGAGGTGAACTTGAACATGCAGGTGGAAAGGGTTCTGAGAAGTATGAAAGGACACTGTTGTCGTTCACCTTCCCTAGCTGTACATACTTGAAATCTCGCTTTTATTTTCTCTTGTTTCAGCATACATTACCTCTGTCTTCTCTCTGGCCAGGCCAGGATTGACCCCTGAACTTGACTGTCCACACGTGACAGAGAGTTGGACCTGTTTCTCTGCCCTAAACACAGACACAAAAAATTAAATAGCCTTATTTATGCATCAGCCTTTGTGACATTATGGGATTGAGATAAAATCTAAAATTGTGATGAGCATTACTCATTGGGGAAAATGAACTTGACTAATTTACAGTAAGTCTGAAGTTGTGCTTCTCATGTTGGTTAACTCAAGGATCCTCGGGTCTCCACCGAACTAGGTAAATCTGCTTTTATTTTTAAAGCAACGCATTGCTGAAAACAAATACAAAATAAATTACAATTGGATGTTCTGGTGCTTGCGGACCTTTTTATTGAGGAATGTCATTGTTTTTCTTAAATATTTGTGTTGTTGCTGTATTTTACTTGTTTTCTATTGTTTTTGATTTTGTCTTGTGAAATTGTGTATGCAGGGCTCCCTTGTGAAAGAGACTCTAGTCTTAATGGTGGCTCCCTGCTTAAATAAAAGGTCAAATAAATGCCAGATTCACACTATAAGACCAAACCAAGCCGTGCTGGTACAGTTGTGCTAGTACAGTTCAAGTCAATCTTACCTGAGGCGTCATCCTCCTGTATGGACTTCTGCTGCCTCTGTCTCAGGGGGAGTAATAAGTGTGAGGGGCTAGACGCAGGACTGACTTTGGTACTGCAAAATAAAGAAATCGGGCATTATAGTTTCCCAAACACGCACACAACAGGGTTTGAGTCAGGAAAATTTGGCGCCGGACAATTGACCGGAAAGATTTGAATTTATCGGACATTTGAGAAATGTACCGGTTATCCATATGCATTGGGTGTGTAACCCATAATTCCACCCACCCACACAACTAGCACCATCAATAAACAAGGGATATTGACAAAATGAGCCACATTTACATGTCCTTAAAAACAGCCTATAACTAATTACAAAAACACTATTCCTTGTGTTTCGATGTGTAGCATATGCAAAACTTTATAACCTGTTGTTTTATTGGTTTTTACTTTCCTAAAACAATGGTTGTCCATCTCACGGTTCAGCTGTCAGAGATTTGGGCACTAAATGTGTCAGGGCAATGCATACGTAGGCCTATTGGCTTAAGCATCCACTGTATTCTATTAATATTTTAACAAACAAATATAAAGGATGAGAAGCTTAGGCCTAGTCACACAGACAGACAGAGAGATCGAGATATGCCGGTGGCAGTCTACGACACCAACATGAATTTCTTTATACTTGTCAACTACTGCGTCTGCTATACAGATATAGGCATACAGAAGGAGGCTAATTCATTAATTTATGATTAGAATATTTTCTATAAAGACAATATAATGCTTAACTCTGGTAGGCCTAAAACAACGGTTCCCTAACTTTTCATAGTCTCGTACCCCTTCAAACATTCAACATCCAGCTGCGTACCCCCTCTAGCACCAGGGTCAGCGCACTCTCAAATGTGTTTTTTTGCCATCATTGTAAGCCTGCCACACACACACAATAAATTTTTTATACATAAGAATTTGTTTTTGTCACAACCCGGCTCGTGGGAAGTGACAAAGAGCTCTTATAGGACCAGGGCACAAAAAATAATAATCAACCATTTTGCTCTTTATTTAGCCATCTTACATATAAAACCTTATTTGTTCATCAAAAAATGTGAATAATTCAGCACAGGTTAATGAGAAGGGTGAGCTTGAAAGGATGCACATAACTCTGCAATGTTGGGTTGAATTGGAGAGAGTCTGAGTCTTAAATCATTTTCCACACACAGTCTGTGCCTGAATTTAGTTTTCATGCTAGTGAGGGCAGAGAATCCACTCTCACATTGGTACGTGGTTGCAAAGGGCATCAGTGTCTTAACATCGCGATTTGCCAAGGCAGGATATTCTGAGCGCAGCCCAATCCAGAAATTTGGCAGTGGCTCAATATTCAATTTTCACAGAAACCACTTGTTACGATTTCAATGAGGCACTCTTGTTCAGATATCGGTAAGTGGACTGGAGGCAGGGCATGAAAGGAATAACGAATCCAGTTTGTGTTGTCCGTTTCGGGAAAGTACCTGTATAACGAGTGCGCTGAGAGTCCGGAAGCAAGTACAGGGAGTGAGTGTTTTAATTAATTAATAAATAAACAAAACAATAAACAACGCACAGACAAGAAACAGAGTCAATAACACCTGAGGAAAGAACCAAGGGGAGTGACAAATATAGGGAAGATAATCAAGGAGGTGATGGAGTCCAGGTGAGTGTCATGAGGCGCAGGTGCGCTTGACGATGGGGACAGGTGTGCGTGATAATCAGCAGCCTGATGACCTAGAGGGAGGAGAGGGAGTATAATCAGCAGCCTGATGACCTAGAGGAAGGAGAGGGAGGATAATCAGCAGCCTGATGACCTAGAGGGAGGAGAGGGAGGATAATCAGCAGCCTGATGACCTAGAGGAAGGAGGGAGGATAATCAGCAGCCTGATGACCTAGAGGACGGAGTATACGTGACAACCTGCGTAATTGCACACCCAGCTCACTAAGGTGCTTCGCTATATCACATTTGACATCGTCCGTAAGCTAGAGTTCATTTGCACACAAACAAAATCATACAATGAATGAAAGACCTGTGTTGTCCTTGTTAAAGCAGACAGAGAATAGCTCAACTTCTTAACCATAGCCTCAATTTTGTCCCGCACATTGAATATACTTGCGGAGAGTCCCTGTAATCCTAGATTCAGATCATTCAGGCGAGAAAAAACATCACCCATATAGGCCAGTCGTGTGAGAAACTCGTCATCATGCAAGCAGTCAGACAAGTGAAAATTATGGTCAGTAAAGAAAACTTTAAGCTCTTGAAAAAGACATGTCAATACTGTTCCCCGTGATAACCAGCACACTTCTGTATGTTGTAAAAGCGTTACATGGTCGCTGCCCATATCACTGCATAATGCAGAAAATACACAAGAGTTTAGGGGCCTTGCTTTAACAAAGTTCCCAATTTTCACTGTAGTGTCCAAAACGTCTTTCAAGCTGTCAGGCATTCCCTTGGCAGCAAGAGCCTCTCGGTGGATGCTGCAGTGTACCCAAGTGGAGTTGGGAGCAACTGCTTGTACGCGCGTTACCACTCCACTATGTCTCCCTGTCATGGCTTTTGCGCCATCAGTACAGATACCAACACATCTTGACCGCCAAAGTCCATTTGATGTCATAAAGCTGTCCAGTACTTTCAAAATATCCTCTCCTGTTGTCCTGGTTTCCAGAAGAGGATGGCTTCCTTAATTGACGCCCCATAAAAGTAACGGACATACAGTGGCTTGCGTAAGTATTCACCCCCCCTTGGCATTTTCCCTATTTTGTTGCCTTACAACCTGGAATTAAAATACATTTGGGGAGGGGGGGGGTTGTATCATTTGATTTACACAACATGCCTACCACTTTGAAGATGCAAATGTTTGGAGATCTCATTGGTCTTCATGGTGCCCCTTGCTTAGTGGTGTTGTAGACTCTGGGGACTTTCAGATAAGGTGTATATATACTGAGATTATGTGACACATCATGTGACACTTAAATACAGTCCACCTGTGTGCAATCTAACTAATTATGTTAGTTCTGAAAATAATTGGTTGCACCAGATCTTATTTAGGGGCTTCCTAGCAAAAGGGGTGAATACATATGCACGCACCACTTTTCCATTTTTAATTTTTTTGAATTGTTTGAAACAAGTCATTTTTTTATTTCACTTCACCAATTTGAACTATTTTGTATATGTCCTTACATGAAATCCATATAAAAATCAATTTAAATTATAGGTTGTAATGCAACAAAATAGTAAAAACACCAAGCGGGATGAATACTTTTGCAAGGCACTGTATACCAGGAGCTGTGCCAGGCCCACCACATCTGTTGACTCATCCAGCTGTAACGCATTGAATTCACTGGCTTGTATGCAAAGTAGTAATTCTTTCAAAACGTCTCCTGCCATGTCATTGATCGTGAAACAGTGTTGTTTGATGAAGGCATTGTCTGTATATATTTTTGTTGCCTTTTCCTCCAGCATTGTCCCAGCCATATCTGCGGCAGCAGGAAGAATTAAGTCCTCCACAATAGTACGGGGCTTGCCTGTCCTAGCCACTCGGTAGCTCACCATATAAGACGCTTCTAGCCCCTTCTTAATAATGGTATCTGTTGCTTTTATACATGTCTTACTACTCGAAAGTAGTCTTAATTCCCACTCCAAAAACTCCCGTGGCTTCTTTTTCAAATTGGCATGTTTCGTTTCTAAATGTCTGTGCAAAAGGTAAGGTTTCATCGAGTTGTGAGACAGTACTTCTGCACATTCAACACACTGTGGCTGAGGAAAGGCACTTCTCCTAATATAAGTGAACCCCAAATCAATGTAGTTCCCATATTTGTGCCTCTTCGATGCTCCAACGTCCCTATCTGTTGTTTGGTGCTTTCCCTGGTAAGGGGGCAGTAGCTCTTCGGCTGCATCAGATTCACAACTGTCAGTGTCCATGCTAGCTGGGCTAACAACATGTAGAATTACTGATGCTAGCATTGGATGTGCTCGTGGAAGCAGAACAACTTGTGTCATGGACAGGTGCAGGTGTAGTACTGCTGGTAGTACCAGTACTACCAGTAGAGCTGGTATGTGTCGCTGTGGACGCGGGCCTTACTTTTTTAACCATTTATCAATTTTCGAGCAAATGGAAGTAGCTGCAGTTACGTTTGGCTACATATGGACCGTTAGTAGAATTCCCGCGAGAGAGTAACGGTTAATGTGATTGGATGTTAATTATTTGCCAAAGCTCCCTGTATTTGATATTGTGTTGTTATTTTGCCCAACACTAGATGATAAAACTTTATTTTTGGCAGTGAAACGAGGCTACTCAGGTGAGAAAAAAACATCACCCAAATATATAGCCCCTTGGAAAATCTAAATGGACTGTTTGAAAATGTGAATCACATTTTTATTTGGTGTACCCTCGACGGCATTGCGCGTAACCCAGTTTGGAAATAGCCGGCCTAAAACATTCTTCCTCACCTTAAGTTCAATGGCGGAATCAGTTGGAGCGTTGGTGCGCACCACCTTCATATCATAGGCCTGCAGTATAATAGGTTAATAGCAACACCACACTAAACCTTAACAAAAGCTTCTAAACTTTATTAGGGTAATATAAAAAGTCAAGCCATTGTTTGTAGGGAAAATACAAGCAGGGCACTATACTGCGGCAAACAACATTACAGTTGAAACTTAATTTGGCTGAAAAAAAACAGAATTAAAAACACTTGCGAACCGGTTTAAATCTTCACAAAAGTTTTGAAGCTGACATATGGAATTGTTTTAAGATAGTCATACTATGGATCATTTAGCTATTTGATTGAATTTTAGGTTCCTTAGGTAAAAAAAAAATATATATTTTTTTAAATATTGAATTTGGCCTTTACTACTATAGCCCAGAGAAACACATTGATTAAATGGCAAAAAAGACAGTGAAAAAATAAACTATAAGAAACCAGGTTTTGAAGTGTTTGTCCTGTATCTAGCAGATATTGTATAAGAACATTTCGGAAATATATACACTACCGTTCAAAAGTTTGGGGTCACTTAGAAATGTCCTTGTTTTTGAAAGAAAAGCAATTTTTTCATCCATTAAAATAACATCAAATTGATCAGAAATACAGTGTAGACATTATTAATGTTGTAAATGACTATTGTAGCTGGTAACGGCAGATTTTTTATGGAATATCTATATAGGCGTACAGAGGCCCACTATCAGCAACCATCACTCCTGTGTTCCAATGGCACAATGTTGTAGTTAATCCAAGTTTATTATTATATAAGGCTAAATAATTTCTATTGCAATTACGTTAGCACAGCTGAAAACTGTTGAGTATCTGGAGCATCAGCATTTGTGGGTTCGATTACAGGCTCAAAATGGCAAGCAACAAAGAACTTCCTTCTGAAACTCATCAGTCTATTCTTGTTCAGAGAAATGATGGCTATTCCATGCGAGAAATTGCTAAGAAACTGAAGATCTCGTACAACGCTGTGTACTACTCCCTTCACAGAACAGCGCAAACTGGCCCTAACCAGAATAGAAAGATGAGTGGGAGGCCCCGGTGCACAACTGAGCAAGAGGACAAGTACATTAGTGTGTCTAGTTTGAGAAACAGACGCTTCACAAGTCCTCAACTGGCAGCTTCATTAAATAGTACCCGCAAAACACCAGTCTCAATGTCAACAGTGAAGAGGCGACTACGGAATGCTGGCCTTCTAGATGATGAACGTGGATTAGCTAACACAACGTGCCATTGGAATACAAGAGTGATGCTTGCTGATAATGGGCCTCTGTACGCCTATGTAGATATTCCATTAAAAATCTGCCGTTACCAGCTACAATAGTCACAACATTAATAATGTCTACACTGTATTTCTGATCAATTTGATGTTATTTTAAAATGGACAAAAAATGTTTTTTCTTTTAAAAAAAAGGACATTTCTAAGTGATCCCAAACTTTTGAACTGTAGTATATAGTATATATATATATATATATATAGTATAATATATTTTCTTATGTAACCTTTATTTAACTAGGCAAGTCAGTTAATTAAGAACAAATTCTTATTTATAATGATGGCCTACTCCGGCCAAATCCGGACGACGCTGGGCCAGTTGTGAGCTGCCCTATGGGACTCCCAATCACAGCCGGATGTGATACTGCCTGGATTCGAACCAGGTACTATATTGACACCTCTTGCACTGAGATGCAGTGCCTTAGACCGCTGCGCCACTCTGGAGCCCAAAAAGGAGAGAGTGCAGCAGCAGGCCCCAGCGAAACAGGTACTTCGGCATGTAGACACTTTGATTACAGGAATCATGAGGATAATGTACTTTACTGTTTGACCAAATCATGGATTTAGCCTCCTATAAAATAGGCCGTTTTTAGTGAGGTGAATGAATCTGAATCTGCAGCCCGCACCGATGCAACCGATAAATGTTTGAACTCTCACAGCCAAGTCAAAGGGTCGCAGTCTAAAGCCCTGCCTTTTAGGCTTTTCACTATATTTTACTTCAATGAAAAAGGCCTCCAACTTCGCCATCAACAGCAGCCTAGGCCGAGGCTCCTCTCTCGTTTTCTCTCTCTCCTCAGTAGCAGGTCAGCTCTGGACAATTTGGCCGGCTACAATTTTATTTATTTCAAAATCGGCCAAAAGCCAGCAATTACCAGCTAACAGAAACCCTGACACACACAAGCATGCCCGTACGCACGCCCGCCCACCCGCACACACCCACACACGTGTGAGCAAAGGCTCATTCCAATCCTAGCAGAAAACTAAGATAACAAACAGACAGAAACAGAAAAGTGAACAGAGTTTCAAGTAGTACCTGTTACAGATATCTGGGCTTTGGGACGTTGTTATGTCGTCAGGAAAGCCAGGTGTGGCCAGGAAGCTGCGTTTGGTAGCATTGGAGATGGAGACATGGGGGCGGGAATTCTTGGGCTGCAGCAGTGACCTCACTATGAGATTGATGGCAAAGAGTGTCAACCAAAACACTGAGGAACCTTATAGATTAGTGTTCTTATGAGTGGCTCAAAGTCAAATTCTAAAAATCTGATGAAAACATTGGCTCTGGATGAATGAAAGGCAGTAGCACATATTATACAACAGTGTAAAATAATATATTATAATAAGAAAAATACAATGTCTGTACCGTCTTTGACTTCTTGCAAGTTCCGGGGCTGGACAAAGTCGGGCTTGAGGATCTCAAACCACCAGAATAGCTCTGCGATGAACACCATGACATTGTGCTTTGGAAAGATGTCAGAAACAACAGAGTCAACACCACAACATCGGGGAGTGGTTAAATAACTGGTAACTGCCAAAATAATGGAAACACTTAATGAACCTGTAGGGGATAGGGGGCAGTATTTGCACGGCCGGATAAAAAACGTACCCGATTTAATCTGGTTACTACTCCTGCCCAGTAACTAGAATATGCATATAATTGTTTGATTTGGATAGAAAACACCCTAAAGTTTAAAACTGTTTGAATGGTGTCTGTGAGTATAACAGAGCTCATTTGGCAGGCCAAAACCTGAGAAGATTCCAAACAGGAAGCGCTCTCTCTGACTTTTTATTGGCCTTCTTGATCATCTCTAACCAAAACAGGGGATCTCTGGCATGACGTGACATTTTCTAACGCTCCCATAGGCTCTCAGATGGCGCCAGAACAATGAATGGTGGCTTTGCAGGCCCTGGCTGAAAAACAGTAGCGCATTTTGTAAGTGGTCGATCTGAGGACAATGAGACTGGAGGCGCGTGCACGAGCCGACACCATGTTTACTTTCTCTCTCTTTGAACGAAAACAACGACTCCCGGTCGGAATATTATCGCTTTTTTACGAGAAAAATTGCATAAAAATTGATTTTAAACAGCGGTTGACATGCTTCGAAGTACGGTAATGGAATATTTAGAATTTTTTTGTCACGAAACGCGTCGGGCGCGTCACCCTTCTTTACCCTTCGGATAGTGTCTTGAACGCACGAACAAAACGCCGCTATTTGGATATAACTATGGATTATTTGGGACCAAACCAACATTTGTTATTGAAGTAGAAGTCCTGGGAGTGCATTCTGACGAAGAACAGCAAAGGTAATCAAACTTTTCTAATAGTAAATCGGAGTTTGGTGAGTACCACACTTGGTGGGTGTCAAAATAGCTAGCCTGTGATGGCCGGGCTATCTACTCAGAATATTGCAAAATGTGCTTTCACAGAAAAAGCTATTTTAAAATCGGACATAGCGAGTGCATAAAGGAGTTCTGTATCTATAATTCTTAAAATAATTGTTATGTTTTTTGTGAACGTTTATCGTGAGTAATTTAGTAAATTCACCGGAAGTGTTCGGTGGGAATGCTAGTCACATGCTAGTCACATGCTAATGTAAAAAGCTGGTTTTTGATATAAATATGAGCTTGATTGAACAAAACATGCATGTATTGTATAACATAATGTTCTAGGATTGTCATCTGATGAAGATCATCAAAGGTTAGTGCTGCATTTAGCTGTGGTTTGGGTTTATGTGACATTATATGCTAGCTTGAAAAATGGGTGTCTGATTATTTCTGGCTGGGTACTCTGCTGACATAATCTAATGTTTTGCTTTCGTTGTAAAGCCTTTTTGAAATCGGACAGTGTGGTTAGATTAACGAGAGTCTTGTCTTTAAAATGGTGTAAAATAGTCATATGTTTGAGAAATTGAAGTAATAGCATTTCTAAGGTATTTGAATATCGCGCCACGGGATTACACTGGCTGTTGAGTAGATGGGACGCAAGTGTCCCACTGGCCCAGAGAGGTTAAGCAAACGAGGGATACATAGTGTATTGAGACAGCGTTTTCCACGACCCAAAACACAAAATTATGGAATTTCTTGTGGAAGAATGGAACTCTATTGGAGGGATGATAGAATCTGTGTCAATGTGCATTGAAGCTGTTCTGGCCCAAATCCCTATTAAGACCCTTTATGTTGGTGTTTCCTTTATTCTGGCATTTACCGGTATGTCTGCTAGTAGTGCATTGAGGTCCTGTTCAAATGCTTTCAAGATGCATCCTACTTCCCTCTTTATAGAACTGGCCAATGTTCTGATAGGATTGGATAGGTTAAAGCCATGTAATAGAACCCCTTATTTAGTTTGAATCACAGAAGGGAGGGAGTAGAGATGTACATTAAAAGTATTCAAAAGGGTCTCTTTCTCAATTTGTATTTCCTCACTTCCTCACCTCCTTCTGAAACACAATGGAAGAGGTCTCCCCCTCTGACCTCCTCCTTCAATGCGCTATGAGAAGCAATGAGCGAGGCTAATCAAGAAAGAATGATAGCCTCTGTTTCTCCACTGAGGTAAAGTAGTAGAATGGGGGCTCACCTTCAGCACTGGGGGAGCATACAGCACATCTTCTGGGCGCAGGTGGAAGCTACGGTTCAGGTACTCATTACAAAACTCCCTCAAGAGCTGAATGTTGTACAGGCTGTCTGCTATGGAGGACACCACTTTCAGGCAAATATCTGGAAGACACATATACTGCTCAAAAAAATAAAGGGAACACTAAAATAACACATCTTAGATCTGAATGAATGAAATAATATTATTAAAACCTTTTTTCTTTACATAGTTGAATGTGCTGACAACAAAATCACACAAAAATAATCAATGGATATCCAATTTATCAACCCATGGAGGTCTGTATTTGGAGTCACACTCAAAATTAAAGTGGAAAATCACACTACAGGCTGATCCAACTTTGATGTAATGTCCTTAAAACAAGTCAAAATGAGGCTCAGTAGTGTGTGTGGCTTCCACGTGCCTGTATGACCTCCCTACAACGCCTGGGCAAGCTCCTGATGAGGTGGCGGATGGTCTCCTGAGGGATCTCCTCCCAGACCTGGACAAAAGCATCCGCCAACTCCTGGACAGTCTGTGGTGCAACGTGGCGTTGGTGGATGGAGCAAGACATGATGTCCCAGATGTGCTCAATTGGATTCAGGTCTGGGGAACAGGCGGGCCAGTCCATAGCATCAATGTCTTCCTCTTGCAGGAACTGCTGACACACTCCAGCCACATGAGGTCTAGCATTGTCTTGCATTAGGAGGAACCCAGGGCCAACCGCACCAGCATATGGTCTCACAAGGGGTCGGAGGATCTCATCTCGGTACCTAATGGCAGTCAGGCTACCTCTGGCGAGCACATGGAGGGCTGTGCGGCCCCCCAAATAAATGCCACCCTACACCATGACTGACCCACCGCCAAACCGGTCATGCTGGAGGATGTTGCAGGCAGCAGAACGTTCTCCACGGCGTCACCAGACTCTGTCACGTCTGTCACGTGCTCAGTGTGAACCTGCTATCATCTGTGAAGAGCACAGGCCGCCAGTGGCGAATTTGCCAATCTTGGTGTTCTCTGGCAAATGCCAAACGTCCTGCACGGTGTTGGGCTGTAAGCACAACCCCCACCTGTGGACGTCGGGCCCTCATACCACCCTCATGGAGTCTGTTTCTGACCGTTTGAGCAGACACATGCACATTTGTGGCCTGCTGGAGGTCATTTTGCAGGGCTCTGGCAGTGCTCCTCCTTGCACAAAGGCGGAGGTAGCGGTCCTGCTGCTGGGTTGTTGCCCTCCTACGGCCTCCTCCACGTCTCCTGATGTACTGGCCTGTCTCCTGGTAGCGCCTCCATGCTCTGGACACTACGCTGACAGACACAGCAAACCTTATTGCCACAGCTCGCATTGATGTGCCATCCTGGATGAGCTGCACTACCTGAGCCACTTGTGTGGGTTGTAGACTCCGTCTCATGCTACCACTACAGTGAAAGCACCGCCAGCATTCAAAAGTGACCAAAACATCAGCCAGGAAGCATAGGAACTGAGAAGTGGTCTGTGGTCACCACCTGCAGAACCACTCCTTTATTGGGGGTGTCTTGCTAATTGACTATAATTTCCACCTGTTGTCTATTCCATTTGCACAACAGCATGTGAAATTTATTGTCAATCAGTGTTGCTTCCTAAGTGGACAGTTTGATTTCACAGAAGTGTGATTGACTTGGAGTTACATTGTGTTGTTTAAGTGTTCCCTTTATTTTTTGAGCAGTGTATAAAGGGCTTTATAAAATACATGCGATTGATTTTTACGTCACTGTTAGAAAGAGGCTATATTAGCTAACCTTGTCATTAGAGGTCGACCGATTAATTGGGGCCGATTTCACGTTTTCATAACAATCGGAAATCGGTATTTTTGGACGCCGATTTGGCCGATTTATTATTATTTGTTTATACCTTTATTTAACTAGGCAAGTCAGTTAAGAACACATTCTCATTTTCAATGACGGCCTAGGAACGGTGGGTTAACTGCCTTGTTTAGGGGCAGAAAGACAGATTTTTACCTTGTCAGCTCAGGGATTCAACCTTGCAACCTCTAGTCCAACGCTCTAACCACCTGCTTTACATTGCACTCCACGAGGTTACTCAAATGCAGTAAGAAGCTAAGGTAAGTTGCTAGCTAGCATTAAACTTATCTTATAAAAAACAATCAATCATAATCACTAGTTAAACTAGTAATATCATCAACCATGTGTAGTTAACTAGCCTATCCTGCGTTGCATATAATCGCTTAGGTACACGTTGCTCCAACCATAAACATCAATGCCTTTCTTAAAATCAATACACAAGTATATATTTTTAAACCTGCATATTTAGTTAATATTGCCTGCTAACATGAATTTATTTTAACTAGGGAAAATGTGTCACTTCTCTTGCAAACAGAGTCAGGGTATATGCAGCAGTTTGGGCCGCCTGGCTCGTTGCGAACTGTGAAGACTATTTCTTCCTAACAAAGACAGCCGACTTCGCCAAACGGGGATGATTTAACAAAAGCGCATTTGCGAAAAAAGCACAATCGTTGCACGACTGTACCTAACCATAAACATCAATACACAGAAGTATATATTTTTAAACCTGCATATTTAGCTAAATGAAATCCAGGTTAGCAGGCAATATTAACCAGGTTAAATTGTGTCATTTTGCGTTCATTGCACGCAGTCAGGGTATATGCAACACTTTGGGTAATTTGTCAAAATTTTACGTAATTATGACATAACACTGAAGGTTGTGCAATGTAACAGGAATAACGTTTTGTTTTCGAGATGATAGTTTCCGGATTCGACCATATTAATGACCTAAGGCTCGTGTTCCTGTGTGTTATGTTATAATTAAGTCTATGATTTGATAGAGCAGTCTGACTGAGCGATGGTAGGCTGCAGCAGGCTCGTAAGCATTCATTCAAAATAGCACTTTCGTGCGTTTTGCCATTTTGAAATGGCTGGCTAGTTAGCGGGTGCGCGCTAATAGCGTTTCAAACGTCACTCGCTCTGAGACTTGGAGTAGTTGTTTCCCCTTCCTCTATATGGGTAACGGTGCTTCGAGGGTGGCTGTTGTCGATGTGTTCCTGGTTCGAGCCCAGGTAGGAGCGAGGAGAGGGACGGAAGCTATACTGTTACACTGGCAATACTAAAGTGCCTATAAGAACATCCAATAGTCAAAGGTATATGAAATACAAATCGTATAGAGAGAAATAGTCCTATAATTCCTATAATAACTACAACCTAAAACATCTTACCTGGGAATATTGAAGACTCGTTAAAAGGAACCACCAGCTTTCATATGTTCTCATGTTCTGAGCAAGGAACTTAAACGTTAGCTTTTTTACATGGCACATATTGCACTTTTACTTTCTTCTCCAACACTTTGTTTTTGCATTATTTAAATCAAATTGAACATGTTTCATTATTTATTTGAAGCTAAATTGATATTATTGATGTATTATATTAAGTTAAAATAAGTGTTCATTCGGTATTGTTGTAATTGTCATTATTACAAATAAATAATAATGTAAAAAAAAAAAATAGCCCGATTTAATCGGCATCAGCTTTTTTTTGGGGTCCTCCAATAATCGGTATCGGCGTTGAAAAATCATAATCGGTCGACCTCTACTTGTCATACATATTGTAATCTCTCGAGGACAGGGGTGGTGACTTTAGAGTACTCAATACTTTGTGGTAACTAATAACCTAACGCATTTGTTTTTATGTAATCCGTTACCTAGTTACTTTTACAATATCATTTACCTTTTCTTTGTTGGCAAAATTAAAATTCCTCCCCTTAGGATACGTTCGTCGCGCTCTTTCTATTCCAGCACAAAAGTTGTGGCGGGTAGCTGGGCAGGGTAACTTGAAGCTAGATAGCTTGGTAGCTAGCGAGATGGCAGAGACAATAGCCTTCATCGTGGAAGTATTCACATTATTTTGAATTGGTAAAAGAAAAGGACAGATCTTGTATCTTGACTGACGCTACTTGCACACACACACAGGATCATCGGGTTCAGGTGAGTGCTCCATTTATTCTCTGGTAATAAAGCAAACAACGTAGCTAGGTGATCAGGTTAGGCTCAGTTGATAAGAATTGAAATCTCTAGCTCCATCTTCGCCATAAACATAAAGGAAAGGGCACTACTGGATCTGCCTGCCCAGGATCTGTCTGTAAAACAGATTGGTAGCCAATTGACCTTGTATTTGAGCTCTCCTTTTACTGTGCCCAGTTGGTTTTATATATGTATTTACTTGAGGAAATAATTTAACAAAATATATATTTTAAGTATTGTAAAGTTGATATTGCGTCTGTCATAATGTAATTCGTTACTTTTAAAAGGAACGTTCCCAACACTGCAGATGACTGACGAGGAATTTTGGCCTAGTATGCAGATTTTTCGTCACTGATAATTTGACAAATCAATCTACAAACACATAGCCTATTAGCTATACAATTAGCCGCTACACATTAACTCAGCACAGGGATTAAAACATATAATTTATAATTTAATACGTACAGAGGGATCTGTTAGCAGAAAAACATTTTATTATCAAAAGTTAAAGGAAACCACTCATTCCTTTAATTTAAAGAGTTAAATAACATTTATGTGAGAACAATATTTTTTTGTGAACACATTTCATTTTGGCATTATAATAAAGTTGGTAGCAACATGAAAAATAATTGTGGATATCTGTAGCAGCTCACGTCGACTACAAAATCCACAATGCAATGCTCTCTCTATGGGCTGGCTGGCTGGCTAGTTAGGTAACTAGCTAGCTAGCAAACGTAGCTACACACAATATCAGCATGTAAAATTGCCTAAACTGCACTATCAATTTAGGAGTCTACAATCTAACCATGTTCTACCTGCAGAGTGGAGTCTGATATTCGCAACGGCAGACATACTTTTAAGGAGATGGGAAACGTTGCTCATGCTACGGCAATGGGACGCACGGTGCATTCTGGGACGAAGGAGGGAATCGGAGTCTATTGGGCGCTAGCTCAAAAACCCAACATTAGCACAAATTTCGTCAACAAAATATACAATATTATAAATCTTTTCAGAGATTTGAGATAATTAGCTTGCTATCTGTATTATCGTATAGCTTTGGAATCGTGTCATTACGCACTTTTGAGGAAAAAAGGCACATTTCTCGACATAGACTGACCTTGATAAGGTTATACGTTCCTTCATTCATTGGATTCCTATCTCCTTTCTATAGCATATCTGTCAACGGCACCATGCAATGCAAATAGGAAAAATAAATATGCTAGACCCTCCATTAAATAAAACATTTCTCAAGGTAGGAATATCACAAAAATATGGCCCATTCGAGAGAAGACATTCTCCCGAGTTATGACATCGGCCAGTACTGTAATCTGACATGTATGATAGATGTTTTCGCGATCCTATTATCTTCCAGAGCGACTTTATGACAGTCCTATGTCACACCAGACGGATTTCTGACTGCTTGAAGGCAAATAACTCAGTTACACGTGAAAACACGAAATTACACAGGGAATCGATAGAACATAACTCAGAGATGCACAAAAACAATATAACATTCAAAATGGGTGAACCTTTCATTTAAATAAATATGTTTGCTTTATATAACTTTTTGTGTGCAGTTTTAAAGCACATTTCCTGCAATTCTACAGATTTTTTTATGGGTTGGGGGGGACATTTTCAGTCTTCAAAGCTTATTTCATGCAATTCTACATATTTTGCCATGACTTATGCCATGTTAATATTATATCTGTAAGACTAACAAAATCAAATTGGGGCCCCCTGGACCAGTGACCCTGGGCACGTGCCCTGCGTGCCCGTTCGGTAATTCGGCCTTGATTACTACAAGTTTAGATAGCTGCCTAGACTAATTTACCAATCTTACATTGTTTTACTGATATGGGAGTGACTGTCAGTGAGTGACATATTAATATTAAACCTTTATTTTGAAAGGGCAGTCATGCTTAGACTACGGTCTCTTCTTCAGATGAGCCCAGCATAAATACATCAAACATATACAACACACAATATTACAAAACATATTAAGAAAAATACATGTATTTATTTATTTCTCTGGACTGACCAAGGGGGTCCAGAACATCTAATTTCAGAGATCTCGGAGTTGTTGGTATACAGTACCCTATGGAGGACAGCTTCTTCAACAGAATAACATGGTCTACACTACCCTATGGAGGACAGCTTCATCAACAGAATAACATGGTCTACAGTACCCTATCAGGACAGCTTATTCAAAAGAATAACATGGTCTACAGTACCCTATGCAGGACAGCTTATTCAACAGAATAACATGGTCTACAGTACCCTATGGAGGACAGCTTATTCAACAGAATAACATGGTCTACAGTACCCTATCAGGACAGTTTATTCAACAGAATAACATGGTCTAAAGTACCCTATGGAGGACAGCTTATTCAACAGAATAACATGGTCTACAGTAGCCTATGGAGGATAGCTTATTCAACAGAATAACATGGTCTACAGTACCCTATGGAGGATGGCTTACTCAACAGAACAACATGGTCTACAGTACCCTATCAGGACAGCTTATTCAACAGAATAACATGGTCTACAGTACCCTATGGAGGACAGCTTATTTAACAGAATAACATGGTCTACAGTACCCTATGAAGGACAGCTTATTCAACAGAATAACATGGTCTACAGTACCCTATCAGGACAGCTTATTCAACAGAATAACATGGTCTACAGGACCCTATGGAGGACAGCTTATTTAACAGAATAACATGGTCTACAGTACCCTATGAAGGACAGCTTATTCAACAGAATAACATGGTCTACAGAACCCTATGGAGGACAGCTCATTTGACATAATAACATGGTCTGCAGTACCCAATAGAGGACAGCTTATTCAACAGAATAACATGGTCTACAGTACCCTATCATGACAGCTTATTCAGCAGAAAAACATGGTCTAGAGTACCCTATCAGAACAGCTTATTCAACAGAATAACATGGTCTACAGTAGCCTATCAGGACAGCTTATTCAACAGAATAACATGGTCTACAGGACCCTATGGAGGACAGCTTATTTAACAGAATAACATGGTCTACAGTACCCTATCAGGACAGCTTAATCAACATAATAACATGGTCTACAGTACCCTATCAGGACAGCTTCATCAACAGAATAACATAGTCTGCAGTACCCAATAGAGGACAGCTTATTCAACAGAATAACATGGTCTACAGTACCCTATCAGGACAGCTTATTCAGCAAAATAACATGGTCTACATGAACCCTATCAGGACAGCTTATTCAACAGAATAACATGGTCTACAGAACCCTATGGAGGACAGCTCATTTAACATAATAACATGGTCTACAGTACCCTATCAGGACAGCTTTTTCAACAGAATAACATGGTCTACAGTACCCTATCAGGATAGCTTTTTCAACAGAATAACATGGTCTACAGTACCCTATGGAGGACAGCTTCTTCAACAGAATAACAGTCTACAGTACCCAATGGAGGAGAGCTTATTCAATAGAATAGCATGGTCTACACTACCCTATGGAGGACAGCTTCATCAACAGAATAACATGGTCTACAGTACCCTATCAAGACAGCTTATTCAACAGAATAACATGGTCTACAGTACCCTATCAGGACAGTTTATTCAACAGAATAACATGGTCTACAGTACCCTATCAGGACAGCTTTTTCAAGAGAATAACATGGTCTACAGTACCCTATCAGGACAGCTTATTCAACAGAATAACATGGTCTACAGTACCCTTTGGAGGACAGCGTATTCAACAGAATAACATGGTCTACAGTACCCTATCAGGACAGCTTATTCAACATAATAACATGGTCTACAGTACCCTATGGAGGACAGCTTATTCAACAGAATAACATGGTCTACAGTACCAAAACCTTATCAAGTCTACAAACATCGCAGCACAATTCTTTCTACCATCTAAGGCATTTGCAATATAATTTACAACATGCATGGTGCCGTAGTGGTGCTGCGTTTAGGTCTGAATTAACATTAAGATTAACATTGAATCCAATGATCTAAGCAGGCTGGGCTGACATGCTTATAGCCTTGCTAGGACTTTCTAAATATCAGCATTATTTATATATTATCTATTATTGTTACTATTTTTTCCCCCTGACTGTTTTCCATGTTATTTGGTTAGTTCTCTTAAAAAGCACCCTCATAGATATTTATGTTATCATGGGACTGCCCATATTTCACTCTGGCCTACGCCAATTGGCAGCCAAGGGTTTGCCTTAGGACGCAAAGGTGTGTCATGAGTCAGGGAGATGGTCTGATGGTCTTAGTGACAACAGACCTAGATATGGGGGGGGGGTTTAATATTAGGACATTTGCTTTTTAATGGTAAGTTTACAAACTTTGGTTGTGGTAAATATAATTGAAACATGGGTATCATTGAGGTAAGGGGTGAAATAAGTATATCAAGTTATAATTGTAATAGCAGATTGTTAGCATGCTACTGGAACAAAAACAGATCTGGCTAATTAATCTATATTTGCCAAATAATGGTGATCTACACTTCCTTGAAAATATATATAATAATCTATTGAGCTCACAAGCAATGAATGAATCTATTATTATGGTGGGAGATAATAAGGTTTGAAGTACCTCAATAGATCGTAAAGGAAATGACCCTCAAGCACTTAAGGACATCACGAAGATCATGGATATATTGGAACTAGCGGAGGGCATGGAGGCCGAAAAACCCTGACCTCGTGAGATATACACGGAGGAGGCTTAATCAAGCTAGCCATCTTGATTACTTCCTAGTCTCGTTCTTGCTGGCATCAAAAGTTTTAAAAAGTAATAATAGGAGACCGAATGCGATCGGACCACCATCTAATTGGCCTCCATATAACTCTTTCAGAATTTCCACGTGGACGGAGATATTGGACATTTAATCAAAGCCTATTGGATGACAATTTGTTCTTAACTAAGACAAAATAATTCATAATTGACTTTTCTTTGCACAACATAGGTACAGCACATCCCCTATTGTATGGGGCACTTTTAGAGGCCATTCAATACAATTGTCATCATTAAAACCAAAGCAGTTTAGGTCAACAGAGATTAGACTAATTATAACGCCCTGGCCATTGAGAGGGTTTTTTGTTGTCTATTTTTGGTTAGGCCAGGGTGTGACATGGGTGGGCGTTCTATGTTCCGTTTTCTATGTTGGTGTATTACTTTGTTTCGGCCGTGTATGGCTCTCAATCAGGAACAGCTGTAGATCGTTGTTGCTGATTGAGAGTCATACATAGGCAGCCTGTTTTTCCTTTGGGGTTTGTGGGCGAATGTTTTCTGTTTAGTTTTACAACCTTACAGAACTGTTGCTGGTCGTTTTTTGGTGTATTTTGTAAGTGTTCATTTAGTCCATTAAAGTCTTTCAAGATGAACACATCCTCCGCTGCACCTTGGTCTCATTTTGATGACGCAGGTAGATCGTAATGGGAACTGTATTATAGAGGCAAAAAATAGGTTAGAGGAAAAACTAAAAGAAATGGAGGTACTTATTCAAGAACCATCAAGTGTAATGTATTACAAAAATAAACCCAATTGGATGGAAAATTGTGGAAAATGCAAAATTGTTCTTCAATCTTCAACATAGAAATGCTACCAAAAATAATTTACAGAAACTTGTTACAAATGGAGTCATCCATTATTCACCAAATAATATTTTGTAAGAAATAGGAAAATATTTTAAGCATATGCTTTCTTTTCAGTCTCCTCCATTTACACTGAATAATGTTAACTGTAAGGATTTCTTTCATAATAATAATAATGTAAAATTAACAAATTTACAGAAAGATCTGTGTGAAGGCCAACTTACAGAAGAGTAACTTTTTTAAACATCTTTTCAGTCTGGAAAAAAACAGACCTTTTTTGATGTACGCAAAGATCCATTATTAGCATGTTTTAATTACTATAAAAATGGTAGACTTTCAGGTAGTCAACAAGGTCTGATTTCATTAATACTAAAACAGGACGCAGGTGGTAAGTATAAAGATCCAGTCCATTTAAAAACTGGAGGCCTCTCCTGGCGAAATGCATAGCACATAGAATAAAAAAGGTTCTACCAAATAATTGTTCATCCTGATCAGACAGGTTTTTTACATGGACGATATATATTGGAGATAATATACGACTCATTTTTTAAATCATATAGCAAAAAATATTTTATTTTATTTGGAATGCTAAGCCAGAACAAAATTAAACGTGCCTATTTATACAATGAATGAGTTTGAGGGGCTATAATGATTAAATATTAAAGCTTTAAACCTCTCACTAAAGGCTTCACTCACACATAAGTTATACTTAAACCCAAAATGGTTATCCAGTAGATTTTTTAAAAAATACAAAAATTGCATATACAGACTACAACTTCTCATTTGACTAATTGAAAAATACATTTAATCTAAAGTATCACCCTTACTTAAACAAGCCATGCAAAGCTGGTTACAATTTAAGTTTTATCCTTCAGAAAAGACAGAACAAATATTACAACAAATGTTATGGTTAAACTCAAATATATTGATTAATAAAAAATAATTCTTTATGGAAAAAAATTAAATAAATTGTATTACGTTTATTAATGATATTATGAACAGAAAATGGAGGAGTTGACACATATGCAGCTATCTAAAATATATGGGAATATCTGCTCAATCCAAATTTACAACCAACTGATTGCAGCATTACCAAAAAAAATTGAGGCAAGTGGAAAAGGGAGAAGGTAGGGAACTTGTTTGCCTGCCTTATATTAAAGATACAAATTGGCTGAAAGGAATTAGCATACATAGAAAAATATACCAGTTTAATTTTAGGACAAAAATGTTGACAGCTGCGCCGTACAGGTTGCAAAGTAAATGGGAAGGATTTTCGATGTACCGATTCCATGGCACATGGTTTATGAACTGGTACAAAAAACAACACTTGATTCAACACTTAAAGTTTTTCAATTTAAATGATTATATAAATTCTTGCCGCCAACAGAATGCTATATATATGGGGCATACGACAATCTCAGCTCTGTAGATTTCGCTGTGAAGAGACAGAATCAATAGATCATTTACTCTGGTATTGCCCCTATGTAGCTTGTTTCTGGTCAAAGGTTCAGGAATGGTTAAAAAAAAAATCACAACATGCACTTAAAATGTACCTTACAAATAGCAGTGTTGTGCGATTTGGAAAGCCATAGTCAGTCAATAAATAACATAATTTAATAATAATACTTGTAGGAAAGGTTTTCATCTTTTGCTCACAATCTGTGGATACTATACGATTAGAAAGGTTCAAAATGTATGTAAAACATCACAGCACAATTGAAAAATATATGGCAAATGGAAACCAAATGAGGGTGGTCTATGGTGATAGCTGGTATGGGCTGAGAGTGGGTGAGGGGGGGATTAAAGAGCTTATGTTTGGTAATGTATTATTTTTATGTGAATGCTTTATATAAAAGTACCATGTATGTAAAATGTATATGGGGTGTGGTGGAGGGGTTAATAATAAAAAATGCAAAAAGATTAACATTAAGAATAACATTTACAGATAGATAATAACATAGCTCTTTGATGACCAATGATTCTAGGATTTTCTCAAGACAAGAGCCTGAAAAAGGATTGATAATTATCGGGATCACTACTATCCCCGCCTTTATGGAGTGGCAGCACAAAAGCTGCTTTCCACACATTTTGAATACTTCCTGATACTAAAGTTTAATTTTTTTTAAAGTGTGTTACTGAGCCATCAATGAGGGATGCTGCATACTTAAGCAAAGATGGGTCCAAATTATCAGCCCCTAATGACTTCTTGGTGTCAATAGCTAATAAGGCAGCAAGAACTTCTGAGTTGCCAAAAAGAAAAACCCTGACTACCATTTCCAAAGTCACGTGAGATTGGCTGATCATCCATTGAAGCAACTGGAGGCTGTATGTGGGAAGCACAGTCAACTGACTGGCCAAGACCAGAAATACCAATTAAGAAACCAGCTCAGATAAAATGCTGATTAATGACACATGTGTCTAAAACTACTTGCTTAGGCAGGGAAGTAGAGGAATTACTCGGCTTCAGTGAATTAACAGATTTTTTGAATTTCGAGGGATCACTAACAGAGTCCGCCCTAGCGCTAAGGAAGTAGTTTGATTTGGCCTGTTTAACCGATAGCCATAACCAACAAAGCCTCATTCAGCTTAGAAGCCACCGGAGAGGGAGACAGAACAGGGGACAAAGGAGCAGGTACCTCTGGGTCCAATCTCGAAGCGGAAACCCCCAGGGATGAAGGCGTCGGAACCTCTGGATCCAGGGTGGCGAAGCTCTTTGAAGTCTGTGTCCGGTCAGTGCTTCCCACCGCCAAGGAGGCCCCTATTGCCAAAGGCCGCCGCTTTCAACTTCCACGGCGAGTGACGTGCCTCCATGGCTGGTAGATAGTGGATGTTCCTGTTCCTATTCCTACCCTAAGTCATCCAGAAGCATCATACTAACTCCATTCTCCGGGGAAGGGGGAGACCCCTTTGGGGAGGGATCCCTGCAGAGCACCGGCCAATCGGCTGTGGAGATGACTCGACGGCGACACTCCCACTAGGCCAGAGCGGCCTCCAGCTACTGGAGTAGAAGAGAAAGAGAAAGTAGGCGGATGTTGATTCCCCAGTAGCTTGTGTAAGCTGGCTAAGAGTAGGCACTTCACCCCTGTAGTCCTCTGCAAGCAAACCTTGCTACATTGAAATTCCGGATGGTCCACCTTGTCCCAGAATAGAGCAAAAATAAACACAGCTCATTCAGCATTGAAAATGTTTGTTCGTGACCTCCATTTGAAACTACAGGCTAGATAGGCTACCTGGGCTTCCGTGTCTCTCTAGACAGGAATTTTCTAAAGGCTGGCTATGAGCCACAGTGTGTTCGCAAACACAACCCGCATCCCAAGACAAGCATAGCCAGTGAAATGGCAAACACACACCCAAGTCACACACCAGTACGGCAAACAGAGTGAAAGCGGAGGACTTGCTCACTGTATGGAACCTGGCTGCACATACACTATACGAGCGGGAGGTAGACAGGTAGAAGGTGCATTCGCTTACCAATGAGCAGCGTGAACAAGCATGGGGAGAGCTTGAACTGCTGATGCACAATCAAGTTTAGAAATTGCACCTTGTGTATTCTACTATGCTAACTCTCAACAGTAAGTTGAGACCCTGACTGAGTTCCTAAAAAATGTATATATATTTTAAAAAATTAAATGGTTTCCATATACACTACATTACATAGAAGTATGTGGACACCCCTTCAAATTAGTGGATTTGGCTATTTCAGCCACACCCGTTACTGACAGGTGTATATGGCAATTGCACACAGCCATGCAATCTCCATAGACAAATATTGGCAGTAGATTCGTGCTAAGTTTTTCAAATCATATGAGCAAAAAATATTTAGCTTTATCTGGGATGCTAAACCAGACAAAATAAAGCATGCCTATCTATATAATGAATATGAATTGGGTGCGTTGAGAAACCTCTCTAAAAGCTTCACTTATTCAAAAGTTTTACTTGAACCCTAAATGGTTCTCAAGTAGATTACTAAGAAAAGCTAATCCACTGTTTAAAAATGGCCTTTGTGCAGATTGCCATGTCTCATTTTCGATTAATTGAAAATGATACTTTTTTTCAAAGTATCAATCTTTTTCAAACAAGCAATGCAGAGCTGGATAAAATGTAAATTTCATCCTCCTGAAAAGATAGAACAAATATTACAAAAAATATTATGGCTGAACTCAAATGTGCTGGTTGATAAAATACCTGTATTTATGGGAAAGATGTTTGAAAAGGGTATTTTGTTCTAAAAATATATTGTAAATTGGAATGGTAGAGTTGTCTTTCATGGAGTTATCAGAATTGTACGGGAAGGTCTGCTCAATCCAAGAGTACAACCAATTGATTACAGAATTACCCCAAAAATGGAGGAGGCAGGTGGCAGCGGGAGGAGGTAGGGAACTGGTCTGTCTGCCCAATATAAAGGATCAAAGAAACGTCCTCTTACTGTCAACTGCGTTTATTTTCAGTAAACTTAACATGTGTAAATATTTGTATGAAAATAAGATTCAACAACTGAGACATAAACTGGACAAGTTCCACAGACATGTGACTAACAGAAATTGAATAATGTGTCCCTGAACAAAGGGGGGGTCAAAATAAAAAGTAACAGTCAGTATCTGGTGTGGCCATCAGCTGCATTAAGTACTGCAGTGCATCTCCTCCTCATGGACTGCACCACATTTGCAAGTTTTTGCTGTGAGATGTTACCCCACTGTTCCACCAAGGCACCTGCAAGTTCCCGGTCATTTCTGGGGGGAATGGCCCTAGCCCTCACCCTCCGATCCAACAGGTCCCAGATGTGCTCAATGAAATTGAGATCCGGGCTTTTCGCTGGCCATGGCAGAACACTGACATTCCTGTCTTGGAGGAAATCACGCACAGAACGAGCAGAATGGCTGGTGGCATTGTCATGCTGGAGGGTCATGTCAGGATGAGCCCGCAGGAAAGGTACCTCTTTGAGGGGTCTTCCCTGTAACGCACAGCGTTGAGATTGCCTGCAATGACAACAAGCTCAGTCCGATGATGCTGTGACACACCGCCCCAGACCATGACGGACCCTCCACCTCCAAATCGATCCCGCCCCAGAGTACAATCCTCGGTGTAACGCTCATTCCTTCGGCGATAAATGCAAATCCGACCATCACCCCTGGTGAGACAAAATCGCGACTCGTCAGTGAAGAGCACTTTTTGTCAGTCCTGTCTGGTCCAGCGACGGTGGGTTTGTGCCCATAGGCAACGTTGTTGCCGGTGATGTCTGGTGAGAACCTGCCTTACAACAGGCCTACAAGCCCTCAGTCCAGCCTCTCTCAGCCTATTGCGGACAGTCTAAGCACTGACGGAGGGATTGTGGGTTCCTGGTGTAACTCGGGCAGTTGTTGTTGCCATCCTGTACTTGTCCCGCAGGTGTGATGTTCAGATGTACCGATCCTGTGCAGGTGTTATCACACGTGGTCTGCCACTGCGAGGACGATCAGCTGTCCGTCCTGTCTCCCTGTAGCGCTGTCTTAGGCGTCTCACAGTATGGACATTGCAATTTATTGCCCTGGCCACATCTGCAGTACTCATGCCTCCTTGCAGCATGCCTAAGGCACGTTCACGCAGATGAGCAGGGACCTTGGGCATCTTTCTTTTGGTGTTTTCAGAGTCAGTAGAAAGGCCCCTTTAGTGTCCCAAGTTTTCATAACTGTGACCTTAATTGCCTACCGTCTGTAAACTGTTAGTGTCTTATTGACCGTTCCACAGGTGCATGTTCATTAATTGTTTATGGTTCATTGAACAAGCATGGGAAATAGTGTTTAAATCCTTTACAATGAAGATCTGTGAAGTTATTTGGATTTTTACGAATTATCTTTGAAAGACGGGGTCCTGAAAAAGGGACGTTTATTTTGATTGTATTTGAAAACAAAACAAAAATTGTATTTGAAAACAAAACAAAAATGGAATTTCGCTATCAACAACCCATTTTGGCTAGACTGCCCCCTTTACTTTCAGTGATTCTTTTTTTTTTTTTTGCATTTGAATTTTGTTGATTGAAACACTAGTTCTTCGTTTGCACTTTTGACCCCACAGCTGTGAGCGGGCTTTAGTGGGAGGTGTGGATGATGCTTCTCCATTTGTCAGCCATTATTTGAGTGTCAGTTTGGCTACAACCAATACTGTTCAGCCTTTCTTTGCGACACAAAATAAGTCATAGCGGACACCCACGAAGAAGGACTGTGATGATGGCATCTCAGGTAAGCAGCACTGGGTGTTCTTCCATCCAACTTCTATATACAGTGGGGGAAAAAAGTATTTGATCCCCTGCTGATTTTGTACGTTTGCCCACTTACAAAGAAATGATCAGTCTATAATTTTAAGTAGGTTTACTTGAACAGTGAGAGACAGAATAACAACAAAAAATTCCTGAAAAACGCATGTCAAAAATGTTATAAAATTATTTGCATTTTAATATGGGGAATAAGTATTTGACCCCTCTGCAAAACATGACTTAGTACTTGGTGGCAAAACCCTTGTTGGCAATCACAGAGGTCAGACGTTTCTTGTAGTTGGCCACCAGGTTTGCACACATCTCAGGAGGGATTTTGTCCCACTCCTCTTTGCAGATCTTCTCCAAGTCATTAAGGTTTCGAGGCTGACGTTTGGCAACTTCTGGTAAATGGTGTCACCAGAGTCAAGAACTGTCAAGAAAGTTGACTGTACAATCTGCTTCCTTCTGTTCATGGCGAGGCCAGATCTATTACTAAAAAAGAAGCCCATTTTAAATCTTAGCTTTTTAACTATCACATCACAATTATATTTTTTTTTAAACGTTAGACCTTTATCAATCCAGACGCCCAGATATTTCTAGGCGGGAACCAGCTTGATGAGAGAGCCATCCGATTATTTAATATGTAGCCCATCGGAGAGATTTTTCTGTGAATTAGAGAACATATATTTGTTTTGCCTGCATTAAGTACAAGTTTTAAATCAACAAGGGCTTTCTGTAATGCAACAATCAGATTGCAGCTCTAACATAGCTTGGTCAACAGTCGGTGCAATGGCATACATAACCGTGTCGTCTGCATACAGATTAATAGTACAGCATTTAATACAGTACACCTTTCTTAATATCGAGGAAACCAGACTTGACACCATCAGAAAGCACACAGTGTCCCGTCTGTCAGATGGCTCTTAAACCATTTGGAAGACTCCTTGTCCAGGCCCATTTCAGACAGTTTTTGAATGAGTAGGGAATGGTCAACAATGTCAAATGCATTGGAAAGGTCTATAAATAGGGCAGCACAATGTTTTTTATGATCTAGGCAATTTACCACATCACATTAAACAAGCATAGTGGCTGAAACAATGCTATGTCCAGATCTAAAACCAGAATGGTGCATATTTAGAATAGAGTGAGAAGTTTAAAAAGTTATTCGCTGAGACACTGTTTTGCAATGAAGGTCTACAGTAGCCTCAACAGCACTCTTTGAGGTAGCACCATGGTGTAGCCGGAGGACACCCATTTTCCGTCCTCCTTTGGGTACCCTCTAGCCCAGGGGTGTGTAACTAATTTTTCCCCGTGGGACGCATTCGGTTTTCACCGAGGTCCAGAGAGCCGCACTGAAAATAGGCAATACTTCCTTGCTGTCAAAATTTGCACAAAATTGTCCTCTAACCATCCTTTTTAAAATGTTCAATGCTTGACGCTTTGATGATTCAAGTGAAGAGACTTTATACATGTAGGTCTATTATCATCTCTACACAGTTCCTATTCGGTTGTAGTAATTTAAATGTAGATTGAGTTATAATTTTTTTACTCAAACCACCAGCATTGAATCGGTTCGCAGGCCGGATCCGGTATGCTTGACACCTCTGAACTCATGAGTTCAAGGCAGTTAGAAGACAACCTACCCTCTAGCCTCATAAATTCGGGGCAGTAGAAGTGCACCACTGACAGCAGAGCGGCGCCATCACACATGTCCTTCATGAGGTCATCCAGCATGGGGAAGTGCTGGAGCTGCCGGCCAGAGAGGTGGTCTCTACGGTATCGCACCTACACACACAAAAATGGGTCAGAGGTCAGACAGGGGCAAGGACTGGGTCAGCCTGTGTGGCATGAACAGTCCTTCTCACACACAATGCACAGACGCACGCACGCACACGCACACACCACTGTAGTGGGTGTCTTCTTGGCAGCCTGCTCCTGCCAGTGACATAGCAGATTTAAATAGCTCTGTTTAGCTCTCTGAGTTTATCCTGGGTCAGAGACAGTGGAGTTCACGATCCTCCTCTCTGCACGGACTTAGAAGGTAATTTGAGGAGCTCTGCTTTGTTAGTTTGTTAAGTCATCAGCAGAAGTTGCATGCCAAGAAGAGCACAGCAAGAACAACAAAACTACCACCACACCAACAGCCAGGAATCAGTGAGAGTAAGTAGCTATCACATTCATTATGTAAGCTACACAGATAACACCAACCCTTACAATAAGCTCTTCTACAAGAGTAGAGATATAAGACCAGTATGGCCTAAAAATCATATCTTGATTTTTTCACATTTATGGTCCAATGACAATATACAGTTGAAGTCGGAAGTTTACATACACTTAGATTGGAGTCAATAAAACTCCTTCAACCACTCCACAAATTTCTTGTTAACTATAGTTTTGGCAAGCCGGTTAGGACATCTACTGTGTGCATGACACAGGTAATTTTTCCAAAAATTCTTTACAGACAGATTATTTCACTTATAATTCACAATTCCAGTGGGTCAGAAGTTACCATACACGAAGTTGACTGTGCCTATAAACAGCTTGGAAAATTCCAGAAAATGATGTCATTGCTTTAGAAGCTTCTGACAGGCTGTGTACCTGTGGATGTATTTCAAGGCCTACCTTCAAACTCAGTGCCTCTGCTTGACATCATGGGAAAATCAAAATAAATCAGCCAAGACCTCAGAAAAATTATTGTAGACCTCCACAAGTCTGGTTCATCCTTGGGAGCAATTTCCAAATGCCTGAAGGTACCACGTTCATCTGTACAAACAATAGTACGCAAGTATAAACACCGTGGGACCACGCAGCCGTCATACCGCTCAGGAAGGAGACGCGTTCTGTCTCCTATAGATGAACGTACTTTGGTGAGAAAAGTGCAAATCAACAACAGCAAAGGACCTTGTGAAGATGCTGGAGGAAACAGGTACAAAAGTATCTATATCCGCAGTAAAACGAGTTCTATATTGACACAACCTGAAAGGCCGCTCAGCAAGGAAGAAGCCAGTGCTCCAAAACCGCCATAAAAAAGCCAGACTAAGTTTTGCAACTGAACATGGGGACAAAGATCGAACTTTTTGGAAAAATGTCTTCTGGTCTGATGAAACAAAAATAGAACTGTTTGGCCATAATGCTCATCGTTAAGTTCGGAGGAAAAATGGGGAGGCTTGCAAGCCGAAGAACACCATCCCAACCGCGAAGCACGTGGGGGGGCAGCATCATGTTGTGGGGGTGCTTTGCTGCAGGAGGGACTGGTGCACTTCACAAAATAGATGGCATCATGAGGCAGGAAAATTATGTGGATATATTGAAGGAACAATCTCAAGACATCAGTCTGGAAGTTAAAGCTTGGTCGCAAATGGATCTCCCAAATGGACAATGACCCCAAGCATACTTCCAAAGTTGTGGCAAAATGGCTTAAGGACAACAAAGTCAAGCTATTGGAGTGGCCATCACAAAGCCCTGACCTCAATCCAATAGAAAATGTGTGGGCAGGACTGAAAAAGTGTGTGCGAGCAAGGAGGCCTACAAACCTGACTCAATTACACTAGCTCTGTCAGGAGGAATGGGCCAAAATTCACCCAACTTATTGTGGGAAGCTTGTGGAAGGCTACCCGAAATGTTTGACCCAAGTTAAACAATTTAAAGGCATTGCTACCAAATACTAATTGAGTGTATGTAAACTTCTGACTCACTGGGAATGTGATGAAAGAAATAAAAGCTGAAATAATGAATTCTCTCTACTATTATTCTGACATTTCACATTCTTAAAATAAAGTGGTGATCCTAACTGACCTAAGACAGGGAATTTTTACTAGGATTAAATGTCAGGAATTGTGAAAAATTTAGTTTAAATGTATTTGTTTAAGATGTATGTAAACTTACGACTTCAACTGTAAATCTCAATTATTTTGTTTTGTTTTCTCTACATAAGCTGCATTGCTAAATTAAAAGGTCAATACACTGCATTTCAAACAGTCAGGAATAATCTAATAAATTCAGGGCTTGTAAAATTACTCCTAAACTAAATAGCTGAAAAGCTTTTAGGTGTAGCGCTTGCCACCCTCCCAGCATTCCACCGGCCTGTACTGGAAACTACATCCCCTCCAAGGTGCTTCTCTCCTGGCTATCATACTGCTAACACGGCCTCCATTGCGTTGCTGTTTTGATCGGCCCCAGCATTTAATCGTACTGAGTAAGTCACCACTCTTTCCTTGCTGTTGTTACGTTGGCCAGTTTGGCACCTTGGGTGTGTTTATTGTGGGTCCTAGTGCTGGCTGGTTTCTAGTGTTAGGTTCTGAACAAACGGAGTAAAAACTAGAAAAAGCTCAAACCAAGTTTATTCACCCACTGGGTCAAACAGCTGCAAAGACAAAGACATGTTTACACAAGCACATATATTTATACCCTCCTACTAGGCGGAGTCAACTCCTTGCACATCTAGACAGCCAATACCTCTGTTGCTAGTCATGAACTTAATTGGTTCCTCTCACTGGTGTAGTCATGGCCCTGCCTCATGCTAGAACCTTCATGGGCATGGAAGTATATGTGTGTGGGATAGGACTGTTCCTTTTCACTTCATCTGACCTAAACTCGGGCCGAATTCCTCGCTCTTCCCTTATCCACGACTGTCCTACCTTATCAGTGACTGAAACCAGACTGTAGACCTTTGCCTCCCTCTTTAGGAGCCACGAGATTTAACAATACCATGTTTTGACCAAATGTAAACTTACTGCACTCCCCATTCCTCACTCAGTATCTTTCCATACACCTAGTTCTTATGCACTTTCCATTGACCCCAACATATACATTCATTAGATATGTAAAGTAATCAATAAGTTCTAGTACAGTAACATGAATAAGTATATTTCAAGCTAGAACCCAACACTAGCTTGTGGTTGGGTTTTGGCTTGCTGCCTATAACAGTGGTGATCCTACAAACTGTGTGATTCAATCTAACTATCTCACTGTGTGGATTGATAGAATTTTAGCTGATTACTCAACAACTTATTTTATTTACATGGATTTTAACAGAATTGTTCCAAAATGAGTCTACCACTTTCTGCCACAAGGGGAAACTGACTTTTTCCAGATTGGCAGCAACCACGTTCAGAGACTATGGTGAATGTTCCATCCCATGTAGGAGCTGCACCTATTTCGCACAGTTCTCTGGATAATATTGCCCGGCCAAATTTCCAATGTGGAATCTGTCAGCTTATTGAGGAATATATGTCTGAGCTGGACGTCCAGAAGCAAATTGAGACATTGCAGCGTATCCTGGATAGGTCCCCCTCTAAGACCTTTTCCTTTTCTACTCCTCAGCCTGGTCGTTGTGCCACTGCCTCACCACAATATATCTCTGACTGACCAAGGGCTGATCTCCCTAGTGAAGTCACCTCTCCCCTCACACCTGCCCTTCCCATCCAACCCGACCTCCCATCCCAGGAGCCCTCTCTTCATATTTCAAGACTGCATTAAGACATTCACTCGGAGACAGACCAAGTCCTGTTCAGATAGTACCTCCCATCCTTTCTAAGCATTATCATCGTACTCTTGTCTATACTACTAGGGGTGTTGTCAGTTGTAATCTTTAACCCATTCATTTGAACTCCACTCTTAGATCTGCTATTGTTAACTCAAAACATGAGTCCACTGTGGTCTGCTCACCCAGTGCTTTAATTTCAAATGTGAATTCCATAAACTTGAACACCCCCTTGGTTTTCAAACCACGTAGAGGCCTTGGGCTGTTGCATGATAGCGATCAAAGCTCATGTAAGTCCGTTTCTAACATTCCATCATTGGTTACTCTGAGAGTTCCTCGTATTGACATTGTCTGCAGCCTCAGGCCATATGGTGTTAACCTTGGAAAAGCAATTCCAATATTTTCCTTCCTCTATTACTATTAGGGAAAGACCAAATGGTGCAGTTCTATGCAATCTTATAGTCATTACAACTATATCAATATCAACCATCAGACAGGGTCTGCGACCGCCTATTGAACCTAGCTTGTTTGAGTTGGAATTTAAAATTGTGACTTTAAAATTCGTAAAGGACTTAGGTTGATGCATCTGAACATTAGGAGCTTACTTCCTAAACTAGATTACATCAAGATCTGGGTTATGCAGACATATCCGGATATTCTGGTATTATATGAATCTTGGATCTCTCGGGACATTTTGGGCTCTGATATTAATATGGAGGGTTATCATCTGTTCAGAGCTGATAAGACAGAGTAGAGGTGGTGGAGTGGCCATTCAATTGAAAATAACTTTATTGATATCCATTTCCCTTTACTAAAATCCGAAGTTATTATCCTGGGTGACAATCTAAAAAAATGTGTAATGATCTAATGATCTAAACCTAACCCAGCAGGTGACTAAGCCTACGGCCCAGCCCTAGAGATCCCTAATAATCAACTCTGAGCAATCGGGGGAGAAGGGCCTTGGTCAGGGAGGTGACCAAGAACCAGATAGTCACTCTGACAGACATCCAGAGTTCCTCTGTGGAGATAGAAGAACCTTCCAGAAGGACAACCAACTCTGCAGCACTCCACCCATCTGGCCTTAACGGTAGAATGGCCAGATGGAAGCCACTCCTCAGTAAAAGGCAGTAAAAGGCACGACAGCCCGCTTGAAGTTTGCTAAAATGCAACTAAAGGACTCTCAGACCATGAGAAACAAGATTCTCTGGTCTGATGAAACCAAGATAAAACAATTTGGCCTAAATGCCAAGCGTCATGTCTGGAGGAAACTAGGCACCACTCATCACCTGGCCAATACCATCCCTACAGAGAAGCATGGTGGTGGCAACATCATGATGTGGGGATGTTTTTCAGCGGCAGGGACTGGGAGACTAGTCAGGATCGAGGGAAAGATTAACAGAGCAAAGTACAGAGAGATCCAGAGAACTCAGGACCTCAAACTGGGGCGAAGGTTCACCTTCCAAAAAGACAACGACCCTAAGCACACAGCCAAGACAACGCAGGAGTGGCTTCGGAACAAGTCTCTGAATGTCCTTGAGTGGCCCAGCCAGAGCCCGGACTTGAACCCGATCAAACATCTCTGGAGAGACCTGAAAATAGCTGTGCAGTGACGCTCCCCATCCAACCTGAGAGCTTAAGAGGATCTGCAGACATGTGTTGGATAAACTCCCCATGTTGCAAAAAATTCTAAAAACCTGTTTTTGGTTTGTCATTATGGGGTATTGTGTTTAGATTGATGAGGGGAAAAAAGTATTTAATGCATTTTAGAATAGTGAAGGGGTCTGATATATAAACAGTATCTATTGTGTTTAATGTGTATTTTAGATTGTATTATACAGGGCACATTTGGAAAAGAGACCTAGGTCTCAATATGTCTTCTCTGTCAAAATAAATGTTGAATAAAAAATGTCATTGAAAAATAGGTGTTCCACAATCATAAGAACCACTAAAAATGTTACAGTATTTAATCAAAATAATAGTTTAACCAGCTTTTTTCAATAATCACTGATCTGCTTTCAAGTCTCTCTATGAAAATGCCCTTTATGTAATTTTTTTTACCAGAACCATGCACAATATGCACTAATAATTACTAACTTCTGGCATCATAGAAAACTAACACAGGTCTCATAAACAATCTCTCAAGCACAAGCCCACTTCATCTTTGTAGTTGTAAGTGGTAGGGGCTTGGTGCCTGTGTGTGAGTGGGAAGGTGCACACAGCACAGAAGGAGCGAATGAGACGAGTCCATAAAGACAAACGCTCATATAAACTACAAAATATAAAAACATTGATACTTGCATTAACGGCATTTGGAACATCGCACTAAAACATATTAAATTAATTTGATATATTGCCCAGCCCGAGACACAAGTGGCAGTGGTGAATGGAGGTTGTATACAGGGGATAGCAGTGTAGCAAGTTAGAGGCGGTGAAAGGGCCGGGTTAATGGGGTGCACGTTACCACGCGAGACAACGCCACTGGTTCCAATAAGCCAGTGCATGCATGAGATCAGGCTGGACAGAAACACAGAGACATAGACAGAGAGAGATGATTATGGACTCATACGGTCCCCAGTCGCACACAAATACGTATTAAATACACATATTTAACCACTTATTTTTGTCACAAATATTCTCCATTTAAGTGATAATGCCCTTGAAGCTGGTGTTTGGAGGATATATTGGCACGGGTGTTGTTAGGCCTGAGACAAAGTCAAGTTGGCAAAAGGTAGTATTTTTAGGGCTGGCTCTTTCACCAAAGGCTATAGCCTACATGGCTCATACACTATATTTACAAAAGTGTGTGGACACCCCTTCCAGTGAAGGGAAATATTAATGCTACAGTATACAATGACATTGTAGGTGATTCGGTTCTTCCAACTTTGTGGCAACAGTTTGGGGAAGGCCCTTTCCTGTTTCAGCATGACAATGCCCCTGTGCACAAAGCGAGGTCCATATAGAAATGGATTGTTGAGATGGGTGTGTAAGAACTTGACTGGCCTGCACAGAGCCCTGACCTCATCCCCATCGAACACATTTGGGATGAATTGGAATGCCGACTACGAGCCAGGCCTAATCGCCCAACATCAGTGCCCGACCTCACTAATGCTCTTGCTGCTGAATGGAAGGAAGTCCCCACCACAATGCTCCAACATCTAGTGGAAAGCCTTCTCAGAAGGGTAGAGGGTGTTATAGCAGCAAAGGGGGGACCAACTCCATATTAATGCCTCTGATTTTGGAATTAGATGATCGATGAGCATTCAGTCATGTAGTGTATTATGAGACAGGTGTGCCATTTTAGCAATGAGCATGCTCCTGTAGCCTAACGGAAGTAGTAGCATTGTGGCAAAGTTAAAGATGGCTGAAGGATGGGGTTGCCTATCTGCATTTGTTTAGGCTACCCCAATGGGTTAATCATTAGCTAGTATAATGATACTCAATACCATAACAACACCACTGGAAGAAATGCCTTAAAGTCAAATATACAGCACGGTTACTGTATAAAACATGTGGTCAACTCTCCATGCAGGGAGCTAGGCCCCTGGCTGTGCAGGCTTTTGATCCAGCCCTGCTCAAACACACCTGCGTCAGCTTAATAATGTCCTGTTGAGCAGTTGATTTGTAGAATCTGGTAGGGCTGGAACAAAAGCCTCCACACCCAGTAGCTCACCTGGGGGTACTATGCTATAACATTAGAACATTATTAGACAAAAAGTCTAATAAAATCAGGTATCAAATGGCAAAGCTTTGAAGCAAGATAGCTAAGTGGAAGCGCTCTAGACTGACTTTTTCCAGTGCCAGGTAAGACATGTTCGAAGATAGGTATTTCATCTAATACCTTCATTTTTATTGAACCTTTATTTAACTAGGCAGGCAAGTCAGTTAAGAACAAATTCTTATTTACAATGACGGCCTACTCCAGCCAAACCCAGACGAGCCAATTGTGTACCGCCCGATGGGACTCACGGCCGGATGTGATACAGCCTGGATTCGAACCAGGTACTATAGTGACGCCTCTTGCACTGAGATGCAGTGTCTTAGACCGCTGCGCCACTCGGGAGCACTTTTGATGCATAACATGTCAAAATAGGATCCAGAAAAATCGGATATATTTTTGGCTATATAGAAATTAATTTGCCTGCATGTTTTTTGTGCATATTGGCCTAGGCTATGCTTATATGCTACATAATTTGCCAACTGAGGAAGTGGAACTCAAAACACATTAACTAGATAGCTAACTCTAAATATGATATTGTTGCTAGATAGCCATGCAATTGATCTAACAGTAAATGTAATCTCCTACAAAAACTTTCCATATTTAGACCACTATGTATTTACCGCAAATGGGGAGCTCCGCTTCATTCCGCTGGCGTAGAGTGGGCAGCCGCTAGTGGGCGCTATGGCTCTCCGCTATCATCTGGGCTTGATGTGCACAGCCGGTAATACACTCGTGTCACCTGGCGACTGGTTTGTACATAAAACATTCTCCACTCAGGCTGTAAAGGCTTTCGATCTCCTCCTCAACCAGATTGAATGGCCAGAAGGTAGAGAAAACAGGGAAAATGGGCATACACAAGTGTATTACCGGCTGTGCACATCAAGCCCATACGATAGTGGAGATCCATAGCGCCCACTAGCGACTGCCCAGGCTACCGCTGGCGCATCGTCTCAATTACAGTTGAAGTCGGAAGTTCACATACACCTTAGCCAAGTAAACTCAGTTTTTCACCATTCCTGGCATTTAATCCAAGTAAAAATTGGCTGTTTTAGGTCAGTTAGGATCACCACTTTATTTTAAGAATGTGAAATATCAGAATAATAGTAGTGATTTATTTCAGCTTTTATTTCTTTCATCACATTCCCAGTGGGTCAGAAGTTTACAAACACTCAATAGTATTTGGTAACATTGCCTATAAATTGTTTAACTTGGGTCAAACATTTCGGGGAGCCTTCCACAAGCTTCCCACAATCAGTTGGGTGAATTTTGGCCCATTCCTCCTGACAGAGCTGGTGTAACTGAGTCAGGTTGGTAGGCCTCCTTGCTCGCACACACTTTTTCAGTTCTGCCCACAAATTCTCTATAGGATTGAGGTCAGGGCTTTGTGGTGGCCACTTCAATACCCTGACTTCGTTGTCCTTAAGCCATTTTGCCACAACTTTGGAAGTATGCTTGGGGTCATTGTCCATTTGGAAGACCCATTTGCCACCAAGCTTTAACTTCCTGACTGATGTCTTGAGATTGTTGCTTCAATATATCCACATAATTTTCCTGCCTCATGATGCCATCTATTTTGTGAAGTGCACCAGTCCCTCCTGCAGCAAAGCACCCCCACCACATGATGCTGCCACCCCCGTGCGTCGCGGTTGGGATGGTGTTCTTCGGCTTGCAAGCCCTTTTTCCTCATTACATAAGAATGGTCATTATGGAAAAACAGTTGTATTTTTGTTTCATCAGACCAGAGGACATTTCTCCAAAAAGTACGATCTTTGTCCCCATGTTCAGTTGCAAACAGTGGTCTGGCTTTTTTATGGCGACTTTGGAGCACTGGCTTCTTCCTTGCTGAGCGGCCTTTCAGGTTATGTTGATATAGGACTCGTTTTACTGTGGATATAGATACTTTTGTACCTGTTTCCTCCAGCATCTTCACAAGGTCCATTGCTGTTGTTCTGGGATTGATTTGCACTTTTCGCACCAAAGTACGTTCATCTCAAGGAGACAGAACGCGTCTCCTTTCTGAGCGGGATGACGGCTGCGTGGTCCCAGGGTTTTTATACTTGTGTACTATTGTTTGTACAGATGAACGTGGTACCTTCAGGCATTTGGAAATTGCTCCCAAGGATGAACCAGACTTGTGGAGGTCAACAATTTATTTTCTGAGGTCTTGGCTGATTTCTTTTGATTTTCCCATGATGTCAAGCAAAGAGGCACTGAGTTTGAAGGTAGGTCTTGAAATACATCCACAGGTACACCTCCAATAGACTCAAATGATGTCAATTAGCCTATTACAAGCTTCTAAAGCCAATACATCATTTTCTGGAATTTTACAAGCTGTTTAAAGGCACAGTCAACTTAGTGTATGTAAACTTCTGACCCACTGGAATTGTGATACAGTGAAATAATCTGTCTGTAAACAATTGTTGTAGATGTCCTAACCGACTTGCCAAAACTATAGTTCGTTATCAAGAAATTTGTGGAGTGGTTGAATTTTTTTTTAATGACTCCAACCTAAGTGTATGTAAGCTTCCGACTTCAACTGTACATACTCTGTTTGTAATCCTTCTAACCCCCCCCCCCTTAAAAGATTTAGATGCACTATTGTAAAGTGGTTGTTCCACTGGATATCATAAGGTGAATGCACCAATTTGTAAGTCGCTCTGGATAAGAGCGTCTGCTAAATGACTTAAATGTAAATGTAAATGTTGTAAAGTGGTGTTATTTCCTCTATATTGACATTTGAGAAATAATTGTTATACTCTCATAAAACTGAGACTCTCCTCTTTCTTAACAACAGTAACAGTAGTTGTCTTAAACACTTTCCTGCAATTATATTTCTAAATGTTGCTCAACTGTCAGTATGCTTACGCTTTTCAGAATGCATGTCTCCCTTCACTCCGTGTGTAAAGGGGGGAGCGGGAGTTAGGGCCAACATCAAAACAGGGACAGGCCAGATATTTTCATTGCATGAAGCAGGTTAATGCACATTACGACCAAATCATGGTTTAAGCAGGAACGTTGTGTAGCCTAACCGCCAACGTAAGCAAAATTGCTTCGGTAAGAGGGCAATGTAGGTGTTGATCATTTTTGGTTTATCGTTCCAGCTCTAGTTAGTGTTGTCTATCAATTTTGATATAACTGGTGGGTCTAATCCTGAATGATGATTGGCTAAAAGCACATTCCAGACAGTGTCTATTCCACAAGTTACCACCAGCTAAATCTATGATGTTAAAATGCCTATTTACTCTGTTCTATCTGCCTGTGCAATCCACTGTCTCATCAGCCCAGGCAGGGAATGTATAAATTTGATATCCACTATAAAAAGCATCTAGACATATCACATTTCTTTTAAACTAATATTTAGTTTTCAACAGCAGAGATTTGTATAAACCTTGATTATTGAGTCAGAGAAAAGCATCTAAAACAAAAATATAAACAACACGTAAAATGTTTGGTCCCATGTTTCATGAGCTGAAATAAAAGATCCCAGAAATTTTCTTTACGCACAAATACCGTATTTATTTTCAATTTTGTGCACAAATGTGTTTACATCCCTGTGAGTGAGCATTTCTCCTTTGCCAAGATAATCCATCCACCTGACAGGTGTGGCATATCAAGAAGTTTATTAAACAGCACGATCATTACACAGGTGCACCTTGTGCTGGGCACAATAAAAGGCCACTCTAAAATGAGCAGTTTTGTCACACAACACTATGCCACAGATGTCTCAATTATTGAGGGAGCGTGCAAATTGGCATCCTGTTTGCAGGAATGTCCACCAGAGCTGTTGCCAGAGAATTTAATGTTAATTTCCCTACCATAAGCCTCCAATGTTGTTTTAGAGAATTTGCTAGTACATCCATCCGGCCTCACAATTGCAGACCACGTGTAATCACGCCAGCCCAGGACCTCCACATTCTGTTTCTTCACCTGCGGGATCATCTGAGACCAGCCACCCAGACAGCTGATGAAACTGTGGGTTTGCACAAGCAAAGAATTTCTGCACAAACTGTCAGAAACCGTCTCAGGGAAGCTCATCTGCGTGCTCGTCGTCCTTACCAGGGTCTCAACCTGACTGCAGTTCGACGTTGTAACCGACTTCAGTGTGCAAATGATCACCTTCGATGGCCACTGGCATGCTGGAGAAGTGTGCTCTTCATGGATGAATCCCGGTTTCAACTGTACTGGGCAGATGGCAGGCGTTGTGTGGATGAACGGTTTGCTGATGTCATCGTTGTGAACAGAATGCCCCATGTCTGGTTATGGTATGGGCAGGCATACGCTACGGACGATGAACAGAATTGCATTTTATCGATGGCAATTTGAATGCACAGAGATATCATGATGAGATCCTGAAGCCCATTGTGGTGCCATTCATCCGCCACCATCACCTCATGTTTCAGTATGAAACCCGTACGACTGCATCGATCCATTGATTTCCTTATATGAACTGTAACTCTTGTAAATGTTGCATGTTGCATTTATATTTGTGTTCAGTGTATGTGTGAAGATAATGTGTCTTGAGTATAATTTCAAATGCTGAGACAAGAAGAAGGGGAGGGCTGTGTGGCAAAGATATAGGCAAGTCCCTCTCCAGAATGGCTCCGCTGTCTCGTGCGAATTCTTGCACATTCATTGTTTCATTATGTGAATTGTTTGCGTTCGATAAAAATGTTTTTATCAATTCCCAATTACATATGTCACCAGTAGTAAATGTACCGTTAATCCATGTACATTTATTTCTGTTAATGCATGTATTAATTAGTAATTTACCATTCTCAATGGAAACACCGAGTTCACAACCTGCTACACTTGTGAGAAACAAGTTTTGGTTTATTTCATAACCATAATTTACGAGATTTGTCCATTTTTTCATTGTCTTTTGTTTGGAATACTCCATGTGAGCAATGGGCATGTGTCTGACTTCTCTGTCTTGAAAATGTTGACGGAGCGCGCGTGCCTGAGCACGCATAGAGGTACCTGGCCTGCTGCACGGAAATGTAGGAAAGTGTTTTTTTAACATCCATTGCGAATGATTTATTAAAACTATAGTTCCTCACAGTAAGCCCCCCAAAGCCAATTCCTCCTTCGGCTGCCTTTCCTTCCAGTTCTCTGCTGCCAATGACTGGAACAAACTGCAAAAATCACTGAAGCTGGAGACTCATATCTCCCTCACTAGCTTTAAGCACCAGCTATCAGAGCAGCTCACAGATCACTGCACCTGTACATAGCCAATCTGTAAATAGCCCATCCAACTACCTCATCACCAAATTGTTATTTTTCTCCTTTGCACCCCAGTACCACTACTTGCACACTCATCTTCTGCACATCTATCACCCCAGTGTTTATCATCGGATGGGGCCACAGTGGGGGTATCATCGGATGGGGCCACAGTGTCTTCTGATCCCTCCTGTCTCAGCCTCCAGTATTTATGCTGCAGTAGTTTATGTGTCGGGGGGCTAGGGTCAGTCTGTTACATCTGGAGTATTCTCTTGTCTTATCCGGTGTCCTGTGTGAATGTAAATATGCTCTCTCTAATTCTCTCTTTCTCTCTTTCTTTCTTTCTCTCGGAGGACCTGAGCCCTAGGACCATGCCTCAGGACTACCTGGCATGATGACTCCTTGCTGTCCCCAGTCCACCTGGCCATGCTGCTGCTCCAGTTTCAACTGTTCTGCCTGCGGCTACGGAACCCTGACCTGTTCACCGGACGTGCTTGTTGCACCCTCGACAATTACTATGATTATTATTATTTGACCATGCTGGTCATTTACGAACATTTTAACATCTTGACCATGTTCTGTTATAATATCCACCCGGCACAGCCAGAAGAGGACTGGCCACCCCTCATAGCCTGGTTCCTCTCTAGGTTTCTTCCTAGGTTTTTGGCCTTTCTCAGGAGTTTTTCCTAGGGAGTTTTTCCCAGCCACCGTGCTTCTTTCACATGCATTGCTTGCTGTTTGGGGTTTTAGGCTGGGTTTCTGTACAGCACTTTGAGATTTCAGCTGATGTACGAAGGGCTATATAAATAAATTTGATTTGATTTGATTTGTTTAATTTGCCATACTGTAACAATTTCGCCACGATGGCCTATTTATTGCCTCACCTCCCTTATCTTACCTCATTTGCACACACTGTATATAGACTTTCTCTATTGTGTTATTGACTGTATGTTTGTTTATTCCATGTGTAACTCCGTGTTGTTGTTTGTGTCACACTGCTTTGCTTTATCTTGGCCAGGTCGCAGTTGTAAATGAGAACTTGTTCTAGCCTACCTGGTTAAATAAAGGTGAAATAAAATAAAAAAATAAAAAGCTATTTTAAAAATCTTTCCAACAATCTCTTCGATAATCACCAATCTTGAAAGAGCAACTATAGGCCTACTGCTGCATTGGCCTATAGGTTATGAGTTCCATCCACTCATTTCTTTAGCCGGCAATTAATCACAGTGTATCAATGTGTCCATATGGCTGAGGCTGGTGCTCTCACATTAGTTTAATTTTAACTTTTAGATTTGTAGCATTTTAATTCCCATTTTTATGATTAACCATGTGACAATGATTTTGAGAAATGAAAACGTTATGATTTAAATGAAACTGTTCCACAAAAATGCGCATATGAAAATCATAACTGGCATGTAGAAATGGTAGGATAAATTGTAAGCTTCTCCAAACTTGAAACTCACGCGCCGCCTATGAAGTGTTATTTTTAAAAATTGCCTCCGCGTTTCCATGGTCAGATTTTGCCTATAGGCTACTTTGAAGCAAGGTAAGACATGCCTCATAATATGAAATAAAACATTCAGATTTTAAACAATTAAGTATGTTTTCAAAATGCATACTGCCTCCAGCTCACATTGTGAAGTAGTGTGTGAAGCGCTGACACTTGAATGGTGAATGGGAGTCGCACTTAAATGACTAGTTGAGAAATAAAAATAGTAGCTATTTTTAGTCGTGCACCGAAAAACTTTTTAACACAGGATTGTATTTAGAATTGTTGCGCAATGAATGGTCTTGCAAAAGCACATGTTTTACTCCAGCAACAACCAGTTGAGGAATAGGCTCTGTATGCTGTGTGTGATAGTTTTGTTGGTAAATAAGGTACATGTTGACTAACAAAAATACACACAGGCTAATTTCATTCCACTCAATTATGCAAATGAACCTATAGACTGATAAGCATGATGGTCAAATGCATTTACATCGACTGGTATTTCCAACAATTAATACAAAGCATTATTTAGCATTTGCAATGGGATTTTTTTTCTCCTGGTCATTTTGGCCAACAAAAGTTTGATTTATCGGCTTCTTATATAATTTTTTGGGCCAAAAAGCTGCAATTGGCAGCTAATGAAACACTGAGACACACACAATAGCAGAAGCTGTAGTCATTTCCACTTACAGGTACAAGCTTCCAGTAACATTTGGAGGGAGACTAAGTATTCAAGAGACAGAGGGTGAAGAGTTTAGGGAGACAAACAGGAAGAGCAGCAGACAGTTCTAAGGTCAGATGCAGTGACAGGAAGAGATCAGGTCCACACTTCATGGTTAGACTATGGGTCGCATCTCAAAATAACACTATTAGCCTGTATAGTGAACTACTTTTAATGGCTAAGGTCTAAAGTAGTGCACTATATTGGGAGAATAGGGTCTCTGAGAAGGTTCAAATCAAACATTTAGAGTTGATCATAACAGGCCAATACAGGGACCAGAAAAATACAGGCTGACATGGAAATGCTCATGTTAATTAGAACTCAACCTAAGATGCAGTGTTTCACCCAGGTTTTTTTATTTGGCGGGGTGCTGTAACTAGAGGCCCCAGAAACAGTATCCAGGGTTGCTGAGACAAACATTTCCTGTTACAAACAATTAATGGTACACATTGTTTTAGGGAGAGGGTAGAGGTAGGTAGGGAGCCTGTCCTCGCCTTAGCAATGGAAGGTGAACACTGAGGGATGGTAATAACAAATTGAAGAGAGAGAAAGTGAGAGTGAGTGAAAATGAAAGAAATCGTGAGAAAAAATGAAAGCAATGCAGATAGTGCCCTTTAAATTTAATTGAAAGAATGCGAGAGATGGCTAGCGAGAGTGAGAACGAGAGTGAAAGCGATAGCGAGAGAGACAGCGAGACTGAAAGCGATAGAGAGAAAGCGAGAGACAGCAAGAGAGAGAGAGACAGCGAGAGAGAAAAAGACAGCGAGAGTGAGCGTGCGAGACAGCGAGGGGAAAACGCGAGAATACCTTTTGGTGGCTGGGGGACTCTAGCAGATGCTGCTTGATTAAGGTCTCTTTCTCTGTGATCTCCTTCATCTTCATATTCACCTGGGGGCCAGACAAGGGTCAGTACACTACACACATAGTCCCACTCTCTCACACTCACACACACAATAGCAGGCTTTTGTCTGATAAAATAATAGAAAACCTGAAAATTTTAATTGCCACCAGCCAACTGTCTGGGAGAAGAAATTCCTGTTGCATAATAATGCTTTTTAGCCTATTCATTGTTGGAAATGCAAGTCGATGTAAATACATTTGACTGGTCATGCTTAAGCGGTTAATTTTCTTAATTTAGTGGAATTAAATTGGCGCGTGTACAGTATATTGGTTATGCATCTTATTTATCACACGCGTACAGCATACAGATACAGAGCCTTTGAGTGAAAAGCAGCACAAAATCTGCTGCTTCAGCATCTTGTGGTGCTTTCAAGACAACTGGGAACTGAAAAATATGAGGTCAAATCATGACATCAGTAATCTTCAGGTCGGAGCGTTAGAAAGAGTTAGACTTCCGAGTTGGATGACCAGTTTACTTCAACGCACTGAAATCAGAGATTTACGAGTTCCCAGTTGTTTTGAAAGTGGCATCAAACGGCAACGGAAGGCAGGCTTCATCAGCGCGTCACATACCACTGCAGTCGTTCTGCCCCTGAGCAAGGCAGTTAACCCACTGTTCCCCGTGCACCGAAGACGTGGATGTCGATTATGCACCCCGCACCTCTCTGATTCAGAGGGGTTGGGTTAAATGCATTCAGTTGTACAATTGACTAGGTATCCCCCTTTCCCTTTTCCAATGAGCTGGAGGCAGTATGCATTTAGAAAACATATACTTCATTGTTTGAAAGCTTTAACGTTGAACGTTTTATTACATGAGGCATGTCTTACCATGCTTCAAAGTAGCCATTAGATCTCCTCTCTTTCTACATTTCTAACAGATATTTTAATCTCGGTCACATGAAACCGCTCTCATGTGCAGTGTCCTTTTGACAACAGTGTTTTCCTGCTAATTGCATTTTGGGACAAACATTCGCACGCAGCCTACTGCCTTTAGCACATTAATACGCTCATAATGTGAAGAAATAAGTTTATAAATATTTTAAGCTAAATGTTCTGATCTTTTGCATCAGACTCATTGTTATTCAAAGTAAAACATTTTAAAAAGAATATGTAAACTACTGTAGGCCTACTGGTTATATGAATTTGGGATCTATCGTCCCAACACTGTCCCCGAGTCTGTTTGGAATAGGCTATTTATTTCTCGACAAGCTGACCAATAGAATAGCTAGCCTAAACTTTTCTACTATAGTAGAATGACATAGGCTAGTGATTTTGCCATTCGTTACTTGTTGTGTTGGCTGAGGAAAAGTGAAAAAGTAGTTATCAGAATTCAGTAAGAAGGACCGCACATCGTTGCATCCTGGACTTGCATGTTCTGTTAATATGAATGACCATATTCTAAATGTGATTTCTGTCATTCTGAGCACCGTGGGTGGACGCCCTGATCAGGTTACGCACCCAATGCATATGGGTCCGGTAAATTTCTTAAATGTCCGATAAATTAAAATGTTGCCGATCAAATTTGTATTTTTTTTATATTTATTTCACCTTTATTTAACAAGGTAGGCTAGTTGAGAACAAGTTCTCATTTACAACTGCGACCTGGCCAAGATAAAGCAAAGCAGTGTGACACAGACAACACAGAGTTACACATGGAATAAACAAGCCAATAACACAATAAACAAGTCAATGACACAGTAGAAAAAAAGAAAGTCTATATATAGTGTGTGTAAAAGGCATGAGGAGGTAGGCAATAAATAGGCCATAGGAGCAAATAATTACAATTTAGCAGATTAACACTGGAGTGATAAATGAGCATATGATGATGTGCAAGTAGAAATACTGGTGTGCAAAAGAGCAGAAAAGTAAATAAAATAAAAACAGTAAGGGGATAAGGTAGGTAGATTGGGTGGGCAATTTACAGATGGACTATGTACAGCTGCAGCGATCGGTTAGCTGCTCAGGTAGCTGATGTTTAAAGTTGGTGAGGGAAATAAAAGTCTCCAACTTCAGCGATTTTTGCAATTCATTCCAGTCACTGGCAGCATAGAACTGGAAGGAAAGGCGGCCAAATGAGGTGTTGGCTTTGGGGATGATCAGTGAGATATACATGCTGGAACGTGTGCTACGGGTGGGTGTTGTTATCGTGACCAGTGAACTGAGATAAGGCGGCGCTTTCCCTAGCATAGACTTATAGATGACCTGGAGCCAGTGGGTCTGGCGACGAATATGTAGCGAGGGCCAGCCAACTAGAGCCAGCCGACTAGAGCATACAGGTCGCAGTGGTGGGTGGTATATGGTGATTTGGTAACAAAACGGATGGCACTGTGATAAACTGCATCCAGTTTGCTGAGTAGAGTAATGGAAGCTATTTTGTAGATGACATCGCCGAAGTCGAGGATCGGTAGGATAGTCAAATGTCCGGTAACACATTTTCCTAACGGAAACCCTGATGCACGCACGGCTCACCTTGTTGATCCAGAAGACCATGGCGTCCTCCAGGTCAAAGGGCAGCTCCTTGGAGGCGCTGAAGGTGGAGAAGCCTTTGACGCAGTCTACCACCCGCTCTATGCTAATCATCTCCACTGTGTAGGCCATCATCAGGGAATCAATTAGTGGTATGTGGGAACTCTGTACACACAGGGGAGAAACAATATATGTTTAGCATGTTTGCTCCTACCCTACTCGATTGATCGTTTAAGGCAGTGGTTCCCAAACTTTTCATAGTCCCGTACCCCTTCAAACATTCAACCTCCAGCTGCGTACCCCCTCTAGCAACAGGGTCAGCAAATGTTGTTTTTTGCCATCATTGTAAGTCTGCCACACATTTATTAAACATAAGAATTAGTTCTTGTCACATCCCGGCTCGTAGGAAGTGACAAATAATAATAATCAATAATTTTGCTCTTTATTTAACCATCTTACATATAAAACCTTATTTGTTCATTGAAAATTCTGAGTAACTCATCACAGGTTAATGAGAAGGGTGTGCTTGAAAGGATGCACATAACTCTGCAATGTTGGATTGTATTGGAGAGTCTGAGTCTTAAATCATTTTCAACAAGGTCTGTGCCTGTATTTAGTTTTCATGCTAGTGAGGGCCGAGAATCCACTCTCACATAGGTACGTTGTTGCAAAGGGCATCAGTGTCTTAACATCGCGATTTGGTCTTGTGTGTGCTCTCCTGGCCTACACACAATATGAAAACTTCTGACTTCAACTGTATATATATAATATATGTATATATAATATACAAAAGTACTGTACCAGTCAAAAGTTTGGACACACCTACCCCTTCAAGGGTTTTTCTTTATTTTTACTATTTTCTACATTGTAGAATTATAGTGAAGACATCAAAACTATGAAATGACACATATGGAATCATGTAGTAACCGAAAAAGTGTTAAACAAATAAAAATATATTTTATATTTGAGATTCTTCAAAGTAGCCACCCTTTGCCTTGATGACAGCTTTGCACACTCTCGGCATTCTCTCAACCAGCTTAGCCATAGAAAGATTGTTTTAAAACAAACGCTTGATCAAACCTGGAATGCATTTCAATTAACAGGTGTGCCTTTTTAAAAGTGAATTTGTGGAATTTCCTGACACAATATACACATTTTAAACTATTCATACATAAATACATGTGTAGGGTTGGGTACTGTACAGTGGGCTCCAAAATTACTGGCACCTCTGACGGGCAATGCACCAACAATACTATAGAGAGAAACTCAAAATATTAACATGTGAGAAATACTGTACTTCATTCATGTTTTAATGGAACCCACCAAAATCATTTATTGATTTAATTAAAAAATCAATGTCCTCCAAAACAAGGTTTCACAATTAATGGCACCCTTAAAGATTATCGTAAATAACATATACCAAAATTAAACCAGGAATTAAATTCCACTTATTTAAGTTTATCTAAGTGTTAAGGAACTATATTGAGCCATTACATCACTTCCTGTTTCAATAGGGTATAAAACCAAGGTAACACGCATGCAATGTCCCTTTGTCATCCAACACCATGAAGAAAACAAAAGAACTGGCAGTTAACCATTCCTCTCCCTTACTGAACGGTTTGTCCTGTCTGAACTAGTTTCATTTGGCGTCTTGGGGTCACCAGGTTTCAAAAAGCACCATCAGACACCAGGCTCTTTGGAAGGGTTGCCAGAAGAGAGCCCTTTCTGACCCCAAGACACAGACGCAAGCGCTTGGAGCTTGCCAAACGTCATTTAAATGATGACTGGAAGAAGGTGCTCTGTATCTGACCAAAATGTAACATTTTGGTCAGATACAGCATCGGCATGTTTGGCGTAAAAACAGAGATGCATACAAGGAGAGGTACCATATACCCACGGTGAAAAATGGTGGTGGGTCAGTGATGTTTTGGGGCTGTTTTAATTCCAGAGGTCCAAAGGTACTGGTTAAGATTAATGGCATAATGAATTCCACCAAGTATCAGGCAATTTTGGCTGACAATCAGGTTGCCTCTGCCAAAAGGCTGGGACTTGGCCATAGGTGGACTTTCCAACAAGACAATGACCCAAAACATACCTCAAGATCCAACAAAATCAATGTTCTGCCATGGCCATCTCAGTCGCCGGACCTCAATCCAATAGAAAATCTGTGGGCTGAGTTGAAGAGGGCAGTTGATAAGCGCAAACCCAAGAATGTGAAGGATCTTCAAAGGATCTGCATAGAGGAATGGTCCAAAATCCCTCAAAATGTGTTCCTTCATCCTGTCAAACATTACAGGAAGAGACTCCATGAGGTGGTTGCACTAAGTACTAAATGAGGAGTGCCAATAATTATGAAACCTTGATTTGGAGGACATTGATGTTTACATTTTTTTAAGTATTGTTTGTACGTAGCCAGTCAGGGGTGCCAGTAATTTTGGAGCCCACTGTATATCGGGGTGTTTTGAAATATCCGTGGTATGTATTGCCATACCATCTGAACTAGAGTTTTAAAAAAATTGTTTGAATATTTGTACTAGGTTAATAGATAAAGATAAAGCGGTTTACCCAGCTGTGTATTTGGTTTGCAAACTTGCTAGCTAAGTGGCCTCTTGTTATGAGCAGTCAGAGAAAATCACCTCTTGGATTAAGATCCCTGCTGTTTAGTAATATTTGTTTTGTGCGTGCAAAAAACTGAGTAGCCTTTGAGATACTTGTATAGCTTTATGAACTGGGTTGTCCGTCCTTGCAATTAGTTTGTTTGCACTCGTTTGCATTTAGCTAGCACCTGCTATGGGAATTTGCTAGTACTTGTTAGCATTTGTTAGTATTCTGGTAACAGGTCACATGGAATAAATCGGAAGCAAACAGGGATGGACTACCTTAACTACCTTCTAGCTATCTAGTCTGTGTTTTATAAATGTGCAATGAGTATAAATCGACGCATTTATATAAGGAATTGGCAACTCGTTTTCATTCTGAGAAATAAGCATCTTCTTATCCAGTTAGGCCACTTGATTTCAACATCTAAACATAGTGAACAGGCTATGTTGTTCAAACAGTTGGAGACTGAAGGATGTATTTATAACAGTTTAACTGTTCTACCTTGTTTAGCAAGCAAATGGATCCAAGTTGGCTAGACTTGAAATATAAAGATGTAGCCACTCACTACCATGTGGGCTTGTGCTTGAGAGATTGTTTATGAGACCTGTGTTAGTTTTCTATATTGCCTGCTACCAGAAGTTTGTCATTAATAGTGGATATGCATTATGCATGTTTCTGGTTAAATTTGTAACAAAATAGCATTTTCATAGACTTGAAAGCCAAATCAGTGATTATTGATAAAATAATTAAATTGATGGTCTTATGGTTGTGGAAGGCTTATATTTAGCCTAGGTATAATTTTACAAGTCCTGAATTCATTCAATTATTCCTGACTGCTTGAAATGCAGTGTATTGACCTTTAATAGTGCAACAATGCTCATTTAGAAAAAACTCGCCCATAAGTTTGAAAAAAAATTGAGATAGGATTTTTAGGCCAGCCCCATCTCCAACCATGTGATGGCAGGTGATGTAAAGCCATAACAAGTAGGTTTTTTTCAACAACAAATGATGATCAATAACATCAAAGGCTGCACTGAAATCTAACAATGTAGCTCCAACTATCATCTAATTATTCATTTAGCCAAACAGTCATCTGAGTCAGTGCAGTAGAAGTTGAGTGCCCTTCCCTACAGTACATGCATGCTGAAAGTCAGTAGGTAACTTGTTCTCTGGAAAATAGCATTGTATTTGGTCAAACACAGTCCTCTCCATCAGTTTACTGAGAGTAGGCAGCAAACTGATTGGGCGGCTGTTAGAGCCAGCAAAGGGTGCTTACTATTTTTAGGCAGTGGAACTACTTTAGCTTCCTTCCACATCTGTGGATACACTCCTTTAGGCTTTGGATAAAGATATGGCAAATACAGGTGGCAATAGAGTCTGCTACCATTCTCAACAGTTTCCTATGTAGGTTGTCTATACCTGGTGGCTTATCATTATTGATGGATAACTATAATTTTTCAATCACAATCACCTCTCCCACACTAACTTGACCAAATTCAAAACAGCAATCCCTCTCTTTCATTAGATCTTCAATACACAAATATGATGGTTCACTGTTCAATTTTGTCCACTTTACAAGCGGGTGAGGATGAGGTGTGAGGGGGGGGGGGGGTGTGCTGTGGGATTATTGAAGACACTCTTTGAAGAGGTAGGGTGTCAGATGTTTTCGGAACATGGGCAGGGACTCTGCTGTCCTAGCTTCAGGGGGAGACTGGTTCCATCATTGGGGTGCCAGGACAGAGAAGAGCTTTGACTGGGATGAACAGGAGCCAAGAGACCAGAGGTGGCAGAACGGAGTGCTCGGGTTGGGTGTAGGGTTTGAACATATCCTGAAGGTAGGGAGGGGCAGTTCATCTTGCTGCTCCGGTAGGCAAGTACCATGGTCTTGTAGCAGATGCAAGCTTTAACTGGAATTCTGTGGAGTGTGTGGAGGAGCATGGTGACATGGGATAACTTGGGAAGGTTGAACACCAGGCGGGCAACAGCGTTCTGGATAACTTGCAGGGGTTTGATGGCACAAGCTGGGAGCCCAGCCAACAGTGAGTTGCAGTAGTCTAGATGGGTGCCTGGATAACCACATGCGCCGCTTCCTGTGTGAGGTAGGCTCGTACTCTACGGATGTTGAAGAGCATGAACCTGCGTTGCTTTTGTTTTTCAGAAAACGACAGGGTGTTGTCTAGGGTCACGCACTCTGGGAGGGGGACACTGTGGACTTGGAGTGGGCAGGCCTTCCATGGGAGGAAGAGCAGCTCAGTCTTGTCGAGGTTGAGCTTGAGGTGGTGGACTGACATCCAAGCTGTTTCTTTACAGACGCATGTTAGTCAACAACTGGTAAGAATAATTGTACAAATACTCCAAGTGCTGCATCTGGATTCACTTCCTCATACACATCAGGCCAACATACATTTTTTAGAGTCCTGAGAATTTTTTTTTGTATGATCTCTTATAAATAAACTTAAGGCCCTGCCTTTGGTACTTTGGATTTCCTTGTTATTGCCACCATGTTATGGTCACAACAATTGGAACTGACATTGTTTAGGAGCAAAGCTCTGCAGCATTTGTGAAGATATGATCAATACATGTGGATTTCACAGATCCAACACTATCACTAGTTGGTTGAGTGATAACTTGGATCATATTGAGCCACCCTTGTTTCTAGGAAACAATAGACAATTATTCGTTTGACCAAATATTTAGGAAGAGGTCATCATTTCATAGAGTCTGAAAGAAGAAACCACATGGAGGTTTCATGATGCTTGTATCTAAATGTAACCGGTGTGAAATGGCTAGCTAGTTAGCAGGGTGCACGCGAATAGTGTTTCAATCGGTGACGTCACTCACTGAGACCTTGAAGTAGTTGTTCCCCTTGCTCTGCAAGGGCCACGGCTTTTGTGGAGCGATGGGTAACGATGCTTCGAGGGTGGCTGTTGTCTATGTGTGCAGAGGGTCCCTGGTTTGAACACAGGTAGGGGCGAGGAGAGGGACGGAAGCTATACTGTTACATAAACCAAAGAAGATCATGTTAAGATTGGGTCTCTATATCAGTTGAGGTCTCTATAAGCTTCAATAGGTCATCCTAAAACTATCATGAAAGTGCATCCTTGTATCTGTCTTGGCTAATATAGTCAAAATGTTTGCATTAGGGTAAAAAAAGGGAAAAAGTGTTAATCTTGTGTTACAATGATTTTTAAAAATTGTGATTGTGTTGAATTGTGTTTGGAAAATAAAAAATAGACAGGGATATGTATATTTCCCTTTCAAGACGATTCAATACGTACTTTATCTAGATACATGGGCTCCGATACGATACATTTTAGTTTGAAACGTTTGTTTGAGTAGAGAACGAATCAATGTATTTGTTGCATAAACACATTCATTCATTTCACATTCATTCATTTCTAAATTCAAATCTGTAGCTGATGGAGTTCATGAGCTGGGCCTCTGAGCTGGATCTGTCTGAGCTTGACGTGTGTGTAAATTATGCATGTCTACGGTGTATGTACTGTGTGAGTGTGTGTAAATTGTCTATGTACTATTTAGGCACCTGATCTGAGTCATAAAGGAGACTAGGGATCTAACACCCCACTACCACTATCAAACTAGGGAGGGCAACGTAGCCTGTTTTCTGTCCCCCACACTTTGGTTCTGAAATCACCATCACCCACTAATTAAATTGTAATTTTGCTAATTAAGTGTTTGAGCTAGTAAGGTATCAATATTTCAAATTAGCTATGGCATAGCCAATGAATATATAGTACAACTTTGGATTTCACCCCCATCTCAAAATCAAATGGTTTTGATCGTTTGTCATTTTTTTGTGAGTTTCTTCTCTACTCCCGCTTAGGCCATGCAGCGCACCTCGCAAATGATGAACTATACACTATATATCTAAAAATGACCATATATACACAGATTGTTTAAAGCAAAACTATTAAAACTACTAAAAATGGTTCTTTAAAGGGTTCTCCTATGAGGACAGCCAAAGAACCCTTTCAAGTTCTAGATAGCACCATTTTTTCTAAGAGTTTACCAAAACTATTGCTGATGGTGAACCTGAACAATCTGAATAAAACCTATTGTAAACTCCGTTCAGCAGGTAGCCTATAGCCGAATGAGAGTTGCGTCTCCGGTAACTTAAAACAGCATTTTCAACAGTGCATAGATAACAATTACCTAGCTTGTCACTTAACTAATAAAGCCTAATCTAATGCAAAACATGTTATGGGTGCCACGCAGATGTGCAAGATCAGGAACAGGCAGCCTACCTTGCGTTGGTCATCGTGCGAAGCTGGGCACAGTTTGACTAGGCTACTGATATTGCCTAGGGTTGTTCAGCATGCAAAATGACTTGTTGATCAATGACTGTTAACGTTACATGCTTAGTTCGACACTGAAGGAGAGGACGCATTGGGTGTAAAAAAAAAGAAGAGCAAAACATTTTTGTGACTCCGCAATGCGTAACGTTTGAATGGATAAATCAGAAGACCGATGCATGCTACATTTGGTTCGATTTGGGGTCTGTGTACAGATGCAGTCAGTCGTATCTTAAACATTTGAATCGGGACCGATTCCTATGTGAATTGTTACATACCTAATAGACATGGTTTTAAAAAGGTAGTGGTAATATTTCCCTTACCGAAAAACTGGTTTCTGGAAAACATTTGTGGCAAACCTTTGGACAATTTGCAACTTGTGAACTTCTGGCAAACAACTCTGGGAAACTCAGTATGAATATTGAAATTATATCAGGGTTTTGGTTACTGTGTGTTAAAAATTGAAAAGTATATACATAAACCAAATCACAACATTAAATGAACTTACTTCACAGAGAAAAAAACCAAACATACTAAATGTAGTAAATATACTAAAGAACATGTATTCAATGTCTTAACAGATAAAATAAATCCAATACAACTTGAAATAATCAGCATGCTAGTGAAGAAAATGGCAAAGATGGGATATTTCCCAAATAAAATGTTTCATCTTTTTATGCAGCGACAACATTTACATGAGAGAAATGTGAACACTATGGGGACATTGACCTTAGGATGTTTAAAGGGATAACAAAATAATTATCTACACGATCCAAGTGATAACTGAGCAATAAATTAACCAATGGAAGTTTAAAAGATAATTAGCCATTTTTAAAAATTAAAACAACAAAAACTAAATCAAACCCAGTTCGGAACTATTGCCTTTTTGAGTGAACTTTGGAGATGGCGGCTCTGTGGAAGTCCTTCCTACAAAGCTTGTTGAATGCATGCACTTAAACAAATCAGAAAACAAAACAAAATTAGGATACTGAAAACAATGCATATTCAAAGGTAGAAATTTAGTTATGCCTAATATGGCAATATTATTTCCCCAAAATGAATTATTGGTACTCAAAAAAATGTTGGGTTAAAAAAAAACAACAATTTGGGTAATTTTGACAACCCAGCGTTAGGTCAATATTGGACAAAACAAAGCATTGGGTTAATTAAACCCAGTGGATTTGGTTTTTGCTTCTAACCCAGCGCCTTGGGTTGAGCGCTTGACTCAACTGTTGGATAAATTAGACTGACTATATTGCTGGGTTAAAACCACCCAGCGTGTTGGGTAGTGACATAAACCCAGCACATTGGGTTAGGGGATTGACCCAGCAGCTGGGTCATTTTTGTTCTCAATCTAATCCTAATTTCAATTTTGCTTGTATATTTTGCCTTCTCTATCATCCCACCACCGCTGTTTCTTACACACACACAATCAAGATACAATGTTGAATTTCAAACAATTAATTTCAAACAATTAATTTCTATTGCCTGCATTTTAGAACATACATCACGTCAGAGAATATGCAAGAATATATTCTTATTTTTTTAAATAGCACATTGAAACAAAGCCCTATTGTCTAAATATGTTTACCAGTGCCAGATCTAATAGACATTCACATTAACTGACACACATCAGCTAGCTTAGGCTATCTTAGGTGACAGTACACACCATGCTGTTTTGCCATACAATAAATCTTAATTTGGGTCGAGTTAAAACATTGTTACACAGATCAAGTGTAAAATATTACATTTGAAGGTCACTCTACTAGAGGTCAACCGATTAATCGGAATGGCCGATTAATTAGGGCCGATTCCAGGTTTTCATAACAATCGGTAATCGGCATTTTTTGAATGCCGATTATGGCCGATTACATTGCACTCCACGATCAGACTGCGTGGCAGGCTGACCACCTGTTACACGAGTGCAGCAAGGAGCCAAAGTAAATTGCTAGCTAGCATTAAACTTATCTTATAAAAAACAATCAATCTTAACATAATCACTAGTTAACTACACATTCTTGATAATATTACTAGTTTATCTAGCTTGTCCTGCGTTGCATATAATCAATGCGGTGCCTGTTCATTTATCATCGAATCACAGCCTACTTTGCCAAACGGGTGATGATTTAACAGGCGCATTCGCAAAAAAAGCACTGTCGTTGCACCAATGTACCTAACCATAAACATCAATGCCTTTCTTTAAAATCAATACACAAGTACATTTTTTTAAACCTGCATATTTAGTTAATATTGCCTGCTAACATGAATTTCTTTTAACTAGGAAAATTGCGTCACTTCTCTTGCGTTCTGTGCAAACAGAGTCAGGGTATATGCAGCAGTTTGGGCCGCCTGGCTCGTTGCGAACTGTGTGAAGACCATTTCTTCTAACAAAGACCGTAAGTAATTTGCCAGAATTTTACATAATTATGACATAACATTGAAGGTTGTGCAATGTAACAGCAATATTTAGACTTAGGGTCGCCCGTTCGATAAAATACGGAACGGTTCCGTATTTCACTGAAAGAATAAGCGTTTTGTTTTCGAAATTATAGTTTCAGGATTTGACCATATTAATGACCTAAGGCTCGTATTTCTGGGTGTTTATTATATCCTAATTAATCTATGATTTGATAGAGCAGTATATATATATAAAAATTGGCCGATTAATCGGCAGCAACTTTTTTTGGGGGTCCTCCAATAATCGGTATCGGCGTTGAAAAATCATAATCGGTCAACCTCTACACTCCAACTAAGGACATGGACTAATGACTCATTACTTTACGTTCATTCATAAAGCACTTCACAGTCCCCAAAATGTAACATTTGTATTTAAAATAAATTGTTGTGATAGAATGAAAGTGTACCAGAAGGCACCAGTAGTTGAACTAAAGGCAAACAAGCCACACACCTTACTGTAGGCAAAAAATAGGCACACATGCATTAAAAAACAAACTAAAAGTCAATTTAACAGAACTATAAATTGTTCCTTAAGAGCATATTAGCATTGGAATGAGAAGCACCTTGGAGGGGATGTAGTATCCAGTACAGGCCGGTGGAAAGCTGGGAGGGTGGCAAGCGCTACACCTAAACGTTTTTCAGCCATTTAGTTTAGGAGTAATTTTACAAGCCCTGAATTTATTAGATTATTCCTGACTGTTTGAAATGCAGTGTATTGACCTTTCAACTTAGCAACAAAGCTTATGTAGAGAAAACAAAACAAAAGAATTGAGATATACAGTTGAAGTCGGAAGTTTACATACACCTTAACCAAGTACATTTAAACTCAGTTTTTCACAATTCCTGACATTTAATCCTAGTAAAAATTCCCTGTTTTAGGTCAGTTAGGATCGGCACTTTATTTTAAGAATGTGAAATGTCAGAATAATAGTAGAGAGAATGATTTCGTTCAGCTTTTATTTCTTTCTTCACATTCCCAGTGAGTCAGAAGTTTACATACACTCAATTAGTATTTGGTAGCATTGCATTTAAATTGTTTAACTTGGGTCAAATGTTTTGGTTAGCCTTCCACAAGTTTCCCACAATAAGTTGGTGAATTTTGGCCCATTCCTCCTGACAGAGCTAGTGTAACTGAGTCAGGTTTGTAGGCCTCCTTGCTTGCACACTTTTTCAGTTCTGTCCACAAATTTTCTATAGGATTGAGGTCAGGACTTTGTGATGGCCACTCCAATACCTTGACTTTGTTGTCCTTAAGCCATTTTGCCACAACTTTGGAAGTATGCTTGGGGTCATTGTCCATTTGGAAGACCCATTTGCAACAAAACAGTTATATTTTTGTTTCATCAGACCAGAGGACATTTCTCCCAAAAGTACAATCTTTGTTCCCATGTGCAGTTGCAAACCGTAGTCTGGCTTTTTTATGGCGGTTTCGGAGCAGTGGATTCTTCCTTGCTGAGTGGCCTTTCAGGTTATGACGATATAAGACTCGTTTTACTGTGGATGTAGATACTTTTGTACCCGTTTCTTCCAGCATCTTCACAAGGTCCTTTGCTGTTGTTCTGGAATTGATTTACACTTTTTGCACCAAAGTACATTAATCTCTAGGAGACAGGATGCGTCTCCTTCATGAGCGGTATGACGGCTGCGTGGACCCATGGTGTTTATACTTGCGTACTACTGTTCGTATAGATGAACGTGGTACCTTCAGGCGTTTGGAAATTGCTCCTGTAACCGATGTGAAATGGCTAGCTAGTTAGCTGGGTGCTCGCTAATAGCGTTTCAATCGGTGACGTCACTCGTTCTGAGACCTTGAAGTAATTGTTCCCCTTGCTCTGCAAGGGCCGCAGCTTTTGTGGAGCGATGGGTAACGATGCTTCGAGGGTGGCTGTTGTCTATGTGTGCAGAGGGTCCCTGGTTTGAACACAGGTAGGGGCGAGGAGAGGGACGGAAGCTATACTGTTACATAAACCAAAGAAGATCATGTTAAGATTGGGTCTCTAAATCAGTTGAGGTCTCTATAAGCTTCAATAGGTCATCCTAAAACTATCATGAAAGTGCATCCTTGTATCTGTCTTGGCTAATATACTGTAATTTCCGGACTATTGAGCGCACCTGAATATAAGCCGCACCCACTGAATTGAAAAAAAAATATTATTTTGAACATAAATAAGCCGCACATGTCTATAAGCCGTAGAATGTGTTTTTTTTTTGTTTTTTTTTGAAAGCGGGAAAAATCCATATATTAGCCGTGTCATTGTTTAAGCCGCGAGGTTCAAAGCCTGGGAAAAAAGTAGCGGCTTATAATCCGGAAATAACAGTAGTCAAAATGTTTGCATTAGGGTAAAAAAAAAAGGAAAAAAGTGTTTGTTAAGTGTTAATCTTGTGTTAAAAGATGCTTACAATGATTTTAAACAATTGTGATTGTGTTGAATTGTGTTTGGAAAATAAACAAATCGAGCCCAGGTAGGGGCAAGGAAAGGGACGGAAGCTATACTGTTACACTCCTAAGGATAAACCAGACTTGTGGAGGTCTACAATTTTTTTTCTGAGGTCTTGGCTGATTTCTTTAGATTTTCCCATGATGTCAAGCAAAAAGGCAGAGTTTGAAGGTAGGCCTTGGAATACATCCACAGGTACACCTCCAATTGACTCAAATTATGTCAATTAGCCTATCTGAAGCTTCTAAAGCCATGACATCATTTTCTGGAATTTTCCAAGCTGTTTAAAGGCACAGTCAACTTAGTGTATGTAAACTTCTGACCCACTGGAATTGTGAAACAGTGAATTATAAGTGGAATAATCTGTTTGTAAACTATTGTTGGGAAAACGACTTGTGTCATGCACAAAGTAGATGTCCTAACCGACTTGCCAAAACTATAGTTTGTTAACAAGAAATTTGTGGCGTGGTTGAAAAATGAGTTTTAATGACTCCAACCTAAGTGTATGTAAACTTCCGAATTCAACTGTAATATCGCTCTTATCCATAATAGTCTCATAATGTAGATTTTCTACCCCCATGTGCTCTAGCTGTTGGCTAGAGTGCATGTGCCAAGACCAGAGTGGGCACATTTGCTAAATAACGCGCCAGTTTGTGACAAAACCATTAGCAGAGTTGAAAATGCAATGGAAACCCATTTAACTTGGGAATTGTGTGGCAAAAGTTATTTTTATGTACACTATGTCATCACGCACAGCCTTTTATCCACAAAAAGTCTGTTAGCTGGAAATATTTACAGTGTGAAAATGCGCATATTGTTTTATGCTGATTAAAAAATATTTGCATGGAAATCTGTCGCAAATTGAATGGAAATCTACCCAATGTTTTGTAATGTGAAATTATGCATAACAACTTACAGGGTGCAAGTCAATGAAGGACTTTCTGGTCTCACTGAAGCGGAGTCAGAAATATCTTCCTGCCTACCTTGTAGACTGGTGTTGGGAGGACCACTGGCAGAAGTCTTAAAGTGATGTCACCTTGTGTATCTGGAGAGAAGAATGTTTAGTGACTAACTTAGTTTCAGGCAACAACAAAAAAAATGAGCGTAATCAAAAAAATCAAATCGCTATAGACAAATTAGTCAGTTTAAGCTAGACATATGTATTTTTCTTGCATTGGATGTGTCTCAATATACCACATCTGACGATTTCGCACTTCCACATCTGTGGTGAAAGGTGAGAGAGCTAGAGCAGTGTTTGTCAGACCATGAGACACCTGAAAATCAGTCTTCTCTCAAAATCTTCTGTAGTGTCCGAACCGTTTGGCCCACAAACTATTATGGAACGATTTGACTCACGAACACGATGGTGTTCTCCATTTTGATCTACGACTCCCACAAGCATCTTGGGAATCATTGGAAGTCGGTACAGCCGATCTGCCAACTTTGTCTGTAGCGTCCTAACAGTCTGGGCTACACACTAATATGACCCCTCTGTGTAAAGGTGAGACTCTCACGAACATGTCGGTGTGAGTGGAAGTATATATGGAGACTGTTTAGTGCCACAAATAAGGGGTTCAATGTAAAATAATAAATGTTTCCTGATCTTTCTTATCTCTCTCAGACATAGGTCAGAAACTTCTGAACAAACTTCCTTTAGATTTTTTTGTGGGGACTATTGTTCCATGTAGTTTATTTGTTGTTCAATGCGTTTGTATTGGCTAATAGCAGTAACAGACTGTAATGGGTTAAAAAACAAGAAAAAAGCGGCAATAGTACTGCTTGTCAATTTTGAACGCAGTAGCCAGTATACACTTCCTCAAAGTAGTCTGAATTGATCTAAGATAACTCAAGAAATCAAGAAATCTTTCATTGATTTTTATGTTTTTGCCGAGATCTTAGTCGCGCAATTTTACATGTAACTAAGATGTTTTTCTAAATGAGAAAATGGGTATGAAAACGAGTCGTCTCTCGTTGAATGACAAAGACTTTACTGAAGAATCTTTACTGTTGACCAATCACCGACAAAGGAGCGTAGACTTCAGCTATCAACTTCGGCTTCCCTCCCCCCAAAATTTGGTGTGCCCGAAAACCTGTACTGAAGTCCAAAACGAACAAAAATGTCACAAAATGTCGTCATAATATATGCACCAACTCTTCCTTACTGTTTCGGCAGGGAAAGCATGCGAACACCGTAAGACACCACCAGCAGGGTCATTTCACACCATACCTACACTTCCAAGATAAGGGCCTGGTTCTCTCTAGGCTGGCGAAACGAAGACCCCTAGCAGCCGGGTTTAAAATGTGTAAGTCCTGAGCAATCTGTAGTAAAGCAAACAATTACTTTTTTTTAAATATTTTATTCTACTTTGTTTTTTTGACAAACAAAAACATACATTGACAAAAGCAAGACAACTTAACATTTACATACATATCCACAGACATGAATGACATCGCACTTGCTCAGATCCACATGTTCTCACCGTATCCACACCCAATGCTGTTAATAATGCTTGTGAGACTCTGCCCCGTATGACTTAAAATTGTGTTGATGTAGCCAGACAATTACTTTTCCCTTGCAATTAATCACTAGCCTGGCTAACATCTAACTCTTGAAGTCCTCCTGACTTCAGAGTCTGGAATGACTGATGTTGTCGGCACAATGTGTCTTTAATAAAGGAGACTGTGCTTTTACTGGTTGGCTCTCTGTGTCTTTCTCATTTAAACACCCACAGCCACACACAGCCCCTGAGCGCCGCCCACTTCTATTACAATGGTTGGATTTTCAAATTCAAAACAATGAGGAGGTTTCAATCCCAGAGGAAAAAAAATACATTTGAGAGAACCAAACCCTGTCGCATAATTTATTCGGCAATATTGCATTAACAAACAGCCTCCTTTCCAGATGTGTGTTGTCACAGCTCTCCCTGTGAGTCAAGTGGGTCGCATCAGAATCAAATTCAAGTCTAATGTATTTGTAAAACATGCAACCCACCATGCCTGGAGTATTCAGCAGACACAGATACTCTCGGACTGTCTTGGCCCCTTTCTGTCTGGTCCACTGAGCCCTCTGGATTGCGGTCTCCTTCATGTACTCCGCAACCTGGGTTGCCGGCCAGATGTTAAGCCACTTGTATGGAGGTACATTTGTGTATTTTTGTCGAGAGCAAAACTTTTTTCTTTTCAATCAAAAATAATTGTTCTGAAAGCAAAAACAAGGCTTTAAAATAAAATTTGCAATCAAATATTTTGTAATAGCGCACAAAACTTTATGCATTTTATTCCCCATTGATTACAGCATTACCCCAAAAATGGAGGAGGCATGTGGCAGCGGGAGGAGGTAGGAAACTGGTCTGTCTGCCCAATATAAAGGATCAAAACTGGTGGAGGAATAAAAATAGCATAAATAGGAAAGTATACCAGTTTCATTTGAGGATCAGGATGTTGACAACTGTGCCATACAGATAGCAAAATAGTTGGGAAGAGATTTTTTACGTACCGATTCCATGGTACAGGGTGTATGAGTTGATATAAACTCAGCAAAAAAATAAACGTCCTCTCACTGTCAACTGCGTTTATTTTCAGCAAACTTAACATGTGCAAATATAGGTATGAACATAACAAGATTCAACAACTGAGACATAAACTGAACAAGTTCCACAGACATGTGACTAACAGAAATGAAATAATGTGTCCCTGAACAAAGGGGGGGGGGGTCAAAAATCAAAAGCAGTAGTCAGTATCTGGTGTGGCCACCAGCTGCATTAAGTACTGCAGTGCATCTGCTCCTCATGGACTGCATCAGATTTGCCAGTTATTGCTGTGAGATGTTACCCCACTCTTCCACCAAGGCACCTGCAAGTTCCCGGTCATTTCTGGGGGAATGGCCCTAGCCCTCACCCTCCGATCCAACAGATCTCAGACATGCTCAATGGGATTGAGATCCGGGCTCTTCGCTGGCCATGGCAGAACACTGACATTCCTGTCTTTCAGGAAATCACGCACAGAACGAGCAGTATGGCTGGTGGCATTGTCATGCTGGAGGGTCATGTCAGGATGTGCCTACATTAATGGTACCACAAGAGGGAGGATGTCTTCCCTGTTTCACACAGCGTTGAGACTGCCTGCAATGACAACAAGCTCAGTCCGATGATGCTGTGACACACCGCGCCAGACCATGACGGACCCTACACCTCCAAATCGATCCCGCTCCAGAGTACAGGCCTCGGTGTAACGCTCATTCCTTCGACGATAATCGCGAATCCGACCATTACCCCTGGTGAGACAAAACCGTGACTCGTTAGTGAAGAGCCCTTTTTGTCAGTCCTGTCTGGTCCAGCGACGGTGGGTTTGTGCCCATAGGCAACGTTGTTGCCGGTGATGTCTGGTGAGGACCTGCCTTACAACAGGCCTACAAGCCCTCAGTCCAGCCTCTCTCAGCCTATTGCAGACAGTCTGAGCACTGATGGAGGGATTGTGCGTTCCTGGTGTAACTCAGGCAGCTGTTGTTGCCATCCTGTACCTGTCCCGCAGGTGTGATGTTCGGATGTACCGATCCTGTGCAGGTGTTATCACACGTGGTCTGCCACTGCGAGGACGATCAGCTGTCCGTCCTGTCTCCCTGTAGCGCTGTCTTAGGCGTCTCACTGTACGGACATTGCAATTTATTGCCCTGGCTACATCTGCAGTCCTCATGCCTCCTTGCAGCATGCCTAAGGCACGTTCACGCAGATGAGCAGGGACCTTGGGCATCTTTCTTTTGGTGTTTTCAGAGTCAGTAGAAAGGCCCCTTTAGTGTCCCAAGTTTTCATAACTGTGACCTTAATTGCCTACCGTCTGTAAACTGTTAGTGTCTTAATGACCGTTCCACAGGTGCATGTTCATTAATTGTTTATGGTTCATTGAACAAGCATGGGAAATGCTGTTTAAACCCTTTACAATGAAGATCTGTGAAGTTATTTGGATTTTTATGAATTGTCTTTGAAAGACGGGGTCCTGAAAAAGGGACGTTTATTTTGATTGTATTTGAAAACAAAACAAAAATGGAATTTCGCTATCAACAACCCATTTTGGCTAGACTGCCCCCTTTGCTTTCAGTGATTCTTTTTTTTTTGCATTTGAATTTTGTTGATTGAAACACTAGTTCTTCGTTTGCACTTTTGACCCCACAGCTGTGAGCGGGCTTTAGTGGGAGGTGTGGATGATGCTTCTCCATTTGTCAGCCATTATTTGAGTGTCAGTTTGGCTACAACCAATACTGTTCAGCCTTTCTTTCCGACACAAAATAAGTCATAGCGGACACCTACGAAGAAGGACTGTGATGATGGCATCTCAGGTAAGCAGCACTGGGTGTTCTTCCATCCAACTTCTACATACAGTGGGGGAAAAAAGTATTTGATCCCCTGCTGATTTTGTACATTTGCCCACTTACAAAGAAATGATCAGTCTATAATTTTAAGTAGGTTTACTTGAACAGTGAGAGACAGAATAACAACAAAAAAGTCCTGAAAAACGCATTTCAAAAATGTTATAAAATGATTTGCATTTTAATGAGGGGAATAAGTATTTGACCCCTCTGCAAAACATGACTTAGTACTTGGTGGCAAAACCCTTGTTGGCAATCACAGAGGTCAGACGTTTCTTGTAGTTGGCCACCAGGTTTGCACACATCTCAGGAGGGATTTTGTCCCACTCCTCTTTGCAGATCTTCTCCAAGTCATTAAGGTTTTGAGGCTGACGTTTGGCAACTCGAACCTTCAACTCCCTCCACAGATTTTCTATGGGATTAAGGTCTGGAGACTGGCTAGGCCACTCCAGGACCTTAATGTGCTTCTTCTTGAGCCACTCCTTTGTTGCCTTTGCCGTGTGTTTTGGGTCATTGTCATGCTGGAATACCCATCCACGACCCATTTTCAATGCAATCTCAGCTCGTTACCTGTATAAAAGACACCTGGGAGCCAGAAATCTTTCTGATTGAGAGGGGGTCAAATACTTATTTCCCTCATTAAAATGCAAATCAATTTAACATTCTTGACATGCGTTTTTCTGGATATTTTTGTTGTTATTCTGTCTCTCACTGTTCAAATAAACCTACCATTAAAATTATAGACTGATCCTTTCTTTATCAGTGGGCAAACGTACAAAATCAGCAGGGGATCAAATACTCCCCCCCCCACTGTAGCTAATAGTTAGCTCCTACGATTCAGTGTCGGTTCAAAACATTCTACTATATTACATACATACCGTAGAATGATAAATCATGCAATTATTATTCTCAAGCTAACCAAAAGCATTTAGCTCCGAACGACTGTTCTCGCCATTTTCAGTTGAATTCATCTAACTTTCTTTCATGGCAACTCATAAGCAGGCCATGTCCTATTTGTTTCATAGTCGATATATAATCATATTTCATGACAGTATAATGGTTAGCTTTTATATTACTACTTTAAAACACACACTTGCACTCAATGTTGTCATATACACATTGTTTTTAATCATATAACAACTAATTGGGATATTGTTTCATTGCAGGGAAGAATGGCTCAGCAGATCAGGTTGAGGGATAGGTTAAGATCTATCATCACCAGATTACCCACTGATTTTTAATATCTCCTGTTTGTATGCACACAAGAGTTACAGTTTGTTCGAGCTGGGGTAAATAAATTATATTGATATTCCCGCGGAGATGGTAGATGGTCTGCAACAGTTTATTGAAGTTGTCAGCACCTCTCACACACACAATGTTTCCCCTTCACTATTTAATGAAGTTGTTATCCGTTCTTATAGTGGGAATGTAGGACGGCCAAAACTAGAAATTACTCGTGACACCCTTCAAAGTATGCTGGATACTGCTTTTCCTCTGGCTAACTTAGCTGACATGCATGGCATTTAAGGGTCGACCATTTACAGCTGGATGAAAGAACACACTGTGTCTGTCAGGGAATGCTATTCTGATATGTCAGATGAAGAGTTAGACCAGAAAGTCAGGGCCATTAAGGCATGTGGGCTTTAGAATGGTCAGATGAAGTCTCCGAGCAATGGGCCACCGTGTACAATGGCGAAGAGTTAGGGAGTCTTTGCAGCGTGTAGAAGGTGCAGGTATCATTGCCAGAATGATCCAGCTTTGTTGTATTGCTCGGCGAAGATACTCTCTTCCTGCTCCCCTGTCTCTCAACCACATTGATACAAATCATAAATTGATAAGGTACTAATATGTATAATGTCTCCATCAAATCTAAGAAGTTATTTAAGCTTTTTTATTCTTACTTATTTGTAGACACATTTTCAATTATGTATTGGAGTTGTTCTTCAACTGGTAATACATAAATAATGAAGCAGGTTAATAGGTTAAACATTTCACTTTTAATGCCAATGCTTTTTTCAAGATACAACATTGTCATCTTTGGCGGTATAGATGGATTTTCAAGGAAGGTAAATATATTATTTTGTATACATATTGCATATTTCCCATCACCTAATGAACAACCACAATACCAGTCTGGTGTTAAGCGTAGGCTACCTCTTGTATAGATGTTCTATCTCGACACTGCGGCCAATAACAAAGCAGCAACTGCTTTTGGATACTTTATGGATGGAGTTGGCAGAAATGGATGGCCTTCAAGGTAAATATTGATATAGTAGAATGAAAAAAAGAATTACTTGTATTATGCAGATTGTAACATCTTGTGAGGAGTTACTTTCTATATAAAAACCCTTGACATCTTCCTCATCAAACCTCCTAAGGTTGCTTTCTGTACTGTATTGACGTATCCTGAAAATGACATCTGCTGCTTTAGATTGAACGGTCATATCTCAGTTATTGTTTTCATATCTACAAAAATCGGCTGCTAATTTTCAGATTTACACCACATAAACACACAGCCATTTTCAATGGACTATCAAGCCCCTGTTGCTGCCAAGTCATGATTTCCCTGGGGGTTAGCCTTGCAATAACTAAGTGGTGAGACACATAGCCCTCTATATTTAAATGTTTCAGGTTCTGCGTCACATAATCAGTAACCACTCACAGGGGCACACACACATTTCTATAACCTCGGACCCACCCCAGTGTTCACTATTCATGGAGGAAGAACACAGGACCAGAGAGATTAGGTTTCTCCCCCCCATAAAACCTTTTCTTTCTCTCTGTTAGAGTGGAACGCTTATGGAGAGATGTTTGGAGTGCTGTGACACGTCAGTACTACAACTTGCTGCACAATTTGGTGGAAGAAGGCTACCTTGACCTGTCGAATTCTATCCACCTCTTCTGTGTGGGATATGTGTTCCTACCTCATCTGCGGGCAGATCTGCAGCATTTCAGAGTTGGAATAATCACCCTTTAAGTACAGCGGCGAACCTGACACCTCACCAGCTGTGGCATATCGGAATGCTCCAAACACCTGTGTCTGAGCCAGACTATGGTATGTGTCTGTGTGTGAATGGCTTGACAGATCTTCCTTTAAATTTATCGTCACTAATACAGATTTGTTTCTATTGAGCATTCCAGATTCAGCAGGTGGAGGACTTGCTTTATCAGGAGAATAATCTGGAAACACCAACAATGGGGTCATTGTTGCTGATATCCCATGCCCCGTCTACTGAGAATCTTGCTGTGCTGCAACGTCAAGAGAACCCTACCACTGACTCCTCATCTTTTGGTCAGGACATATACATGCTCTTCGATTAGTTATGAGTCTCCAGCCTTTTTAGGTGCAGTCCTCCCACACTATGTAGGATATTGTTTTAGCCCCAGTGCCACTCTTGATAATGGCAACAACAACAACAAAAAATGTGTTGAAAAAGAAAACACCACCTCTTAACTGGTATGATGTAAACAAACTGTTTCAGTTAAACTTATTGTAAACGGATGGTATTTATTTCCCCAAAGCAGCTTTGTTAAATAACACTTCTCTCTAAAAACAAACCCAACATTTGAACATATAAAACTGATAAATACCATGTAACAATCAACATTATGTAGTATAACAGTGTCAAAATAATCCCATGTGAATAATTGTAACATATTCACGGCATTCCATTGGGCATACAGCAAACAGGTTCCAAGTTCAGAGGTGAATCTTTAGTACGTTCTAATAATGCAGTGATCTATAAAACACTATCCAGTTACAGAAGGGTTCAAGAATCCATAGGTGTCATGTGGCTCCTGAGGTGACTTTTGCCCCCCATATCATTTATCGAGCTGTCACCTTTACAGTTAGTGTACATGGCATCTAGTGTCATGAAAATCAAAAGCAGGCAGTGACATAACAATGCTAAAGTGACACAGAGCTCAGTGAACGGTGGTTAGTACAATTCTGTAAACACTAATACAGTAGATCCACAAATACAGAACTTTGTGTCAAAATATAAAAATGAGCAACTGCAACTGAAAAATCCCTGAAATTTACATTTAAATTAAACCTTCCATCCCTCGCTGCATACAAATAACATAACCTTGGGTAATCAACAGGACGTCTACAGTATTATTGTACATCAGCACAAAATTCTCTCAGTGTAATCTTCATCATTTCTGAGCTCCAGAGGTTAAATTGGATACCACATTACAGAGTAATACATCCCAATTACCCTACAAATACATGGCTGTACAACACAAGTGTACCCTCCAGATGAGACAGTTGAAGTCGGAATTTTACATACACTTAGGTTGGAGTCATTAAAACTTGTTTTTCAACCACTCCACAAATTTCTTGTTAACAAACTATCGTTTTGGCAAGTCGGTTAGGACATCTACTTTGTGCGTGACACAAGTAATTTTTCCAAAATTGTTTACAAACAGATTATTTAACTTATAATTCACTGTATCACAATTCCAGTGGGTCAGAAGTTTACATACACTAAGTTGACAGTGCCTTTATTAAACAGCTTGGAAAATTCCAGAAAATGTCATGGCTTTAGAAGCTTCTGATAGGCTAATTGACATCATTTGAGTCAATTGGAAGTGTATCTGTGGATGTATTTCAAGGCCTACCTTCAAACTCAGTGCCTCTTTGCTTGACATCATGGGAAAATCTAAAGAAATCAGCCAAGACCTCAGAAAAAAAATTGTCGACCTCCACAAGTCTGGTTCATTCTTGGAAGCAATTTCCAAATGTCTGAAGGTACCACGTTCATCTGTACAAACAGTAGTACGCAAGTATAAACACCATGGGACCACACAGCCGTCATACCGCTCAGGCAGAAGAGATGCGTTCTGTCTCCTAGAGATTAACGTACTTTGGTGCTGACCTGTTTACCGGACGTGCTACCTGTCCCAGACCTGCTGTTTTCAACTCTCTAGAGACAGCAGGAGCGGTAGAGATACTCTCAAAGATCGGCTATGAAAAAGCCAACTGACACTTACTCTTGAGGTGCTGACTTGTTGCACCCTCGACAACTACTATGATTATTATTATTTGACCATGCTGGTCATTTATGAACATTTGAACATCTTGGCCATGTTCTGTTATAATCTCCACCCCGGCACAGCCAGAAGAGGACTGGCCACCCCTCATAGCCTGGTTCCTCTCTAGGTATTTTCCTAGGTTTGGCCTTTCTAGGGAGTTTTTCCTAGCCACCGTGCTTCTACACCTGCATTGCTTGCTGTTTGGGGTTTTAGGCTGGGTTTCTGTACAGCACTGAGATATCAGCTGATGTAAGAAGGCCTATATAAATACATTTGATTTGATGCGAAAAGTGCAAATCAATCCCAGAACAACAGCAAAGGACCTTGTGAAGATGCTGGAGGAAACAGGTTAAAAGTATCTATATCCACAGTAAAACGAGTCCTATATCGACATAACCTGAAAGGTCGCTGAGCAAGGAAGAAGCCACTGCTCCAAAACCACCATAAAAAAAGCCAGACTACGGTTTGCAACTGCACATGGGGACAAAGATCGTACTTTTTGGAGAAATGTCCTCTGGTCTGATGAAACAAAAATAGAACTGTTTGGCCATAATGACCATTGTTATGTTTGGAGGAAAAAGGGGGAGGCTTGCAAGCCGAAGAACACCATCCCAAACGTGAAGTATGGGGGTGGCAGCATCATGTTATGGGGGTGCTTTGAAGCCTCGTTTTTGCTTTCAGGACAATTATATTTGATTGAAAAGAAAAAAGTTTTGCTCTCGACAAAAAGACACAAATGTACCTCCATACACTTGGTCATCTGGGCTGCCCTCTCACATTTGACTCGTGAGCACAAAGTATTCAATGAATTATAAATTCCTTTTAACAATCAGTTTTCAAAACACAACAAATCTTTCAACATGTACTTGGCAAGACCCGACTACTGGTCAAGCTTGGTGTGTTGCTTGCTGTATCTACAGTCCAATGTATTAATGTGTGATCCCGAGGACCTCTCCTAGTGTATAAAAAAGGTGGTGTTTGCAGAATACTCACTGAGTATAAGGCTTTTATGTTCTTCTCTAACTTCAGGCTATAGTCGAGTCATCCAAAAGCAAGAGCGTTTCCTGGTCCATCTCCTCCGCAGCAAAACAGAGGGTAAAAGGGAAAGGGGGTACCTAATCAGTTGCACAAATGAATGCATTAAATATGTTTTTCCTCCTTGCTGGCTCTGGAATTCAAACTAGCAACCAAACAGTTACTGGCCCTTGACCTCTGCATTTAAGTACAGAAATAAAGAAATGTTAGAAACATAGCTAGCTAACTAGACGAACTTGGCTACATCAAATTTAAGGTAAACTCTAACGTTAGCTAGCTAACTGAATTTGCAACCATCCTTCTCAACTTCACAAGTCTGACTAAAGCTGCCCCTGTCAGAAATCATTGAAAACCAGTACAGTAACGCTAGCTAAGTCAAAAATCAACATGTAAGCATGAGATAAGCCTACCAAATAGGTTGGTTAAATTAACCCAAATTGAGAATAAGTCAAAGCTAGCTATGATAACTTAGCTAGCCAGCTAACGTTAGCTAACGAGTGAAACAGTGTCCGAGACAGTCCAGAAGAAGTGTCAGACTTAGCTAGCTACCGTTACAGACACTGACATAGTTAGCGAGGTCGACAAATAACATGCATTTTGTTATATTCCACGACAGCACTTCAGTAAACTAGAATACTCGCGAGCATGATCGCTAGCTTGCAAACATTACCACAGCTAGAGATATTAGCACAGGAAATGGCTAGCTAGCTAACGGTTGTGAGCTAACTAATGCACAAGCTAACATTAGCTAGCTACCTAATTATGATAGGACGACCTATTTAACCTGAATGACCATCAAATTCATAATTCACAGCATTTGTTACTTACTGTTTCCACGGTTTTCAGTCAGCCAAAGCAACCTTAGTCTGTCAAAATAATGTTAGCCGTTTTCCACTCATCCGTTTTCCACTCACATTATTCTGGTGTACTTCACAGGCTGGTGGGTGGAGAATTAACCCACTGGCTGGGTCAAATAGTCATAGCCCAACCTTAATAGCCCAGCACCAACAACCCAACCTTGCTGTACTTACAGAAAACAACCCAATGCCTTCAACACAGCAATTGGGTCATCCAAACAACCCAACATTTTTTTGAGTGGAATTTACATCTCAAAGCCATGCATGCAAGAAGCCTTGAACTGTCTGGTGAACACATATATCTCTGTTCTCTGTTTGATTGAAGGCCTACCTTAATTTTTGTAACTGATTGCTTCTAGAAAGAGAGAAGGAACAACATGATCAAGACGAGCTAGTTTTTATTTATTTAACTAGGCAAGTCAGTTAAGGCAAGTCAGTTAACCTGTTGGGGCTAGGGGGCAGTATTTGCACGGCCGGATAAAAAACGTACCCGATTTAATCTGGTTACTACTCCTGCCCAGTAACTAGAATATGCATATAATTATTGGCTTTGGATAGAAAACACCCTAAAGTTTCTAAAACTGTTTGAATGGTGTCTGTGAGTATAACAGAACTCATTTGGCAGGCCAAAACCTGAGAAGATTCCTTACAGGAAGTGGCCTGTCTGACCATTTCTTGCCCTCCTTGATAATCTCTAACAAAAACAGGGGATCTCTGGCATGACGTGACACTTCCTACGGCTCCCAATAGGCTCTCAGAACCCGGGGTAAAGCTGAATGACGTAATTCAAGGCCCAGGCTGAAACACACTAGCGGGTTTGGCAAGTGCTCTATCAGAGGGCCATTAGACTGAGGCTCGTGCATGAGGGGATAGCATGCTTTTACTTTCACTCTCTTTGTAATAAAAAACGATTTCCCGGTCGGAATATTATCGCTTTTTTACGAGAAAAATGGCATAAAAATTGATTTTAAACAGCGGTTGACATGCTTCGAAGTACGGTAATGGAATATTTAGAATTTTTTTGTCACGAAATGCGTCGTGCTCGTAACCCTTATTTACCCTTTCGGATAGTGTCTTGAACGCACGAACAAAACGCCGCTATTTGGATATAACAATGGATTATTTGGGACCAAACCAACATTTGTTATTGAAGTAGAAGTCCTGGGAGTGCATTCTGACGAAGACAGCAAAGGTAATAACATTTTTCTTATAGTAAATCTGACTTTGGTCAGGGCTAAACTTGCTGGGTGTCTAAATAGCTAGCCCTGTGATGCAGGGCTATCTACTTAGAATATTGCAAAATGTGCTTTCACCGAAAAGCTATTTTAAAATCGGACATATCGAGTGCATAGAGGAGGTCTGTATCTATAATTCTTAAAATAATTGTTGTTTTTTGTGAACGTTTATCGTGAGTAATTTAGTAAATTCACCGGAAGTGTTCGGTGGGAATGCTAGTCACATGCTAGTCACCTGCTAATGTAAAAAGCTGGTTTTTGATATAAATATGAACTTGATTGAACAGACATGCATGTATTGTATAACATAATGTCCTAAGATTGTCATCTGATGAAGATCATCAAAGGTTAGTGCTGCATTTAGCTGTGGTTTGGGTTTATGTGACATTATATGCTAGCTTGAAAAATGGGTGCCTGATTATTTCTGGCTGGGTACTCTGCTGACATAATCTAATGTTTTGCTTTCGTTGTAAAGCCTTTTTGAAATCGGACAGTGTGGTTAGATTAACGAGAGTCTTGTCTTTAAAATGCTGTAAAATAGTCATATGTTTGAGAAATTGAAGTAATAGCATTTCTAAGGTATTTGAATAACGCGCCACGGGATTCAACTGGCTGTTGAGTAGCCCAACGTTAGTAGCCCAACGTTAGCTAGCTAAGCGTAAGCCAGTCAATCAGTGGCACTGACAGATTTAAACTGGTATCAACAAAATGTGTTTCACTCTATCCCATAAAACATGACATTGCAAACTAGACATCATTTAGCTAATAAAATGTTAAAGTTTAATAACTTAGACACTCACCGGACAACTTTGGTAGATACTGTAGCTAGCTAGATAGCTTGCTTTCCATTTTCCAACATCATCAACGGTTACTGGTCTTGGAACTCATGTGCTCACCAGAAAGTAGGGATGCACGATATATCGGTGAACATATCGGAATGTCTAGTTTAACACCGATGTCAAAGTTACCGTGCACACCTATATAACACAGGTACATGACGTAATGACGCCACATAAAATTATGCGCTACACGATGCAACACAGCATTCATAACCTAGCCCACACAATGTCTGTTGTGTGGATCGAGAAGTCAACAAGTCGAACAGTCATTTAAAAGAGTAAGAAAATTTCAGCGAGACAACTCAAAGGTGAAATCCATTAAAGCCAAGACAATGGAAATCATTGCCCTTGACAATCAACCGTTCTCTGTCGTGGGTGATGTTGGCTTTCGCCGACTGATCGAGCACTGGTACACACAGTGTGCTATTTTTCAGATGTTGCCCTATCGGAGTTACACAGTAATAGCGTCTCTGCTATTAGCTTCACGACATACATACTATGGAACGCCGTTTGGGTCTTTGCATGTCAAAAAAGATACAGTAGCACTGTCAAAGCTGTACAAAAAAGTCTACAAACAAGCAAACCCCGGACACAAACAATGTGTTTACAATACCGCGTTGGTAATAAAGCATAATTTGTTCGACCGCAACTTCTGGGGTATATAGCTTTAGCTTGGTACCTAGCTAGCACCAATACAACCAGCCTGAAAACAATGACCAGTAGAAACTGCAGTCATTTTCATTATTCTTAGCAAGGATTTAGGAATCCTTGTGACTAAGTATTAGCTAGGTTGCCACTTGTTGTTCGCCTATGGAAATTGAATTTCACTTCATGAAAATAAATAGCTAGCCAGCTACTTAACCCTGTTGCCCAAAGCTAACGTTATAAGCAGCTGGCTAGTGAGGCTCGACCGGACGGGGTTATGTGTTGTGAAGCTGGCCACAATAAGGATTAGGCACAATAATGGAATTTGCAGTTTGCCTTCAAAATAAAAGTATTTAATTCACAGTGATGCAAATGAATACAAATAGTATAATTATGCCTTACTTTTATTTTGAAGGCTAACCGCAGAGTCCACTATTGTGGCTAATCCATATTGTGGCTAGTTTAACATAGATGGGTCCGGCCACCATTAATCAAATAAGAACTGTCTTATAAATTAGAGTTATTTTAGATGACACCTAGCTATATAGTTAGCTAGCTAACTATTGCTACTGAAACAGATTGTCGTTTTGCTATGTTTTTGGGGAAGAACATTGTTTGCATTCATGAGCTAGCTAGCTTTGTTTTTTGGCCAGCACTGTAGGTGTGCGAGACAACTTTACCAGCATCATAGCATGCTTATTGATGAATTGTTGTGACATATGAAATACAAGTGATAGTGTAATCAATGTGTAATCACTACGTAAACAATTAATGAACGTCAACGTGTTAAATTATTACGTGACGTGCAGTCATATTCAGGTCCTGATTGGTCAACAAGCTTATTTGACACAGAAAGACCCAAACGGCGTTCCATAGAAATCCTGGTTGAGAATGAAACGACTGAACAAATGAACAACGAAACAGCACAGCAAGTAAGTGAAAGAAATAGGTTTTGATTATGTTTTATTGGTAAGGGGGACATAAATGCCAACAAAATAACTTTTTGGTTGGTGTGTGTGTGTAACCTTTAACTAGGCAAGTCAGTTAAGAACAAATTCTTATTTACAATGATGGCCCGGACGACGCTGGGCTGCCCTATGGGACTCCCAAACACGGCCGGATGTGATACAGCCTAGATTCGAACCAGGGACTGTTGTTATGCCTCTTGCACTGAGATGCAGTGCCTTAGACCGCTGCATCCATGTGTTTGTGTTACCTACTTAACTGCACTAGAATGCTTAAAAAGCCGCTAAAATGTTTATTATCGGTTTCGTTTTTTGGCAAGGAAAATATCGGATATCGGTATCGGCCAAATATGTCATAGTGGTGCATCACTACCAGAAACGGCTTCTGGTAAACTGTTTGCCACGAGTGGCAATTAATGTTGCGGTCACAGGTTTGCCACAGATCAAATAGAATCTTGAGAGAATTGTCTGGCAGGAAAAAAAAGTAATAAAAAAGATACCTCCTACCTCTATGTCAACAAAACGAAGGAGCTGATCGTGGACTTCAGGAGACAACAGAGAGAGCACCCCCCAATCTGCAGTGGAGAAGGGTGGTGAAAATGTATGAACTTGTATTTATTCAGTGTTGCCCAATTGAGACCAAGGTCTCATTCCAAATGGTACCCTGAGTACAACAATTCTCACAACAGGAAGAACAATTTACATTACAATTAAAACAAAAATACAAATAACCACAAGACAACCTCCACACCACAATTTCAACAAATAAAACACTACCATCAATCGAAACAACTGCAATTAATGCATTCAACGCCAGAGTCCTAAACTGCCCTAGCGGCACCAGGGAATCAAGACGCAAGGAATTTTGTAGGTTATTCCAACAATGCGGGGCACTAAAATTAAAGGAGGATTCACCTAAATTGGTCGAGACCAGAGGGACCTCAAGAGTTAACCAATCCTGTGAACGGGTTTGGTAGTGCATTATTTTATACATTAGCAATGAAATTAGGCAAGTTGGAAGCTTATGTAGTAGAGTTTTTAAACCTGCATTTAGTCTTGCCTGCATTAAGTACAACTTTTAAACCAACCAGGGCTTTCTGTAAGTTAACAATGTCAGACTGCAGCTCTAACATAGCCTGGTCAACCGTTAGGGCAACGGCATACACAAGTGTCATCTGCATACAGATGAATATTACAAGTTTTAACAAATAGACCAATATCATTTATATAAATATTAAAGAAACTGGTCCCAGTACCGACCCCTGCGGTACACCTTTTGCAATATCCAGGAAACACCAGAGATCACACATTGAGTCCTGTCTGACAATTGTCAAACCACTTGCAAGAAGCCTGATCCAGGCCTATTTCAGTTAACCGTTGAATAAGAACGTGATGGTACAGTAAATGGTATTAAAGGCCTTGGAAAGGTCTATAAATAAGGCAGCACAATGATTTTTATGATCCAAGCAATTGAACACATCTAAAATAAGCGTAGCTGCTGAAGCTGTGCTATGTCCAGGTCTAAAACCGGATTGGTGCACATTAAAAATAGAGTGAGAAGTTAAAGTATTTAGCTGAAAGTTGTTCATGGATTCTAAAACTGGAAAGGCAAGATCATTTGGAAATTGGACGGTAGTTATCATAAGGATCTCCTGCTTTATGTAAGGGGAGGACATTGGCTGCTTTCCAGATCGTAGGGATAACACCAGAAACAATTGGTTCTGCAATAAGTGGGGCAGAGAGCTGCAGTAAGAAGGGATCAACCGAATCAGTCCCTATTTTTTTTTTACATCAACCCTTAGCAAAGTATTAGTACATCATAGACATCAAAGGGTTGAAATGAAAACAAAGTATGTGAGTCTGTTCATGCATCATTCTCTACAATCTGTTCTGAGGTGACTAAAGGACTAAAGGATTTTTCAATTTTCAGAGATGATCCTTCTAAACAGGTGACCAGCTGAAGCAAAATGGTTATTAAAAGCATCTCAAATCTCCATTTTGTCTAAAATGGGACCAGAGGCTGTCAAAACCTACCGGGGCAACCAGGGGATGGTTTAGTTTGAAAGATTTTACCACTTTTCAGAAATTGTCTGGATTACAACAACTCTGATATACAATTCAAGAAATATGTTGATTTAACTTTTTTAACCAGGGATAGGCATCTATTTCCCAAATGTCTGAAGGCCTGCCAATCAGACGTAGAATCAGTCTGTCTGGCCTTAGCCCAAGCTACATTTATTTCCTGTAATTTCTCAGACAATTCATGCGTACACCAAAGATTATATTAGTCTTTTACCCTTAGTTTAACAGGAAGATAAAACCAAAAAAAAGCTTCAAAATCCTCAGCGTGCACATCACAGACAACCTGAAATGGTCCATCCTCACAGTGTGATGAAGATGGCGCAACATCAGGAGGCTGAAGAAATTCGGCTTGCCCCTAAGACCCTCACAAACTTCTAAAGATGCACAATTGAGAGCATCCTGTCGGGCTGTATCACCGCCTGGCAAGAGCAACTGCAACGTCCACAACCGCAGGGCTCTCCAGAGGGTGGTGCGGTCAGCCCAACACATCACCGGGGCAGGGTTTCCATTAGCTGTTAATAGCCGGCTTTTGGCTTGATTTTTCTTTATAGAAAAGCCGATAAAAATGTCAGGGAGTAAGAAAAAAAATCCTATTGTCAAATAATGCTTTTTTTTTGGCATATTCATTGATAGAAATACCAGTTGATGTAAATGCATTAAACCGGTCTTATCGGTCTATGGTTTAATTTTCATAATTTAGTTGACTCGTGTGTGTGTGTGTGTATATATTCGTTATGCATCTTATTAATCACACAATCAAATGTTATTGGTCACAGATGTTATTGCGGGTGTAGTGAAATGCTTGTGTTCCTAGCTCCAACAGTGCAGTAGTATCTAAAAATTCACAACAATAAACACAAATCGAAAGTAAAAGAATGGAATTAAGAAATATATAAATATTAGGACGAGCAATGTTGGAGTGGCATTGACTAAAATACAGCATATTACAGTACCAGTCAAATTTGGGCACACCTACTCATTCAAGGGTTTTTCTTTATTTGGACTATTTTCTACATTGTAGAATAATAGTGAAGACATCAAAACTATGAAATAACACATATGGAATCACGTAGTAACCAGAAAAGTGTTAAACAAATCAAAATACATTTTAGATTCTTCAAAGTAGCCACCCTTTGCCTTGATGACAGCTTTGCACACTCTTAGCATTCTCTCAACCAGTTTCATGAGGTAGACACCTGAAATACATTTCAATTAACACGTGTGCCATGTTAAAAGTTAATTTGTGGAATTTCTTTCCTTCTTAATGCGTTTGAACCAATCAGTTGTGTTGTTTGGAGCGAGAAGTCGTCCTGCACTTCGCTCCGCAGGTAATATTACATTTCATTACATTACAACGGTTTGATTTGTTTGATATGAGCAATTTTTGTTAGCTAGCTACATAGCCGTCTTTGTATCAAAGATAATTGTGTAGTTTAGAGTAATTATCGAGGTTAGCTAGCCAGCTATTTTCGTCCTCCGCGACGCGTTCTCCTAACTCAGTCAACACTGCTAGCTAGCCTACTTCTAGCTAGCCAACTTCTACCGACTAGCAGCACTGTAGAAACTAATACATTACAATGGAACGATTTGATTAGTGTAGTGTTAGCTAAGCTACATAGCTGTCTTTGCATCTAAGATAATTGTGTAGTTTAGAGTAATTATCGAGGGTAGCTACCCAGCCGCGACGCCGTTCTCCAGACTTAGTCAACACACCTAGTCAACATCAATCCCACTGCTAGCTAGCCAACCCACTGCTAGCTAGCCAACCTTTACCGACTAGCAGCACTGTAGAAACTAATACATTACAACGGAACGATTTGACTAGTGTAGTGTTAGCTAGCTACATAGTTGTCTTTGTCATAGTTTGATAATTGTGTAGTTTAGAGTAATTATCGAGGTTAGCTAGCCAGCTATTTTCGTCCCCCGCGACGCCATCTTCCAAACCTAGCCAACTATTACCGACAAGCAGCATTGTAGAAACTAAATACATTACAAAGGAACGTCTTGATTAGTGTTATGTTAGCTAGCTACATAGTTGCCTTTGTATCATGATAATGGTGTACTACTGAAACTATCGAGGTTACCTAGCCAGCTACACTTTCAAACAAAGTCAACGCAGCCACTGCTAGCTAGCCTACTTCACTAGCCAGCAGTACTGTATCATTTTAGTCTTTTTAGTCAATAAGATTTTTGCAACGTAAGCTTAACTCTCTGAATATTCGAGACGTGTAGTCCACCTGTCATTCCAATCTCCTTTGCATTAGCGTAGCCTCTTCTGTAGCTTGTCAACTATGTGTCTGTCTATCCCTGTTCTCTCCCCTCTGCACAGGCCATACAAACGCTTCACACCGCATGGTCGCTGCCACTCTAACCTGGTGGTCCCAGGGCGCACGACCCACGTGGAGTTCCAGGTCTCCGGCAGCCTCTGAAACTGCCGGTCTGCGGCCAACAAGGCAGAGTTCATCTCAGCCTATGCTACCCTCCAGTCCCTCGACTTCTTGACGCTGACGGAAACATGGATTACCACAGATAAAACTGCTATTCCTACTGCTCTCTCCTCGTCTGCCCACGTGTTCTCGCATACCCCGAGAGCATCTGGCCAGCGGGGTGGTGGCACTGGAATCCTCATCTCTCCCAAGTGGACATTCTCTCTTTCTCCCCTGACCCATCTGTCTATCGCCTCCTTTGAATTCCATGCTGTCACAGTTACCAGCCCTTTCAAGCTTAACATCCTTATCATTTATCGCCCTCCAGGTTCCCTTGGAGAGTTCATCAATGAGCTTGACGCCTTGATAAGTTCCTTTCCTGAGGATGGCTCACCTCTCACAGTTCTGGATGACTTTAACCTCCCCACGTCTACCTTTGACTCATTCCTCTCTGCCTCCTTCTTTCCACTCCTCTCCTCTTTTGACCTCACCCTCTCACCTTCCCCCCTACTCACAAGGCAGGCAATACGCTTGACCTCATCTTTACTAGATGCTGTTCTTCCACTAATCTCATTGCAACTCCCCTCCAAGTCTCCGACCACTACCTTGTATCCTTTTCCCTCTCGCTCTCCTCCAACACTTCTCACTCTGCCCCTACTCGGATGGTATTGCGCCGTCGCAACCTTCGCTCTCTCTCTCCCGCTACTCTCTCCTCTTCCATCCTATCATCTCTTCCCTCTGCTCAAACCTTCTCCAACCTATCTGATTCTGCCTCCTCTCCTCCCTTTCTGCATCCTTTGACTCTCTATGTCCCCTATCCTCCAGGCCGGCTCGGTCCTCCCCTCCTGCTCCGTGGCTCGACGACTCATTGCGAGCTCACAGAACAGGGCTCCGGGCAGCCGAGCGGAAATGGAGGAAAACTCGCCTCCCTGCGGACCTGGCATCCTTTCACTCCCGCCTCTCTACATTTTCCTCTTCTGTTTCTGCTGCTAAAGCCACTTTCTACCACTCTAAATTCCAAGCATCTGCCTCTAACCCTAGGAAGCTCTTTGCCACCTTCTCCTCCCTCCTGAATCCTCCTCCCCCTCCCTCCTCCCTCTCTGCGGATGACTTTGTCATCCATTTTGAAAAAAAGGTCGACGACATCCGATCCTCGTTTGTTAAGTCAAACGACACCGCTGGTCCTGCTCACACTGCCCTACCCTGTGCTTTGACCTCTTTCTCCCCCCTCTCTCCAGATGAAATCTCGCGTCTTGTGACGGCCGGCCGCCCAACAACCTGCCCGCTTGACCCTATCCCCTTCTCTCTTCTCCAGACCATTTCCGGAGACCTTCTCCCTTACCTCACCTCGCTCATCAACTCATCCTTGACCGCTGGCTACGTCCCTTCCGTCTTCAAGAGAGCGAGAGTTGCACCCCTTCTGAAAAAACCTACACTCGATCCCTCCGATGTCAACAACTACAGACCAGTATCCCTTCTTTCTTTTCTCTCAAACTCTTGAACGTGCCGTCCTTGGACAGCTCTCTTGCTATCTCTCTCAGAATGACCTTCTTGATCCAAATCAGTCAGGTTTCAAGACTGGTCATTCAACTGAGACTGCTCTTCTCTGTGTCACGGAGGCTCTCCGCACTGCTAAAGCTAACTCTCTCTCTTCTGCTCTCATCCTTCTAGATCCATCTGCTGCCTTTGATACTGTGAACCACCAGATCCTCCTCTCCACCCTCTCCGAGTTGGGCATCTCCGGCGCGGCCCAGGCTTGGATTGCGTCCTACCTGACAGGTCGCTCCTACCAGGTGGTGTGGCGAGAATCTGTCTCCGCACCACGTGCTCTCACCACTGGTGTCCCCCAGGGCTCTGTTCTAGGCCCTCTCCTATTCTCGCTATACACCAAGTCACTTGGCTCTGTCATATCCTCACATGGTCTCTCCTATCAATGCTATGCAGACGACACTCAATTAATCTTCTCCTTTCCCCCTTCTGATAACCAGGTGGCGAATCGCATCTCTGCATGTCTGGCAGACATATCAGTGTGGATGACGGATCACCACCTCAAGCTGAACCTCGGCAAGACGGAGCTGCTCTTCCTCCCGGGGGAAGGACTGCCCGTTCCATGATCTCGCCATCACGGTTGACAACTCAATTGTGTCCTCCTCCCAGAGTGCTAAGAACCTTGGCGTGACCCTGGACAACACCCTGTCGTTCTCCACTAACATCAAGGCGGTGACCCGATCCTGTAGGTTCATGCTCTACAACATTCGCAGAGTATGACCCTGCCTCACACAGGAAGTGGTGCAGGTCCTAATCCAGGCACTTGTCATCTCCCGTCTGGACTACTGCAACTCGCTGTTGGCTGGGCTCCCTGCCTGTGCCATTAAACCCCTACAACTCATCCAGAACGCCGCAGCCCGTCTGGTGTTCAACCTTCCCAAGTTCTCTCACGTCATCCCGCTCCTCCGCTCTCTCCACTGGCTTCCAGTTGAAGCTCGCATCCGCTACAAGACCATGGTGCTTGCCTACGGAGCCGTGAGGGGAACGGCACCTCCGTACCTTCAGGCTCTGATCAGTCCCTACACCCAAACGAGGGCACTGCGTTCATCCACCTCTGGCCTGCTCGCCTCCCTACCTCTGAGGAAGCACAGTTCCCGCTCAGCCCAGTCAAAACGGTTCGCTGCTCTGGCACCCCTATGGTGGAACAAGCTCCCTCACGACGCCAGGACAGCGGAGTCAATCACCACCTTCCGGAGACACCTGAAACCCCACCTCTTTAAGGAATACCTGGGATAGGATAAAGTAATCCTTCTAACCCCCCCCTAAAAGATTTAGATGCACTATTGCAAAGTGGTTGTTCCACTGGATATCATAAGGTGAATGCACCAATTTGTAAGTCGCTCTGGATAAGAGCGTCTGCTAAATGACTTAAATGTAAATGTAATGTAATACAGAAGACAGCCCTATTTGGTAAAAGACAAAGTCCATATTATGGCAAAAACAGCTCAAATAAGCAAAGAGAAACAAGAGTCCATCATTACCTTACGACACTAAGGTCAGTCAATCCGGGAAATTTCAGGAACGTTGAAAGTTTCTTCAAGTGCAGTCGGAAAAATCATTAGGCGCAATGATGAAACTCGCTCTGATGAGGACCACCACAGGAAAGGAAGACCCAGAGTTACCTCTGCTGCAGAGGATAAGTTCATTAGAGTTACCAACCGCCCAAATAAATGCTTCACAGAGTTCAAGTAACAGACACATCTCCACATCAACTGTTCAGAGGAGACTGCGTGAAGCAGGCAATCATGGTCGAATTGCAGCAAAGACACCACTACTAAAGGAAACCAATAATAAGAAGAGACTTGCTTGGGCCATGAAAAACGAGCAATGGACATTAGACCGGTGGAAATCTGTCCTTTGAGATTTCGGGTTCCAACCGCCAAGCATGTGTGGTTCCCACAGTGATGCATTGAGGAGATGGTGTGGGATGCTTTGCTGGTGACACGGTCTGTGATTTATTTAGAATTCAAGGCACACTTAACCAGCATGGCTACCACAGCATTCTGCAGTGATACGCCATCCCATCTGGTTTGGGCTTAGTGGGACTATAGTTTGTTTTTCAACAGGACAATGACCCAACACACCTCCAGGCTGTGTAAGGGTTATTTGACCAAGAAGGAGAGTGATGGAGTGCTGATCAGATGGCCTGGCCTCCACAATCCCCCGACCTCAACCAAATTGAGACGGTTTGGGATGAGTTGGACTGCAGATCAAAGGAAAAGCAGCCAACAAGTGCTCAGCATATGTGGGAACTCCTTCAAGACTCTTGGAAAAGCATTCCAAGTGAAGCTGGTTGAGAGAATGCCAAGAGTGTGCAAAGCTGTCATCAAGGCAAAGGGTGGCTACATTGAAGAATCTCAAATATATTTTGATTTGTTTAACGCATTTTTGGGTTATTACATGATACCATATGTGTTATTTCATAGTGTTGATGTCTTCACTATTATTCTACAATGTAGAAAATAGTAAAAATAAAGAAAAACCCTTGAATGAGTAGGTGCGTTTAAACGTTTTACTGTTACTGTATGTATGTATGCATGTATGCATGTATGCATGCATGCATGCATGCATGCATGCATGCATGCATGCATGTATGTATGTATGTATGTATGTATGTATGTATGTATGTATGTATGTATGCATGCATGCATGCATGCATGCATGCGCGCACACACACACACACTTTTGGTCATATTGCTTGTCGAACATCTCATTACAAAATCCTGGGCATTAATATGGAGTTGGTCCCCCCTTTGCTGCTATAACAGCCTCTACTCTTCTGGGAATGCTTTCCACTAGATATTGGAACATTGCTGCGCGGACTTGCTTCCATTCAGCCACAAGAACATTAGTGAGGTGGAACACTGATGTTGGGCGATTAGGCTTGGCTCGCATTCGGTGTTCCAATTCATCCCAAAGGTGTTCAATGGAGTTGAGGTCAGGGCCAGTCAAGTTCTTCCACACCAATCTCAACAAACCATTTCACAATGTGTTGGTATTCCTGATTGTGCTCTCATCAGGCATTATATGACTCATGATCATATATGGAATCAGGAATACCAACACTTTGGATTTTCTTAAATAAAGTCAAATTAATTATGGATCTCCACAGATCGGTGTTCCACCCACGGGACGGTTGAGCTAATGTGCGCTAATGCGATTAGCATGAGGTTTTCAGTAACAAGAACATTTCCCTGGACATAGACATATCTGATATTGTCAGAAAGCTTAAATTCTTGTTAATCTAACTGCACTGTCCAATTTACAGTAGCTGTTACAGTGAAAGAATACCATGCTATTGTTTGAGGAGAATGCACAGTTATGAACTTGAAAAGTTATTAATAAACCAATTAGGCACATTTGGGCAGTCTTGATACAACATTTTGAACAGAAATGCAATGGTTCATTGGATCAGTCTGTTTACACTGTTATCGGCAACAACAAGAAACTTTTTTTCCTGTTTCCTGTTCCTGTTTCCTGTTTCCTGCTTCCGGTCACAACTTGCAGACTTGTTTACGCTGTTGTGCGTTTTTACTTTGCTACCTGACGGTTTTTACTTTTTCATTACCGTATATTTTTACTTTTTCCCTCACTCAACTTTTTTTTTTCATTCAACTTTCCTACCCCGGAGGTTTTATCTGGACATGGTTCGTCAGGACTTCAAACAGCCGAAGCTAAGTAACATTAACATGATGCCTTCTAATTGCAGTCGTTGTACTCATAATATACAGGAGAACGATCTCCTTACGGCAAGGATAGCTGTGCTGCAAGCCCAGCTTCAGACGCAATCGTTAGGCAAGGGTCATTTCAGTGTAGGAAAGGATGAAACAGCGTCTGTGCCACCAGCAAGTACAGATAGTAACGTTAGTATAAACCCCCTCGCACGGTCCCCGCAGCCGGACATCTTTCTCATGGCTTCTGGAGGGAAACGCTGTAGGAATGCTCAACCGGTGTCGCTTATTCAGCCGACAGAAACTTTCAACCGGTTCTCCCCGTTAAGCGAGTCGGAGTCGGAGGCCGAGACTTCTCTGGTCTCTGCTCCTCCCGCTGTGGGGTCTGAGACGCCGACGGCTCCCACCATTAGCTCTGACAAATTGAAAACCCTAGTCATTGGCGACTCCATTACCCGCAGTATTAGACTTAAAACTAATCATCCAGCGATCATACACTGTTTACCAGGGGGCAGGGCTACCGACGTTAAGGCTAATCTAAAGACGGTGCTGGCTAAAGCTAAAACTGGCGAGTGTAGAGAGTATAGAGATATTGTTATCCACGTCGGCACCAACGATGTTAGGATGAAACAGTCAGAGGTCACCAAGCGCAATATAGCTTCAGCGTGTAAATCAGCTAGAAAGATGTGTCGGCATCGAGTAATTGTCTCTGGCCCCCTCCCAGTTAGGGGGAGTGATGAGCTCTACAGCAGAGTCTCACAACTCAATCGCTGGATGAAAACTGTTTTCTGCCCCTCCCAAAAGATAGAATTTGTAGATAACTGGCCCTCTTTCTGGGATTCACCCACAAACAGGACCAAGCCTGGCCTGCTGAGGAGTGACGGACTCCATCCTAGCTGGAGGGGTGCTCTCATCTTATCTACGAACATAGACAGGGCTCTAACTCCTCTAGCTCCACAATGAAATAGGGTGCAGGCCAGGCAACAGGCTGTTAGCCAGCCTGCCAGCTTAGTGGAGTCTGCCACTAGCACAGTTAGCGTAGTCAGCTCAGCTTTCCCCATTGAGACCGTGTCTGTGCCTCGATCTTGGTTGGGCAAAATTAAAAATGGCGGTGTTCGCTTCAGTAATCTTACTAGTATAAAGACCTCCTCCATTCCTGCCATTATTGAAAGAGATTGTGATACTTCACATCTCAAAATTGGGTTACTTAATGTTAGATCCCTCACTTCCAAGGCAGTTATAGTCAATGAACTAATCACTGATCATAATCTTGATGTGATTGGCCTGACTGAAACATGGCTTAAGCCTGATGAATTTACTGTGTTAAATGAGGCCTCACCCCCTGGTTACACTAGTGACCAAACCCCCCGTGCATCCGGCAAAGGCGGAGGTGTTGCTAACATTTACGATAGCAAATTTCAATTTACAAAAAAAAAAACAATGACGTTTTCGTCTTTTGAGCTTCTAGTCATGAAATCTATGCAGCCTACTCAATCACTTTTTATAGCTACTGTTTACAGGCCTCCTGGGCCATATGCAGTGTTCCTTACTGAGTTCCCTGAATTCCTATCGGATCTTGTAGTCATAGCAGATAATATTCTAATTTTTGGTGACTTTAACATTCACATGGAAAAGTCCACAGACCCACTCCAAAAGGCTTTCGGAGCCATCATCGACTCAGTGGGTTTTGTCCAACATGTTTCTGGACCTACTCACTGCCACAGTCATACTCTGGACCTAGTTTTGTCCCATGGAATAAATGCTGTGGATCTTAATGTTTTTCCTCATAATCCTGGATTATCGGACCACCATTTTATTGCGTTTACAATTGCAACAAATAATCTGCTCAGACCCCAACCAAGGAAGATTAAAAGTCGTGCTATAAATTCTCAGACAACCCAAAGATTCCTTGATGCCCTTCCAGACTCCCTCTGCCTACCCAAGGACGTCAGAGGACAAGAATCAGTTAACCACCTAACCGAGGAACTCAATTCAACCTTGCGCAATACCCTAGATGCAGTTGCACCCCTAAAAATTAAAAACATCTGTCATAAGAAACTAGCTCCCTGGTATACAGAAAATACACGAGCTCTGAAGCAAGCTTCCAGAAAATTGGAACGGAAATGGCGCCACACTAAACTGGAAGTCTTCCGACTAGCTTGGAAAGACAGTACCGTGCAGTATCGAAGAGCCCTCACTGCTGCACGATCATCCTATTTTTCCAACTTAATTGAGGAAAATAAGAACAATCCGAAATTTCTTTTTGACACTGTCGCAAAGCTAACTAAAAAGCAGCATTCGCAAATGGAGGATGGCTTTCACTTCAGCAGTAATAAATTTATGAACTTTTTTGAGGAAAAGATCATGATCATTAGAAAGCAAATTACGGACTCCTCTTTAAATCTGGGTATTCCTCCAGGGCTTCATTGTCCAGAGTCTGCACAACTCTGCCAGGACCTTGGCTCAAGGGAGATACTAAAGTGTTTTAGTACTATATCTCTTGACACAATGATGAAAATAATCATGGCCTCCAAACCCTCAAGCTGCATACTGGACCCTATTCCAACTAAACTACTGAAAGAGCTGCTTCCTGTGCTTGGCCCTCCTATGTTGAACATAATAAACGGCTCTCTATCCACCGGATGTGTACCAAGCTCACTAAAAGTGGCAGTAATAAAGCCTCTCTTGAAAAAGCCGAATCTTGACCCAGAAATTATAAAAAACTATCGGCCTATATCGAATCTTCCATTCCTCTCAAAAATTTTAGAAAAAGTTGTTGCGCAGCAACTCACTGCCTTCCTGAAGACAAACAATGTATACGAAACGCTTCAGTCTGGTTTTAGACCCCATCATAGCACTGAGACTGCACTTGTGAAGGTGGTAAATGACCTTTTAATGACGTCAGACCGAGGCTCTGCATCTGTCCTCATGCTCCTAGATCTTAGTGCCGCTTTTGATACCATCGATCACCACATTCTTTTGGAGAGATTGGAAACCCAAATTGGTCTACATGGACAAGTTCTGGCCTGGTTTAGATCTTATCTGTCGGAAAGATATCAGTTTGTCTCTGTGAATGGTTCGTCCTCTGACAAATCAATTGTAAATTTCGGTGTTCCTCAAGGTTCCGTTCTAGGACCACTATTGTTTTCACTATATATTTTACCTCTTGGGGATGTCATTCGAAAACATAATGTTAAATTTCACTGCTATGCGGACGACACACAGCTGTACATTTCAATGAAACATGGTGAAGCCCCAAAATTGCTCTCGCTAGAAGCCTGTGTTTCAGACATAAGGAAGTGGATGGCTGCAAATTTTCTACTTTTATACTCGGACAAAACAGAGATGCTTGTCCTAGGTCCCAAGAAACAAAGAGATCTTCTGTTGAATCTGACAATTAATCTGGATGGTTGTACAGTCGTCTCAAATAAAACTGTGAAGGACCTCGGCGTTACTCTGGACCCTGATCTCTCTTTTGAAGAACATATCAAGACTGCTTCAAGGACAGCTTTTTTCCATCTACGTAACATTGCAAAAATCAGAAACTTTCTGTCCAAAAATGACGCAGAAAAATTAATCCATGCTTTTGTTACTTCTAGGCTCGACTACTGCAATGCTCTACTTTCCGGCTACCCGGATAAAGCACTAAACAAACTTCAGTTAGTGCTAAATACGGCTGCTAGAATCCTGACTAGAACCAAAAAATTTGATCATATTACTCCAGTGCTAGCTTCCCTACACTGGCTTCCTGTTAAGGCAAGGGCTGATTTCAAGGTTTTACTGCTAACCTACAAAGCATTACATGGGCTTGCTCCTACCTATCTTTCCGATTTGGTCCTGCCGTACATACCTACACGTACGCTACGGTCACAAGACGCAGGCCTCCTAATTGTCCCTAGAATTTCTAAGCAAACGGCTGGAGGTAGGGCTTTCTCCTATAGAGCTCCATTTTTATGGAATGGTCTGCCTACCCATGTGAGAGACGCAGACTCAGCCTCAACCTTTAAGTCTTTACTGAAGACTTATCTCTTCAGTAGGTCCTATGATTAAGTATAGTCTGGCCCAGGAGTGTGAAGGTGAACGGAAAGGCTGGAGCAACGAACCGCCCTTGCTGTCTCTGCCTTGTCGGTTCCCCTCTTCCCACTGGGATTCTCTGCCTCTAACCCTTTTACAGGGGCTGAGTCACTGACTTACTGGTGTTCTTCCATGCCGTCCATGGGAGGGGTGCGTCACTTGAGTAGGTTGAGCCACTGACGTGGTCTTCCTGTCTGGGTTGGCGCCCCCCCCTTGGGTTGTGCCGTGGCGGACATCTTTGTGGGCTATACTCGGCCTTGTCTTCGGACGGTAAGTTGGTGGTTGTAGATATCCCTCTAATTTGTGTGGGGGGCTGTGCTTTGGCAAAGTGGGTGGGGTTATATCCTGCCTGTTTGGCCCTGTCCGGGGGTATCATCGGATGGGGCCACAGTGTCTTCTGATCCCTCCTGTCTCAGCCTCCAGTATTTATGCTGCAGTAGTTTATGTGTCGGGGGGCTAGGGTCAGTCTGTTACATCTGGAGTATTCTCTTGTCTTATCCGGTGTCCTGTGTGAATGTAAATATGCTCTCTCTAATTCTCTCTTTCTTTCTTTCTTTCTTTCTCTCGGAGGACCTGAGCCCTAGGACTACCTGGCATGATGACTCCTTGCTGTCCCCAGTCCACCTGGCCATGCTGCTGCTCCAGTTTCAACTGTTCTGCCTGCGGCTACGGAACCCTGACCTGTTCACCGGACGTGCTTGTTGCACCCTCGACAATTACTATGATTATTATTATTTGACCATGCTGGTCATTTACGAACATTTTAACATCTTGACTATGTTCTGTTATAATATCCACCCGGCACAGCCAGAAGAGGACTGGCCACCCCTCATAGCCTGGTTCCTCTCTAGGTTTCTTCCTAGGTTTTTGGCCTTTCTCAGGAGTTTTTCCTAGGGAGTTTTTCCCAGCCACCGTGCTTCTTTCACATGCATTGCTTGCTGTTTGGGGTTTTAGGCTGGGTTTCTGTACAGCACTTTGAGATTTCAGCTGATGTACGAAGGGCTATATAAATAAATTTGATTTGATTTGATTTGATCAGTCTAAAACTTTGCACATACACTGCTGCCATCTAGTGGCCAAAATATAAATTATGCCTGGGCTGGAATAATACATTATGGCCTCTCTTGCATTTCAAAGATGGTACAAAAAAATAGAAATTGAAAAAGGGGGCGGATCCTTAAGAGGTAACTTTTGGCATTTAATTTTTCCCGATGTACCGAAATCGAACCATGACTCAAAAACCGCAATACGTACCAAACCCTGGTTACACCCCTAAAGTATAGTAGAACAAAAGTACACGTACACGATGTGTCACAATTCTTACTAACACACAGAGTGCTGGTGGCTGTGCTGCTAATTTGGCAAGAAGCAGGGTCAAGGCAGATAGATGGCCTTCCTGTCCCAATTGTTCCCCTACTGCTGACAGGATTTACAATACTGTCACTGTAGCACCACATTTACTGTTGTAAACACCACCAGGCATAGCTGCTGCACTAAAAGTACAAAAACAAAACAGAGTTTACATTTAAGTCATTTAGCAGACGCTCTTATCCAGAGCGACTTACAAATTGGTGCATTCACCTTACCAGAGTGCTTGATATTTCCTATTTGGTATACAAACCAACATTTTATTTGGGTTATTTCATTTGTATCAATAAAACTGTGGGGGAGATAAATTAAACAACTCCAAAAGCCAAACCCAAATATGGACGCAGACATACCCTCCCACACCAAGCTTTCCCAGTCCTAAACTTCAAACCCATAATCCCCAACTACAACTCTCTATCCAGCCCAGTACGTTCTACTCACCATCTTGATGGGGCTACAGTCCAGGTCACCGTCAGAGACTGGATTGTTGTCGCTCTCCAGGACGTAGATGCCTTTCCGGGAGAGGGCCTGGATGACAGACAGGTGGGACTGCAGAGTTGAGGCCTGCTCGCCCTTCAGGATGAGGCCGCAGACACGGCAGTACAGCTCCCCTGACAGCAGCAGTCTGATGACGGGCGGCTTGATGTGCTCCTGCTCATACTGGTCCGTGTAGAAGGGGTCACATAGGTCTTCTGGGATGTGGTCTGGAGGAGGGAGGGATGAAGAGAGAGACATGCAGAGAGGGAGGTGAAGAGAGAAAAAAAGAGATACAGTCAAGTTAAATAGTTGTTAGATACAGTTGGAAGTTTACATACACCTTAGCCAAATATATTTAAACTCAGTTTTTCACAATTCCTGACATTTAATTCTGTTAAATGGCTCAGACACGAGACGTATGTGGCAGGGTCTACAGTCAATCACGGGTTGCAAAAAGAAAACCAGCCCTTTGGCAGACACCGACGTCTTGCTCCCAGACAAATTAAACAACTTCTTTGCTCGATTTGAGGACAATACAGTGCCACTGACACAGCCCGCTATCAAAACCTGCGGGCTCTCCTTCACCGCGGCCAACGTGAGTAAAACATGTAAACGTGTTAACCCTCGCAAGGCTGCCGGCCCAGACGTCATCCCTAGCGTGCGTCCTCTGAGCATGTGCAGACCAGCTGGCTGGTGTTTACGGACATATTCAATCAAACCCTATCCCAGTCTGCTGTTCCCACATGCTTCAAGAGGGCCACCATAGCTCCTGTTCCCAAGAAAGCTAAGGTAACTGAGCTATCGACTATCGCCCCGTAGCACTCACTTCCGTAATCATGAAGTGCGTTGAGAGACTAGTTAAGGATCTTATCACCTCCACCCTACCTGACACCCTAGACCCACTCCAATTTGCTTACCGCCCCAATAGGTCCACAGATGACGCAATCGCAATCACACTGCACACTACCCTAACCCATCTGGACAAGAGGAATACCTACAGTTGAAGTCAGAGGTTTACATACACTTAGGTTGGAGTCATTAAAAATAGTTTTTCAACCAATCCACAAAAATCTTGTTAACAAACTATTGTTTTGGCAAGTCGGTTAGGACATCTACTTTGTGCATGACACAAGTAATTTTTCCAACAATTGTTTACAGACAGATTATTTCACTTATAATTCACTGTATCACAATTCCAGTGGATCAGAGGTTTACATACACTAAGTTGACTGTGCCTTTAAACAGCTTGGAAAATTCCAGAAAATGATGTCATGGCTATTGAAGCTTCTGATAGGCTAATTGACTTCATTTGAGTCAATTGGAGGTGTACCTGTGGATATATTTCAAGGCCTACCTTCAAACTCAGTGCATCTTTGCTTGACATCATGGGAAAATCAAAAGAAATCAGCCAAAACGAGTCCTATATCGACATAACCTGAAAGGTCGTTCAGCAAGGAAGAAGCCACTGCTCCAAAACCGCCATAAAAAAGCCAAACTATGGTTTGCAACTGCACATGGGGACAAAGATCGTACTTTTTAGAGAAATGTCCTCTGGTCTGATGAAACAAAAATAGAACTGTTTGGCCATAATGACCATCGTTATGTTTGGAGGAAAATGGGGGAGGCTTGCAAGCCAAAGAACACCATCCCAACCGTGAAGCACGGGGGTGGCAGTATCATGTTGTGGAGGTGCTTTGCTGCAGGAGGGACTGGTGCACTTCACAAAATAGATGGCATCATGAGGTAGGAAATTTATGTGCATATATTGAAGCAACATCTCAAGACATCAGTCAGGAAGTTAAAGCTTGGTCTCAAATGGATCTCCCAAATGGACAATGACCCCAAGCATACTTCCAAAGTTGTGGCAAAATGGCTTAAGGACAACGAAGTCAAGGTATTGAAGTGGCCACCACAAAGCCCTGACTTCAATCCTATAGAGAATTTGTGGGCAGAACTGAAAAAGTGTGTGCGAGCAAGGAGGCCTACAAACCTGACTCAGTTACACCAGCTCTGTCAGGAGGAATGAGCCAAAATTCACCCAACTTACTGTGGGAAGCTCGTGGAAGGCTACCCAAAACATTTGACCCAAGTTAAACAATTTAAATGCACTGCTACCAAATACTAATTGAGTGTATGTAAACTTCTGACCCACTGGGAATGTGATGAAAGAAATAAAAGCTGAAATAAATAATTCTCTCTACTATTATTCTGACATATCACATTCTTAAAATAAAGTGGTGATCCTAACTGACCTAAGACAGGGAATTTTTATGAGGATTAAATGTCAGGAATTGTGAAAAACTGAGTTGACATGTATTTGGCTAAGGTGTATGTAAACTTCAGACTTCAACTGTATGTATGAATGCAGACGACACTACAGTGGTAGGCTTGATCACCAACAACAACGAGACGGCCTACAGGGAGGAGGTGAGGGTCCTCGGAGTGTGATGTCAGGAAAATAACCTCACACTCAACGTCAACAAAACAAAGGAGATGATCATGGACTTCAGGAAACAGCAGAGGGAACACCCCCCATCCACATCAACGGGACAGTAGTGGAGAAGGTGGAAAGTTAAGTTCCTCGGCGTACACATCACGGACAAACTGAAATGGTCCACCCACACAGACAGCGTGGTGAAAAAGGTGCAACAGCGCCTCTTCAACCTCAGGAGGCTGAAGAAATGTGGCTTGTCACCGAAAACACTCACAAACCTTTACAGATGCACAATCGAGAGCATCCTGTCGGGCTGTATCACCGCCTGGTACGGCAACTGCTCCGCCCACAACCGTAAGGCTCTTCAGAGGGTAGTGAGGTCTGCACAACGCATCACCGGGGGCATTGGTACATAGGTATTCCTCTTGTCCAGATGGGAGAGGGCCGTGTGCAATGCGATGGCATCGTCTGTGGATCTATTGGGGTGGTATGCAAATTGAAGTGGGACTAGGGTATCAGGTAAGGTGGAGGTGATATGATCCTTGACTAGACTTTCAAAGCACTTCTTGATGACAGAAGTGAGTGCTATAGGGCAATAGTCATTTAGTTCAGTTAACTTTGCTTTCTTGGGTACAGGAACAAGACGGCGGTGCCCGCGAGGTGGCTGGTTTTCTCTTTGTAATCTGTGATTGTAGACCCTACCACATACGTCTCGTGTCTGAGCCGTTGAATTGCCACTCCACTTTGTACTGCCGGTTTGCCCATTTGATTGCCTTACGGAGAGAATAACTACACTGTTTGTATTCGACCATATTCCCAGTCACCTTGCCATCATTAAATACGGTGGTTTGCGCTTTCAGTTTTGCCTGAATGCTGCCATCTATCCAAGGCTATTGGTTCGGGTAGGTTTTAATAGTCACAGTAGGAACAACATCCCCTATACACTTCCAGATGAACTCAGTCACCGTGTCCGTGTATACATCAATGTTATTCTCAGAGGCTACCCCGAACATATCCCAGTCCGCGTGATCAAAACGATCTTCAAGCATGGATTCCGATTGGTCAGACGAGCGTTGAACAGACCTTAGCACGGGTACTCCCTGTTTGAGTTTCTGTCTATAGGAAGGGAGGAGCAAAATGGAGTCATGATCTGAACTGCCCAAGGGAGGGAGGGGGAGGGCCTAGTAGCCATCCCGGAAGGGGGTGTAACAGTGGTCGAGTGTTTAAGCAGCGCGAGTACTACAGTCAATGTGTTGATAGAACGTCGGTAGTGTCTTCCTCAAATTTGCTTTGTTAAAATCCTCAGCTACAATAAATGTGGCCTCAGGACATGTTTTCCAGTTTGCAAAGTCCAGTGTAGTTTATTGAAGGTCATCGTGGTATTGGCTTGAAGAGGAATATACACGGCTGTGACTATAACCAAAGAGAATTCTCTTTGATTGTGAGGTATTCTAGGTCGGGTGAACAAAAGGACTTGAGTTATCACAATCACACCATGAGTGGTTAATCATGAAACATACACCACCACCTTTCTTAATCCTGGAGAATTCTTCATTCCTGTCTGTGCTATGTACTGAGAACCCAGCTGGCTGTATGGATGGGGACAGTATATCCGGAGACCTATGATTCCATGAAACAGAGTATGTTACAGTCCCTGATGTCTCTCTGGAAGGAGATCCTCGCCCTGAGCTCGTCTACTTTATTGTCCAGAGACTGAACATTAGTGAGTAACACACAGACCAGACCTGGGTTCAAATACTATTTTAAGTATTTCAATTACTTTCACATATATACACCTGTATTTAATGGTTTAATTTGAATTGTACACATTTCCAGATAAAAGCTGAATTGCAGCATGTAAGTAAATAAATACCAAAAATATGAGATGTAGTATTCAATATTACAGTTAAGCAGCTTCACAAAGTAAGGCATGAAGCCGTTTTATCATGTCATTCCGAATAGGGGGAAGGTTCAGTTTGTGACTGGATCGGGTAGATCTGCCACTGGCATGGCTTCTCGTTTGAGGCAGCCATTTATGGTAATCATGGGATTTTGCAAGCTTCTGGGCAAAGGATCTGCGGAGGTGGGTGCGGTGGGACACCGAAGACTGCTAGCCCAGGTCATTGCATGCAGTCGTAGGAGATTAAGGTGGGGCCCATGATGATTTTGTTACTCTAGCACTGGATGGACAAAGCAAGTGTAGACTGTCAGGTTTTTGGTTGAAGTGGCGAAGATGGTTCATCATGAAGAGCCTTCGGTGGTAATGTCGGAGATGTTTGTGTCCCATTTTAGGTTGGCTTGGAATGTCACACCAAGCGCTTTGGTGCTGGACACCGCCTCAACTGTGTGGCCAGAGATGGATAATGGCGGAGGTGGGTCAGGATTTTCAAATCCCTTAACTAGTATTTAGGGAAAATTATTAGGAAATAGCTCTGTCAATTATTATTCATCACTACTACAGTTATAATGGATATAGTGCTATTTCTATTGTTGTTTTTTTATTATAATTTTCATTATTTTATTTCACTTAGTCCTGTATGTTGGAGCTCGGAGCCTAAGATATCCACTGTGCCCTGCAATCACACCTGCAACCCTGTACATGGTGACTACTGAACACTCACTCTGAAAAATACTTAAAATAGAAGTAGCCTAGCTGATAAGTCCACATTATATGAAAATGCTCAAATATACATAAAATAAGTATTTAAAATGCATGTCTTTTTTAACCCAGGTCTGACAGACACAGACAATTGCACACTCCAGAGGAGGCCTAGATTAACACTACAGTCAACTACAAATGTCTACCAGTGCTGTTGCCAGAAAATGTAATGTTAATTTCTCTACCATAAGCTGCCTTCAACGTCATTTTAGAGAATTTGGCAGTATGCCGAACCAGCCCAAGACCTCCACATTCTGTTTCTTCACCTGCGGGATTGTCTGAGACCAGCCACCCGGACAGCTAATGAAACTGTGGGTTTCCACAACCAAAGAATTTCTGCACAAACTGTCAGAAACCATCTCAGGGAAGCTCATCAGAGGGCTTGACTCCTTGCCAGAGTCTTGACCTGACTGCAGTTTGGAGTCATTGCTGACTTCAGAGGGCAATGCTCATCTTTGATGGCCACTGGCATGCCGGAGAAGTGTGCTCTTAATGAAACGGATGAATCCCAGTTTCAACTGTATTGGGTAGATGGCAGACAGCGTGTATGACATTGTGTGGGTGAGCGGTTTGCTGATGTCATCGTTGTGAACAGAATGCCCCAAGGTGGCAGTGGGGTTATGGTATGGGCAGGCATAAGCTACGGACAATGAACACAAAAGCATTTCATCTATGGCAATTTCAATGCACAGAGATTCCGTGACAAGTTCCTAAGGCCCATTGCCGTGCCATTCATCCACCGCCAGCACCTCCTGTTTCAGCATGATAATGCAGGCCCCATGTCGCAAGGATCTGTACACAATTCCTGTAAGCTGAAAATGTCACAGTTCTTCCATGGCCTGCATACTCACCAGACATGTCACCCATTGAGCATGTTTTGGATGCTCTGGATCGAGGTGTACGACAGTGTGTTCCAGTTTCCGCAAATATCCATCAACTTCGCACAGCCCTTGAAGAGTGGGACAACATGCCACAAGCCGCAATCAACATTCTGATCAACTCTATGCGAAGGAGATGTGCCGCAACGCATGAAGCACATGGTGGGCACACCAGGTACTGACTGGTTTCTGATCCACGCCCCTACCTTTTCTTTCAGTTATCTGCGACCAACAGATGCATGTCTGTATTCCCAGTCATCTGAAATCCATCAATTTGGGCCTAAATAATTTATTTCAATTGACTGATTTCCTTATATGAACTATAACTGTAAAATCTTTAAAATTGTATAATTTATATTTTTGTTCAGTGTAATTTTATTAAAAAAAACTGAGGGATGTGGCTGGAGAAATGTAAACACTCAAATTCATAGACAGACTGAAGGGTGATGGGGTTAGATAGTTGAACTAAGCTAATGAGGCATTAATAGGGTTCTCCCCAGGACTTTTTAACAAGGTGGTGTTGATGAGTGAGGGGGGAGGATTTTGCGTTTTAACACCTATAACTGCCACTTCCTGCCAGGTTTAGTACCACAATACTCGATACCATCACGATACTCAATACCAAAATAATACCATGGCAAAAAAAAAGCCATATTAGCCAAAGCCATGATCTGTCATGATCCAGACAGATAAACTCAGCTACTGCTCTGTTCAATCATCTGGCATATTTTGAGTTCAATATGATTACACTATAATTTTTGTACATACATTTTTCAGAAATAGCCATGAGTGAATCAATTACACAATCATTAGAATTGGGTGGTATGAATTGTCATATCATACCGGCCTTGTGCCATACCGGAATATTTAGTAATACCGACACTGAACACAAGGGGTGCTATTGTAATCAAAAGGTTAGCAATCTTAACAAGTGTGTATAAAATCCCATAGAGAATGCTAACTAAATGCTAACAAGCTCATTGCAAACATTTTATATAGTCTCTGGCCTAAAGTATTTGCAGGACAGACATCTGAGCTCATGAAGCTATACAAGTAACTCAAAAATGCTACACAGTTTGCTGCACGCACAAAACAAATATTAGACAGCAACGCTTCTGATCCACGAAGGGGAATGGTCTGCTGTTACCAAGCAAAACTTTATTTTGGATGAAGCTAACTAGTTACTAAATTCTCAAACCAAATACACAACTGCAGAGCATTTAGCACATTTTAGACAGTTAACTTAATAGTTATAAGATATCTAGCTGACAAACATTTAGTTGTGAATTCCATACCGTAACTAGATCACTTCTCTGCACAACAGTAAGTGACTGGGAACTACCGTTAAGCTTCATAATGAAAAATTATGTGACAGGTGAAATGAAGAATGCAATATTTATCTCCTAACATATTGCACAAGTTGACTGCAGGTATTTACTTAAAAAGTCGCTACAAATATTCATAAAAATAAAAATACTCAAAAGAAATACACTACATGACCAAAAGTATGTGGACAGCTGCTCGTCAAACATCTCATTCCAAAATCATGGGCATTAATATGGACTTGGTCCCTCCTTTGCTGCTATAACAACCTGGTGCAGGGACTTGCTTCCATATAGCCACAAGAGCATTAGTGAGGTCAGGCATTGATGTTGGCCGATTACGCCTGGCTCATAGTCGGCGTTCCAATTCATCCCAAAGGGGATGGGGTTGGGGTCAGAGCTCTGTGCAGGCCCGTCAAGTTCTACCACACAGATCTCGACAAACCATTTCTGTATGGACCTCATTTTGTACACAGGGGCATTGTCATGCTGAAACAGGAAAAAGACTTCCTCAAACTGTTGCCACAAATTTGGAAGCACAGAATTGTCTAGAATGTCATTTTATGCTTAAAGCGTTTTTAAAATGTGTTATTAAAATAGATCACAACATTTTCTTTGCAACTTTGGATAGAAAACTAATAGATTTGGCTCATGATGAAAATAAATTGTGTCATAAACACAAACTGTATAGTGTTTTGCAATTGTAATGGTATTGGGTTGGGTTTAAATGGTAAATGTCACTAATCACAATGCATATAGAGCTGTTTTGAAAAACATAAGACTGCCAGGCAATTCATTATTTTATTAGTGTTGTCACAACATTTTAGTCCCTAGCCCATTTCTCCATCAAAGTTTAGGGATTGTAGGAAAAGTCTCATATGAGAATTGCATAGGGACTGCCTTCTCAGAGAGTGGCCACTTGTTGGACTATTCAAGGAGAGTGGTGTTAGGTTGCTATTAGGAAAAACTGAACTACTTTCATGAAGGACTGGCTTAAATTGTGAGGATGACCACAATTTCTTTTCATGATGAGACAAATCTATTGGTTTTCTATCCAAAATTGCAAAGGACATGTGGTCTATTTAATAAACCAGCAAAATGGATAAAAGAGTGTGCTGGTATAGCAGGAACAGCGGCATCTTGTGGTCAAAACCTGGTAAGTTCTCATTATATGGTAAATAATGCAAGTGACTTCGATGACTAATTTCTCTGAACAGTAGGGGGTAGAAAAGCAATACTCCAAGCCACAGCTTCATAGTACTTGTCAAACATAGAGAAATTATACTGTACACTGGTTGTTGAGGTGGGATTGGCATGGGGTGTGGAGGGTTTGTGGGTGGCTTTTGACAATTTAGGGGGGGATTCCTCATGTCTTACTCATTGGTAGGAATAAGTTTGGTCCAAATTGGAAGTTGGGTACTATACATATTTAATGTTCTCCGAATCCTATTGATTAAAAAGGCCATTTTGGACGCAATCAATTAGCTTATTTCTCAGATAAAATTATAGTTCAATGAAATAATGTTTTAGGAACGCTAATCGTATTTGTTACTAAGTACAGAAACAACTTCAGAACAATCTGATATGGTGGGTGTCGAAAACCTTTCGTGGGCTTTTTGAGGTGGAATGACCCAAAGGACAAGCTCACTTCACTGTGACAATAGACCACACCTCTCTTCAATGACAAAGGGAAAAAGCCAGAAACTGCACCAGGATCATACCTCAGTTTGAATCTTTCGTTCTTTTGGCTATAAGACAAATAACACATAGGTTTGTGGCTTTACCCCATGCACAGGGGGGTTTCTCCACAGTAGTGTTGTCACGATACTCGTATCATGGCAAGGAAACAAAACTTTACGTGGACTGAATTCCCTTATGCTGTCTCACATTTTGTTTACATTTTTTACAAACTTAGCAAAGGTTTTAAATAAAGCAGGTTCTTAAGTAAGAATAGAGTAACTCCACGTCTTGTTTTACTTTATCCCATAAAAAAATCAAAAATAGGCCTAGTTATGTATCATAATACTCTAGTCTCATGACATTACTACTATGAGGACTGCATCACAAACACTTGGCCAGGTCACACACAAACACCAGGTGAGTCTCTGTGACAATGTGCTTGGCCGGTCAGCCGTCATCCTCGTGTCCTTTCTCAGAAGCCAGAACCGACCAAGCACAGAGTATTGATCTTCCAATGGAGAAACAAATTAATTGCTGAAATTACCTAACATGCATGAAAAACTGTGTATTTATTGTTAAATAACCAACGATCGGCGTCTCGGCATTGAATTGCCAAATAAATGTGTTTAATGTAAAAAGTATAAAAAACAAAAACCTCCTTCGTAATAGTCAAAAGGTCTTCCATATAGTCTATAATCCAGTAGATGCTATTCTAGGAGTGTCTTAGTATTGGTCTTCAAGAAGTAAATCAGAATGAAAAGAAGTAAACAAAGATGGTAGCTAGCTAGGCTAGCAGTTAGTAATCTCTGAAGTAAAGTAAGCCTAGGAGAATAATGTTCATAGTCGAGTAGCTGAGTGACGCTGGCCAAAATGAAGTGCATTGTACCCGGGTGTAATAATGTTCCGGTCAGGTACAAATACACCACAAATTTCTACTCTTTTCCTGACAGCGATGCAGCTTTTTGTCATGCATGGGTGCAGGTAATCAGACATTCTGCTTATGGTGTCGACACAACAACTGAAGTCATTCACCATCTGCGGTTGACAGAGTCCAGAGATCACTTTGTGGCCACTGACTACAATGGGGACCGGTTGAAACCGGGTTCTGTACCCACTGTCTTTCAACCACGGACGGGAAAGCTCAACCATTCAAGGTACGATGCTAACACTTGTAGCTAGTCACCACAAAGTAATTTATATAGATGAACAAAGTGTTTTGATAATTTTCAAGTGTAAAAGTTCCATGTAGAACCATACTTCACAGAATACTGTAGAAGCAGTGTTCTGCTAATATACAGTGTAGAGGTCGACCGATTATGATTTTTCAACGCCGATACCGATTATTGGAGGCCCCCAAAAAAAAGCCGATACCGATTAATCGGCCAATTTTTTTATTTTATTTTATTTGTAATAATGACAATTACAACAATACTGAATGAATACTTATTTTAACTTAAAATAATACATCAATAAAATCAATTTAGCCTCAAATAAATAATTAAACATGTTCAAATTGGTTTAAATAATGCAAAAACAAAGTGTTGGAGAAGAAAGTAAAAGTGCAATATGTGCCATGTAAGAAAGCTAACATTTTAAGTGCCTTGCTCAGAACATGGGAACATATGAAAGCTGGTGGTTCCTTTTAACATGAGTCTTCAATATTCCCAGGTAAAAAGTTTTAGGTTGTTGTTATTATAGGAATTATAGGACTATTTCTCTCTATACGATTTGTATTTCATATACCTTTGACTATTGGATGTTCTTATAGGCACTTTAGTATTGCCAGTGTAACAGTATAGCTTTCGTCCCTCTCCTCGCTCCTACCTGGGCTCGAACCAGGAACACATTGACAACAGCCACCCTCGAAGCAGCGTTACCCATGCAGAGCAAGGGGATCTACTCCAAGTCTCAGAGCAAGTGACGTTTGAAACGCTATTAGCGCGCACCCCGCTAACTAGCTAGCCATTTTACATCGGTTACACCAGCCTAATCTTGGGAGTTGATAGGCTTGAAGTCATAAACAGCTCAATGCTTGAAGCATTGCGAAGAGCTGCTGGCAAAACGCACGAAAGTGCTGTTTGAATGAATGCTTACAAGCCTGCTGGTGCCTACCACCGCTCAGTCAGACTGCTCTATCAAATCATAGACTTAATTATAATATAATAAACACACAGAAATACGAGCCTTATGTCATTAATATGGTCGAATCCGGAAAGTATCATCTCGAAAACAAAACTTTTTTTTCTTTCAGTGAAATACGGAACCGGTCAATAGTTTATCTAACGGGTGGCATCTCTAAATATTCCTGTTACATTGCACAACCTTCAATGGTATGTCGTAATTACGTAAAATTCTGGCAAATTAGTTCGCAACGAGCCAGGCGGCCCAAACTGTTGCATATACCCTGATCTGCGTGCAATGAACGCAAGAGCAGTGACACAATTTCATGTTAGCAGGCAATATTAACTATATATAAAGGTTTAAAAATATATACTTGTGTATTGATTTTAAAGAAAGGCATTGATGTTTATGGTTAGGTACATTGGTGCAACGACAGTGCTTTTTTCGCAAATGCGCTTGTTAAATCATCACCCGTTTGTCGAAGTAGGCTGTGATTCGATGAGAAATGAACAGGCACCGCATCAATTATATGCAACACAGGACACGCTAGATAAACTAGTAATATCATCAACCATGTGTAGTTAACTAGTGATTATGTTAAGATTGATTGTTTTTATAAGATAAGTTTAATGCTAGCTAGCAACTTACCTTGGCTTCTTGCTGCCCTTGCGTAACAGGTAGTCAGCCTGCCATGCAGGCTCCTCGTGGAGTGCAATGTAAGGCAGGTGGTTAGAGCGTTGGACTAGTAACCAGAAGGTTGCAAAAACGAATCCCCCCTGAACAAGGCAGTTAACCCCCGTTCCTAGGCCGTCACTGAAAATAAGAATGTGTTCTTAATCTGACTTGCCTAATTAAATTAAGGTGCAAAAAAATAATAATATAATCGGCAAATCGGTGTCCAAAAATACTGATTACCGATTGTTATGAAAACTTGAAATCTGCCCTAATTAATCGGCCATTCCGATTAATCGGTAGACCTCTAATACAGTGCATTCGGAAAGTATTCAGACCCCTTGACTTATTCCATATTTTGTTATGTAACAGCCTTATTCTAAAATCGAATAAATTGTTTTGTCCCTCATCTACAAACAATACCCCATAATGACAAAGCAAAAATAGGTTTTAAACTGAAATATCACATTTATATATGTCTTCAGACCCTTTACTCAGTACTTTGTTGAAGCACCTTTGGCAGTGATTACAGCCTTGAGTCTTCTTTGGTATGACGCTACACGCTTGGCACACCTGTATATGGGGAGTTCCTCCCATTCTTCTCTGCTGATCCTCTCAAGCTCTGTCAGGTTGGATGGGGTGCGTCACTGCACAGCTATTTTCAGGGTTCTCCAGAGATGTTCGATCAGGTTCAAGTCCGGGCTCTGGCTGGGCCGCTCAAGGACATTCAGAGACTTGTCCCGAAGCCATTCCTGCATTGTCATGGCTGTGTGCTTAGCGTCGTTGTCCTGTTGGAAGGTGAACCTTCACCCCAGTCTTAGGTCCTGAGCGCTCCGGAGCAGGTTTTCATCAAGGATCTCTGTACTTTTCTCCGTTCATCTTTCCCTCGATCCTGACTAGCTTCCCAGTCCCTGCCGCTGAAAAACATCCTGTCTCGGAGTTCTATAGACAATTCCTTCCAGCTCATGGCTTGGTTTTTGCTCTGACATGCACTGGCAACTGTGGGACCTTATATAGACAGGTGTGTGCCTTTCCAAATCATGTCCAATCAATTGAATTTATCACAGGTGGATTCCAATCAAGTTGTAGAAACATCAAGGATGATCAATGGAAACAGGATGCACCAGAGCTCAATTTCGATTCTCAAAAAGGGTCTGAATACTTACGTAAATAAGGTATCTGTTTTTTGTTTTTGATACAATTTCTAAAATGTGTTTTCGCTTTGCCATGATGGGGTATTGTGTGTAGATTGATGAGGGAAACATTTTTAGAATCAGGCTGAAACGTAACAAAATGTGGAAAAAGGGTGGTAAGGGTAGGTAACAACACAGCCGCCACGCTGATACCCAACACGGGGGGCCACTCAGGGGTGCGTGCTCAGTACCCTCCTGTACTCCCTGTTCACTCATGACTGCACAGCCAGGCACAACTCCAACGCCATCATTAAGTTTGCAGGTGACACAACAGTGGTAGGCCTGATCAACAACGAGATTGCCTATAGGAAGGAGGTCAGTGACCTGACCGTGTGGTGCAAGGCCAACAACCTCTCCCTCAACGTGATCAAGATAAAGGAGATGATTGTGGACTACAGGACAAGAAGGATCGAGCACGCCACCATTCTCATTGACGGGGCTGTAGTGGAACAGGTTGAGAGCTTCAAGTTCCTTGGCGTCCACATCACCAACAAACTAACATGGTCCAAGCACACCAAGACAGTCGTGAAGAGGGCACGACAAAACCTATTCCCCCTCAGGAGACTGAAAAGATTTGGCATGGGTCGTCAGATCTGATCGAGAATCAAATCCAATGTATTTATATAGCCCTTCTTACATCAGCTGATATCTCAAAGTGCTGTACAGAAACCCAGCCTAAAACCCAAAACAGCATCCTAATGGGTTGCATCACTGCCTGGTATGGCAACTGCTTGGCCTCTGACCGCAAGGCACTACTGAGAGTAGTACATACAGCCCAGTACATCATCGGGGCCAAGCTTCCTGCCATCCAGGACCTCTATACCAGGCGGTGTCATAGGAAGGCCCTAAAAATTGGCAAAGTCTCCAGTCACCCTAGTCATACAGTCATGGCTAAAAGTTTTGAGAATGACACAAATATTAATTTTCACAAAGTTTGCTGCTTCAATGTCTTTAGATATTTTTGTCAGATGTTACTATGGAATACTGAAGTATAATTACAAGCATATCATAAGTCTCAAAGGCTTTTATTGACAATAACATGAAATTGATGCAAAGAGTCAATATTTGCAGTGTTGACCCTTCTTTTTCAAGACCTCTGCAATCCGCCCTGGCATGCTGTCAATTAACTTCTGGGCCACATCCTGACTGATGGCAACCCATTCTTGCATAATCAATGCTTGGAGTTTGTCAAAAATGTGTGGGTTTTTGTTTGTCCACCCGCCTCTTGAGGATTGACCACAAGTTCTCAATGGGATTAAGGTATGGGGAGTTTCCTGGCCATGGACCCAAAATATCAATGTTTTGTTCCCCGAGCCACTTAGTTATCACTTTTGCCTTATGGCAAGGGGCTCCATCATGCTGGAAAAGGCATTGTTCATCACCAAACTGTTCCTGGATGGTTGGGAGTAGTTGCTTTCTGAGGATGTGTTGGTACCATTCTTTATTCATGGCTGTGTTCTTAGGCAAAATTGTGAGTGAGCCCACTCCCTTGGCTGAGAAGCAACCCCACACATGAACAGTCTCAGGATGCTTTACTGTTGGCATGACACAGGACTGATGGTAGCGCTCTTAACGGATGCCCCAAACAATCAGAAAGGGGCTTCATCAGAGAAAATGACCTTACCCCAGTCCTCAGCAGTCCAATCCCTGTACCCTTTGCAGAATATCAGTCTGTCCCTGATGTTTTTCCTGGAGAGAAATGGCTTCTTTGCTGCCTTTCTTGACACCAGGCCATCCTCCAAAAGTCGTTGCCTCTGTGCGTGCAGATGCACTCACACCTGCCTGCTGCCATTCCTGAGCAAGCTCTGTACTGGTGGTGCCCCGATCCCGCAGCTGAAACAACTTTAGGAGACGGTACTGGTGCTTGCTGGACTTTCTTGGGCGCCCTGAAGCCTTCTTCACAACAATTGAACCGCTCTCCTTGAAGTTCTTGATGATCCGATAAATGGTTGATTTAGGTGCAATCTTACTGGCAGCAATATCCTTGCCTGTGAAGCCCTTTTTGTGCAAAGCAATGACGACGGCACGTGTTTCCTTGCAGGTAACCATGGTTGACAGAGGAAGAACAATGATTCCAAGCACCACCCTCCTTTTGAAGCTTCCAGTCTGTTATTCAAACTCAATCAGCATGACAGAGTTATCTCCAGCCTTGTCCTCATCAACACTCACACCTGTGTTAACAAGAGAATCACTGACATGTCAGCTTGTCCTTTTGTGGCAGGGCTGAAATTCAGTGGAAATGTTTTTGGGGGATTCAGTTCATTTGCATAGCAAAGAGGGACTTTGCAATTAATTGCAATTCATCTGATCACTCTTCATAACATTCTGGAGTACATGCAAATTTCCATCATACAAACTGAGGCAGCAGACTGTGAAAATGTATATTTGTGTCATTCTCAAAACCTTTGGCCACGACTGTAGACTGTTCTCTCTGCTACCGCACGGCAAGCGGTACCGGAGTACCAAGTCTAGGTCCAAGAGGCTTCTAAATAGCTTCTACCCCCAAGCCATAAGACTGAACATCTAATCAAATGGCTACCCAGACTATTTGCATTGCCCCCCCTTCTACGCTGCTGCTACTCTGTTACTATCTATGCATAGTCACTTTAATAACTCAACCTACATGTACATATTACCTCAATTACCTCGCAAAACTTTTTTTATACATTTTTTATTTTTAATCCCCCGTCCCCGCAGGAGGCCTTTTGCCTTTTGGTAGGCCGTCATTGCAAATACGAATTTGAATTAAAAAGGTTAAAAAAAATACATAAATAAAAAAAGCATGAACGTCTCATATGCTGTTTGATGGCATGAACGAATTAATGATTGATACAGTAGCCTATATATTGAAATATAGGCCTAAGTAAGTTACGGTATTAAGACTAAACAGGAGACGCTCTTAGGCCTACAGCTCGATGGTGGTTATACAAGGATACTAGAGGTCGACCAATTATGATTTTTCAACGCCGATACCGATTATTGGAGGACCAAAAAAAGCCGATACCGATTAATCGGACGATTTTTTTAAATGTATTTGTAATAATGACAATTACAACAATACTGAATGAACACTTATTTTAACTTAATATAATACATCAATAAAATGTATTTAGCCTCAAATAAATAATTAAACATGTTCAATTTGGTTTAAATAATGCAAAAACAAAGTGTTGGAGAAGAAAGTAAAAGTGCAATATGTGCCATGTAAGAAAGCTAACGTTTAAGTGCCTTGCTCAGAACATGAGAACATATGAAAGCTGGTGGTTCCTTTTAACATGAGTCTTCAATATTCCCAAGTAAGAAGTTTTAGGTTGTAGTTATTATAGGAATTATAGGACTATTTCTCTCTATACAATTTGTATTTCATATACCTTTGACTATTGGATGTTCTTATAGGCACTTTAGTATTGCCAGTGTAACAGTATAGCTTCCGTCCCTCTCCTTGCTGCTACCTGGGCTCGAACCAGGAACACATCGACAACAGCCACCCTCGAAGCAGCGTTACCAATGCAGAGCAAGGGGATCTACTCCAAGTCTCAGAGCGAGTGATATTTGAAACGCTATTAGCTCGCACCCCGCTAATTAGCAAGCCATTTCACATCGGTTACACCAGCCTAATCTTGGGAGTTGATAGGCTTGAAGTCATAAACAGCGCAATGCTTGAAGCATTGCGAAGAGCTGCTGGCAAAACGCACGAAAGTGCTGTTTGAATGCTTACGAGCCTGCTGGTGCCGATCAACGTTTATCGTGAGTAATTTAGTAAATTCACCGGAAGTTTGCGGTGGGTATGCTAGTTCTGAACGTCACATGCTAATGTAAAAAGCTGGTTTTTGATACAAATATGAACTTGATTGAACAAAACATGCATGTATTGTATAACATAATCTCCTAGAAGTGTCATCTGATGAAGATCATCAAAGGTTAGTGCTGCATTTAGCTGTGGTTTGGGTTTATGTGACATTATATGCTAGCTTGAAAAATGGGTGTCTGATTATTTCAGGCTGGGTACTCTGCTGACATAATCTAATGTTTTGCTTTCGTTGTAAAGCCTTTTTGAAATCGGACAGTGTGGTTAGATTAACGAGAGTCTTGTCTTTAAAATGGTGTAAAATAGTCATATGTTTGAGAAATTGAAGTAATAGCATTTCTAAGGTTTCTAATAGCATTTCTAATAGCATTTCTAATAGCATTTCTAATTCCACTGGCTGTTGACCCACATACCCTAGAGAGGTTAACTAGTGATTATGATTGATTGATTGATTGATTGTTTTTTATAAGATAAATTTAATGTTAGCTAGCAACTTACCTTGGCTTCTTACTGCATTTGCGTAACAGGCAGGCGTTGGACTAGTTAACCGTAAGGTTGCAAGATTGAATCCCTGAGCTGACAAGGTAAAAATCTTTCGTTCTGTCCCTGAACAAGGCAGTTAATATTGTGCAATTATGTAATCTGCCTACAAATAATTGTTCTATCTAAATGCAGTCACAGAGAACCTAAACAATCCTACCAAGTTCTGGAAGCTAATAAAATCAGTGTCAGGTTCTAATGTATCCTCTGGCCTTCCTGACCATTTAATGATGGATTCTAATGAAGTGAAGGATAAAGCTGATATTGTAGGAGTTTAACAAGCACTTCACATCTGCTGGTTCGGTTATTGATGATGGTGGGGCCCAGCTCTCTAATGTAAGCTATGTCACAGTAAACTATGATATAGGCCCTCATGTGAACCATTTTAACTTTGAGCCTGTTTCTTATGCTGAGGTCAATATAGCACTACAAGCAATAGACACTAAAAAGTCTGCAGGTCCAGACAACCTGGACCCCTAGCTCTTAAAAGATAGCAGCTGGTATTATTACTGAACCTTTGGCTCACATTTTCAACTTGAGTCTCTTGACCAATTCCATACCCAGCATTTGGAAATCAACTTAAGTCCTCCCACCACTAAAGGGTGAAGATCCCTCAGATGCTAACAACTATCTCCAAACTCCCTATCCTGGCCAAAGTCTATGAATCGGTAGTGAATTCACAGTTAAAAAAAATTGAAAACATACTGAGCGGGGTTCAGTCTGGCTTTAGATCGGGGCACAGCACAACTGCAGCTATGGCAGTGGCAAATGCACTTGATAAAAAGCAACATTGTGCTGCTCTGTTTGTTGATTTATCAAAGGCAATTGATTCAGTTGACCATGAATCGTTGGTAGCTAGACTCAGTAACATTCATCTCAGTTCAGGGGTAGTTAATTGGTTTAGGAACTATCTTTGACAGAACACAATGTGTATATGCTGACAATCACAAGTCTAGCTATCTTGAGATTAATAGAGATGTGCCCCAGGGTTCCATTTTAGCTCCTGTTGTCACGTCCTGACCAGCAGAGGGAGTAATTGTATTAGTTTTGGTCAGGACGTGGCAGAGGGTTTGCGCTGTGTATGTTCTAGGGTCGTTTTCTATGTGTAGGTTGGGTGCTGGACTCTCAATTGGAGGCAGGTGTTTCTAGTTGCCTCTGATTGGGAGTCCTATAAATAGGTGTGTGTTTTTGTTTGTCACTTGTGGGTAGTTGTTTGAGAGCACTGCTTTTGTTGAGCCTGCTTCTCTGTTCCTGTCGTTAGTTTGTTTATTGTTTTTCCGTGGTGTTCTCATTTTATTTAATAAATATGTTGAGCACGCAACCCGCTGCGCCTTGGTCCCATTCTCTCTTCTGTGTTGTTCTCAATTTTCATGAATGATTTGGGAAATTGGATACAACCAGCAAAGTTTATTCTATACGCAGATAATGCATTCATATATGTGCTCCTTCTCAGTTGCAGGCTGTTGAAGACCTCCAGACTGATTTTAAGTCACTGCAGGCCTCCCTTTATGGTCTCAAACTGGTCTTGAACGTACAAAAAACAAAATTCATGACCTTTACCACAGCTCGCACTCAGCCACTGAAGGTTAAATCGTCACATCTGGTGGCTTATCCATTGAAAGGGTCCTCCTAAAAATAGCTAGGTATACGCCCCAAAGCCAAACCCTCTGCTGCCAATGACTGGAACGAACTGCAAAAATCACTGATGCTGGAGACTCATATCTCCCTCACTAACTTTAAGCACCAGCTGTCAGAGCAGCTCACAGATCACTGCACCTGTACATAGCCAATCTGTAAATAGCCCATCCAACTACCTCATCCCCCATACTGTTATTTATTTTGCTCCTTTGCACCCCAGTATCTCTACTTGCACACTCATCTCTGCACATCTATCACTCCAGTGTTTAATTGCTATATTGTAATTATTTCACCACTATGGCCCTTTTATTGCCTTACCTCCCTTATCCTACCTCATTTGCACACACTCTATATAGACCTTTTCCATTGTATTATTGACCACGTTTGTTTATTCCATGTGTAACTTTGTGTTGTTGTTTGTGTCGCACTGCTTTGCTTTATCTTGGCCAGGTGGCAGTTGTAAATGAGAACTTGTTCTCAACTAGCTCACCTGGTTAAATAAAGGTTAAATAAATAAATATAAATAAAATACGTAAATGCCAACAAAAAATGGCTGGATGACAAGTTGTCCTTTAAAGTTCATGTAGATAATCTTTTAAGGAAGCTTAAATGTAAATTGGGTTTTTATTTTCGTAATAAGGCTTGCTTCCCGCTTATGGCTGGAAAGAAGCTTGTTCAGGCCACTTTTCTCTCTGCAATTAATTATGGTCACTTGTTGTATACGCATACAGCCTCCTCTGTCTTACAGACACTGGACACTGTTTATTGTGCATCCTCGAGCTTTATTACAAATGCCAAGTCAATCACACAAACCATTGCACCTTGTGCCAACTGGTGGGTTGGACCTCACTTTATACGTGCAGAAAGATACATGTATGTGGTTATCTACAAAGCACTTTTGGGTAAAGTCGCTCTTTACCTGTTTTTTTTACCTCAGTTACCATTCTCGTCTTGTGCACCAGAGGCATGGAATGGTCTACAAGCCATGCTTCATCTAGATATGTTAGTGCTACTGAATTAATTAAAAGCAATTGATGGGAGACTGTTACAGAAGTGTAAATGCTTTTTTTAGGCTGGATCATGTTGTTGAATTGTATTGTAGTATGTTTTAATTCTGTAATGTATTGACTGTTGCTGCCTTCTTGGCCAGGTCTCCCTAGAAAAAGAGACTGGTGCTGCAGTCCAAACACTTAAAAGACACCCCCTCTCCCCTCAGCCCTCAAATTAAATGGACACTTCTGATGACGTATCATGACGTCTGACGAATATACACTTGCAGGGCGAGGGGGCGAGGGAGGAAGGAATGATTTTTTAAATGGACCGCCCGAAATGCGTAACTCGTTCATCCCGCGATGATTGTGTTTTCAGCCACCGGTAGCATGTGGTGTATTTTCGATAGAGATGCTGTATTTTCGATAGAGATGCTACAGAAGGACAATCAATTGTCAGACAGGGCACTTCCTGTATGGAATCTTCTCAGGTTTTGGCCTGCCATATGAGTTCTGTTATACTCACAGACACCATTCAAACAGTTTTAGAAACGTTAGGGTGTTTTCTACCCAAATCTACTAATTATATGCATATTCTCGTTTCTGGGTAAGAGTAGTAACCAGTTTAAATCGGGTACGTTTTTTATCCGGCCGTGAAAATACTGCCCCCTAGCCCCAACAGGTTAAACCTCTCCCTGACCGAGTCTGTAATACCTACATGTTTCAAGCAGACCACCATAGTCCCTGTGCCCAGGAAAGCGAAGGTAGCCTGCCTAAATGACTACCGACCCGTAGCACTCACGTCGGTAGCCATGAAGTGCTTTGAAAGGCTGGTCATGACTCAGACCAACACCATCATCCCAGAAATCCTAGACCCACTATAATTTGCATACCACCCCAACAGATCCATAGATGATGCAATCTCAATCGCAGTCCACAACTGCCCTTTCCCACCTGGACAAAAGGAACACCTATGTGAGAATGCTGTTCATTGACTACAGCGCAGCGTTCAACACCATATCGCCCACAAAGCTCATCATTAAGCTAAAGACCCTGGGACTAAACACCTCCGTCTGCAACTGGATCCTGGACTTCCTGGCTGGCCTCCCCCAGGTGGTAAGGGTAGGCAACAACACATCTGCCACACTGATCCTCAACAGTGGGGCCCCTCAGGGGTGCGTGCTCAGTCCCCTCCTGTACTCCCTGTTCACCCACGATTGCATGGCAAAGCACGACTCCAACACCATCAAGTTTGCTGACAACACAACAGTGGTAGGCCTGATCACTGACAACAATGAGACAGCCTATAGGGAGGTGGTCAGAGAACTGGCAGTGTGGTGCCAGGACAACAACCTCTCCCACAATGTGAGCAAGACAAAGGAGCTGAACAAAAACATCAACAGGACGGATGTGGAGTCATTTTTTGTCTGACAGGTATGAGGAGGACCTTTTCAGAGACGCCATGCCACGCAACCGCTTCAAAGAGACTATGCGAAACCTGCGGCAGGTGCACACGAAACAAGGCCCATGAAAACTGTGTGCAATGCAAGCGATTTGTTTGTGGGGCTTGCTCACACAAAGCCCCGAAGCTTTATGCTGACTGTGGACCCGAATCATAAAGAGAAGACAAGAGTAATTAATGTGTAAAGGCATGTGTACAAGGGGACAATAAAAATGTGTTTTTATATTTTGTCAAATTTCCACAAATATTAATTTATGCAATCCTTTACAATTGTTCATGCACTGCTGCTTTTGTTTAGGAATATGGCAAATCATTTCACCTGTGCACCTGGATGGTTATATTATATTTTTTGTGTCAACTTTGTCAAAAGGCAGTAACTGGTGTCATGGAAATTGCAAGATTATGTTATAATGCTTGTATTGCATTATAATGGTTGTTTTATTCGACAGAATCTGGGTTTCTGATTGTAATTCAACTATTGGTAAGTTTGCCTGGAAAGATACAGTCGCTAGTGTTTAAGATATAAACTAAACGTTTTAATAGCTTGTTTAGTTTAAATTGAAAGACTAATTCATTCAAAATAATAGCGAGGCCATTTCGATGTAATACGTTGTCTGTTGCTTAAATGGTCTGCTGAAATAACATATTGAGAATGGAATCGTATTTAAATAACTGAATCAAAGAAGAGACAGTTACCTAAATCTAATGAATTCTAATAATAGCGGAGAGGTAATTGCGATAGAGTTGTGCCCACCGAAATGTATTTTTTATTCAAAAGGGTTGACTGATGTATTTTATAAATTTGGCGCTTTACATGTTATTTTTAAAGTCATGGACATTTCATAAGTGTGAAGCCGAAAGAGAAGAGAAAAAGTTGTAAAGTTTGTTTTTAATCTTACGATAGAGGTAAGGCAGAAAGTTGTTTGAGTAGGGGTTATATTTTTGCCTACTGCTTAGAATAGGAGAGTTGGTTGTGCACGCTGGGCTATGTTGGGCTGTAATGGATTCAGGTGTGAATAAGGAAAAGTCTTGTGGTCAGTTTCTGATGATTGTTGCTTGGTTTTATTGTTTAGGTAAAACCAGTGAATTTGAGCAGGAAGTTAATGTACTCTAACATTATAATCTGTTTCCATTACGTGGAACAATGTCAGGTCATTAAAGAGGATAGCAGTTTGAGTTTGATTTTTGCAGAGTGTGTTTTCTTTTTAGATGCAAACAGTCCCTGAGCAACTTTGTCATCTTAACCATTACAGTAGTGAGTTCTTGTGTAGCTTGCTGTTTACTATTTCAATGCATATATCACTGTATCATCTGCATACATTGGAATTTCAGACCCTGTACAGACAGAAGGAAGATCATTAATGTACGAGCTGAACAGTATTGACCTTTGGGGCATGCAAACATTGTAGCTATGAGTGGAAAAATGTTAGTTTTGACTCTTACGCTGATGAAACAGCACCAACTTTTTAAAGGTTTTAGATTTGTTAAACAACAGGTTTGTTTTTACTAAATTTATGCAACAGGTTGAAATGATTAGATTGCTGGAAAGGGGTTATGGGTTTGTTTATTGTTTACTGGTTATTTTAGGTGTTGATTTCACTTAATTAAACATTGTATTATCTGATGTGTTTGAATAGGATTCTTTCTTCCAGGATGGATGGAAGTCACCTAAAGTATGTATGTTAAAGGAGACATGGGAGAACATGTCTCAAACAACATTTTATTAAACGCCTGGGATTGAATTTCACGAATTCCTTACGCTGAGAAATTTACTACATTTGCGATAGAGGAAAAATGATTACATTTAGATAGTAATTATAGCAGGATAATTGTGTTTAAAGGTTACGCGCATGCTAAATTAAGTACATATAAACATTGAGGAAGATTAAAACTAATGATTAATGATTTGAGGGAGTACAGTGGAATTATCATTACTATTAGGTTTTGTTTGTAGTTAACTTTTGGGTTTCTGAATCGGTGTAGTATAATGAATGCTGACGAAGTGTTTTGTGTTTTTTTTCTGGGAAAATGGGGGTTTCATTGTCTCTCTTTGGAATGTTTCCTGGGCCTTTAATCTTGGGGAGAGTGAGTGAGATTGAGGCCGTAAACTACCAAATTGAAAAGGCCTGGAAATGTTTTGTTGTGTTTATCTTAGGGTTTGCAAATACCCACACACACAACACATTTGTTATGACTATTTGTTGGTGTTTTTAAAATACTGTTTGATTTGTGTATTCCATTTCCTTTGGGGTTGGTGAGCTTTCCATTTGTCTTAGTGCCAAGATATCTTGGAATTTTTATTTTCTGAGTTTTAATTAAACACCTTTTGACAAAGGAATGTTCTGGGAACCTGGGATACAACATGTAGGAAATGTTTGACTATTTTTCTTTAATTTGTCTAATATAAGAAACACTTCTTTGAAGGGTTTGTATGACCTATGACCTATGTTTGATCACCCTCATTGGAAAGCCATTTGGATAATGAAGTTAAGTTCATTTGTAATACTGATTTTAAGGTAATTTGTGTATATGATAATTATGATGGAGTTCATAGTTCTTCGACATATTTGTAATTTGGACCAATGTGAAGAAAGAGAGGGCATTGCCTTTGACTAAGGGTAGGCTGCCTTAAGTCTATTTTCCTATGACCATATGGGTACAATCATTTTTCTTTGTGGAGTTTTTCAGAGTAGTGATTTTAATTTGATTATGTTATTTGAATTTTTTTTACTAGTAGCGTTGTTTTATACATTACTCTCATGGAGAGTTATGTGTTAAAAATGGGGGAGGATACAGTCCTTTGAGGTTTTGGATTCAGTCCTTTGAGGTTTTGGATTGAAGTTTACACACCTTCAGTGATGTGTAGGAGTGTATGGAGTGATATGTGAAGGAGTGTATTATTGTGGTGTTTGTTCTGTTCTATTCCCGATGGGTTATAGGTCTAACTTCCTGATCCTGTGGCTCTGCGATGGAGTTGACAGTGTGATGGGGAGTATAAGCCAATTTGAAAGAATAGTTTCAATAGAATGTGTTATTCTCTTTAACATATGTTTAGACATTTGTATTAAGAATAATTGGTAAAAGTAATACTTTATCATGTAGTTAATGAACTGAACTAAACTGTTGTTCTGATCTGTTCTTTCGAGGTTATCATGAAAAGTGACATCAGACGGTATCTTAATGCATAGAAGAGATAAGTGGACCGAACAGTGTGTGTACCTCAAACCCCCCTCTAACTGGCTGAAGAAGAGTGACAAAGGCGTTGAATACGGCCCTGTCTGCACCATTTCTACCAAGAGGAATGGCCGAGCCAGCAACCGGTGTACAGTATCCGATCTAAGCTATCAACTGCTTTTCTCTCATGTTTCTCTCAGGAGTGTGAGAGGAGTCCACGTGGAGTGAGCATGGGGAAAGGTGCTGTTCTAAACTTCTCTTATGTTGCTGGTATACTGGTTGACGAATGGACAAGACATAATGGGTGGTAAAGGTGAGACATTGAAATTGGGACATTATCATGGGCCAACCACTTTGAACTGTAAAGCTATCTGAAGAAGAACGAAGAGGACGCCAGAAGAATCAGTGCCTGGAGGAGGGGTTGGTCAACTGTGCCCAAAATTTTTTAGACTTTTGGGGTATCAGGTTGATTGTAGAGGTCTACACCACGTAACATTATAGTAATTTAGAGTAAGAATGCATTGAGATACTGATTTGTATTATAATCGCGATACAAAAAAAAAGTTAATAGTAGAATTATGGGATAATTATACTGGATGTTAATATAAATGTACATTCTGCCAATGTTGATGTGTGTTAAATTGAGTTTTTTTACTTTGGTCCTATCACTCAATTTGAATCACTGAGCAATGTCATTTTAACATTTTGGTTGGATAATTAATTAGGTTCTAATTATGATTTTATTTGGAAATGGAATGATTTTTAAAACTGAAGGATTGATTTGAGTTGAGTATGTTAATATCTATACGAGTGAAGCAATTAATGTATTAGGGATTGAATGTTTTGATTGTTGTTACAAACTAAAGATGTTGACACTACTATACACATGCCATGGTGAATGGAGAGGGTGAACTCTTATCTGGAGAATGAAACTGATCCTAATCCATTTTGATCTATTGGCATTACTTTATAAATAGTGGAATCATGATGCTTGTCTTGGGTCATGTTCATTACAAACCAAGGGAATACATTTTATTTTAACTAGGAGTCACTACCTGGATTTGTCCAACAGACTATGCTGATCCATTGGAGTGTGAAAGATAACTATGTGCTTTTCACTGTCTATGGAAAATATAGCTTTGAATCTCATAAACCGTATGAATTTTTTGTTATTCTTCATGGGTTCATGCAGGTGACTGTGTATCATAACCTTCCCAGACAAATTGCTAGAGTGCTTAAAACAATGTGTTGGGGGTTTGAATGAGGCTGAGTTAGTGTTGTGGAAGCTGATCATGTGCAGGAACCCCATGCAATGAGTTATTGTTTTTGTGATTTTTGGTTTATGTAGAATATATGCATTTTCCATGTGAATAAATCTTGTAATTTTCTTTTAAATTGAGGACTCTCAAAATGGGGGAATGTCATGGAAATTGCAAGATTATGTTATAATGCTTGTATTGCATTATAATGGTTGTTTTATTCGACAGAATAGAGTATTCTGTTAACTATTGTGTGTGTGTTCTACTGAGGGCCTCTATGAGATAACACTGACAAAGGAGATTTACGATGTCTTTGGGTGATAAAACCTAAAGAGCATTCCACAGGCCACAATCATGTCGACAGTAAAATAAGACCAAATGCATTTAAAAATGTAAGCTGTGAATGCCTGAAATCTATATTGTTGTAGTTCATGTTACGTTGTTACTGTGAGACTGACATGCTAGCATAAAAACCCCATGTTTTCAATTGGCAAGAAATAGTAATGAATGCTCATGAAATATGCTATCATGTGCATATATCAATCATGTGCATATATCAGCATATTAATCTCATAGGAAGTGCAAAATGAATCCTTTGTCACTGTGTGTTCCATTGGCAATGACTCGAAAATAGTACAGCCACAAGATTTTAATTTCCTGCTTGTATTTTTTCTCAGGTTTTTGCCTGCCATATGAGTTCTGTTTTACTTAGAGACACCATTCAAACAGTTTTAGAAACTTCAGAGTGGTTTCTATCCAAATCTATTAATAATATGCATATTCTATTTTCTGGGCCAGAGTAGTAACCTGTTTAACCTGTTGGGGCTAGGGGGCAGTATTTGCACGGCCGGATAAAAAACGTACCCGATTTAAACTGGTTACTACTCCTGCCCAGTAACTAGAATATGCATATAATTGTTTGATTTGGATAGAAAACACCCTAAAGTTTCTAAAACTGTTTGAATGGTGTCTGTGAGTACAACAGAACTCATTTGGCAGGCCAAAACCTGAGAAGATTCCAAACAGGAAGCGCTCTCTCTGACCATTTCATGGCCTTCTTGATCATCTCTAACCAAAACAGGGGATCTCTGGCATGACGTGACATTTTCTAACGCTCCCATGGGCTCTCAGAAGGCGACAGAAAGCTGAATGGTGGCTTTGCAGGCCCTGGCTGAAAAATATTAGCGCATTTTGTAAGTGGTCGATCTGAGAACAAATGAGACTGGAGGCGCGTGCCCGAGCCGACACCATGTTTACTTTCTCTCTCTTTGAACGAAAACAACCACTCCCGGTCTGAATATTATCGCTTTTTTACGAGAAAAATAGCATAAAAATTGATTTTAAACAGCGGTTGACATGCTTCGAAGTACGGTAATGGAATATTTTGACATTTTTTGTCACGAAACGCGTCGGGCGCGTCACCCTTCTTTACCCATCGGATAGTGTCTTGAACGCACGAACAAAACGCCGCTATTTGGATATAACTATGGATTATTTTGAACCAAACCAACATTTGTTATTGAAGTAGAAGTCCTGGGAGTGCATTCTGACAAAGACAGCAAAGGTAATCAAACTTTTCTAATAGTAAATCGGAGTTTGGTGAGTACCACACTTGGTGGGTGTCAAAATAGCTAGCCTGTGATGGCCGGGCTATCTACTCAGAATATTGCAAAATGTGCTTTCACAGAAAAGCTATTTTAAAATCGGACATAGCGAGTGCATAAAGAAGTTCTGTATCTATAATTCTTAAAATAATTGTTATGTTTTTTGTGAACGTTTATCGTGAGTAATTTATTAAATTCACCGGAAGTGTTCGGTGGGAATGCTAGTCACATGCTAATGTAAAAAGCTGGTTTTTGATATAAATATGAACTTGATTGAACAAAACATGCATGTATTGTATAACATAATGTCCTAGGATTGTCATCTGATGAAGATCATCAAAGGTTAGTGCTGCATTTAGCTGTGGTTTGGGTTTATGTGACATTATATGCTAGCTTGAAAAATGGGTGTCTGATTATTTCTGGCTGGGTACTCTGCTGACATAATCTAATGTTTTGCTTTCGTTGTAAAGCCTTTTTGAAATCGGACAGTGTGGTTAGATTAACGAGATTCTTGTCTTTAAAATGGTGTAAAATAGTCATATGTTTGAGAAATTGAAGTAATAGCATTTCTAAGGCATTTGAATATCGCGCCACGGGATTACACTGGCTGTTGAGTAGGTGGGACGGTTAAATTGGGTACGTTTTTCATCTGGCCGTGAAAATACTGACCCTAGCCCCAACAGGTTAAAAAGATGCACTATGCAGAAATCGCTTTGCCATTTCCTGGTTGCAAAAATTCTAAAAGTTTGCCTAATTTCAGTTTATGTGACAAAACAAGCTAGATTAGTGTTCGGAATCATTGTACCATCTAAACCGCAGGCGAAATATATTTTCCATAACCACAAATAAATGTATTTTCAGCTGTTTGAAGGTGTTGTACAAATCCGAAAGTAAGACACAAAAATGAAACTTAAGACCGGGAAGCATAGAAGTTGCACACATAGAAATGTGTGTTATAGACATGTCATTATCTTTGAAAGCAAGTATAAGAAGCGTTAGACCTTTTCTATCTGAATTTGGTCAGGTCACACAAAAAGTTACATATTGTAGCTTTAATGTCTCTCTGCAGGACACACACACAGACACACAAGGAGCGAGTAGTGATGAGCGATGCAGTGTGTAATAAGATGACCATTGTGAATAAAATTGCTTGAGGTGGGTTTAGCCAGAGAATATTCCTTGACTCAAGAGGACAACAATCATCCTCAAGCACATCCAATCCCTCCCTCACCACAGACACACACAATTTCTGCAGCCAGTAAGCTGCTCAAAGAAGGGTAAATAAAGATACGTGCACACTTCAACCACCACCTGTCTAAATCCTGATCTGTCAGAATTAGAGCTGTTATATCGGTCACACAATAAGTGGCATATGCAGCCTAACCTTCATTTTACTGAGCCATAAACCCCAGACAAAAACAACAGGTGAATTAGCTAGCTCATGACATTCATGCAGGTCTGAGTTCTGGTGCCAAATCTGTGGCACCACAGTGAGACAAAACAACTAGATCTAGAGACAGACAGTTGTTTTTGTTGTTTTAACATAATGTTTCCCATTAACAGACTTCAACAGTAGTAGCTTTGGGACACAACAGTCTGTGTATTGGATGGACTCCCGGAGTTGTGCGTGGTTCTGGTGCTTGGCGACGGAAAATAACCATACCACAAAAACATTTCCTGTAAGCAAAAGCATCTGTATAATCTCTAGAAACTCTACTTATCAGACAAAGTGAAATGTGTCCCTCGCTATTAAATAAATATCAATCCAACTTTTGTCCAAACCGCATCATATTTCTGCCACGTTAGACAGCAGGCTGTCATTAGACCTCACACTTTGTGAGACTTCCTACCAAGAAATCTACACAACAAAAAAGTAGGGACGTAGATCACAAAACCAGTGATGTGACCGCCTCATGCAGCGCGACATGATTGTGGCCTGTGGAATGTTGTCCCACTCCTCTTCAATGGCTGTTTCGCAGTTGCTGGATATTGTCGAGAACTGGAACACGCCGTTGTACACCTCGATCCAAAGTAGGGATGCACGATATATCGGTGAATTTATCGGAATCGGACGATATTAGCTAAAAATGCCAACATCAGCCCGATGTCTAGTTTAACGCCGATGTTCAAAACCGATGTCAAAGCTGACGTGCATACCTATATAACGTAGGTACATGACGTAATGACGCCACGTAAAATGTTGAGCTACACGTGCAACACAGAATTTCTAACCTAGCCCACAATGTCTGCTGTGTGGATCGAGCAGTCATCTGAGAGTAAGAAAATCTCAGCGAGACAACTCAAAGCGAAATCCATTAACGCCAAGATAATGGAATTCATTGCTCTTGACAATCAACCGTTCTCTGTCGAGGGTGATGTTGGCTTTCGCTGACTGGTCGAGTCCCGGTACACACTACCAAATGCGCTATTTTTCAGATGTTGACCTACCAGAGTTACACAGCAATAGCAGCACTGCTAAAAAAAAAAAATGGTGTCACTGATATTAGCTTCACGAATGACATTTGGACCAGCAATATATCAGCCCCATGAGCATGCCGAGTCTGACAGCACAGTGGGTCGTCGAGGATTTCGTACTGAAGAAAGTCGTATTGCATGCTCATGAACGTGCTGGTTGTCATACCGCTGCTGCCATTTCAATAGTATTTGAGAAAATGTTTGAAACTTATAAACATCAACACACTAGCTAGCTCCATTCGAACAACTGGACTTGAGAAATAAGCTCATCAACAGCGTCTGCAGCAGACGTGAAACCCTCTGTCATGGCCTTGAATCGCCTGCTCAACAAAACTGCCGACACAGGCTGTGAACAAGCGATTCGGTGGCACTCTCTCTTTACTATGTCGCCACCATGCTCGATGCTATGTACAAGGACTGCTACTTCGATGCAGACAAGAAACAGGGTTTACGTGAAATGTCACACACACAGCTGGACAGATAGAAACGGACACAGTGAAAGTGCGCACAGAGGAAGAGAGGCCACGGACAGACAGACAGCTGAAACTTCGCTGCTCGACATGTATGATGAAATCCTGGTTGAGAATGAAATGACTGAACAAATGAACAACGAAACAGCACAGCAAGTGAAAGAAATAGGTTTTGATTATGTTTTAATGGTAATGGGGAAATACTCTAAATCCAAGATAGCGTAGCAGTCAGGTGTCTTTTGTCTTCGTCTTGTCCCGTGTATATATATCTTTTTATATATTTTTTCTTCACACATATTTTTTCTATTTTTCTTAACCCCAACTTCAACATACTCTCCTGCAACCCGCCTTACCCAATGTGGTATGGATCTGCTATTTTCTTTACTTTAGAACCGGAACCCCGAATAGAAGCTAGCCAGCTAACTAGCAGTCAGCTAGCCACTGCTAGCGGTCATCAGCTAACCTTTATCCCGGACAACTCCTGCCAATGTGCTCAGCACGATTCAACCCAGAGCTTAATCGGACTTGTTTTTCTCCATATCAAATCACATTTTATTGGTCACATACACATGGTTAGCAGATGTTAATGTAAGTGTAGCGAAATGCTTGTGCTTCTAGTTCCGACCATGCAGTAATATCTAACAAGTAATCTAACAATTTCACAACAACAAAGGAATGAATAAGAATATGTACATATAAATATATGGATGAGCGATGGCTGAACGGCATCGACAGGATGCAGTAGATGGTATAGAGTACAGTAGATACATATGAGATGAGTAATGTAGGGCATGTAAACATTATATAAAGTGGCATTGTTTAAAGTGACTAGTGATACATTTATTACATCCAATCTTTTATTATTAAAGTGGCTAGAGATTTGAGTCAGTAGTTGGCAGCAGCCACTCAATGTTAGTGATGGCTGTTTAACAGTCTGATGGCCTTGAGATCTCCAGATTCCTACCGCAAGCTCTGAACCTCTTCACCTGGATCATCGCAGCTAGCAAGCTGCTATCCGATTGGCTTCTCCTGGCTAACGTCTCTATCCGGAAGCAAGCACCAATTAGCCTGGACCTAGCCTATGCTAGGCCCATCTCCCAGCTAGCTGAAGAGGTCCATCAGCCACTCCTTAGGCTACAATACCTATTTTGAAAATTGGCCTGGACCCCTTTTACTGCCGATACGGAGCCCCGCCGATCCATCACGACTGGACTACTGATGTAATCCGCCAGAGGGGGTTTTCAACAGGCTCCTCCGTCACGACGTCCCCTGAATGCCCATCTGCTAGCCTGCTAGCCGTCAAGAGCATATCGGACTGTTAGCTGAAGAGGTCCATCAGCCAATTTCTTGGGCTACTATACCTTTTACTACACGGACCCCTGCTGATCCATCACGACTGGTCTGCCGACGTAACCGCACAAGGGGGTTACCACAGACTTCTTCCGTCGCGACGTCGCTCTAAGGCCCTTCTGCTAGCCCCGGCCCGCTAGCTGTCTGAATCATCGTGTCTCCAGCCCACTCAGCTACTCACTGGACCCTATGATCACTCGGCTACGCATGCCTCTCCCTAATGTCAATATGCCTTGTCCATTGCTATTTTGGTTAGTGATTGTTGTCTTATTTCACTGTAGAGCCGCCAGCCCTGCTCAACATGCCTCAGCTAACCCTCTTGCCCATTGCTATTTTGGTTAGTGATTGTTGTCTTATTTCACTGTAGAGCCGCCAGCCCTGCTCAACATGCCTCAGCTAACCCTCTTGCCCCAACTCCCACACATGCGGTGAGCTCACCTGGTTTAATTGATATTTCTAGAGACAATAACTCTCTCATTGTCACTCAATGCCTAGGTATACCTCAACTGTATTCACATCCTACCATACCTTTGTGTGTACATTATGCATTGAATCTATTCTACCATGCCCAGAAACCTGCTCCTTTTACTCTCTGTTCCGAACGTACTAGACGACGAGTTCGTATAGTCTTTAGCCGTACCCTTATCCTACTCTGCCCCTCTGGTGATGTAGAGGGCCCTCCAGTGCCTAGCTCCACTCCCATTCCCCAGGAGCTCACATTTGTTGACTTCTGTAACCATAAAAACCTTGGTTTCATGCATGTTAACATTAGAAGCCTCCTCCCTAAGTTTATTTTATTTACTGCTTTAGCACACTCCGCCAACCCATATGTCCTAGCCGTGTCTGAATCCTGGCTTAGGAAGGCCACCAAAAACCCTAAAATTTCCATCCCTAACTATAACATTTCCTGACAACATAGAGCTGCCAAAGGGGGCAGAGTTGCAATCTACTGCAGAGATAGCCTGCAGAGTTCTGTCTTACTATCCAGGTCTGTGCCCAAACAATTTGAGCTTCTACTTTTAAAAATCCACCTTTCCAGAAACAAGTGCCTCACCATTGCCGCTTGCTATAGACCACCTTCTGCCCCCAGCCTTGCCCTGGACACCATATGTGAATTAATTGCCCCCCATCTATCTTCAGAGCTCGTGCTGTTAGGTGACCTAAACTGGGACATGCTTAACACCCCAGCCTTCCTAAAATCTAAGCTTGATGCCCTCAATCTCACACAAACAATCAATGAACCTACCTGGTAAAACCAACCTGCCCTCCAAATACACCTCTGCTGTCTTCAACCAGGATCTCAGCGATCACTGCCTCATTGCTTGCGTCCGTAATGGGTCTGCGGTCAAACGACCACCCCTCATCAATGTCAAACGCTCCCTAAAACACTTCAGCGAGTAGGCCTTTCAAATCGACCTGGCCCGGGTATCCTGGAAGGATATCGACCTCATTCCGTCAGCAGAAGATGCCTGGTTATTCTTTAAAAGATCTTCCCTCACAATCTTAAATAAGCATGCCCCATTCAAAAAATGTAGGACCAGGAACAGATATAGCCCGTGGTTCACTCCAGACTTGACTGCCCTTGACCAGCACAAAAACATCCTGTGGCATACTGCATTAGCATCGAATAGCCCCTGTGAAATGCTACTTTTCAGGGAAGTTAGGAACCAATATACACAGGCAGTTAGGAAAGCAAAGGCTAGCTTTCTCAAACAGAAATTTGCATCCTGCAGCACAAACTCCCATAAAGTTCTGGGAGACTGTAAAGTCCATGGAGAAAAAGAGCACCTCCTCCCAGCTGCCCACTGCACTGAGGCTAGGAAACCACCGATAAATCTACGATAATTGAGAATTTCAATAAGCATTTTTCTACGGCTGGCCATGCTTCCCACCTGGCCACCCCTGCCCCGGTCAACAGCCCTGCACCCCCCCCAACAGCAACTTGCCCAAGCCTCCCCCATTTATCCTTCACCCAAATCCAGATAGCTGATGTTCGGAAAAAGCTGCAAAATCTGGACCCCTACAAATCAGCAGGGCTAGAGAATCTGTACCCTCTCTAAAATTATCAGCCGAAAATGTTGCAACCCCTATTACTAGCCTGTTCAACCTTTCTATCATATCGTCTGAGATCCCCAAAGATTGGAAAGCTGCCGCGGTCATCCCCCTCTTCAAAGACCCAAACTGCTACAGACCTATATCTATCCTACCCTGCCTTTCCAAGGTCTTCAAAAGCCAAGTTAACAAACAGATCACCGACCATTTCGAGTCCCACCACACCTTCGCCGCTACGCAATCTGGTTTCCGAACTGGTCACGGGTGCACCTCAGCCACGCTCAAGGTCCTAAACGATATCATAACCTCCAGCATTACTACTCTGGACGGTTCTGACTTAGAATATGTGGACAACTATAAATACCTAGGTGTCTGGTTAGACTGTAAACTCTCCTTCCATACTCACATTAAGCATCTCCAATCCAATATTAAATCTAGAATCGGCTTCCTATTTCGCAACAAAGCATCCTTCGCTCATGCTGCCAAACATACCCTCGTAAAACTGACTATCCCTCCGATCCTTGACTTCGGCGATGTTATTTACAAAATAGCCTCCAACACTCTACTTGGCAAATTGGATGCAGGCTATCACAGTGCCATCGTTTTGTCACCAAAGCCCCATATACTACCCACCACTGCGACCTGTACGCTCTCGTTGGCTGGCCATCGCTTCATATTCGTCGCCAAACCCACTGGCTCCAGGTCATCTATAAGTCTTTGCTAGGTAAAGCCCCGCCTTATCTCAGCTCACTGGTCACCATAGCAGCATCCACCCGTAGTACGTGCTCCAGCAGGTATATTTCACTGGTCACCCCCAAAGCCAATTCCTCCTTTGGTCGCCTTTCCTTCCAGTTCTCTGCTGCCAATGACTGGAACGAATTGCAAAAATCACTGAAGCTGGAGACTCATATCTCCCTCACTAACTTTAAGCATTAGCTGTCAGAGCAGCTCACAGATCACTGCACCTGTACATAGCCCATCTGTGAATAGCCCATCCAACTACCTCATCCCCATACTGTTATTCATTTATTTTGCTCCTTTGCACCCCAGTATCGCCACTTGCACATTCATCTTCTGCACATCTATCCCTCCAGAGTTGAATTGCTAAATTGTAATTATTTTGCCACAATTACCTATTTTTGCCTTACCTCCCTTATCTTACCTCATTTGCACACACTGTATATAGACTTTTTTCTATTGTGTTATTGACTGCATGTTTGTTTATTCCATGTGTAACTGTGTTGTTTGTGTCGCACTGCTTTGCTTTATCTTGGCCAGGTCGCAGTTGTAAATGAGAACTTGTTCTCAACTAGCCTACCTGGTTAAATAAAGGTGAAATAAATAAAAATAAATAAAATAAGTAAATGCCAACAAAATAACTTTTTGGTCAGTGTGGTGTGTTACCTTTATTTAACTAGCCAAGTCAGTTAAGAACAAATTCTTATTTACAATGACGGCCTACCCCGGCCAAACCCGGACTATGCTGGGCCCTATGGGGCTCCCAATCACAGCCGGATGTGACACAGCCTGGATTCCAACGAGGGACTGTAGTGACGCCTCTTGCACTGAGATGCAGTGCCTTAGACCGCTGCGTCCATGTGTGTGTGTGGTAACTATTTAACTGTACTAGAATGCTTAAAAGCTATTCTAAAATTTTAAATATCGGTTATCGGTATCGTTTTTTTTGGCAAGGAAAATATCAGATATCGGTAGGGGCGTGCATTGTCATGCTGAAACATGAGGTGATGGCGGCGAATGAATGGCACAACAATGGGCCCCAGGATCTCTTCACAGTATCTCTGTGCATTCAAATCTCCATCAAAAAAATGCACTTGTGTTTGTTGTCCGTAGCTTATGCCTGCCCATACCAAAACCCCACCATGGGGTACTCTGTTCACAACGCCATACATGCTATCTTCCCAGTACAGTTGAAACTGGGATTCATCCTAGAAGAGCACACTTCTCCAGCGTGTTCACTTAAGTCGGTTACGACGCCATACTGCAGTCAGGTCAAGACGACGAGCACGCAGATGAGCTTCCTTGAGATGGTTTGACAGTTTGTGCAGAAATTATTCACTTTTGCAAACCCAGTTTCATTAGCTGTCCAGGTGGCTGGTCTCAGATGATCCCGTAGGTGAAGAAGCCAGATGTGCAGGTCCTGGGCTGGCGTGTTTACACCTGGTCTGCAGTTGTGATGTAGGTTGGACGTACTGCCAAATTTTCAAAAACAATATTGGTGGCAGTTTATGGTAGAGAATTTAACATAAAATAATCTGGCAACAGCTATGGTGGACATTCCTGCAGTCGCAAGCCAATTGCACACTCCCTCAAAACTTGAGACATTTGTGGCATTGCGTTGTGACACAAAACTGCACAATTTAGAGTGGCTTTTTATTGTCCCCAGCACAAGGTGCACCTGTGTAATGACAATGCTGTTTAATCAGCTTCTTGATATGCCACACCTGTCAGGTGGTTGGATTATCTTGGCAAAGGAGAAATGCACACTAACAGGGATGTAAACAAATTTGTATTCATAAGCTTTCTGTGCATATGGAACATTTCTGGGATCTTTTATTTTAGCTCATGAAACATGGGACCAACACTTCACATGTTACGTTCATATTTTTGTTCAGTGTACAAATCTACCACTGTTTACACCGCAGGAATATGGTGCTGTTTGGACAAAAGTTGGATTCAAATATTTATTTGACAGAGAGGGGCATATTTCACTTTTTCTGGTAAATTGACTGCCTAGACATTTACATATGCTTTTATTGACAAGAAGTCGGCTATATTGTGGCATGGTTATTTTCCGTCGCCATCTACCAAAATGAAGTACAACTCAGGGAGTCCAAGCAATAGACAGCCTCCCGTTGTGTCCCAAAGCTTACAGTAGCGTTTCAATATTCAAAACACAAAAGATTGCGAGCACCTGCCCAAGAGAAAACACATACCTATACCGTAAGCTTTGGCTAACAGCCAGCGGAGATTTGCATCTATTTTCGCTCTAGCGGAGTCATAGAGCTCCAGAGGCACGATCGCCATAGCGCCTCCTTCACCTGCATGAGCCGAACCAGCTTTTCCCTTGGTACTGTTTCCGCCAGCACACACGTCTAAATCCATCCTGCACCAGACAAACCACAGACTAGTTAGAAAGAACAATGACGTTTACCAATGTCAACTGTATGCACTAGCTAATTTGCTAGCAAAGGAACTGCATTCTCATGTACTGTATAAATACAATCACAGACAGTAACGCTAGATAGCTAGATAGTTCATGTGCTAGTATAACAAAATAAATGCATCGTGGCGCATGTATGAAACGCCTACCTCTGGAAAAACAAGATTATAGCGGATGGTCAACCACCAAACGTAACTAACCTTAGTCTCGATTCATAATTCTCGCAAAATAAAATAACGACACACAAATAGCACGTTAATTGATTAAATTCGCTTATCATAGTTAGTTGATTAGCCAACTAGCTATAGCTACCAGCCAGGCTGTGTATGAATGAGCTTCGTTAGTTTTCTAGTCTAGCAGCAACGCTAAGCTTATTTGAGAGGTGACACGGCTAACGTCAGCCAAATTAGTTAGCTATGCTAACTGGCTAGTTATCAAATACAGTCATTGTACAGTTGATTAATTTTAAAGCAATAAAATATTACTTTTAAATGAGCACGAGATCCACAATCCAGCTTTGACGAATAGTGACGTATCCTTACAATCTAAAGAACAAAAAAAACATCGTTTTCACCACAGCTAAAGTTACGGTTTGGTCCTCCCCACTAACTGACCAGCAGGACAATATGATGTGCAGTTCTTCTTAGATGGGGTTTAACGGCGGTTGGCATCCAATAAATGTTGCATTATCGCCACCTACTACCCTGGAGTATAACTCCCTTATACATTGCAAAACAAATACCCTACCATCTAACTCTGAGCTTGTAAAAAAAAAAAAAAACACCCTGTCACCACAACCTTTCTGCGACTTACGTTCCATCCCTGCCGTGCAGTACTTCTTACTGAAGCATATATCACTTGTTGGCCTATCTCTCTGTTCACACCACTCCTGTCAGGATCCCTCCACCTTGACCCATCTTCCTCTACTTTCTTCACTGCCTCAGCATACTACAACTTCTACACTACTCTAACCCTGGAAAACTCAACCTGCCTCTTTCGCACCAGATATTTCAGATCCCCAGCTCCATGGGCACCCCAACAATTGACACATACCTTTTCTTTCCCCAATGCACATTACTTTGTCACATGCCTTTCTGCACACTTCTCACACCTCCCTCCTACACTCTGCTGCCACATGCCCATAAGCTTGACACCTGTAACAATTTAATTTATTTGGCACAAAATCGTGTACAGGTTAACTTATATATCCTATCACTTCGTAGGGAAAAGACTCATGGCTAGTGTACATTAGTTGCCCAGAATGGCTCGCTTGTGGGTGTGCTGGCAGCATATAGCAGGATATAGCAGCACGTCCAATTGTGCATCAAGAATTCAGCATAGCAAGTTTGTATGAAGGTCTGGTTATTAAATGGGCAAATAGTGTAATCCATTCTCCATTTAATGAATTTGTTCACAGGTAAATAGTAATATGCTCTAAAACACTCTGTTGACAAACAAACTGTTGCCTTGTCTCCCATAGTCCACACTGCTGGGAGAACCTATTCAAGAAAGGAAATACATTTAAAAAATGTTTTAAAAAACTATGTATTATTAGCTAGCTACAGTGCAGGCTAACTCAAATGAGCTGCTAACGAAGCTAGCTTGCCAACTTTACATACTGTATAGATGGCTAAGTGAATTCAATATCACTAGCTACCTAACTTCATATTAGCTAGCTATCTTGGTGTATTTATCATTGTATGATTAAAAACACAAACTCCAAATGCATTTGTGGGTAGCTAGCTAACAGCCATGGGAGAGGGTGAAAGGATAGCAGCTCCAGTTGTCAAAGAAGTGTGACGTATACACAGTGAGAAAGGAATGAGGTTCAGAAAGACAGTCTAATAATAATCCCGAGTGGCGCAGTGGTCTAAGGCACTGCATCGGATTTGCTAGCTGTGCCACTAGAGATCCTGGTTCGAGTCCAGGCTCTGTTGCAGCTGACCACGACCGGGAGACCCATGGGGAGGTGCACAATTGGCCCAGCATCGTCCAGGTTAGGGGAGGGTTTAGCCAGCAGAGATGTCATTGTCCCATCACGCTCTAGCAACTCCTGTGGTGGGCCGGGCGCATGCACGCCGTTACGGTCGCCAGGTGTACGGTGTTTCCTCCGACACATTGGTGTGGCTGGCTTCCGGGTTAAGCGGCCATTGTGTCAAGAAGCAGTACGGCTTGGTTGGGTCGGGTTTCGGAGGACGGATTGCGCTCGACCTTCGCCTCTCTCGAGTCCGTACAGGAGTAGCAGCGATGAGAGAAGACTGTAACTACCAATTGGATACCACGAAATTGGGGAGAAAAAGGAGTAAAAGTAAAAAAAAATAATAAGACATGGCAGATGAACAAACCAGGAGTATCGTACTGAACAACGTCAGGATTCCAGTAGGGACCTGACGGCATAGGCAGGGGTCCCATCGATGTCCAGGGGAGGCAATGGGGTGTTGCAAGGGTAGGCATCAGCCTGGGGACCAGGAACCACCGACCTGAGAAGGGAAACATGAAAAGATGGTGAGATCTGGCAGTTGGTGGGGAGTTGTAAATGGTATGTTACCTCGTTGAACCTCCGGATGACCTTGAAGGGCCCCACAAACCGGGGGCTCAGGTTCCTGGTGGAGAGCCAGACGCGATCACCAGAATGGAACGCCTGCTCCTTCTGGACACAGAACCACTCGTCCCCCGCAGGGGCTTCGGTCTGGCTCGAGGTCCCCGGGGCCAGGGCCGGCTGACATCCCAGGATGCACTGGAAGGGAGTCAGCCCGGTGGAGGAGTGACGGAGTGAGTTCTGGGTGTACTCCGCCCAGGGAAGGAACTGGGCCCACTCCCCCTGCTGGTCCTGGCAGTGACTCGTAAGGAACCTCCCCAGCTCCTGGTTGGTTGTCTCCACCGGGCCGTTGGACTGAGGCTGGTACTGGGATGTGAGGTTGGCCGTGGCCCCCAGCTTCTCCATGAAGACTCTCCATACCAGCAATGTGAATTGGGGGCCACGGTTAGAGACGAGGTCCTCCGGAAAGCCATACTGCTGGAAAACCCGCTGGAACAGTCCCTCAGCGATCTGGAGAGAGGTGGGGAGACCAGAGAGAGGGATATCAGTGACAAAATCCATGGACAGATAGACCAAGGCCGCTGAGGCACGGGAATGGGAATGAGTTTCGCTGCTGGAGCGGAGATCGGGGAGATTTTGTTTGGGCACATACTGAACACAAGTTGACATAGCAGGCGACGTCCTGTGCCAAGGTGGGCCATCAGTACTTAGCGGAGATGGATTGAATGGTGCAGGTGATACCTGGGTGTCCAGCTGCGAGGGATGTGTGTGCCCAGGTCAACAGCCGAACTCTTACCCCCGTGGGGACGTACATGCATTCAGAAGGGCTGGTTCCCTCTCCAGATCCGGGCGGATGTCCACATCTACGCCCCAAAACACGGGGCCAATGATACAGGAGGGCCGAATGATGGGCTGGAGGGCATTTACAGGACTCTCAACAGATGTGGAACCACAGGGTACGGGAAAGCAGGTCTTCCGGCATCCTGGTGCCCAGGTGGTGATTTTCAACCTCGACCAGGAGATGGTGGGGTTATGACATTGGAGGAAGACTTTGTGTATGGGTACGGTGATGATGAGGAAGGGAAGGCTTTCCTGGTGAATGGGTCCCACGCTAAGGGTAAGTGGTGCTGGGATGTGCGTGATTGTACCAGGTCCCAATGGTCGATTTTCCAGGGCTTGGACCGGAAAAGGAGAGGATTAGCAGGTACGAGGTTATGTTCATAGAAGAGGCGAGGGCCTGGTCAAAGAAGTTACCTATGGCACCGGAGTCCACTAAAGCTGTTGAGACAACACCTAAGGGACAGCCAGCCAGTGAAATGGAAACCAGAAAGGGTTTGGCGGAAAAGGATGATGATGGAATACTCAGGCCTACCCTGGGAGACGGAAGATCATGGAGCCGCCCCTCTGCCCTAGTCGAATCCGGGTTGGGAAGCACAGGACACGGCTGAAGCTGGTGCCCCTCCTGGCCACAAATAGGACAGAGCCCCAGCTCTGCCGCAGAGAGCTATGTGACCCCTACCTCCATGGGTTCAGGTTCTGCCTCAGGACAGCCAAATGAGGAGGGCGAGGAGAGAGGTTGGCGCCGGCGCTCCCGAAGAAGGTTGTCCAGACGTATGGCCGTCAGTATGTCATCCATTCGGTCATTTGTATGAGTTGCAACAGGAACTAAATCAAAGAGAATAGAACAATGTTATTCATTTGTTTATTGAAATTATCTAAATTCTCCAAAGTTCTTTAGCCTATCACTTTAAAAAGAGAACCTAGCTCACATGCCTCTAAATAGATTTTAAACAAAATAGTTGAAGAAGCACGTGAAGTGGCTGACAGGGAAAACAGATTTGGCAATAAGAATAGGCTATAGATAGTCGTGACCATTTGGGACCCCTAGCTAGTTCGCTCAGGACAGGTTATAGCCAAGACTTAATCAATATTTTGTTTCGTCTCATTTATTGATATGGATATAGCCTCTGCGGGGTGGGGTTGTGCAACTTAAATGGCTATAACTATCACACCTACTCCCGTTCCCTCTCTCCGTGTCACGTCCTGACCAGCAGAGGGAGTAATTGTATTATAATTTGGTCAGGACGTGGCAGAAGGGTATTTGTTTTGTATGGTTGGGGTTGTGTGTGTTATTAAAGGGGTCTTTGGTTTATGTAGTCTGGGGTTTGAGTATATGTTCTAGTGTTGGTTTTCTATGGTTGTCTAGTCTGTCTATTTCTGTGTGATTTGTGTGGCTCCCGATCAGGAACAGCTGTACGTCGTTGTTCCTGATTGGGAGTCATATATTAGATGCTTGTTTTCACCTGGGGATTTTGTGGGTAGTTATCTTTTGCACTGCTAGTTGTCTTAGCCTGTGAAACTGTCTTCTGTCGTTCTTTGTTTTGTTGGTTTTGAGGTTCTCTTTATTTAATAAATTATAAAGATGAGCATCCACATTCCTGCTGCGTTTTGGTCATCTCTACCCAACGACACTCCGGTGCTCGACGTCGCCAGTCTACTAACCACCTGTCTTGGCAACCCACATTACGCACACCTGGCAACCATCAATACGCACACCTGCTCCCCATCGTTATGCACACCTGGACATTACCTTGATTACTTCCCCTTTATTTAAGCTAGCTAGCTTTTTCAAGCAGAAATTTGCTTCCTGCAACACAAACTCAAAAAAGTTCTGGGACACTGTAAAGTCCATGGAGAATATGAGCACCTCCTCCCAGCTGCACACTGCACTGAGGATAGGAAACTCTAATTGAGAATTTCAATTTTTGCTTTCCACCCGGCTACCCCTACCCCGGTCAACAGCACTGCACCCCCCACAGCAACTCGCCCAAGCCTTCCCCATTTCTCCTTCTCCCAAATCCAGTCAGCTGATGTTCTGAAAGAGCTGCAAAATCTGGACCCCTGCAAATCAGGCAGGCTAGACAATCTGGACCCTTTCTTTCTAAAATGATCTGCCGAAATTGTTGCAACCCCTATTACTAGCCTGTTCAACCTCTCTTTCGTGTCGTCTGAGATTCCCAAAGACTGGAAAGCAGCTGCGGTCATCCCCCTCTTCAAAGGGGGGGACACTCTAGACCCAAACTGCTACAGACCTATATCTATCCTACCCTGCCTCTCTAAAGTCTTCGAAAGGCAAGTCAACAAACAGATTACCGACCATTTCGAATCCCACCGCACCTTCTCCGCTATGCAATCTGGTTTCAGAGCTGGTCATGGGTGCACCTCAGCCACGCTCAAGGTCCTAAACGATATCTTAACCGCCATCGATAAGAGACATTACTGTGCAGCCGTATTCATCGACCTGGCCAAGGCAATCACCACATTTTTATTGGCAGACTCGACAGCCTTGGTTTCTGGAATGATTGCATCGCCTGGTTCACCAACTACTTCTCTGATAGAGTTCAGTGTGTCAAATCGTAAGGCCTGTTGTCCGGACCTCTGGCAGTCTCTATGGGGGTGCCACAGGGTTCAATTCTCAGGCCGACTCTCTTCTCTGTATACATCAATGATGTTGCTCTTGCTGCTGGTGATTCTCTGATCCACCTCTACGCAAACGACACTATTCTGTATTCTTCTGGCCTCTCTTTGGACACTGTGTTAACTAACCTCCAGATGAGCTTCAATGCCATACAACTCTCCTTCTGTGGCCTCCAACTGCTCTAAAACGTAAGTAAAACTAAATGCATGCTATTCAATCGATCACTGCCGGTACCTGCTCACCCGTCCAGCATCACTACTCTGGACGGCTCTGACTTAGAATACGTGGACAACTACAAATACCTAGGTGTCTGGTTAGACTGTAAACTCTCCTTCCAGACTCACATTAAGCATCTCCAATCCAATATTAAATCTAGAATCGGCTTCCTATTTCGCAACAAAGCATCCTTCGCTCATGCTGCAAAACATACCCTCGTAAAACTGACCATCCTACCGATCCTCGACTTCGGTGATGTCATCTATAAAATAGCCTCAAACACTCAAATACCCTACTCAACAAATTGGATGCAGTCTATCACAGTGCCATCCATTTTGTCACCAAAGCCCCATACACTACCCACCATTGCGACCTGTACGCTCTCGTTGGTTGGCCCTCGCTTCAAACTCGTCGCCAAACCCACTGGCTACAGGTTATCTACAAGTCTCTACTAGGAAAAGCCCCGCCTTATCTCAGCTCACTGGTCACCATAGCAGCACCCACTCGTAGCACGCGCTCCAGCAGGTATATCTCACTGGTCACCCCCAACGCCAATTCCTCCTTTGGTTGTCTTTCCTTCCAGTTCTCTGCTGCCAACGACTGGAACAAACTACAAAATCTCTGAAGCTGGAGACTCATATCTCCCTCACTAGCTTTAAGCACCAGCTGTCAGAGCAGCTCACAGATCACTGCACCTGTACATAGCCCATCTTTAAACAGCCCGTCTATCTACCTACCTCATCCCCATACTTTATTTATTTATCTTGCTCCTTTGCACCCCAGTATCCCTACTTGCACATTCATCTTCTGCACATCTACCATTCCAGTGTTTAATTGCTATATTGTAATTACTTCGCCACCATGGCCTATTTATTGCCTTAACTCCCTTATTTTACCTCATTTGCAATCACTTGCACACACCTTTTGTTTTCTTTTGTTCTACTGTATTATTGACTGTATGTTTTGTTTATTCCATGTGTAACTCTGTGTTGTTGTATGTGTCAAATTGCTATGCTTTATCTTGGCCAGGTCGCAGTTGCAAATGAGAACTTGTTCTCAACTAGCCTACCTGGGTCAATAAAGGTGAAATTAAAATAAATAAATAAAAAGGGCTTTGTGATGGCCACTCCAATACCTTGACTTTGTTGTCCTTAAGCCATTTTGCCACAACTTTGGAAGTATGCTTGGGGTCATTGTCCATTTGGAAGACCCATTTGCGACCAAACTTTAAATTATATGGATTCTTCAATTACATTGAGCTGGTGTCTGATGTGCTGTTCCTTCTTTTTCCATATTGTATTTCTGTATTGTTTTAGTGATTCACCATAGTGAAAGTGTAGGCTCAGGTTTTCTGAGTCTTTTGGTTAGATAGGTTCCTCAATTTCTTTCTTAGGTTGTTGCATTCTTCATCAAACCATTTGTCATTGTTTTTTATTTTCTTAGGTTGTCTGCTTTAAATCTTTAGACTTGATAGAGAAGCTGAAAGGTCAAATATACTGTTTAGGCTTTCTACTACCAATTTTACACCTTTACTATTACAGCGAAATGTTTAGTCCAGGAAGTTGTCTAGAAGGGATTGGATTTGTTGTTGCCTAATTGTTTTTTGGTAGATTTCCACTCTACTTTCCTTCCATCTATAGCATTTCTTAATATTATGCAGCTCCTTCAGCTTTGATGGCTCATGATTGAGTTTTGCTCTGTTCAAGTAGATTGTGATTTTGCTGGGATCTGATAAGAGACTCTAGGTTGAGGTCAGTGATGGAGTAATCCACAGTATTACTGCCAGGGGATGATCTGTAGGTGTACCTACCAGTCTCCTTAAAGCCTACCATTGACTATGTACAGAGCCAGCATGCAATAGAGCTGCAGGAGTTGTGACCAGTTTTTTTCTCTCTCTCTCTCTCTCTCTCTCTCTCTCTCGGGGATTATCTAATTCAATGGCAACAAAGATTGATAGCCGTTGGAAATAGCTGCAATTATTAAAAATAGATTAATTAATTATTTCCTAATTAGATTTGTCACAATTTGCAGTTAACAGGTAGCCAAAGGTTGCATTGGGTGGATTCACTGACTGATCTTTTCAACTCGTTCAGTAAAAATAATGAATATTTTGACTCATTTCGTTAATTTGATTCAGTAATGCCCAGAGAATGCAAACAATGAATTGAAAACTCGAAAGAGTTCTCATTCACCATAGGGGGTTTATTGGAGCTGTCATTTGTGACTGAGACTTCTCGAGTTTTGAGTGTTGAGCAGAGGCAGCCTTTGTAGCCTATGTTTTGGTTCTACAAAATTGTGTCCATCGATAACATTCAATTAATTGCATTCATTCTTACACCAGGCAATCAATTATCAGTTCTAAAAATGTATTTTTCTTCTATATGCTGCCTGCAGCATGATCAAATCTTTTTTTTTTTTGCATGCACGTGATAGACAGTTTCTGGTCGTAGCACGTCTATGGAGCGAAATAGCTGCCAAAAGGTTGAACATACCTATCATTACGTTCATAAAATCCATACGTAAATTGTTAGGATTGTAAGAAAAGACATGCGTAAAACGTAAATGTAAAATGTAATCTGTGAACATACAAACACCATGTCACAATTACAGACTAACATTTTAGGCTTGAACAAATCTTGTCTTGCAATTCTGACGTACAACAATACCTTTCAGAGTTTTGGCAATTTCATCACACCAACAATAAAAACGTACACCAAATGGCCTGTGAGGAGTGCTATGCAAACAAGCATAACAAGGTATAGAAAAACATAAGTCAGGGAAACCGGAAAGAGGTATCCTGCACGTTTTAAAATTAAAAGTCTCCATTCTTTATTCGTATTGCAAACTGAGTCCACATGCTTCCGACGGCGTAGTCGTTAGTCTTTGTGAGAAGAGTGACATGGCAGAGGAACGTGGTGGCCCGCCTAATTCTCATGTAAGGATTGTGTTGTCAATTATTACTCCTTAGTTTAGTTTACTTCACATTTAGGTAGCTAATGTAATGGATTTGTTTGCAAGCGCAAGTCTAGATATCACTAGCTAGCTAATGACATGTAGCTAGTTAACTTAGCTTACAGTCGATCTCGGCTTATGGAATATGATATGGCCTAGCTAGCTAGCTAGTGTTAGCTAGTTAGTTAGCTCATGAGTAAGAGTAAGCCTCAGTGTCTAGCTAGCCACTGTTTAACTACCAATTACTGTTATGGCAATGGCTAGCTAGCAAGGTGGATGAGAAGATCTATCAATGGAGGAGAAAGTTTCCTGTGCACAAGGTCACCCTAGTAAAGGACTTACATCCAGTACCTAGGTACTGATTGGCGTTATTCATTTTTCTAATCAGTTATCAAAGAGTAAGTAAGTTAGCTAGCTAAGTAGCCTAACGCAAGTTTAGCTGCATCAATAATAACCTTATGTCATTCTGTGTCTTCAGGTTCTACTAAGAAATTACATATTGGAGACTCCTCAGACTAGGCTCTTGCAGGTGGTCAATTATCCACCGATCGATTTTGACTTTTTAGAATTCACCTGCAATCAAGAGCTCACTTTCATCAATGTTGTGTCTAACGTCATTCAGATCCCTGAAGAAGTTTTATGAGCTTTGACAAAACTGCTGAATCGTGTCAGAGGTCGAGAAGTTGATCCACTAGACCTAGAGCAAGGACCAACAGGTCAGCCCAGATACACTGTATCTCAGAATCAGCTCCAGGAACTGCTTGCACTGTCTTTGCCAGTAGAAAGCATTGCACAAGTCCTTGCTGTGTCAGAACACACTGTTGCCAGATGAATGAGAGGGAACAATCTACAGTTGAAGTCGGAAGTTTACATACACTTAGGTTGGAGTCTTTAAAACTCGTTTTTCAACCACTCCACAAATTTCTTGTTAAAAAACTATAGTTTTGGCAAGTCAGTTAGGACATCTACTTTGTGCATGACACAAGTAATTTTTCCAACAATTGTTTACAGACAGATTATTTAGCTTATAATTCACTGTATCACAATTCCAGTTGGTCAGAAGTTTACCTACACTAAGTTGACTGTGCCTTTAAACAGCTTGGAAAATTGCAGAAAATGTAATGGCTTTAGAAGCTTCTTATAGGCTAATTGACATCATTTGAGTCAATTGGAGGTGTACCTGTGGATGTATTTCAAGGCCCACCTTCAAACTCAGTGCCTCTTGGCTTGACATCATGGGAAAATCAAAAGAAATCAGCCAAGACCTCAGAAAAAAAACATTGTAGACCTCCACAAGTCTGGTTCATCCTTGGGAGCAATTTCCAAACGCCTGAAGGTACCACGTTCATCTATACAAATAAATGTACGCAAGTATAAACACCATGGGACAACACAGCCGTCATACCGCTCAGCAAGGAGTGTCACGTTCCTCTTCGTCAGAAGATATGTTGAAATCGCTGTCGGACAAAGTGGACCAATATGCAGCGGATTGCGTGCTCATCATAATTTATTATAATGTGAACACCACGAACAAAACAAGAAAAACAATGACCGCCAGGAACAGTATAGCAGGCTACACACGTATAGCAGTGCTAAAACAACTACCCACAAACAACAAGACCAAACACACCCTAATATATAGGACTCCCAATCAAATGCAACTAGAAAACACCTGCCTTCAATTGAGAGTCCATACCCCAATTAACTAACATAGAAACAGAACAGATAGAAAACCCATAGAAACACAAACATAGAAAAGAAACCCAAAACCCCGGAATACATAAACTAACTACCCTCTAAATAATAACACACCCCGAACCACATAAACAAATACCCTCTGCCACATCCTGACCAAACTACCATAACAAATAATCTTCTATACTGGTCAGGACGTGACAAGGAGACGCGTTCTGTCTCCTAGAGATTAATGTACTTTGGTGGGAAAAGTGCAAATCAATCCCAGAACAACAGCAAAGGACCTTGTGAAGATGCTGGAGGAAACAGGTACAAAAGTATCTATATCCACAATAAAACGAGTCCTATATATTGACATAACCTGAAAGGCCGCTCAGCAAGGAAGAAGCCACTGCTCCAAAACCACCATTAAAAAGCAAGACTACGGTTTGCAACTGCACATGGGGACAAAGATCGTACTTTTTGGAGAATGTCCTCTGGTCTGATGAAACAAAAATAGAACTGTTTGGCCATAATGACCATCGTTATGTTTGGAGGAAAAAGGGGGAGGCTTTCAAGCCAAAGATCACCACCCCAACCGTGAAGCACGGGGGTGGCAGCATCATGTTGTGGGGGTGCTTTGCTGCAGGAGGGACTGGTGCACTTCACAAAATAGATGGCATCATGAGGGCGGAAAATGATGTGGATATTTTGAAGCAACATCTCAAGATATCAGTCGTTACCCTAGGATAGGGTGCGCCACAGCGCATTTTGAAAAAAAATCGTGCCCATTTTAAACGGCCTACTTATCAAACTCAGAAGGTAGGATATGCATATAATTAATACCTGTGGATAGAAAACACCCTAAAGTTTCTAAAACTGTTTGAATGGTGTCTGTGAGTATAACAGAACTCATATGGCAGTCAAAACCCTGAGACCGATTGAAACAGGAAGTGGAATTCTGAATTGTGGACTCAACTTCACATCTTTGCCTATTAATCACACCGTGAGCTATGGTTCATTGAGCACTTTCTATTGCTTCCACTAGATGTCCCCAGTCTTTACAAAGTGGTTTGAGCCTTCTACTGTCGAAACTGAATGAATGACACGCTGTTGAAATTGGTCACAGGAGGAGGGCCATCACCATTATGACGCCGGCGTCCCTGTCTACCTCCTCCTTTCGAAACGTTTTGAAACACAATACAATCGTCCCCCTCGAATCTTATTGGCTCTCTTGTTGAAACAGGCCCTGAAGATTTATGTTATACAACGTTTGACATGTTTGAACGAACCTAAATGGGGGAAAACATTTTTTTTTCGAAATTGCTGTCCCGCGGCCGACGGAGCATTTGGATACAGCCTTCAGACGCGCTAACAACAGCAAGCTAATGGAACATAAAGGATGGACTTTTTCGAACGAAAATACATTTGTTGTGGACCTGGGATTCCTGGAAGTGCTTTCTGATGAAGACAATTAAAGGTAAGGGATTATTGACAATAGTATACAAGATTAGATGTGATATGCGATTGTTCTAAGATGGCGCCGAGCTGTATTTACTAGCTAATTTTCTGAGTATCGCATCCCCTTTTATCGCAAAGTGTGATTACCCAGTAAAGTTATTTTTAAATCTGGTATTACAGGTGCTTTCAAGAGATATTCATCTATAAATCTTAGAATGACAATATTACATTTTAAAAATGTTTTAGAATAGTAATTGAGTAAATTGTAGCACTGTTTCCCGGGATGCATTTGAGGGAAAATAGTTAGTCAACGTCAGGCGCCGATGTAAAATGCTGTTTTATATATAAATATGAACTTTATCGAACAAAAGAATGCATGCATTGTGTAACATGATGTCCTAGGTGTGTCATCTGATGAAGTTTGTAAAAGGTTAGTGCTGCATTTAGCTGTTTTTTAGTTATTTGTGATGCATGTGTTTGGTCGGAAAATGGCTATGTGGCTACTTTTACCATGTACTCCTCTAACATAATCTAATATTTTGCTTTTCCTGTAAAGCCTTTTTGAAATCGGACGACGTGGGTCGATTCAGGAGAGGTGTATCTATAAAACGATACGAGACAGTCCTATATTTGAAAAAATATATATATTAAATTTCGTTATGCTAATGTCGATAGGAGTTTTTCGCTGGATGTTGATCCCGCTTACGGGACGAGACCGTCAAGAGGCTAACCACTTCTGGGAAAATTGGAACATACTAAACAAACAACAACACGAAGAGTTACTGTATCTATCCAAAATGGAGATGTATGGATAAACCACTTCTCCAATCTTTTTGGCTCTATAACAAAGAACAAACAGCAAAAGCATATACATGATCATTTAAATCAAATCAAAATCAAATGACATTTTATTGGTCGCATACACGTATTTAGCAGATGTTATTGCGGGTGTAGCGAAATGGTTGTGTTCCTGTCACGTCCTGACCAGTACGTAATAATTTGTTATTGCAGTTTGGTCAGGACGTGGCAGGGGGTGTTTGTTTTATGTGGTTCGGGGTTTGTTGGCCTATGTTCCTATGTAAGAGGGGTGTTTGTTTAGAGTGTTTCGGGGTTTGTTGGGCTATGTTCTTGTTAGTTTATTTCTATGTTAGTTCTAGTCTTTCTAGTTCTATGTTTAGTTAATGGGGTTGACCTTCAATTGGAAGCAGCTGCTCCTAGTTGCTTCTAATTGAAGGTCTTATTTAAGAGGGGTGTTTTTTCTATGGGATTTGTGGGTAGTTGTCTCCTGTTTTGTGTCTGTGCACATGACAGGACTGTTTAGTGTCGTTTGTTGTTTTGTATATGTGTTTCTTTTGTTTTTCCTTCTTTTAATAATAATAAAGAAGATGAGTATATACGTTCCCGCTGCACCTTCGTCCAATCCGTACAACAACCGTGACAGTTCCAGTGCAGTAATATTCTAACAATTCAGAACAATACACACAAATCTAAAAGTACAAGAATGGAATTAAGAATTAAGAAAATGTACTGAGCAAGTGTCAAATTGGCTTTTTACCAAATTACCGTACGACAGACCACATTTCACCCTGCATACCCTAATCGACAAACAAACAAACCAAAGCAAAGGCAAAGTATTTTCATGCTTTGTTGATTTCAAAAAAGCTTTTGACTCAATTTGGCATGAGGGTCTGCTATACAAATTGATGGAAAGCAGTGTTGGGGGAAAAACATACAACATTATAAACTCTATGTACACAAACAACAAGTGTGCAGTTAAAATAGGCAAAAAACACATTCCTTTATACAGGGCCGGGGGGTGAGACAGGGATGCAGCTTGAGCCCCACCCTCTTTAACATATATATCAACAAATTGGCGAGGGCACTAGAACAGTCTGCAGCACATGGCCTCACCCTACTAGATTCTGAAGTCAAATGTCTACTGTTTGCTGATGATCTGGTGTTTCTGTCCCCAATCAAGGAGGGCCTACAGCAGCACCTATATCTTCTGTACAGATTCTGTCAGACCTCGACCCTGACAGTAAATCTCACAAAAAAGGTTCAGTTGACAGGACCACAAATACAAATTCAATTTACACACCGTTGCCCTAGAGCACAGAAAACTACACCTACTTCGGCCTACACATCAGCGCCACAGGGAACTTCAACAAAGATGTGAAAGACCTGAGATACAAGGCAAGAAGGTCCTGCTACGCCATCAAAAGGAACATAAAATACTTCAATCAGTTAAAGAACCCATTGCCCTTTATGGTTGTGAGTTCTGGGGTCCGCTCACCAACCAAGAATTCAGAAAATGGGACAAACACCAAATCGGACTCCACATGTAGAATTCTGCAAAAATATCCTCAGTGTACAACGTAAAACACCCAATAATGCATGCAGAATTAGGCCGATACTGGCTAATTATCAAAATCCAGAAAAGAGCTGTTAAATTCTACAACCACCTAAAAGGAAGCAGTTCACAAACCTTTCCATAACAAAGCCATCATCTACAGAGAGATTAACCTAGCGAAGAGTCTTGTAAGCAAGCTGGTCCTGGGGCTCTGTTCACAAACACAAACAGACCCTACTGAGCCCCAGGACAGCAACACAATTAGACCCAACCAAATCATGAGAAAACAAAAAGATAATTACTTGACACATTGGAAAGAATTTACCAAAAAACTGAGCAAGCTGGAATGCTATTTTGCCCTAAACAGAGAGTACACAGCGGCAGAATACCTGACCACTGTGGCAGAATACCTGACCACCGTGGCAGAATATCTGACTACTGTGGCAGAATACCTGACCACTGTGACTGACCCCAAATTAAGGAAAGCTTTGACTATGTACAGATTCAGTGAGCATAGGCTTGCTATTGAGAGAAGCCACTGTATTCAGACCTAGCTCTCAAGAGAAGACAGGCTATGTGCACACTGACAAAAAATTAGGTGGAAACTGAGCTGCACTTCATACCCTTCTGCCAAATGTATGACCATATTAGAGACACATTTACCTAAGATTACACAGACTAACAAAGAATTTGAAAACAAATCCAATTTTGGTAATCTCACTTATGTATTGGGTGAAATATCACAGTGTGCCATCACAGCAGCAATATTTGTGACAGGTTGCCACAAGAAAATGGCAACCAGTGAAGTACAAACACCACTGTAAATATAACCCATATATATGTTTATTTACTTTCCCTTTTGTACTTTAACTATTTGCACATTGTTATAACACTGTACATAGCCATAATATGACATTTGAAATGTCTGTATTCCTTTGAAACTTTTCCGAGTGTAATATTTACTGTTCATTTTTGATTGTTTATTTCACTTTTGTTTATCTATTTCACTTGCTTTGGCAATGTAAACTTATTTTTCTAATGCCAATAAAGCCCTTTGAATTTAATTGAATTGAGAGAGAGAGAGAGAGGGAGAGAGAGCGAGAGAGAGAGACAGAGAAAGAGACATTTATCTATTTAGAGATTTATCTATTTATTTATTTAACCTTTATTTAACTAGGCAAGCCAGGTTAAGAACAAATTCTTATTTACAATGACGGCCTATCAAAAGGCAGAAGGCCTCCAGCGTGGACAGGGGATAGGATTAAAAATAAAAATACTTCAACTATTTGCACGTTGGTACAACACTGTACATAGCCAATAACATAACATTTGAAAAGTCTAAATTATTTTAAAACTTTTGTGGGTGTAGTGATTACTGTTAATTTATGATTGTTTGTTTCAGTTTTGTTTATTGGGTGGGGGAAGGGGGGGGGGGTGCAGGGATCAGGCTGAGGAAGGAGGCTATAATAAACCCACAGGCTAAGACATCTGAGATCTACTCTGGCTCATCCCTCCCTCTCTCAGTCTCTCCCCTCCCCTCACCACAAAATACCCCAAAGCAAAATACAAAATAAACTACAAAATACTGGTGCCAAACATTTTTTTAAGTAACATTTGCAAGTCCAGGCTGTATCACATCCGGCCATGATTGGGAGTCCTATAGGGCGGCGCACAATTAGCCCAGCGTCGTCCGGGTTACGGGAGGGTTTGGCCGGGGTAGGCTGTCATTGTAAATAAGAATTTGTTCTTAACTGACTTGCCTATTTAAATAAAGGTTAAATGAATAAAAAACAATCTTTCTGAATGAGAGGGGGTCAAATACTTATTTCCCTCATTAAAATGCAAATCATTTTATAACATTTTTGACATGCGTTTTTCTGGATTTTTTTGTTGTTATTCTGTCTCTCACTGTTCAAATAAACCTATCATTAAAATGATAAACTGATCATTTCTTTGTCAGTGGGCAAACGTACAAAATCAGCAGGGGATCAAATACTTTTTTCCCTCACTGTAGGCCTATCTAAATTATTTTATTTTATTTTGTATCCCGCACCTCCTGTCAAGAAATCTTTCTGGCATGTTAAGCATTTTCTATAGCCCTATTTGCAGGTTAGGGTCAGGTGCAGGTCTCAGATATCACATATAGTCCGGCAGTTTGGGGTGGGTTATTAGCGTTTACAACTGACCTGTGCATCACTAGTAAGTGTAGTGATAGTGTGGCAATAACAGTGTTTGCTTTCAAAGTCGAGTTCACTTCCCCATTTGGACCTTACTCAAAGCATTATCCTCACGTATATGTAGGTATGTACAGTTGTGGCCAAAAGTTTTGAGAATGACACAAATATTAATTTTCACAAAGTCTGCTGCCTCAGAATGTATGATGGCAATTTGCATATAATCCAGAATGTTATGAAAAGTGATCAGATGAATTGCAATTAATTGCAAAGTCTCTCTTTGCCATGCAAATGAACTGAATCCCCAAAAAACATTTCCACTGCATTTCAGCCCTGCCACAAAAGGACCAGCTGACATCATGTCAGGGATTCTCTCGTTAACACAGGTGTGAGTGTTAACGAGGACAAGGCTGGAGATCACTCTGTCATGCTGATTGAGTTCGAATAACAAACTGGAAGCTTCAAAAGGAGGGTGGTGCTTGGAATCATTGTTCTTCCTCTGTCAACCATGGTTACCTGCAAGGAAACACGTGCCGTCATCATTGCTTTTCACAAAAAGAGCTTCATAGACAAGGATATTGCTGCCAGTAAGATTGCACATAAATCAACCATTTATCGGATCATCAAGAACTTCAAGGAGAGCGGTTCGATTGTTGTTAAGAAGGCTTCAGGGCGCCCAAGAAAGTCCAGCAAGTGCCAGGACCATCTCCTAAAGTTGTTTCAGCTGCGGGATCGGGGCACCACCAGTACAGAGCTTGCTCAGGAATGGCAGCAGGCAGGTGTGAGTGCATTTGCACGCACAGTGAGGCGAAGACTTTTGGAGGATGGCCTGGTGTCAAGAAGGGCAGCAAAGAAGCCATTTCTTTCCAGGAAAAACATCAGGGACAGACTGATATTCTGCAAAAGGTACAGGGATTGGACTGCTGAGGACTGGGGTAAGGTCATTTTCTCTGATGAATCCCCTTTCCGATTGTTTGGGGCATCCGGAAAAAAGCTTGTCCGGAGAAGACAAGGTGAGCGCTACCATCAGTCCTGTGTCATGCCAACAGTAAAGCATCCTGAGACCATTCATGTGTGGGGTTGCTTCTCAGCCAAGGGAGTGGGCTCACTCACAATTTTGCCTAAGAACACAGCCATGAATAAAGAATGGTACCAACACATCCTCAGAGAGCAACTTCTCCCAACCATCCAAGAACAATTTGGTGATGAACAATGCTTTTTCCAGCATGATGGAGCACCTTGCCATAAGGCAAAAGTGATAACTAAGTGGCTCGGGGAACAAAACATTGATATTTTGGGTCCATGGCCAGGAAACTCCCCAGACCTTAATCCCATTGAGAACTTGTGGTCAATCCTCAAGAGGCGGGTGGACAAAAACCCACAGATTTTGACAAACTCCAAGCATTGATTATGCAAGAATGGGCCGCCATCAGTCAGGATGCGGCCCAGAAGTTAATTGACAGTATGCCAGGGCGGATTGCAGAGGTCTTGAAAAAGGTCGACACTGCAAATATTGACTCTTTGCATCAACTTCATGTAATTGTCAATTAAAGCCTTTGACACTTATATGCTTGTAATTATACTTCAGTATTCCATAGTAACATCTGACAAAAATATCTAAAGACACTGAAGCATCAAACTTAGTGAAAATTAATATTTGTGTCATTCTCAAAACTTTTGGCCATGACTGTAGAATGTGGATTGTCAATATAGAAGGTCTATTGTGATAAGAAAGATCCTGTCAGGGTTGGGGCACAGCCTGAGCCAGAACAGGCAAGCTGGGTTTAATTTTTCTCTCTAATGTATTGGCATTGGTCAGAATCATAAGACTAATTTCCATCTCCCCCCACTAGGTGGCACGTGTTTACCAGAAATCAAGGCTTTTTTTTTTGACACACACACAGAGACAAAGGATGATAAGCACATGTTTTCGTTCAAGATCCTAATTGATTGTTATAATTACTACACTGTTTGAAGCAGCTGGATAAATGCACATAAGCCATACATTTGTAAACAGATTCACATTTTCTTAAGGCTTATGCAATCCTGTTTTCTCCACAATGGTCCATGCTGCTTAATTCTATTGTCTGTCTGTCAAACTCCCAACTTATCTCTCAAAGGACAACACTGCATACGTGTTCAAACAACTACAAAGAGTCACCCCACCTCTGTTTTGATAAAAAGCTGAGGGATGGGGCTGGAGAAATGTAAGCGCTCTCAAATGTATAGACAATGCTATGGATGCAACGACTTACCATCAATTGAGATGATTTGGGATGAGTTGGACCACAGAGAGAAGGAAAAGCAGCCAACAAGTGCACAGCATATGTGAGAAATCCTTCAACACTATTGGAAAAGCATTCCAGGTGAAGCTGGTTGAGAGAATGCCAAGAGTGTGCAAAGCTGCCATCAAGGCAAAGGGTGGCTACTTTGAAGAATCTCAAGTGTAAAATATATTTGGATTTGTTTAACACTTTTTTGGTTACTACATGATTCCACATGTGTTATTTCATAGTTTTGATGTCTTCACTATTATTCTGCAATGTAGAAACTAGTAAAAATAAAGAAAAACCCTTGAATGAGTAGGTGTTCTAAAACGTTTGACCGGTAGTGTATATGACTAAGAACACCCCGTTCATGAAAATGGACCATTCCTACCTTTTTTTGGGGGGGGGGGCTTGCCTGTTTTGTATGTTATTTTGATATTAATATGTGTCACATATCAGTTTGCAAACTGATATGTAAAAAAATATATATCATTGAGTTAATAAAGCTGCATACAAACACGGTCTCTTTTTTGTTTTCTTGAGTAAAGCATCTCCAAAATGCAGGTGTTTCAGCCTAGCTATAAGAACGTTATATGTACAGTAGCTTTGATTGGACTGATCATGTCAACAACATACTTAAAAAATCTTAGCTAACAGTCATCATCATGTATCAAGTCAACAATCTACTGGCAAATCCTTTTTAATCCTTGTCATACGAAGAGAAATTATAGATAAAACGTATGGGTGCTCATCGGCCATTGGATATAAACATTATACAACAAGTTGGAAATCGCAAATTCAACAATGAGTAGTTAGAAGGAATCAGTGACAGTGGCTGTGTGGTCCCAAATCTGGGCAAAAAAAGATTCTCCAAGTTTAAAATGATAAACATTCAACATTGGCCATGCTATTGTAACAGATGTATATCGTACTCTCCTTGCGTTGTGTTTTCTCCTAATAACTCACATCAGCCAGTGGTCCCAGTTGAGCATCATTTATTCCTGTTGTTAAATGAGAAACAGCACGGTAGTTGTGCAGGGCTTAATGATACTGATGGCTGTCGATGGCAAAAACCCTTGCATCACATTTTCATACTGGGGTCACAAAATACAAAAATACAATACAAAATATAACATGTGTAAATACCTGTTGTTAAATGAGAAACAGCACGGTAGTTGTGCAGGGCTTAATGATACTGATGGCTGTCGATGGCAAAAGCTGTAGCATGAAGACAACTGTGTTAGCAGTGGGCTTATGTGACCATTACAACGGTGTATGCTAGCTAACACTTATCTACAGCAATCATATGCCAAAGCACATTCCATAAAGCCCCTCAATCCCTAACAGGTACCATATACCCACACATGTATAAATCAGTAACGTACAGCAAACTTGTACACATTGTAAAATATAAAATATAAAACAGTATTCAGAACGTGACCTACCCCTTGCATCACATTTTCATACTGGGAAGACCTGACGTTCGCGATCTCCCCCTATCTGCAAGCGGGGCCAATCACAACACACCTTATTGTCATCAGTTGAACCAACCAATACGAATGCTTGAACATTAAGTACACATTTCTTTAGAGGCAAGTGGAAACATAACCAACCCTGTTACATTATCAATGAATAGTGATTTGTGCCGCGCTGAAAAACAACTGTTAACTTGGAACAGCGTAAACTTGACTTCAGTGAATTCAAGACAACTGGGAAGACAACTGGGAATAAACAAGCTCTGTTCTGGGAAAATATGTTTTGAACGGTCATTCAACTTGGAATTGTAAATCCAGCCTCTTTCTAGAGCTATGACCTGACGTCATCATGATTCGACGAGTTCCCAGTTGTTTTGAAAGCACCATAAATCCAGAGAATGCCAGACTTTGATGACAAAATTTGCCCATGAAGGACCACCGTGCCACCTTCCTGTTCAAGTGAGCACAGCACAACAAAGTGAGTCTAAAAATGTATTGTATGCTGCTGCATAAAATATATAATATGCCAGGGAGATATGCATACTGTAGATAAGAAAGTAATACTAAGTGTATGTTGTGTAGCCCATATGCCTAACCCTAATAATTTGGTCTATTTACCCCTCTTAATTTCACCTGCTGTTCTGACTTGGTGGTGTACATGTAGCCTATAGCCTGTTAGCTATAGAAATGTAATCATCGAACATTGTATGAGCTTTCATTGTCTGCTTATATGCCCCCTTTATTTATCCTACAGTTCTGACTTGGTGTACAGGGAAAACACTGTAAAAACAGCCCATGTTCTGAATTCTGTTGCTGTACATTTCAAAAGTGCTAAATATATCGTTATATTGACTATGTCCATCCTAGCTCGCTCATTAATGTCTCATTCAAAATTACGGATTGCCTCTTATCTGCTTGTTTAAGCATGTCAGCCATATCAGCTATGTTTTTTTAAAAGGCAGTAAATGAGGCTGAATGAACTGTTAAACTGCCAGACAAGGCTCCGTTGATAGCCAGGTGTAGCACTGGTAAGATGTTGGGATGTAGGCACTAACAGTTTGTGGGCACTGTTTGTCACCGTACTAGCACAATTAATGTATTGTTTAGTGTTGTGTAGTGGCTTTGCTGGCATGCATCCCACTTTTTTTGTTTGTTTGTTGCCCCACCAAGATTTACATGCTAAAATTTCCCCTGGTTCCTACAGACAGTGAGTCCCGTGGCTTGCGATATAAAGCAGGCAGACAGACATCAAGGCATTCAGTTACTGTTCGATTGAATGTTAGAATGGGCAAAACGAGGGACCTAAGCGACTGAGCGTGGTATGATCATCAGTGCCTGGCACGCCAGATCCAGTATCTCAGAAACGCCCTCCTGGGCTTTTCACGTACGACAATGTCTAGGATTTACCGAGAATGGTGCGACAAACAAAAAACATCCAGTAATCGGCAGCCCAGTGTGCGAAAACAGCTTGTTGATGGGAGAAGTCAAAGGAGAATGGCAAGAATCATGTAAGCTAACAGGCTGGCCACAAACAGACAAATAACGGCACAGTACAACAGTGGTGTGCAGAATGACATTTCAGAAAGCACAACTCTTCGATCTTTGTCACGAATGGATATTGCAGCACATAACCACACTGGGTTTCTCTCCTATCAGCTAAAAACAAGAAGCAGCTCCAGTGGCCCCGCGATCACCAACACTTGCCTGGAACCAGTGGCTTGTATTCATGTATACAAAGGGAAGCCAGGCTTCCCCAAATATAAAAATAAATACAAATAAAAAATGTATCTTTTGTCTCTCTGTTTTCATAATTTTCTGTAAATTCGCAAGTGACTGAATCTCACCAGAGAAATCATCTGAGCGAGGGAAACTGCGCCTCTCTGTCTCAGTATGTGTAGCCCATGTATCTGATGCTATGTGGAACAAAAGAGTATGACATATGCCAGCAAGCATTTGGCTTCCCTTGATAAAAACAATAAAAAAATAATTTGCCAATCAGCGTTGAGCTAAGCTCAACTGTGGGTTGTCCTGGCACAGCAAAACGCCCACCAAACGCCCCACACACACCAATCAAATCACATCCTGAGTAAAAGGTCATCATTGTCAGAAAAACGTGTCTTAATTATCTGTACAGACCAATGATTACGACGGCGATTCTGACCTAACCATAAATGAATATGTTGTGCAACTGGCCTGAGACGTTTGAAGTTCAATATGTAGCCTAGTAGGTTCACGTTAACTAGCTAGCGAACTTAGCTGGGTCATTCGAAGAAGTTAGGCTACCTAGCTAAAATGCTTACTAGCCTATGAAAACAAAAAGTAAAAGGGTACAGACCGTTTTGCCAACATGAGAGAGGAGGACGGCACACACAGACAGACAGAAATCAGTATCATGGACAGCCACATGATATTTAGCAACACCGATTGGGATAAATTGTTTTTGGTATATTTCAGTTTTTCTGCAGTGTATTAAACTAAGCATATATACATAGTCTAGTTGATTTGATTATGTTTAAATGTTTAAGTTGAAATGGTGCTGAAATAGCAGAGGCAGTGCTCCTGTTGTCTTTGTGCTGACTTGCGGTAACTCTGTGGTTCTAAATCAGTAGTTGTTGAGTAAACTGTCAAAATCGTTAACTTGCTTGACCATGCTGCAGGTCATATAACTGTTTGTTACATGCAATATTTGCTTTGTGGACTTCACCGGACAGATGTTGCTCTCCGATTTTGTGATCAAACAAACATGTGTACGTTAATTTATTCCTCCACTGTGTGGCTGTCTTTTTTTGTCTGTCATGGCCTTATTGTATATCACAATGGCGTATGAATGATTGGGTTATAGAGCCAACAACGGTTTATATCAAAACATAGGCTGTAATATTGCTTTTTTTACTGGGATTGGCTTACCTAATGATTTTACCTACGCACCGTTCTAGCCTGGAACATGGCAGCAAGTTCAGTTTACTTGAGTGCCTTGTGCAGTTCCCAGACCTCAAACCAAAAGAGCATCTTTAGGATGAGATGGAACGGGTTGTTCACAGCATGAATGTACCGCCATCCAATCTGCAGCGACTGCGTGATGCCATCATGGACCAACATCCCTGTTGAACGTTTCTGACATCTTGTAGAATCCCCCGAAGAATTCAGGCTGTTTATGGAGGCAAAGGTGGGTCCGACCCAGGTAATAGATGGCTGTACCTAGTAAACTGTGTATATCCTTTGTCTCTGTGTGTGTGTCAGAAACAATAATGCAGTGCCAAGTTGAATCATAACCTGCAGTCGGGTTGAAAAAAGAAAAAACAATGCATTTCCCCTTTACTAGCTCTGACTTAGCTGATAGCTCCTTTGAGGAAAAATTGACTTACTATGACTAATATGTGGTTGTCCCACCTATCTATCTTAAGATGAATGCACTAACTGTAAGTGACTCTGTATAAGAGTGTCTGCTAAATGACTAAAATGTAAAGGTAAAATAAAAAATCCATAAATTAATTTCATATTTATAGGCTACAATGAGATTTTCTGCATTTATCAAAGTCCCATCAGGTAGCCTGATTTCAGATGTGTCCATGTAAACAGGATTATTAGGGAAATCATTCCGTTGCAAAGCTTGGAAACATTCTAATCAAACTGTTATATTCATCTATTGTGGTTAGTCAATCACATTATTGTGTGAATGTAACCGTTAATAAATAATAAAACATGTCATCCATAACTGCAAGCTTAACAGTGCCCTTTATTGAATCAAGAAGATATTTGACAGGAAATACTTTTTGTTTGCAAACATTGCATGTACATACACCTTTGAATGACATTTCTTAAAACACTTATCTCTGATCTTGTTTATAAATGTGACATAACAGACACCTATACCATGCTCCCCACAAAGCGCAGGTGATGTCATCAAACACACAAGAACTTCCTCCTTTCTCTCATACACACACAAAAAGCATCCTCGATGTAGAGGACACTCACTGGGAATCTCACCCAAAGATGACATTTTTGCCTTCAAAGGAGCAAAATAACAATGACACACCATTGTAGAATAAGGCATGTGTAAGATGTAATTTGTCTTTAAGTTTTATCTCATGTCCTGGATGAACTTACCATTGCACTTTCAGTTAACACAGTTTCCCAGTGGGACTCATCTGGTCCCATTCTAATCCCCCAAACTAATTTTACCGCAGACATCAACCGTTAAACTGACAGGGGTGGTATTTTGGACACACTTTAAGACACACGTTCGATCATCCATTCTCTAGCGCATACTCAGTGTTAAGACTTAATGAATTGTAGTTCAGTAACAAACTTGCTTCAGTTAAAAAAGATGAGGTTATACATCTAATCAATTAATACTGGAACTTTTACAACAAACATTCCCCTGAAAAATATATTATACAAAACATCATAATGACAATGCACTCCCAAAATAAAACAGTGAAAATTGGTGCACGATCCAGTGATGAGAGCAACATAAGACACCAATAAATAGCCAGTGTTCGCACAGTCAGTAGCCTCTGCGTCACGGTAGATAGACATACTCCTTTCCTGACGCCCTGTCCCCAATCTCCCCGCACACACAGCACAGGTTCCCTTCCAATTTTTTTAAAAGCAGAAATATAAAAGCATCTTCTTTATATCATGTCAAAAAAGTGCATAAATAAAAAATTTTAAAAACTGTTCTTGTCGTTAGTATAAAAATTGGTAATAAAAAAGGAGAATCTTCAGTCAGGTCAGATGTTCTTGTCCATTGTCCATTTAAAAGTATTTTTTATTTAGTTTTCCTATTGACGAGTTCTTCTGTCCACTCTACTTAAACTGGTTAGGGATAAGGCCCATCTGAGAATGCAAACTCATTGGAGGACTGGAGATGCCCTCTGACCAATCAGACATATTGGAATGTGGAGAGGAGCTGGACCATTGGTCAGGGGATCCGGGGGAGGGAGTTAGAAAGGGGTGGTCAGGCACCTGCAGCTGGTGATTGGGTGTGTTGTCTATTGGGCCGGAATAGCTGTGCTGGGAGGGCGGGGTGAGGAACTGTGTGCCGAGAATCTGGGTCTCCTGGGGGAGGATGGTGTGGATGGGGACCGAGCGACCCACCCCGTTGCCCTGCAGCAGGTCCGAGCCGCACAGCTCACTGCTCAGGAAACTCTGGCTCAGTACCTGGCCGGCCGTGGTGGAGTTGGAGTTCTGTTGCTGGAGCTGCGGGTCCTGCCGGGAGTGCATCTGCTGCATGAGGTGGGGCGGCGTGCCCAGATGGCTGGTTTGCAGGCCCTGGTAGCCCATGATCCGGGACAGGGTGGCAGTGGGGACCCCGCGGAGGGGAGCCATCATACCGTGGGACATGGGAAGGCCTTGGTTGAAGCCACCCTGCTGCCCGAGACCCGGGTGCATCCTGGAGTGCCAATCACACTGTCCTCTTCCCCCAGCTCCGCCCATGGCCATAGTGATGGTTCCCTGGCTGCCGGGGCTGGAAACAGGCAGGTGGGACAGGCGGGGAGGGTTCGGGTCAAAGGACATACGCCCCATGTCCTGCCCCTTGCCCATGCCCATCTGACCCAGGTGGCTGTCTCCACTGCCTTGCAGGTGGTTGAACGACATGGGTGGAGACTGCTGGAATGGCGATGTCATTGGCGGCGACGCCACGTCGGACAGGTACCCGTGGGGCGACTCCAGGGAGTCGACGGGCGAGAGAACGGCTGAGCTGTCCAGCAGACTGCCCTTCCCATCCAGGGACTTCTTCTTCCGTATCCTCATATCTTTGCCACCATCCTTCCCTCCAGAGCCTGGCTTGCGGACCTTCTTGCCCGGGGCGGTGGGCTTGAGGCTGCCCAGGTATCCGTTGGGGGAGCACAGAGGAGGGGACAGGCTGGTGGCGCTCAGGGTCCCATTATGGAGCCCTGGGCTCCTCACCAGGTTGCATTCATCGAGCAGACGGATGATGTCATGGTGCATTCGCTCCTGGGCGATGTCCCGGGGCAGCTGGTCCAGGTGGTCGGTGATCTCACGGTTGGCAAAGTGCTCCAGCAGTACCTTGGCCGTCTCATAACTGCCCTCTCTGGCTGCCAGAAAGAGAGGAGTTTCCTCCTAGAGAGACAGCAAACAGTGCGTGAGAAAATGTTTATACAATACCTTATTTTACATTCGATTGTGATTATTTTTTGATCCCTTGAACAATGGTGGCATTTACTGGAATGGCATTGCACAATCAGCATTTAGTATTTTTTTCTCAACATTTCGAAATACACCATTGAGCATGTAACAATTACACACATATCTACACAAGTTGGCAAATAGTAGTTTCACTAGTGTGTCAACTAGTGTGATATGCAAGAGCCATGTTTGTGTGACCCATGTTTTTCACCTTGTTGTTCTGCATGTCTTTGTTGGCGCCATTCTTCAACAACACCATGGCAGCATCCACGTTGTTGACAGCTGAAGCCCAATGAAGGGCAGATTTACCTGGAGAAAAAAAATAAATAAAAGAATGGATGATTTAATACAAAAGCAAATAACCTGCACATTCCTAGACCATGAGGGCCATAGTCCATGAAGATGGGTCAGCCGGTTAAGGGCAAATCTCAAATTACACCCATTCCCTTAGTACACTGTGTGGGAGATATGTGAATAGAACGAAAGTAAATTCAGTGTAACACGGAACCCAAACCGGCTGCGCACGTGCGCCATCGTGCATAAATGTATTTTGTCCCCCACACCAAACGCAATCATGACACGCAGGTTAAAATATCAAAACAAACTCTTAACTAATTATGTTAATTTGGGGACAGGTCGAAAAGCATTAAACATTTATGGCAATTTTGCTAGCAAGCTTGCACTTGCTAGCTAATTTTTTCTATTTAGCTAGCTTGCTGTTACTAGCTAATTTGTCCTGGGATATAAACATTGAGTTGTTATTTTACCTGAAATGCACAAGGTCCTCTACTCCACCAATTAATCCACACATAAAACGGTCAACCGAATCGTTTCTAGTCACCTCTCATCCTTCCAGGCTTTTTCTTCTCTTGACTTTATATTGAGATTGGCAACTTTCATAAATTAGGTGCATTACCGCCACTGACCACGTTCGTCTTCAGTCACCCACGTGGGTATAACCAATGGGGAGATGACACGTTGGTACCTGCTTCTATAAACCAATGAGGAGATGGGAGAGGCAGGACTTGCAGCGCGATCTGCGTCACAAATAGAACTGACTTCTATTTTAGCCCTTGGCGACGCAGACGCTCGTTGGTGCGCGCGAGCAGTGTGGGTGCAATAATTGAATACTATAGATTTCTAAATGTATTTTGCAACGCTCGCGTAGTCAGCCTGTAACCTACCAAAGTCATCGATGGCATTGGCATCAGCATGGCAGTTGATAAGCTCATCCACCATGCCTTCCACAGCCAATCGGGCAGCCAGGATCAGAGGAGTCGTTCCATCATGCATGCGGGCATCAAGATCAGTTGCCCGGTTCCGGATCAGAATCTGAAAGAAAAGACAGACACCTTTAGTGAACATGTACAGTACAGGCTAAATCTGAGAGCAAAGTCCAAATGCTTAGGGAATGCTACATATGGCATTGTATATAATTGCATTTTTAATTCACGTAAATGCACCTTTTTGCACATGCTTTAGAAAAGCATTTTGATAGTCCACAAATGAAAAGTGGCATATAAAATGAATGTATTTATTAATTCAGAGTAGCACTATGCTAAGTATGTAGCACTACTAGAGTACTGTAGTAGTATAGAGAACTGTGGTACCTGGAAGACTCCCTGTGCGTCTGCAGCCACAGCGGCGTGCAGTGGAGTGCGCCCCATGTTGTCCTGGACATTGGCGTCGGCGGTGGACTCCAGCAGTCGCTTGGCGGCGTCGGAACGGGCGTAGCGGGCGGCCAGGTGAAGAGCGGTCTCGCCTGTGCGGTCCGTCTGGTTGTGTAGGTTGGCGCCCTGGTAGATGAAGTCAGAGATGATCTCAGCCGAAGGGTCCTCCTCCTCCTCACTGTTCCCCGTCTCCAAGCCTCCTCCGCTGCACGATGCGATCATTAGAGGAGTGAAACCGTCTGAGAGATGGGAGGTGGATAGAGAGAAAAGACACACATTAGGACAAAGGGCAAATACTTGATTTAAACTGAGTGGCACCCCAGTCTCCTTTTCACCTCATTTAACACCTGATTTACTTAACAATAGGTGGGCATAGGGGTGTGGGCCTTTGCTCTTTTGTTTTAGCTATTGCTCCTCTATTGTCCCTCAAGCAAGGGGGAGGCCAATATCATCACAAATTCCCATCAGACCAACTCATTGAATGCCCTACTCCTTGAAGTTTGCAGTTGTGTCTAACAAACATTATTTTTCTCATAACATATTTATTTACCCTTTTAGTGTGTGCACTTTACTTGGGATATCCCATTTCAACAGGATTTTTTTTGTTTTGTTTAAATCACTGGAGGACGTCTTTAATGTTACTTCTAAACAAGTCATGTGACAGGGGGGTATGACAGAGACTATTTTTTATTTATTTTATTTATTTCACCTTTATTTAACCAGGTAGGCAAGTTGAGAACAAGTTCTCATTTACAATTGCGACCTGGCCAAGATAAAGCAAAGCAGTTCGACAACATACAACAACACAGAGTTACACATGGAGTAAACAACATACAGTCAATAATACAGTAGAAAAAAAAATAAGACTATATACAATGTGAGCAAATGATGTGAGATAAGGGAGGTAAAAGCAAAAAAAATGCCATGGTGGCAAAGTAAATAAAGTATAGCAAGAAAAACACTGGAATGGTAGATTTGTAGTTTGAAGAAAGTTCAAAGTTCAAATATAAATAATATGGTGCAAAGGAGCAAAATAAATAAAATAAATAAATACAGTAGGGGAAGAGGTAGTAGTTTGGGCTAAATTATAGATGGGCTATGTACAGGTGCAGTGATCTGTGAGCTGCTCTGACAGCTGGTGCTTAAAGCTAGTGAGGGAGATAAGTGTTTCCAATTTCAGAGATTTTTGTAGTTCGTTCCAGTCGTTGGCAGCAGAGAACTGGAAGGAGAGACGTCCTCCAGCTACTCCATCCAAGAGGGGGAGATCAACAATTTCCAGGCCCAGGGACATGTACTAGTCTGTGGCGACCTAAATGCCAGAACTGGACAAGAACCTGACACTGTCAGCACACAGGGCGACAAACACCTACCTGGAGATGACAGCATTCCCTCCCCCACATGCTCCACTTGACACAACTGCGACAACATAACCAACAAAAACAGGTCACAACTCCTGCAGCTCTGTTGGACGCTGGGTATGTACATAGTCAATGGTAGGCTTCAAGGGGACAGTTATGGTAGGTACATATATAGCTCTTCTCTTGGCAGTAGTACTGTAGACTACTTTATCACTGACCTCAACCCATAGTCTCTTAGAGCGTTCACAGTCAGTCCAGTGACAGCTTTATCAGATCACTGCAAAATCACACTCCTTGAACAGAGCTTTACTCAATCATGAGGCATCAAAACCAAAGGAACTGAATAATATTAAAACATGCTATAGATGGAAGGAAAGTAGTGTGGAAATCTACCAAAAAACAATTAGGCAATAACAAATTCAATCCCTTCTAGACAACTTCCTGGACAAAATGTTTCACTGTAATAGTGAAGGTGAATACTTGGCAGTAGCAAACCTGAACAGTATATTTGACCTCTCAGCTTACCTACCAAATCTAAAAATGTCAAGCAGACAACCTAAGAAAATAAACAACAATGACAAATGGTTTGATGAAGAACACAAAAACCTAAGAAAGAAATTGAGAAACCTGTCTAACCAAAAACATAGAGACCCAGAAAACCTGAGCCTACGCCTTCACTATGGTGAATCACTAAAACAATACAGAAATACACTACGGAAAAAGAAGGAACAGCACGTCAGACACCAGCTCAATATAATTGAAGAATCCATAGAATCTAACCACTTCTTGGAAAATTGTAAAACTCTAAAACAGACAACAACACGAAGAGTTATCTATCCAAAACAGAGATGTATGGATAAACCACTTCTCCAATCTTTTTTGGCTCTATAACAAGGAACAAACAGCAAAAACATATACATGATCAAATAAAAATCTTAGAATCAACTATTAAAGACTACACTGGATTCTCCAATTACATTGAATGAACTACAGGACAAAATACAAACCCTCCAACCCAAAAAAGCCTGTGGGGTTGATGGTATCCTAAATGAAATGATAAAATATACAGACCACAAATTCCAATTGGCTATACTTAAACTCTTTAAGATCATCCTCAGCTCTGGCATATTCCACAATATTCGGAACCAGGACTGATCACCCCAATCCAAAAAAGTGGAGACAAACTAACGTGGGATATGCGTCAACAGCAACCTTGGGAAATTCCTCTGCATTATCATTAACAGCAGACTCGTACATTTCCTCAGCAAAAACAATGTACTGAGCAAATGTCAAATTGGCTTTTTACCAAATTACCGTACAACAGACCACGTATTCACCCTGCACATCCTAATTGACAAACAAACTAAAATAAAGGCAAAGTCTTCTCATGCTTTGTTGATTTAAAAAAAAGCTTTTGACTCAATTTGGCACGAGGGCAGAGGGAAAGTGGTGTTGGGGGAAAAAGATACGACATTATAAAATCCATGTACACAAACAACAAGTGGGCAGTTAAAATTGGCAAAAAAAACACATTTCTTTCCACAGGGCCGGGGGGTGAGACAGGGATGCAGCTTAAGCCCCACCCTCTTCAACATATATATCAACAAATTGGCGATTGGCGAAAGTTTGCATCACCCGGCATCACCCTACTAGAATCTGAAGTCAAATGTCTATTGTTTGCTGATGATCTGGTGCTTCTGTCCCCAACCAAAGAGGGTCTACAGCAGCACCTAGATCTTCTGCACAATTATGTCAGACATGGGCCCTGACAGTAAATCTCAGAAAGACAAAAATAATAGTGTTCCAAAAAAGGTCCAGTTCCTAGGACGACGAATACCAATTCCATCTAGACACCGTTGCCCTAGAGCACACAGAAAACTATACATACCTCAGCCTAAACATCGGCGCCACAGGTAACTTCCACAAAGCTGTGAACAATCTGAGAGACAACGCAAGAAGGGCCTTCTATGCCATCAAAAGGAACGTAAAATTCGACATACCAATTAGGATCTGGCAAAAAATACTTGAATCAGTTACAGAACCCATTGCCCTTTATGGTTGTGAGGTCTGGGGTCTGCTCACCAACCAAGAATTCACAAAATGGAACAAACACCAATTTGAGACTCCTCCGTGCACAACGTAAAACACCAAATAATGCATGCAGAGCAGAATTAGACTGATACCCGCTAATGATCAAAATCCAGAAAAGAGCTGTTAAATTCTACAACCACCTAAAAGGAAGCCATTCCCAAACCTTCCATAACAAAGCCATCACCTACAGAGAGATTAACCTAGAGAAGAGTCTCGTAAGAAAGCTGGTCCTGGGGCTCTGTTCACAAACACAGACCTCACAGAACCCCAGGACAGCAACACAATTAGACCCAACCAAATCATAAGAAAACAAAAAGATAATTACTTGACACATTGGAAAGAATTTACCAAAAACAGAGCAAACTGAAATGCTATTTGGCCCTAAACAGAGAGTACACAGTGGCAGAATACCATACCACTGTGGTGACTGACAAAACTTTTGACTGGTACTGTATATAGAGAAAAAAGAGCAGAGGGAGATCCTCACACACCTGGGCCTCGGACATTGACGTCCATGCAGTCATTCTCGATCTCTCCCTGGGGAGGCGTGGGGGCGATGGAAGGGATCCGCAGGTCAGCTGCGTCCAGGTGTTGCTGGGTCCACTGTCTGTGGTCAGTGCGGTCATCTAGGTCCAACATGGCCTGCTCCTCAAACTAACACAGAGACAAACATCAACTATCGTACAAAAGATCAAAAAAACGAATACAGGGCAACACAATCTCTGTGACCACACAATACACATTATGTAGGTAAAAGCAATTATCTGTTTATGTATTTAACATTAATTCAACAATTTCCAGATGTGTAGACTATTTTATACATTTAGTGGTTATACATGGTCTGTGTAGGTTTCAGATGCTCTATTACCCTAAAGCGTCTCGAGTCTGGTTCCTCCTCTCCCCACAATCCATTCCGGCTGTCGTCCATCAGAGAAATGTCCAAAATGTTCTTCAGAGGCCTGATGGACATAGGAAAGACCAGTTAGATAAGTCACACATGAAAACACACACACACACACACACACACACACACACACACACACACACACACACGCATGCACGCACTTACTTGAGTCCCACAGAGTCCTCTCCCACGGGCTCTCTGCGTTTCTTCTTGCTGGGCTCAGAAACTTTGAAGCCCTCAGGGAACCAGAGCTGTCCGTGCTCCCGTCGGCGTTTACGTGACACCAGCACCCCCAGGCAGATGAAGCCCAGTACAGCCAGCCCCAGGAACACCACGTACATGGGGTATAGCTCAGAGGATGCAGGGGTGGGCTGCACACCTGGGAGAGAGGGGCAGGGAGAGTACAGCATGTCAGAATGGGGACACAACTGTTGTACTATTTATGTAATTCTTACAGTTGAAGTCGGAAGTTTACATATACTTAGGTTGGAGTCATTAAAACTTGTTTTCAGCTACTCCACAAATTTCTTGTTAACACACTATAGTTTTGGCAAGTCGGTTAGGACATCTACTTTGTGCATGACAAGTAATTTTTCCAACAATTGTTTCCAGACAGATTATTTCCCTGTATCACAATTCCAGTGGGTCAGAAGTTTACATACACTAAGTTGACTGTGCCTTTAAATAGCTTGAAAAATTCCAGAAAATGATGTCATGGCATTAGAAGCTTCTGATAGGGTAAGTGACATCATTTGAGTCAATTGGAGGTGTACCTGTGGATGTATTTCAAGGCCTACCTTCAAACTCAGGGCCTCTATGCTTGACATCATGGGAAAACCAAAGAAAAATAGCTAAGTCCTCAGAAAAAAATAGTTGACCTCCACAAGTCTGGTTCATCCTTGGGAGCAATTTCCAAACACCTGAAGGTACCAAGTTCATCTGTACAAACAGTAGTACGCAAGTATAAACACCATGGGACCACGCAGCCGTCATACCGCTCAGGAAGGAGACACGTTCTGTCTCCTAGAGATGAACATACGTTGGTGCAAAAAGTGCAAATTAATCCCAGAACAACAACAAAGGACCTTGTGAAGATGCTGGAGGAAACGGGTACAAAAGTATCTATATTCACAGTAAAACAAGTCCTATATATTGACATAACTTGAAAGGCCGCTCAGCAAGGAAGAAGCCACTGCTCCAAAATCGCCATAAAAAAGCCAGACTACAGTTTGCAACCGCACATGGGGACAAAGTTCGTACTTTTTGGAGAAATGTCCTCTGGTCTGATGAATCAAAAATAGAACTGTTTGGCCATAATGACCATCATTATGTTTGGAGGGAAAAGGCGGAGACTTGCAAGCCGAAGAACACCATCCCAACCGTGAAACACGGGCGTGGCAGCATCATGTTGTGGGGGTGTTTGCTGCAAGAGGGACTGGTGCACTTCACAAAGTAGATGGCATCACGAGGAAGGAAAATTATGTGGATGTATTAAAGCAACATCTCAAGACATCAGTCAAGAAGTTAAAGCTTGGTCGCAAATGGGTCTTCCAAATGACCCCAAGCATACTTCCAAAGTTGTGGCAAAATGTCTTAAGAACAACAAAGTCAAGGTATTGGAGTGGCCATCACAAAGACCTGACCTCAATCCTATAGAAAATATGTGGGCAGAACTGAAAAAGCGTGTGCGAGCAAGGAGGCCTACAAACCTGACTCAGTTACACCAGCTCTGTCAGGAGGAATGGGCCAAAATTCACCCAACTTATTGTGGGAAGCTTGTGGAAGGCTACCCGAAACGTTTGACCCAAGTTAAACAATTTGAAGGCAATGCTACCAAATACTATTTGAGTGAATGTAAACTTCTGACCCACTGGGAATGTGATGAAAGAAATAAAAGCTGAAATAAATTACTACCTCTACTATTATTCTGACAATTCACATTCTTAAAATAAAGTGGTTATCCTAACTGACCTAAGACAGGGAATTTTTACTTGGATTAAATGTCAGGAATTGTTAAAAACTGAGTTTAAATGTATTTGGCTAAGGTGTATGTGAACTTCCGACTTCAACTGTAGGTGTTCTACGTCTGTCTATGTGAATGTCTGTATATTGGCATGCTGTATGACACACATTTTTCCTAATGGATACATATAAAGTTCCCATCATCATCACCATCATCTAAATCACAAGCATTAAAGTAGTTATTGGTCTATTTTCATAATTTCATAGTCATATTTTATGAAGGAGAGACATTTTTTAAATGGAGAGTATTTCAGCTGGAGAGATACTGTATGTTGGTACTTACTGGTGACTGCCTCGATGTAAGGAACATTAAGATTCCCGCTGGAGGCCAGTGCTCCCAGGAACGCGGCGACGTCGGTGGCGCTCTGGAAGCATTCCGTGGACTGCTGGTAGCACTGGCGGTTATCAATCTCCAGGTATACCACTGACCTATCAGAGAAGGGGAGAGTTAATTCAACCAATAATAGTGAAGGAAAGGATTCACTTGACCAATCAGGTCAACTTCTGACTCTCCTCTCAAATATAAAATCTAAGGAAAATGATTTGGAAAGACTCAACAAGTAATGTCTGAGTGAGTGAGCGAGTGAGTGAGCGAGCGACTGTGAGTGCATTCGTGTGTGCATCATTGAATGCGTGTGCCTGAGCAATGTATAACAAAATGAACAAGTGTGTGTACCTACCCTTTGACCTGCATGAGGTCCAATTCTCGGCGCTGGCGGGGCAGGTTCACCATGGACCCCGCGCTCTCCTTCACCTGGCCCAGCCTGTTGGCCGGCACGACCGCCCAGTCGGGCCAGCTGTCGGTGGAACGCTTCACGTTGTGCTTGGCCAGCTCCTGCTCGCTGCCATAGTAGGGGAACACCATGGGCTCTCCGTTTGCGTCGCGCCGGAACACCACGTTGGTGTGCAAAACGCTGCTGAGCTCACGGAGGAACGTGGACAAACCATTTTTTAGCTGCTCGGGGGGGATGTGGACCACAAGGACCAGGTGGCCATCAGCTAGCTTCTCGGGCATGTTGTTGGCGCAGTCCAGGCCGTCCCACTCGCACTCTGCGTTGTTACAGCCCTGGTCGCAGTGGCCGTCCGCGTAGTGGTCCTTACAGTACTGGTCATACAGCGGGCTGGGGAGAGGGAGCATTAACATGGTCAATATTAGGATTAGCACTTAACTAAAGACAGAGGACTTGGATGAGGTCGCAATGTAGATGGAAAAGTAGGTAGGTTAGAAAAGATTACTTGCATAGGTAGACTTGTAAGGAGTTGGAAGGTTGGAAGTAGACAATGTTCATTATTCTTACAAACACAACATATCGTCCTTCATACATGGTTTAATATGTTTTAATAATCATCTGAGAGTGAAACAGGTTTGAGACTGGGCATAGTGAGAGGTTGAGATGGAACATAGGATATAGGAATTCGAGCTGGACTGAGACTCACTTGCACTGTCCCTCCTGTCCCTGGCAGTCGAAGCCGTCATAGAGACACCCAGGGCTTTTGCACTGCTCGTCGCACTTCCCGTCATTGAAGTACCGCCAGCACTGCAGAGCCGCCGAGCAGTTCTGCCATGGGTCATCGAAGTTGAGCGAGCAGTCGCCGCCGTCCCAGCCGCAGGCGTGGTTGTTGCACAACGAGTCACAGATGTGGTTGCCTGCCCACTCGTCGCACTGTGGGATCTCGCAGCTCACCTCTACCTCGGGTGGTGGTGTGATGTCCCGGCCGAACCCACCGGGAAAGGAGTAATCGAGGATATGGCAGAGCAGGCCATTGAAGTTGTTAGGGCAGCTGCAGTGGAAGAAGGGTGCATCAAGGGTTCTCTGGCAAGTGCCCCCGTTGTAGCAGTGGTTGACGTTGCAGGGGCTGTTCGTGGGAGTCTGGCACTCAGGGCCGGTAAAAGCCGTGGGGCACAGGCAACGAGGGCTCAGGTGACCGGAGACACATGTGCCACCATTTCTGCAGTTGAGGCTACCACAGAAGCGTGAGTCGTATTCGCAGGAGGAGCCTGTGTAGCCCTGGATAGACAGAGATAGGTGAGATGAGGTTGTACCTTAAAACAGTCTGTTGGCACACACATTTACTATGCATCGCCAAACCGCTCCCTTTCCACAAAGATATACAAAAAAGAGATTGAAAGTTAAATCAAACACATCAAAAATGATGCTTAATGAGATTGTGGCTAGAAATACAGAGGGAACCAGGGGCTGTCCAAATGTCACCCTATTCCCTTTTCTCTATATGGGGAACATGTTGCCATTATGGCCAGGGTGAGGTCCACAGTTTGTGGTCTGGTCAGTGGAGTGAGGCTCAGTTGGTAGAGCAAGGCGCTTGCAATGCCAGGGTTGTAGTTTTGATTTCCACGAGGACCAGTACAAAAATTTAAGCACTCACTACTGCTCTGGATGAGAGTGTCTGTTAAATGACTAAAATGTAAATGTGCTCACCGGTGGGCATTTGCAGATGAATCCGTCGGGGTTGTTACTGGCCACTGCACACATTCCTCCGTTCCTACATGGTCTCCCCTTACAGCCATCAAACACCTTGTCACAGCGCTGGCCTGGAGAAGAGAGAGGGAGAACGATGTGTGTTATTTATGTACATTACAAATGTGTGGACAATGTGTTTTTTTGCATTGTTGTGTCAATCGGTCATAAACACAGAATAATCAAATTTATTTGAGATGCGTAGGGTATGGTCAGTACCTGTGTATCCAGTGCGACACTCGCAGCGGTAGCTGTTGGTGAGCTGGACACAGTTGTAGGAGCCTCGCAGGTCGCAGGGGTCCGACAGGCACTCGTTGACGTCACCCTCGCAGCGCTCCCCTACGTAGCCAGCGGGGCACATGCAGTGGTAGCCCCCCACTCTGTCCACACACTGACCCTTGTTGAAACACTTGGGCTCATTGGTCAGAGGGTCCGTAGAGGGATTGCAGTCGTCCAGGTTGATCTCACAGTGAATGCCTGGGGAAAGGGTGGGCTGAGGATTAGCATTCAGGATTAGACCCACCCGTTGTATAATGTCAAGTGTATGGACCAGGTCTCCCTTGAGTAGGGTTGCACAATTCTGGAAACTTTCAATACATTTCCAGATTATCTAGAAATCCAGGTTGGAGGACTCCCGGAATCAGGAGGGAATACGCAGGAAATACGGAAGAACATGATTACATCTAATTCTATGTAATTTAGCATAGAGCTCCACTTAGTCTACTACTGCATGGTTGTACATGACTAATATGCGGCTACTAACTGTTCTGTGCTTGTTTTTCAGTGGTAGACTGTAGACGGATGAGAGCTTCATTGAGAGTTTTATGAGATGGCTGGTGTGTGTGTGCTAATGTGTACCTTGTGTTCCTCTGGGACAGGAGCATTTGTAGGTGTTTATGAGGTCAATGCAGGTGCCCCCGTGCTGACAGGGCTGAGACAGACATTCGTTGATCTCCTTGGAGCAGTTCACCCCGTGGTACCCAGGAAGACACTGACAGAGACAAACCGAACCAAAACCATTCAAATACCAGAGAAATTAAGTACCATCTTATCTTAAACACGATTCAAGATACGCAGCATTGCTCTACTTTCACACTGTTCTATAATATTGCAAAATTCTATAAACTTTCAATAAATTCCCAGATTTTCCCGAAATTCTGGTTGGAGGATTCCGGGTTTCCAACCTGGATTTCCGGATAATCTGTGAATTTATTGAAAGTTTCCAGAATTGTGCAACCCTACTCAAGGGAAACCTGGTCCATACACTTGATATTATACAACGGGTGGGTCTATTTCTGAATGCTGATTGATTAAAACCGCATTTCAGCCAGTGTCTATTCCACAAATTACCACTTGCTAAATCTATGACGTTAAAATGCTTGTCTCATCAGCCCAGCCAGGCAACTTATAAACTTGATCTCCACTATAAAAAGCATCTAGACATTATCTCACATTTCTTTAAAACAAACATTTTGCTTTCAACAGCGGATATTTGAAATAAACCTTGCTATCTATCTCTCCGACATTTGCAACACTGTTTCAATATTGAAATTCGATCTCCTGCTGTCCCATAGTAATGAACGTGTCGGGAGTCAGGACGAGACAGACAGGAAGGCAGTGTTTCTCAGCCAGTCAAAATCTAGAATCAGCTGGCATCATTTTTATGGATGTAAACAAAAAAATATACACTGCTCAAAAAAATTAAGGGAACACTTAAACAACACATCCTAGATCTGAATGAAATAAATAATCTTATTAAATACTTTTTTCTTTACATAGTTGAATGTGCTGACAACAAAATCACACAAAAATAAATCAATGGAAATCCAATTTATCAACCCATGGAGGTCTGGATTTGGAGTCACGCAAAATTAAAGTGGAAAACCACACTACAGGCTGATCCAACTTTGATGTAATGTCCTTAAAACAAGTCAAAATGAGGCTCAGTAGTGTGTGTGGCCTCCACGTGCCTGTATGACCTCCCTACAACGCCTGGGCATGCTCCTGATGAGGTGGCGGATGGTCTCCTGAGGGATCTCCTCCCAGACCTGGACTAAAGCATCCGCCAACTCCTGGACAGTCTGTGGTGCAACGTGGCGTTGGTGGATGAAGCGAGACATGATGTCCCAGATGTGCTCAATTGGATTCAGGTCTGGGGAACGGGCGGGCCAGTCCATAGCATCAATACCTTCCTCTTGCAGGAACTGCTGACACACTCCAGCCACATGAGGTCTAGCATTGTCTTGCATTAGGAGGAAACCAGGGCCAACTGCACCAGCATATGGTCTCACAAGGGGTCTGAGGATCTCATCTCGGTACCTAATGGCAGTCAGGCTACCTCTGGCGAGCACATGGAGGGCTGTGCGGCCCCCCAAAGAAATTCCACCCCACACCATGACTGACCCACCGCCAAACCGGTCATGCTGGAGGATGTTGCAGGCAGCAGAACGTTCTCCACGGCATCTCCAGACTCTGTCACGTCTGTCACGTGCTCAGTGTGAACCTGCTTTCATCAGTGAAGAGCACAGGGCGCCTGTAGCAAATCTGCCAATCTTGGTGTTCTCTGGCAAATGCCAAATGTCCTGCACGGTTGTTGGGCTGTAAGCACAACCCCCACCTGTGGACGTCGGGCCCTCATACCACCCTCATGGAGTCTGTTTCTGACCGTTTGAGCAGACACATGCACATTTGTGGCCTGCTGGAGGTCATTTTGTAGGGCTCTGGCAGTGCTCCTCCTGCTCCTCCTTGCACAAAGGCGGAGGTAGCGGTCCTGCTGCTGGGTTGTTGCCCTCCTACGGCCTCCTCCACGTCTCCTGATGTACTGGCCTGTCTCCTGGTAGCGCCTCCATGCTCTGGACACTACGCTGACAGACACAGCAAACCTTCTTGCCACAGCTCGCATTGATGTGCCATCCTGGATGAGCTGCACTACCTGAGCCACTTGTGTGGGTTGTAGACTCCGTCTCATGCTACCACTAGAGTGAAAGCACCGCCAGCATTCAAAAGTGACCAAAACATCAGCAGGGAAGCATAGGAACTGAGAAGTGGTCTGTGGTCACCACCTGCTGAACCACCCCTTTATTGGGGGTGTCTTGTTTATTGTCTATAATTTCCACCTGTTGTCTATTCCATTTGCACAACAGCATGTGAAATTTATTGTCAATCAGTGTTGCTTCCTAAGTGGACAGTTGGATTTCACAGAAGTGTGATTGACTTGGAGTTACATTGTGTTGTTTAAGTGTTCCCTTTATTTTTTTGAGCAGTGTATATTGAAAAAAGTAATTTGCAGTCTTTCCAGCTTCAGTTTGAAGTGATTGTGTTACTGTAGCTTTGTTGTTGGCTAGCTCCTCTGAACAACAGTGTCCTGACAAGTGACCACATTTTCTATGCCAGGCGAAATCGTGCCTCATTTGCGCATTGTTATGGATGTATCCAAATAAATGTCAATAGAAAACAGCTACTTTTCTGTTATTCTGGCTGCATTTTTGACGTGACTGTAAATTACCCGTAGTTGGCTAGCTAGCAAGTAAAGGATAAGAACGTTGCCAGCCAGTATGGTAATAGAACATTTAGAACGAATGACTGGGCCACGTGAATAGATACAGAACAAAAAGACTCAACGACTGGGTCGCATCTCTAACAACCCTAGATTTGTGTTGGGACAACAGTTTAAGTCGGAAGTTTACATACACCTTAACTAAATACATTTAAACTCAGTTTTTCACAATTCCTGACATTTAATCCTAGTAAAAAGTCCCTGTCTTAGGTCAGTTAGGATCACCACTTTATTTTAAGAATGTGAAATGTCAGAATAATAGTAGAGAATTATTTATTTCAGCTTTTACTTCTTTCATCACATTCCCAGTGGGTCAGAAGTTTACATCCACTCAAATAGTATTTGGTAGCATTACCTTCAAATTGTTTAACTTGGGTCAAATGTTTCAGGTAGCCTTCCACAATAAGTTGGGTGAATTTTGGCCCATTCCTCCTGACAGAGCTGGTGTAACTGAGTCAGGTTTGTAGGCCTCCTTGCTCGCACACGCCTTTTCAATTCTGCCCACACATTTTCTACAGGATTGAGGTCAGGGCTTTGTGATTGCCACTCCAATACCTTGACTTTGTTGTCCTTAAGCCATTTGCCACAACTTTGGAAGTATGCTTGGTGTCATTGTCCATTTGGAAGACCCATTTGCGACCAAGCTTTAACTTCCTGACATGTCTTGAGATGTTGCTGCAATATATTCACATATTTTTACTTCCTCATGATGCCATCTATTTTGTGAAGTGCACCAGTCCCTCCTGCAGCAAAGCACCCCCACAACATGATGCTGCCACCCCCGTGCTTCATGGTTGGGATGGGGTTCTTCGGCATGCAAGCCTCCCCCTTTTCCCTCCAAACATAACGATGGCCAAAACAGTTATATTTTTCTTTCATCAGACCAGAGGACATTTCTCCAAAAAGCACGATCTTTGTCCCCATGTACAGTTGCAAACTGTAGTCAGGCTTTTTTTATGGCGGTTTTGGAGCAGTGGCTACTTCTTTGCTGAGCGGCCTTTCAAGGTTATGTCCATATAGGACTCGTTTTACTGTGGATATATATACTTTTGTACCTGTTTCCTCCAGCATCTTCACAAGGTCCTTTGCTGTTGTTCTGGGATTCATTTGCACTTTTTGCACCAAAGTACAGACAGAACGTGTCTCCTTCCTGAGCGGTATGATGGCTGTGTGGTCCTATGGTGTTTATACTTGCGTACTACTGTTTGTACAGATGAACGTGGTACCTTCAGGCGTTTGGAAATTGCCCCCAAGAATGAACCAGACTTGTGGAGGTCTAACATTTCTTTTCTGAGGTCTTGGCTGATTTCTATTGATTTTCCCATGATGTCAAGCAAAGAGGCACTGAGTTTGAAGGTAGGCCTTGAAATACATCCACAGGTACACCTCCAATTAACGCAAATGTTGTCAATTAGCCTATCAGAAGCTTCTAAAGCCATGACATCATTTTCTGGAATTTTCCAAGCTGTTTAACCTTTTGAGGATAGGGGGCAGTATTGAGAATTTTGGAAAAAATATGTTCCCATTTTTAACTGCCTCCTACACCAACTCAGAAGCTAGAATATGCATATTATTGTTCAGGTTTAGATAGAAAACACTCTGAATTTTCTAAAACTGTTTGAATGGTGTATGCGAGTATAACAGAACTCCTATGGCAGGCAAAAACCTGACAAGGTTTCAAGCAGGAAGTACCCTGTCTGACAAGGAGTCGTGCGTCTTGCATCTTTTTATTGAAAAGTAAGGATCTTAGCTGTAACGTGACAATTCCCAGGGCTCCAATAGGCTCTCAGAACCCGCGAAAAACCTGAAGGTTTACGAGGGAGCCTCAGGCTGAAACACATTATCACCTTTTGTAAGTGGCTGCTCAGAGGACCTTTGAATGAGGCGCGTGCACGATTCGCTCCTGAGGAGAAATTTTATTCGGCTGTTTAGGCTCAATGCATACTCCCGGTCGGAATATTATCACTTATCTACGAGATAAATGGCATAAAAATTGGTTTTAAACAGCGGTTGACATGCTTCGAAGTACGGTAATGGAATATTTAGACATTTTTGTCACGCCAATGCGCCATGCGCGATACCGTGAAGAAGCATTCTGATAGTGTCTTGAACTCACGAACAAAACGTCGCTGTTTGGATATAACGATGGATTATTTGGGACCAAACCTACATTTGTTATTGAAGTAGAAGTCCTGGCAGTGTATTCTGACGAAGAACAAGCAAGGTAAGAACATTTTTCTTATAGGAAATGTGATTTTGGTGGAGGCTGACCTGGGTGGGTATCTAAATAGCTAGCCCTGTGATGCCGGGCTATGTACTTAGATTATTGCAAAATGTGCTTCATCCGAAAAGCTATTTTAAAATCGGACATATCGAGTGCATAGAGGAGTAATGTATCTATAATTCTTAAAATAATTGTTATGCTTTTTGTGAACGTTTATCGTGAGTAATTTAGCAAACTGTTAGTAAATTCCCCGAAAGTTGTTGGGGTTATGCTTTTTCTGAACGTCACATGCTAATGTAAAAAGCTGGTTTTTGATATAAATATGAACTTGATTGAACAGACATGCATGTATTGTATAACACAATGTCCTAGGTGTGTCATCTGATGAAGATCATAAAAGGTTAGTGCTGCATTTAGCTGTGGTTTGGGTTTATGTGACATGATATGCTAGCTTGAAAAATGGGTGTCTGATTTTTTCTGGCTGGGCACTCTGCTGACATAATCTAATGTTTTGCTTTCGTTGTAAAGCCTTTTTGAAATCGGACAGTGGGGTTAGATTAACGAGATTCTTGTCTTTAAATAGCTGTAAAATAGTCATATGTTTGAGAAATTGAAGTAATAGTATTTCTAACGATTCAAAAATCGCGCCACTGGATTTCAGTGGCTGTTACGTAGGTGGGACGAGTTCGTCCCACATGCGCCAGAGAGGTTAAAGGCAGTCAACGTAGTGTATGTAAACTTCTAACCTACTGGAATTGTGATACAGTGAATTATAAGTGAAATAATCTGTTTGTAAACAATTGTTGGAAAAACTACTTGTGTCATGCACAAAGTAGATGTCCTAACCGACTTGCCAAAACTATAGTTTGTTAACAAGACATTTGTGGAGTGGTTGAAAAACAAGTTTTAATGACTCCAACCTAAGTGTATGTAAACTTCCGACTTCAACTATCTTGCGGAAGGATGAAATAATAACGGTTTTATCTTGAATTTTGACACCCTACCACCCTTGAAAGAAAGACATTATACTGTAGCACACCAATTGGCGGAGCTGTCATTTTTGTTGTGCTTGCAGTTACGGAGTGGGCATTTAACTGCATAAATTAATGATAACAAATGAATAATAATTGATGTTTGTGTTGATTCAGATTTGCTAGCTAGAGCATGTATACCTCACAACTGTACCCTCCCAGATAGTCTGTGCAGGTGGCACCGTTCTGGCAAGGGTTGGGGGAGCACTCGTCCACCTGTTCCTGGCAGTAGCTGCCCATGTAGCCCGCCTGGCAGCGGCAGTAGTGGGTGTTGCCAGCATCCAGACACTGGCCCGAGTTACGACACAGGTGAGCCACCTCCAGACCTTCAGACAAGGGGGGGGAGGTATTAGCTATACAGTAACATATATACACTCACACAGAATACAAAACACACAAACATGTTCTTACCATCCCCTAACCATCCTGTATTGGTCAATTTTACATGCAAAATTGGATCTTTGTCTGCCTGGCCTAGAGATGGTCATACAGTGTGTGCTCAGAACAATTTGTGCTCTGTCTTGCCTAAATGAACTGTCTAATAGTTACATTTAATGTCTTCAGAAAGTATTCACACTCATTGACTTATTCCACATTTTGTTTTATGAATAAAAAAGTTGTGTGTATATATATATATATATTTTTATATAAATATATATATATACACAAAAAAAATACATATATATACACAAAAAAAATACATATATATATACACACACACACACACACACACACACACACATACATACATACATACATACATACATACATACATACATACATACATACATACATACATACATACATACATACATACATACATACATACATACAATACATCTACAAATGTTATGGAGTTTTTTGAAAATGAAATACTGAAATATTTCATTTACATAATTATTCACACCCGAGTCAATATACGTTAGAATCATCTTTGGCAATGATTACAGCTGTGAGGCTTTCTGGATAAGTCTATAAGAGCTTTGCACACCTGGATTGTATAATATTTGCCCATTGTTCTTTTCAAAATGCTTCAAGCTCTGTCAAATTGATCATTGCTAGACAACCATTTTCAAGTCTTGCCATAGATTTTCAAGCAGATTTAAGTCTAAACTAACTTTGACACTCAGGAACATTCACTGTCTTCTTGGTAAGCAACTCCAGTATAGATTTGGCCTTGTGTTTTAGGTTATTGTCCTGCTGAAAGGTGAATTCATTTTCAAGTGTCTGGTGGAAAGCAGATTGAACCAGGTTTTCCTCTGGGATTTTGTCTGTGATTAGCTCCATTCCATTTATTTTTAATCCTGAAAAACTCAGCAGTCTTTAACGATTACATGCATACCCATAACATTATGCAGCCACCACTATGTTTGAAAATATGGAGAGTGGCACTCAGTAATGTGTTGTATTGGATTTGCCCCAAGCATAAAACTTTGTATTCAGCACAAAAAGTTAATTGCTTTGCACATTTTTTTTGCACAGTATTAACTTAGTGCCTTGTTGCAAAAACAGAATGCATGTTTTGGAATATTTGTATTCTGTACAGGCTTCCTTCTTTTCACTCTGTCAATTAGGTTAGCATTGTGGAGTAACTACAATGTTGTTGATCCATCCTCAGTTTTCTCCTATCGCAGCCATTAAACTCTGTAACTGTTTTAAAGTCACCATTGGTCTCAAGTTAAAATGCCTGAACCGTTTCCTTCCACTCTGGCAACTGAGTTAGGAATGACGCCTGTATATTTGTAGTGACTGGGTGTATTGATACACCATCCAAAGTGTAATTCATATCTTCACCATGCTCAAAGGGATATTTAGTGTCTGCTTTATAAAAAAAAAAAATGTTTTAACCCATCTACCAATTGGTACTGTTCCTGGCGAGGCATTGGAAAACCTTCCTGCCCTTTGTGGGCGAATCTGTGTTTGAAATTCACTGCTCTACTGAGGGACCTTACAGATAAAATTATGTGTGGGGTACAGAGATGCAAAAATTATACTTCTGAACTTATTTAGGCTTGCCATAACAAAGGGGTTGAATTCTTATTGACTCAAAACATTTCAGATTTTCTTTTTTTATACATTTGTAAAAATGTCAAAAAACATAATCAACTTTGACATTAAAGGGTATTGTGTCTAGGCCAGTGACCAACAATCTTAATTTAATCAATTTCAAATTCTGTCTGTAACACAACAACAAAAAAGTCAGCGGGAGTGAATACTTTCTGAAGGCACTGTATAATTTGAATAGTTTTTACTCTGTGTGCTTTGTGTTCACCTTGCTGTTTGGCGGCCACCTCACAGGAGACACTGGGGACATCACAGTAGAGGCCGGTCCATCCCGTCTGACACTGACAGGTGTACGAGGAGCCCTGCTGCCAACATGAGCCTCCGTTCTTACAGGGAGATGAGTCACACCACCGCACCAGGTTCTGCAGAGCAGGAACACATTAACACACAAATAAACCCATGCGTAACACACACACACACACACACTCGCTGTTGAGTGGACTACCACTATTACGTCTCAGTTGTTTCTAAGATGTTTTTAAATTATATCAATAGAAATAGAGGGAAAATAATTATATACAAACACACATAGAATTCCATGAAGCTCTGAAAATCAAATGCACTCAGGAGATATGGCTGCCTAGCCAGAACACATAAACACACTGCCCTTAGTCAAGATGGCTGCCGCTCTGCCCATACCTGGCAGTTGACTCCAGTGTAGCCATGAGGGCAGGTACACTTGTAGGTGCCGTAGCTGTCCAGACAGGTGCCACCGTTGAGGCAGGGCTTGGAGTCACACTCGTTGATGTCGTGCTGGCAGTAGCTGCCGGTGAAGCCTGGCAGACACAGGCAGGTGAAGGTATTGATGCCATCCACGCAGGTGCCACCATTGAAGCAAGAGCTAGAGAAAAAACACACAACAACGGAAGAGTTTTGAGCCTATAAGTATAGTAACCAAATGAGTTAAAGGGATGTTAAAAGGATAGTCCTTTTTTTTTTACTTTAGCTTATTTTACATTTTTCTGTTGTTGTTTCTTCCAATCTGTTTTTACAATTATTAGCTGGTTATTTAGCAACATCCAGAATAATCTGGTCAGCATTTTACTTCATATTATTTTTTATTTAACCGTTATTTAACTAGGCAAGTCAGTTCAGAACAAATTCTTATTTTCAATGACGGCCTAGGAACAGTGGGTTAACTGCCTTGTTCAGGGGCAGAACGACATGTTACTTGCCCAACGCTCTAACCACTAGGCTACCTGCCGCCCCGAGCTTGAATCAAGCAATGTGGAAAGGGATTGTTTCTCTTTAGGATGTATTCATCCTCCTAAGCATTTCACGTTTACATTTTAGTAATTTAGTAGAAATTATTATCTAGAGACACTTAACAATTAGTGCATTCATCTAAAGATAGCTGGGCGAGACAACCACATCAGTCGTAGAAATTAAGTTTTCCCTCAAAGTAGTTCAGCACTAGTAGGAAAAGACATGGGATTTATTTAAGATACTCTGAAGAGGTATGGCTTCTTGCAAAAAGGGTCTCTTTCTCCATGCTTTTGAATTGCCACTAACGAAAACACAGTATGTGAACTGCTCTCTGTACCTCTCTGTGCAGTCAGGGGTGTTATTCTCGCAGTTGATGCCACTGAAACCGGGTGGACAGGTGCAGGTGTAGGAGTTGACACAGTCGGTGCAGTTGGCCCCATTCTTACACGGGTTGCTCTCGCACTCGTTAATGTCCTGCTCACACCTGCCACCACGGAACCCTGGCAGACAAGTGCACACAAAGCTGTCCACTCCATCTCTGCACAGACCTCCATTACTGCAGGGGTCTAGAAAGAGAAAGCGAGAGAGATATGTATCAGGTAATTGATACAGTTGGGCCAAGTTCACTTTACAAGGCAGAGTTGATGTTTAGTTCCTTACTGGGCTTGCAGTCGTCGATGTCCGTCTCACACTTCTGGCCGGTGTAGCCCGGACGGCAGCTGCATCGGTAGCTGCCCACCATGTTGTGGCATGTGGCACCGGTGCGGCACGGACTTTTCACACATTCGTTGATGTCTATCTCGCATGTTTGACCTGAGAGGGGGGCAGTCAGTCTCTCAAAGAACACCCTCTATTGGATGGATGGGTGGACAGATGGAGGAATAAACAGAATTGATGGATGGAGGAAGATATGAGTAGTTTACCTTGCCATCCCTCCGGACAGAGGCAGGAGAAGCTCTGGTAGTCCTCTGACTCATGACACACTCCACCGTTCTTACAGGGCCGGGGGCTGCATGGGGCCAGCAGTGTCTCACACGTCTCACCTGGTAGGGATAGGAACACAACACACACCTCAAACAAATGCTCTCAAGTGCTACAGGGAACCCATCACAGATCATTAATCGGTCTGTACACTTTTTGAGTAAGAGCCATGAATGTTTGTTCCATTCATATATGTTTCGTTCATGTTACATTTTTATTTCACTCTCCACTTCCCTTTAGCAGTTAGACAACTTTGGAGAAGTAATACATCACAATTCAATACTTTTAAACTCTTGGTAGAGTTGACTTCTTCAAAGTTGTCTTACAGCGAAATGGAAATGAAAATGGCTGCATTGCATGATATTTCCCTTTTCTAGTCACACACGGAGGACTTTCCCCCGAAGAGTGACATCAGTTTTTAAAGCCCACTTTTCCGTCCACTTCCCTATCCATCTCCACAGTAACCAGAGGCCAGGCAGGAAGCTGCTTCCTGTTTCCTGCTATTGTTTAGCCCAGAGACAGGAAGAGTGGCCACGGGCTCCAGTTCCTAGTCCTCACGGTCTATAGCATGTTATTCCCAGACGTGCGCACACACACACACAAACACACACACACACACCACATGGTAGACAGGGTGGATTTTTCCCACAAATGATAGAGAGGAACAAATCATAAGGCCTGTTTCCACACAGTTAGTGGGCAATAGTCAACCTATTTTTTCTAAAATAACACTAAAAGTCTGCTAGAAATGTATTTTTATACCATTGTTCAAGAAGTCTTCTATTCTGGAGCCCTACAGGACTTTCTGAGTAGAGGGCCAAACCAAAACCAGAGCCATAAGGCTACTGTATACATCTCTTTAGGCCAATATGGCTCCGGGAAAATCAATACGTTATCATACCGGTATAGGGCAGTAAGCAGTTGCACTTGTAGCCGGCCACGTCGTCAATGCAGGTGCCCTGGTTCAGGCAGGGGTTGGAGGCACACTCGTTGATGTTAGTTTGGCAGTTAGGTCCTAAGGCATGGCCGGGGATTAGAGAACACACATGGGTTAGAGTTGCAGATTTACTAGGGATGATATCCACCACACACAAACTCAGAGTTGCGGCATTGAGAGGGTTTTATTTATTTATTTTTATTTAACTAGGCAAGTTAGTTTAGAACAAATTCCTATTTACAATGACGGCCTACCAAAAAGCAAAAGGCCGCCTGCGGGGACGGGGGCTGGAATATAAAAAATAAATAAAAATATAGGACAAAACACACATCACGACAAGAGAGACAACAACACAGCATGGTAGCAACATAACATGACAACAACATAGTAGCAACATAACATGATACAAATATTATTGGGCACAAACAACAGCACAAAGGGCAAGAAGGTAGAGACAACAATACATCACGCGAAGCAGCCACAACTGTCAGTAAGAGTGTCCATGATTGAGTCTTTGAATGAAGAGATTGAGAAAACTGTCCAGTTTGAGTGTTTTTGCAGCTCGTTCCAGTCGCTAGCTGCAGCAAACTGAAAAGAGGAGCGACCCAGGGATGTGTGTGCTTTGGGGACCTTGTTCTGCCAGTCACAGAATGTGACTGGCAGAACGGGTGTTGTATGTGGAGGATGAGGGCTGCAGTAGATATCTCAGATAGGGTGGAGTGAGGCCTAAGAGGGTTTTATAAATAAGCATCAACCAGTGGGTCTTGCGACAAGAATACAGAGATGCCCAGTTTACAGAAGAGTATAGAGTGTAGTGATGTGTCCTATAAGGAGCATTGGTGGCAAATCTGATGGCCGAATGGTAAAGACCATCTAGCCGCTCGAGAGCACCCTTACCTGCCGATCTATAAATTATGTCTCCATAATCTAGCATGGGTAAGATGGTCATCTGAATCAGGGTTAGTTTGGCAGCTGGGGTGAAAGAGGAGTGATTACAATAGAGGAAACCAAGTCTAGATTTAACCTTAGCCTGCAGCTTTGATATGTGCTGAGAGAAGGACAGTGTACCATCTAGCCATACTCCCAAGTACTTGTATGAGGTGACTACCTCAAGCCTTAAACACCTGTGGGGAGAGGGGCATTCTTCTTACCAAACCACATGACCTTTGTTTTGGAGGTGTTCAGAACAAGGTTAACCTCTTATGGCTAGGGGGCAGTATTTTCACGGCCGGATAAAAAACGTACCCGATTTAATCTGATTATTACTCCTGCCCAGAAACTAGAATATGCATTTAATTATTAGCTTTGGATAGAAAACACTCCAAAGTTTCTAAAACTGTTTGAATGGTGTCTGTGAGTATAACAGAACACATTTGGCAGGCCAAAACCTGAGAAGATTCCAAACAGGAAGCGCACTCTCTGACCATTTCTTGCCCTCCTTGATCATCTCTAACCAAAACAGGGGATCTCTGGCATGACGTAACACTTCCTACGGCTCCCATAGGCTCTCAGAACCCGGGAAAAAGCTGAATGACGTCATTCCAAGCCCTGGCTGAAAAGCTTTAGCGCATTTGCTAAGTGGTCTATCAGCGGACAATGGGACTCAGGCTCGTGCACGAGACGACCCCATGTTTTTATTCTATCGTCTTTGAACGGATACAACGACTCCCGGTCGGAAAATTATCGCTTTTTTACGAGAAAGCTGATTTTAAGGGCAGAGAAAGCTTGTTGGGCACTAAGAAAGCTTTGTTGTAGAGCGTTTAACACAAAATCCGGGGAGGGGCCAGCTGAGTATAAGACTATCATCTGCATATAAATGGATGAGAGAGCTTCCTACTGCCTGAGCTATGTTGTTGATGGAAATTGAGAAGAGCGTGGGGCCTAGGATCGAGCCTTGGGGTACTCCCTTGGTGACAGGCAGTGGTTGAGACATCAGATGTTCTGACTTTATACACTGCACTCTTTGAGAGAGGTAGTTACCAAACCAGGCCAAAGACCCCTCAGAGACACCAATACTCCTTTGGCCAAGTCAATAAAAATAGCAGCACAACATTGCTTAGAATCAAGGGCAATGGTGGCATCATTGAGGACCTTTAAGGTTGCAGTGACACATCCATAACCTGAGCGGGAAACCAGATTGCATACCATATTATAGACATCAAGAAAGCCAGTCAGTTGATCATTGACAAGTTTTCCCAACACTTTTGATAAACAGGGCAAAATAGAAATTGGCCTATAACAGTTAGGATCCGCTTGATCTCTCCCTTAAATAAAGGACGCTCCCTGGCTGCCATCCAAGCAATGGGAACTTCCCCAGAGTGGAGAGACAGGTTAGAAAGGTTGGAGATAGGCGTGGCGATGATAGAGGCAGCAACCTTAAAGAAGAAAGGGTCTAAACCATCTGACCCAGATGGTTTTTTGGGGACAAGTTTAAGGAGCTCCTTCAGCACCTCGGACTCAGTGACTGCCTGCAGGGAGAAACTATGTAGCGGGGCAGGGAAAAAAGAGGGAAGAGCGTCGGGGCTAGTCGCATTTGAAGGGGTGGGAGATTAGGAAATGTTGGATGGGCAAGGAGGCATGGCTGAGTCAAATAGGAATCCTGACTTAATGAAGTGGTGAACAAAGAGCTCAGACATGTGCTCCTTGTCAGTAACAACCACATCATCAACATTAAGGGACATGGGGAGCTGTGAGGAGGAGGGTTTATTCTCCAGGTCTTTAACCGTTTTCCAGAACTTCTTGGGATTAGACCCACAGAGAGAGAACAGCTCCTTAAAGTAACTAACTTTGCCCTTCCGGATAGCCTGAGTGCACTTATTTCTCATTTGCCTGAAAGAGAGCCAGTCAGCCTGAGTATCCATGTGCCGAGTATTTTGCCAAATGCAATTATTGAGGTGGAGTAACTCTGCAAGTTCCCAGTCAAACCAGGGGCTGAACCTGTTTTTAATTCTCATTTTCTTTATGGGGGTGTGTTTGTTAACAATACCACTGACAATATAAAAAAAGAAGGTCCAAGCGTCTTCGACAGAGGGGATCAAGCTGATTCTGTACCATTTTACAGAGGCCAGGTCATGGTGTTGTTCACTAAGGTCATTACAGAAAACACCAGACTGATACCCATCAGGATTATTTGTGAGGATAACGTCGAGGAGAGTAGCCTTTTCTGGGTGTTTGGAGTCATACCTTGTGGAATTGGTAATAATCTGAGAAAGATGTAGCGAGTCCCATTGCTTTAGGACTTCATCAGGGGGTTTAAGCATGTCCCAGTTTAGGTCACCTAGCAGGACAAATTCAGACTTAGTGTAAGGGGCCAGGAGAGAGCTTAGGGCAGGTATGGCACCGGCTGGTGCTGATGGTGGACGATAACACCCAGGAACAGTCAACAAGGAGCTATTTGAAAGTTTAATGCTTAAAACCAGCAAATCAAATTGTTTGGTGACAGACTTGGTGGAGACAACCGAGCACTGAAGGAGATCCTTGGTAAAGCCGAAGAAGGTTATAACCAGAAAGGTTAACATCAGTGTTCAAAACACTCTTCCTTAAGCACGTCTCAGTAATGACCAACACATCTGGATTGGAGCTGTGAACCCACACTTTCAATTGATCCATTTTAGGTAATAAGCTTCTAGTGTTAACTTGCAAGGTGTAAGAAGGTAGAGAAGAGCGAGAGAGGTAGGGGGAAAGGGAGAGAGACAAGGAGATGATAGGGAGAGTGAGAAACAGTAAGGGAAGACACGTTGAATTGAACTGACCACTGAAGCCGGCTCGGCAGCTACAAACATATCCACTGGTCATATCCTTGCAGGTGCCACCGTTCATACACGGGTTGGACTCACACTCGTTGTTGTTGATGTCACAGTTAGGCCCACCCCAGCCAGAGTCACAGAAACACCTGTAGCTGGAATACAGATAGAGAAAGGTAAGCGTGTGTGTGTGTGTGTGTATGTGTGTGTGTGTGTGTGTATGTGTGTGTGTGTGTGTGTGTGCTCACCCATTGACCAGGTCCTGGCAGCGGCCATGGATGCAGGGGTTGCTGCCACACTCGTCCACCTGCAACAGACAGGTGGCATCACTGTAGCCCTCTGGGCACAGGCATGTGAAGCTGTTGATGCCATCGATGCAGGTGCCACCATTGTGACAGGGGTTGATGGCACACTCGTCGGTATTGATGTTGCACATGGCGCCTGAAAATCCAACACAGCAGGGGGTGAGTTTTGATTCATATATGGCCATTGTTTAAAGAAACCACAGCTGGACATACTGTTTTCTTTTCCCTCTCTCACTCTCTAATCCTTTGTTAGTTGCTGAGGTGATGGGGGAGTCAGAGAGGCAGGGTGAGGTTGCCTGGCTAGCCGCTGGAGGTTAGCCGCTGGAGATTAGCAGTGAGGCCTTTCCATTGAATAATAAGATGTGCTCTGGTAAGGAGGGAGAAGGAATGTTTCAGCTGGATCTAAAGCTCAGATATTTTATACCAGTGACAATGGGACACACAAAGCCTCTCGCCACCCCCTCCTCCTCGCCTCATAGGGGGAACTGTGGAAGAGGGAGGGCCACCTTAACCCAGGGCTGGTAAGGAGAAACAGAATGGCCAGGCCCCATTTCACACGCCGGTGAACAACAATTACACCCCCCCAATCAATCAGAAAGGGGAGGGCCCAACTGCCTGCTCAACAACTACAATGGCCCTCTGTCTGTGAGCCCTGCCCCTCAACACTCACACAACAGAGGAAAGAGGACAAAACGATAGAGGAGCAAGGGGGCAGCAGCAGCTTGCCTGCAAACCCGCGACCCTCCCAACCTAAGAGATTATTAAATATTCACACACACACACACACACACACACACACACACACACACACACACACACACACACACAGAGAGAGAGAGAGAGAGAAAACAGGTCCTATAGGGTTTTGAAACAGGAGCCCCATGGGAATAAGTGGACTGGAATTGTTATTCCACAAATGGTTTGGGCTAAATAATCCACCTTTTCTTCACTGACACCGGGAAACGTATAAAAGGGGCAGTGCTTAGGTGTAAAAACACACTTCATACAGACCAGGTGCACATGCAGCAGATCTGTGTGTGTGTGTGTGTGTGTGTGTGTGTGTGTGTGTGTGTGTGTGTGTGTGTGTGTGTGTGTGTGTGTGTGTGTGTGTGTGTGAGAGAGAGAGAGAGTAGTTGCATGTGTGTGTATCAGGTTTGGGGCTGCCTCTCTGTTCTCCCGCCTTGTCCCACACAGGGAATGTGACACCACTCTTCTTTTTCAGTCAGCTCACTGGCCACCTGTCCCTCTCCCTTCCACCTTTCTTCCACCTGCCCCTGATTCTCCCGTCGATCCAGTGCTCACCTGCGTAACCTGGCTCACATGCACACTCATAGCTGTTGATCTTGTCAATGCACCTCCCGTAGTCACAGGGCTTGATCTTACAGTCATCCAGATTCACCTCACAGTTAAAGCCTGTCAAACAATCAAAGTAGGGGGTACAATGTTAATAACACTGGCAGAGCTTCACACATACAGTGGGGGAAGAAAGTATTTGATCCCCTGCTGTTTTTTTACGTTTGCCCACTGATAAAGATAGGATCAGTCTATAATTTTAATGGTAGGTTTATTTGAACAGTGAGAGACAGAATAACAACAAAAATTTCCAGAAAAACGCATGTCAAAAATGTTATAAATTGATTAGCATTTTAATGAGGGAAATAAGTATTTGACCCCCTCTCAATCAGAAAGATTTCTGGCTCCCAGGTGTCTTTTATACAGGTAACGAGCTGAGATTAGGAGCACACTCTTAAAGGGAGTGCTCCCTAACCGTAGCTTGTTACCTGTAAAAAAGACACCTGTCCACAGAAGCAATCAATCAATCAGATTCCAAACTCTCCACCATGGCCAAGACCAAAGAGCTCTCCAAGGATGTCAGGGACAAGATTGTAGACCTACACAAGGCTGGAATGGGCTACAAGACCATCGCCAAGCAGCTTGGTGAGAAGGTGACAACATTTGGTGCGATTATTCGCAAATGGAAGAAACACAAAAGAACTGTCAATATCCCTCGGCCTGGGGCTCCATGCAAAATCTCACCTTGTGGGGTTGCAATGATCATGAGAACGGTGAGGAATTAGCCCAGACCTACACGGGAGGATCTTGTCAATGATCTCAAGGCAGCTGGGACCATAGTCACCAAGAAAACAATTGGTAACACACTATGCCGTGAAGGACTGAAATCCTGCAGCGCCCGCAAGGTCCCCCTGCTCAAGAATACATATACATGCCCGTCTAAAGTTTGCCAATGAACATCTGAATGATTCAGAGGACAACTGGTGAAAGTGTTGTGGTCAGATGAGACCAAAATGGAGCTCTTTGGCATCAACTCAACTCGCCGTGTTTGGAGGAGGAGGAATGCTGCCTATGACCCCAAGAACACCATCTCCACCGTCAAACATGGAGGTGGAAACATTATGCTTTGGGGGTGTTTTTCTGCTAAGGGGACAGGACAACTTCACCGCATCATTTGACGGAGCCATGTACTGTCAAATCTTGGGTGAGAACCTCCTTCCCTCAGCCAGGGCATTGAAAATGGGTCGTGGATGGGTATTCCAGCATGACAATGACCCAAAACACACGGCCAAGGCAACAAAGGAGTGGCTCAAGAAGAAGCACATTAATAAAGGTCCTGGAGTGGCCTAGCCAGTCTCCAGACCTTAATCCCATAGAAAATCTGTGGAGGGAGCTGAAGGTTAAAGTTGCCAAACGTCAGCCTCGAAATCTTAATGACTTGGAGAAGATCTGCAAAGAGGAGTGGGACAAAATCCCTCCTGAGATGTGTGCAAACCTGGTGGCCAACTACAAGAAACGTCTGACCTCTGTGATTGCCAACAAGGGTTTTGCCACCAAGTACTAAGTCATGTTTTGCAGAGGGGTCAAATACTTATTTCCCTCATTAAAATGCAAATCATTTTATAACATTTTTGACATGCGTTTTTATGGATTTTTTTGTTGTTATTCTGTCTCTCACTGTTCAAATAAACCTACCATTAAAAATGTAGACTGATCATTTCTTTGTAAGTGGGCAAACGTACAAAATCAGCAGGGGATCAAATACTTTTTCCCCCCACTGAATGCCTGGATGTGGCTGTCTGTATTGGAAAATATGTAGGATTGTAGTATGGTGTGTACATGTGTATGTGTGTGTCTGCGTATCTCTGGGTGTCTTCCTGCATGCGCGCACGCGCGCGTGTGTGTGTCTTCCTGCATGTGAGAGAGCGAGAGAGAGAGAGAGAGAGCGCGAGAGCGAGAGAGCGAGAGAGCGAGAGAGAGTTCTTGTACCTGCAGTGCCCTTGGGGCAGGTGCAGATGTAAGTGTTCTCCCTGTCCTGACAGGTGCCTCCGTTCTGACATGGCTGGCTCAGACACTCGTTGATGTTGGTCTCGCACAGGCGGCCCGTGTAACCAGGGTGACAGTAGCAGGTGAAGGTGGCCAGGCCGTCCTTACATGTGCCATAGTGACAGGGGTCCGAGTAACACTCGTTGATGTCAGTCTCACAGTGCTGTCCAGTGTAACCTGGAAAGGAGGAGAAGATAGTTCTAAACCTTTCTCCAGAAGTGTGCCCTCGTTCACTCCCACTTGTGCATTTCAAAAGCATTGGATTGGTGCAAGCATAGCTGGAAGGAGTTTCCACCATATTCCTCGCACCAATCCATGTATTTTAAATCCATGAAAGGGAGTGTATGAGTGCACATTTCAGAATAAGGGTAGAGAATCAGAACATAGCTTATGTTCTAGGATGAAGAGGTCTTATAGGGAAATTCCGCCGAACCAAAGGAAGCCTATCGATGAACAGGAGTAGGCTTGGCTTGGCCTTGGTCCATGTAACCACCTTATAAAGTGTATTAATTTAAACACAAGAATTGAGCCTCAAACCGTTCTGACCATGTGCCAGCCGACTGTACCTTCAGTGCATTCACATGAGTATTTGTTAGGGCCGTCGGTACACTTGGCTCCGTTCATGCAGGGCGTGCTGGCACACTCATCGATGTCAACCTGACATAGACCACCAGAGAAGCCTGGACAGGGAATAATATACACATCAGCCATATATCTTTTTGTTGTTGTTTTCTGTGCTGTTTTGCTATTCTTACAGTTTTGTAATTTGTCTCGTATCGAATCCAAGTTTATGTACATTAACATGATTTGTGGGCTACACATCTGGGGACAGTTTTATTTATTTACATATTTATTTATTTTTGTACTACTTTCTACCCCCTTTTCTCCCCAATTTTGTGATATCCAATTGGTAGTTACAGTCTTGTCCCATTGCTGCAACTCCCCTACGGACTCGAGAGAGGCGAAGGTCGAGAGCCATGCCTCCTCCGAAACACAACCCTGCCAAGCCGCACCGCTTCTTGACACACTGCTCGCTTAAGCCGGAAGCCAGCCGCACCAATGTGTCAGAGGAAACACCATCCAGCTGGCGACCGAAGTCAGTTTGCAGGCACCCGGCCTGCCACAGGAGTCACTAGTGCACGATGGGACAAGGGCATCCTGGCCGGCCAAACCCTCGCAAATTGTGCGCCGTCTTATGGGTCTCCCGGTCACGGCCGGAGGTGACACAGCCTGTGATCGAACCTGGGTCTGTAGTGCCGCCTCAAGCACTGTAATGCAGTGCCATTTGACTGCTGCGGCACTCGGGAGGCCCGGGACAGTTTTTTAGATTCAAATCCTGTGTCGTCTTGGAGAGCATTTACACTATGATACACTAAAGAGTTATCAAAATAATACCAGCGTATAAACATATTACTGTCATGTAAAGATGCACATTTATTTTGAAACAGCACAAATGTCAAAATGTATAATGATACCCCCCCACACAACCCATATAGCAGGAGCTCCAAATACACACTTGCACACCCCACCACCCCTTATACCCCCCTCTTTGGGTGCTAAGGTCTTACGCAAACTGTTTTGCCTGCTAATTATGCTGATGTCCAGGTGACCTTGTTATTACCACCCTCCCTGCCCTCATCAGAAATGCCTACACTAGTCAACCTCAGAAAAGTATTAAATCACTCACACACACACACAGACACACACACTATGGTAATCATTCACTTTACTTCACCCTCCAGTGACCCCACTTCCACCCAAATCTATCAGGAGCTGAGGACCCCCACCCTCCATCTACTCCTCCAACCCTCCCTCCCTGTACACCTTCCTTCCTCCATTCCTCCTTTCATTCATCAATTCCTTCCACCTGCCAACTCTCTCTCTGGGCCATCTCTCTCACCTTTGTGGCACTCGCAGTGGAAGGAGTTGATCCTGTCGATGCACTTCCCGTTGTTCAGACAGGGCATGCTGGCACACTCGTCAGTGTTGATCTGGCAAAACACCCCCTCATAACCTGAACACACACACACGTTTATGACAATATTACAGAAACCATTTCAGGTAACATTACTTTGTGTTCACAGGCTCAAATATTTTGCCATTTTTAGATAGCTAGTATTGTCTTGTGTAGTAGGGGCAGAGAACTGAACTCCAATCATGAACAATTATTCTTACACCTAACAACATGTCAAAGTGTCTATGTCAGTAAGACAGTGTTACAAACCTAAATATCCCCTTAAATGGTACATTTCAATGTGTCATCGTACCTGGCATGCAGATGCAGTGGAATCCTCCAATCTGGTCCAGGCATGTGGCATCGTTCTGACAGGGGTTGGACATGCACTCGTTGACATCCATCTCGCACCGCGGGCCCTCGTAACCCTGGAGACACTTGCACTGGAACGAGCCTTTAGTGTTCAGGCAGCGCCCACCGTGCTCGCAAGGGTTGGCACCTGAAACGTCAAACAGAGGATATACATAACCACTTATATCCCCACTTACATTTACGTCATTTAGCAGACGCTCTTATCCAGAGCAACTTACAAATTGGTGCATTCACCTTATGATATCCAGTGGAACAACCACTTTACAATAGTACATCTATATATATTTTTTTTGGGGGGGGGGGGTTTAGAAGGATTACTTTATCCTATCCCAGGTATTCCTTAAAGAGGTGGGGTTTCAGGTGTCTCCGGAAGGTGGTGATTGACTCCGCTGTCCTGGCGTCGTGAGGGAGCTTGTTCCACCATTGGAACAAGCTCCCTCACCACGCCAGGACACCCTGTGCAATTTCTCTATCATTAACACAAGAGGTAGATATAAAGATACAGTTCCCATAAAAATCCCTTCAGTGTTCTAATGGCAAAATATTACCAAAATGCATTACAGTCACACTGACAATTATTTATTTTTCTTTAAAACCTGTTGGGGATAGGGGGCAGTATTTGCACGGCCGGATAAAAAAACGTACCCGATTTAATCTGGTTACTACTCCTGCCCAGTAACTAGAATATGCATATAACTGTTTGATTTGGATAGAAAACACCCTAAAGTTTCTAAAACTGTTTGAATGGTGTCTGTGAGTATAACAGAACTCATTTGGCAGGCCAAAACCTGAGAAGATTCCAAACAGGAAGCGCTCTCTCTGACCATTTCCTGGCCTTCTTGATCATCTCTAACCAAAACAGGGGATCTCTGGCATGACGTGACATTTTCTAACGCTCCCATAGGCTCTCAGAAGGCACCAGAAAGATGAATGGTCGCTTTGCAGGCCCTGGCTGAAAAACATTAGTGCATTTTGATAGTGGTCGATCGGAGGACAATGAGACTGGAGGCGCGTGCACGAGCCGACACCATGTTTACTTTCTCTCTCTTTGAACGAAAACAACGATTCCCGGTCGGAATATTATCGCTTTTTTACGAGAAAAATAGCATAAAAATTGATTTTAAACAGCGGTTGACATGCTTCGAAGTACGGTAATGGAATATTTAGAATTTTTTTGTCACGAAACGCGTCGGGCGCGTAACCCTTCGTCACCCTTGGATAGTGTCTTGAACGCACGAACAAAACGCCGCTATTTGGATATAACTATGGATTATTTGGGACCAAACCAACATTTGTTATTGAAGTAGAAGTCCTGGGAGAAGCATTCTGATGAAGAACAGCAAAGGTAATCAAACTTTTCTAATAGTAAATCGGAGTTTGGTGAGTACCACACTTGGTGGGTGTCAAAATAGCTAGCCTGTGATGGCCGGGCTATCTACTCAGAATATTGCAAAATGTGCTTTCACCGAAAAGCTATTTTAAAATCGGACATAGCGAGTGCATAAAGGAGTTCTGTATCTATAATTCTTAAAATAATTATGTTTTTTGTGAACGTTTATCGTGAGTAATTTAGTAAATTCACCGGAAGTGTTCGGTGGGAATGCTAGTCACATGCTAGTCACATGCTAATGTAAAAAGCTGGTTTTTGATATAAATATGAACTTGATTGAACAAAACATGCATGTATTGTATAACATAATGTCCTAGGATTGTCATCTGATGAAGATCATCAAAGGTTAGTGCTGCATTTAGCTGTGGTTTGGGTTTATGTGACATTATATGCTAGCTTGAAAAATGGGTGTCTGATTATTTCTGGCTGGGTACTCTGCTGACATAATCTAATGTTTTGCTTTCGTTGTAAAGCCTTTTTGAAATCGGACAGTGTGGTTAGATTAACGAGAGTCTTGTCTTTAAAATGGTGTAAAATAGTCATATGTTTGAGAAATTGAAGTAATAACATTTCTAAGGTATTTGAATATCGCGCCACGGGATTACACTGGCTGTTGAGTAGGTGGGACGCTAGAGGTTAACCTTTATGTGCCCAAGTTAGTCTAATTGAAAATCTCTCAAGGGAGTGTTTGGCAAATAGCACATTGGCAGAGTTTGTCATCCTGAATGTTCAGAGACAGGTACCTTTCTATAGAGATGAGAGAGGAGCAGAGAAAGAAGTCACTCACCTAAGGAACACTCGTCAATGTCCTGGTTGCATGCAGAGCCGGTGTAACCTGGAGGGCAGGTACAGATGGCTTTCCCGTTGACAGGATTGGTGTCACAGTTAGAGCCTTTCTGACACGGGTTACTGATGCAGGCATCATCAAGATGACACAGTAAACCTGAGGAAAGACAAATTATGATGAATGGGATTTTTATAGGTAGTGCATTTCCAGGGGCACTAAATGCTTTCTATTGTAAAGGGGGAGAATTGACTCACCTCATCAACTAACATTGTGAAGCACCAACCTGAAAATAGGCTCTCAATATTGTCAAGCAACTATCATGGGGGTGTAACCAGGCCACCTCAGTTCAGTGTGGCCTGGTGTGCAAAGCTCTCAACAGTTTCTTATTTTTAATCTTCCTCCAATATGTGTGTGTGTGGTTAGTGTGGGACAGGCGAGGTCGTAGTACCTGTGCGCCCATGTGGACACTCGCAGAAGAAAGAGGCTACGCGGTCGTGGCATGTGGCGCCGTGATAACAGGCTGCGCTGGCACAGTCGTCGATATTCTCACTGCAGTCATCGCCTGTCCAGCCATTGACACAGACACAGTGGAAGCTGCCATAGGTGTCGTGGCACGTACCGCCGTTCTGGCACGTGTTTGGCATCATCTCACACTCATCCACATTCTCGGTACAGAACTGGCCTAGAGAGCAGCGGGCAAGGATTACATTATGCAGGGGCCATAAGAGATCGATATAGGGCCAATGTGGGTGGAATCTCAAATTCATTTTTTTCTAGAGACCTTGTCCATCTTGAAGATTGGAGGGTTTGGTATAAAGGTTACCTGTAAAGTGAGGGGGGCACTGGCAGTTGTAGGTGTTGACCCCATCCACACACAAGCCAGCATTCTGACAGTTGTGGCCTGGGCAGTCATCAATGTTGTGATCACAATTCTGACTTGTAAATCCTGAGAGTGAGTGAGTGAGAGAGCGAGTGAGAGTTGAGAGAGGGGGAGAAAGAAGAGACAATAGGGAAAGAAAAGGGAAAAAGAGACATGTCATTCATAGAAACCAGTAAAAATTTCACTTCACATAATTCAGACCCACCTTTCTTCTTATTGTTACAATCCTTTATAACCAGAGATAAGATCTGCATATTCCCATGGCCATCTGCTTGAATCTACAGCCTACCTCCTTGCACGCTTCAAAATGGCTCCCTGCGTAGTGTGTAGCCATTTTACAAATCGAAACTCAGCTTAACAATCAACCCAAAGCGCCGTAGGTTTCCTGCTCGCCTCACTCTCTGTCTGCATTCTATCACAAAGACACACGAGAGTGGCACGCCGTAGGTTACATTTTAACTCTTAAATGTTAAAATGCATGCACACACACATTTATCCAAACCGTCCTTTACTCAGAACTTTTGGGATTGCTCTACAGGTGACTGAACTTTGATTCCCACTGAAACCTCAACCTTTAGGCCAACAACACCAACTGCATGCTTCACTATCATCAGGAGGAAGGGATTGATAAGGGCACAAATGAAGGAAAAATCTGGGAATACCGTCTGTTTCTGAGCCGCTGGGAATGAGCGAGTCTCGGCAGCTGCATGCAGAACTCCACAGCAGAGCCACAAACAGACACAACCACCATGCATGAACCACCATTAGGGCTGTGGCGGTCATGACATTTTGTCAGCCGGTGATTGTCATGCAAATAACTGCCGGCCACACGGTAATTGACCAATAATTACCATAAACACATTTAGCATCTCCTGGCTACCATGAATAGCCTACAAACCACTGATGCAGACCATTGGAACAATTACATGAATCCATTTAATATAGACTACACCATCACAATAAATCCATTATTTATTATAGACAGGTCTAAAGAAACATGATATGAAGAAAATCTATTCTATTCTATTTCAGAACAGAACAGAATATAATATTCTGAGATGTCCTTATGTTAGGCCCTGATCTGGCTATGTCATATGGCTGTGGGCTAAACAGTTCATTTAACAGACAAGATTTGTTTAGAATTGTATATTATTTTAGAGGATGAAGAATACAGTTGAACATAGCTGAATAAAATAGAAAGGATATTTTCTCCAAAAGATTTCCGAGGGAGTGCGCACACGCAGCTATTCTGTGTTATGTTAACAAAGAAACAGGTCCTCCTATATGCCTACGTTTTTAATATGCAAGCATAGGCGCTAAGTCCATAAGGTTAGGGGAATCTTTTCCTAAAGCAAATTGAATTAAATTGCCAAAATGACAGTGCATTCGGAAACCATTTAATTTTTCCACATTTTGTTATGTTACAGCCTTTTCTAAAAATTGATTCAATATACAGTTGAAGTCGTAAGTTTACATACACCTTAGCCAAATGCATTTCAACTGCATTTAATCCTAGTAAATATTCCATGTCTTAGGTCAGTTAGGATCACCACTTTATTTTAAGAATGTGAAATGTCAGAATAATAGTAGAGAGAATGATTTATTTCAGCTTTTATTTCTTTCATCACATTCCCAGTGGGTCAGAAGTTTACATTCACTCAAATAGTATTTGGTAGCATTGCCTTTAAATTGTTTAACTTGGGTCAAACGTTTTGGGTAGCCTTCCACAAGCTTCCCACAATAAGTTGGGTGAGTTTTGGCCCATTTCTCCTGACAGATCTGGTGTAACTGAGTCCGTTTTGTAGACCCCCTTGCTCGCACACGCTTTTTCAGTTCTGCCCACAAATTTTCGATAGGATTGAGGTCAGGGCTTTGTGATGGCCACTCCAATACCTTGAGTTTGTTGTCCTTAAGCCATTTTGCCACAACTTTGGAAGTATGCTCGGGGTCATTGTCCATTTGGGAGATCCATTTGCGACCAAGCTTTAACTTCCTGACTGATGTCTTGAGATGTTGCTTTAATATATGCACATAATTCTACTCCCTCATGATGCCATCTATTTTGTGAAGTGCACCAGTCCCTCCTGCAGCAAAGCACCCCCACAACATGATGCCGCTTCACGGTTGGGATGGTGTTCTTTGGCTTGCAAGCCTCCCCCCTTTTCCGCCAAACATAACAATGTTCAATATGGCCAAACAGTTCTATTTTTGTTTCATCAGACCAGAGGACATTTCTCCAAAAAGTACGATCTTTGTCCCCATGTGCAGTTGCAAACCGTAGTCTGGATTTTTTATGGCGGTTTTGGAGCAGTGGCCTCTTCCTTGCCGAACGGCCTTTCAGGTTATGTGGATATAGAACTCGTTTTACTGTGGATATAGATACTTTTGTACCGGTTTCCTCCAGCCAGCATCTTCACAAGGTCCTTTGCTGTTGTTCTGGGATTGATTTGCACTTAATGCACCAAAGTACGTTCATCTCTAGGAGACAGAACACGTCTTCTTCCTGAGCGGTATGACGGCTGCGTGGTCCCATGGTGTTTATACTTGCGTACCATTGTTTGTACAGATGAACGTGGTACATTCAGGCATTTGGAAATTGCTCCCAAGGATGAACCAGACTTGTAGAGGTCTACAATTTCTTTTTCTGAGGTCTTGGCTGATTTCTTTTGATTTTCCCATGATGTCAAGCAAAGAGGCACTGAGTTTGAAGGTAGGCCTTGAAATACATCCACAGGTACACCTCCAATTGACTCAAATTATGTCAATTAGCCTATAAGAAGCTTCTAAAGCTATGACATAATTTTCGGGAATTTTTCAAGCTGTTTAAAGGCACAGTCAACTTAGTGTATGTAAACTTCTGACCCACTGGAATTGTGATACAGTGAATTATAAGTGAAATAATCTGTCTGTAAACAATTGTTGGAAAAATGACTTGTGTCATACACAAAGTAGATGTCCTAACCGACTTGCCAAAACTATAGTTTGTTAACAAGAAATGTGTGGAGTGGTTGAAAAACGAGTTAATGACTCCAACCTAAGTGTATGTAAACTTCCGACTTCAACTGTATATCTTTCATCAATCTACACACAATACCCCATACTGACAAAGCAAAAACAGGTTTTTAGAAATGTTTGCAAATTTGTTAAGCATAAAAAACAGAAATACCTTATTTACATAAGTATGCAGACCCTTTGTTATGAGATTCGAAATTGAGCTCAGGTGCATCCTGTTTCCATTGATCATCCTTGAGATCTTTCTACAACTTGATTGGAGTCCACCTGTGGTTTATTTAATTGATTGGACATGATTTGGAAAGGCACACACCTGTCTATATAAAGTCCCACAGTTGACAGCACATGTCCGAGCAAAAACTAAGCCACGAGGTCGAAGGAATTGTCAGTAGAGCTCTGAGGATTGTGTTGAGGCACCGATCTGAGGAAGGTTAAAAACACATTTCTGCAGCATTGAAGGTCCCCAAGAACACAGTGGCCTCCATCATTCTTAAATGGAAGAAGTTTGGAACCAGCAAGACTCTTCCTAAAGCTGGCCTCCCGGACAAACTGAGCAATCAGGGGAGAAGGACCTTGGTGAGGGAGGTGACCAAGAGCTCTAGAGTTCCTCTGTGGAGATAGGAGAACCTTCCAGAAGGACAACCATCTCTGCAGCACTCCACCAATCAGGAATTTATGGTAAAGTGGCCAGATGGAAGCCACTCCTCAGCCCACTTGGAGTTTGTCAAAAGGCACCTGAAGGACTCTCAGACCATGAGAAACAAGATTCTCTGGTCTGATGAAACCAATATTGAACTTTTTGTCCTGAATGCCAAGCGTCACATCTGGAGGAAACCTTACACCATCCCCGTTTTTCAGCGGCAGGGACAGAGAGTCTAGTCAGGAATCAGGATCGAGGGAAAGATGAACGGAGCAAAGTACAGAGAGATCCTTGATGAAGAGCACTCAGGACCTCAGACTGGGCAAAGGTTCCCCTTCCAACAGGACAACGACCCTAAGTACACAGCCAAGACAACCCAGGAGTGGCTTCGGGACAAGTCTCTGAATGTCCTTGAGAGGCCCAGCCGGAGCCCGGACTTGAACCCGATTGAACATCTCTGGAGAGACCTGAAAATAGTTGTGCAGCGACGCTCCCCATCCAACCGGACAGAGCTTGAGAAGAATGGGAGAAACTCCCCAAATGCAGGTGTGCCAAGCTTGTAGCGTCATACTCGAGAAGACTTGAGGCTGTTAACGTTGCCAAAGGTGCTTCAACAAAGTACTGAGTAAAGGGCCTGAATACTTATGTAAATGTGATATTACATGTTTTATTTCTATACATTTGCAAAACTGTCTAGAAACCAGTTTTTGCTTTGTCATTTTGGGGTATTGTGTGTAGTTAGATAAGGGGGAGAAAAACGATGTAATCAATTTTAGAATAAGGCTGTAATGTAACAAAATGTGGAAAAAGTCAAGGGGTCTGAATACTTTCCGAATGCACTTTCTGTTGGAAGGGGAACCTTTGCCCCAGTCTGAGGCGCGATAGGTTAATTAGCCTACTCCTGTCAAAACAGAAATAAATTAAATAATTCAAAATAGGCTACTAAAGCATGATTTGGATCAGTAGCTTCTTAAAAAAAATACATAGTGGATTGTTTTAAATCATAGTGCCTACAGTCAGAAGGAAAGGCAGCGCGTGCAATTTGGGAAGATTATTGTTGAGTTGCGACTGTCTGAAAAGTTGAGCGGCTAAGCCAGCCATATCACAATATTTCATAATACAATGCAGGAAAACATAATTTGGTAAGCAAATGGTTATTGCTGTAAAGAGAACACAATAAAAATACTAACCTGTCTTTTAGTTATCAAAATTCTCAACTTAATTGACCGAACAACAGTATAGCCTATATTATTGGCACAGAACATATTCACTATTCATCATTGTTGGGTCAGTGTTACTTAAAAGGTTGTTTTTTTACAATTTCCTCCTCCAGTTTAGATGAACGTAATATTCTTTGTCTCGCCTTCTCTTAGGCCTATTATATGGTCGTTTTTGTTTGTATCTATTTGTCAGTATCAGTCGAGTAGGCTAACTTGTAATTTGTTGAATAAAAAAGATTATGCTAATGTCTCCAGTCATATAATGTGTAGTAGAATTGTATGAAATGTGTTTATAAAAAGGCAACATTTTCCCATTCAAAGAAAGAAATGTACAGTATCCGATATAGCCTAGGCCTAATCTACACTATAAGTGCTCAGCTATGCATTGAAATGGTTGTTTTTTGCGAACAGTGGTTGAGTTATATTATTAGCCTAAATTATGACCATCCAATCTACTCATCACTTTACAAACAGTATGCTATCTTACATAAGTCTGCAAATGCGATAATGCATGGAATACTTTTTTATTAAGGGGAATTTTTATGGTGAAAATTTGCTTCCCCAAACTTGAAACTCACGCGCCGCCTATGTATGCCAAGTTGTAAAGCGGATTAATGTGCTTAATTTTAAGAATTGAACAACAAATATAGCATCAAAAGAATCCTAGGATCACTTAAATAGTGGCCATCAAAAACTCTATTTTCTAATGCAATTGCGCAATGACTGGGCTTAGATGAACACGTTTCACTAGGCTCTGTAGGCTATGTGCTCTCTAACTGTGTTCCAGGGGTCCTAGGCCTATAGGCTACAGTGCTGTGAAAAAGCATTTGCACCCTTTCTGATTTTCTGCATTTTTTGCATATTTTTTTTAGATCATCAACCAAAACCTAATATTAAATAAAGGGAACCTGGGTTTACAAATAACAAAACCAAAAGTATACTTATTTTCTTTATTTAATTAACTAAGTTATGCAACATCCAATTCCCGTGTGAAAATTGGATGTTGCATCAGATGACCTGGCCTCCACAATCACCCGTCCCTCAACCCAATTGAGATGGTTTGGGATGAGTTGGACCGCAGAGTGAAGGAAAAGCAGCCAACAAGTGCTCAGCATATGTGGGAACTCCTTCAAGAATGTTGTTAAAGTATTCCTCATGAAGCTGGTTCAGAGAATTCCAAGAGTGTGCAAAGCTGTCATCAAGGCAAAGAGTGGCTACTTTGAAGAATCTCAAATATATTTTGATTTGTTTAACACTTTTTTGGTTACATCATGATTCCATATATGTTATTTCATAGTTTTGATGTCTTCACTATTATTATACAATGTAGAAAATAGTAAAAATAAAGAAAAACCCTTGAATGAGTAGGTTTGTATAAACTTTTGACTGGTACTGTATGGGTGAAATTATTTTTGATTTAGAATAGACCATTATCATGCACCTGTCAGAACAAGAGCAGGAAGAAAAAAATGCACTTAAATAGCGAATGGAGGACGCTTTTCCAGTGGTTCCTTTTCATGCCTACCAGGAAGGCTATACTCCTGTTGTAAAGCGAAAGCAATGTGCTTAATATTAGGAAAGTTGAGAAATAAATATAGCAGGCCTAGCCTGCAGAAAGCTGATGGGATCCTCTTATTAGTAAAGGCCATCAAAAATCTGTTCCCACTCAATTGCATAGTCTATATAAATGTTGCACAACATGAGCTCATGGGCTCTCATGAAGTGTTTGATTTGATTTTCGATTGCATTTGTATTGATGTCAGCGTGATTAGAAGGACAATAGATCACCGAGTACCAGGCCATTACCAACTGGCAGTTAGCAAGCACTAGTAGGCTACTAATGACCACCAGCAGCATCAGAGCGCAGTTTTGGAGAAGCCTAGTTACTGTGACTAAACGGTCAGGTGGAATTTACATTTTAGTCATTTAGCAAACGCTCTTATCCAGAGCGACTTACAGTAGTGAATGCATACATTTCATTGAATTTTTTTCGTACTGGCCCCCCGTGGGAATCGAACCCACAACCCTGGTGTTGCAAACACCATGCTCTACCAACTGAGCCACACGGGACGTGTGACTGCCGGTGTGGCAGTAATACTTTCACCATAACAGCCCTAACCACCATTAATCACTATCTTACACAATAGCTCTACAACTGTAGTTCTCCCACCAAGGGGGTATCACAATTGGCTTGTCAAACCGTTTGGAAACAGAAAACATGTGTGAGTGTGTGTGTAAGTAGTTATCAGGGGGAACCCAGCTAGCACATAGCATTCGTAGAACCATATGTTTCTTAGAGCTTGGTGAGAGCGTGCTTGTCCTATGATTATTTTGCATACAACCTTTGCACAACTTTCTAGGAATGGTGCAGGATAGTTGCTTGGCCTTAGAACATTCTCAACACATTTAAGGAACCTGACAAACAAATAAAATTGGGGGTAATATTCAAGGAATGTTCCAACTGGTTTGACTTTGAGAATGTTCTAAAATATTTCAGAGAACGTTAAGAAACAACGTTCTTCTGTGGGAATTTCAGTACTTCACCATAACGTTTCCTACAGGTTTCCTCATGGTTCTATTTAAAGGCATGTTTTCAGAATCTCCCAGCAACCTATAAATTAACGTTCCCAGAACAGGCAAAATTTTCCCTTACGTTTTCAGAACATTTAAAAAAGTTCAGTTTTACAGGTCAGGAAACTTATGGTTTCATTCCCCGAACCAATGGGGAAACCAAAAACATACGTTCCCACAACTTCCAAGGAACTAAATGTGTTAGCTGGGAAACGTCTGTGCAATAATATCCTGCCAGCAGAAACCAGAGACTAGCAATGCCCTATATCCACCAATCACATCCAAGCTACAACAGCTATCTATTAATCAATTCCTGACAGTACGTACCTCTTTGGTAAACACAAATGATTGAAAAGTCAATGCCAGGTAGGCTCAAACAGGCACAGATAAAGTATTTTAATAGATTTGAGCAAAGGGGTGAAGGGTTACCTGGCAGGCAGCTGCAGTCATAGGTGGTGTCCCCCTTCTGCACACAAGTGCCCCCATTGTGGCAGGGAGAGGGGCTGCAGGGCATGTAGGGGGTCTCGCAGTTGGCACCCGTGTACTCCTGGGGGCAGCGGCAGTGGTAGGAGCCCACCTCATTCACACACATACCCCCGTTGTGACAGGGTGACGACATCTGGGCACACTCATTGACGTCCTGCTTGCAGGTCTGGCCATGAAAGGCGGGCAGGCACGCGCAGATGTAGTGGGACTCGAAGGGTGAGCACTGTCCACCGTTGGCACAGGGGTTGGATGCACAGGGGTTGGCAATCTGGCATGTCTTCCCTAGAGGAGGAGGATCAGATGACAACAAAGAAAAACAAACAATGAAATAACATCAAACATACCTGCATGAACAAGTATTTCATTTGGTTACTTCATTTAGGCCATACCCAGCTAGCACATAATGTTCTGAAAACCATATGGTAATGCTTGGTGATAGCATGGTTGTCCTATGGTTATTTTGCATACAACCTTCCCACAACCTCCTGGAAATGGTGTAGGATAGTTGATTGGCTTTTGAACACATTTAAGGAACTTGAAAAAATATACATTATTTTCTTGGTATCTCATTAGCCTGGTTGCAGTCTCTGTTCAGCTACTACATTCCACTCCTATCATTTCCCAAAGAGACTGGCCTTTCGGCAATCTTCAAATATGAACATTGTATCATTAATGGGCTCGAGGAGATCAGAGGATTTGATCCTGATTCATTAACCCCAGCTATCATCTAATCACAATATTTATGCAAATTCAATTGATAGGAAAACGTAAACTTAATTTATACATTTGATTGGAAACATTGTAACATTGGGCATGCTGACATAATACATGTGTTTATAAACATAAACATTGGGCGTGTGGAGAACAGAAGACACCCGTTTATTGCATTTTTACCACCAGCCAATGTGATCACATCACACCAGAGTAACTTCCCTGCCAGTTCATTGTGAAAGCAGTAGCCTATTCTATATCCAGCAAGCAAGAGCAAGGTGCCCCTTTCCTCAAATAAATGTAATTGCTCAAAATAAGTGACCAACTATATTGCTACTTTTGGGACACGAATTGGGTTAGGCTACTGATTCAATAGCTACAGTGGGGGAAAAAAGTATTTGATCCCCTGCTGATTTTGTACGTATGCCCACTTACAAAGAAATGATCAGTCTATAATTTTAATAGTAGGTTTATTTGAACAGTGAGAGACAGAATAACAACAACAACAAAAAATCCAGAAAAACACATTCAAAAATGTTAAAATAATTTGCATTTTAATGAGGGAAATAAGTATTTGACCCCTCTGCAAAACATGACTTAGTACTTGGTGGCAAAACCCTTGTTGGCAATCACAGAGGTCAGACGTTTCTTGTAGTTGGCCACCAGGTTTGCACACATCTCAGGAGGGATTTTGTCCCACTCCTCTTTGCAGATCTTCTCCAAGTCATTAAGGTTTCGAGGCTGACGTTTGGCAACTCGAACCTTCAGCTACCTCCACAGATTTTCTATGGGATTAAGGTCTGGAGACTGGCTAGGCCACTCCAGGACCTTAATGTGCTTCTTCTTGAGCCACTCCTTTGTTGCCTTGGCCGTGTGTTTTGGGTCATTGTCATGCTGGAATACCCATCCACGACCAATTTTCAATGCCCTGGCTGAGGGAAGGAGGTTCTCACCCAAGATTTGATGGCACATGGCCCCATCCATCGTCCCTTTGATGCGGTGAAGTTGTCCTGTCCCCTTAGCAGAAAAACACCCCCAAAGCATAATGTTTCCACCTCCATGTTTGACGGTGGAGATGGTGTTCTTGGGGTCATAGGCAGCATTCCTCCTCCTCCAAACACAGCGAGTTGAGTTGATGTCAAAGAGCTCCATTTTGGTCTCATCTGACCACAACACTTTCACCAGTTGTCCTCTGAATCATTCAGATGTTCATTGGCAAACTTCAGACGGGCATGTATATGTGCTTTCTTGAGCAGGGGGACATTGCGGGCGATACAGGATTTCAGTCTTTCACGGCGTAGTGTGTTACCAATTGTTTTCTTGGCGACTATGGTCCCAGCTGCCTTGAGATCATTGACAAGATCCTCCCGTGTAGTTCTGGGCTGATTCCTCACCGTTCTCATGATCATTGCAACCCCACGAGGTGAGATCTGGCATGGAGCCCCAGGCCGAGGGATATTGACAGTTCTTTTGTGTTTCTTCCATTTGCGAATAATCGCACCAAATGTTGTCACCTTCTCACCAAGCTGCTTGGCGATGGTCTTGTAGCCCATTCCAGCCTTGTGTAGGTCTACAATCTTGTCCCTGACATCCTTGGAGAGCTCTTTGGTCTTGGCCATGGTGGAGAGTTTGGAATCTGATTGATTGATTGCTTCTGTGGACAGGTGTCTTTTTTTACAGGTAACAAGCTGCGGTTAGGAGCACTCCCTTTAAGAGTGTGCTCCTAATCTCAGCTCGTTACCTGTATAAAAGACACCTGGGAGCCAGAAATCTTTCTGATTGAGAGGGGGTCAAATACTTATTTCCCTCATTAAAATGCAAATCAATTTATAACATTTCTGACATGCGTTTTTCTGGATATTTTTGTTGTTATTCTGTCTCTAACTGTTCAAATAAACCTACCATTAAAATTATAGACTGATCCTTTCTTTGTCAGTGGGCAAACGTACAAAATCAGCAGGGGATAAAATACTTTTTTCCCCCCCACTGTATAAGAGGATGGAAGAGAGAGAGGAAGAAGAGAGAGGAAGAAGAGAGAGGAAGAAGAGAGGAAGAAGAGATAGGGGAATAGAGAGAGGAAGAGAGGATGTAAGAGAGAGGAAGAAAGAGGGAAATGAAAGGGAAAGGGGATACCTAGTAAGTTGTACAACTGAATGCATTCAACTGAAATGTTTCTTTTCTGAATCAGAGGTGCGGGGTGCTGCCTTAATCGACATCCACGTCTTCGGGGCCCGGGGAACAGTGGGTTAACTGCCTTGCTCAGGGGCAGAATGACAGATTTGTACCTTTTCAGCTCAGGGATTCGAGCCAGCAAGAGGATGGAAGAGAGAGGATGGAAGAGAGAGAGAGAGAGAGAGGATGGAAGAGAGAGAGAGAGAGAGAGAGAGAGAGAGAGAGAGAGAGAGAGAGAGAGAGAGAGAGAGAGAGAGAGAGAGAGAGAGAGAGAGAGAGAGAGAGAGAGAGAGAGAGAGAGAGAGAGAGAGAGAGAGAGAGAGAGAGAGAGAGAGAGAGAGAGAGAGAGAGAGAGAGAGAGAGAGAGAGAGAGAGAGAGAGAGAGAGAGAGAGAGAGAGAGAGAGAGAGAGAGAGAGAGAGAGAGAGAGAGAGAGAGAGAGAGAGAGAGAGAGAGAGAGAGAGAGAGATGGAAGAGAGATGGAAGAGAGATGGAAGAGAGATGGAAGAGAGATGGAAGAGAGATGGAAGAGAGATGGCCAGTGGAGGCCAGTGGAGATGCATGAATTGCGCAAGAAGGGAACAGTGAAGACAGAGATGTGTAAATTAGAAGTTAATTAATAGGCTTAATAGACTATTAATCCACCATTCATATGCTAGTTTGTATATTAGACCTAGCCTACTACAATTTAGGCGACCAACATCTGTGTAAGCCAGAGTAAGCCAACGTCTGTGCAAGCCATAGACAAAAAAAAATTGTCTGACGCCCGTTTTGTGCCAATTAATTGAAGTTGAACATCTCCAAATCATCAGTTTAATTAAATGTGCAATAAAAAAAGTATAGTGCCTAGGTCTATTTAATGAAACTGGCTGACAGTGGCTGTTGACGTAGGGAACAGATTGCAAAGCAGGGAATCCCCAATTCCTCACTGAGCTCGTCTTATCCAAAAATGCATATCAAATGCAAGTGCACTGTCCAGCAGTTCACATCAGCAGGATCGAGAGCCTTTTGACTAGGAGGGACGTCTAACGTGGATCGCTAAAATAATGATTATGATCACATTACCTCAATTTAAATACTAACCCTTTGGGGACACCTATACTTTGGCAGCTAAGCACGAGTGATCAGTGTAGCCTTTTATCATTTAGACATGATGTTGAAATATCCTTACGCCTAGAATAAAAACCACCAGGCTTCCGGCATAGACTCAACTGAATTTAAAAAAGAAAGAATTACATGAGGCATTTAGGAAAATCTAATCCAATGCAAATCTTCCTCTGGAATAAGGCACATGCTGGGATAATCATGACATCACCAACATCACTAGTAATACTATAGCTGTCTCTTCATCTCCCCCTTCAAACTTTCCTTGTCAATTCATTTGATATGCTACATTATTTTAGCATTACACTATAGGCCTAATCTAAAGTTTCCTAAAATAGCCTGTCTGGACTCCATCTATTAATAAGAGAGGAAGAACAAATAATATAACTGACATGAGCATAACTAAACGTAAAAAAAGTAATGATGATCAGCATATCAAAAGGTTAGCTGGACTTAGCTAAAGACCCATAGATCAACAATTCTAGGTTTACCTAGTAGCAGTGCAAATGTCATGGTACAGCTATATGGACACTCAATCATTATGGTACTTTTTAATGGTAAGTTTATTAACATATATTATGATAAATAAAATGTAAACTTGTATCTCATTATGGTAAATGGTGAAATAAGCATTGCCATTTATAATTGTAATGGCTTAGCAGAAAATAAGAAAAGATGATCAGTATTTACCTGGCTAAAAGAGAAGGAATATAATATATTTTGTTTACAGGAAACTCATTCAACAAATTTAGATGAAATTGTGTGGAAAAAGGACTGGGTGGGGGACGAAATATACGTCTCCCATGGGAAAAGAAACTGAAAAGGGGTGATGATATTAATGAACAATAATTTTGATCCGACTGTGCAAATTGTTCAAACAGATCCACAAGGTAGATGGATGGTTTTAAATATATTATTGGACTATAAACAAACAGAGTTTTTAGTTTGAGAAACAGACACCTCACAAGTCCTCAACTGGCAGCTTCATTAAATAGTACCCGCAAAACACCAGTCTCATCGTCAACAGTGAAGAGGCAACTCAGGGATGCTGGTCTTCTAGGCAGTTGAGGTATACCAAACCTTTTTTGATGTACTCAGAGCACCGTTATTAGCATGTTTTAACCAGTTCTATAAAAATGGTAGATTATCAGATACAGAACAAGAAAGTCTGATTTCATTATTACTGAAACAGGGCTCAAGTGTGAAATATAAAGATCCAGTCCATAAAAGAAATTGGAAGCCCCTTACACTTCAGTGTTGTGATGCAAAAAATTCTAGCAAAATGCATAGCGCATTGAATAAAAAGGTTTTTTCGGATATTATTCATCCTAATCAGACAGGTTTTTTTTACATGGACGATACATTGGAGATAATATAAGACAAGTACTGGAAACAATAGAACACTATGAAAAATCTGTGAAACCAGGCCTGGTATTCACAGCTGACTTTGAAAAGGCTTTTGACAAAGTACGACTGGAATTTATATATAAATGCCTGGAAAATTTCAATGGGCTAAAGTAATGTATAGTAACCCTAGGTGTAAAATAGTAAATAATGGCGACTTCTCAGAAAGTATTAAAACAAGGTTGTCCACTATCGGCATATCTATTTGTTATGACCATCGAAATGTCAGCTATTCAAATGAGATCCAACAATAAAATCAGGGATCTAGAAATCCAGGGCATAAAAACAAAGGTGTCATTGTAGGCTGATGATTCTTAAAAAATAAATAAAATGTATCCACAATTTGGATCCGTCCACAGCCTTGGAGGATCTAGATAAAGTGCTACATTACGTATTGGATCACTAAAATATACAACTTTTACATTACCGTGTAGTTTACCAATAATACTCTGTGTTCATATGCCAAAAATAAACAAATGATCTCAATAAAATACATTTTAATAGAAAGTTAGCAAAAATAGATAAGATCTTGCTACCATGGAAACTAAAATACTCGTCTATGTGAAAGAAAAATCACCCTGATGAACTCTTTAGTCATATCCTAGTTCACCTATTTGCTTATGACCTTGCCTACACCTAGCGACTTGTTTTTTTACTATATGAGCAAAAAATATTACATTTTATTTGGAATGGCAAGCCAAACTAAATTAAATGGGCTTGTAAATATATACAGTTGAAGTCGGAAGTTTACATACACCTTAGCCAAATACATTTAACCTCAGTTTTTCACAATTCCTGACATTTAACCCTAGTAAAAAGTCCCTGGCTCAGGTCAGTTAGGATCACCAATTTATTTTAAGAATGAAATGTCAGAATAATAGTAGAGGGAATTATTTATTTCAGCTGTTATTTCTTTCATCACATTCCCAGTGGGTCAGAAGTTTACATACACTAAATTAGTATTTGGTAGCAATGCCTTTAAATTGTTTAACTTGGGTAAAACATTTCGGGTAGCCTTCCACAAGCCTCTCACAATAAGTTGGGTGAATTTTGGCCCATTCCTCCAGACAGATCTGGTGTAACTGAGTCAGGTTTGTAGGCCTCCTTGCTCGTACACGTTTTTTCAATTCTGCCCACAAGTTTCTACAGGATTGAAGTCAGGTCTTTGTGATAGCCACTCCAATACCTTAACTTTGTTGTCCTAAAGCCATTTTGCCACAACTTTGGAAGTATGCTTGGGGTCATTGTCCATTTGGAAGACCCATTTGCGACCAAGCTTTAACTTCCTGACTGATGTCTTGAGATTTTGCTTCAATATATGCACGTAATTTTCCTACCTCATGATGCCATCTATTTTGTGAAGTGCGCCAGTCCCTCCTGCAGCAAAGCACCCCCACAACATGATGCTGCCACCCCCGTGCTTCACGGTTGGGATGGTGTTCTTTGGCTTGCAAGCGTCTCCTTTTTCCTCCAAACATAACGATGGTCATTATGGCCAAAAAGTTCTATTTTTGTTTCATCAGACAAGAGGACATTTCTCCAAAAAGTGCGATCTTTGTCCCCATGTACAGTTGCAAACAGTAGTCTGGCTTTTTTTTATGCCGGTTTTGGAGCAGTCGCTTATTCCTTGCTCAGCGACCTTTCAGGTTATGTCGATGTAGGACTCGTTTTACTGTGGATATAGATACTTTTGTACCCGTTTCCTAAAGCATCTTCACAAGGTCCTTTGCTGATGTTCTGGGATTGATTTGCACTTTTTGCACCAAAATACATGAATCTCTAGGAGACAGAACGCGTCTCCTTTCTGAGCGGTATGACGGCTGTGTGGTCCCATGGTGTTTATACTTGCGTACTATTGTTTGTACAGATTAACGTGGTACCTTCAGGCGTTTGGAAATTGCTCCCAAGGATGAACCAGACTTGTGAAGGTTTGACTCAAATGATGTCAATTACCCTATCAGAAGCTTCTGAAGCCATGATATCATTTTCTGGAATTTTCCAAGCTGTTTAAAGGCACAGTCAACTTAGTGTGTGTAAACTTCTGACCCACTGGAATTGTGATACAGTGAATTATAAGTGAAATAATCTGTCTGTAAACAATTGTTGGAAAAATTACTTGTGTCATGCACAAAGTAGACGTCCTAACCGACTTGCCAAAACTATAGTTTGTTAACAAGAAATGTGTGGAGTGGTTGAAAAACAAGTTTTAATGACTCCAACCTAAGTGTATGTAAGTTTCCGACTTCAACTGTATATAATGAATATGAATTCGGAGGGCAGAAATTATTAAATATTAAAGCATTAGACCTCTCACTAAAGGCTTGAGTCATACAAACATTGCACTTAAATCGAACTGGTTCTCAAGTAGATTAGTAAGAATTTCTTACCCCATGTCCAAGAATGGCCATTTCCCCCCTTTTAATACCCCTCTCACATTGTTATTTGAAAATTAAATAATCTCCAAAATATAGCTATTTTTGAAACAAGCCATAGAAAGCGCTTGTAATTTCAGTTTAATCCACCCGAAAATACAGAACAAATATTACAACAAATACTATGGTTAAACTCAAATATACTAATTGATTTAAAAAAAATCATTATTAATTAAAAAAAAATTATAAACGGTATAATCTTTGTAAACAATATCATAAATAGGACTGATGGAGTTCTCACACATGTACCTAACAAAAATATATGCATTCCCTTCTCAGCATCAACATAACTCTATCCTGTTAAGTGTTTTCAGGTATGTCGGTCGAGCCCACTAATGAGTGCTTTTTTCCTTTGAAATGGGGTCTGTTTGAATAGACTAACATTAACAGCTTTGTATGAGTAAAAACAAAAACATGGCATGCTTGCTCCATCCCGGTGGCACATTGGACTACTTCCGTTGGATATGAGGACAGAAGAGGTATAGGTTTGAATCTCATTGACGGCATGTCACAAAAGAATTGTGTGCATGATTAATGTCTAAGCAAAAATAATTTACACGTGTCATATCTGTGCTTGGAATTCAAAACAACCCAAACTAAGCTAGCAGTATTATTAAAAGTCTTATTGAAACATTCAGTGGAAGTTAGGGAAGTTATTTAAAAACCTACAAATAACCATTCTCAGAATGTTAATAAAACATCCCAGGAAAAAATATTTTCAGAACCTCCCTGCAACTTAAAAATGTAGGCTCCTAGAACAGGAGAAATGTTCACTGCCCATCTCAGAACGTTAAAAAAAATGTATCTGTTTTACCTGTCAAGAAGCTTATGGCTTCGTTCCCAGAACCAATGGAAAACCCAAAACTTACATTCCAACAAACTCCAAGGAACCAAATGTGCCAGCTGGGTGCACTCCAACGACGAGCATCAAATTACTCCAGAGGGAATAATCAAGTTGTGAATTCAATACCATGAGACCTGACCAGGAAAATGTTCTGGCCCCTAACACAGCGTCTTAAAACCTTGTCTGTCCTGGCTAGTGCTAGCAGTAATGCTGCAACCTACGGCACGCGTCTATAGTGTCGGCATTAGTTCGAACCCAGCCTATTGCCCTTTGAAACAACCTACACTACATGACCAAAAGTATGTAGACACCTGCTCGTCAAACATCTCATTCCAAACTCCTGGGCATTAACAAGGAGCTGGTCCCCCCATTGCTGCTATAACAGCCTTCAATCTTCTGGGAAGGCTTTCCACTAGATGTTGGAACATGGCTGCGGGGACTTGCTTTCATTCAGCCACAAGAGCATTAGTGAAGTCAGGCATTCATGTTGGGCGATTAGGCCTGGGTCGCAGTCGGCGTTCCAATTCATCCCAAAGGTGTTCGATGGGTTTGGGGTAAGGGCTCAATGCAGGCCAGTTAAGTTCTTCCAAACTGATCTCGACCAACCATTTCTGTATGAATCTCGCTTTGTGCACGGGGGCATTGTCATGCTGTAACAGGAGGGGGCCTTCCCGAAATTGCTGCCAAAAAAAAAGGTTGAATCACAGAATCGTCAAGAATGTCATTGTATGCTGTGGCGTTAAGATTTCCCTTCACTGGAACTAAGGGGCCTAGCCTGAAGCATGAAAAAGAGCCCCAGACCATTAATCTTCCTCCACCAAACTTTACAGTTGGCACTACGCAGTCAGGAAGGTAGCGTTTTCCTGGCATCTCCCAATCCCAGATTTGTCTGTCAGACTGCCAGATTGTGACGCGTTTCATCACTCCAGAGAACGTGTTTCAACTGCTCCAGAGTCCAATGGCGGCAAGCTTTACAACACTCCAGCCGATGCTTGGCATTGCGCATGGGGATCTTAGGCTTGTGTGTGGCTGCTCGGCCATTGAAATCCATTTTATGACTTTCCCGACAAACAGTTGCTGACGTTGCTTCCAGAGGCAGTTTGGAACTCAGTAGTGAGTGTTGCAACCGAGGACAGATGATTTTTTTGACGCTTCAGCACTCAGCGGTCCCGTTCTGTGAGCTTGTGTGGCCTACCACTTCGCAGCTGAGCCGTTGTTTCTCCTAGACGTTTCCACTTCACAATAACAGCATTTGCAGTTGACCGGGGCAGCTCGAGCAGGGCAGAAATTTGACGAACTGGCTGTGGCTGAAATAGCCAAATCCACAAATTTAAAGGGGTGTCCACATACACTATATATACAAAAGTATTTCTATCTTTCCCTACTGTCACCGTGTCCCAGTATCTGTTCACTAAAATCAGAAAGTACCTTAAAAATATACATCTTAATATCTTACCTGACCATCCGGGCGGGCAGCGGCAGCGGTAGTCGGAGAGAGTGATCAGGTCACAAGTCCCTCCATTGCGACAGGGCGAGCTCATGCAGGCATGGTTGGTAGGCGTCAGGCACAGCTGGTCGGAGAAGCCCAGTCGACATTTGCAATGGAACTCAAAAGTGTTGCCGTGGGATACGGCGCGGCACTCTCCCCCATTGCGGCATGGTGAGGGGTTGCAGGGGTTGGAGTACTGGCAGCGGCTACCCACGTAGTCACTTGTACACCTGGAGAGAAAGGAGACCAGTGACAGAGGCGGTCGAAACAAGTGGACAGCAGTCTAAAACTGTCTAAAGCAGTTACAAATGGTATAAAGCAGTGGAACCATTTCTTTTATGTAGAGAATATGAGGATAGGATATGATGGAATTCCATTGCAGTTTCTCTTGCAGTACAATAGAATTGTATCTCCCCAAACGCTATATCAACACATGAAACTAACGAGCCAGGAGTGGAGGGAAGCAAGAGGATGGGTGTGGATAGTGGCCCTATCAGTTTCCCGCTCAACAGAGGCCCACCGGAGCCCTGCAAGGGAGGGAGGGATGGAGCGAGAGCCAGGCCAGGGTGGACTGTTTTCCTAGTGTGTCTCCCTGGATTAAATGTCCCTCAGAACTTTGAAAACACACTCTGCTGGGACAACAGACGCCACCAAAAACAGGCTTTGGGGACAGTCTCGCTGTGCCATCCCGTTCCCAGCTACCTTTTCTAACCCAGGCTGTCCACCCTCATCCCGTCATGACCCTAGAGATCAAGGGGCCCTGATCGGCCCAGCTGCCCAGACACGGAGCACCACATTAAGGCTACTAAGCCCCTCTGTGCCCCTCCACACTCCCACCACAGACACACAGCAACAGTCTCCTAGTCCAACCCCCCCCCCCCGCCCACACACACACACACACACACATCACATCATGAGACACCCTCTTTATTCCCAGAAAGACCCTCACCCCCATCCAAACCCTGGCAGCAGATGTGGTTGGCAGGGGGAAACTAGTCTGACTAGGCATCACTGTAATAATCTAGCGTTTATACTAAGAGATCTAGACAATCTCTGTGTGTGTGTGTGAGGGAGAGAGATAGAGAGAGTAAGTGTGTCTATGCATGTCAGAGAGGGCATCTGTTGTCCTCGTAGAATCTCCACAGGGAGCAGGTGCGCATGTTAATGAAGGCAGCTGTTAGGCACACCTCTTCCCCCTCTCCCCTCCTCTCTGTCCTCTAGAGGGGGATGCTGTCCTCTAGATGGCGGACGCATTTTCTCACAAAAGGAGGTCTCCTTGCAGTACGCACAAAAGCAACATATAATTCCTTGCACAACTGTGGGGGCAGTGTTGTGTAGGCAATTAAGCTGAATTTTACCACCAAACTCACTTGGTTCCTTGATCTGATCTTTATAGGATATGTATTGATAACCAAATATAATCTCTGGGACTGCTCAAATAATAAACCAAACAACATTGTAGCCTTATTACAATTCACCCCAAAGAGGTATTTTGTTTAGAAGTATAACTACACAATTCCAGGCTATATTCAAATGGTAATTCAAATGGTAATGCTTTTCTCTGTGACCAAACATGATGACATTCTATGTTTAGCTTATATCCAACTGGGATAATGTTGTAGGTTACACTGGTAAGTATAATCATTTTTGCCAGGGCATATTATTTAATTATAAATCAAATTATTTCACATGTGGGAAGCTAAAAGGCGAGGTTGCGTGCTGTTTTTAGCCAGCTAGCTAGTAAGCTGCTAGAGGAGTAGCCTACAGCCTACACTCCTGGGCTACAATCACCTATCCGGATCCGTTTTACTGCCGATGCGGAGCCCCATCGGGCCTTCACAACTGGACTACCGACATTATCTGCCCGAGGGAGTTATCCAACTGGCCCCTCCATCGCGACGTAACCTGAACGCCCATCTGCGGCCAGCTAATCGTTAGCGGTCTTATCGGCTGCTATCTGAATAGGTCTATCGGACAATTTTCTTGGGCCACTATAACTATAACTATTTTGCCAATTGGATTGGTCCCCTCTACCACACGGAACCCCACTAATCTACCGACGGAAACGCACGAGGTGGCTAATAACAGACCATCTTCTGCCAACTTACTACCCATGTCCCGGCTAGCTGTCTGAATCGCTGTGACCGCAACCGACCTCACTACTCACTGGACCCTTTTGATTATTTGGCTAAGCATGCCTCTCCTTAATGTCAACATACCTTGTCCATTGCTGTTCTGGTTAGTGTTTATTGGCTTATTTCACTGTAGAGCCTCTAGCCCTGCTCATTATATCTTATCCAACCTCTCAGTTCCACCACCCACACATGCGATGACATTACCTGGTTTCAATGATGTTTCTAGAGACAATATCTCTCATCATCACTCAATGCCTAGGTTTACCTCCACTGTATTCACATCCTACCATATCTTTGTCTGTACATTATACCTTGAAGCTATTTTATCGCCCCCAGAAACCTGCTCCTTTTACTCTCTGTTCCAGACATCCTAGACGACCAATTCTCATAGCTTTTAGCCGTATTCTTATCCTACTCCTCCTCTGTTCCTCTGGTGATGTAGAGGTGAATCCAGGCCCTACAATGCCTAGCTCCACTCCTATTCCCCATGCGCTCTCTTTTGGTGACTTCTGTAACCGTAATAGCCTTGGTTTCATGCATGTTAACATTAGAAGCCTCTTCCCTAAGTTTGTTTTATTCACTGCTTTAGCACACTCTTCCAACCCGGATGTCCTAGCCGTGTCTGAATCCTGGCTTAGGAAGACCACCATAAACTCTGAAATCTCCATCCTTAACTACAACATTTTCAGACAAGATAGAATGGCCAAAGGGGGCGGTGTTGCAATCTACTGCGAAGATAGCCTGCAGAGTTCTGTCCTACTATCCAGGTCTGTACCCAAACAATTTGAACTTCTACTTTTAAAAATCCACCTCTCTAAAAACAAGTCTCTCCCCGTTGCCGCCTGCTATAGACCACCCTCTGCCCCCAGCTGTGCTCTGGACACCATATGTGAACTGATTGCCCCCCATCTATCTTCAGGGCTTGTGCTGTTAGGTGACCTAAACTGGGACATTCTTAACACCCCAGCCATCCTACAATCTAAGCTTGATGCCCTCAACCTCACACAAATTATCAATGAACCTACCAGGTACCACCCCAAAGCGGTAAACACGGGCACCCTCATAGATATCATCCTAACCAACTTGCCCTCTAAATACACCTCTGCTGTTTTCAACCAAGTTCTCAGCGATCACTGCCTCATTGCCTGCATCCGTAATGGGTCAGCGGTAAACGACCTCCACTCATCACTGTCAAACGCTCCCTGAAACACTTCAGCAAGCAGGCCTTTCTAATCGACCTGGCCCGGGTATCCTGGAAGGATATTGACCTCATCCCTTCAGTAGAGGATGCCTGGTTATTTTTTTTAAATGCCTTCCTCACCATCTTAAATAAGCATGCCCCATTCAAAAAATTTAGAACCAGGAACAGATATAGCCCTTGGTTCTCTCCAGACCTGACTGCCCTTAACCAACACAAAAACATCCTGTGGCGTTCTGCATTAGCATCGAACAGCCCCCGTGATATGCAACTTTTCAGGGAAGTTAGAAACCAATTTACACAGGCAGTTAGAAAAGCCAAGACTAGCTTTTTCAAGCAGAAATTTGCTTCCTGCAACACAAACTCAAAAAAGTTCTGGGACACTGTAAAGTCCTTGGAGAATAAGAGCACCTCCTCCCAGCTGCCCACTGCACTGAGGATATGAAACTCTGTCACCACCAATAAATCGACTTTTATTGAGAATTTCAATAAGCATTTTTCTATGGCTGGCCATGCTTTCCACCTGGCTACCGCTACCCCGGTCAACAGCACTGCACCCCCCACAGCAACTCACCCAAGCCTTCCCCATTTCTCCTTCTCCAAAATCCAGTCAGCTGATGTTCTGAAAGAGCTGCAAAATCTGGACCCCTACAAATCAGCCGGGCTAGACAATTTGAACCCTTTCTTTCTAAAATGATCTGCCGAAATTGTTGCAACCCCTATTACTAGCCTGTTCAACCTCTCGTGTCGTCTGAGATTCCCAAAGATTGGAAAGCAACTGCGGTCATCCCCCTCTTCAAAGGGGGTGACACTCTTCACCCAAACTGCTACAGACTGCTATATCTATCCTACCGTGCCTCTCTAAAGTCTTCAAAAGCCAAGTCAACAAACAGATTACCGACCATTTCGAATCCCACCGCACCTTCTCCAACATGCAATCTGGTTTCAGAGCTGGTCATGGGTGCACCTCAGCCAAGCTCAAGGTCCTAAACGATATCTTAACCGCCATCGATAAGAAACAATACTGTGCAGCCGTATTCATTGACCTGGCCAAGGCTTTCGACTCTGTCAATCACAACATTCTCATCGGCAGACTCAACAGCCTTGGTTCTCAAATGATTGCCTCGCCTGGTTCACCAACTAATTCTCTGATAGAGTTCAGTGTGTCAAATCGGAGGGCCTGTGGTCCGGGCCTCTGGCAGTCTCTATGGGGTGCCACAGGGTTCAATTCTTGGGCCAACTCTTTTATCTGTATGCATCAATGATGTCGCTCTTGCTGCTGGTGAGTCTCTGATCCACCTCTACGCAGACAACACCATTCTGTATACTTCTGGCCCTTCTTTGGACACTGTGTTAACTACCCTCCAGACGAGCTTCAATGCCATACAACTCTCCTTCCGTGGCCTCCAACTGCTCTTAAATACAAGTAAAACTAAATGCATGCTCTTCAACCGATCGCTGCCTGCACCTGCCCGCCCATCCAGCATCACTACTCTTGACGGTTCTGACTTAGAATATGTGGACAACTACAAATACCTAGGTGTCTGGTTAGACTGTAAACTCTCCTTCCAGACTCGCATCAAACATCTCCAATCCAAAGTTAAATCTAGAATTGGCTTCCTATTTCGCAACAAAGCATCTTTCACTCATGCTGCCAAACATACCCTCGTAAAACTGACCATCCTACCGATCCTCGACTTCGGCGATGTCATTTACAAAATAGCCTCCAATACCCTACTCAATAAATTGGATGCAGTGTATCACAGTGCCATCTGTTTTGTCACCAAAGCTCCATATACTACCCACCACTGCTGACCCTCGCTTCATACTCGTCGCCAAACCCACTGGCTCCAGGCCATCTACAAGACCCTGTTAAGTAAAGTTCCCCCTTATCTCAGCTCGCTGGTCACCATAGCAGCACCCACCTGTAGCACGCACTCCAGCAGGTATATTTCTCTGGTCACCCCCAAAGCCAATTCCTCCTTTGGCCGTCTCTCATTCCAGTTCTCCTCTGCCAATGACTGGAACGAACTACAAAAATCTCTAAAACTGGAAACACTTATCTCCCTCACTAGCTTTAAGCAACATCTGTCAGAGCAGCTCACAGATTACTGCACCTGTACATAGCCCATCTATAATTTAGCCCAAACAACTACCGCTTCCCCTACTGTATTTATTTATCTTGCTTTACCGGAGTCACCCTTTCACCTAGTATTGTCACGTTAGCAGAATTTTCACTTTGATACCGATACCAGGTTTAGTATCATGATACTCAATACCAAAACAATACCGCATAATTTTTTTGTTGTTGAAAAGGACAGATTTTTCCCAGTTTTTTTGTGTGGTTACCCTTTAATTCAAGTATGCATGCAGCTAGCACTTTTTTTTCATTAGCCTTTCCAACTACAATTTGACGGTTATCATTAGCATCGCTAACAGCTACACAAAGTTGTAGACATACACGCACCGCACACACAGTCAGGGGCATTCCCGTGCCATTACCGCTTCAGAAAGAAGCAGGGAATAGGAATCATTGATGCAATCTGTTCATGTCTTATGATAAGCTTGGGAAAATTAATTAATTTTCAAATAAGTTCAATACATTTAGGTGATTTCCAAAATGTGCAACAAATGTTTTATAGAAGAACAGAAAGTAACAAATTCGAATACCTGAGCGTTTTATTGTGTTATAGTATCGAAATAGTACTGAAGTTTCGGTGCAACACCACCGCTTACTTTCTCGAAATACTCTCACTTGTGAATCCTCTCTCTCCCTCTCAAATTCAGAATAAGCTTTACTGCCATGAAAGTGATGACCCATGATCTCTCTCACTGTCTCTCAGCCAGGGGAGAATGACTGCCCCCCTCATTTAAGCCATGGAAGTTCAAGGCCGACCGCGGTACTGTAGGCATTGTTAGCAGAAAACAGGATCCACCATTATAGTGAATGGAAAAATGGCAATCTTACGTGATGAATCTTCGTGTAAAAAAACAAAAAGACAATCACGGGACCAATAATTGCTTGTAATACACCAGATATGTAATTGAACAGATTGTTTTAAAATCCCACACAGAAGACGTTAAGGATAATTTAGTTGCTAATAGCAGCCTGCAGTACCCCGTTCTGCCTTCAACTGGAGTTACTCAATGAGAGGGGGCAGTACTGAACTAGCCTGCAACGTCACACCCTGGAGTACCTCCAACTGCGCATGTTGTCTCCATGCGACGCCATCTTAACCAACTTTATTTGGATTCAATGCGCTATTGAGTCTTCACATAGGAATGGATGGTGTAACATGATTGATGGCTTTGTCCATTCATATGGGGCGGCAGGTTGCCTAGTGGTTAGAGCGTTGGGCCAGTAACTGAAAGGTTGATGGATTGAATACCCGAGCTGACAAGGTAAAAATCTGTCATTCTGAACAAGGCGGTTAACCCACTGTTCCCCGGTAGGCCGTCATTATAAATAAGAATTTGTTCTTAACTGACTAGCCTAGTTAAATAAAGGTTCAATTTAAAAATGTAGCATCCTACATCCTGATATTACCAGATTGGGACGACTAGATGGTGCTGTTTAAAATCATCCTAAAGTATCTCCAAATTAAATTATGTAACTCAACGATATTAATTATAAATTTGGAAATGGAGCTTGAAAAAACATAATATAGGTACCACTGACTTGCTTTGGATTTGTTCCACATAAAAAGTTAGCATTTGAAACAGTGGCTAGGTAAGCAAAACCAATGTGACATTTTGTAATTTCAGTGAACTATCCCTTTAACATGGGGGGGTGGTACCTATATTAGTATTTTCACGCTCCATTTCCAAATCATTTATAATTAATATCATTAAGTTCAGACAGACTCCATCAGAGACCTGACAGAGAGACACCATCGACACTATCAGAACCTGGTAATATCAGGATGTAGGATGGGACATAAATCTAGCAATTTCAATGACTAATATCTCTGAACAGGGAAAAAACCATCACCAAATTCACTGAGAATGCATTACATGGGATGAAGACAAACTACTCAGAGCTGCAGCTCCGTACTACTCCATACATAGAACTAATACTGTATATACTGTATACTCGTTGGGTTAGGATTGGCGTGGGTGGCTTTTGACCGTTTCTTTGGATTCCTCATGTCTAACTCGGCTTAATTTCTCAGAGATCAAATTATATTCCAACATAATGTTGCAGGAATGCTAATCTTATCTCTTTTTAACTACAGAAATGTTTTCAGAACAAAATGGTGGGTATTATGGTTTGCTGAAATGACATGGAATGACCCCAACTGTTTATGTGGAATTACCTAAGGTAGCTAGATTGTCTTGGGAAAAGTGTGCCCTAGTTTCAGTGTGTGGTTTGATTGATGTGATGGTGCTGAGTTCCATCAGAGGTGGGCAGGTGTCAGCAGCAGAAATGTCAAAGGACATTTAGCACATCATCTTATTTTGAGGAATTTACAAATGACTCAAGTCATTCTAGATAAAGTGATCCAGAGATTGGGCCCATGACACATATGGCAGTTATGAGGTGGAGTTTGACTCAAATATACTGGGATAGATTTCAGACAGACTCTGTCAGAGACCTGACAGGTCAAAGGTTTAGAGAGAGTTATAATGGACCGTGATGGGGCTTAGCCTGGTCCAGATATGCATACTTCAGTTCAGCTAAATTAATAGAACATATTCCCATTTAAGTCAATGTTTTATGATGGATCAACTGGTGGCAAAATTCTATATAGGTTGGTTTAGAGGACCAAGCTAAAACGCATCTGGATCAAACTATTAGGGATTAGGTTTGGGTTTAGAACAGGACATGGTTTTACTGACTTGTTTACGCTGCTCCTTCCTGCAGGATTGCCTCACCTCCTCGAAAACAGGAAGTACTTTTTTTTGGGGGGGGGGGGGGGGGGGGGTCACCCATGTATTCTGTCCTCCACCTCAGGTTCCAAGAATAGCTCTTTTACTTGAAGCCTTTCGACATGGATCATCCCCAAAACAGAACGCTCACCTTATGGCTTCACATCCTTCCCTCCACTTCTATCGATATTAGTTTGGTCTGAGGGAGTTTTGTCTGACAAGGAGTTTGGTCTAAATGAAGCACACCTGGTGCCTCATTTATAAAACTGTGTGGAGGATTCACGTCAAAAGGTGGTGTACGGACGGAACACAGACGGTGCTTATGCACAAAAATATTCTGATTCATAACACAGTGCGCACGCACGTCCCACGCCGGTTTCTCTTTATAAATCACATTCAACTCGAAATTTGGCGCACGTGAGCAAGTGTCTTGTCCCACCTTTTTAATGCTCATAGTTGCCTATAACTAGTCAGTGAAACACCCCTAATTAATATTCATCCATACTGACTGCATAACGACAATGACGGCAAATCCCAACAGGAAGACTGAAAAAATAAAAGGAAGTTCTTGTAGGGGAGGTTGAAGCAAGAAAAAATATATTGTTTGGTGGACACAGTGTGGGCATTACAATTCCAAAAAGGCATTAGAGTGGCAGCATGTGGCGGACGCTGTGAATGCTGCTGGCTCAGAAGGTCGGACCCTCTCAGAAATAAAAAAAGAAATGGTCTGACAAAAGTGGAGGCCAAAAGGTGCATAGCCTTACACAGACAGTGTTTGTGCCACGGGCGGGGGAAAGGGGACACCGGAGCTCAACCCCCTTGATGAGCGACTTGCAGGTATTATTTGGGGAATCCCTTCTGAGTGGAGTAGTGAAGGAGGTGGAGGGGGACACGGACATGCAGACGCACCGGATTATCCAGGTATGTAATTAGTGTTCCCTCGTTTGAAAAGAGTAAACCAAATGCATTCAAGTTGTTTAAACAATTATTTAGACAAACAATTGGTGATATTTTCTATTGTTTTTAGTCACTGCATGTTCCAGCGGGGTTGGTGGTGCTGCAGCTGAGAAGGAGCTGGGTGCACCCAGCCCCGGCGTCTCCACTGCACCTCGTGCGTCACAACCCTCCAATCGGCCGTGTCCTCACAGATGCAGTCATGCAAACGCAAAGAGACACCATCGACGCTATTAACAAGGTTGCCAAGGAGTTGAAGTGGGACAGGCGCGGCTTGGTTTCTGCGCGTGCTTCTCTGTAAATCTGGGCCCTCTACAGCACAGAGATCCAAGAGAACAGCGCTTGGTAATCGGAACCGGCTCATAAGCCACTCATCATTGGCCAGTAAATCTTGCTGGTCTCTGAAAATTCGCTCTCTCCGAATTCTTCCATTTGCCAAATCTTCCAACATTGCATGCCTTTTTATACCCACCCGTTTGATTGTCAAAGCTACCCAATTGCGTAACACCTTCAGGTATGGTAATTACCCTGAGTGTAACTGACAATGACAGGGCCATTATCACATTGACAGTTCTGTGCAACGAACATGTGATAACAATATATGAAACTGTGCACTTGTATCTTCCCGCCTGAGGCATCGAAAACGGCATCAGTTTAAACGTAATTTGTCCTACTGTTCACCTTATTATTTATGAGAATACATTTCATAACATGCAAGTATTGTTTAATAATTACAGATTCAATTAAATATGATTCGATTAAACTCTAAAACATATTTGAGGGGTTCTTTTGCAAGAACAGATATCTCCGTTTGTATTTATTATCCTAAATCATGTTTTTTGTGTTGTTGTTTTTTTGTGTGCACTCCAGGGAACTCTTCATATATAATATGTGAGAAGTAATATTTCTATTTATTTTACACAATGGTATCAATTTAAAGGTGTTTCGAGTTTCATCCTTCTGCCATTGGAGTCGCAGTTTCACATTTCTCCAGTTTAGGTGTGTACGTATGGGTCAAAGTGTCCATGGAGGACAGCACATTCTCGCGTCAAGTAATTTTATTAATTTTTTTATAAATCCCAAAGTTTTTTTTAGAAAGTGGCGTACACCTTTTGTGCCTATGCAGCGTTTATGAATGAGGCCCCTGGTCACTTTCACACTACCTCCACTCAATCTCTGGAGTGACTGAGTCATTGTAGGGAACGTCAGTGGAATCTCTTTGTTTGTTCCACGTCTTCAAATGTGGTGTGCCAATTTACTGTTTGTGGCACTACATACAGACCACATCAGTGTGCCCTCATGGGAAAGACCTCAGTAGCAGGGATTCTGCAAAGTGAGCAGTTATCTCAAGACCTTGTGTGGAGGGTCATGTCAGGATGAGCCTGCAGGAAGAGGGTACCACATGAGGGAGGAGGATGTCTTCCCTGTAACGCACAGCATTGAGATTGCCTGCAATGACAACAAGCTCAGTCCGATGATACTGTGACACACCGCCCCAGACAATGACGGACCTTCCACCTCCAAATCGATCCCGCTCCAGAGTACAGGCCTCGGTGTAACGCTCATCCCTTCGACGATAAACGCGAATCCGACCATCACCCCTGGTGAGACAAAACCGGGACTCATCAGTGATGAACACTTTTGCCAGTCTTGTCTGGTCCAGCGACTGTGGGTTTGTGTCCATAGGTGACATTGTTGCCGGTGATGTCTGGTGAGGACCTGCCTTACAACAGGCCTACAAGCCCTCAGTCCAGCCTCTCTCAGCCTATTGAGGACAGTTTGAGCACTGATGGAGGGATTGTGCGTTCCTGGTGTAACTTGGGCAGTTGTTGTTGCCGTCCTGTACTAGTCCCGCAGGTGTGATGTAAGGATGTACCAATCCTGTGCATGTGTTATAACACATGGTCGGCCACTGCGAGGACGATCAGCTGTCCGTCCTGTCTCCCTGTAGCGCTGTCTTAGGCGTCTCACAGTACGGACATTGCAATTTATTGCCCCGGCCACATCTGCAGTCCTCATGCCTCCTTGCAGCATGCCTAAGGCACGTTCATGCAGATGAGCAGGGACCCTGGGCATCTTTCTTTTGGTGTTTTTCAGAGTCAGGACACTAAAGAGGCCTTTCTACTAAGTTTTCATAACTGTGACCTTAATTGCCTACCGTCTGTAAGCTGTTAGTGTCTTAACGACCGTTCCACAGGTGTATGTTCATACATTTTTTATGGTTCATTGAACAAGCATGGGAAACAGTGTTTAAACCCTTTACAATGAAGATCTGTGAAGTTATTTGGATTTTTACGAATTATCTTTGAAAGAGAGGGTGCTGAAAAAGGGACGTTTATTTTTTTGCTGAGTTTATCATGACGACATTTTGATGTTTTTGTTTGTTTTGTTCTTTGTCATAGGTTATTTTGACTGTTCATGTACACACAAAAAATTGAGGCAAGCTGAAGTCTATGCCCCTTCATTGGTCAACAGTAGAGATTCTTCAATGAAGTGTTTGTTGTCATTCAATCATTCAACTTGTTTTCCTGCACATTTTTCACTTGAGAAATACTGCACCAACATCTTCGTTAGATATAAAATTGCACGACTAAGATCTTCTCGGCAAAAACATCAAAATGAAATACAGATTTTGAGTTATCTTTGACTATTATTAGGAATTGTAAAATGGCTACGGCGTCTCAAGATGGACAAGCAGTACTATTGCTGCCTTTTCTCATTTTTCAAGCGAAGGTCTATTTATTATGGGAGTATGCAAAACCCCCTCTAAGATTGTGTTCAGAGGAACGCGTTTAGCCTCTGCGATGCTCCTCCACGATTCAAGGAATGCTGCCTGCAATGTATGCGAATGCTGCTCTTCATTTGTCCTCCTATAGGATTACTCCGTGCTCTCTGGCAAAGCTCAACTCATAGTTGAGGCTTAAGGCCATATCAGGAGCCGGCCGGTGCGTCCCAGGGTCAAGCGCCAAGCGTGTGGGCAGGTGTTGGGCTTTTATTGGCTTTTAAGTCTCAAGGGCCAGCACTCCTTTCACGACCCGAACCGTTCCCAAGTGCTGAATTTCCATTGGAGATTTACCAAGTTTTACCCCGAGCTAGAGGTTTGGGCAGGACGGATTTCTTCATCCCGCCTACACCCGCAGCATTTCATAACTTCTGTCCGACGCACACCCACTACCACAAGAACTGGTCTCGAACCCAATCGCAGTCACTAGTCAGCCATTGTCCCAGCAATTGTGTGCCCTATAGGCAATATCAAAATGTGCAAAAACAACCAAAGAAATAGGTTAAATTACCAGAGATTCTCACATGGCCCATTATATTAGGTTATTGCTGTGCTATATCAGCCAATAGTCTAGACGTAGTTTGAAGATGAGAGAACGGAATCTTGCACTTTCTCTTGAGCTATTTTATAGCCTACCTTTTTGGAGTGGGGCGCTTTTCAGACCGAGACAAATATAGGTGATCAATATGCATTTCTAGACAATGCAGTAAACTATATCCGAATCATATTGAGGAAGTTAATTTCCTTGGAAAGATAGCTCCCCCGTTCTCTCCGTCCATGCATAAGGTATAGAATACAATTTGAATTAATACCACACGCAGCTATTCACAAACATATGAAAACTGAATTTAAAGCAGCAAGAATGATGAGAGCAGATACTTGCACTTTCTCTTGAGCTACATTTACATGTAGGATATAGCCTACCTTTTAGAAGGACGATTTGCAGATGGAGACAAAAAAATAAATGGGTAATCAATATTTATCGAAAATAAAAAGGAGCAACGCTCGCTCAAAATGGTAGCTTATTCTACGCCCCATCGTCAGTGATTGATCAACAGTACTACTAGTAGCAGTGGGAACATGAAGTGTTGTCATTCAATGAGAGACAACTAGATTTCATGCACTTTCTTTTCACTTGCACCAAACATCTTAGCTAGATGTACAATTTCAAAACTAAGACCTATGCAAAAAAATCTAAGCTAATGGCAGATTTCTTGATTCAGATGTTTTTTTGCACATGCTCAATGTACACTTACGCTTCTGCTACTGTTTATTATGTATAGTCACGTTACCCTTACCGACATATTACCTCGACTAACCCGCACTTTTTTTTTTACCTTTATTTAACTAGGCAAGAACAAATTCTTATTTACAATGATGGCCTAGGAACATTGGGTTAACTGCCTTGTTCGGAGGCAGAACGACAGATCTTTACCTTGTTAGCTCAGGGATTCAAACTAGGAACCTTTCGGTTACTGGCCCAACGCTCTTACCACTAGGCTACCTGCCACCCCATTTACAGCAACAACCTTGGGAATATAGGGGAGAGGAAGGGGGAAGAATGAGCCAATTGTAAGCTGGGGATGATTAGGTGACCACATGAGGGCCAGATTGGGAATTTAGCCAGGACACCGGGGTTAACACCCCTACTCTTACAATAAGTGCCATGGGATCTTTAGTGAACACAGAGAGTCAGGACACCTGTTTAATAACATCCGATCCAAAAGACAGCACCCTACACAGGGCAATGTTATGTCCCCAATCACTGCCCTGGGGTATTGGGATATTTGTTTAGACCAGAGGAAGGGTGCCTCTTACTGGCCCTTCAACACCACTTCCAGCAGCATCTGGTCTCCCATCCAGGACCAACCCTGCTTAGCTTCAGAAGCAAGCCAGCAGTGGGCTGCAGGGTGGTATGCTGCTGGCGAATGTGACAAATAAAATGTTATTTGAAGACAAACATAATGCTGAAAGGGCGGAAAAAGAAGAGCAGAGGTTGATCAAGTAAGAAAGTGGGTGGTGGTGTGGGGAGAGGGAAAGGACGGAGTTTACCTGAGCAGTGGCAACAAACAGCATGACGGTAAAAGCCACAAGTGCCACACTTCTTCATGCACAGACATGTACTTTTATTTTATTTAACTAGGCATACACACCAGAATGTTTTTAAAAAAATCCGCGCTACAGACTGCTATAGCGGCCCTCTAATAAAGGACTAATAAAGGCCCAGTGCACTACGTTGTGTAAAGGAGGGGGAAAAAAGGTGGGAGTTGGGGGCTGTTTTTGTGTAGGAGGCTAAAGTCACTCTCAGTGGCAGATGGCAGATCAGGCCCTATAGGGGGAGGGGAGGAGAGGGGGCTGGCCCAAAGTCACAAATGTGTTTGGGGTCAGGGGTCAGGGAAGCATCTGCTCTGGCCCTGAGGGAACATTGCATTGCTGGGAGAGACCTGTTGCTGGGGTCTGTTGCCGAGGCCTGATGGTTTTACAGCGTGGGGGGGGGGGCTGACTTTAGGACAAAGAAGATCCATTACAGTGAGGGGATGGGGAACACACATAGGCAGACACGCGCACACACAGACTCCACCTCTGTCTTTCTCTTTCTTTGTCTATTTCGCACAAACACAACTCTCTCCAAACATATAGTAGCAATTATAGTGTGAGCAAGCCCGACACAACCAAAAACGTTATCCTGCAAGATGTATTGAGTTTTTTTGTTTACTTATCATGTTACCTCATCCACATATTATTATTTGTTGCTCTTTTGCACCCCAGTATCTCTACTTGCACATCATCATCTGCACATCCCTCCCTCCAGTGTTAATGCTAAATTGAAATTATTTTGCCACTATGGCCTATTTATTGCCTTACCTCCTTAATCTTACTACATTTGCAGACACTGTACATAGATTTTTTTCTATTATGTTGTTGACTGTATGATTGTTTATCCCATGTGTAACTCAGTTTGTGTCGCACTGCTTTGCTTTATCTTGGCCAGGTCGCAGTTGTAAATGAGAACTTGTTCTCAACTGGCCTACCTGGATAAATAAAGGTGAAATAAATAAAAAATATTTAAAAAAGCAGTGGAAACTGAAGTCTGCATGGGAGGCAAAGAAAGACACAGTTTTGCCAATTGCCTCTGGCTGTACCCCTGGGAAGGGTAGAGCGGTTGGCCTCACCTCCAGTCCTCATATCGTAGTGAGTCAACCACAGGGTCTCCAACAGGCACGTGTGAGGTCTGAGACAAGCTCTGTAAAAATTACACATATAGGAGAGCTGTAGAAGGTTCAGAGATACAGTCATTGCTCTCAGCCCTGTTTTTTTTGTATACATGTAACCTTTATTTAACTAGGCATGTCAGTTAACCTGTTTGGGATAGGGGGCAGTATTTTCAAGGCCGGATAAAAAACGTACCCGATTTAATCTGGTTATTACTCCTGCCCAGAAACTAGAATATGCATATAATTATTTGATTTGGATAGAAAACACCCTAAAGCTTCTAAAACTGTTTGAATGGTGTCTGTGAGTATAACAGAACTCATATGGCAGGCCAAAACCTGAGAAGATTCTATATGGGAAGTGCCCTGTCTGACCATTTCTTGTCCTTCTATAGCCTCTCTATCGAAAATACAGGATCTCTGCTGCAACGTGACATTTTCTAAGGCTTCCATTGGCTCTAGGAAGGCGCCAGAACGTGGAATGATAGCTCTGCAGTCTCTGGGCAAAAAACAGCAGGGGTTTTGGAGAGTGGTCCTTCTGAGGACAATGACACTGGCGCGCGTGTGCATGTGACGACTCCATGTTTTTCTTTCAGTGTTTGAACGGATACAACGTCTCCCGGTTGGAATATTATCGCTATTTTACGAGAAAAAACGCATAAAAATAGATTTTAAACAGCGTTTGACATGCTTCGAAGTATGGTAATGGGATATTTTGAATTATTTTTTCACGAAACTTATTTTGAATTATTTTGTCACGAATCACTTTGGATAGTGACTTCAACGCACGAACAAAACAGAGCTATTTGGATATAACTATGGATTATTTGGAACCAAAACAACATTGGTTGTTGAAGTAGAAGTCCTGGGAGTGCATTCTGACGAAGAACAGCAAAGGTAATCCAATTTTTCTTATAGTAAATCTGAGTTTGGTGAGTGCCAAACTTGGTGGGTGTCAAAATAGCTAGCCGTGATGGCCGGGCTATGTACTCAGAATATTGCAAAATGTGCTTTCACCGAAAAGCTATTTTAAAATCGGACACCGCGATTGCATAAAGGAGTTCTGTATCTATAATTCTTAAAATAATTGTTATGTTTTTTTGTCAACGTTTATCGTGAGTAATTTAGTAAATTCACCGGAAGTTTTCGGTGGGTATGCTAGTTCTGAACAAAACATGCTAATGTAAAAAGCTGTTTTTTTATATAAATATGAACTTGATTGAACAAAACATGCATGTATTGTATAACATAATGTCGTAGGAGTGTCATCTGATGAAGATCATCAAAGGTTAGTGCTGCATTTAGCTGTGGTTTTGGTTTTTGTGACATATATGCTAGCTTGAAAAATGGGTGTGTGATTATTTCTGGCTGCGTACTCTCCTGACATAATCTAATGTTTTGCTTTCGCTGTAAAGCCTTTTTGAAATCGGACAATGTGGTTAGATAAAGGAGAGTCTTATCTTTCAAATGGTGTAAAATAGTCATATGTTTGAGAAATTGAAATTATAGAATTTTTTAAGGTTTTTCGTATTTCGCGCCAGGCGCTACCATTGGATATTGGTGAGAAGAGGCTAAGAACAAATTCTTACTTACAATGACGGCCTATACCGGCCAAACCCGGACGACGCCGAGCCAATTGTGCGCCGCCCTATGGGACTCCTAATCACATCCGGTTGTGATACAGCCTGGATTCAAACCATGGTGTCTCAAGCACTGAGATGCAGTGCCCTAGACCGCTGCGCCACTCGGGAGCCCAACATAACTTCAATGACAAAGTTCTCTGAGCAGGGTGAAAAAACATCACCAAATTCACTGGGAATACATTACATACAATGAAGAAACAATACTCCGAGCCGCAGTTCCATACTACTTGTTAAACAGACTGATACTATATACCTGTTGTTGGGGTGGGATTGGCGTTAGGTTTCCATCAGTGAATTTTGACCATTCCTTTGGATTCCTCATATCTAACTCATTGTTAGAAAAACATTTAGTCCAAATTCGATGTTAGGTAATATATTTATTGAACACTATAAATAAAATAGCCAATTTGGGTTCAATAAAATAGCTTAATTTCTCAGATATCAAATTATATTTTAAAAAAAACAACAACTAAATAATCTTGCAGGAATACGTATCTTTTCTGTTTCTAACATAAACGAATTCAGAACAATCTGAGATGGCGGGGGTCGAAATCCTGTTGTGTTTTTTGAGGTGGAACGAGATGTGTGCGTGTGAATATTAAACTTAATAAATAAACATGAGCTTGATAATCAATACCCTCCCAGATCGTTCCCAGTGACGCTCCACTCTGACCCCTGGATATTGACACTGACACACCTAAATGTCCAGTATGATTGATGGTTGTTTGGCTTGGTGAGGAAAGGAGAGATACATGATGAATGAGAGGAATACTAAGACTGCGTTTTGACAGGCAGCCCAATTCAGATTTTTTTTGTTACTAATTGGTCGTTTGAAAATATCAGAATTGGGCTGCCTCTGTAAATGCAGCTTAAGGAGAGAGTGGACAGAGACATCCACATCTCTATCTGATGAGGCCCACTAGATGCCCCTATCCTGTGCTGGCAATCCAGTCTCCTTTTAACCTAATTTAACACCTGACTTACTTAACAAAAGGCACTTCTAACTCAGATGTAATTGAGTTGTGGCCCACGGGCTAGCATAGGTCTCTCTGTCTCAGAGTGGGGCCTTCCCCAAATGCCATCAGGCCACACCCACCCAGTAGCCCACCACTGAACTCCTTCAGAGGCCACCAGCGCCATGCTGATTAAAATATTTTCAGGGATGAACGCAGGTCATTTGTATATTTGTTTTTACAGCAGGTCTTTAAATTCAAATGTAAAAATACACAATATTTTGTAACATATACTGCCCATCCCTGCACCAGCATCAGGCCCAGGCTAGAGAGCCCTCATCTGCTCCACTCACTTCCACTTGTTTGCTTTCAAATTTCTTCAGTTTACTCCAATTAATCTCACTCCACCAATAACATTCAATCTAATTATATTTCAGCGCCATCTGGCCCTCTACTGGAGTTCATAAGGGGGAAGAATGCCTATTCAGAAATCAGGAGAAGAGCCCTCGAGCAGGGTACGGCAAGAGTTTTAGCGTGTGTTGTGGCGTTTTTTTTTGGGGGGGGGGGGGGGGGGTTAGTAGTTGTAGCGTTCTTGGGAAGCCCCACTCTGATTAGTCACACAGCATTGCTCTGACTAAGGGACAATGGTCGCCGGGCGGCAGGCGATCCCCAGCTGTCGCCCCATGAAAGAGCAGAAAAACAAGATTTAGGACTGGGACGCGTCCCTCACGCTGCCGGGGAAGTGTCCTGCATTCATAAGCGGGGGGGGGGGCACTTCTCTTTCAGTCTTTTCTTTTGGAGTGTAGACGCGTAGGGCTCTGTGGCTACAGGAAGGACCTTGCTCAGAGGAAAGTTGAGGGCCTCTGGTTGCTGAGCAGAGCTGCCTCTCAAAGGCTGGAATGAGGGGAAACAAGGCCTCTTGCCTCTATTGCCTACCAAAGAACACTCTAATATGTCTAGTACCACACACTATTATCAAAACCCCTAACACTGCACCATGCACCTTACAAAATACCCACGGATAACTTCAGAGTTCCAATAACCCAACTTTGAACTCCAGTGGTTAGAAACACCCAAACTCAAAATCCTGATCACGGTTGTAATAACTTGCCTGGTATTGGGGGAAAAGTTCTGAGGTTGATATCAAACAAGAAAAGCCATTCAGCAAAGTGTTGTCAATATGTAGACTGTGGACTATTTACCTGCATTCTCCGTTTCTGTCAGAGGAGGCCTCACACCTCCCTCCATTCAAACACGATTCAGTAGTTAGAGAGCATCTTAGACCTGTAGAGACAAATCTGTTATAAAGGAGCAACAATAACACACTCACAAAAACACATTCAATTCAGTCATTAATAGGCCCACTGTAAAAACGTTATTTTACCATAAGACATAGGCTGCAGAAAGTGGAACTTTAAAAGCTAATTCACATTAATAGCACTTGCGCGATAACCATTTTTGCTAAATGCCAACCGAGATGTGTGCTTTGAAACTAATCATGTTGTGTGCAAGCTGTGGTTTGGGGGACAATGTAGGCCCAGACTACTTGTTGGCCGGTGAGGTTAGCAGTATGCATGGTGGGGGCTAATACTACTTCCTGATGTTGCCCCCACATCAAAGAGGAAGAGAGAGGCCAAACTCATCCAAAAATCTGTCAATTCAATTTAAGGGGCTTTATAGGCATGGGAAACATATGTTCACATTGCCAAAGCCATGTCTGTCTCCCTCCAGCAGGTGGCATGTTTTTTGTTGGTGGCGTTCAAATACATTTTTCCCCAGTGGGAACTAGTTTTTTCTCTCGAGTTTCGACTTGTTTTGGACCCACTGAAGTCGGGTGGCGTACATTTCCGAGTTCCCAGTTGCTTTGAACGCAGCATCAGCCAGGGGTAAACAGACTGCTGCAACCAGATTGACTGAACGCGATACGCAACATCCGTGACTAGCATTCCTAGGCATTAGCCACTCTAGCATGGTGGTGGAAAATTGTGTTTCATAAAGAAAGTATGCATATTTTCCGCCTTCTTGCCATTGAATCGAGTTAAGAAGGAAATCGAAGCCTTTTGCAGCCTGAATGAAGAATGTGTTATGCACGAACGAGTCGCCGGGGGACACGAGTGTATTACCGTCTGGGCACATCAAGCATGTCATCTGGAGATCCATAGTACCCACTAGCGGCTATCAAGGCTAACTTTGCGCGGAAAGCGCAACAGCTGCTGAGCTCAGACGTGTGAACAAAAGAAATCACAGTCCAGCACGAGCCATAAAAAAAGCCAGCAACCCCCACCCCCTATGGGACTCACACGCTCTCCCATAGAGAGAGAATAACACCCTCTCACCAACGCCCCCCGCAACACACGCTCTCCCATAGAGAGAGAATAACACCCTCTCACCAACGCCCCCCGCAACACACGCGTTCCATACATAGCCTACCACGAAACTATCGCTCCACAGACGAAATAAAGTTTAGTCAGGCCTAGGCTAACCTTAGCCTACTTCATGAGAAATAAAACAAAATGGATCTCATTTAAATCTAGATATAGCCTAACTAGACGAAATCAAGTGCACGTTTAAAAAAAAAAAAAAGATAAACAAAGGGCACACAACATCAATAGCCTACATGCTCAGTGGGCTAAACGTTTTACATTGCAAATATGCTGAAGTCTACTAGTCAAGAGTCTATACAGTTTCAGTTATCGTCATCACTTTGAGTTGTGAAGTGTGTAAGACCGATGTGCCAAGGCACAGAGGGATGAGTTCCCATGATTTGTTCGCACTTAGAAAGACGCGGAAGATCAGAGATCCGTAATAAAGCAAATCAAATAGCCAACACGACCTCTAAATCATATCAGATTATAGTACCACTTCACATCCGTAGACTACAGAGGCAGACTAAAGCCTCATTTACTGAAATGAACGAAAAGTGATCTTGCATCACTCAATAAAATCAAACTCAACGTAACAGTCATTCAACTCAACTTAATAATATGGATTTGAATTAAAACATTCAGTCTCCAATTGTTTAAATCCTTAGGAGAAATAACTTTACAGTAGCTTTTTTTCCAGGAACTTTACCTTGTGTTATGACGAAGACTGGAATAAGAAACGTTAGTTTCACAAAGAAACGATACATTCCTCCTCTCTTCAACTTCAAAAAAGCCCTACAATTCCTACGATTTGCATAGATCCACAGTGTCGTTAGCTGCAGACGTGGTTAAATTGTTTTAAATAAATATCCTTTGTAAATAAATAAATTCGATTGACAGACGACACACTCCAGAGAGAATAGTCTCCGTGAGAACTCAATTCGTGAGATGTCGACGCATACGCTTATGAGTTTGAAATGAAGAGCAGTCTATCGCGCAACTCTGAAAGTTCCTCCTCCCCACACCAATGTCCTCAGCCAATGGGGGTTACCCTTCACTCAGGTAGACCAACGGCTGCCTATGAACTCAACTCATTCCTTATGGTTTCACTGTCATTGTCAAATTACCAGATACTGTATGTATGTATATACAGTACGTGTAAGAACTGTGTACAATAATACATTGAAAAGGAAACCCCTACCCCCCATTTGTGAATGTAGCCTGCATAATGCACTTTGTATCTTGTTGCTGTATCATGTCCTGTTTATACATTTGTATTTGTTTGAATGTAATGCAGTTTGGCCCTATTCAGATTTGGGAAATGCACACCTTTCCTACACATGCCTTTTCTATGTGTTGGGGAGTTGAAATGGTTATCCCATCAAACTTCAAATTATTAGAATAGTGCACAATGCAGAACAGAACAACCAGGTTAAGGGTCAGTGGCCCAAGCCCATGAACAGGAATATTCCAAGTTCAGACAGAAGGGGGGAGTCAGATCGCTATGATCGTCAGGAACTTTACTTTTGGTGTCTATTTTTAATTGTTGCGCTACTAGTGCTGCCTGTTGATGTTAAGTAGGCAGCTACAGTAGCTGAATGATGTTAACATCTTCGGGTTTTATTTCATTAAATGTATTTTATTTAATCTGGGTGCTTACGTCACATACTAACACCCTGGTACTACCCGTAGCTCCCGTTCTCCTCAGTCTGAGAAAACACAGAGAAAGGTATGAGTAAGGTAGTTAATCGAAACTTCATACTGCCAGTGAACTTCCTGCCGGTGGGACAGATGAGATGTCCACAGTCGTCTCTACTGCTTCAGAGGAGGACATAAACGCAGACAGCGGTGACGAAGGACCGGTTTTCGATGTGGATGAGGATTCAGAGGATCGAAGGACTGCTGCCTGGATTCTCGAGGGCCAGAACCCTGAGGGGTCTACGGAAGCTGAAGCTCAAAAATCTTCGGGACTGAAAGATTTATTTATTTATTTATTTCACCTTTATTTAACCAGGTAGGCAAGTTGAGAACAAGTTCTCATTTACAACTGCGACCTGGCCAAGATAAAGCAAAGCAGTTCGACACATACAACAGAGTTACACATGGAATAAACAAACATACAGTCAATAATACAGTAGAAATGTCTATATACAGTGGTGCATTGGAGACTGATGTGTTCCTGTCCTGTCTTTTCATAATACTATTGCAGGTATGGTTCTATTGTCTAAGAATTAAGATTATACATTATTTGTATTAAGGATTGGTTATTATTTTATAAAGCCATAATGTATGTATGAATGTGATTGTGTGAGTCTGAGAAAACACAGAGAGAAAGAACAACTTGTCAGATGGTGCATTGGAGACTGTTGTGTCTTTTCATAATACTATTGAGTGACATAAAAGACAGCCGTGGTGTCGCTCTTCATTTCTTGGTTCCCCTGTGGTACATATAAAGACCGCTACATATTCAGTTCTCAGTAGCTGGTATTCAGACTTACCCTATGCAGGTGCATAACAGGGTTTGCAGGCGTGGTTCCCTTGCATGCTGAATACATGCAATTCAACAGCTGAAAACCTTTTGGCTGGCCACCCACACTCCTCGCCCCGGCCAAACGCTACTTCACGCCCACGGACATTTGTTTCTTCTCTGCAATGAGTCTGGATCTGATTAGATACCCAACAATTTCTAGAATGCAAACACATTCTGAACATTCTGATTGGTCCCAGAAACCGATGGGTTGGGCCAGAGTAGAACACACGTGGGTAAAGTGGCCTTTTGAAAATTCATTTTTGGCTTTGATACTCTGATTGGTTAGAGATGATCCAATCACTGATGAAATGGTTTTGTACAACACCCCTCATTTTGACCTCACCACAAATTACTTCAATGATGGCAAGCTCTAAAGCATGTTGTGAAAGATGGAGCAGCAGAAGAATTCAGTTTGAGTCATCTGGTAAGAAAACCCTCCACCTTGCTGACCAACACATTTTCTCGTGAAGTTTGCATTCAATAGGGTTTTCAATACATTTATCTTGACCCATCCCTTTAAATACGGCATACCTTTTAATTCAAATTTCGTCAGACTCACTGGAATACATCGAGAGAACAGGTTCCGAATATAGGGATCAATTAAAGGGTGCGTTTGTAAATTCAATCTGGAGTGCCAAAGTGTGCCCTCTGGGCATTCTTAAATTCAGAGCGTTTCCTTCTCGGAGCGTTCAGAGCGCAAACTGGAAGCTCTGGACGAATAGGGTTGATCTGAGCGTTCTGGCCCCACAACTGCAGTCAAGCACCCAAGGTAACTGGCTAACGTTGGCTGGCTTGCTAGCTATTTCAAATGAAACTATTATTGGTCACATATACATGGTTAGCAGATGTTATTGCGAGTGTAGCGAAATGCTTGTGCCTCTAGTTCCATCAGTGCAGCAATATCTAACAAGTAATATCTAAAAATTCCATAACAGATACCGAATACACACATATCTAAGTAAAGGAGTGAAATAAGAATATTGTCACGGTTGTCGTAAGAATGTGACCAAGGTGCAGCGTGTGTAGTTCCACATCTTTATTCCAAAGTGAAACTTCAAACAAATAAATGAACAACTAAACATGACTACCTAGTGCACAAACACAAAACAATATCCCACAAACACAGGTGGGAAAAATCGCTACTTAAATATGATCCCCAATTAGAGACAACGATTACCAGCTGCCTCTAATTGAGAATCATACAAAAAACACCAACCTAGAAAATATAAACTAGAACACAACATAGAAATATTAACCTAGACTACCCCCTAGTCACGCTCTGACCTACTACACCATAGCGAAACAAGAGCTCTCTATTGTCAGGGAGTGACAAATATAAATATATGGATGAACAATGACAGAGCGGCATAGGCTAAGATGCAATAGATTGTATAGACTACAGTATATACATATGAGATAAGCAATGCAAGATATGTAAACATTAAAGTGGCATTATTCAAGGGACTAGTGTTCTGATTATTAAAGTGGCCAATGATTTCTAGTCTGTATGTAGGCAGCAGCATCTCTGTGCTAGTGATGACTGTTTAACAGTGTGAGGGCCTTGAAATAGAAGCTGTTTTTTAGTCTCTCGATCCCAGCTTTGATGCATCTGTACTGACCTCGCCTTCTGGATGGTAGCGGGGTGAACAGGCAGTGACTCGGGTGGTGTAGTTGTCCTGGAGGGCAGGTAGGTTCCCCCGGGTGATGTGTTGTGCAAACCGCACCACCCTCTGGAGAGCCCTGTGGGTGTGGGTGATGCTGTTGCTGTACCAGGGGGTGATACAGCCCGCCAGGATGATCTCAATTGTGCATCTGTAAAAGGTTGTAAGTGTTTTAGGTGACAAGCCAAATTTCTTCAGCCTCCTGAGGTTGAAAAGGTGCTGTTGCGCCTTCTTCACCACACTGTCTGTGTGGGTTGACCATTTCCGTTTGTCCGTGATGTGTACGCCAAGGAACTTAACTTTCCATCTTCATCATTGAGCTAAGGACCCTGGGACTAAACACCTCCCTCTGCAACTGGATCCTGGACTTCCTGACGGGCCGCTCCCAGGTGGTAAGGGTAGGTAACAACACGACTCCAACACCATCATTAAGTTTGCCAATGACACAGCAGTGGTAGGCCTGATCACCGACAACGAGGAGATAGCCTATAGGGAGGAGGTCAGAGAACTGGCAGTGTGGTGCCAGGACAACAGCCTCTCTCAACGTGATCAAGACAAAGGAGATGATTGTGGACTACAGGAAAAGAGGACTGAGCACGCCCCCATTCTCATCGATGGGGCTGCAGTGGAGCTGGTTGAGAGCTTGGTGTCCACATCACCAACAAACCAAGCACACCAAGACAGTCGTGAAGAGTGCACAACAAAACCTATTTCCCCTCAGGAGACTGAAAAGATTTGGTATGGGTCCTCAGATCCTCCCAAGGTTCAACAGCTGCACCATCGAGATCATCCTGACTGGTTGCATCACTGCCTGGTATGGCAACTGCTCGACCTCTGACCGCAAGACACTACAGAGGGTAGTGCAAACGGCCCAGTACATTACTGGGGCCAAGCTTCCTGCCATCCAGGACCTCTATACCAGGCGGTGTCAGAGGAAGGTCCTAAAAATTGTCAAAGACTCCAGCCACCCTAGTCATAGACTGTTCTCTCTGCTACCGCGCAGTACCGGAGCGCCAAGTCTAGGTCCAAGAGGCTACTAAACAGCTTCTACCCCCAAGCCATAAGACTCCTAAACATCTAATCAAAATGCCACCCAGACTATTTGCATTTCCCCCCCTTCTTTTTCACCACTGCTACTCTGTTATCATCTATGCATAGTCACTTTAATAACTCTACCAACATGTACATATTACCACAACTAACCGGTGCCCCCGCACATTGACTCTGTACCGATATAGTTTCGCTATTGTTATTTTACTGCTGCTCTTTAATTACTTTTATTTCTTAATCTTATCCGTATTTTTTCAAACTGCATTGTTGGTTAGGGGCTTGTAAGTAAGCATTTCACTGTAAGGTAAACCTGTTGTATTTGATGCATGTGACTAAAACAATTTGATAAGATTTTTTCTACACTGCTGTCCCGTTGATGTGGATGGGGGGTGCTCCCTCTGCTGTTTTCTGAAGTCCATGATCATCTCCTTTGTTTTGTTGACGTTGAGTGAGAGGTTATTTTCCTGACACCACATTCCGAGAGCCCTCACCTCCTCCCTGTCTCGTTGTTGTTGGTCGTCAAGCCTACTACTGTTGTGACATCTGCAAACTTCATGAGTGCGTGCATGGCCACGCAGTCATGGGTGAACAAGGAGTACAGGAGGGCGCTGAGCACTCACTCTTGACGGACCAACGGGGGGCGGTCTATCAGGAAGTCCAGGACCCAATTGCACAGGGCGGAGTTGAGACTTGGAGGGTACTATGGTGTTGAATGCTGAGCTGTAGTCAATGAACTGCAATCTTACTTAGGTTTTCCTCTTGTCCAGATGGATAGGGCAGTGGGCAGTGTGATGGCGATTGCATCGTCTGTGGACCTATTGGGGGGGGGGGGGGGGGGGGGGGTAAGCAAATTGAAGTGGGTCTAGGGTGACTGGTAAGGTGGAGGTGATATGATCCTTGACTAGTCTCTCAAAGCACTTCATGATGACAGAAGTGAGTGCTACGGGGCGATGGTCATTTAGTTCAGTTCCCTTTGCTTTCTTGGGTACAGGAACAATGGTGGCCATCTTGAAGCATGAGGGGACAACAGACTGGGATCGGGAGAGATTGAATATGTCCATAAACACACCAGCCAGCTGGTCTGCGCATGCTCTGAGGACGTGGCTAGGGATGCCATCTGGGCCGGCAGCCTTACGAGGGTTAACATGTTTAAATGTCTTACTCACGTTGGCCACGGATAATGAGAGCCCACAGTCCTTGGTAGCGGGCCACGTTGGTGGGACTGTATTATCCTCAAAGCAGGCAAAGAACGTGTTTAGTTTGTCTGGGAGCAAGACATTGGTGTCTGACATGGCTGGTTTTCCTTTTGTAGTCCGTGATTATCTGTAGACCCTGCCACATGCGTCTTGTGTCTGAGCCGTTGAATTACGACTCCACTTTGTCTCTATACTCACATTTTGCTTATTTGATTGCCTTGCGGAGGGAATAACTACACTGTTTGTATTTGGCCATACTCCCAGTCGCCTTTCCATGGTTAAATGCGGTGGTTCGCGCTTTTAGTTTTGCGTGAATGCCGCCATCTATCCACGGTTTCTGGTATGGGTAGGTTTTAAAAAGTAACAGTGGGTACAACATCTATGCACTTCCTTATAAACTCACTCACCGAATCAGTGTATACGTCGGTATTATTCTCTGATGCTACCCTGAACATATCCCAGTCCGCGTGATCAAAACAATCTTGAAGCGTGGATTCCGATTGGTCAGACCAGCATTGAATAGTCCTTAGCACGGGTGCTTCCTGTTTGAGTTTCTGCTTATAGGGGAAGGGAGGAGCAAAATGGAGTCATTTTCCAAAATGAAGTCAGAGTAATAGTGGCCCAGTGTTTTTTTTCCAGTGCGAGTGCTACAGACACTATGCAGATAGAATTTAGGTAGTCTTGTTCTCAAATTAGCTTTGTTAAAGTCCCCAGCTACAATAAATGCAGCCTCAGGATATGTGGTTTCCGGTTTGCATAAAGTCCAGTGAAGTTCCTTGAGGGCCGTCGTGGTGTTGGCTTGAGTGGGGATATACACGGCTGTGACAATAACGGAAGAGAATTCTCTTGGGAGATAATAGGGTCGGCATTTGATTGTGAGGAATTCTAGGTCAGGTGAACAAAAGGACTTGAGTTCCTGAATGTTTTTACATTTACACCATGAGTTGTTAATCATGAAACATACACCCCCCACTCCTCTTCTTCTTCTTGGAGAGATGTTTATACCTGTCGGCGCAATGCACTGAGAATCCAGGTGGCTTTACCGACTCTGAAAGCATATCCCGAGAGAGCCATGTTTCCGTGAAACATAGTATGTTACAATCGCAGATGTCTCTCTGGAAAGCAACCCTTGCCCTAATTTCATTGACCTTGTTGTCTAAGGACTGGACAGTAGCGAGTAATATACTCGGAAGCGGTGAGTGGTGTGCAGGCTTCCGAGGTCTGACCAGAAGACCACTCCGTCTTCCTCTTCTCCGGCGGTGTTGTTTTGGGTCGGCCTCTGGGATCGGTTTAAATGCCCTGGGTGGTGCGGACAAAGGATCCGCTTCTGAAATTGTATTCCTGGTTTTAGTGCTGGTAAGTTGACGTCCTTCTGATATCCAATAGTTCTTCCCGGCTGTAAGTAATAACACTTAATATTTTCTGGGTTAACAATATAAGAAATAATACATAGGAAACTTCGAGGTATTTCATTTTTTTAAGGACTAGAAGTGAGGCAGCCCTCTGTCGGCGCAATCTTCCAGACACAAATGAGAGAACACCTCAGTGACCACTTTCCTTAAATTGGTAACAATTTAATTCCTCTTTTTTAATGACATTGAATGACACCGGCCTTATTCAATGGGTGTTGAGCTTTCGTAAATTTGGCAGTTACACTCAGATGAGTGAATTTACGAACGCACCTAAAGAAAGCCATTTAAATATATGCACAATTGTCTTTGTTTCAGCACCAACTTGTAGATTTAAAAATACTTTTATCTTGTTATTATTTAGGGACATTTTAGGGTTAGGAAAGTATGTATGAATCATAAAAAAATTGTTTGGAGAGCCTTTACACACTAAATATACTGCTCAAAAAAATAAAGGGAACACTTAAACAACACAATGTAACTCCAAGTCAATCACACTTCTGTGAAATCCAACTGTGCACTTAGGAAGCAACACTGATTGACAATAAATTTCACATGCTGTTGTGCAAATGGAATAGATAACAGGTGGAAATTATAGGCAATTAGCAAGACACCCCCAATAAAGGAGTGGTTCTGCAGGTGGTGACCACAGACCACTTCTCAGTTCCTATGCTTCCTGGCTGATGTTTTGGTCACTTTTGAATGCTGGCGGTGCTTTCACTCTAGTGGTAGCATGAGACGGAGTCTACAACCCACACAAGTGGCTCAGGTAGTGCAGCTCATCCAGGATGGCACATCAATGCGAGCTGTGGCAAGAAGGTTTGCTGTGTCTGTCAGCGTAGTGTCCAGAGCATGGAGGCGCTACCAGGAGACAGGCCAGTACATCAGGAGACATGGAGGAGGCCGTAGGAGGGCAACAACCCAGCAGCAGGACCGCTACCTCCGCCTTTGTGCAAGGAGGAGCAGGAGGAGCACTACCAGAGCCCTGCAAAATGACCTCCAGCAGGCCACAAATGTGCATGTGTCTGCTCAAACGGTCAGAAACAGATTCCATGAGGGTGGTATGAGGGCCCAACGTCCACAGGTGGTGGCTGTGCTTACAGCCCAACACCGTGCAGGACGTTTGGCATTTGCTAGAGAACACCAAGATTGGCAAATTCGCCACTGGCGCCCTGTGCTCTTCACAGATGAAAGCAGGTTCACACTGAGCACGTGACAGACGTGACAGAGTCTGGAGACGCCGTGGAGAACGTTCTGCTGCCTGCAACATCCTCCAGCATGACCGGTTTGGCGGTTGGTCAGTCATGGTGTGGGGTGGCATTTCTTTGGGGGGCCGCACAGCCCTCCATGTGCTCGCCAGAGGTAGCCTGACTGCCATTAGGTACCGAGATGAGATCCTCAGACCCCTTGTGAGACCATATGCTGGTGCGGTTGGCCCTGGGTTCCTCCTAATGCAAGACAATGCTAGACCTCATGTGGCTGGAGTGTGTCAGCAGTTCCTGCAAGAGGAAGGCATTGATGCTATGGACTGGCCCGCCCGTTCCCCAGACCTGAATCCAATTGAGCACATCTGGGACATCATGTCTCGCTCCATCCACCAACGCCACGTTGCACCACAGACTGTCCAGGAGTTGGCGGATGCTTTAGTCCAGGTCTGGGAGGAGTTCCCTCAGGAGACCATCCGCCACCTCATCAGGAGCATGCCCAGGCGTTGTAGGGAGGTCATACAGGCACGTGGAGGCCACACACACTACTGAGCCTCATTTTGACTTGTTTTAAGGACATTACATCAAAGTTGGATCAGCCTGTAGTGTGGTTTTCCACTTTAATTTTGAGTGTGACTCCAAATCCAGACCTCCATGGGTTGATAAATTGGATTTCCATTGATTATTTTTGTGTGATTTTGTTGTCAGCACATTGAACTATGTAAAGAAAAAAGTATTTAATAAGATTATTTCATTCATTCAGATCTAGGATGTGTTATTTTAGTGTTCCCTTTATTTTTTTGAGCAGTGTATATTGATCAATCAAAAATACCGTTGGTTTGATTCATCCTGAAAGTGCCATTTTCAATTTCAATGTATGCAATATTGAAATGTGGGAAAAAAGTAAAATAGTTCTATAAATCTACTTAAAAAATGTAAAATATGAATATACTTCAGTTAGATTTTACTCAGAAGAACTTATAGGGGTGCCAATAATTGTGGCACATGTTTCGGAGAAAAATATTTAATTTATTCCACATACATTTTTTTAATTAAAGGTTTGATTTTGGTGAATATTTTGAATGAACGTGAACCAGGGCCAGGGGACACTGGGGAGCAACCCGGTGATTCTGGCCACCGCAGGATATGACCACTAATATTGGCACCCTTGGTAAACATGAGCAAAACGGGCTGTGAACATTTTTCTTTTCTGTTTATCCTCTTGGTCTTTCATTTAAAATATTCACCAAAATCAAACTTTTAATTAAAAAAATGAGAAATAAATAAAATATTTTTCTCCGAAACATGTTCCACAATTATTGGCACCCCTATAAGTTCTTATGAGTAAAATCTAACTGAAGTATATTCATTTTTTACGTTTTTAAGTTCACCTGAGTGATTAGGAACACTTAAGTGGTAAGCCATGACTTCCTGTTTTACTGGGGTATAAATATGAGGTGACACACAGGCCAAGTTCCCAGTGTCATCCTTCACTATGGGAAAGACCCGAGAATACAATAATGATGTGCGACAAAAGGTTGTTGAGCTGCACAAATCAGGAAATGGCTATAAGAAAATAGCTCAAAAGGTTAAAAATGGCCATATTCGCTATCAGGACAATAATGAAGAAGTTTAAAGCAACAGTAGATGTTAACGATCAGCCTAGAAGAGGACGTGTGTCTATATTGACCCCACGCACTGTGAGGATGGTTTGAGTGGCTCAAAAAAATCTCCAAAGATCACAGCTGGAGAATTGCAGACATTAGTTGGGTCATGGGGTCAGAAAATCTCCAAAACTACAATCAGATGCCACCTACATATCCACAAGTTGTTTGGGAGGGTTGCCATAAAAAAAGCCTTTGCTGTCATCAAACAACAAAATCAAGCGCCTACAGTTTGCCAAACGTTACTGGAACTTTCAATGGGACCACGTTCTATGGTCAGGTGAGACCAAAATAGAGATTTTTGGAAACAAACACCAGAGGTGGGTTTGGCATAGACAGAAAGAAATCAATGCAGAAAAGTACCTCATCCCCACTGTGAAGTATGGTGGTGGATATATGATGTTGTGGGCCTGTTTTTCTTCCAAAGGCCCCGGACAACTTGTTAGAGTCCATGATACCATGTATCCTATCAAGTACCAGCAGATATTAAATCAAAACCTGACTGCCTCTGCTAGGAAGCTTAATCTAGGCCGTGGTTGGATCTTCCAGCAGGACAATGATCCAAAGCACACTTCAAAATCAACACAAAAATGGTTTACTGACCACAGAATCAAGGTTTTGCCATGGCCATCCCAGTCCCCTGACATAAACCCCATAGAAAACCTGTAGGATGAGCTGAAGAGGAGAGTCCATAAGCGTGGACCTCAGAATCGGAAGGATCTGGAGAGATTCTGTATGGAGGAATGGTCTCAGATCCCTTGTCATGTGTTCTCCAATCTCATTACACATTATAGGAGAAGACTCAGAGCTGTTATCTTGGCAAAGGGAGGTTGCACAAAGTATTGAATGAAGGGGTGCCAGTAATTGTGGCACTCATTTGAGAAAAACATTTGTTTCATGATAAGAATACATTTTTTCTTCCAATTATTTTACTTTAATTAAAGGTTTGATTTTTATGCACATTTTGAATGAAAGACCAAGAGGATAAACAATAAAGACGTTTTTTTTCACAGCCCGGTTTGCTCAAATTTACCAAGGGTGCCAATATTAGTGGAGGGCACTGTACCTTAATCCTCACTAATCATGGAACTGTATGACAACCATCTTGTCGTCGTGAACCGTGCGCCAGGATCCAGGTTTAAACTACTAAGTGTGGTTAGTTCCATAATGATTAAAATACTATTGCAAATCCTATCCACTATTGCTTGCAACCCTCAGGAACAAGTATATGGATGTAACAGAGGAAAGAAAGGTAAACAGAATGGAATAGAACGATGCAAAATGTAGGCTCCAAATTGAAGGAAACTAACACTAAAGTGACAGTTATACATTTACGCGGGTATATAGTGACGGTGGCTCCCAATAGTGGCTAATATTTAACTTGATACAAATTGTAATATATAACTGAGAAACACCCAGGTCTCTGAATAACCGCACAGCGATTTATAGCATACTTTTACTATAGAAAAGGGATCACAACACTTGTCATGTTGATAGGATTTTCTGTTTGCTTCCATATTCCATATGACTGGTTTCACATTAGTCTACAGGGATCATAAATTGCGAGGTATATTTAAAATCCCCTTCTCCTAATGGATTGCTAATTTACCTAGCTCTTATCAATTTACCTAATTACAGTGCATGGAGATTATATCGTAAAAAATAAAGTAGATGCTTTTTCCACTTGGAACCAGCAGGTTAGCTCAACCTTATTCATGTTTTCCTTGCACGTAAAATTAGTGGAATTAAGTCGAGGTCAGAATACGGCGTACTGTATCTGTAGACACTCCTTTACCACACCTTAATTTCAGGCTATTTTCATGCTTAAATTCAAGGTCAGAATACCCGTAGAGAGAAAAGTGACTGATATGTGCATACAAATGGAAGGTCCATTTACTCAAGCTTAACTCGGGTCGGAATTCCCCCCATATGTGTTGTATGCCCTATGTGCCTGTATGTGCCATATTCTATACGACTTTGTTATATAATAATTAATTAAAGAATGGTTAATCTATGACATATGTACATGGTATATAATGCAACAATATTCAAATAATATCACAGGTAACACCATGCAAACATAAATGTTCCGTCATTTTGCTGAACATGCCTGTTCCACATTGGGGCAGGTAAGATTGTTTAGTACTGTAACCAGGCATGGATGTTATTTCACAAGAAAAGCTCAACAACAAGTTCCTGATACAGTGATAGCCCTGTAATCTGTCAGGAGTCTCTAGACCAATGTTCTCTCTGAGCAAATTTCAGGTATGCTGAGCACAAACTTCCAGCGCCAGGTGGCACCCGTAGAGGTGGGTGTACTGTCACATCTGTTCCTACAACGCCCTCTACTGCTCATCCTGTGTCTCCTTGACCTGCCGCCACTCCCCCTGTACTCTCTCCCTCTCCCTCTGTGTGTGTGATTGTGTGGGCGGAGACAGGTGTGCTGGAGTCAGAGCAGATCCCCACCAGCTGCAACCTGTTCCATAATCAAGACTCTACAAAAACTCAGCCCTGCCACTTCCATGCTGCCAGATCGTAATCTCTGCTCAGTCAGTCTACACTTCTAGCCGTTTGTTGCTATTCAGATCCTGTTATCCTGTTGTGCCTGTTTTCCTTGCCTGATGCTGTTTTCCTCTCCGCTACAGTTCTGCCTGCTCTGACTCTTGTCCCTGTCTCCAGTCCCACGTCTTGTCATCCCGCTACTCTGTCTTGGATTCTCCACTCTACTACTCCCTTGGATTCCCCTCCGGACCTGCTTACCCTGTCTCAACCCCTCTCGCTCCAGCCTCAGCACCTGGTTTCCAGCAACCTGCCCGAGCTTCCCCTAACCTGCACTCCATCTCCCCCTGTGTTTCAATAAATACCTTGGTTACTTCATCCCAGTCTCCTCATCTGCTCTTGGGTACCTCTGTTCCACTTCGTGTAACAAGCGATGGGGAAAGGGACAATAAAACGGCGTGAAAGATTACGGCACTCCACCCGGAGGGGCAGATCCTGAATGGACAGCCATTCCATCTCCCCGAGATGATAGTGGGGTGCAGGGGTCTGATGGCGGACCGCCTGTTGCCGATACCTGGAGATGATCTTCAGAACAGCGGACCGGGCTCTTTTCAGGTACGGTGATAGCGGCGGATGAACATCTGGGCTGAGGCTATGCTGGCCTCTTCCTCATGTTCAGGGAAGAGCCGGGGCTGATATCCCATGGAAGACTCGAAGGGCGAGAGACCAGTGGCCGAGCAGGGAAGTGTGTTGCAGGCGTACTCCACCCACACGAGTTGCTGGCTCCAGGTGGTTGGGATGGCGAAGACGAAGCAACAAAGAGCTGTCTTCAGGTCCTGATTGGCTCGCTCCGACTGGCCGTTAGACTGCGGGGGAAAACCAGAGGACAGGCTGGCCGACGACCCAATGAGTAGTCAGAATGCCTTCCAGAACTGGGATGAGAACTGAGACCCAGGAACACCATGAGCTGGGCCGTGTCCTTGGCTTAGGTTAACTTGGGAAGGGGAATGAAATGGGCGGCTTTGGAAAACCTATCCACCACCGTAAAGATAGTGGTGTTGCCATCTGATGGAGGGTGTTGGTGACGAAGTCCAGGGACATATGGTACCAGGGGCGGTGAGGAACAGGGAGTGGTTGAAGGAGAACAGCCGGAGCTTGCTGCGGAGTCTTATTCTGAGCAGGCGGCGACCAACGCAGAGACGTCAGGAACCATGGTGGGCCACCAAAAACATTGTTGTTCAAAGGCCAGGGTCCGACGGGAGCCAGGATGTCCGGCAAGTTTTGAGGAATGAGCCCATTCCAGGACCGGGGAATGGGCAGAGCCGGGACAAATATCCGGTTAGCTGGGTCCCCTCATCTCTATGCCCCAGATGAGTGCAGCCGCTAGTCAAGAGGTAGGGAGGATGGTCTTGGGGTCCGACGGTGTAGCAGCGGGACTATAGAGGCGTGAGAGCGCATCAGGCTTCACATTGGACCCCGGGCAGTAGGAGATGGTAAAGATGAATCGAGTGAATAGCAGGGCCCATCAAGCTTGCCTAGAGTTGAGGTGCTTGGCAGTGCGGAAATATTCCATGTTCTTATGATCAGTCCACACTAAGAATGGATGTTCCAGTGCCTCTATTCCTCCAACGCCATCTTCACTGAGTAGTTCTCGATTTCCAACGTCATAATTCCTCTGTGGTATTAAGACATGGGAAAAGAAAGTGCAGGGATGCAGCTTTTGGTCCTGGGCAGAACGCTGGGACAAGACAGACCCCACTCTGACATCCGAGGCGTCGACCTCCACCACGAATTGACGGGACAGATCCGGATGGATTAAGATGGGAGCTGCAGTGAATCGATGCTTGAGGTCCGAGAACGCCCGGTCAGCAGCTGGAGACAATGTGAATGGGACCTTGGGAGAGATGAGTGCTGAATGGGGGGAAGCCAGGGTGCTGTAACACTGGATGAAATGGCGGTAGAAATGACCAAACCCCAGGAAGAGTTGCAGCTGCACTCTGGATGTGGGTTGAGGCCAATCCACCACCACTCTCACCTTGTCAGGTCCATCTGCATATTCCCTGCCGCGATGATTTATCCTAGGAAGGAGATGGTGGAGCGATGGAAAAAGCTGTTTCTCCGGGACACGCTGGAGGACCTGTCGGATGTGTAGGACATGCTTTTGTACTGAGCAGGAAAAGACAAGGATGTCATCAAGGTAGACAAACACGAACTGGTTCAACGTGTCACGGAGAACAATGTTAACTTCTTTGGGATAGGTGGCAGTATTTTCACGGCCGGATAAAAAACGTACCCGATTTAATCTGGTTACTACTCCTGCCCAGAAACTAGAATATGCATATAATTAGTATATTTGGATAGAAAACACTAACATTTCTAAAACTGTTTGAATGGTGTCTGTGAGTATAACAGAACTCATATGGCAGGCCAAAACCTGAGAAGATTCCATACAGGAAGTGCCCTGTCTGACAATTTGTTGTCCTTCTGTTGCATCTCTATCAAAAATACAGCATCTGTGCTGTAACGTGACATTTTCTAAGGCTTCCATTGGCTCTCTAAAGCCGGAATGGGGTGTCTGCTGTCTCTGGGCAAAGAACAGCAGCAGAATTTGTAAGTGGTCAGCCTGGAGACAGTGAGACTGGAGATGCGCGGTCACGAGACTACTCAATTTTTTTCTTTCAGCCATTGAATGAATACAACGTTGTCCGGTTGGAATATTATCGCTATTTTACGAGAAAAATAGCATAAAAATTGATTTTAAACAGCGTTTGACATGCTTCTAAGTACGGTAATGGAATATTTTGAATTTTTTTGTCACGAAATGCGCTCGCGCGTCACCCTTCGGATAGTGACCTGAATGCACGAACAAAACAGAGCTATTTGAATATTAGTATGGATTATTTGGAACCAAAACAACATTTGTTGCTGAAGTAGAAGTCCTGGGAGTGCATTCTGACGAAGAACAGCAAAGGTAATCCAATTTTTCTAATAGTAATTCTGAGTTTAGGTTGTCCCAAACTTGGTGGGTGTCAAAATAGCTAGCCGTGATGGCCGAGCTATGTACCCAGAATATTGCAAAATGTGCTTTCGCCGAAAAGCTATTTTAAAATCTGACACCGCGATTGCATAAAGGAGTTCTGTATCTATAATTCTTAAAATAATTGTTCTGTATTTTGTGAATGTTTATCATGAGTAAATTCATCGTAAGTTTTCGGTGAGTATGCTAGTTCTGAACATCACATGCTAATGTAAAAAGCTGGTTTTTGATATAAATATTTACTTGATTGAACAAAACATGCAGGTATTGCATAACATAATGTCCTAGGAGTGTCATCTGATGAAGATCATCAAAGGTTAGTGCTGCATTTAAATGTGGTTTGTGTTTATGTGACATATATGCTTGCTAGGAAAATGGTTGTGTGATTATTTGTGTCTATGTACTCTCCTAACATAATCTAATGTTTTGCTTTCTCTGTAAAGCCTTTTTGAAATCGGACAATGTGGTTAGATTAACGAGAGTCTTATCTTTAAAATTTGTAAATATTCTATTACCATACTTCGAAGCATGTCAAACGCTGTTTAAAATCAATTTTAATGTGATTTTTCTCGTAAAAAAGCGATAATATTCCTACCGGGAAACCCTGTTTTCGTTCTAAGACTCAAAGTTGAAAATGGCCTCTTCACGTGCACGCGCGCACCCGTCTCATTGTTCTCAGATCGACCACTATCCAAATGCGCTACTGTTTTTCAGCCTGGGACAGCAGAGTCATCATTCAACGTTCTGGAGCCTTCTGAGAGCCTATGGGAGCCGTAGGAAGTGTCACGTTACAGCAGAGATCCTCAGTTTTCAATAAAGAGAGTGTAGAAGGCCAAGAAATGGTCAGAGAGGGCACTTCCTGTACAGAATCTTCTCAGGTTTTTGCCTGCCATATGAGTTCTGTTATACTCACAGACACCATTCAAACAGTTTTAGAAACTTTAGGGTGTTTTCTCTCCAAATCAAACAATTATATGCATATTCTAGTTTCTGGGCAGGAGTAATAAGCAGATTAAATCGGCTACGTTTTCTATCCGGCCGTGCAAATACTGCCCCCTACCCTAGAGAGGTTAAAGTCTGCCTTCCACTCATCTCCTTCCCGTATCTGCAACAAATGATAGGCGTTCCAAAGATCCAACTTCGAGAAGATCGTTGCCCCCTGGAGAGGCTTGAAAACGAGGAGATGAGTGGAAGCGGGCAACGATTTTTAACCGTGATGTCATTAAGGCCCCGGTAGTCGATTCGTTGGCGGGGGAAGCAGATGGATGGATACACCCTGCAGCCAGGGAGTCCTCAATGTACCTTTCCATCGCCTTGGTTTACGGCCCTACAGGGAATAAAGCCGCCCCCGAGGTGGTGTAATGCCAGAGAGAAGGTCAATAACGCAGTCGTAGGGCCGATGAGGAGGAATCCCTGTGGCCTCGGTCTTGTTGAAAACCTCCCGGAGATCCTGGTACTCTGCGGGAACGGCGGAGAGCTCTGAGCCTTTTCCCAAGACGTCCCAGGGCATGCTGTGCTGACTTCAGACAATGCGCGTAGCAGAATGGACTGCAAACCTTGATAGAACCAACAGTCCAGTCGATAAAGGGATTGTGCCTCTGGAGACATGAAAACCCCAAAACCATGGGTACTTGAGGAGATTCGATAAGCAGAAATTGCATAGACTCAAGTGCTCCAGTGCTCTGACATGCATGGGAATGGAGAGGGTTTGAGTGGGGATTCCCAGCTCTGACACCAGTATAGCATTCATAAAACTCTGTTTGGGCCCAGAGTCAATGAGTACCCGGAGAGATTTAGACCGGTTACCCCACAGCAGGATGGCATGGAGAAGTAATGGGAGTAATGGGAGATTGGAAATTCTCACTATGGCCCACCAGCATACTCGTACCTACTGATAAGCCTGGTCTTTTTAATGGACAGGTAGAAAAGAAATGTCCTGTAGTTCCACAATACAGACAGCTCTTGGTGTTCAGCCTGTGTAAACGTTCGGCAGGAGACAATCTAGCTCTGCCAAGTTGCACAGGCCCCGGAGGAGCCGAGTCGGCAGACCTCTGTGATTCCTGGGCGAACTCGGGTAATCTCGGATTCTCTTGGTAATGTAGATGCCGGGGACCTCTGGGATTCCTCGGAGGCGAGGTGGGATCAGTGGACGAGCGAGTGTGACCACCCATCGATCCGTATGTTCAAGGCGATGAGAGAGTCGCGATCCATGGGCAGCTCCCGGGCTGCGAGCTTGTCTTTAACCCCCTCCGATAATCCTTGAAGTAACACGGCGAGCACGGATTCCGGGTTCCAGGCACTCTCGGCAGCCACCTTCTGGAAATCGGATAAAAAACGTACCCGATTTAATCTGATTATTACTCCTGCCCAGAAACTAGAATATGCATATAATTGTTTGATTTGGAGAGAAAACACCCTAAAGTTTCTAAAACTGTTTGAATGGTGTCTGTGAGTATAACAGAACTCATATGGCAGGCAAAAACCTGAGAAGATTCTGTACAGGAAGTGCCCTGTACAGACGAAAGAAAATAAAGCACGGGGTCGGGCATGCGCCTAAGCCCATTGTCCTCTGATCGGCCACTTGTCAAAGGCGATAATGTGTTTCAGCCAGAGGCTGCCTCGATATCGTTCAGCTTTTTCCCGGGCTCTGAGAGCCTATGGGAGCCGTAGGAAGTGTCACGTTACAGCAAAGATCCTCAGTCTTAAATAAACAGAGGCAAGAAGAACAACACCTTGTCAGACAGGCCACTTCCTGCATGAAATCTTCTCAGGTTTTTGCCTGCCATATGAGTTCTGTTATACTCACAGACACCATTCAAACAGTTTTAGAAACTTTAGGGTGTTTTCTATCCAAAGCCAATAATTATATGCATATTCTAGTTACTGGGCAGGAGTAGTAACCAGATTAAATCGGGTACGTTTTTTATCCGGCCGTGTAAATACTGCCTCCTAGCCCTAACAGGTTAACAATACCACTGAAAATATCAAAAAAGAAGGTCCAGGCGTCTTAGACAGAGGGGATGAAGCAGATTTTATACCAATTTGCAGAGGCCAGGTCATGAAGGAAGGCTTGCTCATTAAAGTTTTTTAGCAACCGTCTATGACAAATCAGGACAGGTCATTTCACTGAGCAACCATTACGAACACAGGCTGTATAACAGTGATCACTAAGGTCATTACAGAAAACACCAGACTGATACCTATCAGGATTATTTGTGAGAATAACATCAAGGAGAGAAGCCTTTTCTGGGTGTTTGGAGTCATACCTTTTGGGATTGGTAATAATCTGAGAAATATTTAGTGAGTCCCATTGCTTTAGGACTTGGTCTGGTGGTTTAAGCATGTCCCAGTTCAGGTCACCTTAACCTCTCTGGGCCAGTTGAATCCCGTGGCGCGTTATTCAAATACCTTAGAAATGCTATTACTTCAATTTCTCAAACATATGAATTTTTTACACCATTTTAAAGACAAGACTCTCGTTAATCTAACCACACTGTCCATTGCTTTAGGACTTGGTCTGGTGGTTTTAGCATGTCCCAGTTCAGGTCACCTTAAAGGACACATTCAGACTTAGTGTAAGGGGCCAGGAGAGAGCTTAGGGCAGGTAGGGTACAAGCTGGTGCTGATGGTGAATGATAACACCCAGCAACCCTCAACAAACAACTATTTGAAAGTTTAATGCTTAAAGCCAGCAAATAAAATTGTTTGGGGACAGACTTGGTGGAGACAACCGAGCACTGAAGGTGTTCCTTGGTAAAGACTGCCAGACCACCACCTTTGGAAGATCTGTCTTGTCGAAAAAGTTTACAACCAGAAAGGTTAACATAAGTGTTCAAAATGCACTTTCTTAACCAATGGCAATAATGGAATAAATGGAATGGTATCAAGCATATCAAACAAATGGAAACCACATGTCAACCACATAACTCCATTCCATAAATTCCATCCCAGCCATTACAGTGAGCCTGTCTTCCTATAGCTCCTCCCACCAGCCTCCTTTAAAGCCGAGATCTACTGCTCAGATTTTTTTTTACTTGACTTAAAGAAAGTAAGTTTATGCAACATTAACCAATTAAAAACACTGTACTGTAGCAATGAGGTTTGTGCAGTAAGCTATAGGCCCAATACATTATCACTGGATTTTGGCTTTGCTTGAATTGCCCTGCCAATGCATTAAAAAATATATATATTTCAAAATTTGAGGTAGCCTATATGATCACACCCGTTGTTGTATTATATATCCGTTGTTATATTACTGTTGTATTACTTGTGAAGCACATCTGAGTGAGCATACATTTAAATCATATTTTATTTTACTGGGCTGATGGTCAGTCTCTGTGGAGGGAGAGAGCAGCAGATTGACACTGACCACTGACACTGACCAAAAAAGGAAACCGTCTTCCAGCTGATGGCGAAAATGAAGTCGCACCGCATTATTTGTGCCTCATGTACGAATTCATGTTGTTACTCCTATGAACAGAGAAAGTGAAATATTCCTTGATATTAAAAAAGACCCAAGGCTAAAGATACACTTTCCTCCTAAATTCATTACTGCTGCAGTGCTTGTTGTAGCGCTGAGTGGAAATAGGAAAAACGCCTATTTTATGACTTATAAAAGTGTTGAATACAAAGTGTTGACAGTGCTGAGTAAGAACTTAAACATGAACGCTTTTTTAGTTCTGCCCACATATTTTCTATAGGATTGAGGTCAGGGCTTTGTGATGGCCACTCAAATACCTTGACTTTGTTGTCCTTAAGACATTTTGCCACAACTTTGGAAGTATGCTTGGGGTCATTTGGAAGACCCATTTGCGACCAAGCTTTAACTTCCTGACTGATGTCTTGAGATGTTGCTTCGATATATCCACATAATTTCCCTGTCTCATGATGCCATCTATTTTGTGAAGTGAAGTTGCAAATCGTAGTCTGGCTTTTTTATGGCGGTTTTGGAGCAGTTGCTTTTTCCTTGCTGAGAGGCCTTTCAGGTTATGTCGATATAGGACTTGTTTTACTGTGGATATAGATACTTTTGTACCTTTTTCCTCCAGCATCTTCACAAGGTCCTTTGCTGTTGTTCTGGGATTGATTTGCACTTCTCGTACCAAAGTACGTTCATCTCTAGGAGAGAGGACACGTCTCCTTTCTGAGCGGTATGATGGCTGTGTGGTCCCACGGTGTTTATACTTGATTACTATTTCTTGTACAGGTGAACGTGGTACCTTCAGGCGTTTGGAAATTGCTCCTAAGGATGAACCAGACTTGTGGAGGTCTACAATTATTTTCCTGAGGTCTTGGCTGATTTCTTCGGATTTTCCCATGATGTCAAGCAAAGAGGCACTGAGTTTGAAGGTAGGCCTTGAAATACATCCATAGGTACACCTCCAATTGACTGAAATGATGTCAATTAGCCTATCAGAAGCTTCTAAAGCCATGACATAATTTTCTGGAATTTTCCAAGCTGTTTAAAGGCACAGTCAACTTAGTGTATGTAAACTTCTTACGCATTGGAATTGTGATACAGTGAATTATAAGTGAAATAATCTGTCTGTTAACAATTGTTGGAAAAATTACTTATGTCATGCACAAAGTAGATGTCCTAACCGACTTGCCAAAACTATAGTTTGTTAACAAGAAATGTGTGGAGTGGTTGAAAAACGAGTTTTAGTGACTCCAACCTAAGTGTATGTAAACTTCCGACTTCAGCTGTGTGGTGTCTTGACTGACAGTAGGTATAGGAATATTGTTGAAAATATAAATTATCTTGTTCTTTTTGTGTCTTCTGTATTATGTACCTGAATTCATATATTCTTTGCTGCTCCACTTGGTTTTTCAGAAAACAGTGGATTACACTTCCCATTAATTCATTTAATTACTTTTTCAGGCGTGGGTGTAACGGACGTTGTTGAAGAGAGAAGGGGACCAAGGCGCAGCGGTTTGCGTGCTCATCATTATTTATTTTAATTAAAGTGAACACGAAAACAATAAACAACAGACCGACATTTTCACAGGCTAATAATAACAGCAGTGGAAAATACAACTACCCACAATCAGACAGGTGAAAACAAGCTCCCTAAGTATGACTCCCAATCAGGAACAATGATGTACAGCTGTTCCTGATTGAGAGCCACACCAGGCCAACAAAGAAATACAAAACCTAGAAAACCTAGAAACCCAAAACAAGAACATACACCAAAAACCCCGGAACACATAAATACAATACCCCTCTACATACACATAACCCCCGAACCATATAAAACAAATACCCTCTGCTACGTCCTGACCAAACTACCATAACCAATAACCCCTATACTGGTCAGGACGTGACAGTGGGCCTAATAAATAGTGCATTCAACATTTTGTTACGTTACATCCTTATTCTAAAATGGATTAATAGTTTAAAAAAATCCTAATCAATCTACACACAATACCCCATAATGACAAAGTGTAAACAGGTTTTTAGGATTGTTTCTAAATGTAAAAAAAACCCCCGTATTATTACCATTTGCTATGAGACATGAAATTGAGCTCAGGTACATCCTGTTTCCATTGATCATCCTTGAGATGTTTCTACAACTTGATTGGAGTCCACCTGTGGTAAATTCAAATGATTGGATATGATTTGGAAAGGCACACACCTGTCTATATAAGGTCCCACAGTTGACAATGCATGTAAGAACAAAAACCAAGCCTTGAGTCCGAAGGAATTGTCCATAGAGCTCCGAGACAGGATTGTGTCGAGGGATACATCTGGGGAAGGGTACCAAAACATTTCTGCAGCATTGAAGGTCCCCAATAACACAGTGGCCTCCATCATTCTTAAATAGAAGAAGTTTGGAACCACCAAGACTCTTCCTAGAGCTGGACACCTGGCCAAATTGAGCAATCGGGGGAGAAAGGCTTTGGTCAGGGAGGTGACCAAGAACCCGATGGTCACTCTGACAGAGCTCCAGAGTTCATCTGTGGAGATGGGAGAACTTTCCAGAAGGACAACCATCTCTGCAGCACTCCACCAATCAGGCCTTTATGGTAGAGTGGCCAGACGGAAGCCACTCCTCAGTAAAAGGCACATGACAGCCCGCTTGGAGTTTGTCAAAGGGCATCTAAAGGACGCTCAGACCATGAGAAACAAGATTCTCTGGTCTGATGAAACCAAGATTGAACTCTGGCCTGAATGCCAAGTGGCTTTGGGACAAGTCTCTGAATGTCCTTGAGTGGCCCAGCCAGAGCCCAGACTCGAACCTGATCAAACATCTCTGGATAGACCTGAAAATAGCTGTGTAGCGACACTCCCCATCCAACCAGACAGAGCTTGAGAGAATCTACAGAGAACTATGGGAGAAACTCCCCAAATACAGGTGTGCCAAGCTCGAGAAAACTTGAGGCTGTAATCGTTGCCAAAGATGCTTCAACAAAGTACTGAGTAAATGGTCTGAATACTTATGTAAATGTGATATTTCAGCTTTTATTTTTAATACATTTGCAAAAATGTTTAAAGAAAACTGTTTTTGCTTTGTCGTTATGGGGTATTGTGTGTAGATTGATGAGTGAAAAAAAAGCAATTTAATCAATTTTAGAATAAGGCTGTAATGTAACAAAATGTGGAAAAAGTCAAGGGGTCTGAATACTTTCCGAATGCACTGTATATTGCACATGTAGACACATTGGGATCCTTGCCAAAAGCTTACAGGGTGCAGCCTTTTTTCCCTCCTCTCAGGGCAAGTGAAACTGCCAGAGAGTAACTGTGCAGTTTCAGCACCCGGGGGCACAGCTTATTTTGTTATTACAGCACAACTCCTTTTTATTATACTGTGACAGCTAAATGGACATGTGCCAGGAAAGGGAGATCAATGTACAAGGTGTGTGGGAACTGTTGGGTAACCAGAGAAAGAGAGAAAGAGAGACAAGATTGAAGGGGAGCGTGAAGCATTTTCTACATGAAAGTAAATGTGTATGGACATGTGGGACTAGCGGTGCATTTGTATTGCCCCAGCGTGAGAATCTGTCAAATCACCCTGACACACGCTGTAATTGTCATGCTAACGCTGTTAGCACATGTCCCTCTACACTTTTCATGCTCAGTGACTGCGATGTGCCCCAGTGAATTTGTCTTTAAACTTAAGTAACAGGTCTGAAAAGTGTTAACTTGGTGTTAGCTGACTGACACTAGTGAAATCTGAACTCCCCAGGATCTCTTTGCTGACTTGGGATGCTTGTTTGTTTGTGTAGAGCTTAGGGACTATGAGAAAATGTGGTGTAAGGGATTCACATGGATGGAGAGAAGCAGAAAGGGTTGGATCATTTTTTTTAAAACATTTCTTGATATAGTACACATGGTTATCAAAACGTTGATAGAGTTTATAATGGAATTTCATCAGAAAGTTATTTTAGAGTGCTCATATTGGGGAGTGCTGTGACCCTGTCTTTGTCTATTTCTGCTCTGAGGGAGAAAGGAGGGGGTCCAGAGGAACGAGGAACTGTTATTGGCTATGAGTCAGATTCCATTGTTCCTAGGAAGGACAGCTATTGCCACACGCATATTTCAGCACCAAAAAATAAATGCATATTTTTAATTGACGTTCGTTTTACAGCTGTGGTCTGCAAATGTACTATATCAAGAATTTAAAAAAAAAAAGATCCAACCCTCTCCACTCTTCTCTATCCATGTGAATCCCTTACACCACATTTTCTCATAGTCCCCAAGCTCGGAGGAGAAGTCAATGTTTGTGGATAGACAGAATTCAATATACCCAGGAAATGGATGTAGGCTTTAAATCAAATGTACTGCCGTCATGTGATTGCCCTTTATGTTAGCTAGTCACCAATATGCATTTAATTTATTCAATGAACAGATTTGCAACACATTTATAGGCATAAAGCCATTAACATGGTAGGAGTTTGTACAGTGGCTTTATTATCAGTGGCTTAAGCTGACCTATTAGAAGGAGATCAGGGGCCAGTGAGAATGTGCCCCTAAAACAGTAGATCATCTAGTAGAACATCTAACATAGTAGAACATCTAATCTGCTCCATCTTCAGCCACTTAACACCATTATCTTTGTGGACCTGAAGGCTCTGTTTAACACAGCCTCCGAACCCAATGGGCTGTTTTGGATACATCTCCTAACGGTGGGTTGATGATCCCTTAAACTTATTTCACCAGGTTCATGTTCATTAGGGCACACCGTAGTGAAACATTATACAACAGAAAACAAAAACGAGCATTTCTTACTGGACAACTTCCCTATGGCACTCCATTTCGAGCACTTTTCTTACATTTCTTGACGAAGGATCACCGTGGTTAGTTGGTAGAGCATGGCTTTTGCAACACCAGAATCAGAAGTTTGATTCAAGCTGGGGCCATCCATCCTAATAATGTATGCATGCATGACTGTAAGCCGCTTTGGATGAAAGCGTCTGGTAAATGGCATATATTATTAACTAGACCCAGAACAGAGAGCTCCACTTTGTTCAACCACATGCTCACTCAATCACCATTTGTTATGTAAAAAGTAGGGATGAGACTTGTCACCCTCCGACTGCAAAGACCAATGTGCGAAATCCGAACATCCCCTTAAATAGGTGCTAGCTACCATAGGTGGTGGATGAAGTGAGGATCAGCCCACCAGGTGAGTGCCCTACACCCCAGCCCTCAAATCCACTCCCACTCCAACCTCAGACCATTGATCTGACTGGACACCACCTTACCTTAATGGACACCTCACACAGCCTTTGTTTGATATGCATGAGTCATGCTAATGCCAGACCTGCCCAAAGCATGCCACGAAGAGGATAGGGGAGGTGGATCAGGGGATCCAACTAGCCCTTGATAATAACTCTGTTCCATTACACTAAACAAAAGTAATTGAAAGAAAGGCGTCTTCTGTACAGGGGAGTTTTGTTAAAAGCACCAATGCTCAATCTGAACATTAACACGAGTCGCTTGCGGTATGGTTTTGGAATCATAAGGAATCATCTTCCATATCAGTGAGAAATAATTGTAAAAAATCGATACCCAAATTGATAGGTTTAGGGTTAGTGTTCTCACATGGCCATATCTCCATGTTACAGCACTTGTTAACGAAAGACAAGAGGCGACCACCTTTGCTAATTATCTATCTCTCCTAGGCAATCAGCAATTAGTACCGGGAGGTGTGCTCTTCACCTTTGCAAGGCAATTAGCATTTATTATTAGTACATCAGTTTCCTCTGTTTCCTCAGAAGCAACTGTAAGCGGCAGTCTCGTCGCAAAACTGTAACCGTTGCTGAAACATAGACTGTTCTGCCTAGCTGTTCTGCAGAGTTGCGTGAGGAAGGAAAGAGAGGAAAGCTCCACACCACTTGAATATCTTACCTAGTCATATTATCTAATTTTGTTATTTTGTAGCTTTGGCAACTATGTGTGTGTTTTCTATCCCAGTTCCCTCCTCTCCCTGTAGGCTTTACAGAAGGTCTCTTAGCTGCAACCCTTCTAATTTAGTGTACCCTGCATGCACAAGCCATGTTGAATTCCTGGTCTCTGGCAGCGTTTGGAACTGACGATCTGCGGTCAAGAACGCCAAACACTTTTTGGCCCTGACGGAAACATGCATCACCCCAGAGAACATGGCTACTGCAGCTGCTCTCACTTCATCTGACTACGTTTTCTCTCATAGTCCGAGAGCATCTGCTCGTCGCAGTGGTGTCACAGGGCTACTAATTTATCCTAAATTTTCTTTGTTCTTCCTCGCTCACCTGTCCAGCTCCTTATTTGAATTCCATGCTTTCACTGTCACTTGTCCACTCAAGCTTAATCTTAGGGCTAGGGGGCAGTATTCGGAAGTTCGGATGACTGACGTGCCCAAAGTAAACTGCCTGTTACTCAGGCCCAGAACCGAGGATATGTATATAATTGGTAGTATTGGATAGAAAACACTCTGACGTTTCAAAAAACTGTTAAAATAATGTCTGTGAGTATAACAGAACTGATATGGCAGGCAAAAACCTGAGGACAATCCATCCAGATTTTTTTTTGAGGTCACCACCCATTCAAATGCTTGTCTATGGGATATTCAAAGGAAACCCTCCCAGATTGCAGTTCCCATGGCTTCCACTAGATGTCAACAGTCTTTATAAAGGGTTTCAGGCTTGTTTTTTGAAAAAATGAGCTAGAATTTGTAGTTTTTCAAGGTGGCTCTCATTTGGACTGTGGTCTTGTGGCGCGCGTGGATAAGGGCACGCACTTCATTATTTATCTCCGGTATTGAACATACTATTCTCCGTCTCAAATTTGATCATTTATTTACATATTAGGGTACCTGAGGATTGATTAGAAACATTGTTTGACTTGTTTGGACGAAGTTTACCGGTAACTTTTGGGATTCCATTGTCTGCATGTAGAACGAGTGGAACAGGTGGATTACTGAATCAATCGTGCCAACTAAACTGACTTTTTTGGGATATAAAGAAGGACTTTATCGAACAAAACGACCATTTGTTGTGTAGCTGGGACCCTTGGGATTGCAAACAAAGGAAGATCTTCAAAATGTATTTTATCGCTATTTCTGACTTTTGTGAAGCCTCTGCTGGTTTGGAAAATGTTTTTAATGCTTTTGTATGCGGGGCGCTGTCCTCAGATAATCGCATGGTATGCTTTTGCGGTAAAGTCTTTTTGAAATCTGACAAAGCGGCTGGATTAACAAGAAGTTAAGCTTTTAGATGATGTATGACACTTGTATTTTCATGACACTTGTATTTTGAATTTCGCTCTCTGCAATTTCACCGGATGTTGTCGAGGTGGGTCGCTAGCGGCACGCCTAGCCCAAAGAGGTATTAACATTGTTGTCTTCTACCCACCAGGTGTTCCCCAATGAGCTTGACACAGCGATAAGCTAATTTCCTGATGATGGCTTACTGCTTTTGTACTTGGCGACTTCAACCTCCCGACGTCTGCCTTCGATTCCTTTTTTCCAACTCTTTCTTTCCCCTCTTCGCCTTTTTTGACCTCACCCTTTCCCAGTCCCCTCCCACTCACAAGACAATGGCTCACTGCTTTTTGTACTTGACAACTTCAACCTCCCGACGCCTGCCTTGGATTCATTTTTTCATACTCTTTCTTTCCCCTCTTTGCCTTTTTTGACATCACCCTTTCCCAGTCCCCTCCCACTCACAAGGCAGGCAATATGCTTGACCTCATCTTTACTAGAGGCTGTTCACCGACTAATCTCACTGTAATCCCCCCTCCAGGTCTCTGATCACTACTGTGTTTCCTTTCCTCCAACCCTAGCCACTCAGCCCCTACCCAGATGGTCATGCACCGTCGCAATCTTCGCTCTCTCTCTCCCACTAAATCAAATCAAATGTATGTATAAAGCCATTTTTACATCAGCAGATGTCACAAAGCGCTTATACAGAAAACCAGCCTAAAACCCCAAACAGCAAGCAATGCAGATGTAGAAGCACAGCTTTTAAAAACTCACTAGAAAGACAGGAAGCTAGGATTTTTTTTTTGAGAGGAACCAGGCTCTGAGGGGTGGCCAGTCCTCTTCTGGCTGTGCTGGGTGGAGATTATAAGGGTACATGGCCATCAAGGCCAGATCATTCTTCAAGATGTTCAAATGTTCATAGATGACCAGCAAGGTCAAATAATAATCACAGTGGTTGTAGAGGGTGCAACAGGTCAGTACCTCAGGAGTAAATGTCAGCTGGCTTTTAACCTCTTACATCTACACGGTCCGCTAGCGGAACACCTGCTCCAATATCCAATGATAGGCGTGGCGCGAATTACAAATTCCTCAAAAATACAAAAACTTCCATTTTTCAAACTTATGACTATTTTACAGCATTTTAAAGACAAGACTCTCCTTTATCTAACCACACTGTCCGATTTCAAAAAGGCTTTACAGCGAAAGCAAAACATTAGATTATGTCAGCAGAGTACCCAGCCAGAAATAATCAGACACCCATTTTTCAAGCTAGCATATAATGTCACAAAAAACAAAACCACAGCTAAATGCAGCACTAACCTTTGATGATCTTTATCAGATGACACGCCTAGGACATTATGTTATACAATACATGCATGTTTTGTTCAATCAAGTTCATATTTATATCAAAAACCAGCTTTTTACATTAGCATGTGACTAGCATGTGACTAGCATTCCCACCGAACACTTCCGGTGAATTTACTAAATTACTCACGATAAACGTTCACAAAAAGCATAACAATTATTTTAAGAATTATAGATACAGAGCTCCTCTATGCACTTGCTATGTCCGATTTCAAAATAGCTTTTCGGTGAAAGCACATTTTGCAATATTCTGAGTAGATAGCCCGGCATCACAGGGCTAGCCATTTAGACACCCACCAAGTTTAGCACTCACCAAAGTCAGATTTACTATAAGAATAATGTTATTACCTTTGATGTTCTTCGTCAGAATGCACTCCCAGGACTTCTACTTCAATAACAAATGTTGGTTTGGTCCCAAATAATCCATAGTTATATCCAAATAGCGGCGTTTTGTTCGTGCGTTCAAGACACTATCCGAAAGGGTAAATAAGGGTTACGCGCCCGACGCGTTTCGTGACAACAAAAATTCTAAATATTCCATTACCGTACTTCGAAGCATGTCAACCGCTGTTTAAAATCAATTTTTATGCCATTTTTCTCGTAAAAAAGCGATAATATTCCAACCGGGAAATCGTGTTTTAGTACAAAGAGAGAGAAAATAAAAACATGGTGTCCCCTCGTGCACGAGCCTCAGTCTCATAGTACTCTGACCGGCCACTATCCAAACGCGCTAATGTTTTTCAGCCAGGGCCTGCAAAGCAACCATTCAGCTTTTTGCCACCTTCTGAGAGCCAATGGGAGCCGTAGGAAGTGTCACGTAACAGCAGAGATCCCCTGTTTTGGATAGAGATGATCAAGGAGGGCAAGAAATGGTCAGACAGGGTACTTCCTGTTTGGAATCTTCTCAGGTTTTGGCCTGCCAAATGAGTTCTGTTATACTCACAGACACCATTCAAACAGTTTTACAAACTTTGGAGTGTTTTCTATCCAAAGCTAATAATTGTATGCATATTCTAGTTTCTGGGCAGGAGTAATAACCAGATTAAATCGGGTACGTTTTTTATCCGGCCGTGAAAATACTGCCAAATAGCTGACTATTCAGACAGCAGGTGAGGTAGAGGGAGGGAAAGAGAGAGAGGGTTGAAAACAGCAGGTCTGGAACAAGGTAGCACAGCCGGTGAACAGGTCAGGGTTCCATAGCCGCAGGCAGAACAGTTGAAACTGGAACAGCTGCACGACAAGGTAGCATGTCTGGTGAACAGGTCAGGGTTCCATAGCCACAGGCAAAACAGCACAAATTGGATCAGCAGCACGACCAGGTGGACTGGGGACAGCCAGGGGTCATCAGGCCAGGTAGTCCTGAGGCATGGTCCTAGGGTTCAGGTCCTCATACTCCATGAGAGAAAGAGAGAGATGGGAAAATTAGAGGGAGCATACTTAAGTTCACACAGGACACCAGATAAGACAGACTGACCCTTGCCCCCCGGCACATAGACTATTGCAGCATAGTAGATACTGGAGGCTGAGACGGGGGGGTCGGGGGACACTGTGGCCCTGTCCGACAATACCTGCGGACAGGACCAACCACTCAGGATATAACCCAACCCACTTTGCCAAAGCACAGCCCTCACACCACTAGAGGGAAATCAACAGACCACCAACTTACGCTACTCTCTCCCTTCTGCTAAAACCTTCTCCTTCCTGTCTCGTGATTCTGCCTCTTCAACCCCACTCTCCTCCCTTTCTGCATCCTATGACTCCCACTGTCCCCTTCTCGGCCTTCCCCTCCTGCTCCGTGGCTCAGAGACTCATTGCGAGCTTACAGAACAGGCCTGTGGGCAGCTGAGCGAAAATGGAGGAACACTAAACTTCCAGAGGACCTATCATCCTTCCACTCCCTCCTCTCTACCTTCTCTTCCCCTGTATCTGCTGCTAAAGCCACTTTCTATCACTCTAAATTTCAAGCTTCTGCCTCTAAATCTAGGAAATTATTTTCCACCTTCTCCTCCCTCCTTAATCCTCCACCCCCTCCTCCCCCTTCTCTGCGGATGACTTTGTCAACCACAATGAAAAGAAGGTTGTCGATATCTGTTCCTTATTCACTCAGCCTATTTAGTCCACTGGTCCCACTCACACAGAACTATAAAATCAAACTTTATTTGTCACATGTGCCGAATACAAGTGTAGACCTTACCGTGAAATGCTTACTTATAAGCCCTTAACCAACAGTGTAGTTCAAGAAGAGTTAAGAAAATATTACCAAATAAACGAAAGCAAAGAAAAAATTATATTAAAAAGTAACACAATAACATAACAATAACGAGGCTATATATGGGGGGGTACCATTACCGAGTCAGTGTGTGCGGGTACAGGTTAGTTGAGGTAATTTGTACATGTAGGTAGGGGTGAAGTGACTATGCATAGATAATCAACAGCGAGTAGCAGCAGTGTACAAAACAAATGGGGGGTAATGTAAATAGTCCGGTGGCCATTTTATTAATTGTTCAGCAGTCTTATGGCTTGGGGGTAGAAGCTGTTAAGGAGTCTGTTGGTCCTAGACTTGGCGCTGCGGTACCGCTTGACGTGTGGTAGCAGACAGAACAGTCTATGACTATGGTGGCTGGAGTCTTTGACAATTTTTTGGGCTTTCCTCTGACACCGCCTATTATATACCGTAGGTCCTGGATGGCAGGAAGCTTGGCCCCAATGTACTGGGCCGTACGCACTTACGGTCAGATGCCGAGCAGTTGCCATACCAGGCGGTGATGCAACCGGTCAGGATGCTGTCGATGATGGAGCAGTAGAACTTTTTGAGGATCTGGGGACCCATGCCAAATCCTTTCAGTCTCCTGAGGGGGAAATTATTTTGTCGTGCCCTTTTCATGACTGTCTTGGTGCGTTTGGACCATGACAGTTTGTTGGTGATGTGGACACCAAGGAACCAAGGAACCGCTCCACTACAGCCCCGTCGATATTAATGGGGGCCTATTCGGCTCGCCTTTTCCTGTAGCCCACGATCAGCTCCTTTGTCTTGCTCACATTGAGGGAGAGGTTGTTGTCCTGGCACCACACTGACAGTTCTCTGACCTTCTCTCTATAGGCTGTCTCATCATTGTCTGTGATCAGGCCTACCACTGTTGTGTCGTCAGTAAACTTAATGATGGTATTGGAGTCGTGTTTGGCTACGCAGACGTGGGTGAACAGGGAGTACAGGAGTGGACTAAGTACACACCCCTGAGGGGCCCCGGTTTTGAGGATCAGCGTGGCAGATGTGTTGTTGCCTACCCTTACCACCCGGGGAAGGCCCGTCAGAAAGTCCAGGATCCAGTTGCAGAGGGAGGTGTTTAGTCCCAGGGCAATATGGTGTTGAATGCTGAGCTGTAGTCAATGAACAGCATTCTCACATAGGTGTTCGTTTTGTCCAGGTGGGAAAGGGCAGTGTGGAGTGCAATTGAGATTGAATCATCTGTGGATCTGTTGGGGCAGTATGCGAATTGCAGAGGTTCTAGGATATTACATTTACATTTAAGTCATTTAGCAGACGCTCTTATCCAGAGCGACTTACAAATTGGTGCATTCACCTTATGATATCCAGTGGAACAACCACTTTACAATAGTGCATCTAAATCTTTTAAAGGGGGGGGGGGGGTTAGAAGGATTACTTTATCCTATCCTAGGTATTCCTTAAAGAGGTGGGGTTTCAGGTGTCTCCGGAAGGTGGTGATTGACTCCGCTGTCCTGGCGTCGTGAGGGAGCTTGTTCCACCATTGGGGTGCCAGAGCAGCGAACAGTTTTGACTGGGCTGAGCGGGAACTGTGCTTCCTCAGAGGTAGGGAGGCGAGCAGGCCAGAGGTGGATGAACGCAGTGCCCTTGTTTGGGTGTAGGGCCTGATCAGAGCGTGAAGGTACGGAGGTGCCGTTCCCCTCACAGCTCCGTAGGCAAGCACCATGGTCTTGTAGCGGATGCGAGCTTCAACTGGAAGCCAGTGGAGAGAGCGGAGGAGCGGGGTGACGCGAGAGAACTTGGGATATCCGGGAGGATGCTGTTGATGTGAATCATGCCCAGCCTTTCAAAGCTCTTCATGGCTACTGACATGAGTGCTACAGGGCGGTAATCATTTAGGCAGGTTACCTTCGCTTCCTTGGGCACAGGGACTATGGTGGTCTGCTTGAAACATGTTGGTATTACAGACTCGGCTAGGGGAGAGGTTGAAAATGTCAGTGAAGACACTTGCCAGTTGCTTTGAGTACACGTCCTGGTAATCCGTATGGCCCCGCGCCTTTGTGAATGTTGACCTGTTTAAAGGTCTTGCTCACATCGGCTACCAAGAGCGTTATCACACAGCCGCCCAGAACAGCTATTGCTCTCATGCATGCTTCAGTGTTGCTTGCGTTGAAGCGAGCATGAAAGGCATTTAGCTCGTCTGGTAGGCTCGCGTCACTGGGTAGCTGCGTCTGAGTTTCCCTTTGTAGTCCGTAATAGTTTTCAAGCCCTGCCACATCCGACAACCGTCAGAGCCGTTGTAGTAGGATTCAATCATTGTCCGATTTCAAAAAGGCTTTACAGCGAAAGCAAAACATTAGATTATGTTAGGAAAGTACATAGACACAAATAATCACACAGCCATTTTCCAAGCAAGCATATATGTCACATAAACCCAAACCACAGCTAAATGCAGCACTAACCTTTGATGATCTTCATCAGATGACACGCCTATGTTATACAATACATGCATTTTTTGTTCAATCAAGTAAATATTTATATCAAAAAACAGCTTTTTACATTAGCATGTGATGTTCAATAATAGCTTACCCACCGAAAACTTACGGTGAATTTACTAAATTACTCATGATAAACGTTCACAAAATACATAACAATTATTTTAAGAATTATAGATACAGAACTCCTTTATGCAATCGCGGTGTCCGATTTTAAAATAGCTTTTCGGTGAAAGCACATTTTGCAATATTCTGAGTACATAGCTCGGCCATCACGGCTAGCTATTTTGACACCCACCAAGTTTGGTGCTCACTAAACTCAGAATTACTATTAGAAAAATTTGATTACCTTTGCTGTTCTTCATCAGAATGCACTCCCAGGACTTCTACTTCAACAACAAATGTTGTTTTGGTTCCAAATAATCCATAGTTATATTCAAATAGCTCCGTTTTGTTTGTGCGTTCAGGTCACTATCCGAAGGGTGACACGCGAGCGCATTTCGTGACAAAAAAATTCAAAATATTCCATTACCGTACTTAGAAGCATGTCAAACGCTGTTTAAAATCAATTTTTTATGCTATTTTTCTCGTAAAATAGCGATAATATTCCAACCAGGCAACGTTGTATTCATTCAAAGGCTGAAAGAAAAAAATTGAGTAGTCTCGTGACCGCGCATCTCTAGTCTCACTGTCTCCAGGCTGACCACTTACAAATTCTGCTGCTGTTCTTTGCCCAGAGACAGCAGACACCCCATTCCACTTTCTGGCGGCTTTAGAGAGCCTATGGAAGCCTTAGAAAATGTCACGTTACAGCACAGATGCAACAGAAGGACAACAAATTGTCAGACAGGGCGCTTCCTGTATGGAATCTTCTCAGGTTTTGGCCTGCCATATGAGTTCTGTTATACTCACAAACACCATTCAAACAGTTTTAGAAACTTCAGAGTGTTTTCTATCCAAATCTACTAATTATATGCATATTCTAGTTTCTGTGCAGGAGTAGTAACCAGATTAAATTGGGTACGTTTTTTTATCCAGCCGTGCAAATACTGCCACCTATCCCAAAGAAGTTAACGAATAATTAGAAACACCTGGAAGCAGCCATGAGATTGAGTTGAAGAGAGTGCCTGTTTCATTCTTAAAATGAAGCCTGGTTTGTTCTCTGGAAAAATGCTGAAGTTTTAATATCTAGCAGCTATAGTTCATCCAGTAGGTAACTAATGTAAGCATTCAGCTAACAAGTAGCACATCATTTCTGCATCCGCTTCTCATCATTGATTATTCAGTTTAGTCTGATATCTAGCTCTGTATAATAAAAATGACACTATATGATAACGCTACTGTACTTTTATATTTATATGAGAGGTGTAATCATACAGTTTTGATATGCTTCAGCAAGTATTGTTAGCCTATGTTCTTAGCTAGCTTGCAGCAGCTGCTATGTGCTATTGTCTTGTAATTTTCTAAGTTTATGGATAAGAAAATTAAACATTTAATTGTCTGTACCTTCTTGTGAATTGTTGTGTTATTTAATATTGTATTATAGTTTAGATGAGATGTTGCTCACAGTTGACATTGTTAAAGTCCGACTCCAATTTCCTTTTCTGCTAATTTATCACTTGATTTTCTTAAAGTGCAGTCAAAAACATGATTTTTCTGTGTACACTGCTCAAAAAAATAAAGGGAACACTTAAACAACACAATGTAACTCCAAGTCAATCACACTTCTGTGAAATCAAACTGTCCACTTAGGAAGCAACACTGATTGACAATAAATTTCACATGCTGTTGTGCAAATGGAATAGACAACAGGTGGAAATTATAGGCAATTAGCAAGACACCCCCAATAAAGGAGTGGTTCTGCAGGTGGGGACCACAGACCACTTCTCAGTTCCTATGCTTCCTGGCTGATGTTTTGGTCACTTTTGAATGCTGGCGGTGCTTTCACTCTAGTGGTAGCATGAGACGGAGTCTACAACCCACACAAGTGGCTCAGGTAGTACAGCTCATCCAGGATGGCACATCAATGCGAGCTGTAGCAAGAAGGTTTGCTGTGTCTGTCAGCGTAGTGTCCAGAGCATGGAGGCGCTACCTGGAGACAGGCCAGTACATCAGGAGACGTGGAGGAGGCCGTAGGAGGGCAACAACCCAGCAGCAGGACCGCTACCTCCGCCTTTGTGCAAGGAGGAGCAGGAGAAGCACTGCCAGAGCCCTGCAAAATGACCTCCAGCAGGCCACAAATGTGCATGTGTCTGCTCAAACGGTCAGAAACAGATTCCATGAGGGTGGTATGAGGGCCCGACGTCCACAGGTGGGGGTTGTGCTTACAGCCCAACACCGTGCAGGACGTTTGGCATTTGCCAGAGAACACCAAGATTGGCAAATTCGCCACTGGCGCCCTGTGCTCTTCACAGATGAAGCAGGTTCACACTGAGCACATGTGACAGACGTGACAGAGTCTGGAGACGCCGTGGAGAACGTTCTGCTGCCTGCAACATCCTCCAGCATGACCGGTTTGGCGGTGGGTCAGTCATGGTGTGGGGTGGCATTTCTTTGGGGGGCCGCACAGCCCTCCATGTGCTTGCCAGAGGTAGCCTGACTGCCATTAGGTACCGAGATGAGATCCTCAGACCCCTTGTGAGACCATATGCTGGTGCGGTTGGCCCTGGGTTCCTCCTAATGCAAGACAATGCTAGACCTCATGTGGCTGGAGTGTGTCAGCAGTTCCTGCAAGAGGAAGGCATTGATGCTATGGACTGGCCCGCCCGTTCCCCAGACCTGAATCCAATTGTGCACATCTGGGACATTTACATTTTACATTTTAGTCATTTAGCAGACGCTCTTATCCAGAGCGACTTACAGTATTGAATGCACACATTTCATACATTTTTTTTCCCCCGTACTGGTCCCCCGTGGGAAACGAACCCACAACCCTGGCGTTGCAAACACATGCTCTACCAACTGAGCCACACGGGACATCATGTCTCGCTCCATCCACCAATGCCATGTTGCACCACAGACTGTCCAGGAGTTGGCGGATGCTTTAGTCCAGGTCTGGGAGGAGATCCCTCAGGAGATCATCCGCCACCTCATCAGGAGCATGCCCAGGCGTTGTAGGGAGGTCATCCAGGCACGTGGAGGCCACACACACTACTGAGCCTCATTTTGACTTGTTTTAAGGACATTACATCAAAGTTGGATCAGCCTGTAGTGTGGTTTTCCACTTTAATTTTGAGTGTGACTCCAAATCCAGACCTCCATGGGTTGATAAATTGGATTTCCATTGATTATTTTTGTGTGATTTTGTTGTCAGCACATTCAACTATGTAAAGAAAAAAGTATTCAATAAGATTATTTCTTTCATTCAGATCTAGGATGTGTTGTTTAAGTGTTCCCTTTATTTTTTTGAGCAGTATATTTTTGCACACTATGAGGTTGGAATAATACTGTGAAAATGTGAAAATGATGATAAGGCCCTTGTAATGTAAGAACAGTTTGAAAAGACCGCCTGAAATGTGTACCTGTTTTGGTGGGATGGAGTTTTGACCAACCTGGTTACATCACCAGGTGGTAAATTAGTTAATAAACCAATAAAAAAGAGAGTTTTTTAAACCTCTCTGCCAATAACTGCTAGTTTTCAGTTTTCCTTTTTGTCCATTTTAACTGAAAACAGCCACAGTAAGGTATTTAATTGTTACCCAGATATTGAGATAAAAACAGCTGCATTGGGCCCTTAACCTGTTGGGAATAGGGGGCAGTATTTGCACGGCCGGATAAAAAAACGTACCCGATTTAATCTGGTTACTACTCCTGCCCAGTAACTAGAATATGCATATAATTGTTTGATTTGGATAGAAAACACCCTAAAGTTTCTAAAACTGTTTGAATGGTGTCTGTGAGTTTAACCTCTTATGGCTAGGGGGCAGTATTTTCACGGCCGGATAAAAAACGTACCCGATTTAATCTGATTATTACTCCTGCCCAGAAACTAGAATATGCATATAATTATTAGCTTTGGATAGAAAACACTCCAAAGTTTCTAAAACTGTTTGAATGGTGTCTGTGAGTATAACAGAACTCATTTGGCTGGCCAAAACCTGAGAAGATTCCAAACAGGAAGCGCTCTCTCTGACCATTTCATGGCCTTATTGATCATCTCTAACAAAAACAGGGGATCTCTGGCATGACGTGACACTTCCTACGGCTCCCATAGGCTCTCAGAACCCGGGAAAAAGCTGAATGACGTAATTCCAGGCCCTGGCTGAAAAGCATTAGCGCATTTGCTAAGTGGTCTATCAGGCTCGTGCACGAGACGACCCCATGTTTTTATTATTTCGTCTTTGAACGGATACAACGACTCCCGGTCGGAATATTATCGCTTTTTTACGAGAAAAATAGCATAAAAATTGATTTTAAACAGCGGTTGACATGCTTCGAAGTACGGTAATGGAATATTTAGAATTTTTTTGTCACGAAATGGGTCGTGCTCGTAACCCTTCTTTACCATTCGGGTAGTGTCTTGAACGCACGAACAAAACATCGCTATTTGGATATAACAATGGATTATTTTGAACCAAACCAACATTTGTTATTGAAGTAGAAGTCCTGGGAGTGCATTCTGACGAAGACAGCAAAGGTAATAACGTTTTTCTTATAGTAAATCTGACTTTGGTGAGTGCTAAACTTGGTGGGTGTCTAAATAGGCTAGCCCGTGATGGCTGGGCTATCTATTCAGAATATTGCAAAATGTGCTTTCACCGAAAAGCTATTTTAAAATCGGACATGGCGATTGCATAAAGAAGTTCTGTATCTATAATTCTTAAAATAATTGTTATGTTTTTTGTGAACGTTTATCGTGAGTAATTTAGTAAATTCACCGGAAGTTTTCGGTGGGTATGCTAGTTCTGAACGTCACATGCTAATGTAAAAAAGCTGGTTTTTGATAAAAATATGAACTTGATTGAACAAAACATGCATGTATTGTATAACATAATGTCCTAGGAGTGTCATCTGATGAAGATCATCAAAGGTTAGTGCTGCATTTAGCTGTGGTTTTGTTTTTTGTGACATTATATGCTAGCTTGAAAAATGGGTGTCTGATTATTTCTGGCTGGGTACTCTGCTGACATGATCTAATGTTTTGCTTTCGCTGTAATAGCTAGCCTGTGATGGCCGAGCTATCTACTCAGAATATTGCAAAATGTGCTTTCACCGAAAAGCTATTTTAAAATCGGACATGGCGATTGCATAAAGAAGTTCTGTATCTATAATTCTTAAAATAATTATGTTTTTTTGTGAACGTTTATTGTGAGTAATTTAGTAAATTCACCGGAAGTGTTCGGTGGGAATGCTAGTCACATGCTAGTCACATGCTAATGTAAAAAGCTGGTTTTTGATATAAATATGAACTTGATTGAACAAATCATGCATGTATTGTATAACATAATGTCCTAGGAGTGTCATCTGATGAAGATCATCAAAGGTTAGTGCTGCATTTAGCTGTGGTTTGGGTTTATGTGACATTATATGCTAGCTTGAAAAATGGGTGTCTGATTATTTCTGGCTGGGCACTCTGCTGACATAATCTAATGTTTTGCTTTCGTTGTAAAGCCTTTTTGAAATCGGACAGTGTGGTTAGATTAACGAGAGTCTTGTCTTTAAAATGGTGTAAAATAGTCATATGTTTGAGAAATTGAAGTAATAGCATTTCTAAGGTATTTGAATATCGCGCCACGGGATTACACTGGCTGTTGAGTAGGTGGGACGCAAGTGGGGAGGCCGTTGACATCAGAGGGCACCATCAGACCAACTCTTTGAATGGTAAAGTACGCCTGGAATTTACGTATAAATATCTGGAATATTTCTATTTAGGAAGATTCTCTTGTAAAATGGGTTAAAGTTATGTATAGTAACCCTAGGTGTAAAATAGTAAATAATGACTACTTCTGAGAAGGTATTAAACTGTCAAGAGGAGTAAAACAAGGTTGTCCACTATTGGCATATCTATTATGGCCATCGAAATGTTAGCTATTAAAATCAGATCCAACAATAATATCAAGGGGTTAGAAGTCAAACGTTTAAAAACAAAGGTGTTATTGTACACTGATGATTCATGCTTTCTTTTAAATCCACAATTTTGATCCTTCCACTTTTTCTAACCTCCCTGGATTACAACCAAATTATGATGTGTACTATATTATGTATTAGATCACAAAAAATTACAACTTTTACATTACTGTGTATTTTAGCAAGAAAATGGTCTGACGGTGATGTGGACATACTCGGTATACATATCCTGAAAGAAAGAAATTGTCACGCCTGCTCCCGCTCCCGAGCGCCAGGCTGACCATCATTACGCACACCTGTCACCATCGTTATGCATATCAGCACTTCATTGGACTCACCTGTACTCATCACGTTTTTGATTGCCTCCATAATATCTGTCTATTCCTCAGTTTCATCCCTGTGTCAGCATTTTTGTCATTATGTTTCCCTTGTCCAGACGCTGTCCTTGTTTCGTTTCATCTCTGTTATTCATTAAATGTTCACTTGTACTTGCTTCTTGTCTCTCAGCGTCTGTCCTTGCAGAATGCTGACACCACAATTTAAGCATCAGGGAGTTTTTGTTTTTTGTTTTTGTTGGTGACATTGGGTCCAGGTGCCGCTGCCGATGGAACTGGGGTTGCCTCAGCTGACTTCTTTGTCTCGGTTGGCTCGGCAAGCTCCCACGCCTCAGCGGGATCGTTGGGCTCCCACGCCTCAGCGGGATCGCCGGACTCCCACGCCTCAGCCGGATCGTCGGGAACACCCGACGTGAGAAACAAACATCTACGTGAGAATGCTATTCATTGACTACAGCTCAGCGTTCAACACCATAGTGCCCTCAAAGCTCATCACTAAGCTAAGGACCCTGGGACTTAACACATCCCTCTGCAATTGGATCCTGGACTTCCTGACAGACCGCCCCAGGTTGTAAGGGTAGGTAACAACACATTTGCCACGCTGATCCTCAACACAGGGGCCCTTCAGGGGTGTATGCTCAGTTCCCTCCTGTACGCCCTGTTCACCCATGACTGCCTGGCCAAGCACGACTCCAACACAATCATTAAGTTTGCCGACGACACGACATTGGTAGGCCTGATCACTGACAACGATGAAACAGCCTATAGGGAGGAGGTCAGAGACCTGGCAGTGTGGTGCCAGGATAACAACCTCCCCCTCGATGTAATCAAGACAAAGGAGATGATTGTGGACTACAGAAAAGGAGGACAGAGCACGCCCCCATTCTCATCGACGGGGCTGTAGTGGAGCAGGCTGAGAGCTTCAAGTTCCTTGGTGTCCACATCACCAACAAACTATCATGGTCCTAACACACCAAGACAGTTGTAAAGAGGGCACGACAAAACCTATTCCCCCTCAGGAGACTGAAAAGATTTGGAATGGGTCCTCAGATCCTCAAAGTTCTACAGCTGCACCATCAAGAGCATCCTGACTGATTGCATCATCGCACGGTATGTCAACTGCATGGCCTCTGACCGCAATTACCTACAGAGGGTAGTGCGTAGGGCCCAGTACATCACTGGGGCCAAGCTTCCTGCTATCCAGGACCTCCATACCAGGTGTGTCAGAGGAAGGCCCAAAAAATTGCCAAGACTCCAGCCACCCTAGTCATTGACTAGAGTGGCTCTCTGCTACCGCATGGCAAGCGGTACTGGAGCTCCAAGTCTAGGTCAAAAAGGCTTCTTAACAACTTTTGCCTTCAAGCCATAAGACTCTTGAACAGTTAATCAAATGTCTGCCCAGACTATTTGCATTGTCCTCACCCCACCCCCCATTTTTACACTGCTGCTACTCTCTGTTTATTATCCATGCATACATAGTCACTTTACCTCTATCAACATGTACAGTAGGTATTACCTCAATTACCTCAACAAATACCGGGTTGGCGCACTGCTTAGGTTCGTGCTGTGGGGGAGATCTTCATGGGCTATACTCAACCTTGTCTCAGGGTAGTAAGTTGGTGTTTTGAAGATATCCATCTAGGGGTGTGGGGGCTGTGCTTTGGGAAAGTGAGTGGTGTTATATCCTGCCTGGTTGGCCCTGTCCAGGGGCCACAGTGTCTCCCGACCCCTCCTGTCTCAGCCTCCAGTATTTATGATGCAATAGTTTGTCATGGGTCTAGGGTCACTCTGTTATATCTGGAGTATTTTTCCTGTCTTATCCAGTGTCCTGTGTGAATTTAAGTATGCTCCCTCTAATTCTCTCTCTCTCTCTCTCTCTCTCCCCTCCCGGAGGACCTGAGCCCTGGGATCATGCCTCAGGACTACCTTGCCTGATGACTCCTGGCTGTCCCCAGTCCACGTGGTCGTGCTGCTGCTCCAGTTTCAACTGTTCTGCCTGTGGCTCTGGAACCCTGACCTGTTCACCGGAAGTGCTAACTTGACCTGCTGTTTCTCTGACTCTCTCTCTCTACCACACCTGCTGCCTCTAACTCTGAATGCTCGGCTATGAAAAGCTAACTGACATTTGTGACTCACGACCTGGATTCGGTCTTATGCAGCAAAATTTGAAATTGGTTTTATAACAGTGGTGAAAAGTAGAGACTCAGAGCTACAAAATGGTATATCATATACTGCATTTTTGAGAAAGAATGGAAAAGTTATTCTGCTTTGAAAGTTAATAAAGTTATGAACTCACTTTTGGGAAAAGGGGCTTTGAATGTTTTGGTACCTACTCGAGAGCTCTCCTTTGTCTACACCCATTCAACATTGTTTACACCCTCTTAAGCCAGCTCCACCAATCTCTTTAAGGATTCACATGTGAGGTCATGTGCTAAACAGTGAGTAGTGTAGTAAAGATTAAGACTAAAAGTGGTAGTAGCCTACAATTAGGAAAAATTCCAGGTAAACAGAAAGTGTCCAGATGTAAAGATACCTTAATAGAAAATTACTAGTAAATGTAAGTCACCCAGTAAAATACTACTTGAGTAAAAGTCTAAAAGTATTTGGTTTTGAAAATACTTAATATCAAAAGTAAATGGAATTGCTAAAATGTACTTAAGTATCAAAAGTATAAATCATTTCAAATTCCTTAAACCAGATGGCCCAATTTTTATTTTTATTTTTTATTGACAGATAGCCAGGGGCACACTCCAACACTCAGACATAATTTAGAAACAAAGCATTTGTGTTTTAGTGAGTCTGTGTGGTATGTCACAAAATCATGTTACGACCACACATGTCAATATTAATTTTATATATCAATATTTTGCTAAGTCTTGCTAAGTGGATGGGTCTCTACAGAAGGTGTAAACTGTACAGCCAATGGTTACTTGCATAGTAGCAGTATCAGAAATAGTGTCAATATAAATAATATACAGTATGTACACGAACAATAACGATAGTGACAAACGAGGTAGTTGTATGCCTACAATCAGGGGTAAAGTGGCTGATCAGCAGGATAAAAAAATTACAGTAGCAGCAACGTATGGCGTGTGTGCTAGGAGAGAGTCATTTGAATAGAGGCACTGCAGATAGTGCTGATAACTGGTCTGTCCGAACCACGCATGAACAAGGGAATCTATATGAATTCCAAGATGGCGTAGCAGTGCAGACGTTGTTTGTCGTTCTCCCGTGTAAATGTATTTTTCATCTTTTTTGTATATATTTCAATATTTTTTCAATCTCTTTTTCCATTTTTAAATTAAATATACCTTCCGGCAATCCGCCTCACCCAATGTGATACGGATCTGCTATTTGTAGACCTTATAGCAAGAACCTCCATCAGTAGCTAGCCATCAGAAGCTAATCAGCTAATTAGCTACTAGCTATTTAGTCATTGCTAGCCACTGCTAGCGGCCTTTACCTTTAGTACATACACCAGCCACTTTTAGCCTGGATAATACTTGCCAGCCTGCCAGTCTGCACAGCTTGCTATCAACGCTGTGCATATTGGACTGTATTTCTCCACTACAACACCGGATTCCTGCCGTAAGCCCTGGACCATTACTCTTGATCATCGCAGCTAGCTAGCTGCCACCGAGTGGCCCAGCCCCAAAGCTAGCCTTGAGCCAGGCCCATCTCCCGGCCTGCTCAGTGGACCCTATGATCACTCGGCTACACAGCTGATGCCTCCCGGACTCTTCACTAACACGACTAGAATCCACTACACCACCAGATTCTTAATTCGTAAGCTCTGGACCTTTGCATCGGATCATCGCTGCTAGCTAGCTGCTACCGAGTGGCTATAGTGGCTAACACCCTCGTCCCGAAGCTAGCACCAGTTAGCCGCGAGCCAGGCGCATCTCCCGGCTAGCAAACAAAATTACTCCATCTACAATACCTCTTTTGCCAACTGGCCTGGACCCTTTGTCGACACGGAGCCCCACCGTTCCATCACGACTGGTCTGCCAATATAATTCCATCCGTTGTGCCCTCAACCGGCCTTTGCCGGACGTCGGAGCAGTTGCTTCTACTAGCCACGGCTTGCCTCCCGCTTGCTAGCGTAGTAACAACTACCTAGCGGCTTCCCTGTTTCATCTATTGCTGTTCACTGGACCCTATGATCACTTGGCTACATAGCTGATGCCTACTGGACTGTTCATTAATCACGGTACTCCATTTAGTTTATTTTGTTTATCTGTCAGCCCCAGCCTCGAACTCAGGCCCTGTGTGTAGTTAACTGACCCTCTCTGTCCATTCATCACCATTTAGCCTGTTGTTGTTGTCTTAGCTGATTAGCTGTTGTTGTCTTACCCGTTGTTGTCTTAGATAGCTCTCCCAATCAACACGTGTGATTGCTTTATGCCTCGCTTTATGTCTCTCTCATGCCAATATGCCTTGTATACTGTTGTTTAGGATAGTTGTCATTGTTTTAGTTCACTGCGGAGCCCCTAGTCCCCACTCAACATGCCTTAGATACCTCTTTTGTCCCACCTCCCACACATGCAGTGACCTCACCCAGCATAACCAGTGCGTCGAGAGATGCAACCTCTCTTATCGTCACTCGATGCCTAGGTTTATCTCCACTGTACCCGCACCCTACCCTACCCGTCTGTATATTATGCACTGAATCTATCCAACCACGCCCAGAAATCTGCTCCTTTCATTCTCTGTCCCCAACGCACTAGACGACCAGTTTTGATAGCCTTCAGCCATACCCTCATCCTACTCCTGCTCTGTTCATCAGGTGATGTAGAGGTTAACCCAGGCCCTGCGTGTCCCCAGGCGCTCTCATTTGTTGACTTCTGTAACCGTAAAAGCCTTGGTTTCATGCATGTTAACATCCGAAGCCTCCTCCCTAAGTTTGTTTTACTCACTGCTTTAGCACACTCCGCAAACCCTGATGTCCTTGCTGCGTCTGAATCCTGGCTTCGGAAGGCCACAAAAATTCTGAGATTTCCATCCCCAACTACAACATTTTCTGTCAAGATAGAACTGCCAAAGAGGGAGGAGTTGCAATCTACTGCAGAGATAGCCTGCAAAGTTCTGTCACACTTTCCATGGCTATGCCCAAACAGTGAGAGATTCTATTTTTAAAAAATTATATTTTCCAGAAATAAGTCTCACTGTTGCCACCTGTTATAGACCCCCTTCAGCTCCCAGCTGTACCCTGGACACCATATGTGAATTGATTGCCCCCATCTATCTTCAGAGTTTGTTCTGTTAGGTGACCTAAACTGAGATATGCTTAACACCCCAGCAGTCCTACAATCTAAACTAGATGCCCTCAATCTCACACAAATTATCAAGGAGCCCTTCAGGTACAACCCTAAATCTGTAAACATGGGCACCCTCATAGATATTATCCTGACCAACTTGCCCTCCAAATACACCTCTGCTGTTTTCAATCAGGATCTCAGTGATCACTGCCTCATTGCCTGCATCCGCTATGGGTCCACGGTCAAACGACCACCCCTCATCACTGTCAAATGCTCCCTAAAACACTTCAGCGAGCAGGCCTTTCTAATCGACCTGGCCCGGATATCCTGGAAGGATATTGACCTCATCCCGTCAGTAGAGGATGCCTGGTAGTTCTTTAAAAGTAATTTCCACACCATCTTAAATAAGCATGCCCCTTTCAAAAAATGTAGAACTAAGAACAGATATAGCCCTTGGTTCACTCCAGACCTGTCTGCCCTCGACCAGCACAAAAACATCCTGTGACGGAATGCACTAGCATCGAATAATCTCAGCGATATGCAACTTTTCAGGGAAGTCCAGAACCAATACACACAGTCAGTTAGGAAAGCAAAGGCTAGCTTTTTCAAACAGAAATTTGCATCCTGTAGCTCTAACTCCAAAAAGTTTTGGGACACTGTAAAGTCCATGGAGAATAAGAGCACCTCCTCCCAGCTGCCCACTGCACTGAGGCTAGGAAACACTGTCACCACCGATAAATCCACGATTATCGAGAATTTCAAGAAACATTTCTCTACGGCTGGCCATGCTTTCCTCCTGGCTACCCCAGCCCCGGCCAACAGCTCTGCACCCCAAGCAGCTACTTGCCCAAGCCTCCCCCTTCTTCAAAGGGGGTGACACTCTAGACCCAAACTGTTATAGACCTATAGCCATCCTGCCCTGCCTTTCTAAAGTCTTCAAAAGCCAAGTTAACAAACAGATCCCTGACCATTTCGAATCCCACAGTACCTTCTCCGCTATGCAATCCGGTCTCCGAGCTAGTCACGGGTGCACCTCAGCCACGCTCAGGGTTCGAAACGATATCATTACTGCCATTGATAAGAGACAGTGCTGTGCAGCCGTCTTCATCGACCTGGCCAAGGCTTTCGACTCTGTCAATCACCGTATTCTTATCGGCAGACTCAATAGCTGTCACGCTCTGACCTAAGAGAGCTGTTTTTTCTCTGTTTAGTTAGGTCAGTGTGTGATATGGGTGGACATTCTATGTTTTTTGTTTCTATGTTTAGTTCTTGTTTTTCTATTTCTATGTTGGAGTTTTGAGATGATCTCCAATTAGAGGCAGCTGGTTTGCGTTGTCTCTAATTGGAGATCATATTTAAGTTTTTTTTTTTTCTATTGTGTTTTGTGGGTAGTTGTTTTCCGTTTTGTTGTCTGTTGCCAGATGGAACTGTTTGCTGTCGTTTTGTTTCTTTGTAAAAGTGTTTAGTTTTCATAAAAAAATAATCATGAGCACTCAACACGCCGTGCCTTGGTCCCCTCTATACGACGCACGTTACAGAACTACCCACCATGAATGGATCAAGCAGTGTGCCCGGGCAGAGATGGATACCTGGTCTAATGAGGATTGGATTGAAAGGAGAAACTGGACTTGGGGCCAGGTAATAGACAGGTATCATAGCCTACCGGGGAGGAACGAGAGGCAGCCCCCCCAAAAGATTTTGGGGGGGCACACGGGTAGTTTGGCGGGGCCAGGGGTGAGACCTGAGCCAACTCCCCGTGCTTATTGTAGTGAGAATGTGCCTGCCTCTCGCACTCTCCCTCCAGTTTGCCTCCATAGCCCAGTATGTCCTGTGCCTGCTCCTCGCACTCTCCCTCCAGTGCCCCTCCATAGCCCAGTACGTCCTGTGACTGCTCCTCGCACTCTCCCTCCAGTGCGCCTCCATAGCCCAGTATGTCTGTGCCTGCTCCTCGCACTCTCCCTCCAGTGCGCCTCCATAGCCCAGTACGTCCGGTGCCTGGTCTGCGCACCCGGTCCTCAGTGCGTCTCTCCAGTCCGGTGAGACCTGTTCCAGCTCCACGAGAAAAGCCTCCAGTGATAATTTATAGTCCGAAGCATGTGGAGATGATCCATGGCCCGGAGCCTGTAGGGATGTTCCATGGCACGAAGCCCACAGAGTTAATCCATGGCCCGGAGCCTGTAGAGATAATCCATGGCCCGGAGCCTGTAGGGATTATCCATGGTCCTGCGCCTGTAGGGATAATCCATGGCAAGAAACCTGTAGGAATGATCCATGGCCCGGAGCCTGTAGAGATGATCCATGGTACAAAGCCTCCAGTGATGATCCATGGCGTGGAATCTGTAGAGATGATCCATAGCATGGAGCCTGCAGCAACGGTCCCTAGTCCGGAACCTATAATGACGCTTCCCAGTCCAGAGCCTCCGGCGACGTTCCTCAGTCCGGAGCCTCCGGCGACGCTCCCCAGTCCGGAGCCTCCGGCGACGGTCTGCAGCCCAGAGCCTCCAGCAGCGGTCTGCAGCCTGGAGTCTTCAGCGGCGGTCTGTAGCCCGGAGCCTTCAGCGGCGGCATTTAGCCTAGAGTCTTCAGCGGCGGTTGGCGGTCCAAAGCTTCCGGCAAAGCGGGGGGATCAGAAGCGGGGGGATCAGTGGGCGGTGGGGTTGCTACGCCCCGAACCAGAGCCGCCGCCAAGTACAGATGCCCGCCCGGACCCTCCCTTATAGGTTCAGGTTTGCGGCCGGGAGTCCGCACCTTTAGGGGGGTACTGTCACGCTCTGACCTAAGAGAGCTTTTTTTCTCTGTTTAGTTAGGTCAGGGTGTGATATGGGTGGACATTCTATGTTTTTTGTTTCTATGTTTAGTTCTTGTTTTTCTATTTCTATGTTGGAGTTTTGGGATGATCTCCAATTAGAGGCAGCTGGTTTGCGTTGTCTCTAATTGGAGATCATATTTAAGTTGGGTTTTTTTCTATTGTGATTTGTGGGTAGTTGTTTTCTGTTTTGTCTGTTGCCAGACGGAACTGTTTGCTGTCGTTTTGTTTCTTTGTAAAAGTGTTTAGTTTTCATTAAAGAATAATCATGAGCACTCAACACGCCGCGCCTTGGTCCCCTCTATAAGACGCACATTACAATAGCCTTGGTTTTTCTAATGAGTGCCTCACCTGGTTCACCAACTACTTCTCAGATAGAGTTCATTGTGTCAAATCGGAGGGCCTGTTGTCCGGACCTCTGGCAGTCTCTATGGGGTACCACAGGGTTCAATTCTCAGGCCGACTCTTTTCTCTGTATATATCAACGATGTCGCTCTTGCTGCGGGTGATTCCCTGATCCACCTCTACGCATCTGGCCCTTCTTTGGACACTGTTAACAAACCTCCAAATGAGCTTCAATACCATACAACACTCCTTCAATGGTCTCCAATTGCTCTTAAACGCTAGTAAAACTAAATGCATGCTTTTCAACCGATCGCTGCCCGCAACCGCCTGCCCGACTAGCATCACTACTCTGGACGGTTCTGACTTTGAATATGTGGACAACTACAAATACCTAGGTGTATGGCTAGACTGTAAACTCTCCTTCCAGACTCATATTAAACATCTCCAATCCAAAATTAAATCTAGAATCGGTTTCCTATTTCGCAACAAAGCCTCCTTCACTCATGCTGCCAAACATACCCTTGTAAAACTGACTATCCTACCGATCCTCGACTTCGGCGATGTCATTTACAAAATAGCCTCCAACACTCTACTCAGCAAACTGGATGCAGTATATCACAGTGCCATCCGTTTTGTCACCAAAACCCCATATACCACCAACTTCTGCGACCTGTATGCTCTCGTTGGCTGGCCCTCGCTACATATTCGTCGCCAGACCCACTGGCTCCAGGTTATCTATAAGTCTTTGCTAGGTAAAGCTCCACATTATCTCAGCTCACTGGTCACCATAGCAGCACCCACCCGTAGCACACGCTCCAGCAGGTATATCTCACTGGCCATCCCCAAAGCCAACACTTTCTTTGGCCGCCTTTCCTTCCAGTTCTCTGCTACCAATGACTGGAACGAATTGCAAAAGATCGCTGAAGTTGGAGACTTATATCTCCCTCACTAACTTCAAGCATCAGCTATCTGAGCAGCTTACCGATCGCTGCAGCTGTACACAGCCCATCTGTAAATAGCCCATCTAATCTACCTACCTCATCCCCACATTGTTTTTATTTACTTTTTTGCACACCAGTATCTCTACTTGCACATCATCATCTGCACATCTATCACTCCAGTGTTAATTTGCTAAATTGTAATTACTTCGCTACTATGGCCTATTTATTGCCTTACCTCCTCACACCATTTGCACACACTGTATACAGACTTTTTCTATTGTGTACGTACATTTGTTTATTCCATGTGTAACTCTGTGTTGTTGTTTGTGTCGCACTGCTTTGCTTTATCTTGGCCAGGTCGCAGTTGTAAATGAGAACTTGTTCTCAACTGGCCTACCTGGTTAAATAAAGGTGAAATATATATTTTTCTTTTTAAATATTCGGAGAGCCTGTTTCTGTCCTGCCCTTTACTTTGGTGCAGAGCATGTGATGTCCATAGCCTCTTCGTCGCAAAACTCTCTGATCTTCTCAAAAAAATAAGTTTGTCTAGCTGTGTCCAGTCCAGGTCGTGCTTGTACAGGCAGACCATCTATGGGAGGAAGGATGTCAGCATTTTGCAGCAGCTGAAACCTGGTCCCGACTGAGTCCGAACGCTCCTTGGCAACAACAATACCAGGCTCCAGAGCATCGAAGCTGTAAAACAGGAAATAACAGAATTTTTTTGACATTACATCCTTGCACAACGTCAATTCACCTCCCAAGTTTAGATAAGAAGAATAACCTCATGCAATGCAATGAAAATGATATTCACCTGAAGCGTTGGTACTGATTGATCTGTGGCAGCTGCCTGAAGTACGGAGTCAGGTGTTGTTGCCAGCCATAACTCTCCACCAGCACCGTACCATGCTTGATGAGGCCGAAGCACCAGTTGGGGGCAAACTCATTATAAAGGAGGAAATGTTGATTACTTGTTGAGCAAAATCAAAGCTGTAATGCATCCTTATGCCTTTTCTTGCTGGTTCAGTAGGGGCCCCCAGAGGCAACTGCAGGTCTTGACAAGTGGTCTTGCAGTCAGCAACCATCTTCTGGTAGACAGACCGCTCATTCTGAACAAGCAGGAGATGCTGCTCTTGTTTTTTCAGCTTGGCTGACTTAACAGCTTCTGGCAGATTGGCAGATCTGAAGACCTGATAGTTGTTCCTCTGTCACTGCCAGCACAGGTCTGTCCTTGGCTTGGTGCTTGAGATGGGGGGCAGCAATGTTCTCCACAGATTCCTGAAGGAAGACAGCCTGACTATACGTACCTCTGGAAAATACAGACAAAATGTGAGAACAATAAAAGTAGTGGCAATCATATTGGAGGTCAATTAAATAATAAATGTGTTTATGCTTTAAATACCAAGTGTTGTCATCGATTCCTTGTAGAGACGCCACACTGCTGCTTTTGTCACATGGGATGGCAGCAGCTTTCCACCAAAGTGTTTGGGTCCTGGGTGGCGTCCTGGTAATACTATTGCATTATCCTCTGCGTAGTTGTTGAAGTTCACCACTTGCTGCAAGTCCTCATGCTTCAGGTGTAACCTGTGCTTGCTTGAGCCAGCTAACTTTTTGATGGGAGGCATTTACTGATGCTGAAAGACAAATTCCAGATACTAACATTACACACACTTCATACATGTAAGTTAATGTTAGCTAGCAAGCCAGCCATCTAACATCCGCTAACAGCGAGCCTTAGCTTGGGGTCTTTTGTTTAGACATGAAACGTTAACTTTAGCTAGATAGCTAAAAAATGAACTAAAATCCCAATCCATAGAGTTACGTTAGCAAGTCAGCCATCAAACTCCATTTGGCTAGCTAACAGCAAGCTTTAACTAGCAAATACACACCGATGGTCATAGCTAGCTAAAGTTAACCAAAATAGGTTCAATATTAGATTCTTCCCCGTATACATGGATGAAAGCTTCATGGCAGACTGCAACCCCTTTTATTAAATAAGTTTAGTTTGAACAGCTTGTTTGGCCCGTTGTGTCAAGTCACTCTGGTTCACACTGACTGTGTGCAATGCCATAAGAATCATCAGATCTTTCTTTCTCTCTGTCACCGATGCCATGGTTTCCCTTAGTCTGAAGATGTATTCCAGAGACAGGTGTTTTATACAACAGCCTTGTGTGTTCTCTTTTCGACTCCCTATGCATTTGCAATCAAATGGCAGAATGATATTAATCTCCTTATCATACTCTGCCTCTACCAGACATTCCACAGATTTCAAAACTCGGTCAACTTCTTCCGTGACAACAACACTTGATTTTCTCCATCACTGTCATCAGAAGACTCTTCAATGTCTTCTTCAATGAAAATGCTTTTATCTAAATCAGGGATTTCCTCATCGTCTGATTAATTTTCAGAGTCAGAGAGAATCAGCATGGCACAATCGTCCTCCAGAAAGTAGTCCATCACAACTTTTTCCCACTGACCTTTGTCGATAGCGCCTGATAAATTCAGGGCAGCAATGTTATTGAGAGCAGCAGCAACATATTTGCAGTTCTCCATAGCTACGGTTATATCTTTCGAAAAAAACTGCAGTAGAAAGGACTATCTATGCGTTACGAGCAGCTGATTTTATAGACTATAAATGACGCTACACCGCAGACCAATCAAAGCAAATCAAATCAAAGTTTATTTGTCACGTGCGCCGAATACAACAGGTGTACAGTGAAATGCTTACTTACAGGCTCTAACCAATAGTGCAAAAAAGGTATTAGGTGAACAATAGGTAAGTAAAGAAATAAAACAACAGTAAAAAGACAGGCTATATACAGTAGAGAGGCTATATACAGTAGCGAGGCTACATACAGACACTGGTTAGTCAGGCTGATTGAGGTAGTATGTACATGTAGATATGGTTAAAGTGACTATGCATATATGATGAACAGAGAGTAGCAGTAGCATAAAAGAGGGGTTGGCAGGTGGTGGGTGCTGGGACACAATGCAGATAGACATCCCGGTTAGCCAATGTGCGGGAGCACTGGTTGGTCGGCCCATTTGAGGTAGTATGTACATGAATGTATAGTTAAAGTGACTATGCATATATGATAAACAGAGAGTAGCAGCAGCGTAAAAAGAGGGGTTGGGGGGGCACACAATGCAAATAGTCCGGGTCGCCATTTGATTACCTGTTCAGGAGTCTTATGGCTTGTGAGTAAAAACTGTTGAGAAGCCTTTTTGTCCTAGACTTCGCCCTCCGGTACCGCTTGCCATGCGGTAGTAGAGAAAACAGTCTATTACTGGGGTGGCTGGCATGTCCAGCCCTCTCATTATCTCAGCCAATCATGGCAAGCGGGAAGGTTGCTACCATTTTCTGTGGCTAAACCAACTAGGCTCGTAATTTAACAATTTTATTCGTATTTACAGATGGCGTAGAAGTTTGATATTAAGGCACATGAAAGTTTACATGTTCGAGAAGGCACTTCTGCCAAAAAAACACATTTTGATGATTTTTTGTTTTCAAAGTTCAAATGGCTCTCCTGTAAAGTTGTGACTAGCGACATACGCCTAGTTTCCTGAATCGGGTCACATTTACTCCTGAGGTGCTGACCTGTTGCACCCTTTACAACCACCGTGATTATTATTATATGACCCTGCTGGTCATCTATGAACATTTGAACATCTTGGCCAGGTACTGTTATAATCTCCACCCCTCAAAGCCTGGTTCCTCTCTAGGTTTCTTCCTAGGTTCCTGCCTTTCTAGGGAGTTTTTTCTAGCCACCGTGCTTCTACATCTGCATTGCTTGCTGTTTGGGGTTTTAGGGTGGGTTTCTGTATAGCACTTTGTGACATCGGCTGATGTAAAAATTGACTCTGTACTGGAACCCTCTGTACTGGAACCCTCTGCATATAGCCTCCACATTGACTCTGTACCGGAACCCCCTGTATATAGTCTCCACATTGACTCTGTACCGGTACCCCCTGTATATAGCCTCCACATTGACTCTGTACCGGTACCCCCTGTATATAGTCTCCACATTGACTCTGTACCGGAACCTCCTGTATATAGCCTCCACATTGACTCTGTACCGTAACATCCTGTATATAGCCTCCACATTGACTCTGTACCGGAACCTCCTGTATATAGCCTCCACATTGACTCTGTACCGGTACCCCCTGTATATAGCCTCCACATTGACTCTGTACCGGAACCTCCTGTATATAGCCTCGCTACTGTTATTTTATTGTTGCTCCTTAATTATTTGTTATATTTCTATTTTTATTTTATATTTTTTCTTAAAACTGCATTGTTGGTTAAGGGCTTGTAAGTAAGGATTTCACCGTAAGGTCAACATGTACGCCTGTTGTATTCGGCCCATGTGACATACAATTTGATTTGATGTGAGGGTGATTGGTCTGCTATTTGAGCCAGTAAAGGGGGGTTACTATTCTTCGGTAGGGGAATGACTTTAGCTTCCCTCCAGGCCTGAGGGAACACACTTTCTAGTAGGCTTAAACTGAAAATGTGGCAAATAAGAGTGGCAATACCATCCACTATTATCCTCAGTAATATTCCATTCAGATTGTCAGACCCCAGAGGCTTGTCATTGTTGATAGACAACAATCATTTTTTCACCTCTTCAAAACAAATCAAATCAAAGTTTATTTGTCACGTGCGCCGAATATAATAGGTGTAGAACTTACAGTGAAATGCTTACTTACAGGCCCCAACAGTGCGATTTTTAAGTAAAAAATAGGTATTACGTGAACAATAGATAAGTAAAGAAATGTAAAAAAAACAGTAAAAAGACAGTGAAAAATAACAGTAGCGAGGCTATACACAGTAGCGAGGCTATATACAGGCACTGGTTAGTTGGGCTAATTGAGGTAGTATGTACATGTAGGTATGGTTAAAGTGACTATGCATATATGAGGAACAGAGAGTAGCAGCAGTGTAAAAAGTGGATTTGGGGGGGCACACAATGCAAATAGTCCGGGTAGCCAATGAGCGGAGGTACCGGTTAGTCGAGCTAATTGAGGTAGTATGTACATGAATGTATAGTAAAAGTGATTGTGCATACAGTTGAAGTCGGAAGTTTACATACACCTTAGCCAAATACATTGAAACTTCACAATTCCTGACATTTAATCCGAGTACAAATTCCCTGTTTTACATCAGTTAGGATCATCACTTTATTTTAAGAATGTGAAATGTCAGATTAATAGTAGAGAGAATGATTTCTTTCAGCTTTTATTTATTTCGTCACATTCCCAGTGGGTCTGAAGTTTACATACACTAAATTAGTATTTGGTAGCATGGCCTTTAAATTGTTTAACTTGGGTCAAACATTTCAGGTAGCCTTCCACAAGCTTCCCACAATAAGTTGGGTGAATTTTGGCCCATTCCTCCTGACAAAGCTTGTGTAACTGAGTCAGGTTTGTAGGCCTCCTTGCTCAGACACGCTTTTTCAGTTCTGCCCACAAATGTTCTATAGGATTGAGGTCAGGGCTTTGTGATGGCGACTCCAATACCTTGACTTCGTTGTCCTTAAGCCATTTTGCCACAACTTTGGAAGTATGCTTGGGGTCATTGTCCATTTGGAAGATACATTTGCGACCAAAATTTAACTTCCTGACTGATGTCTTGAGAGGTTGCTTCAATATATCAACATAATTCCCCTTCCTCATGATGCCATCTATTTTGTGAAGTGCACCAGTCCCTCCTGCAGCCAAGCACCCCCACAACATGATGCTACCACCCCCGTGCTTCACGTTTGGGATGATGTTCTTCGGCTTGCAAGCATCCCCCTTTTTCCTCCAAACGAAAAATGGTCATTATGGCCAAACAGTTCCATTTTCAGACCAGAGGACATTTCTCCAAAAAGTATGATCTTTGTCCCCATGTGCAGTTGCAAACCATAGTCTAGCTTTTTTATGGTGGTTATGGAGCAGTGGCTTCTTCCTTGCACTTTGCGTACCAAATTACGTTCATCTCTAGGAGAAAGAACACATCCCCTTCCTGAGCGGATTGATGGCTGCATGGTCCCATGGTGTTTATACTTGCGTACTATTGTTTGTACAGATTAACATGGTAGCTTCAGGTGTTTTGGAAATGACTCCCAAGGATGAACCAGACTTGTGGAGGTCTACAATGTTTTTTCTTGAGGTCTTGGCTGATTTCATTTGATTTTCCCATGATGTCAAGCAAAGAGGCACTGAGTATTGAAGGTAGGCCTTGAAATACATCCACAGGTACACCTCCAATTGACTCAAATTATGTCAATTAGCCTATCAGAAGCTTCTAATGCCATGACATACTTTTTCTGGAATTTTACAAGCTGTTGAAAGGCACAGTCAACTTAGTGTATGTAAACTTCTGACCCACTGGAATTGTGATACAGTGAATTATAAGTGAAATAATCTGCCTGTAAATATCACTTGTGTCATGCACAAAGTAGATGTCCTAACCGACTTGCCAAAACTATAGTTTGTTAACAAGAAGTTGGTTGTTGAAAAATGGGTTTTAATGACTATAACATAAGTGTATGTAAACTTCAACTGTATATGAGAGTAGCACCAGTGTAAAAGTGGGGTTGGGGGGGGGGGACGACGACAATGCAAATAGTCCAGGTATCCATTTGATTCCTTGTTCAGGAGTCTTATGGCTTGGGGGTAATACTGTTGAGAAGCCTTTTGGTCCTAGACTTGGCGCTCCGATACCGCTTGCCATGCGGTAGTAGAGAGAACATTCTATGACTGGGGTGGCTGGGAACTTTGACCAATTTTTGGGCCTTATTCTGACACCGCCTGGTGTAGAGGTCCTGGATGGCAGGCAGCTTAGCCCCAGTGATGTACTGGGCCATACACACTACCCTCTGAAGTGCCTTGCGGTCGGAGGCCGAGAAATTGCCTACCAGGCAGTGATGCAACCAGTCAGGATGCTCTCGATATTGCAGCTGTAGAACCTTTTGAGGATCTGAAGACCCATGCCAAATCTTTTTAGTTTCCTGAGGGGGAATAGGCTTTGTTGTGCCCTCTTCACGACTGTCTTGGTGTGTTTGGACCATTCTAGATTGTTGGTGATGTGAACACCAAGGAACTTGAAGCTGTCAACCTGCTCCACTACAGCCCCGTCGATGAGAATGGGGGCGTGCTCGAACCTCCTTTTCCCATAGTCCACAATCATCTCCTTTAGCTTGATTATGTTGAGTGATAGGTTGTTATTCTGGCACCACCTGGCCAGGTCTCTGACCTCCTCCCTATAGGCTGTTTCATCGTTGTTGTCGGAGATCAGGCCTACCACTGTTGTGTCGTCTGCAAACTTAATGATGGTGTTGGAGTCGTGCATGGCCACACAGTCGTGGGTGAAGAGGAAGTACAGGAGGGGACAGAGCTATGGGTCTGTAGTCATTTAGGCAGGTTTCCTTAGTTTTCTTGGGCACAGGGACTATGGTGGCCAGCTTGAAACATGTTGGTATCACAGACTCAATCAGGGACATGTTGAAAATGTCAGTGAAGACACCTGCCAGTTGGTCAGCACATGCCCGGAGCACACGTCCTGGTAATCCGTCTGGCACCACGGCCTTGTGAATGTTGACCTGTTTAAAGGTCTGACTCACGTCGGCTACAGATAGCGTGATCACACAGTCGTCCGGCACAGCTGATGCTCTCATGCATGCCTCAATGTTGCTTGCCTTGAAGCAAGAATAGAAGTGATTTAGCTCGTCTAGTAGGCTCGTGTCATGTGAAATATAGTTCCATGTAGTTATGGCTCTATGTAGTTCTATGCACCTCCCATAGTCTATTCTGGACTTGGGGATTGTGAAGAGACCTCTGGTGTCATGTCTTGTGGGGCATGCATGGGTTTCCGAGCTGTGTGCTAGTAGTTTGAACAGACTGCTCCAGGGTTACTCCAAGCAGTTTAGTCACCTCAACTTGCTTAATTTCCACATACATCTCATGTCTGAGCCATTGAATTGCCACTCCACTTTGTTTCTGTATTGACGTTTTGCCTATTTGATTGCCTTACGGAAGGCATGACTGCACTGTTTGTATTCAACCATATTCCCAGTCACCTTGTTATGGTTAAATGCGGAGGTTTGCGCTTTCAGTTTTGAGCTAAAGCTGCCATCTATCCACAGTTTTTGGTTTTGGCAGGTTTTAATAGTCACATTGGGAACAACATACCCTATAGGCTTCCTTATAAACTCAGTGACGTTGTCAGTTTATACGACAATGTTATTCTCAGAAGCAACCCGGAGCTTATCCCAGTTGGCGTGATGAAAACAATCTTAAAGCATGGATTCCAATTGACCAGACTTGTTACAGGGCACGACACAGGTGAACCTAAGTGCAGACTCAGACAAGTAGACAGGGGTAACTAAGGTATTTATTGGAAAGTGGGGGGGTGGGGGGGGGGGGGGGGGGTGGATAGGGTGCAGGCCAAGGGAAGCTTGGGCAGGTAGCAGGGAGCCAGGAACTGAGGCTGAGGCTGGGGCACAGGGAGTAGGGGCAGGGTAAGCAGGTCCGGAGCAGAATCCAAGGAAGCAGTAGAGCGGGGGTCCAGGGCAGGGAAGTAGGACTGACGAGATGAAGGACTGGAGACAGGAACCAGAGTCAGAGCAAATGGAACTGTAGTGGAGAGAAAAGCAGCATCAGGCTAGGGAAAAAAGGATAAGGTCTAAGCAGGAACAAATGGCTTGAAAAGCAGACTGACTGAGCAGAGGCTATGATCTGGCAGCGTCGAAGTGGCAAGGTTTGATTATGGAACAGGTTGCAGCTGGTGGGGATCCTCTTTGCCTCCAGCACACCTGTCTCTACTCACACAATCACATACACCCACATAGAGAGGGAGAGAGCACTGGGAAGGGCTGGCAGGTTAGGGAGACACAGGATGAGAAGTAGAGGGCGTGGCAGGAGCAGATGTAACAAGACCAGCGTGGAATAGACCTTAGCACAGGTACATACTGTTTGAGTTTCTGCCTATAGGAAGGGAGGAGCAGAATGGAGTCATGATCTGATTTGACCGGAGGGAGGGCCTAGTATCCATCCTGGAAGAGAGAGTTACAGTGGTCGAGAGTTTTTGAAGTGTGAGCACTACAGGCAATGTGTTGATAGAACTTGGTAGCGTTTCCCTCAAATTTCCTTTGTTAAAGTCCCAGCTACAATAAATGCAGCCTCAGGATATGTGGTTTCCAGTTTGCAGAAAGTCTAGTGTAGTTCCTTGCCGGACGTTGTGGTATCGGCTTGAGGGGCAATATACACGGCTGTGACTATAACCAAAGAGAATTCTCTTGGGAGGTAATAAGGTCGGCTTTTGATTGTGAGGTATTCTAGGTCGGGTGAACAAAAGGACTTGAGTTATTGTATGTTATCACAATCACACTATGAGTAGTTTATCATGAAACATACACCTCCTCCTTTCTTCTTCCCGGAGAGTTCTTTATTCCTGTCTACGTGATGTATTGAGAAACCAGCTGGCTGTATGGATGGAGACAGTATATCCGGAGAGAACCATGATTCCGTGAAACAGAGTATTTTACAGTTCTTGATGTCTCTCTGGAAGGAGATCCTCACCCTGAACTTATCTACTTTATTGACCAGGCACTGAACATTAGCGAGTAATATACTCAGAAGAGGTGGATGGTGTGCATGCCTCCTGAGTCGGACTAGAAGTTCACTTCGAATACCTCTTCTCCGCCGACAGCATTTTGGAGGAGCCTCTGGGATAAGTTCAATTGCATTTGGAGGTACAAACAAAGGAACCAATTCGGGAAAGTCCTAATTCTGGTCAGAATGCTGGTGAGTTACCGTCGCTCTGATATCCCAAAGTTATTTCTGGCTGTATGTAATAACACAAAAAATGTTCTGGGCTAATAATAGAAATAACTGACAAAAAAACAAAATACTGCAAAGTTGCTTACTGTAACGAGTGCGCTGAGAGTCAGGAAGCAAGTTCAGGGAGTGAGCGTTTTAATAAATAAACGCAGCTAAATACAAAACAAGAAACACGAACAACGCATAGACATGACACAGAAACAATGACACCTGGGGAAGGAACCAAAGGGAGTGACATATATAGGGAAGGTAATTAGGGAAGTGATGGAGTCCGACACGAAGGTGCGTTTAACAATGGTGACAGGTGTGCGCCATAATGAGCAGCCTGGTGACCTAGACGCCGGAGATGGAGCACACGTGACACTAGGAGCTAGAAGCAGAACTGCCATGTCTGTCGGTGCCATCTTACTTCAAATCAAATTTTATTTGTCACATACACATGGTTAGCAGATGTTAATGCGAGTGTAGCGAAATGCTTGTGCTTCTAGTTCCGACAGTGCAGTAATATCTAACAAGTAATCAAACAATTCCCCGACAACTACCTAATACACACAAATCTTAAGGGGTGAATGAGAATATGTACATGTAGATATATGGATGAGAGATGGCCGAGCGGCATAGGCAAGGTGCAATAGATGGAATAAAATACAGTATATACATGTGAAATGAGTAATGTAAGATATGTAAACATAGGTTTTTGTGACATTATATGCTAGCTTGAAAAATGGGTATCTGATTATTTCTGGCTGGGTACTCTGCTGACATAATCTAATGTTTTGCTTTCGTTGTAAAGCCTTTTTGAAATCGGACAGTGTGGTTAGATTAACGAGAGTCTTGTCTTTAAATAGCTGTAAAATAGTCATATGTTTGAGAAATTGAAGTATTAGCATTTCAAACGTTTTAAAAATCGCGCCACAGGATGACACTAGCTGTTACGTAGGTGGGACGAATTCGTCCAGCCGGTCCCATAGAGGTTAAAGACAAGACTCTCGTTAATCTAACCACACTGTCCGATTTCAAAAAGGCTTTACAACGAAAGCAAAACATTAGATTATGTCAGGAGAGTGCCCAGCCAGAAATAATCAGACACCCATTTTTCAAGCTAGCATATAATGTCACAAAAACCCAAACCACAGCTAAATGCAGCACTAACCTTTTATGATCTTCATCAGATGACACACCTAGGACATTATGTTATGCAATACATGCATGTCTGTTCAATCAAGTTCATATTTATATCAAAAACCAGCTTTTTACATTAGCATGTGACGTTCAGAAAAAGCATACCCCCCGCAAACTTCCGGGGAATTTACTAACAATTTACTAAATTACTCACGATAAACGTTCACAAAAAGAATAACAATTATTTTAAGAATTATAGATACATTACTCCTCTATGCACTCGATATGTCCGATTTTAAAATAGCTTTTCAGATGAAGCACATTTTGCAATATTCTAAGTACATAGCCCAGCCATCACGGGCTAGCTATTTAGACACCCACCCAGTTTAGCCTTCACCAAAATCACATTTCCTATAAGAAAAATGGTCTTACCTTTCCTGTTCTTCGTCAGAATGCACTCCCAGGACTTCTACTTCAATAACAAATGTAGGTTTGGTCCCAAATAATCCATCGTTATATCCAAACAGCGGCGTTTTGTTCGTGCGTTCTAGACACTATCAGAATGCTAAATCACGGTCGCGCGCATGGCGCAGAACGTGACAAAAAAATTCTAAATATTCCATTACCGTACTTCAAAGCATGTCAACCGCTATTTAAAATCAATTTTTATGCAATTTATCTCGTAGAAAAGCGATAATATTCCGACCGGGAATCTGCAATTAGCTAAACAGCCGAAGGAAAAAACTCCACGGGGGCGAATCGCGCAGGCGCCTAATTCTATTGTCCACTGATGGGACACTTGGAAAAGGGGATAATGTGTTTCAGCCTGAGGCTGCCTCGTCATCGTTCAGGTTTTTCCCGGGTTCTGAGAGCCTATTGGAGCCCTAGGAATTGTCACGTTACAGCTAAGATCCTGACTCTTCAATAAACAGAAGCAAGAACAACAACACCTTGTCAGACAGGGTACTTCCTGCATGAAACCTTCTCAGGTTTTTGCCTGCCATAGGAGTTCTGTTATACTCACAGACACCATTCAAACAGTTTTAGAAACTTTAGGGTGTTTTCTATCCAAACCTGAACAATAATATGCATATTCTCAATGCTGCCCTCTAGCCCCTAGAGGTTAAATTCTGTGAAGCATTTATTTGGGCTGCAATTTCTGAGGCTGGTAACTCAATTAAACTTATCCTCTGCAGCAGAGGTAACTCTGGGTCTTCCATTCCTGTGGGGTTCCTCATGACAGACAGTTTCATCATAGCTCTTTATTGTTTATGCACCTGCACAAATCCTGAAGAAACTTCCAAAGTTATTGACATTTTCCGATATAGACTGACCTTCGTGTCTTAAAGTAATGATGGACTGTCATTTATTTTTGCTTATTTGAGCTGTTCTTGCCATAATATGGACTTGGTCTTTTAACACATAGGGCTATCTTCTGTGTTCCCCTACCTTGTCACAACACATCTGATTGGCTCAAACGCATTAAGAAGGAAAGAAATTCCACAAATGAACATTTAACAAGGCACAGCTGTGAATTGAAATGCATTCCAGGTGACTCTCTCATGAAGCTGGTTGAGAGAATGCCAAGAGTCTGCAAAGCTGTCATCAAGGCAAAGGGTGGCTATTTGAAGAATCTCAAATATAAAATATATTTTGATTTGTTTAACACGTTTTTGGTTACTACATGATTCCATATGTGTTCTTTCATAGTTTTGATGTCTTCACTATTATTCTACAATGTAGAAAATAGTCCAAATAAAGAAAAACCCTTGAATGAGTAGGTGTTCTAAAAATCTTAACCGGTAGTGTACATGAATGTGGCAGCCTCTGTTTTAAAACCTTTACTTTCAGTCTACCATGCAGCACTGCGTTTTATCACTGGGGACAATTTTCCTAAACATCACTGCCTTTTGTATCGTTTTGTTGGCTGGGACTCTCTGACTACCAGAAGGGCCCAGCATTTGTTACACTACCTAAGCTCACGTATTAATAGGCAATCCATCAATTTTCAGACCTGCTCTCTGGACTGGCTCATTCTGGAGGTTCTGCGGGTCTCCACTGAGCTGGGAAAACGTAATGACATTTTTTATGCCCCCAGCTCGTGGAATGGCCTTCAGGCCACCTTGAAGCTGGACTCACTGGTCTCCGTTGGACAGTTTAGATCAATTTTGAGGGAGATCAAATATTATAGTTGTGTTTGTTTAGATTAACCTTGTTGTATTTATTGTATTGCGTTAATGTGGCTATTTTGCTTAATGTAGTATTGAATTGTGTGTTCATGTTCACAGGGTTCCCTTGAGAATGAGACCCTGGTCTCAATGGTGGCCCCCCTGCCTAAATAAAAGTTGTAAAAATATATACGTATACACTACCTTTCAAAAGTTTGGGGTCACTTTGAAATATCCTTGCTTTTCAAAGAAAAGCTATTTTTTTGTCCAATATGTTATCAATTTCTCGCATGAAATAGACTTCATTTCTCAGAACAAGAATAGACTGAGTAGTTTCAGAAGAAAGTATTTTGTTTCTGGCCATTTTGAGCCTGTAATTGAATCCACAAATGCTGATGCTCCAGATACTTAACTAGTCTAAAGAAGCCCAGTTTTATTACTTCTTTAATCAGGTCAACAGTTTCCAGCTGTACTAACATAATTGCAAAAGGGTTTTCTAATGATCAATTAGCCTTTGAAAATGATAAACTTGGATTAGCGAACACAACGTGCCATTGGAACACAAGAGTGATGCTTGCTGATAATGGGCCTTTGTACGCCTATGTAGATATTCCATAAAAAATCAGCCATTTCCAGCTACAATAGTCATTTGCAACATTAACAATATCTACACTGTATTTCTGAAGAATTTTATGTTCTTTTAATGGACAAAATATTAGCTTTTCTTTCACAAATAAGGACATTTCTAAGTGACCCCAAACTTTTGAACTGTACAGTTGCTTTAACGCTAGTCACTGTTAGCTAATGTTATGAAACCATTTAATGTTAGCAAGCTAGCTAGCTAAGTTACTCAGCTATCAAGGACACAATCAGATTGCAAACTAGCCAACTTATCCTTTATCTTTTTCATGTTCATGTTTCTAGCTAGCTATATAGCTAGCTAACGTTAGCAAGCTAGCCAAGTAACGTTAACTAGGCTAGCTAGCTAGCGTTATTGTCCTCATGGACCTTTCCGTTACACAAGTAAAAGTACACACAATTGAAGGAAATCAGTAACGTTAATTGCTTGATCAAACAATCTGTGCATTCCAATCTGGTGCATGAACAGATGAGAAAAAAGAAAAAAAATTCAAACACGTTGGTTTGAAAAATAAATCTAGCTAGCTAGCTAACGAGGTCTATTGTCTCTGGGGAACTAACCACTCTAGTCTCTACATGCATGATTTGAAATCTAGGCTGGTGAATTGGTGCTCCATCTATTGATTGTATATTGATGATGGTGTTGGAGTTGTGCGTGGCCATGCAGTCTGGGTTAAGTAGGGAGTAAGACCACGTGTTGAGGGTCAGCATCGCAGGGGTGATGTTGCCTACCCTCTCTACCTGGGGTCGGCCCTTCAGGAAGTCAAGGATCCAGTTACAGAGGGATGTGTTCAGTCCCAGGGTCTGAAGCTTGGTGACGAGCTTGGAGGGGACAATGGTGTTGAACGCTGAGCTGTAGTCAATGAACAGCATTCTCACATAGGTATTCCTTTTATCTAGGTGGGTGAGGGCAGTGTGGAGTGCAATTGAGATTGCATCATCTATGGATCTGCGGGGGCAGTATGCAATTCGGAGTGGGTCTAGTCATCAACTAGATTCAGCCGCGGGCTGATTTTTCTGTGAGTGGATGGTCAAGGGGCCGGAACATGATTACAAATAATTTGTAGACTGTAATTTGACTGCAAGAATCAAAGATATAACATTTGACAAAAACATGATAATTTTTAACCTTGCTTACATTTGTATATGATCTGTGTATCTCTGTTACGTGTTTGTAATGATGGGGCGGTGAGTCAGAAGCAGGTGCAACGGTTTAAAACAAAACCAAGAACACTAAACTAACATAAGGCAGTAATCCTATACACAAGAACAATACCAACTGGTGAGTGAACTTGGGAGAGTGACATATAAAGGGGAGGAAATGATGAAGGTAATGGAGTCCAGGTGTGAATCATAATGACAGGTGCGCATAATGATGAGTGCCAGGTGTGCGTAATGATGAATCCCAGGTTTGTGGTTAGTACTCTGGCGACGTTGTTAGTGACAGCACTGGAATACTGGGGAACAGATTTCCAAAATTCAAATAACTGGTGTTTTTATAGTCTTTTATGTCCAACAACGAAAATTCAAACAAATAAAACATTTTTTTGTATTCATTTTATTGCTCAGAAATCTTTGTACCGAGGGCCACCAGTTGGAGAACAGCCTTTCAAAGCACTTCATGATTATAGATGTGAGTGCTACAGGGCAGTTGTCATTGTGGCATGAAGACAGAGTTCTTGGGAACAGGAATGATGGTAGTCATCTTAAAACATGTGGGGATTAGAGACTGGGACAAGGAGAGTTTTAAAATGACGGTGAATATGCCTATCAGCTGATCTTCGCATGCTCTGAGAATGCGCCATGGAATACCATCCAATTAAAGACCTTACTCACAACGGCCTCAGAGAGCGAGATCACCCAGTCCGCTGGGTGGGTGGGGGTATGGTGTTATTGTCGAAGCATACATAAAAGGCGTTGAGTTTGTCTGGTAGAGAGGCGTCGTTGGGCAGATCATGTAATGGACTGTAGCCCCTGCCACATGCGACGGGCGTTGGAGCCTTTGTAATATGATTCCACTTTATTCCTAAATTGTCCTTTTGGTTTTTTGATGACTCTTCTGAGGTCGTAACGGGACTTCTTGTACTTTTTCAAGTATTTTTTCCAAATATATTAAAATATTAAACTACTTGCCTTTTCAAATAAAGCATATCTGAATGCTTACTTTGAATATATGTGAAAGTAATTGAAATATTTTAAATAGTATTTGGACCAAGGTCTGGTTGCAGTCAGTCAAATACATTCACCTAACCAATATGGAAAATAGGCATTGGAAGATGACCATTCCGCAAGCTTCATCCCACCTCTCGTTATCCCAGCACAGCGATGAAGGGCCCTGGTGAGAAAAGAGAGCCCCTCAGGGTAGGGGAATGGAGAGGGGCAACACTAACTTATCTGAAAAGGAAACGGGACAGGGAGGGGATGGTCTGGGGTTCTTATCATTGAACCCAGTGAGTAGATGTAAGATGGCCAAAGATAATGGTTATGCTGTGGAGAGCTGACCAGAGCAGCCCACTTCAGCGACACTGAGCACCTTCTTTTGTCTGCCAAGCTTTATTAGCATTTATATGGGTGATGGCAGGAACAATCTGAATAATCATGGCTGTTTTTCTGGAGTGTGTGTCTGTGTGTGTGTTTCTGTGTGTGTGTTGTCTTCTGTCCCACTGAGTTGTGAATTAGGGTGCATTTCCTGGGGTGAGTAAAGCCAAGGTGACACTTTTCTCACCATGGCCTATTTAGAAAACAACAGTGTCAACTCCTTGGGGGGAAGGAAACACAATGAAAGCGCTGTTTGTGTGTGCCTTTGTTGTAGTCCCCATGGTCTGACTGGAGCCAGGTCCTTCCTGAGTTTCATTGTCCTGCAGCAGAACATTGTTGGTCAGCTGATAAAAGACACACACAGACACCCTCCCCCCCACACACAGCCTTGTTTTACTAACTTTGTGGGGACACACAATTGACCCCCCTATTTTCCCTAAACCCTAACCCCAAAACCTAACCTTAACCCTAATTCTAACCCTAACACAAATTCTAACTCTAACCCTAAACCCCCTGAAATAGACTTTTTCCTTGTTGGTACCAGCAAAATGTCCCCAACTGGTCGAATTTTGGTTTGTTTACTACCCTTGTGGGGACTTCTGGTCTCCACAAGTATAGTTAAACATGTCCACACAAACACATACACACATACACACACACGCGCAACACACACTTCACCACGCAAAGACACAAACAAACAAACTGCAAAGAGCCTAGGAATGAACACTGCACATGGCTCTAATCAGAGTGGCGGGTGCAGACAGTCAGTCAATTCGAAGATGTAGCCTACGCGCGGGCAGGCAGTTGGGCTTTAGTGGTCCAGTGAGCCATGCGTTAATGGCCGCCCGGCCGGGTCGGGGTCACACAGTTAGAGGTCTGTCCTCTCCCTCTGAGGACCGCCGGTGAGGCACGTCCTCCCCTCCCTCCCCGGCCTTTTGTGTGCATCTCTCCGTCCCATGGGTCCTTCAAGTGGCACGGCGGTGTGCAGCTACCCTGCCAGCCAAACGCCACGGCCACACTGGACCCCCACTCATTGGGCCAAGGAACAAAGCTGCTCTCTGTCCTGCTGTAGAGACCAACCCCACCTCCTACCCACTCCTCTCCAACTCCCCCCCTGAAGCCACACTGAAAACACTCACCACTCTACACTCAGCCATTACACCAAGCCCTGCTCTCTGAACAGCTCTCTGAACAAAGACTATGAGTTTGACCTGTGTACTTTAATTAGAAGGACATTGAGAGTGAGGGAGAGGAAATGAGAGAGAGATAGAGAGAGAGAGAGAGGAGAAAAGAGAGAGAGCGGAAAGGAGAGCAAGGGAAAGAGACTTTTTTACCACCAGCACAAATTACTAGCTGGAGACCTGCCAATCCACAGCAGAGAGGAGAACTGAACCAAGACCTCTATCTTTCCAAGTAATCAAAGCCATGTCTCACAAGCAGGGACAATTGATGTCCTGTTGATGGTTTATAGTGTGTGTGTGCGTGTGCGTGTGTCCGTACATACATGTCTGTGTGTAAGCATGTGTGCGTGCGTGTGTGTAAGGGGTGAGAATGTTCACTTAAGAGAGAGGACATATTTGTTCAGCCGAAGACTGATGAGATTAGGCGTTGTAGTTCTGGGGGGTGGCGGAATGTAAACAAGAGACAAGCTGAGAGAAAGAAAGAGGACTTCAGTTTAAAGTAGGTTCAGCTGCTCTCACTCTCTATCTCTCTCTCTCTCTCTCACACACACTCACACACACACACACGGGTTGAACCCGGGTCTACTTGGCCTTCAGATGTCAGGCAAAGTTACTCATCACATAAGTGTGGTTCACTGAACCACCTTTGTTACATTAGCTCCACAATAGCAAAGCCAGAGCCACAACACAGTCCTTTCCCTCTAGTGCTACATGCATATACCTTCAAACTATGTTTTGACCTGATGGCACTCTGCTATTTTGAATGAAAAAGTTTTTTAATTGCAATTAATGTGGTTGCTTTTACCTACAATAGTTGAATGCACTGACTAAAAGTTACTCTGGATAAGAGTGTCTGCTGAATGACTAAAATATACTGGCACTCTTCCCAGTATGTGTGTGTGTATACATATACGCTGCTCAAAAAAATAAAGGGAACACTTAAACAACACAATGTAACTCCAAGTCAATCACACTTCTGTGAAATCAAACTGTCCACTTAGGAAGCAACACTGATTGACAATACATTTCACATGCTGTTGTGCAAATGGAATAGACAACAGGTGGAAATTATAGGCAATTAGCAAGACACCCCCAATAAAGGAGTGGTTCTGCAGGTGGTGACCACAGACCACTTCTCAGTTCCTATGCTTCCTGGCTGATGTTTTGGTCACTTTTGAATGCTGGTGGTGCTTTCACTCTAGTGGTAGCATGAGACGGAGTCTACAACCCACACAAGTGGCTCAGGTAGTGCAGCTCATCCAGGATGGCACATCAATGCGAGCTGTGGCATAAAGGTTTGCTGTGTCTGTCAGCGTAGTGTCCAGAGCATGGAGGCGCTACCAGGAGACATGCCAGAACATCAGGAGACGTGGAGGAGGCCGTAGGAGGGCAACAACGCAGCAGCAGGACCGCTACCTCCGCCTTTGTGCAAGGAGGAGCAGGAGAAGCACTGCCAGAGCCCTGCAAAATGACCTCCAGCAGGCCACAAATGTGCATGTGTCTGCTCAAACGGTCAGAAACAGACTCCATGAGGGTGGTATGAGGGCCCGACGTCCACAGGTGGGGGTTGTGCTTACAGCCCAACACCGTGCAGGACGTTTGGCATTTGCCAGAGAACACCAAGATTGGCAAATTCGCCACTGGCGGCCTGTGCTCTTCACAGATGAAGCAGGTTCACACTGAGCACGTGACAGACGTGACAGAGTCTGGAGATGCCGTGGAGAACGTTCTGCTGCCTGCAACATCCTCCAGCATGACCGGTTTGGCGGTGGATCAGTCATGGTGTGGGGTGGCATTTCTTTGGGGGGACGCACAGCCCTCCATGTGCTCGCCAGAGGTAGCCTGACTGCCATTAGGTACCGAGATGAGATCCTCAGACCCCTTGTGAGACCATATGCTGGTGCGGTTGGCCCTGGGTTCCTCCTAATGCAAGACAATGCTAGACCTCATGTGGCTGGAGTGTGTCAGCAGTTCCTGCAAGAGGAAGGCATTGATGCTATGGACTGGCCCGCCCGTTCCCCAGACCTGAATCCAATTGACCACATCTGGGACAGCATGTCTCGCTCCATCCACCAACGCCACGTTGCACCACAGACTGTCCAGGAGTTGCCGGATGCTTTAGTCCAGGTCTGGGAGGAGGTCCCTCAGGAGACCATCTGCCACCTCATCAGGAGCTTGCCCAGGCATTGTAGGGAGGTCATATAGGCACGTGGAGGCCACACACACTACTGAGCCTCATTTTGACTTGTTTTAAGAACATTACATCAAAGTTGGATCAGCCTGTAGTGTGGTTTTCCACTTTATTTTTGAGTGTGACTCCAAATCCAGACCTCCATGAGTTGATAAATTGGATTTCCAATGATTATTTTTGTGTAATTTTTGTGTAAAGAAAAAACTATTTAATAAGATTATTTCATTCATTCAGATCTAGGATGTGTTATTTTAGTGTTGCCTTTATTTTTTTGAGCAGTGTATATATGTATATATGTATTAAAAATAAAATACTGAAATATGACATTTACAGAATTATTCAGACCCTTTATTCAGTACTTTTTGAAGCACCTTTGGCAACGATTACAGCCTTGAGTCTTGTTGGGTATCACTCTACAAGCTTGGCACACCTGGATTTGGGGAGTGTCTCCCATTCTTCTCTGCAGATCCTCTCAAGCTCTGCCAGGTTGCTTATAACCTGGCCAATATAATCCCAAAGGTAAAACATGGTGGTGGCAGCATCATGCTGTGGGGATGGTTTTCATCGGCAGGGACTGGGAAACTGGTAAGAACTGAAGGAATGATGGATGGTGCTAAATACAGGGAAAGTCTTAAGGGAAACCTGTTTCTGTCTTCCAGAGATTTGAGACTGGGACGGAGGTTCACCTTCCAGCAGGACAATGACCCTAAGCATACTGCTAAAGCAACACTCGAGTGGTTTATGGGGAAACATTTAAATGTCTTGGAATGGCCTAGTCAAAGCCCAGACCGGAACCCATCCAACTTGAAGGCGCTGGAGCAGTTTTGCCTTGAAGAATGGGCAAAAATCCCAGTGGCTAGACGTGCCAAGCTTATAGAGACATACCACAAGAGACTTGCAGCTGTAATTGCTGCAAAAGGTGGCTCTACAAAGTATTGACTTTGGGGGGGTGAATAGTTATGCTCACTTAAGTGTTCTGTTTTTTTGTCTTATTTCTTGTTTGTTTCACAATAAAAAATATTTTGCATCTTCAAAGTGGTAGGCATGTTGTGTAAATCAAATGATACAAAAAATGCCAAGGGTGTCCCATCTGTGTCCCTTCTAGAGGAGGGATCTGATTTTGAGGGTGTCTGGTCCAGTTTCCCTGCTGTTTATTTTAGGGTGCACCCTTGATACGATGCCTGACCACTGAGGAGCTGCAAAGCATGCAACCAGGTCTGAAGATTTTACTCATCACCCCATAACCCGTAGGGAGTTTGTGTGAGCGTGTGTGTGGCTGGATGCAACAAGCTCGCAATAAACATGATTGGAAGACTTATGGCGATGGGACGGTTGGGTCAGTAATGAGAGAACCCCCTGAACGCTGTTCCCTGTCGTGTCTGGTATTTGGACATTCACTGGATTTATTTTCATGACTATTATAGACATGCAAGAAGGGTTATTTGCATAATGTACTTCTTACGGATTGCACTGTTCAGTTTTTTCAATGCGGAAGGTGAAATTCACAGTCACAGTTTATAAGACTGTTTGTGTATGAATATTATCAAAAAAGTACATTGCTACTAATTATCTCAGGTCAGTTTTTGTGTTCTCCCCTAACTTTCCAAACTTTTCTCTTCTGGGGACCACAATATCACTGTCAAAAGCGCTTTAGGACCTCCATAAGAGGAATCGTTCATTTTCTTTACATAACAATCTTAGTGGTAGTCAAGATAGTTAGCTTATTATAGGCCCATGGCACATGGTCTGATGTATTTTCTCGTGTTTATTTCTATGTGTTCTGTGTGTGTTATGTCCTGTTTTTATCCTACACTGAGAACCACGTTGGTTTTTAGTATCATCCTCTGAGATTATTTTACATTGCTTTTTACTGTGCAAAATGTTTTACCTAAAACTCAATCAATGTGAATGTGACAGACTAAAGGCCTATTATGTGCATTGTGAAAAGTTACGTAAAATTCCAACCTTCTTTTGGAAAAAATGATAATTGTGGTCCACCTGCTGTATGCTCCCTCACAGACCGGATTGCAAGTTGGGAACTGCTGGCACATGGCTCTCCCCCACAGTGCGTTTTTCTCCACTTTGTTTTTAGTTAATTTGATGTTAGCTAGCTAGCTGACTAATATCGAGGGGCGTATTTAGCAGCTAAACATTTCAAATAAATGTGGTAATATATGTATTTTTATAAATCTGATTGTTCAAATCACATTTTATTGGTTACATAAACGTGTTTAGCAGATGTTATTGCGGGTGTAGCGAAGTGCTTGTGCTTCTAGCTCCGACAGTGCAGCAATATCTAACAATTTCACAACAAATACCTAATACACACAAATCTAAGTAAAGGAATGGAATTAAGAATATATAAATATTTGGACGAGCAACGTCAGAGCGGCATAGACTAAGATACAGTAGTATAGAATACAGTGTATACATATGAGATGAGTAATGCAAGATATGTAAACATTATTAAAGTGACTGGTGTTCCATTTATTAAAGTGGACAATGATTTCAAGTCTGTGTATGTAGGCAGCAGCCTCTCTGTGCTAGTGATGGGCTGTTTAACAGTCTGATGGCCTTGAGATAGAAGCTATTTTTCAGTCTCTTGGTCCCAGCTTTGATGCACTGAACTCGCCTTCTGGATGATAACGGGGGAACAGGCAGTGGCTCGGGTGGTTGTTGTTCTTGATGATCTTTTTAGCCTTCCTGTGACATCGGGTGCTGTAAGTGTCCTGGAGGGCAGGTAGTTTGCCACCGGTGATGCATTGTGCAGACCGCACCACCCTTTGGAGAGCCCTGCGGTTGTGGGCTGTGCAGTTGCCGTACCAGGCAGTGATACAGCTCGACAGCATATGTAAAAGTTTGTGAGGGTTTTAGGTGACAAGCCAAATTTCTTCAGCCTCCTGAGGTTGAAGAGGCGCTGTTGTGTGGGTGGACCATTTCAGTTTGTCAGTGATATGTACACCGAGGAACTTAAAACTTTCCACCTTCTCCAATGCTGTCCCGTCTATGTGGATAGGGGAGTGCTCCCTCTGCTGTTTCCTGAAGTCCACAATCATCTCCTTTGTTTTGTTGACATTGAGTGAGAGGTTCAACCACACCTCCAGGTGTGAACTAGATTCACTTTTCGCCTTTCAGAGGTTTGAAAAATAATGGTACCATCGGGGCCATTTTGAAAGATGGCTGTGATGGCCCCAAGGGGAAGAATCTTCTCAGTGCCTTTATCCCAAACAGGCCAAAATCTCAGGTGGCTCTATATCTAAAACCTACCTCTGTGCCAAATGTGGTGCTTTTATCACAAAACGCAGGTTGTTTCAGATTTTTCAGCTAAGCCGCCCCACTAAGCCGCCCCACTAACTGTACGACATAACAACTTGAGGATTTACTACCGGAAGGGTGTTCTCACTTTGCATTTCACAGCCTATGCTCACTGCCTATACTCACAGCTCCCCTGCCAACTTGACACTGTCCGTGTCATTTCCAATAAAGAGTTGATTTGAATTCAGATATAAACAAAGTGCATATTTGTTAAATCATTTATGTGTTCTAGTAGGCCTACAATGTGGTTAATAAAATCTGATTTTGATTTATTTGGCTGTTTTCATAAAATAGTGTGAAATATACAGCCTAAAATGCCTAAATGTAGGCTGTTTTTGTGCTGTAGAAAGATGAACCAATTGCTTCAGGGGAGATGAACCAATTGCTTACTAGGGGGATTCCACAAAAAAATCTTGTGAAATCTCCCAAAGAAAATTCAGACAGTCTAGTCTTTTGGCTAGGACGAATTGATGTTGTCCGTAGCTTGCAAATGCATTAAATCGGATGTTGTTGATCCTACGACACTGTGAGACATATGAGCTTCTGTTTTTCATGAACGACCTAACGTCCTAGATCTGTGCTTTAGGGCAACTTCTGCCCTGAGTGTTAGTATGCAAAAGAGAGGACTAGGGAGTTGAGAGAGAGGGCGCGAGAGAGAGATGGAAACTCACATACTCTCATATACCACCAGCCACATTCATTGCCAGAGAGAGTATGTAAAAACAGTCCAAATTAACCCTCAGAGCAACTCAGGGAGTGTCAGCTGTCTGCTGTGGTATCACTTTCCTTCCAAGTGGCATAGGGGGGGATCTGACAACTGCCACCATGACCTTGTCCCACCCCCCCACCCCACCCCCTGTGGTGGGACTGGACAAGGTTACCTGCGTTCACAATCATCTCACTTTCCGAAAACACTGTCCCCCTGCTGTCTGTCAATCAAAAAGTGATGATGTTGGTATCATAGGGCCTGAACAGATGGCTAATGGTAAGGCAGAGGCTAGCATGTTAGCATCTTAGAGACAGTGTTTCTGTGTGTTTGTGATAGGCGGAATGCAGACAGAGAGTATCTCCTTAGAAAAATACTAGACTGGTGCCTGAGTTTGCCTGAGTGAGTAACCCCACCAACTATAGTCCATATCTTATCCCCGTACCGGAAATTGGGGTTCACTTTCTGGTCCAGGTTGACCATTTCTGGCCTGCCTCTCATCCCTCATCTGTCTCCTGCTCTGTAAAAAGACTTGATTTGGTAGATAACAATTTCGAAAACATGATGGAGTTTCAACCACAACGACCCTCATCTGACCAAACTCATTTGGTGTAAATCTGAATTATGGTGGAGAATGACACACAGCAATCCAGGAATAAGTCTGATAACTAAGTGACCGATCCCTGAAGCCAAACCCACTACAGCACAGGGCTTGGAATGGAATCCAAATGTGGGTCCAAAATGGCACCATATTCCCTACATAGTGCACTACTTTTGACCAGAGCCTTATGGGTCCTAGTCAAAAGTAGTGCACTACATAGGGAATAGGGTGCCATTTGGAATGGATTCTAAATGTCTAAATGTCACAGATAATTTCTCACATACCTCCATCACATACCCCACCCCTCCTCCTCCTCCTCTTCCTTATCTCCATGTCTCTCATCCACTCTCTCTCCTTCTCTCTCTCTCCCTCTCTCATTCTCTCTCTCTCCTTGTCAGGTGGCTAATGGAAGTATGCCTGGCCTGTGGCAGGAGTCCTTTAATTCTGAGGGCTGTTTTAGATTCTGTGAAGAGGTGACCTTAGTGTCACTGAGGACGAGAGAGTGAAAACTACAATTGACAGACAAGCCACTACTGTGCCTGCATACATTATCAGCTGTACCATGGACATTAGAAAATGTTAGAGTGAGGTGTGTGTGTGTGTGTGCGCCTGCACGTCTGTGTGCAATCACACATTCTGGACAATAAGTTGAAGAGCAAGAAATGCCTGGCTAGGGGGCCCATAATGGAAACAGAACTCACCGATGATAGCTCCTGCTGTGTCTTCACATTAGGACTGATATGTGATCCTAAATGTACTGCTGTGCCTGACCTGGGGAAGGTCCTTGGGGATCCTTGGAGGGTGTGTGGAGCAGCGGCCTGCGTGCCGTCGCCTAACCGCCAGTGGGGAGGGCACATGGTGCCAACAGCTGCCACGCTGTAACGCTAACTCCACTAAATGCTCATCCCAAGAAACACCGCTGGGCCGAAGCACATTCCAGTGGGTGCCAGGGGATAGAGAGACACACGCACACACTAACTATAGTGTATCATACCAATGGGGGGCAGGGGTGGACCAGCTGACGCCGTGGAGAAAGGAAAATTGACCCCTGTGAAATGGCCTATTAGAGTGTGGTCGGTATCCACGGGGTGAAAGGATAAGCGTGTAAAGGGAAACTCAACACCTATTTCGGCATAAACAGAGCAGGCAAAAAGATCCAAGGATATTTTCAGAGGACTTTTATTTCCACTGATGAAACTCCTTATGGGAATTAGGGAGGGAAGGGACTTTATGTTATGCGTCCTGAATGTGGAATATGTGGGGGACATTTCTGACATGTTTCTGAATTCTGAACAGAAAAGCAAGGGATTTTTACCTTTGCAGACCCTGCTCACTGGCCAGATAGACCAATTCAACATCTGGTTTTGATATCTGATTGAGTTGTTAACTAATGTGAAGTCAATGTAAAAAAAAAACTGTCATTGCAGTTCGGTTAAAAGTTGGATGAAAAAAGTTTACAAAATTCCCTCTCGCCCCTACCCTTCTCTATTCTCTTCCTTATATGATAGAAGCACAGACAGTACTGCTGCCAGTTGCAGCCCATTGGAGCTGACATAGTTTCCCATGCTCTAGTCCCCAGGTGAGTGGCAGGAACAACTGTAATGTCTACTCCCCTCCCTATGACATCCCTACCAGCTTCCTACTCTCCATCCTCCACAAAGCACACTAACTTTCAACTTTATTCTCCCTCTTCTCTTTACCTCTACATCATCTTACTCTCTCTCTCTTAGCATCACTAATATGAAAAACGAAGACATGAAATTGCTGAAAATAATGTGTACTCAGACAATGTGATGTTTATATCTGAAAATGTGCATGTGGTGTCACAGAGAACTTTAAGGAATTAAGCACCCACTTAGTCTTTCTGCCTCTCCAGCCACCCTCCCCCTCCCCCTCACACACACACACACACACACACACACACACACACACACACACACACACACACACACACACACACACACACACACACCCGAACCCAGCGGAGCTGTTACCTTTAACCCACTGTCAAACTTTTAACTTGCCTTTACCTTGACTTTACCTAGGTTTTTTTAATTTTTTTATATATAAATATATATAAGTGGGATATTAAAAAAATAAAATAAAAAATATTGACAAATATTATGAATACTTGTAATGACTGATATCGTACTGTATGTTCAGAACCTTTGATTGTGCATCTTTCACCCCTAACTCAATCATGCAAAATCTAGGTTTTTTTGTGAAATACTATGAGAATTTGGTCAGATAATCATAGGCTCAGCGTTTAGTCATTTTCCTGACTTTTAGTACAATATCCAAAAATGTACGATACAATTTTCGAAAGAGACCTTTTTGTAGTTGTCACGTCCTGGCCAGTATAAGGGTTAATTAGTATTGTAGTTTGGTCAGGCAGAGGGTATTTGTTTTATGTGGTTCAGGGTGGTGTGTTTGTTTAAAGGGAGTTTGATTTAGTATTTCCGGGGTTTTGGTTTATGGTCTAGGTTTATGTATGTCTATGTGGAATCTAGTGAGTGTATGTCTATGGGTGATTAATTGGGGTTGGGACTCTCAATTGAAGACAGGTGTTTTCTCTTTGCCTTTGATTGAGAGTCCCATATATTGGGGTGTGTTTGTGTTTCGTGGGTGATTGTTCTGTGTTGAGCCTTATGCTTTGCAAGACTGTTTGTTGTTGTTAGTTCGTTCATTTTCTTGGTTTGTTATTTTGGTGTTCATTTTGTACTTATTAAAACGTCGAGATGAGCATAAACATACCTGCTGCATTTTGGTCCTCCTTCACCGACGACAACCGTGACAGAATCACCCACCAACATTGGACCAAGCAGCAGAGGAAGGAGCAGAGGGACTTCGAGTTGGACTGGCGGGAGAAGTGGACCTGAGAGGAAGTTCTGGACGGGGACGGACCTTGGCACCAGGCTGGGGATTATCGCCGCCCGCAGTGGGAAATTGAGGCAGCCAAGGCAGAGAGGCGGAGGTACGAGGCCATGGACGCGCTGAGGGAGAAGCACGAGAGGCACCCCCAAGAAATGTTTTGGGGGGGCACACGGGTAGTTTGGCTAGGCGTAAGAAGAGCCGGAAGCCAGCTACCCGTGGTTATATGGAGGAGCGTATGGGGTGGAGAGCGCTATGTTTCGTTGAGGAGCGCACTATCTCACCCATACGCACGCACAGTCCGGTGCGAGTTATTCCAGCCCCTCGCAGGTGCCGTGCTAGAGCGGGCATCCAGCCTGGTAGGAGGATGCCTGCGCAGCGCATCTGGTCGCCGGTACGCCTCCGAGGACCAGGCTAACCAACTCCCGCTCTACGCACGGCTACCATCAGGCCCCTGCACAACCCAGTCTGCCCTGTACGAGCACCCCGCTCGTACAGGGCTACTAGTTCCATCCAGCCAAAGCGGGTTGTGCAGGAGGTAAGATCTAGACCGGCTGTGCGCCTCCATAGCCCTGGGTTTCCAGCTCCTGTCTCTCGTGCGGAACCGGAAGTGCGTCAACCCAGTCCGACTCGTCCTGTTCCCGCTCCCCGCACTAGCCTTCAAGTGCGTAAACCCAGCCCCGCCAGTCAACAGTCGTCGGAGCTGCCCGCCAGTCAACAGTCGTCGGAGCTGCCCGCCAGTCAACAGTCGTCGGAGCTGCCCGCCAGTCAACAGTCGTCGGAGCTGCCCGCCAGTCAACAGTCGTCGGAGCTGCCCACCAGTCAACAGTCGCCGGAGCTGCCCGCCAGTCAACAGTCGCCGGAGTGGCCAGACTGCGCTGAACTGCCGGAGTGGCCAGACTGCGCTGAACTGCCGGAGTGGCCAGACTGCGCTGAACTGCCGGAGTGGCCAGACTGCGCTGAACTGCCGGAGTGGCCAGACTGCCCTGAACTGCCGGAGTGGCCAGACTGCCCTGAACTGCCGGAGTGGCCAGACTGCCCTGAACTGCCGGAGTGGCCAGACTGCCCTGAACTGCCGGAGTGGCCAGACTGCCCTGAACTGCCGGAGTTGCCAGACTGCCCAGACTGCCCCGAGTTGCCAGACTGCCCAGACTGCCCCGAGTTGCCAGACTGCCCAGACTGCCCCGAGTTGCCAGACTGCCCAGACTGCCCCGAGTTGCCAGACTGCCCAGACTGCCCAGAGTGGCCAGACTGCCCAGACTGCCCCGAGTTGCCAGACTGCCCAGACTGCCCCGAGTTGCCAGACTGCCCAGACTGCCCCGAGTTGCCAGACTGCCCCGAGTTGCCAGACTGCCCCGAGTTGCCAGACTGCCCAGACTGCCCCGAGTTGCCAGACTGCCCAGACTGCCCCGAGTTGCCAGACTGCCCAGACTGCCCCGAGTTGCCAGACTGCCCAGACTGCCCCGAGTTGCCAGACTGCCCAGACTGCCCCGAGTTGCCAGACTGCCCAGACTGCCCCGAGTTGCCAGACTGCCCAGACTGCCCCGAGCGGCCAGACTGCCCAGACTGTCCCGAGCGGCCAGACTGCCCAGACTGTCCCGAGCGGCCAGACTGCCCAGACTGTCCCGAGCGGCCAGACTGCCCAGACTGTCCCGAGCGGCCAGACTGCCCAGACTGTCCCGAGCGGCCAGACTGCACCGAGCTGCCAGACTGCCCCAAACTGCCAGAGTGGCCCGACTGCCCGGAACGGCCAGAACCGGAGCCACCTCCTCATATAGGTGGGTTGGGGAGGGGGGGGGTGTAGCACAGTGCCGTCGTTGACGGCAGCCACCCTCCCTTCCCTCTCTTTAGTAGAGGGGAATTTTATATATATATATTTTTTGGGGTTGTTGTTTTTTTTTTAAGGTGCTTCCGGGGTTAGCACCTTTAAGGGGGGGGGTACTGTCACGTCCTGGCCAGTATAAGGGTTAATTAGTATTGTAGTTTGGTCAGGACGTGGCAGAGGGTATTTGTTTTATGTGGTTCAGGGTGGTGTGTTTGTTTAAAGGGTGTTTGATTTAGTATTTCCGGGGTTTTGGTTTATGGTCTAGGTTTATGTATGTCTATGTGGAATCTAGTGAGTGTATGTCTATGGGTGATTAATTGGGGTTGGGACTCTCAATTGAAGGCAGGTGTTTTCTCTTTGCCTTTGATTGAGAGTCCCATATATTGGGGTGTGTTTGTGATTCGTGGGTGATTGTTCTGTGTTGAGCCTTATGCTTTGCCAGACTGTTTGTTGTTAGTTCGTTCATTTTCTTGGTATGTTATTTTGGTGTTCATTTTGTACTTATTAAAACGTCGAGATGAGCATAAACATACCTGCTGCGTTTTGGTCCTCCTTCACCGACGACAACCGTGACAGAAGTGCTAAACAGAAGCAATAATTGATGGTAAATATCATTTCTCATACAGCATTTGACTATAACTTGACATGTAATATTTTTCAATGTATTCAATGTAAGGTTGTGAGCATGTTGAGAAATATGTCAGACTTACTTTCAGTGACCTTATAGTACATATGTAGAACAGTTTTTTTCAATCACTTGGGAGCAATTTTCACAAGTATGTGGTACATTTTCACAACTATTGGTACAAAACTAAAAACAGATCATCAAATAGGCAGTTGTTTCAAAACTCTAATCACATTTTCAATTGTCTAAATACAACACACAAAATCATAAGAGAGAATATAGTAGATTGCATAAGTCAAAATGTTTTTGACGGATGATTGATGTGTTTTTGCTGAGGTCGTCCTTTTTTTCGCTGATCTCTTCGTTTTGCTGCCCTCTTAATGACGTCCTATGAACATCCTCTTGATGTTGACCATTTAAAGACAATTACAGAATGTTCTCTTGATGTTAACATCTTAAAGACATCCTGTGAACATGCTGACAATATGGTTTCTTGGTGTTCCTTTTGTAGTCCTCTTAGTGACGTCCTGCTAAAAATCATGACATGTTGTTTTTGATAAAGGTATCTTTTTTCTGGGTAGTGTTTGAAGTTGTTGCTCCATGTAGATTGAACTGTAAAAAGTATTTCCCGGGAAGGCTTGACATTGCCTGACTATAAGTATTAGTGACAAATGCACTGTAAGTGCTGTGAACACTGCGAGTGAAAAAAAACCCTCAATGTTGCAAATATGGCTCCTAGACCAATTCTTGGTGTGCTGTATCCTTCATGTCTGAGTCACAAAAACAAACCAATAGATGACATTCTTTGTCATGCACCTGCTAGTCTTAGCAGTGTTATTCATATCAGTGAATGTCATATGGGCTACATTTTCCAACCGGAGGAATCGACTGTGAAGATCTTCACAAGTAAAACTTGTCTCAACCTTTTTCAGCCAAAAGCTGGGAGTTTTTCTCCTGCATTTCATTTTAGAGAATGGTTTAAGATACTGTATGATTGGCTCTATGTCGGGTCCACTGAGTGGATCTTCCCTGCCTGGTTATGCTGTTGAAGACCTAGAGGATCTGAAGGCCATACATATCTCGCCTGTGGCCTGTAGTCCAGATTCCAGAGTTACCATTTTAGGTTGTTCGGAATTCAATAGCGCGAATGCCACATAACAAGTATGTTAACTCAATTGTGTTTTCAGACGTTTGCACACAGGTCAATTATTTTGAACCTGTGTGTAGTTTCAGGTGGTGAGATTGGTTTAAGGTGCTTGATATGCTCCAACAAGTGCAGAATCTATTTCACCACAGACAGAATTGGCACCGCTGGTCCCTTCTGAACACAAGAAAGAACTTTCACTGCCCTTGTAGAAGGTTGAGCAACGGCAGAGGCCTTTTGGATCTCCCATGCAACAGGCAATGCATGATGGATGAAGATTTTGAGCTGGACAGAAGTCTAGAGAATGATGGAGCTGGTGGAGGGCTTGAGGCGGACAGTGGTGTCACGTTACAAGCAGCCACTGGAGACTTTTCCTAAGAAAGGAAAACAGTGGTTTACAAAAATGAAAACATATATATGTATTGTGTAGTATTATGTAGTAATAATCTGTATGCTCTATATAAAGGTTCAGTAATAAACATTAGTGTCATAGTTTCATATTTTTTAATATTGTTTAGTAATGTAATATGTATGCATAAATTGTTGGACACAAGGTTTTGAAGAGAATATAAAAAAACATGATCATGTTGAAACTTCAGGTTTTGATTTATCTTTAATGAAATACATCTCTCTCTCCCTCTCTCTCTACAAAAGAGCCCTTGGCCATTTATGCGTCCATGAGCAAATTTATCTAAGAGGATGTCTGCTTGGGTTAAAGGAAAGGATAGGTCCACAACGTTATTAATGACTTGGCCCGCCAAAACAAACAAACATCAAACCTATCATCTATACTGAACAAAAATATAATTGCAACAATTTCAACGATTTTACTGAGTTACAGTTCATATAAGGAAATCAGTAGGAAATCAGAAATAAATTCATTAGGCCCTAATCTATAGATTTCACATGACTAGGCAGGGGCACAGCCATGGGTGGGCCTGGTAGGGCTTAGGCCCACCCTCTTCGGAGCCAGGCCCATGCACTGGGGAGCCAGGCCCAGCTAATCAGAAGGAGTTTTTCCCGACAAAAGAGCTTTATTACAGACATAAATACTCAGTTTAATTATCTGTCCGGGTGGCTGGTCTCAGATGATCCCGCAGGTGAAGAAACAGAATGTGGAGGTCCTGGGCTGGTGTGGTTACACGTGTTCTGCGGATGTGAGGCCGGTTAGATGTAATGCCAAATTCTCTAAAACAATGTTGGAGGCTGCTTAACATAAAATTATCTGGCAACAACTCTGGTGGACATTCCTGCAGTCAGTATGCCAATTGCACACTCCTTCAAAACTTCCCTCTGTGGCACTGTGTTGTGTGACAAAACTGCACATTTACAGTGGCCTTTTATTGTCCCCTGCACAAGGTGCACCAGTGTAATGATCATGCTGTTTAATCAGCTTCTTGATGTGCCACACCTGTCAGGTGGATGGATTATCTTGGCAAAGGAGAAATGCTCACTAACAGGGATGTAAACAAATTTGTGCACAACATTTCAGAGAAATAAGCTTTTTGTGCATATGGAACATTTCTGGGATCTTTTATTTCAGCTCATGAAACATGGGACCAACACTTCATGCTGCTTTTATATTTTTGTTCAGTGTACAATGAGGCATTTGGGGCATTTTCTGTCTATGAAGCACAGGTTCTGTCTATGAAGCAATTCATGATTGAAAGGATAATGAATGCCTCAACATCTAATTTTACCCTTTAAAAAAAGCAGCCACTTACCCCCTGTCAACCAACAAATCTAGAAGACCCAGAGGATCAATTTGAATGTAAGTTTAATATACATTTTATATAATAATGATCACTGACATGCATGTTGTATCCCCAGTGTGTGACAATAAAACATTTTCTTCTTATAGTTTAAGTTTTTAATATTGAAATATATTATTGTGTGTTTGTGTGTGTGTTTAAATGAATGTTATTTATACAAATGTTATCAGGCATGTTATAGTATACAATATGTTGATTTGTTGAACTGAAATGTTTTAATTGTTAAATTGCTCTCAGTACAGGCCCTTGTACTGAGAGACTGTGGAGACAATGTAAGGAAAAGCCATGTCATGTCTGTGCATTACAACTACTCAAGAGTAGACCAAAAATGCCCTCTAGTGGAATTTTAGTTGCAAAACATAGCTGACAGGAAATGTAATTTTCAATAGAATTGTGTGTGTGTGCCAGTGGAGGCTGCTGAGGGGAGGTCGACTTACACTCCATTTCAGCCATTATTATGAGCCATCTTCCTCTCAGCAACCCCCACTGGTGTGTGAGCGTGTGTTTAAATGAAAGTTCTTTAAGATTTTGGTGGACAGGAATAAACAACCTGTACGCCAGGTCTAAATCAGTCACTAATTAGAGGGGAACAATGAAAAAGCAGGGGAACTGGCTTCGAGTCCAGACTTAAATCTGAGCGTTCTAGACCTCCCAAAAAGTCCACTTTTGGAGCCTGAGTTATACCATTTGAACAATGTGAGCATTGTCTATCAATTTCTAAATTCTGTTGCTAAGAAAGATACCATGTGGCAGGGGGCATAATTTGGTTTTACCATTGTAGTCTGTGGATGATAGAAACATCTTACACATTCGCCATTTTTTTCAGTTGGTCCCCAGCTGAGCCTGTGTCACAAGGATGACGCTGGAGAGGCGAAGCAGGTACAGGGAGTCAAACATTTAATTTAGAACGGACATGGAACGAGACAGGAACAGAGTCAGCACACGGGCAACACATGCATATAACAATGAATGCAGCAGTGGGGAACAGAGCAGGGGAACTGACAAATATAGGGGAGGTAATAAACAGATGAGTGAGTCCAGGTGAGTTCAATATCGCTGATGCGCATGACGAGGGAAGACAGGTGTGCGTAATTGATGATGGCAGGAGTGCGTGATGTAGGGCAGCCTGGCGCCCTCGAGCGCCAGGGGGGAAGAGCGGGAGCAGGCGTGACAGCCTGAGTTATAGCATTCGCAAACAATGTGAGCATTCTATATTAATTACAATTCCCCTAAATTCCCCACTCTATGGAAAGATTACATTTCATTTATTATTTATATATTTTTTGCTCTACGACCCCCACAAAGACCCCCAGGACTCGTCTAAAGTCAGTATTGGCGCCGAAGGGGATGGCTGCCGTTTTACGTGGTCTTAACCAACTGTGCTATTTAGTTCATTTTTCAGCATTGTTTGTAACTTATTTTTTAACTTATTATGTTACTGCTACCGTCACTTATGACCGAAAATAACTTCTGGACAACAGAACAGCGATTACTCACCTCGAACTGGACAAAGATTTTTTCTTTAACTAGTCCGACATGAAGGATGTACTGCTTTCTTGGGAACGGGCCTAAATGCCCATCATTTGCGTGAAGAAAAGACGGCGAAAAAGGAGGCGGAGGTCTGGCTGCCTTCTGAGAATTCGTAGGTGAGTGAGTAAACCCCCTCTACCATCAGTCCTATTAGCCAACGTGCAATCATTGGATAACAAAATGTATGAGCTCCAATCAAGGATATCCTACCAATGGGACATCAACATTTTTTATATCTTATGTTTCACAGAGTCGTGGCTGAACGACGACATGGATAACATACAGCTGGCGTGGTTTTCGGTTCATCGGCAAGATAGAACAGCTGCCTATAGTAAGACTAGGGGTGGCGGTCTGTGTCTATTGGTGAATAACAGCTGGTGCGCGAAATCTTATATTAAGGAAGTCTCAAGTAGAGTATCTCATGATAAGCTGTAGACCACACTATTTACCAATATTTTTTTGTAGCCATCTATTTACCACCACAAACCGATGCTGGCACTAAGACGGCACTCACCGAGCTGTATAGGGCCATAAGCAAACAGGAACATGCTAATCCAGAGGCGGCACTCCTAGTGGCCGGGGTATTTAATGAAGGGAAAGTTAAATCCATTTTACCTAATTTCTACCAGCATGTAAAATGGGCAACCAGAGGGAAAACAACTCTAGACCACCTTTACTCCACACACAGATGCGTACAAAGCTCTCCCTCGTTCTCCATTTGGCAAATCTGACCATAACTCTATCCTCCTGATTCTTGCTTACAAACAAAAACTAAAGCAGGAAGTACCAGTGACTTGCTCAATAAAGAAGTGGTCAGAGGATGCAGATGCTAAGCTACAGGACTGTTTTGCTAGCACAGACTGGAATATGTTCCAGGATTCTTCCAATGGCATTGAGGAGTACACGACATCAGTCACTGGCTTCATCAATAAGTGCATCGATGATGTTGTCCCCACAGTGACCGTAGATACTGTACAGTGTATACCCCAACCAGAAGCCATGGATTACAGGCAACATCCGCACTGAGCTAAAGGGTAGAGCTATCGCTTTCAAGGAGAGGGACTCTAAACCGGACGCTTATAAAAAATCTCTCCGACAAACCATCAAACAGGCAAAGTTTCAATATAGGGCTAAGATTGAATCGTACCTACACCGGCTCCGACGCTCGTTGGATGTGGCAGGGCTTGAAAACTATTACGGTGTCGTGACGTGACTATCATTAATGTGATAACTGCTATTCATAGAACAATTACCTCCAATGTTTAATTATTACTCGATTAAATTAATCATGTAAAAAATAATTCATTAGTAATTTGGGGCACCACAGGAAAGTGTATTTAATGAGTTACCGTTTCCTGAATTAGCTCAAGAATATATCGATATCATACCAGTCATCAATCATTTCCACATATCAGTCTCAATCTGAATGTGGCAATATTCTTGGGTATCTGCACAAACCCTAGCCTAAGTGATGAATCAGCGATACCCAAATTGGCTTAATTATTTATTTACTAACTAAATAGTCACACAGAACTAAATAAACACACACACACAGTATGGGTTATTTATTACTTACATAATGCAATGAAACACAGTCCCCAGTGGACTAACCCAACATGACGGCTTGTTACACAATGGAAAGGGGGTGGGGAAAGATAAAGAGTGAGAGAGACCAAGAGAGTGGACTTATCATACATACATTTGGAAACTACGCTCATGGAAATATGAATACTTTGCACATGAACGACCACTCATTCGAAAATAATTGGAATGTATATATTTGTGTGGATGTCTTTCTCTCTGTCGTCTCTCTGTTGAAACCACTTGTTCCGTCTATGTGAGTGGTTCCATGTAAGTCTCTGGTTGTGTAAGTCTCTGGTTATCCACCAGAGGTCACAATGTCCTTCTTTTTTGTCTTAAGAGTGTTTTTAGAATCAATACTCCAGAGGTGTACCACGCAGTGTTCAAAGGGATCTGTATTTCTCTATGTTCGTTAGAATAGCTCCTCAGAGGTACCTATAATGGTGAGAGGAATTTGTCTTTCCCCCTTGTCTTGTTCAATTGTCCTAGACTACGTTACATGCAGAGCTGCAGGCGATGCATGTTTTAGTCTAGTCTTCACCTTCGTCACTCGTCGAGACTTTCCGAGGGTCTTACCATTTTCTGGTCTTGTAGTTTTAACCATTTCCAGCCGTGTAGCCACTGCTCCACGCTGTCTTGTCTAATATGTTAATTCTTCAGAGAGTCATTTTAAGCACTCTGGTCTGAAAGGCGGTTCCATTATGTTGACACAATGTCTGAGCTCACGTGGGCGTGGTTACTGACTGACTTGTAACAAAGGGATTTTTTACTTCTCCATACTGCAGGGTCAAGAGAGAGAAGATTTACGACCGTTTGCTAAATCATTAAACCAGCCCAATTCTCGGGGGTTTGGGCTATCTGTTGTCCTGTGATCCTCACCAAGGAAAGGGAGTCATGACAACAGACTATAAAGGGAAGCACAACCGCGAACTGACAAGTGACACGAGCTTATCAGACAACCTAAATAATTTCTATGCTCGCTTCGAGGAAAGCAACACTGAAACATTCAGGAGAGCATCAGCTGTTTGAGAATGCTATTCATTGACTACAGCTCAGCGTTCAACACCATAGTGTCCTCAAATCTCATCTCTAAGCTAAGGACCTTGGGACTAAACACCTCCCTCTGCAACTGAATCCTGGACTTCCTGCCGGGCCGCCCCCAGGTGGTAAGGGTAGGTAACAACACATCTGCCACGCTGATCCTCAACACAGAGGCCCCTCAGGGGTGTGTGCTCAGTCCCCACCTGTACTCCCTGTTCACCCATGACTGCATGGCCAAGCACGTCTCCAACACCATCATTAAGTTTGCCGACGACACAACAGTGGTAGGCCTGATCACCAACAATGATGAGACAGCCTATAGGGAGGAGGTCAGAGACCTGGCCGTGTGGTGTCAGGATAACAACCTCTCCCTCAACATGATCAAGACAAAAAAGATGATTGTGGACTACAGAAAAAGGAGGACCAAGCACGCCCCCATTCTCATTGACGGGGCTGTAGTGGAGCAGGCTGAGAGCTTCAAGTTCCTTGGTGTCCACATCACCAACAAACTATCATGGTCCAAACACAACAAGACAGTCGTGAAGAGGGCACGACAATGCCTATTCCCCCTCACGAGACTGAGATTTGGCATGGGTCCCTAGATTTTTTTAAAGTTCCACAGCTGCACCATCGAGAGCGTCCTGACTGGTTGCATCACCGCCTGGTATGGCAACTGCTCGGCCACCGCTTTCAAGGCACTACAGAGGGTAGTGCGTAGGGCCCAGTACATCACTGGGCCAAGCTTCCTGCCATCCAGGTGGTGTCAGGTGGTGTCAGAGGAAGGCCCAAAAAATTGCCAAGGACTCCAGCCACACAAGCCATAGAATGTTCTCTCAACTACCGCATGGAAAGTGGTACCGGAGCGCCAAGTCTAGGTCAAAAAGGCTTCTAAACAGCTTCTACCCCCAAGCCTTAAGACTCTTGAACAGTTAATCAAATGTCTATCCGGACTATTTGCATTGTCCTCACCCCACCCCCCATTTTTACGCTGCTGCTACTTTCTGTTTATTATACATGCATAGTCACTTTACCTCTACCTACATGTGCATATTACTTCAATTACCTCGACTAACCTTTGCCTCCGCACATTGACTCTGTACCGAAACCCCCTGTATATAGTCTCGCTACTGTTATTTTATTAATGTTGCTCCTTAATTATTTGTTATATTTACATTTTTTCCCTTAACTGCATTCTTGGTTAAGGGCTTGTAAGTAAGCATTTAACTGTAAGGTCTACACCTGTTGTGTTTGGCGTATGTAACAAATACATTTTGATTTGATTTTGCTGATGTGCCAACTTGTGTCTGTAGCGTCCAAACTTTTTGCTACAAACCAATATGAACCCTGTGTAAAACGGAGACTCAAACACCGTTTTGCTCTACAACCCCCACAAATGTCACTGGACTTGTCTGAAGGTAACCCATAGTCATGTAACCACCTTACTCTGCCTATCTTAATCGGCGTAAGGTCAAAATCTGAGTAAGCATACGATGACTAAAACACATGGTTTTCTGAACATTCTTTCAAATCATTAGGACATGTTAACACCTTAATCGGCATTCCAGTGGTGTGCTTGATCTACGCACGTGCCAGCACTGGTAGCACAAGCCTCACTCTTTTGCATGAGTGAAATGAGTTCGGAACAACTGAATATGTGTTTTAGAACTAGTTTTCACATACAAACGTAATATGTCCAAACTCAGAATCAAAATGCTTTCCAAAAATAACATGGTCGCGTGGTAGAATGTTTATTTTGATTAGTGATTTTCTGCAATTATCAAATCAAAGTTTATTTGTCACGTGCGCCGAATATAACAGGTGTAGACCTTACAGTGAAATGCTTACTTATAGGCTCATTATCAGAGTGCCATCAGGTAGCCTGATTTCAGATGTGTCCCTCTAAACCGAGCCTTCCCTGTAGCTCAGTTGGTAGAGCATGGTGTTTGCAACACCAGGGTTGTGGGTTCGATTCCCAGCACAGAAAAAAAAAAAATGTATGAAATTGTATGAAATGTATGCATTCACTACTGTAAGTCGCTCTGGATAAGAGCGTCTGCTAAATAATGTAAATGTAAACAGGATTTTTAGGGAAATCGTTCTTCTTGCAAAGCATGTAAACGTTTTAATCAAACTATTATATCAATCTGATTATCGACAATAATCACATTATTGTGTGCATGTAACCGTATGTCAAAGGTGGGTGTAGCTGGTGCATGGAAGTCAGGCGCAGAATAGCAGAGATGAGTGGACAAAGCACTTTACTGAGGCAATATATTAGAACAGAACGCAACCGTGTCACAAAACAAATGCCCAAAGAACAATTAAGGCTACCACAAAGCATGGTTACGAAACAAAAACCCGGCGCAAACCAGCCGGAAGCGTGCCTTCCTTGACAATAAACAATACCCAACACAGACATGGAGGGAACAGAGGGTTAAATACACATAGTAATTATGAGGAGATGTAGGTGTGCAGGAAAACAAGACAAAACAAATGGAAAATGAAAGGTGGAGCTGGCGATGGCTAGAAGACCGGTGACATCGACCGCCGAACGCCACCCGAACAAGGAGAGGGACCGACTTCGGCGGAAGTTGTGACAGTACCCCCCCCTTCACGCACGGCTCCAGTAGCGCGCCGACACTGGCCTCCGGGACGACCCGGAGGGCGAGGTGCAGGGCGATCCGGATGGAGACGGTGGAACTCCCACAGCATTGAAGGATCCAATACGTCCTCCACCGGGACCCAGCATCTCTCCTCCGGACCGTACCCCTCCCAGTCCACGGGGTATTGAAGGCCCCTTGCCCGATGCCTCGAATCCAGTATGGCGCGAACGGAGTACGCCGGGACCCCCTCGATGTCCAGAGGGGGCGGTGGAACCTCCCGCACCTTAGACTCCTGGAGCGGGCCAGCCACCACCAGCCTGAGGAGAGACACATGGAACGAGGGGTTAATACGGTAATCGGGGGGAAGCTGTAACCTGTAACTCACCTCGTTCAGTCTCCTCAGGACTTTAAATGGCCCCACAAACCGCGGTCCCAGCTTCCTGCAGGGCAGGTGGAGGGGCAGGTGGAGGGTCGAGAGCCAGACCCGGTTCCCCGGTGCGAACACTGGGGCATTACTGCGGTGACGGTCTGCGCTGGCTTTCTGGCACAGCACGGCCCGCTGGAGGTGAACATGGGTGCTGTCCCATGTCTCCTCCGTGCGCCTGAACCAGTCATCCACTGCAGGAGCCTCGATCTGACTCTGATGCCAAGGCGCCAGAACCGGCTGATACCCCAGTACACACTGGAAGGGGGAGAGGTTAGTGGAGGAGTGGCGAAGCGAGTTCTGAGCCATCTCCCCCGGCCGGTCCTGGCAATAAGACTGCAGAAACCTACCCACATCTTGGTTCACTCTCTCCACCTGCCCATTACTCTCGGGGTGAAAACCTGAGGTAAGGCTGATCGAGACCCCCAGGCATTCCATGAACGCCCTCCAGACCCTCGAAGTGAACTGGGAACCCCAATCAGACACTATATCCTCAGGCACCCCGTAGTGCCGGAAGACGTGCGTAAACAAGGCCTCCGCAGTCTGTAGGGCCGTAGGGAGACTGGGCAGAGGAAGGAGACTGCAGGACAACCAGGATTGTGGTGTTTCCCTGTGAGGGGGGAGATTGGTAAGGAAATCGATCGACAGGTGCGACCATGGCCGTTGTGGAACGGGTAAGGGGTGTAGCTTACCTCTGGGCAGGTGCCTAGGAGCCTTACACTGGGCGGACACCGAGCAGGAAGAAAGATCAACCCTCACGTCCTTAGACAAAGTGGGCCACCAGTACTTCCCACTCAGACAGCGCACAGTCCGACCGATGCCTGGATGACCAGAGGAGGGTGATGTGTGGGCCCAATAGATCAGCCGGTCACGGACAGCAGACGGAACGTACAGATGCCCAGAGGGACACTGGAGGGGAGTGGGCTCTGCACGTAAGGCCTGCTCAATGTCCGCGTCCAGCTCCCACACTACCGGCGCCACCAGGCAGGAGGCCGGGAGTATGGGGGTGGAATCCATGGGCCGCTCCTCTGTCATACAGCCGGGACAGTGTGTCTGCCTTCACGTTCTGGGAACCTGGTCTGTAAGAAAGGGTGAAAACAAAACGGGTGAAAAACATGGCCCACCTTGCCTGGCGAGGGTTCAGTCTCCTCGCCGCCCGGATGTACTCCAGATTGCGGTGGTCAGTCCAGATGAGAAAAGGGTGTTTAGCCCCCTCAAGTCAATGTCTCCACGCCTTCAAAGCCTTGACGACAGCCAACAGCTCCTGGTCCCCCATGTCATAGTTTCGCTCCGCCAGGCTGAGCTTCCTCGAGAAGAAGGCACAGGGGCGGAGCTTCGGTGGCGTACCCGAGCGCTGAGAGAGCACGGCTCCTATCCCAGCCTCGGACGCGTCCACCTTCACTATGAACGTCAAAGAGGGATCCGGATAGGACAGCACGGGAGCCGAGGTAAACAGAGCCCTCAGGTGACCACTGCAAACGTACTGGGCCCCCCTTCAGCAGTGAGGTAATGGGAGCCGCTACCTGACCAAAACCCAGGATAAACCTCCGGAAGTAATTGGCAAACCCTAGAAACCGCTTCACCTCGTTTACCGTGGTGGGAGTCGGCCAATTACACAAGGCTGAAATGCGGTCACTCTCCATCTCCACCCCTGAGGTGGAAATGCGGTACCCTAGGAAGGAGACGGACTGCTGGAAGAACAGGCATTTCTCAGCCTTGACGTACAGGTCATGCTCCAACATTCGACCAAGCACCCTGCGCACCAGGGACACATGCTCGGTGCGTGCAGCGGAGTATATCAGAATGTCATCAGTATACACCACTACACCCTGCCCGTGCAGGTCCCTGAAAATCTCGTCAACAAAGGCTTGGAAGACTGATGGAGCATTCATCAACCCGTACGGCATGACGAGGTACTCATAATGCCCTGAGGTAGTACTGAATGCCGTCTTCCACTCGTCTCCCTCCCGGATACGCACTAGGTTGTAAGCACTCCTGAGATCTAGTTTGGTGAAGAAGCGCGCCTCGTGCATTGACTCAATCGCTGTGGCTATGAGAGGTAGCAGGTAACTGTACCTCACAGTGATCTGGTTTAGGCCTCGACAGTCAATACACGGGCGCAGACCTCCCTCTTTCTTCTTCTTCCCAAAAAAGAAACTCGAGGAGGTGGGTGAAGTGGAGGACCGAATGTACCCCTGATGCAGGGATTCAGAGACATATGTTTCCATAGCCGCCGTCTCCACCTGTGACAGGGGATACACGTGACTCCTGGGAAGTGCGGCGTCTACCAGGAGATTTATCGCACAATCCCCCCGTCGATGGGGTGGTAATTGAGTCACCTTTTTGGAGAAGGCGAGAGCCAAATCGGCATATTCGGGGAGAATGCGCACGGTGGAGACCTGGTCTGGACTTTCCACAGTAGTAGCACCAAAGGAAACCCCTAAACACCTCCCCGAGCACTCTCGCGACCACCCCGTGAGAGCCCTCCATTGCCATGAAACAGTGGGGTCATGACAGGCTAACCAGGGTAGGCCTAGCACCACGGGAAATGCAGGAGAGTCAATGAGAAAGAGACTGATTCTCTTGTGACCCCCCTGCGTCACCATGCCCAGGGGAGCGATGGCCTCCATAATCAACCCTGACCCCAATGGACGACTGTCTAAGGCGTGAACTGGGAAGGGCATAGCCACTGGAATAATGGGGATCCCTAAACTATGGGCGAATGATCTGTCTATAAAATTACCAGCCGTGCCTGGATCGACGAGCGCCTTATGCTGGGAATGCGGGGAAAACTCAGGAAAACAAACAGATACAAATAGATGGACAACAGAGGACTCTGGATGAGAATGGTGCCGACTCACCTGGGGTGACACTAGAGTGCCCTGCCTGCTGCCTCGACCCCAGAGGAACCAACTCGACACCAACCGGCAGTGTGCCCTCTGTGGCCACAGATGGTGCACGCAAAGGCCCCTCCTCCGGCCTTCCTAAGCACAGCACCTCCCAGCTCCATAGGTATCGGAGCGGTGGTGCTGGGGGATGGAACCAACAGAGCATGATCTGGACGTCCGCGGGTGGCCAGCAGGTTATCCAGCCAGATGGACAGGTCCACCAGCTGGTCAAATGTGAGGATAGTGTCCCTGTAGGCCAACTCCCGACGGACATCCTCACGTAAGCTGCAGCGATAGTGGTCGATCAGGGCCCTGTCGTTCCATCCTGCTCTGGCGGCCAGGTTCCGAATGTCCAGAGCGAACTCCTGGGCGCTCCTCGTCTCCTGCCGCAGGTTAAAGAGACGTTCACCCGCCGCTCTACCCTCGTGCGGGTGATCGAAGACTGCCCGGAAACGATGGGGGAAACTCATCGAAGTGGTCCAGCACCGCATCTCCTTCCACCCACACGGCGTTGGCCCACTACAGGACTTTCCCCGAGAGGCATGAGACGAGGGCGGACACCCTCTCACGGCCCGAAGGAGCCGGTTGGACGGTCGCCAGGTATAACTCCAACTGCAGCAGGAAATCCTGGCAGCGGGCAGCCATCCCATCGTACTCCCCGGGGAGGGCGAGGCTAATCCCACTGGAACCGGGTGCAGGGGGAGCGAGTAGTGGAGGCCCTGTTGTGCTGGTGGAGGTGCTGGAGGGACTCCCTGTCTCTCCCTGTGGTCCATTGTTTGGACGACACGGTCCATGGCGGTGCTGAGATGATGGAGCATCGCTGCGTGTTTCTGGACGCGCTCCTCTACCCCTACAACAGGGGCACCTGCTCCTGCTGACTCCATCAAAGGTGGGTATTCTGTCAATGGTGGGTGTAGCTGGTGCATCGTTATGTTCCATCAGCGACGTTTTGTTCGTGAGTTCTAGACACTGTCAGAATGGTAAATCACGGTCCAGCGCATTGCGCATAACGTGACAAAAAAATTCTAAATATTCCATTACCGTACTTCGAAGCATGTCAACCACTGTTTAAAATCAATTTTTATGCAATTTATCTCGTAGAAAAGCGATAATATTCCGACCGGGAATCTGCCTGTCTGTAAATAGAGGGAAAAACAGAAAGGCGGGGACGGGCAGTGCACGCGCCTAAGCCTTTTGTCTGCTGATAGACCACTTAGCAAAAGCGCTCCTGTGTTTCAGCCAGGGCTTTGAATTACGTCATTCAGGTTTTTCCCGGGCTCTGAGAGCCCATTGGAGACGTGGGAAGTGTAACAGCAGAGATCCTCAGTTTTTGGAAGAGATGTCAAAGAAAGCAAATAAATGCTCAGACAGGCCACTTCCTGTAAAGGAATCTCTCAGGTTTTTGCCTGCCAAATGAGTTCTGTTATACTCACAGACACCATTCAAACAGTTTTAGAAACTTTAGGGTGTTTTCTATCCATATATAATAAGTATATGCATATTCTAGTTACTGGGTAGGATTAGTAACCAGATTAAATCGGGTACGTTTTTTATCCGGCCGTGTAAATACTGCCCCCTAGCCCCAACAGGTTAAGCCATTTTGCCCCAACTTTGGAAGTATGCTTGGGGTCATTGTCCATTTGAAAGACCCATTTGCAACCGAGCTTTAACTTACTGATGTCTTGAGAAATTGCTTCAATATATCCACATAACTTCCCTTCCTCATGATGCCATCTATTTTGTGAAGTGCACCAGTCCCTCCTGCAGCAAAGCACCCCATAACATGATGCTGCCACCCCCGTGCTTCACGGTTGGGATAGATTTCTTTGGCTTGCAAGCCTACCACTTTTTCCTCCAAAGACAACAATGGTCATTATGGCCAAATATTTCTATTTTTGATTCATCAGACCAGAGGACATTGCTCCAAAAAGTACGATCTTTGTCCCCATGTGCAGTTGCAAACCGTAGTCTGGCTTTTTTATGGCGGTTTTCGAGCAGTGGCTTCTTCCTTGCTGAGCGGCCTTTCAGGTTATGTCGATGTAGGACTCTTTATACTGTGGATATAGATACTTTTGTACCTGTTTCCTCCAGCATCTTGCACTTTTCTCACCAAAGCACATTCATCTCTAGGAGACAGAACCTGTCTCCTTCCTGAGCGGTATGATGGCTGCGTGGTCCCATGGTGTTTATACTTGCATACTATTGTTTGTACAGATGAACGTGGTACCTTCAGGTGTTTGGAAATTGCTCCCAAGGATGAACCAGACTTGTGGAGGTCTACAATTTTTCTAAGGTCTTGGCTGATTTCTTTGGATTTTCCCATGATGTCAAGCAAAGAGGCACTGAGTTTGAAGGTAGGCCTTGAAATTCATCCACAGGTACACCTCCAATTGATTCAAATGATGTCAATTAGCCTATCAGAAGCCATGACATCATTTTTATGGAATTTTCCAAGCTGTTGAAAGGCACAGTCAACTTCTGACCCACTGGAATTGTGATACAGTGAATTATAAGTGAAATAATCTGTCTGTCAACAATTGTTGGAAAAATTACCCGTGTCATGCACAAAGTAGATGTCCTAACCGACTTGCCAAAACTATAGTTTGTTAACAAGTGTCACGTCCTGACCAGTAAAGGGGTTATTTGTTATTGTAGTTTGGTCAGGAAGTGGCAGGGGGTGTTTGTTTTATGTGGTTCGGGCTATGTATTTAGGTAGAGGGGTGTTTGGTTTATGTGTTCCGGGGTTTGTTGGTTTATGTTCTATGTTATTTATTTCTATGTTCTAGTCTAGTCCTTTTAGTTCTATGTTTAGGGTTTTGATGGACCTTCAATTGGAGGCAACTGTTCCTCGTTGCCTCTGATTGAAGGTCCTATGTATAGGGGTGTTTTTGTATTGGTATTTGTGGGTAGTTGTCTCCTGTTTAGTGTCTGTTCGCCTGACAGGTCTGTTAGTGTCATTCGTTACGTTTGTATACGTGTTTTGTTTGTTTTTTTCCTTCTTTTATTTAATAAAGAAGATGTGCATACACGTTCCCGCTGCACCTTGGTCCAATTCTTACGACAGCTATGACAACAAGACATTTGTGGAGTGGTTAAAAAACAAGTTTTAATGACTCCAACCTAAGTGTATGTAAGGGAACACCCCCCTGAAATGGACAAAAATGAATGGGATCTTAGTGGCACCGTAAGAAACATATACACGATGTACAATACCACTCAAATGGATGTTGTTTCATTCAAAACTGATTGCAAATGCCATATGGCAAATGTCAAGTGTCACACAGCAAAAATCAAATAGATGGAGAGCGCGCTCCACCATAAATTTTCTTATTGCAAATGTAACACAAGTCAAGACCCAAGAGTAACATTTTGAAAATGTGAAAAAAAATTTAACACTTTGACAGTTTCTTTTTTAATTCTTTAGATTTTTTTGTCAATTACACATGTATAAGAACTGTATGAACATACATTTGTCATATTTTATTGTCATAAGTTTTTAAATTCTGCATAAGGCATATGTTTTGTCCATTTGCCATATGATTTCATAGGAAGTCAAAAGTCAAAGTCAAGTCAGTGAACCATTGCCAAATGCCATAAGAAATGTCCAAATGCAATATGAAAGTATTGAAAGTGCCAAATCAGGATGTTATGTCCATTTGCAATGTATGATCGTAGGAAGTTGGTTTACAAACCCAAAAGTCAGTGAACCATGTCCAAATGCCATTTATACTGCCCAAATGATATATACCACTATGTTAAGCCATGAATCAACCTAGATGGTCTATTTGTCAAGTATGATGAGGGAGAAGTGGGACTGTTGTTTTTTAACGATTTCTTGAAAAACTTCCAAAATTACCCTATTGGATGGGCGCGGGTGAGGAGTGCTCCCTACCCAGCCATACGAAACATATACACAATGTACAATACCACTAAAATGGACGTCATTTCATTCAAAACTGATTGCAAATGCCATACGGCACCGTACACATTTTTAAAATGCCTCCCCCCTAAAGGCATTAACCTCTACGGGCTAGGGGGCAGCATTGAGAATTTTGGAAAAAATATGTGCCCATTTTTAACTGCCTCCTACACCAACTCAGAAGCTAGAATATGCATATTATTGTTCAGGTTTGGATAGAAAACACCCTAAAGTTTCTAAAACTGTTTGAATGGTGTCTGTGAGTATAACAGAACTCCTATGGCAGGCAAAAACCTGACAAGGTTTCATGCAGGAAGTACCCTGTCTGACAAGGTGTTGTTGTTCTTGCTTCTGTTTATTGAAGAGTCAGGATCTTAGCTGTAACGTGACAATTCCTAGAGCTCCAATAGGCTCTCAGAACCCGGGAAAAACCTGAACGATGACGAGGCAGCCTCAGGCTGAAACACATTATCTCCTTTTCCAAGTGTCCCATCAGGGGACAATAGAATTAGGCGCGTGCGCGATTCGCCCCCGTGGAGTATTTTCATTCGGCTGTTTAGCTAATTGCAGATTCCCGGTCGGAATATTATCGCTTTTCTACGAGATAAATTGCATAAAAATTGATTTTAAACAGCGGTTGACATGCTTCGAAGTACGGTAATGGAATATTTAGAATTTTTTTGTCACGTTCTGCGCCATGCGCACGACCGTGATTTAGCATTCTGATAGTGTCTAGAACTCACGAACAAAACGTTGCTGTTTGGATATAACGATGGATTATTTGGGACCAAACCTACATTTGTTATTGAAGTAGAAGTCCTGGGAGTGCATTCTGACGAAGAACAGGAAAGGTAAGACCATTTTTCTTATAGGAAATGTGATTTTGGTGAAGGCTGAACTGGGTGGGTGTCTAAATAGCCCAGCCATCACGGGCTAGCTATGTACTTAGAATATTGCAAAATGTGCTTCATCCGAAAAGCTATTTTAAAATCGGACATATCGAGTGCATTGAGGAGTAATGTATCTATAATTCTTAAAATAATTGTTATGCTTTTTGTGAACGTTTATCGTGAGTAATTTAGCAAATTGTTAGTAAATTCCCCGAAGTTTGCGGGGGGTATGCTTTTTCTGAACGTCACATGCTAATGTACAAAGCTGGTTTTTGATATAAATATGAACTTGATTGAATAGACATGCATGTATTGTATAACATAATGTCCTAGGTGTGTCATCTGATGAAGATCATAAAAGGTTAGTGCTGCATTTAGCTGTGGTTTGGGTTATTGTGACATTATATGCTAGCTTGAAAAATGGGTGTCTGATTATTTCTGGCTGGGCACTCTCCTGACATAATCTAATGTTTTGCTTTCGTTGTAAAGCCTTTTTGAAATCGGACAGTGTGGTTAGATTAACGAGAGTCTTGTCTTTAAATAGCTGTAAAATAGTCATATGTTTGAGAAATTGAAGTAATAGTATTTCAAACGCTTTAAAAATCGCGCCACTGGATTCAACTGGCTGTTACGTAGGTGGGACGAATTCGTCCCGCCGGTCCCATAGAGGTTAAAAACCATTTAAAAAATGTGCTTCTGGTAACATATTCCAATCACCAGGTGCATGGCTGTCCATTTGCAATATGTTTCAATGGGAATTTACCATCACACATTTGACTGGCCCGATGAACTCGGGATGGCCGGGTAGTGATAGTGGTTCCTCTCCATCGCTCGTTGTGTTGATTTCATCATGTCCATTTGGTGATGTTTTTCCACTGTTGAATCATATTGCAAATGTACTGTCCATTTGCAATATGTTTCAATGGGCATTTACCATCACGAATTTGACATGCTCAAAAATACTGCAGAAATGCGAAATTGACTGGCCCGATGAACTCGGTATGCCGGGCAGTGATAGTGGTTCCTCTCCATCGCTCGTTGTGTTGATTTCATCATGTCCATTTGGTGATGTTTTTTCACTGTTGAATCATATTGCAAATGTACTGTCCATTTGCAATATGTTTCAATGGGCATTTACCATCACGAATTTGACATGCTCAACAATAGTGCAGGAATGCGAAATTGACTGGCCCGATGAACTCGGGATGGCCGGGCAGTGATTCTGGTTCCTCTCCATCGCTTGTTGGTGTTGATTTCAGAATGTCAATTTGGTGATGGTCTATCACTGTTTAAACACATTGCAAATGGACAAAAGTCAGCCAGCAAGTCACCGTCCATCAGTTAATTAGATATCATTCTGACACCAAAATGATACCAACTGACACCACACCCACTTTTTTCAACTCGTTTAGAAGCCAACTATCACATATTTCAGAGCAGGCCCATAATTCACAGCGCCTTATGTTTAAACCATAATTAAAACAAAAAACACGTTGTTACGTTCAAGTTGCGGGTCCAGTTCTGACATTATGTGAAGGCCTGGCTGAGGCGACCCCGAATCCCACGTTTCGGCTTGATAGGTCATTTGGAGGCCGAGTAGCAACCTTAATTGGTGCTGAAAATCCACATTTTCCGGGTGTTGCTACAGGGTCATTGAATGAGCAAATCGGTCAGAAATGTTAGGGTCCATTTCTATGGGCCGAGGCGGTTTCAATGCACCTAGTCCTGCGACTCTGGGACTTTACTAAATGTTGTCATTTTTGTAATGGTCAAAATGAATTGAAGTTATTGCAAATGTACGAGGCTGTTTCACAGTCTGAGAACATTCTAGAACCACATAACTCACCGTGCACTATCGCCTTGAGCTCTAGAACAGGTTTCTAAAGTGTCAGAGCTCTAGGTCTGACGGTTCTTTGACAGTTCGAACAAAGGTAACTATTGCAGGTTCTGTGTGTCTCTAAGCCCCACACTATGTCACTCCATCCTTGCTGTGTGTGTGTATGAGTTTTTCTTGGAAATCTGATGGGATGAATGACTGATTTACAGTTCATGAGGGTTGCCTAATCACACATATGAAGTTTTGAAAAGATCTGACCTTTTTAACCCTTCGAAACAGCCCCTATGACACCATTTTAAGGCACTTCCAGTTGGCACAGGAAGATAAAAGTAAGCACATATCCTGATTGGGGTATGCTCTTACAGAATCCCGAGCAAAAAGTTTTTATGTGCAGAATTGACCTATCTACACAGGGTTGAATGCAGTGAGTTTCAGAAACTGCAGGTTTGGTATATCAACACCTTTAGGGTGAATTTAATCACTTCCGGTTGCTCCAGGAAGCTTAGAATCAACACAAGTAGACCTCATAGTAGCCTGATGAATTGTCATCGAAGACAGTTTGATATGGCATTCATAACCCACATAGGCTTCAGGTTAAATTTAGGGGAGCAGGCAATGTATTCCTAGGGGGAGAGATGACATTGTAATCTGTGAGATGAAAAAAGGGTTAATGTTAAGGGTTAAAAAAGGGTCACTGTTAAGGGTTAATGCCACACGGTCAAGGTCAGGCTTGCACAGATCGGGAGGACCTCAGGATCGTTCCTGAGGTTGAATTGTGCATCTAACCCTAACGGTTCCCCCGCTGTCACCCAAAAGCACCTGAAATTTAGGGCCAGGCTTCATTATGGGCCTTCTTTTTATCACGGTTGCTGCGCTCAGACCGAGTGAGCTATGGTCAAGCGGGGCATCTCGTTGAACTCGGCACAGACTAGAGATTATGGTAATGCCATTGCAGGCTCTGTGTGTCTTTAAGCCCCGCACTGTGTCACTCCATCCTTGCTGTGTGGGTGTGAGAGAGTTTTTTCTCTGACATCTGTTGGGAGAAATGACTGATTTACAGTTCATGAGCGTTGCCTAATCACACATATGAAGTTTTGGAAAGATGTGACCTTTTTAACCCTCCGAAACGGCCCCTTTGACCCCCAATTTAAGGTATTTCCGGTTGACACAGGAAGTGAACACATATCCTCCTTTGGGTAGGCTCTTACAGAATTTTGAGTTTTAAGTCTTTACGTTAAGAACTGACTTATTTATAGAGGATTGAATGATTGAGTGTTATTTCAGAAAATCACAGAAAATCACAAATCATGTAGAGTACCGAAACCAACCTTAACAGATTTGTCTGAACATGCCGCAACTGGATCTGTAACTTTTTTGGGGAAATAAACATTTCTTTGAGCATCACCAATTGTACATTGTACGATTTCTCTTAAATTACGATAGATACATGTCTGGTTCTTTTTTTCCTGACACCGTAGGTTTATATACTTTGACGTGAAGTGGTCAAATTAGCGCTCTATTTTCGTTTTTGACCTTTAATCCCAGAAGAATGGCCTTAACTCAAAAAGCGTTGAGGCCTCAACGCCATCTTGTTCGGGGCTACTGCCCATTATGCCAAACCTATGCTCACCAAGTTTCGTCTACGAAGTCTTTTCCGTTTAGGAGAAAAGGCCATGCCGCCATTGGCGAATTTTACAAACATTTGCGGACGTCTAGTAAGGGACCGTACATTTGCAATATGGAGTTTCTCATCAACCATACAGCAAATGCCAAAATGTTCCCTTCATGTATGTAAACTTCCGACTTCAACTATATGCTTCGGTGAGATTGGCTTTTTAGCATTCATAGCAATGGTTATCAACTGTACTGCACGGATGGAAAGTAAGTTGCAGAAAATAGAGGTTATGGTGGCAGCTGCAGAGAGGTATTTGGGTGTACTAGATTTGTCATCAGAAGAGTTACAGGGTGTGTTGAGTGATGATGTCCCGTCCTTTCAGGCTGTTGGCCTGAGGTAGGATTAGATAGGCTTAAATAGGGTAGTAGGGTGGTGTTTTTTTTAATGAGTGTAGGATATCTGTTGATTTATTTTCCTTTTTTTCAAGCGAAGTATAAGGGAGTTGTACTCCAGTAGGTGGCGATAATGCACATTTTATTAGTTGCCAACCGCATCGAAGAGAAAGACACGACTTTTAACTCGAAAGTTATGTTGGTTGGATAGGGATTCCCCCAAGGGAAAGTGGCTAGTGCAAGGGCTGAGGGGGTAAAAATAACATGTTTGGACTGCAGCCACTGTGTTCAAGTGATGAATGACGGTGTGGTGGAGGTTCGGCACGGCTGTGCTGTGACTGGGTCATAAATGGTAGGAGATAGTGATGGAGAAGAAAGTGAAGCAAGTATTGAGGGGTTTGAAGGGGAACGAGCGGTCTATGGAGGCAGAGAGGAGGCAGAATAGGAAGTTTGAGGAGAGCAACATAGTTTCCAATGCTAGCTGCAGTTCGGAGGTAGAGAGTGCCGAGAAAGTGCAAGATAAGTCACCAGGGGAGCATGGAGGTGAGGAGGAGAATATAGTGATTCTGATGTTTAGGGAAGAAGGGGGAGTTGGGGAGATGAGTCCCATAAGGTTGATGGCTGTGATAAAAGTGTTGATTGGGGAAGTTGTCAATGCTTAAGTGTTAAGAGATGGGAGCTTGTTGGTGTTCTGTAAGGACATGGCGCAAAGGGAAAAAGCTTTCAGAGTGAAGCAAATAGGGAAGTGTACGGTGGTGTCGAGCAGCTGGACTGATCAAGCAGAGAAGCAGTGGATTAAAGGGGTGATAACAGGAGTGTGAGTGTTAGCACTAAAGAGGTAAGCGACAACTTGAGAGGAGGCGTTCTAGTGAATGTTCAAAGATTGCAAGCAACAATGGGTGGAGTTAGAGTAGATAGCTTGTCTATTCTGTTACACTTCAAGGACTGAGTACTGCCAAATAAAGTAACCATAGGATATATGAGTTATTATGTGAGGCCTCATGTACCGAAGCCTTTAAGATGTTATAACTGCCAGAGGTTTGGGTATGTGGCAACATCCTGTAAAGAGAAAAAGAGGTGTGCCAGGTGTTGAGGGCAGCATGAGTATTGGAAGTGTGGGGATGGTGTACACCCAAAGTGCTGCGGTGGTGCTCATAGTGTGGCATATACTGGGTGAGACAATGAAGCAGGAAATGGAGGTGCAACAAGTGAGAGTGGTGAGAAGGGTGTCATATGCTGAGGCAGTGAGGGTGGTCCAGGTCCAGGGAGATACAGGTTCAAGGGAAAGATGGGTAGGAGCATCTAGACCGGGATTACAGGGCAGGTGGGCGGCGATATGGTATACATAGATAAGAGAAAGCTGGTAACGTTCATAGCAGGAGCTATCAATAGCACTGCTAAAATAGAGTCTAAAACAGAGAGTATCCAGCTAATAGTGAAAGCGGCTTGGAGACATCTCAATATGACAGGGTTGACTTGAGAAGAGGTTGGAGATCACCTCAATCAGCCAAGGGTGGAGTCATGTATTACTGGATCTTAGTTATGGTGGTAGTACTACAATGGAATGCTCAAAGCATATTGGGTAATGGGCAGGAGTTCAAGCAGTTCATTGTAGATATGCCAGCTAAGCCTGATGTGATTTGTGTGTAGGAAACATGGCTCAAAACGACGGTGGAGTTTATCATACAGGGATATGTAGTGGTTCATATGGACAGAGATGTGGGGGGAGGGGGGGATGTGCCAACTTCATAAAGAAGGGACTTCCTTACAGGATGCTAGGCAAAGGTATTGAACAGGAATATGTGGTGGGGGTGGAGGTGTGGTTGAGAGGACCTGGAAGTGCTGGAGAGGGTGGAGGGAGGGCCAGGATAAAAGTAAGGTAATGTGGTGTGGGGATTTAAATGCCCACAACACGCTCTGGGGGGGTAAACATATGGATGGAAATGGCCATGTAATTTGAAAATCTGATAGAAATGAAAGATCTGGTGTGCCTGAATGATGGCCGAGGGACCAGGATTGATGTAGACACAGGGAAAGAGTCTGCCTTGGACCTCATTCTGGTATCTAGTGCAATGGCAGGAATCTGTGAGTGGGAGGTATAGGAGGAGTCGACAGTAGGGAGTGATCATTACCCCATAGTATTTACAGTAGGCCAGAGGGAGGAGGAGGTGACAGTGGATGGAGTAGGCAGGTGGGTGTTTGGAAGGGCAAAGTGGGATCAGTTTCAGGAGCTGAGTGAGCAGGTGATGGCTCAGGTGGGTATGAGAAGGGATGTGGATAGTATGAATAACTGGGTGAGAACAGAGTTAGTGGGGGCAGCTACTGTGGCTATACCTAAGAGTCTAACAAGTAATATCTAACCATTTCACAACGTATACCCAATACACACAAATCTAAGTAAAGGAATGGAATTAAGAATACATAAATATATGAACGAGCAATGTCAGAGCGGCAAAGACTAAGATACAGTATAATAGGACAGAATACAGTATATACATATGAGATGAGTAATGCAAAATATGTAAACATTATTAAAGTGACAAGTGTTCGAGTTATTAAAGTGGCCAGTGATTTCAAGTCTTTGTATATATGCAGCAACCTCTAATCTGCTTGTGATGGCTGTTTAACAGTCTGATGGCCTTGAGACAGAAGCTGTTTTTCAGTCTCTCGGTCCCAGCTTTGATGCACCTGTACTGACCTCGCCTTCTGGATGATAGTGGGGTGAACAGGCAGTGGCTCGGGTGGATGTTGTCCTTGATGATCTTTTTGACCTTCCTGTGACATCGGATGCTGTAGGTGTCTTGGAGGGCAGGTAGTTTTCCTCCGGTGATGCGTTGTGCAGTCTGCACCACCCTCTGGAGAGCCCTGCGGTTGTGGGCGGTGCAGTTGCCATACCAGGCAGTAATACAGCCTGACAGGATGCTCTCAATTGTGCATCTGTAAAGGTTTGTGAGGGTTTTAGATGCCAAGCCAAATTTCTTCAGCCTGCTGAGGTTGAAGAGGCTTTGTTGTTCCTTCTTCACCACACTGTCTGCGTGAGTGGACCATTTCAGTTTGTCAGGGATGTGTACAGCGAGGAACTTAAAACTTTCCACCTTCTCCACTGCAGTCCCGTAGATGTGGATGGGGGGTGCTCCCTCTGCGTTTCCTAAAGTCCACGGTCATCTCCTTTGCTTTGTTGATGTTGAGTGAGAGGTTATTTTCCTGGCACCACAGCCCCAGAGCCCTCACCTCCTCTCTGTAGGCTGTCTTGTCATTGTTGGTAATCAAGCCTACTACTGTTGTGTCATCGGCAAACTTGATGATTGAGTTGGAGGTGTGCGTGGTCATGCAGTCAAGGATGAACAGGGAGTACAGGAGGGGGCTGAGCACGCATCCTTGTGGGGTCCCAGTGTTGAGGATCAGCAAAGTTGAGGTGTTGTTTCCTACCTTCACCACCTGGGAGTGGCCCGTCAGGAAGTCCAGGACCCAGTCGTACAGGGCGGGGTTCAGACTGGTAAGGTGGAGGTGAGATGATCCGTGACTAGTCTCTCAAAGTACTTCATGATGACAGAAGTGAGTGCTACGGGGCGATAGTCATTTAGTTCAGTTACCTTTGCTTTCTTGGGTACAGGAACAATGGTGGCCATCTTGAAGCATTTGGGGACAGCAGACTGGGATAGGGAGAGATTGAATATTTCTGTAAACACACCAGCCAGCTGGTCTGCGCATGCTCTGAAGACGCGGCTAAGGATGCCGTCTGGGGCTGCAGCCTTGCGAGGGTTAACACGCTTAAATGTCTTACTGACGTCGGCCACAGAGGAGAGCCCACAGTCCTTGGGTAGTGGGCCGCATCGGTGGCACTGTGTTATACTCAAAGGGGGCGAAGAAGGTGTTTAGCTTGTCCTGGAAGCAAGACGGCGGTGTCCACGATGTGGCTGGTTTTCCTTTTGTAGTCCATGACTGACTGTATACCCTGCCAGGTACGCCTCATGTCTGAGCCGTTGAATTGCGACACTTTGTCTCAATACTGACGCTTTGTCTGTTTGATTGCCTTGCGGAGGGAATAACTACACTGTTTGTATTCTGCCATATTCCCAGTCACCTTGCCATGGTTAAATGCGGTGGTTCGTGCTTTCAGTTTTGCGCGAATGCTGCCATCTATCCACGGTTTCTGGTTAGGGTAGGTTTTAGTAGTCACAGTGGGTACAACATCTCCTATACACTTCCTGATAAACTCAGTCACCGTATCAGTATATTAATCAATATTATTCTCGGAGGCTACCCGGAACATATCCCAGTGGGCGTGATCAAAACAATCTTGACGTGTGGATTCCAATTGGTCAGACCAGCATTGAATAGTCCTTAGCACGGTACTTCCTGTTTGAGTTTCTGCCTATAGGAAGGGAGTAGCAAAATGGAGTTGTGGTCAGATTTACCAAAAGGAGGGCGGGGGAGGGTCTTGTAGGCATCCCGGAAGTTGGAGTAGCAGTGGTCGAGTGTTTTAGCAGTGTGAGTACTACAGTGTTGATAGAACTTCGAAAGCCTTTTTCTCAAATTTGCTTTGTTAAAATCCCAGCTACAATAAATGCGGCCTCAGGATATGTGGTTTCCAGTTTGCAGAAAGACTAGTGTAGTTCCTTGAGGGCCGTCATGGTATCGGCTTGAGGGGGGATATACACGGCTGTGACTATAACTGAAGTGAATTCTCTTGGGAGATAACAGTCAGCATTTGATTGTGGTATTCTAGGTCGCCTGAACAAAATGACTTGAGTTCCTGTATGTTATCACAATCACACCATGAGTCGTTAACCTCTTACATCTAGGGAACGTCTGCTCCAATATCCAATGATGGGCGTGGTGCGAAATACAAATTCCTCTAAAATCCGAAAACTTCAATTTTTCAAACATATGACTATTTTACAGCTATTTAAAGACAAGACTCTTGTTAATCTAACCACACTGTCCGATTTCAAAAAGGCTTTACAGCGAAAGCAAAACATTAGATTATGTCAGCAGAGTACCCAGCCAGAAATAATCAGACACCCATTTTTCAAGCTAGCATATAATGTCACAAAAATCCAGAAGACAGCTAAATGCAGCACTAACCTTTGATGATCTTCATCAGATGACACACCTAGGACATTATGTTATACAATACATGCATGTCTGTTCAATCAAGTTCATATTTATATCAAAAAACAGCTTTTTACATTAGCATGTGACGTTCAGAAAAAGCATACCCCCCGCAAACTTCCAGGGAATTTACTAACAATTTACTAAATTACTCACGATAAACGTTCACAAAAAGCATAACAATTATTTTAAGAATTATAGATACAGAACTCCTCTATGCACTCGATATGTCCGATTTTAAAATAGCTTTTCGGATGAAGCACATTTTGCAATATTCTAAGTACATAGCCCAGCCATCACGGGCTAGCTATTTAGACACCCACCCAGTTTAGCCTTCACCAAAATCACATTTCCTATAAGAAAAATGGTCTTAACTTTCGTGTTCTTCGTCAGAATGCACTCCCAGGACTTCTACTTCAATAACAAATGTAGGTTTGGTCCCAAATAATCCATCGTTATGTTCCATCAGCGACGTTTTGTTCGTGAGTTCTAGACACTATCAAAATGGTAAATCACGGTCGTGCGCATGGCGCATAACGTGACAAAAAAATTCTAAATATTCCATTACCGTACTTCGAAGCATGTCAACCGCTGTTTAAAATCAATTTTTATGCAATTTATCTCGTAGAAAAGCGATAATATTCCGACCGGGAATCTGCCTGTCTGTAAATAGAGGGAAAAACAGAAAGGCGAGGCGGGCAGTCACGGGCCTAAGCCTTTTGTCTGCTGATAGACCACTTAGCAAAAGCCCTCGTGTGTTTCAGCCAGGGCTTTGAATTACGTCATTCAGGTTTTTCCCGGGCTCTGAGAGCCCATTGGAGACGTGGGAAGTGTCACGTAACAGCAGAGATCCCTTGTAATAGAGAATGAACAAGGGGAAGAAATGGTCAGACAGGGTACTTCCTGAACAGAATCTTCTCAGGTTTTGGCCTGCCAAATGAGTTCTGTTTTACTCACAGACACCATTCAAACAGTTTTAGAAACTTTGGAGTGTTTTCTATCCAAAGCTAATAATTATATGCATATTCTAGTTTCTGGGCAGGACTAATAATCAGATTAAATCGGGTACGTTTTTATCCAGCCGTGAAAATACTGCCCCCTAGCCATAAGAGGTTAATCATGAAACATACACCCCCGCCCTTCTTCGTCCTGGAGAGATATTTATTCCTGTATGTGCAACTGAGAAGCCAACTGGCTGGACGGACTCAGTGTATCCCAAGAGAGCCATGTTTCTGTGAAACAGAGTATGTTTTAATCGCTGATGTCTCACTGGAAATAAATCCTCGCCCTGAGCTCCTCAACTTTAATATCCAGAGACTCAACATTTGCGAGTAATATACTCGGAAGCGGTGGGTGGTGACCACTGAGTACCTCTCCTCCGCCGGCGGTGTTTTGGGTCGGCTTCTGGAATCAGTTCAATTGCCCTGGGGGATGCAAACAAAGGATCCGGTTCAGGAAAGTTGTATTCCTGGTCGTAATACTGGTAGTGCTGGTGAGTTACCACCGCTCTGATATCCTAGTTCTTCCCGGCTGTATGTAATAACACAACAACGAAAAAATAATAATGTAAGAAATAATACATATAAAAACGAAATACTACAAAGTTTCCTAAGAGCTAGAAGCACGGCAGCCCTCTCTGTCGACGCTACAGAAAAATAGGGATGGTGTTGATCCATCTGATTTCTTTAACAGGCACCTGGATATTGTGTATCAGGATCTTGTGGCCATTTACACAGATGGTTCAAAAGATCCAAGGACAGGACATACTGGGTCAGCATTTGTAGTGCAGGAATGTGGGGTGGCAGTCAGGAAACTTATTGCAGATCATCTGGCTGTATATACGGCGGAGTTGATGGCCATACTGTTGGCCTTGCAGTGGGGGGAGTAAGTCAAGCCAGACAGAGTAGTTATTTGCTCAGATTCATGTGCAGTGTTGATGAGTCTCCAGTCCTTTAGCTCACATAACAGACAAGACCTGCTTTATGAGGTGCCACAAACCCATTGCAGGATTAGTCAAATGAGTATACAGATAAGATTTACTTGGGTCCAAGCCCATGTGGTGGTGGAGGGGAACGGGGTAGTTGATGTACTGGCTAAACAAGCACTTAGAAGGTGGGATGTTGAGGTTGTAGTTTCAACTAGCAAGGCAGAGGCAAAAAGCCTGATATGGACAGTGATGGTGCAGAGATGGCAGGAGCAGTGAAATAGAGATACTAAGGGCAGGCATTTATTTCAAGTACAGAGGAAAGTCGGGGAGGGGAGGATGGTAGGAAGAGACAGAAGAGAGGAGGCCATTTTTAAAAGATGAATTAAGGGTGGGACACAGCCAGTTGAATAAGATCTTAAATGTGATAGGAAAGCATCCAACAGGAAAGTGTGATTATTGTCAGGAAACATAGAATGTGAATATGGGGTTTTTGTCTAGTTTATTTATTTCAATGTTGGGTTTTTTGTCTAGTTTATGTATTTCTATGTGGGGTTATAGGTTCTGTATTTCTATGTTGTTTTTTTGGGGGGGACGATCTCCAATTAGAGGCAGCTGGTCATCGTTGTCTCTAATTGGGGATCATATTTAAGTTGTCGTTTTTCCCAATAGGTTTTGTGGGAGATTATTTTGAGTAAGTGAATGTTGCACCTCTTCGTCACAGTTTGTTGTTTTGTTTATTAGTTTATTTATATGTCTTGCATAGTTTCACAGTTTAAATAAAATGTGGAACGATACACACGCTGCGCTTTGGTCTCCTTCATACGACAGCTGTGACAATACCTAAGTTACCCCTTTATGGGTGGTAGACTAACACAGCAAATGTTTGGTTTTATTCATTTCTATGCACTACACCGGGGCGAAGAATAAGAGTGAATCCCTTCTGATGATAATAATGACTCTGTTACATTTATTGACTGGTCACTCTGTTCAATTTATTTAGAGCGACGTGTGATGCGTCACTAAAATGTCCATGTGTGAAGCTAAAGGTAAGGATTAAATATACATTTTAGCTGGAGGACACTCCAACACGGGTTTTGAGGTAAATAATTAAATTGAAGCTTCAGCATGGAGAAAACTCAATCTGTAGCTCATTTATGAGTTGGATGGTGCGGTTGCTGAGGTGAAAACTGTGCTTGAAGCCTTAGCTGGAGGAATTGTTGCATTTCCATTGTCGTTTTTGTTGCACTTACATTCAGTAGCATTTATGAATTACATATAGACTGAATTCAACAGCAAGGCCCAGTTCTGTCTTTAATTCCTCGCACAGGGATCTAATATGCTGTGACTTTACTTTCATTAATCTGATGACTTATTTATTTAATCCACTAACTATGTTTAATTGTTACCTGATTAAATTAGTAATGTAATCGGTGACATTGCAGAGCGCCAAATTAAAATTAAAATTACTATAAATATTAAACTTTCATGAAATCACAAGTGCAACACATCAAAAGAAAGCTTAACTTGTTGTTAATCCAGCCGATGTGTCAGATTTCAAAAAGGCTTTACGGCGAAAGCAAACCATGCGATTATCTGAGGACAGCGCCAGCACACAAATGCATAACAAATCATTTTCAACCAGGGAGTTGCGATACGAAAGTCAGAAATAGCGATATAATATATGCCTTACCTTTGAAGATCTTCTGTTGGCACTCCTAAAGGTCCCAGTTACATTACAAATGGTCCTTTTGTTCGATAATGCCCTTCTTTATATCCATAAAAACTCAGTTTAGCTGGCGTGCTTCAGTCAATAATCCACTCGGTTTCCCTCCTTCAAAATGCATCCAAAATGAATCCCAAACGTTACCAATAAACTTATCCAAACAAGTCAATCAACGTTTATAAATCAAACAATAGGTACCCTAATACGCAAATAAACGATACAATTTAAGACGGAGAATCGTTATTGTCTTTACCGGAGAAAAATACCAAAGAACGTGCTGTCATTCACGCGCTTGGAAAAACTACAGCCAAAATGGGAGCCACCTAGAAAAACTACAATTTCTGGCTCATTTCCCAAAAACCAGCCTGAAACTCTTTCTAAAGACTTGACATCTAATGGAAGCCCTAGGAACTGCAATCGGGCACGATTTCACCCTATTATAAAAGTGCCAGCCATTGAAATCAGTGGTAGGATGTTTTTTTTTGGGGGGGGGGGATATTTGTCCTCGGGGTTTCGCCTGCTATTTCAGTTCTGTTATACTCACAGACATTATTGTAACAGTTTTAGAAACTTTAGAGTGTTTTCTATGCAAATCGACCAATTATATGCATATCCTAGCTTCTGGGCCTGAGTAGCAGGGCACACTTTTCATCCGGACGTCAAAATACCGCACCCTATTCCAAAGAAGTTAACCTTCTTGGATCTGCAAAAACCCCAGCCTTGCACATTACTCAGTACTACACAAATTGGTTTAATCATTTATTTACTAGCTAACTAAATAATAACACAGAATACACACACACACACACACACTTACATGAGACAAAGGTCCCTAGTGGGCTAACAAGATATGACAGCTTGTTACAACATAGATGGAGAGGAGGGGGGGATAAAGAGAGAGGAAAAAGGGACACATTCTATAACTATTCTCCCATTAACCATATACCTTGCACACGAACCACTGCCCGTTTGGAATAAGAAATCATGAATGTATTTACATGTGAAATGCCTTTGTTCGTCGTTTAGAACTAGGCCTTGCTGTTGAATTCAGTCTATATGAATTGTGTAGCAGATTACGTTATACATCATTAGAGCCGTAGGCAGGATTTGTTGTTGAGTGGTGTGTGTGTTTCCATTTGAACAAGATAGTAGAGAGATTGACTCCGGTGTTGTATATCTGACAAAGAGTCAGAGTGTGTAGGGTGAATTAATTAATTCCTAGAGCTAGGACATATGGGCCTGCCGATTTAGGAGAATTGAGAAGATATACAGTGGGGGAAAAAAGTATTTGATCCCCTGCTGATTTTGTATGTTTGCCCACTGACAAAGAAAGGATCAGTCTATAATTTTAATGGTAGGTTTATTTGAACAGTGAGAGACAGAATAACAACAAAAATATCCAGAAAAACGCATGTCAAAAATGTTATAAATTGATTAGCATTTTAATGAGGGATATAAGTATTCTCAATCAGAAAGAATTCTGGCTCCCAGGTGTCTTTTATACAGGTAACGAGCTGAGATTAGGAGCACACTCTTAACCTCTTACATCTACACGTTCCGCTAGCGGAACGTCTGCTCCAATATCCAATGATGGGCGGGGCGCGAAATTCAAACTCCTCTAAATCCGAAAACTTACACTTTTCAAACATATGACTATTTTACAGCTATTTAACCTCTTACATCTAGGGGGCAGTAATTTCACGGCTGGATAAAAAACGTACCCGATTTAATCTGATTATTAGTCCTGCCCAGAAACTGGAATATGCATATAATTATTAGCTTTGGAGAGAAAACACTCCAAAGTTTCTGAAACTGTTTGAATGGTGTCTGTGAGTATAACAGAACTCCTATGGCAGGCAAAAACCTGAGATGCTTCTGTTCAGGAAGTACCCTGTCTGAACATTTCTTGCCCTTCTTGATTATCTCTATCGTTTACAAAGGATCTCTGCTCTTACGTGACACTTCTCACGTCAACAATGGAGTCTCACAGCCCGGGAAAAACAGGAATGATGTAATTCAAAGCCCTGGCTGAAGCACACGAGAGCAAAAGCTGAGTGGTCAGTCAATGGACTAAGCCTTAGGCGCGTGACACGCCCCGCCCCCGGCTTTCGGTTTTTTCCTCAGTTTACAGACAGGCAGATTCCCGGTCGGAATATTATCGCTTCTCTACGAGATAAATTGCATAAATATTGGTTTTAAACAGCGGTTGACATGCTTCGAAGTACGGTAATGGAATATTTAGAAATTTTTTGTCATATTTTGCGTCATGCTCGTGGCCGAGATTTAGCGTTGGGATAGTGTCTAGAACGCACGAACAAAACGTCGCTGTTTGGATATAACGATGGATTATTTGGGACCAAACCTACATTTGTTATTGAAGTAGAAGTCCTGGCAGTGTATTCTGATGAAGAACAAGCAAGGTAAGAACATTTTTCTTATAGGAAATGTGATTTTGGTGAAGGCTAAACTTGCAGGGTGTCTAAATAGCTAGCCCTGTAACGCCGGGCTATGTACTTACATTATTGCAAAATGTGCTTCATCCGAAAAGCTATTTTAAAATCGGACATATCGAGTGCATAGAGGAGTTCTGTATCTATAATTCTTAAAATAATTGTTATGCTTTTTGTGAACGTTTATCGTGAGTAATTTAGTAAAATCACCGGAAGTGTTCGGTGGGAATGCTAGTTCTGAACGTCACATGCTAATGTAAAAAGCTGGTTTTTGATATAAATATGAACTTGATTGAACAGACATGCATGTATTGTATAACACAATGTCCTAGGTGTGTCATCTGATGAAGATCATCAAAGGTTAGTGCTGCATTTAGATATGGTTTGGGTTTATGTGACATGATATGCTAGCTTGAAAAATGGCTGTGTGATTATTCCTGGCTGGGTACTCTGCTGACATAATCTAATGTTTTGCTTTCGCTGTAAAGCCTTTTTGAAATCGGACAGTTTGGTTAGATAAAGGAGAGTCTTGTCTTTAAAGGGAGTGCTCCTAATCTCAGTTTGTTACCTGTAAAAAAGACACTTGTCCACAGAAGCAATCAATCAATCAGATTCCAAACTCTCCACCATGGCCAAGACCAAAGAGCTCTCCAAGGATGTCAGGGACAAGATTGTAGACCTACACAAGGCTGGAATGGGCTACAAGACCATCGCCAAGCAGCTTGGTGAGAAGGTGACATTTCGTGCGATTATTTGCAAATGGAAGAAACACAAAAGAACTGTCAATATCCCTCGGCCTGGGGATCCATGCAAGATCTCACCTCGTGGAGTTGCAATGATCATGAGAACGGTGAGGAATCAGCCCAAAACTACACAGGAGGATCTTGTCAATGATCTCAAGGCAGCTGGGACCATAGTCACCAAGAAAACAATTGGCAACACACTACGCCGTGAAGGACTGAAATCCTGAAGCGCCCGCAATGTCCCCCTGCTCAAGAAAGCACATATACATGCCCGTCTGAAGTTTGCCAATGAACATCTGGATGACTCAGAGGACAACTGGGTGAAAGTGTTGTGGTCAGATGAGACCAAAATGGAGCTCTTTGACATCAACTCAACTCGCCGTGTTTGGAGGAGGAGGAATGCTGCCTATGACCGCAAGAACACCATCTCCACCGTCAAACATGGAGGTGGAAACATTATGCTTTGGGGGTGTTTTTCTGCTAAGGGGACAAGACAACTTCACCGCATCAAAGGGACGATGGACGGGGCCATGTACCGTCAAATCTTGGGTGAGAACCTTCTTCCCTCAGCCAGGGCATTGAAAATGGGTCGTGGATGGGTATTCCAGCATGACAATGACCCAAAACACACGGCCAAGGCAACAAAGGAGTGGCTCAAGAAGAAGCACATTAAGGTCCTGGAGTGACCTTAATCCCATAGAAAATCTGTGGAGGGAGCTGAAGGTTCGAGTTGGCAAACGTCAGCCTCGAAACCTTAATGACTTGGAGAAGATCTGCAAAGAGGAGTGGGACAAAATCCCTTTGAGATGTGTGCAAACCTGGTGGCCAACTACAAGAAACGTCTTTACCTCTGTGATTGCCAACAAGGGTTTTGCCACCAAGTACTAAGTCATGTTTTGCAGAGGGGTCAAATACTTATTTCCCTCATTAAAATGCAAATTATTTTATAACATTTTTGACATGTGTTTTTCTGGATTCTTTTGTTGTTATTCTGTCTCTCACTGTTCAAATAAACCTACTATTAAAATCATAGACTGATAATTTCTTTGTAAGTGGGCAAACGTACAAAATCAGCAGGGGATGAAATACTTTTCCCCCCCCCCACTGTATTTGTTGGCCAAAGCAAAGCATTATCTCTCTGTCTACCACACTTAAAAATGTGAAAAGTGACAGCGAATATTTCTTTATGTTATTGCGTGTTCCCATAACGCTAGATAAAACACCTATTAGGTTGAACACGAATCGCCGTTAGTAAACACCTGGTCCTGTATTGAAGGGGACCCTGTCTGTGCTTGGAAGTGAACATTCTTGTAAGAAAACGGCTAGCTTTGCATTTGATGCTAAGCTAACAAAGAAAGAGCAGCAATTTTTGTTTGTCACAGCAAAATCCCGCACTTTGCGGGATTCCCGTGTGATTTCAGCTTTCAGGGCGAAACCCTGTGCCTTGGGCAACGGAAGTACCGCCTCTGCTGGAATCCCTTGTGAGTTAATAACAGTCATCAGATTATTGCAAGTAAAGTCATGACACTAGTGTTTACAGAACAACTGGGTCTGAGAGATACTATCAGGACCTGCAACTGTAACAAAATGGATGACTGCAGTTTAGCCATTATTAAACTAATGCTATGTATTGTCCTTTTTTTATGTATTTATGTAATTCTGTACCTGTCTATTAATGTTATGTAAAATGTCCTTTTATCTTGTTCTGTCCTTCAGCTGTAATTGTCTGTTGGTGTTATGTTTTTTATTTTTTATTTAAAAAAAATTCACTAGGCAAGTCAGTTAAGAACAAATTCTTATTTTCAATGACAGCCAAGGAACAGTGGGTTAACTGCCTTGTTCAGGGGCAGAAGGACAGATTTTTACCTTGTCAGCTCGGGGATTTGATTTTGCAACTTTTCGATTACTAGTCCAACGCTCTAAACACTAGGCTACCTGCCGCCCCAGGTAGCCTAGTAAAGGCAGCCTATATCCTATATTTTCGTGTTTCCCTTTTTAATGAAGTTCCTCATTCATCAAGGGTGATTGTGTCTGATTTCTACCCACTAAAGGTATGAGGTTCTTTGGCTTTTGTTTGAGTGACCACTTGGACTTGGGACAAAGTGTAGAACTTGGCTAATTGGAGGGTCAGTTTTGTCTTGTGTCTATATTTGGCTAGTAGCTACGGCCCTTTTATACTAGGTGAGCTTTGGCTAGTAGCTTTAGCCCTGTTGGACAAGATGAGCTCTGGCTAGTAGCTAAAGCCCTGGTGGACTAAGTGAGCTCTGGCTAGTAGCTTTAGCCCTGTTGGACTAGGTGAGCTCTGGCTAGTAGCTAAAGCCATGGCTGGACTAGGTGAGCTATGACTAGTAGCTGTAGCCCCTGTTGGACTAGGTGAGCTCTGGCTAGCAGCTAAAGCCCTGTTGGACTAGGTGAGCTCTGGCTAGCAGCTGTAGCCCTGTCGGACTAGGTGAGCTCTGGCTAGCAGCTGTAGCCCTGTCGGACTAGGTGAGCTCTGGTTAGCAGCTGTAGCCCTGTTGGACTAGGTGAGCTCTTGCTAGTAGCTGTAGCACCCGTTGGACTAGGTGTGCTCTGGCTAGTAGCTGTAGCCCCTGTTGGACTAGGTGTGCTCTGGCTAGTAGCTGTAGCCCTGTTGGACTAGGTGAGCTCTGGCTAGTAGCTGTAGCCCTGGTGGGCTAGGTGAGCTTTGGCTAGTAGCTGTAGCCCTGTTGGACTAGATGAGCTCTGGCTAGTAGCTGTAGCACCCATTTGACAAGGTGTGCTCTGGCTAGGAGCTGTAGCCCCTGTTGGTCTAGGTGTGCTCTGGCTAGTAGCTAAAGCCCTGTTGGACTAGGTGAGCTCTTGCTAGTAGCTGTAGTCCATGTTGGATTAGGTGATCTCTGGCTTGCAGCTGTAGCCCTTATTGGACTAGGTGAAATCTGGCTAGCAGCTGTAGCCCTGTTGGACTAGGTGTGCTCTGGCTAGTAGCTGTAACCGTGTTGGTCTGGGTGAGTTTTTGCAAGTAGTTGTAGCCCCTGTTGGACTAGGTGACCTCTGGCAAAGTAGCTGGAGCCCTGTTGGACTAGTGAGCTCTATCTAGTAGCTATAGCCCCTGTTGGACTAGGGGTGCTCTGGCTAGCAGCTGTAGCCCTCTTTGAACTAGGTGAGCTCTGGCTAGGAGCTGTAGCCCTGTTGGACTAGGTGTGCTCTGGCTAGTAGCTAATGCCCCTTTTGAACTAGGTCTGCTTTGGCTAGGAGCTGTTGGACTAGGTGGGCGATGGCTAGTAGCTGTAACCCTGTTGGACTAGGTGAGCTCTGGCTACTAGCTTTAGACCCATTGGACTAAGTGAGCTCTGCCTAGTATCTTTAACCCTGGTGGAATAGGTGTGCTCTGGCTAGTAGCTGTAGCCCTGTTGGACTAGGTGTGCTCTGGCTAGTAGCTGAAGCCTCCGTTGGACTAGGTGTGCTCTGGCTAGTAGCTGTAGGCCCCGTTGGACTAGGTGAGCTCCTGCTAGTAGCTGTAGCCCATGTTGGAGTAGGTGATCTCTGGCTAGTACCTGTAGTCCCTGTTGGACTAGGTGAGCTCCGGCTGGAAAGTGTAGACCTGTTGGACTAGGTGTGCTCTGGCTTGTAGGTGTTGCCCCTGTTGGACTTGGTGAGCTCTTGCTAGTAGCTGTAGCCCCCGATGGACTAGGTGTGTTCTTGCTAGTAGCTGTAGCCCCCGTTGGACTAGGTGTGCTCTAGCTAGTAGCTGTAGCCCCCGTTGGACTAGGTGTGCTCTGGCTAGTAGCTGTAGCCCCTGTTGGACGAGGTGAGCTATGGCTAGTGGGTGTTGCCCATGTTGGACTAGATGTACTCTGGCTAGTAGCTGTAGCTCTGTTGGACTAGGTGAGCTCTGGCAAATTGCTGTTGCCCTGTTGGACTAGTTGAGCTCTGGCATGTGTTTGTAGCCCCTGTTGAACTAGGTGTGCTCTGGCTAGTAGCTGTAGCCCTGTTGGACTAGGTGAGCTATGGCTAGTAGCTGTAGCCCCCGTTGGACTAGGCGTGCTCTGGCTAGTAGCTGTAGCCCCCATTGGACTAGGTGTGCTCTGGCTAGTAGCTGTAGCCCCTGTTGGACTAGGTGAGCTCTTTCTAGTAGCTATAGCCCCTGTTGGACTAGGTGTGCTCTGGCTAGTAGCTGTAGCCCTGTTGGACTAGGTGAGCTCTGGCTAGTAGCTGTACCCCTGTTGGACTAGGTGAGCTCTGGCATGTGTTTGTAGCCCATGTTGAACTAGGTGTGCTCTGGCTAGTAGCTGTTGCCCCTGTTGGACTAGGTGTGCTTTGGCTAGGAGCTGTTGGACTAGGTGAGCGCTGGCTAGTAGCTGTAACCCTGTTGGACTAGGTGAGCTCTGGCTAGTATATTTAGCCTTGTTGGTCTAGGTGAGCTCTAGCTACTAGCTGTAGCCCGGTTGGACTAGGTGAGCTCTGGTTAGTAGCTGCTGCCCTGTTGGACTAGGTGAGCTCTTTCTAGTAGCTATAGCCCCTGTTGGACTAGGTGAGCTCTGGCTAGGAGCTGTAGCCCTGTTGGACTAGGTGTGCTCTGTCTAGTAGCTAATGCCCCTGTTGAACTAGGTGTGCTTTGGCTAGGAGCTGTTGGACTAGGTGAGCGCTGGCTAGAAGCTGTAACCCTGTTGGACTAGGTGAGCTCTGGCTAGTAGATTTAGCCCTGTTGGTCTAGGTGAGCTCTGGCTACTAGCTGTAGCCCCGTTGAACTAGGTGAGCTCTGGTTAGTAGCTGTTTCCCTGTTGGACAAGGTGAGCTCTTTCTAGTAGCTATAGCCCCTGTTGGACTAGGTGAGCTCTGGCTAGGAGCTGTAGCCCCTGTTGGACTAGGTGTGCTCTGGCTAGTAGCTAATGCCCCTGTTGGACTAGTTGGGCTCTGGCTAGGAGCTGTAGACTAGGTGAGCTCTGGCTAGTAGATTTAGCCCTGTTGGTCTAGGTGAGCTCTGGCTACTAGCTGTAGCCCTGTTGGACTAGGTGAGCTCTGGCTAGTAGCTGTTGCCCTGTTGGACTAGGTGAGCTCTTTCTAGTAGCTATAGCCCCTGTTGGACTATGTGAGCTCTGGCTAGTAGCTGTAGCCCCTGTTGGACTAGGTGACATCTGGCTAGGTGCTATAGCCCCTGTTGGACTAGGTGACATCTGGCTATTAGCTGTAGCCCCTTTTGGACAAGGTGTGCTCTGGTTAGTAGCTGTAGCCCTGGTGGACTAGTTGGGCTCTGGCTAGGAGCTGTTGCCCCTACTAGACTAGGTGAGCTCTGGCTGGTGGCTGTAGCCCCTGTTGGACTAGGTGTGCTCTGGCTAGGAGCTGTTGCCCTTGTTGGACTAGGTGTGCTCTGGCTAGTAGCTTTAGCCCCTGTTGGACTAGGTGAGCTCTGGCAAGTAGCTGTATCCCTGTTGGACTAGGTGTGCTCTGGCTAGTAGCTGTTGCCCCTGTTGGACTAGGTGAGCTCTGGTTAGTAGCTGTAGCCCTGTTGGACTAGGTGTGCTCTGGCTAGTGGCTGTAAACCCTGTTAAACTAGGTGAGCTCTGGCTCGTGGCTGCAGCCCCTGTTGGACTAGGTGAGCTCTGGCTAGTAGTTGTAGCCACTATTGGACTAGGTGAGCTATGGATATTAGCTGTAGCCCCTGTTGGACGAGGTGCGTGCTCAGTCCCCTCCTGTACTCCCTGTTCACCCACGACTGCATGGTCAAGCACGACTCCAACACCATCATTAAGTTTGCTGATGACACAACAGTGGTAGGCCTGATCACCTACAACGACGAGACAGCCTATAGGGAGGAGGTCAGAGACCTGGCTGGGTGGTGCCAGAATAACAACCTATCCCTCAACGTAACCAAGACTAAGGAGATGATTGTGGACTACAGGAAAAGGAGCACCGAGCACGTCCCCATTCTCATCGACGGGGCTGTGATGGAGCAGGTTGAGAGCTTCAAATTCCTTGGTGTCCACATCAACAACAAATTAGAATGGTCCAAACACACCAAGACAGTCGTGAAGAGGGCACGACAAAGCCTATTCCCCCTCAGGAAAGTAAAAAGATTTGGCATGGGTCCTGAGATCCTCAAAAGGTTCTAAAGCTGCAACATCCTGACCGGTTGCATCACTGCCTGGTACGGCAATTGCTCGGCCTCCGACCGCAAGGCACTTCAGAGGGTAGTGCGTACGGCCCAGCACATCACTGGGGCAAAGCTGCCTGCCATCCAGGACCTCTACACCAGGCGGTGTCAGAGGAAGGCCGGGAAATTGTCAAACACCCCAGCCACCCCAGTCATAGACTGTTCTCTCTACTACCGCATGGCAAGTGGTACCGGAGTGCCAAGTCTAGGACAAAAAGGCTTCTCAACAGTTTATACCCCCAAGCCATAAGACTCCTGAATAGGTAACCAAATGGTTACCCGAACTATTTGCATTGTGTGCCCTCCCCCTGCCCCCCCCCCCCCCCCCCCCCCCCCCCCCCCGCTACTCTCTGTTTATCTTATATGCATAGTCACTTTAACTATACATTCATGTACATACTACATAAATTGGCCCGACCAACCAGTACTCCCGCACATTGGCTAACCGGGCTTTCTGCATTGTGTCCCACCACCCGCCAACCCCTCTTTTTACTTACTGCTACTCTCTGTTCATCATATATGCATAGTCACTTTAACCATACCCACATGTACATACTACCTCAATAAGCCTGACTAACCTGTGTCTGTATATAGCCTTGCTACTCTTATTTTCAAATGTCTTTTTACTGTTGTTTTATTTCTTTACTTACCTACACACACACACATTTTTTCCCGCACTATTGGTTAGAGCCTGTAAGTAAGCATTTCACTGTAAGGTCTACACCTGTTGTATTTGGCGCACCTGACAAATAAACTTTGATTTGATTTGACCTAATTGTCCTTAAGCCATTTTGCCACAACGTTGGAAGTATGCTTGGGGTCACTGTCCATTTGGAAGACCCATTTGCGACCAAGCTTTAACTTTCTGACTGATGTCTTGAGATGTTGCATCAATATATCCACATCATTTTACTTCCTCATGATGCCATCTATTTTGTGAAGTGCACCAGTCCCTCCTGCAGCAAAGCACCCCCACAACATGATGCTGCCACCCCCGTGCTTCACTGTTGGGATGGTGTTCTTTGGCTTGCAAGCGTCCCCCTTTTTCCTCCAAACATAACGATGGTCATTATGGCCAAACAGTTCTATTTTTGTTTCATCAGACCAGAGGACATTTCTCCAAAAAGTACGATCTTTGTCCCCATGTGCAGTTGCAAACCTTAGTCTGGCTTTTTGTATGGCTGTTTTGGAGCAGTGGCTTCTTCCTTGCTGAGCAGCCTTTCAGGTTATGTCGATATAGGACTCTTTTTACTGTGGATATAGATACTTTTGTACCTGTTTCCTCCAGCATCTTCACAAGGTCCATTGCTGTTGTTCTGGGATTGATTTGCACTTTTCACACCAAAGTATGTTCATCTCTAGGAGACAGAACGCATCTCCTTCCTGAGCAGTATGACGGCTGCGTGGTCCCATGGTGTTTATACTTGCGTACTATTGTTTGTACAGATGAATGTGGTACCTTCAGGCGTTTGGAAATTGCTCCCAAGGATGAACCAGACTTGTTTATTTTTCTAAGGTCTTGGCTGATTTTTGATTTCCCCATGATATCAAGCAAAGGTGCACTGAATTTGAAGGTAGGCCTTGAAATACATCCACAGGTACACCTCCAATAGACTCAAATGATGTCAATCAGAAGCTTCTAAAGCCAAGACATCGTTTTCTGGAATTTTCCAAGCTGTTTAAAGGCACAGTCAACTGAGTGTATGTAAACTTCTGACCCACTGGAATTGTGATACAGTGAATAAGTGAAATAATCTGTCTGTTAAAATTGTTGGAAAAATGACTTGTAAAGTAGATGTCCTAACCGACTTGCCAAAACTATAGTTTGTTAACAAGAAATTTGTGGAGTGGTTGAAAAATGAGTTTTAATGACTCCAACCTAAGTATATATATACTTCCGACTTCAAATGTATATATATTTTTATGTAGACCAAAATAATTTCCTCTCAAATCATATATAAAATGTGAGGTATTCTTAGTTTGAAACTGATTTACAAAAACAGAACTTTCATGTATTAACATATTTTTTATTTTAAACACATAGCATTTAACAGAGCAGGGGAGTCACCAGAGTTTCCGAACATTCTGGACTTAGGCATTGAAGACCAGGCACTTCATTGTATTTGCGGTTAGAGAAAAATTGCCTTTTCTAAAATAATTTCATGCAATTATACGTCATTTTACACGACTGGAGACATTTGAAGAATATTTTTTTATACCACACAAATGACCGACATGACAGGCTACACTGACATACTGAGACCATTAAAACGAACGACCCTGTCTTAAAAGCAACCAATAGCATATGCCAATGAAAAGAGTGGAGACCGATTGTACTGTATGAGGAGGAAATTATAGTCCACAAATTTTCCAGTGGCACTGACTCATGCAAACTGACACGTGTTTTTCCCATAATTGTATTTTGAAATTTTGTGAAAGGCCTTTTAGCTGCTGCCTTCTGTTCATTGACAGCCACTGACTGCTCTCTGGTGTATATTTTCAAGGGTTTCATTTATTTATCTAAAGACAGGAGTAATTATAGAATTGGGCAAATTTATTTCAATTTATCTGCAGCACCTCCAGCACCCCTCCCACGGCTAAGTTTTCTTCCATGCGCTGTGCTCTCCCCAAGGCCAAATAATCAACACTTCCTATTATAAATTCAATGGATTGTGGTCAGTAACCTCATATGAGGTTATTGCGTATGTGAATGAACAAGTGTTTCTATCTATTCACTTCTTATTATAAATTCAATGGATTGTGGTCAGTAACCTCATATGAGGTTATTGCGTATGTGAATATCTTCAGTAAGTTAATGAACAAGTGTTTCTATCTATTCACTTTTTTCTTTTTAGTCAATAGTGGTTTTAGCTACATTGTTATAGAAACTATGTAGGACTAATGGCCTTTTTAAAAAGACAGTGCAGTTGACGTGATTTTCCTGCATGAGGCTTTAATCACTGTAGCACAGAAACTGCACCAAGTTTCTATGTTCATAAGGCTAATAAGAAAATATTTAAAATGACTATGCGAAAGTGTTCATAAAAGTCTTACCTTTCAGGAATGGGGTCATGGTTACTTTGCGAGTGAAGAGCAAAATAATCCACTAGACTATACATAACATGCTAGCAAAATGTTCTGATCAGGCCTGCTAATAGATGAACAAACTAGACTAATGATGATGTGCACTCACCTCAACTTAGCTAACATTTCCCAGCCTAATTGTAACCAAATATCCAAACAGACATTCAGTGAAAACTAAAATCTGACATTAATTGATTTATCAAGAAGAGTATCCATGTTTGTCTCAAAGCAGCACGATGGTGCTGTCCCAATCAAAAGAGTGTTGAAATTATGACTTTGGGAGTTTCACGTTAACATGGTTCTATTAACTAATTGACACATTAGTTGACAATTATTTTTTACACCATCGCAGCAGTGTTAAAGCATTGGTTCACAACTCCGGTCCTCGAGTTCCCCAACAGTACACATTTTTATTCTAGCACCAGACAAGCACACCTGACTGAACTTGTCAACTAATCATCAGGCCCTCAATGAGTTGAATCTGGTACAGTATGTTTGTTCGGCGCTACAACAAAGATGTGTGCTCTTGGGGGTACTCAGGACTGGAGTTCAGAACTACTGCTCTAAAGATTCGGGGCTGACCCCAAACAATTTGGTGCTGAAGCCCCGAAAGCCCAGTCCTAGTGACGTCCCTGGAACAGAGTTCCAGTATACAGTACATGTTTGATTACCATAGAGAAAAGTTAAATAATAAATAAAAAAATACAAATAAAGACAATTAACATTGCAATAAATGTGTTCTCTGAAGCTCCAAATTTACAAATAAAATAAAAATATATAAACTCCAACGCTAGTTGGGCTAACTGATAGCAATAGTCATTTTATCTGATAACGTTATGTTAGACAAAGAGCACCTTGGTTGGTCAGCAACCACGTTTATGACATTTAAATAACATTGAATTAGCAAGAGGGGATCCACTATATATAACAAGGCTTGCATAGTTATATAGTTTTCTAATAACACTATCTTCATTAGTTGCATTTCTACTTACAACTGTGGGGAAATTTGTACAGACGAACAGAGAGAACAATTTTAAGAATAACTGTCATGTTTTTATGCTTACAGAAGTATTATGTTTTCAATCTCTAAATCTATTGCCTTATAATAGGCACCTCTGAATTGCATTTTTTCTCAGAATCATGAAAAATGAAATTTGATTTTGAATTGGTGAATCTATTTGGCCATATATCAAGGATTTGGGTACTATACAGTAGCAATATGAGAATGTGTGACACATATAGTTCATCTGATCAAGAAGCAAGACTCACTCTGGCTAAATGTAATTTAATCTGTCACATTAGTACAGATTCGAGGTGGTTCACGGAGGTGAACCATTGTTGTGTGGTGAGTAACCTTGCCTGACACCTGAAGACTTGCATTAGCTCCCCAATGTGTATGGCAGAGTGGTGTAGTGTATACAATACCTGTAATTAGAGTAGCACCTCAGGTTGGTCAGAACCATGTGTGAGAGACAAGATGAGGGGAGGTGGGGAGATCAGGGGCTGTATGTATAAACCATCTCAGAGTAGGACTGCCTATCTACGATCAGCTTTTCTTTTCAGATAATCCTAGATCAGCACTGCGACTCTGAGACGCTTGATAAATTCTGTAATCTGTTCTTAATTGTCTGTAACAGGTGAGAGCTCTGGCTCTGTGTTGAAGTTGCCCATAGGCACAGATGTAGGATCAGCTTGCCATATACAAAGTAGGGAAAATCCAAACTGACCTCAGGTCAGGCAACTTCGAGCTACACCAGTGGCATACTGAGAATGGCAGAGTGATACATACAGTTGAAGTCAGAAGTTTACATACACCTTAGCCAAATACATTTAAACTCAGTTTTTCACAATTCCTGACATTTAATCCCAGTAGAAATCCCCTTTTTTAGGTCAGTTTGGATCACCCCTTTATTTTAAGAATGTGAAATGTCAGAATAATAGTAGAGAGTGATTTATTTCAGCTTTTATTTCTTTCATCAAATTCCCAGTGGGTCAGAAGTTTACATACTTGTCACGTCCTGACCAGTATAAGTGGTTATTTGTTATTGTAGTTTGGTCAGGGCGTGGCAGGGGTGTGTTTGTTTTGTGTTGTTGGGGTTTTTGGTATTGTTCTATGTTTTGGTATTTCTATGTTGTGTATTTCTTTGTGTTGGCCTGGTATGGCTCTCAATCAGGGACAGCTGTACATCGTTGTTGCTGATTGGGAGCCATACTTAGGTAGCCCTTTTTCCACCTGTCTTTTGTGGGAAGTTGTGTTTGCACTGCTGTGGTTAGCCTGCAAAACTGTTTAGCTGTCGGTCATTTTTTTTCTTGTTTTGTGTAGTGTTCAAATAAAGTTAAGATGAGCAGTCACATACCCGCTGCATTTTGGTCTAATCCTTATGATGGCCGTGACAATACTCTCAATTAGTATTTGGTAGAATTGCCTTTAAATTGTTTAACTTGGGTCAAATGTTTCAGGTAGCCTTCCACAAAGCTTCCCACAATAAGTTGGGTGAATTTTGGCCCATTCCTCCTGACAGAGCTGATGTAACTGAGTCAGGTTTGTAGGCCTCCTTGCTCGCACATGCTTTATCAGTTCTGCCCACATATTTTCTATGGGATTGAGGTCAGGGCTTTGTGATGGCCACTCCAATAGCTTGACTTCGTTGTCCTTAAGCCATTTTGCCACAACTTTGGAAGTATGCTTGGGGTCATTGTCCATTTGGAAGACCCATTTGCGACCAAGCTTTAACTTCCTGACTGATGTCTTGAGATTTTACTTCAATATATCCACATAATTTTCCGCCCTCATGAAGCCATCTATTTTGTGAAGTGCACCAGTCCCTGCAGCAAAGCACCCCCACAACATGATGCTTCCACCCCCGTGCTTCACGGTTGGGATGGTGTTCTTTAGGTTGCAAGCCTCCCCCTTTTTCCTCCAAACATAACGATGGTCATTATGGCCAAACAGTTCTATTTTTGTTTCCACAGACCAGAGCACATTTCTCCAAAAAGTACGATCTTTGTCCCCATTTGCAGTTGCAAACCGTTGTCTGGCTTTTTTATGGCGGTTTTGCTTCCTTGCTGAGCGGCCTTTCAGGTTATATCGATATAGGACTCGTTTTACTGTGGATATAGATAATTTTGTACCGGTTCCTCCAGCATCTTCACAAGGTCCGTTGCTGTTGTCCTGGGGTTGATTTGCACTTCTCGCACCAAAGTATGTTCATCTCTAGGAGACAGAACGCATCTCCTTCCTGAGTGGTATGATGGCTGCGTGGTTCCATGGTGTTTATAATTGCATACTGTCATGACTGTCCTGATCAGGTCAGGGTACAGGAGACCACCACCCTACAGATTATCTCCCAAACCCCCAACAGAGGAGGAGAGATCTAGGGGTCTGAAGATGTGGGGTTTTTATGACACCTCACGCCCATAATAAACCTTAGGCCACAGAGAAATTCCTTTGTCCTAACAATGGACAACTGGCCTCGGAACATTAAACATGCAATAAAGGGACTTTGGAACAATGGTTTCCGTCAGCCACAATGGTGGTCATGACGAGAGGTGGAATATTAAAATGTATGTAACTTTTGTATTGTTTTTAAAGGTTAAGAGATGACGTTATTATGAAAACATTGTACCTTTAAGAGTTTTCCCAGTATATGCCTGATGTTTATACATTGTACGTTGTGTGGAAAATATCCAAATCAAACAGAATGTTTTGGTAAAGATGAAATGTGAAGTTAGTGTCTAAAATTGGATTTTTAGTCAAATCTAAGCCTTGCCCCTTTACTTGGTTCGCCCAGAGAATTGCCCTAAAGGCGGTTACACCCACTTCTGACCCGAGGGTATAAGACAGGAGAGTGAAGAATTAACATATCAGACTAATTGACCCCAAGCTGCAGCGAAGGTCTAACAAAGTCGACGAACCCCAAAACGAAACACAAGGTTGAAGACAAAGAAATCTTTTTCTACACGAGCTACGGACGAGTAGCTGTGTCTAAGCGGGTGAATTCAAGCCGAACCACCCAGTCTCCACTCTCCATCAAATCGTGGTATCTTCACCGTTCGAGTCCGACGCTGTGAGCTCTGAGCTACAGAGCTGTCTGTCCTCAGAAGACCGCGAGGGATCAGACCACTAAGCCAAGAAGGACACTGACATCGTGAGGACAACCAGAGAGTTGCGCCGGAGAAGTGCGTCATTGAGAAGCCTAAGCGACCCACGCGGAGCTTCCCACCTGAGACCTCCAACACGTAATTACATCATTATATTCTGACCCATAAGAGCGGCAGTTCGGGGCAAGGCTAAGTTTTAAATAAGCATAGCTGACAAATGAACCCAAATGTATATTTCTCTCGTGTACTTCCTTTGTTTCTCTCTCTTTTAAATCCCCATTTTGGGTAACACGCGCCATAGTGTGTTGGCCCGTTATAGTAAGTCCTAATCAATAGCTAGACTGTGTTTTGTGTATGTGTATTTTTATCATCATTTTAGCTTGCTAGTAAATAAATAATCAACTAAGATTGGTGTGGTAAATTCATTGGTAAAGCCCGGATTATGCGACGTTCAGAATGAGACTGTAGAGGAAATTGATTAGTTTAGCGACAGTTGTAAAATCGATATTCTGATATCCTTTGAGTTAATTTGGGAAATAGAAACTCAATCAAAACAATGTTCCCATGGTGCCCCAGGTTAATGAGTTAATAATTGCTTGATTCATTGCTTAATTAATTTAATCACGCAATTATAAACCGTTAATCATTCGATGAGCAACAGTGGTCACATTAACTAATACAACGTCACGACAATACTATTGTTTGTACAGATGAACGTGGTACCTTCAGGTGTTTGGAAATTGCTCCCAAGGATGAACCAGACTTGTGGAGGTCTACAATTTTTCTAAGGTCTTGGCTGATTTCTTTTGATTTTCCCATGATGTCAAGCAACGAGGCACTGAGTTTGAAGGTAGGCCTTGAAATACATCCACAGGTACACCTCCAATAGATTCAAATGATGTCAATTAGCCTATAAGAAGCTTCTAAAGTCATGACATCATTTTCTGGAATTTTCCAAGCTGTTTAAAGGCACAGTCAACTTAGTGTATGTGAACTTCTGACCCACTGGAATTGTGATACAGTGAATTATAAGTGAAATAATCTCTCTGTAAACAATTGTTGGAAAAATTACTTGTGTCATGCATAAAGTAGATGTCCTAACCGACTTGCCAAAACTATAGTTTGTTAACAAAAAATGTGTGGAGTGGTTGAAAAACAAGTTTTAATGACTCCAACCTAAGTGTATGTAAACTTCTGACTTGAACTGTATGAACACCTCTAAAACACCTTACTCCTCACCTAAAAGAGTGTGAGCATTAGCCGAAGGTAGTGACCAGGGCCCAGTTTCTTTTAAACATCTAAATAGTTCTTACGATTAATTTAGCCATAAGATGGTTTTGGGAAACTGGGCCCTGATCCCTTATCTGACTGGCATTCAATACAGAGTATGCTATCTATATGGTCAAGCATGGTCTTGAAGTGTTCTAAAATTACCACCACCCGACAGTATATCAAGTCTAATTGGTGTGATGATATACGCATTAATAATTATTATAGGCAGAAGGTCTGAGACAATATACACTGACTGGTTGCCACTGTAACAGTGTAGGTTCTGTCCCTCTCTTTGCCCCAACCCGGGCTCGAACCAGGGACCCTTGCACACATCAACAACTGACACCCCACGAAGCATCGTTACCCATCGTGCCACAAAAGTTGCAAGGGGAAACCCTACTTCAAGTATCAGAGCGAGTGACGTCACTGATTGAAACGCTATTAGCGCGCACCACCGCTAACTAACTAGCCATTTCATATCGGTTACACCACTGATATCCTTTATGGCACAGAGACTGAGAGATGTGTAGGTCTCATGTTTGGGACTATGGGTAAGTAAGGATGTGCTTTAAAAAAATACTTCACACGGATTCACACGGGCCAAGAGCGGAGTCAAGCACCAAAGGCACACAAAAAAGCCTTCAGCATTATCAAAGTCTAAAATATTAAATGATCATCTAATTTTCTATTGCACTTGAAGATTATTTCTTTACATGTATAAAAGTGACGGAATACGCATATATATGTACAGTATGTTTAATATTGTTCCCAATTACTTTAATTCATCTCTTGGACAGACTGTTGTTCCTTGGTATTTATTAAGTACACACTGTACGATTAAGTACACACTGCATGTATGATAACTCACTATAATTCCAAAAGTAGGGGAATTGGCAGTATCGACTTAGCCTGGATGTCCCTTAACTTAATTGTTCACAAGAGACTGTTTGGCAAAGCCTTTTCTCCAAGAAGATATCCACAGCTTGTTTTTAGTTTAAATCATTCCTGAAGAGCAAAAAATAACAAATTGTCTTCTTTAGGAGCTATTAGTGTGAGAACTCCCCCATTCCTCCTTTGCTCTTCTTCTCCTCATTCTCCCCCAGCACCAAAATATCTTCCCTTTATTTCTGCAGTCTGATGAGAGGGGTGATAAGGGGGTGTTGAGGGAGGGGTGCAGAGGTCCTTCTTGGACAGTGCTTGAGGGAGGGAGTGGACTGTTCCATTCACCCCAACTGCATGGAGGTTCAGAAGTGAGGGTCCCTGCACACACAGCACCACTCAGACATACACACCCTTACAGGAAACACACAGGGCCAACCTCCAGGTGGTAGTGTGATCCGAGTGTGGTCTTGGGTAAGTTATAGATGTTAACCACAGGGAGCAGGTTAGGATCCTGGGAGTGGAACACAAAATGGGTCTGGTGCCAGCGTCCATCCTTCATCTGTAATAGAGAAACAAAGAAGTCAAACTAAAAGAGTTTAAGATTTTATGATTGATATGTTGTTATTCTATTACTGTTCATAGTGCAGAAAATGGAAGTTCAGAGACTGGAGTAAGAAGAAGTAGCCCCTTTCTGATACCCTCACTGATACAGATCAGGTACTGGTCAGATACACTCCCCTCCATATGCATTTGGACAGTGAAGCTAAAATAAAAAAAATGTGGCTCCATACTCCAGTATTTTTTATTTGAATTCAAATGTTTATTATGAGGCGACAGTACAGAATGTCACCTTTTATTTGAGAGTATTTTCATACATATCTGTAAGCACATTAAGCATCTAGTCCCCCCATGTGAAGAATTCATAAGAATTTGGACAAATTCAATTAACCCTGCGCCTTCTTCACCACACTTTGGATGGACTGTTTCAGGTTGTCAGTGATGAGCACGCAGAGGAATTTGAAGCTTTTCACCCTGTCCACTGTGGCCCCGTTGATGTGGATGGGGGAGGGGGGTGCTCTCTCTGCTGTCTCCTGAAGTCCACAATCAGCTTGTTTTGTTGTCGTTGAGGGAATGGTTATTTTCCTGGCACCACTCCGCCAGGGCCCTCACCTCCTCCCAGTAGGCTGTCTTGTCATTGATGGTAATCAGGCCTACCACTGTTGTGTCGTCAGCAAACTTGATGATTGAGTTGGAGACGTGCGTCCTGGGCGAACGGGGTGTACAGGAGGGGGCTGAGCATGCACCCTTGTGGGGCCCCCATGTTGAGGATCAGCGTGGAGGAAGTGTTTTTGCCTACCTTCCCCACCTGGGGTCGGCCAGTAAGGAAGTCCAGGACCCAGTTGCACAGGGTGGGATTCAGACCCAGGGGCTTGGGCTTAGTGAATAGCTTGGAGGGCACTATGGTGATGAAGGCTGAGCTGTTGTCAATGAACAGCATTCTTACATAGGTATTTATCTTGTCCAGATTGGATAGGCAGTGTGCAGTGCATCATCCATTTGTCTGTTGGGGCAGAATGGAAATTGTAGTGGGTCTAGGGTGTCAGGGGACAACAGACTGGGATAGGGAGAGATTGAACATGTCTGTAAACACTCCTGCCAGCTGGTCCAGGCATGCTCTGAGGACGCGGCTAGGGATGCCATCTGGGCCGGAGAATGAGAGCTCGCTGTCCTCGTGAGCGGCAATGGCAGGCATTGGTGGCTCTGTGTTTTTGCTTGAAGTGGGCGAAGAAGGTTTTTTAGCTTGTCCGGGAGTGAGGCGTTGGTGTCCACAACGTGACTGGCTTTCCCTTTATAATCTGTGATTGTCTGGAGTCCCTGACACATACGTCTTGTGTCTGAGCTGTTGAATTGCGACTCCACTTTGTCCCTGTACTGTCGTTTTGTCTCTTTGATTGCCCGTAGCTGGTCTGTTTGTACACCTTGCCGTGGTTAAATGCAGTGGTTCGTGCTTTCAGTTTTGCGCAAATGCTGCCATCGATCCATGGTTTGTGGTTTGGATAACTTCTAATCGTCACAGTGGGAACAACATCCTCAATGCACTTCCTGATGAACTCCGTCACAGAGTCAGAGTATACATCAATACTTTATTGTCCAGGGACTGAACGTTAATGAATAATATACTCGGAAGAGGTGGATGATATGCACACCTCCTGAGTCTGATTAGCAGCCCAGACCTTATTCCTGTTCTCCGTCGACGCAGCCCCAGGATGAATGGAATTGCCTCTGGGAGTTCAAACAAAGGATCCAATTCAGGAAAGTCCAATTTCTGATCGAAATTCTGACAAGTGACCGCCGATCTAATATCCAAAAGTTATTTTCGGCTGTAGGTAATAATGCCGGAAATATTCGGAGTAAATAATGTAAGAAATAACACAAAATATAAAATACAGCAAAGTTGGCTGGGAGCTAGAAACATGGCGACATAGCTAGCCAACTTTGCCTCGTCTGAGAATAATGTTAGATAGCTATTAACTTAGCAACAGTAGCTAGCTTGCTTTTGGTGAAAGAATTCAACATTTTGTGTGCTGAACTGGTTAGCTGGTTAGCAGCATCACTTTGATTTCATATGAAGTATGGCTGGCTGGACAAATCATCCTGTGACATTTTCAAACTTCAGAAATACTGCTCATTGGTTCCCAAAACACCATGTAAAATGGTATGACTAAGACTTCCTCATCAAATGTCTACATTATTTACAGATGTATTGTTTTAACTTCGATTAATTCAGCCTGTTTTAGACAACAGAAGATGGAGTCCTAAAGATGGAACTGCAATGCTTTGTTATGTCACTTGATTATGAATCTATACATTTTTTTTGCTGGAATGGAATGTTCGTATACTGTATATTTATGTCTCACCATGTTTTTTATTTAATACAATTTTTACTAGCTATCTTAAGAGGAATGCACTAACTGTAAGTTGCTCTAGATAAGAGCATCTGCTAAATGACTAAAATGTAAATGTTTTACATGCAGATCTCATATTACTATATTGATTAATTTCTTAATGCTTTTTATTTTAATATTGAAGTCAATGTATCATTTGTACAGTTATTTGTAGATCTGACTGTAAAACCTAGCAGTACTACTTATTTATAGTGTTTTGCAAAAAAACATTATTTGTCTCTCTGAAAGGAAGAGAGTGATAGATTTCAAGCAATCATTGAACAACCCCATGTCATGATAAGTAGTGAAAAAACACATCAAACTCTTAAATAAGTTATTTTAACAATAAAAGCTAATTGACCATATCTGAAAATGGATACAGTATATATAGCGTTTTGGAAAAAAACTCTTCATCTGGAGGGGAGTATATTTTCCATACCCCTAATGGTTAGAATCAGGGGTAGGGTAGTGTAAACTGATCCTAGATTTGTGGTGAGAGGCAACTTCTACTTCAAGCTCAGAGAGTGCACTCCACTGAGAGAACATGGCAGCCGTACCCAACAAGAATCCTCGATGATGTGAGGCTCCATCTCTCCTCCTGCCTCAATGATCTCCCCACTCCACGCCATGAAATGCACAGACCCCTGTGAAAGAGGCTGGTCCTCAGAGGTCCTCCAGATAGGTACGTTCAGGCAGTGGATGGTCACATGTTGCACCGCCTCTGAGCTCAAGAGATGCAGGAAGTTCATCTGGACACGCCCAACACCAATCTCCAGCTGCATTGTCAATAAAGAGGATGACAGTTGCTCAAAACAAATATAATAAAATATCATAATATATAAATATACAGTTGAAGTCGGAAGTTTACATACACCTTTACCAAAAACATTTCAACTCAGTTTTTCACAATTCCTGACATTTAATCCTAGTAAAAATGCCCTGTATTAGGTCAGTTAGGATCACCACATTATTTTAAGAATGTGAAATGTCAGAATAATAGTAGGGAGAATTATTTATTTCAGCTTTTATTTCATTCATCACATTCCCAGTGGATCAGCAGTTTACATACACTCAATTCGTATTCGGTAGCATTGCCTTTAAATTGTTTAACTTGGGTCAAAGTTTCGGGTAGCCTTCCACAAGCTTCCCACAATAAGTTGGGTTAAGTTTGGCCCATTCCTCCTGACAGAGCTAGTGTAACTGAGCCCTGACCTCAATCCTATAGAACATTTGTGGGCAGAACTGAAAAGGCGTGTATGAACAAGGAGGCCTACAAACCTAACTCAGTTACACCAGCTCTGTCAGGATGAATGGGCCAAACTTCACCCAACTTATTGTGGGAAGCATATGGAAGGATACCCAAATCTTTGACCCAAGTTAACCTGTTGGGGCTAGGGGGCAGTATTTGCACGGCCGGATAAAAAACGTACCCGATTTAAACTGGTTACTACTCTTGCCCAGAAACGAGAATATGCATATAATTAGTAGATTTGCATAGAAAACACTCTAAAGTTTCTAAAACTGTTTGAATGGTGTCTGTGAATATAACAGAACTCATATGGCAGGCCAAAACCTGAGAAGATTCCATACAGGAAGTGCCCTGTCTGACAATTTGTTCTCCTTCTGTGGCATCTCTATCAAAAATACAGCATCTCTGCTGTAACGTGACATTTTCTAAGGCTTCCATTGGCTCTCAGAAGGCGCTAGAAAGTGGAATGAGATGTCAGCAGTCTCTGGTCGAAGTACAGCAGCTCTGTTTGTTACTGGTCAGGCTGGGGACAGTGACACTGGAGATGCGCGTTCATGAGAATTCTCCATTTTGTTCTTTCAGCCTTTGAATGAATACAACGTCGCCCGGTCGGAATATTATCGCTATTTTACGAGAAAAATCGCATAAAAATTTATTTTAAACAGCATTTGACATGCTTGGAAGTACGGTAATGGAATATTTTGAATTTTCTTGTCACGAAATGCGCTCGCGCGTCACCCTTCGGATAGTTACCTGAACGCATGAACAAAATGGCGGTATTTGGATATAACTATGGATTATTTGGAACCAAAACAACATGTTATTGTTGAAGTAGAAGTCCTGGGAGTGCATTCTGACGAAGAACAACAAAGGTAATCCAAATTTTCTTATAGTAAATCTGAGTTTGGTGAGCCCCAAACTTGGTGGGTGTCAAATTAGCTAGCCGTGATGGCCGGGCTATGTACTCAGAATATTGCAAAATGTGCTTTCGCCGAAAAGCTATTTTAAAATCTGACACCGCGATTGCATAAAGGAGTTCTGTATCTATAATTCTTAAAATGATTGTTATGTATTTTGTGAACGTTAATCGTGAGTAATTTAGTAAATTCACCGGAAGTTTGCGGTGGGTATGCTAGTTCTGAACATCACATGCTAATGTAAAAAGCTGTTTTTTGATATATATATGAACTTGATTGAACAAAACATGCATGTATTGTATAACATAATGTCCTAGGAGTGTCATCTGATGAAGATCATCAAAGGTTAGTGCTGCATTTAGCTGTGGTTTTGGTTTTTGTGACATATGCTTGCTTTGAAAATGGCTGTGTGATTATTTTTGGCAGGGTACTCTCCTGACATAATCTAATGTTTTGCTTTCGCTGTAAAGCCTTTTTGAAATCGGACAATGTGGTTAGATGAACGAGAGTCTTGTCTTTAAAATGGTGTAAAATAGTCATATGTTTGAGAAATTTAAGTTATTTATGAGGTATTTGTATTTTGTGGCATGCGATTCCACTGGCCCAGGGAGGTTAAACAATTTAAAGGCAATGCTACCAAATACTAATTGAGTGTATGTAAACTTCTGACCCACTGGGAATGTGATGAAAGAAATAAAAGCTGAAATACATTCTTCTCCCTACTATTATTCTGACATTTCACATTAAAGTGGTGATCCTAACTGACCTAAAACAGGGAATTTTTTACTAAGATTAAATGTCAGGAATTGTGAAAAACTGAATTTAAATATAGTTGGCTAAGGTGGATGTAAACTTCCGACTTCAACTGTATGTGAGAATGCTGTTCGTTGACTACAGATCAGCGTTTAACACTATCGTGTACTCATTGCTCATCACTAAGCTAAGGACCCTGGGACTAAACACCTCCCTCTGCAACTGGATGTTGGACTTTGAGGCTTCCCCCAGGTGGTAACGGTAGGCAACAACACATCAGCCACGCTGATCCTCAACATGGGGGCCCCCTCAGAGGTGTGTGATTAGTCCCCTCCTGTACTCCCTGTTCACCCACGACTGCATGGCCACGCATGACTCCAACACCATCAATACGTTTTCTGATGACACAACAGTGGCCTGATCACCAACAACGATGAGACAGCCGAATGGGAGGAGGTCAGAGACCTGGCAGTGTGGTGCCAGGACAACAACCTCTCCCTCAACATGAGAAAGACAAAGGAGCTTATCGTGGACTACAGGAAAAGGAGGGCCGAGCACGCCCACATTCACATCGACGGGCTGTAGTGGAGCGGGTCGAGAGCTTCAAGTTCCTTGGTGTCCACATCACTAACACACGATCATGATCCAAACACACCAAGACAGTCATGAAGAGGGCACGACAACACCTATTCCCCCTCAGGAGACTGAAAAGATTTGTCATGGGTCCTCAGATCCTCAAACATTTCTACAGCTGCACCATCAACAGCATCCTGACTGGTTGCATCACTGCTTGGTATGGCAACTGCTCGGCATCTGACCGCATTTAATGGTAAGGTTGTTTTCGCCGCATTTGACAAATAACATTTGATTTGAAACTCTTTTGCCAATTGAATGGAAACCTAGCTACTATTCATGAAATACTGTGGTATCATATATTCAATGTGACTGGTTGTAGTATGACTGGTGATGTATGATCGGTGATGTCTGCAGTACCTTGGACACCGTGACAGGTTTTAGGCAGGTCTGCCCTCCACCTGTGAAGTTACAGGTGACCTCTATTGTATCTGAGGAGTAGCCCAGGTTTGGGTCAATCCAATAAGTGCCTAGGGAGAGAAAAGAGTCATTTACTAAACACACTCTTTCCCATTCTTCTTCTCCCTCTTGTGTGCACACACACACACACACACACACACACACACACACACACACACACACACACACACACACACACACACACACACACACACACACACACACACACACACACACACACACACACAGAGTCCTCTCACCATCGTTCATTTTCTGTTCACAGCTGTGGAGGTCCCTGCAAATGCGGGCGGGGTTATCGCTGGTGCCCAGTGGATTTTTCAGGCTCTGGATCAGGTTACTAAGGTAGTGGAGGGTCTTAATGATCTCTGTAACCTGGTCTAGCATAGGCATGTCCATAACTAGCCAATTCTGCGCAGAGATAGACAGAGAAATTAATTTGTAGCAGTCTACAGTAAATAAAAAAAACATGAATGGATGACTATACATGAGAATAAATGGCTATGTTCACAGCTTATTGACAGTATCATGGTACTGACCTCAGTCCTAAGTGGGGTGTTTATAGACTCAAACACCTGAAGGGAACCGTCCTGTTTCTGAATAAGAAAACGGCACAGACAACATAATGTAACATTACACTGTCATAGGATGTACTGTATAGGAACACAACGTGTTTGGTGCTGTAGTGATGGCCATAGTCAATTGTCACATAGTTGATGATGGCCATAGTCACAGTAGCTAATGTTTTGGTGAAAGGTCTAGTGTATTTAGTGTATTGAAGAGATGTACAATAACTTACAAATGACAGAGGGACACCAGGAGGACCCTAGAGAAAATAGAACAACCAGTCAGGAGGAATAACGCTACAGATCACCTAAAGTAACACAGATGGAGTATGCTCCATCACAGTTGGATTGCAGGAACTATCAAGAAATTAGCCCTTATAAAGGACTAATCTTGCAATGTAGTCCTTGATTAGGCCCATCTGAATTCTTCGGTTGGAAGTTTCCTTAAGTTGTTCTGCGTCCAACCAGGTACCTTTGGCACAATATTTTTTTAATAAACAGCTTTTGTGTGTGATAAAAACATTATCAGTCACAATAGTGGTTCGCGATGCTACTTTCCAACATGCTAAGAGCAGGGAGTTTTGAGAATGCACTGTGAACAAAGCTGTTGTTATGAAAAACTGTAGCCCTTCAAAATTGAAAGTGAGAGCAAATTAGGGTGACACGTTACATAACCATGTCAAAATTTTGTTAGACTCCAGGTGAGAGTAATTGGATGCATGGGACCAGGAAAAAGATGAAGAATCGTTCCTGGCGCACCTGCCTTTACCGCCTCAAATAGCCGACCAATCAGCCTGTCACCAACCCTTAGTAAAATTTGGAAAAAATGGCGTTTGACCAGATACAATACTATTTTACAGTAAACACATTGACAAAAGACTTTCAGCACGCTTATAGGGAAGGACATTACACAAGTGACTGATGATTGGCTGAGAGAAATTGATGATAAAAAGATTGTGGGGGCTGTTTGGTTAGACTTCAGTGCAGTTTTTGACATTATCCATCAGTCTGTTGCTGGAAAAACGTGTGTTATGGCTTTATACCCCCTGCTATATTGTGGATAAAGAGTTACCTGTCTAACAGAACACAGAGGGTGTTCTTTAATGGAAACCTCTCAAACAAGATCCAGGTATAATCAGGAATTCCCCAGTGCAGCTGTCTAGGCCACTTACTTTTTTCAAATTTTATTAACGTCATGCCACTGGCTTTAAATAAAGACTAAACTGCTTGGAGTAACCATGGATTGTAAACGGTCATGGTCAAAACATATTTCACATGCATTGCTTGCTGTTTGGGGTTTTAGGCTGGGTTTCTGTACAGCACTTTGAGATTTCAGTTGATATACGAAGGGCTATATAAATAAATTTGATTTGATTTGATACAACAGTAGCTAGGATTGGGAGAAGTCTGTCTATAATAAAAGTGCTGATCTTCATTCTTAACAGCACTATCAGCAAGGCAGGTACTACAGGCCCTAGTTTTGTCACACCTGGACTACTGTTCAGTCATGTGGTCAGGTGTCACAATGAGTGACTTAGGAAAATTGCAATTGGCTCGGGTCAGGGCCAGATAGGCCTATCTCGTACATGCCCTTATATTAGTCATCTGTCAAAAAGAGGGTGTCTTGTCCTGCTCCTGAAATCTGCTCCGACATTCATCCCATTTATCAGCAACAGAGCATTAGGGTAGATGCATGTCTGACATCAATGTGTGTGCAATTACAATGATAGTTTAATATGGTAAATTTCCCACACGTAGGCTACGGTGTAATTGACTGTTTTTCCTTGTGTGCAGGTTGTGGGTATTGACGCTTATGTTGTTATAATAACTAGCCATAAAATAACTATCGTGGTAGGTTTTGTGGGTTTTTACACTCTCATGGAGGTGTCATAACCAGCCATAAAATAACTGCCGTGGTAGGTTTCGTGGGTTTTTACACTCTCATGTAGGTGTCATAACCAGCCATAAAATAACTAACGTGGTAGGTTTCGTGGGTTTTTACACTCCCATGTAGGTGTCATAACCAGCCATAAAATAACTGCCGTGGTAGGTTTCGTGGGTTTTTACACTCTCATGTAGGTGTCATAACCAGCCATAAAATAACTAACGTGGTAGGTTTCGTGGGTTTTTACACTCCCATGTAGGTGTCATAACCAGCCATAAAATAACTGCCGTGGTAGGTTTCGTGGGTTTTTACACTCTCATGTAGGGGTCATAACCAGCCATAAAATAACTACCGTGGTAGGTTTTGTGGGTTTTTACACTCTCATGGAGGTGTCATAACCAGCCATAAAATAACTCCACTAACATCAAGGCGGTGACCCGATCCTGTAGGTTCATGCTCTACAACATTCGCAGAGTACGACCCTGCCTCACACAGGAAGCGGCGCAGGTCCTAATCCAGGCACTTGTCATCTCCCGTCTGGATTACTGCAACTCGCTGTTGGCTGGGCTCCCTGCCTGTGACATTAAACCCCTACAACTCATCCAGAACGCCACAGCCCGTCTGGTGTTCAACCTTCCCAAGTTCTCTCACGTCACCCCGCTCCTCCGCTCTCTCCACTGGCTTCCAGTTGAAGCTCGCATCCGCTACAAGACCATGGTGCTTGCCTACGGAGCTGTGAGGGGAACGGCACCTCTGTACCTTCAGGCTCTGATCAGGCCCTACACCCAAACAAGGGCACTGCGTTCATCCACCTCTGGCCTGCTCGCCTCCCTACCTCTGAGGAAGCACAGTTCCCGCTCAGCCCAGTCAAAACTGTTCGCTGCTCTGGCACCCCAATGGTGGAACAAGCTCCCTCACGACGCCAGGACAGCGGAGTCAATCACCACCTTCCGGAGACACCTGAACTGAAACCCCACCTCTTTAAGGAATACCTAGGATAGGATAAAGTAATCCTTCTAACCCCCCCCCCTTTAAAAGATTTAGATGCACTATTGTAAAGTGGTTGTCAACTGGATATCATAAGGTGAATGCACCAATTTGTAAGTCGCTCTAGATAAGAGCGTCTGCTAAATGACTTAAATGTAAATGTAAAACTGCCGTGGTAGGTTTCGTGGGTTTTTACACTCTTATGTAGGTGTCATAACCAGCCATAAAATAACTACCGTGGTAGGTTTTGTGGGTTTTTACACTCTTATGTAGGTGTCATAACCAGCCATAAAATAACTGCCGTGGTAGGTTTCGTGGGTTTTTACACTCCCATGTAGGTGTCATAACCAGGCATAAAGTAACTACCGTGGTAGGTTCGTGGGTTTTTACACTCCTATGTAGGTGTCATAACCAGGCATAAAGTAACTACCGTGGTAGGTTTCGTGGGTTTTTACACTCTCATGGAGGTGTCATAACCAGCCATAAAATAACTACCGTGGTAGGTTTTGTGGGTTTTCATACTCTTACGTAGGTGTCATAACAGCCATAAAATAACTATGTGGTAGGTTTTGTGGGTTTTTATACTCTTATGTAGGTGTCATAACCAGGCATATAATAACACAATATATGTCACAACAGGTGTAAACATGTGTTATGATGCGTTATGTCAGCTGTTATGACATATTATGACATGGTTATAACGTGCTATGACACTGGGTGTCAAGTAATGTGTTAGCCAAATGAGGTTAACACACTAACAAAGTATGCTAGATTGAGTTAGGAAGATGAAGACTTACTGGAGGTCCCGGGGGTCCTGGAAGACCCTGTGAAACAACAAAATCACAAAACATCTCAATCTGGTAGTGATCAATGCCTTTTTTAAGCCTAACATTGGAGGGTTTTTAAATCAGTTTAATTATTTAAAACATCCTGTACTGCAAACACATACCTTTGGTCCTTGTAATCCCTGTTGATGAGCAAGAAGGAAAGAGAAAAAATACGTAAATTCTGGGTACACCCAGGAAAAAAGGTACCTACAGTAGTTGTCACTGTGGTTCCCTACTTGTCACTGAGGTGGTACCCTGTAAGGTATGTCAATATTATACCTTTAGTCAGCAGTATATCATATTACATATTACCCTTATAGGTTGTATTTGCAAAGAGGCAATTGTATACCTCTTGGGTGACGAAATAGCACCTTTCTCACAGGTACAAATGTGCACCTACAGAAATGGTACACATTAGCTTTTTCGGGTGTCACTACAGCCCTTTTGATACACTTTTATTTAACCAGGGAAAAACACATTGAGATTAATTAAATAAATAGCAAATATTATATACACAATAAACAATCAAACAAAACAAACACATTTATTGTAACGTATGTCTGAAGAATGGGACCAAAGTGCAGCGTGTGGATCGTTCCACATTTTATTTAAACTGTGAAACTATGCAAGACACAAATAAACTCAGAAACAAAACAACAAACCGTGACGAAGAGGTGCAACACACACTTACTCAAAATAATCTCCCACAAAACCTAGTGGGAAAACCAACAACTTAAATATGATCCCCAATTAGAGACAACGATGACCAGCTGCCTCTAATTGGAGATCACCCCCCCCCCCAAAACATAGAAATACAGAAATTAGAACCCCACATAGAAATACAGAAACTAGAACCAACATAGAAATAAACTAGAAAAAAACCCCTGTCACGCCTTGACCTACTCTACCATAGAAAATAAACGTTTTCTATGGTCAGAACGTGTCAGTACCCCCCCAAAGGTGCGGACTCCGAACGCAAAACCCTAAACAACAAAAAAACAGGGAGGGTTAGGGTGGGTGTCTAATGTCGGTGGCGGCTCTGGTGCAGGACGAAGAACCTTCTCATCCCGCGTATCCAGCATCGGAGGCGGTTCTGGTGCGGGACGAAGAACCCTCTCATCCTGCTAATCCCCCAGCATAGGAGGTGGCTCCGGTTCGGGGCGTAGCCCCCGCTCCGTCAGCTGATCCCTCCACGTTTGGTGTCACCGGACCGGGGACCATCTCATGAGGCTCCGGACCGGGGACCATCTCATGAGGCTCCCGACCGGGGACCATCTCATGAGGCTCCCAACCGGGGACCATCTCATGAGGCTCCGGACCATGGGCCGTCGCCGGAAGTGGGAACTGTCGCCGGAAGCTCCGGACTGGGAACTGTCGCCGGAAGCTCCGGACTGGGAACTGTCGCCGGAAGCTCCGGACTGGGAACTGTCGCCGGAAGCTCTGGACTGGGCAGGCGCACTGGAGGCCTGATGTGTGGGGCTGGCACAGGTGGTGCCAGACTGGTAACATGCACCTCAGGGCGAGTGCGGGGAGCAGGAACAGGACACTCCCGACTGGAGAGACTCACTGAAGGCCTAGTGCATGGAGCCGGGACAGGTGGCCCCAGACTGGTGACACACACTTCAGGGCGAGTGCGAGGAGCAGGAACAGGGCGTACTGGGCTGTGGAGGTGCACTGGAGGTCTGGAGCTTAGTGCTGGCACAATCCGTCCTGGCTGGATGCTCACTTTAGCCCCAAAAGTACGGGGCGCTGGCACAGGACGCACTGGGCTGTGAATGCGCACTGGAGACACCGTGCGCATCACCGCAAAACATGGTGCCTGACAGGTCACACGCTCCCCACGGTGAGTACGGCGAGTTGGCACAGGACGTACTGGGCTGTGAATGCGCACTGGAGACATGGTGCGTATAGCCGGCCTCCTTTGTACCAGAACTTTAACACACTTCTTGGGATGAGTACGGGGAGCTGACTCAGGTGGCATCTGACGGCTAACATGCTCCTCAGGGAAAATGCCGTACATACTACGCCAAACCAACAGCTCTCTCTCTCTCATCACCCTCCTCCACTATCTCACAGTACTCCTCGCTCAGTCTCTCCCAATATTCCTCTTCGCTCTCAGACTCACCCCTCGGTTTCGCCAACCAACCCATGTGCCCCCCCAAAATGTTTTACTGGGGCTGCCTCTCGTGCTTCCGTCGTTGCCGTGCTAGTTCCTCGTATCGTCGCCGCTCTGCTCTAGCTGCTTTAATCTCTTCCTTCGGACGGCGATACTCCTTGGCCTGCCTCCAGGGTCCTTTCCCGTCCAGGATTTCCTCCCATGTCCATTTGTCCTGACCACGCTGCTTGATCCTTTGGTGGTGGGAGATTCTGTCACGTATGTCTGAAGAATGGGACCAAGGCGCAGCGTGTGGATCGTTCCACATTTTATTTAAACTGTGAAACTATGCAAGACATACAAATAAACTCAAACAAAACAAGAAACTGTGATGAAGAGGTGCAACACACACTTACTCAAAATAATCTCCCACAAAACCTAGTGGGAAAACCAACAACTTAAATATGATCCCCAATTAGAGACAACGATGACCAGTTGCCTCTAATTGGAGATCATCCCAAAAAAACAACATAGAATTACAGAAACTAGAACCCCACATAGAAATACAGAAACTAGACAAAACCCCCTGACCTACTCTACCATAGAAAATAAAAGCTTTCTATGGTCAGAACGTGACATTTATAAATATAAAAATCCCTAGCCTTTCTCTTAAACTGACCCAGAGACAACACCACATCTGTCAAGGTGTGCATTGGAAGTCAGGCGCAGGAGAGCAGAGATGAGTGGACAAGGCACTTTACTGAGGCAATATATGAATAGAACGCAACCGCGTCACAAAAACAAATGCCCTCAGAACAAGTACAAAAGTACAAAGTACAAAGTACAGGATGTCAAAAAGCACGGGTGTAAAATATAACCCGGCGCAATCCAGCCGGGAGAGTGCCAACCTGACAATAAACAATTACGCACACAGACATGGGGGGAACAGAGGGTTAAATACACGACATGTAATGAGAGAATTAATACCAGGTGTGTGGGAAAACAAGACAAAACAAATGGAAAATGAAAGGTGGTGTCACGGGTGTGCGTACTGGTAGCAAAGTCAGGTGCAGGAGAGCAGAGAGTTGTGAACAGGCGCACACTTTATTTAGGCAGGCGCAAACAGCAGACGGACGCAACTGCGTCAAAACCTCCAGCAAAAATGGCAAAAGTGCAAAGCACGAAAACAGTCACAAAAGCTATAGTTTACCAAATAAACATACTTTGTGAAATAAACACGGATCATGGAAACAATTCCACACAAAGACATGGAGGGGGAACAGAGGAATATATAGCAGTGTAATTAGGGAATGTAAACCAGGTGTGCTGGAAACAAGACAAAACAAATGGAACAATGAAAAATGAAGCGGTGATGGCTAGAAGGCCGGTGACGTCGAACGCCGAATGCTGCCTGAACAAGGAGAGGAGCTGACTTCGGCGGAAGTCGTGACAACATCCAAATGAAACATTACTTGGAGATTATTCCACATGATAGGGGCCTGGTAGGAAAATTAAATTTTTAAGTGACAAGAATGCTGTAAAATGCCTGTTTAAACATTCTAGATTATTTTTCTTTTTTCTTTCAACATGCTGAGAAGAACAATTAGATATTGTAATGAAAATGTTGACTCAACAACATTTGATATTATCAATAGCTTTTTTATTGTCTCACGCGCTTACATAAGCCTTTAAAAAGACTACAGAGCTGCAAGTGGACAATACCCAGAAAACAGGACCACATTGGCCCTGTTGGACATTCTGTGGGCATGGACTAGCTCCAGCAGCCTAACATTGGCTGGCCAACACTAGTCCAGCACAGGCTAGCCCACACCAGCTTAACATGTGCTAGCACATGCTGGGCCAATTATTAGGTGGGTAACATAGCATGGGCCAAATGGGGAAGCCCACACTGGCCCCTAATGTGTTAGATCGGGTGAGTGTTTTATTCTGTTCTACTTGATAATGTAGCGGCGGGGGCTCATTAGAATATTTGGGGCGTGGTTTGCATTCAGTTATTTTGTACAGCTGTTACTGAGAGTGTCATTCCAGATTGTACACTGCCATTTCAGTAGTCTTAATAAAGGCTTGAGTAAGTGCATGTGACATATAAAAGTATCTTACATAGTAACTACTATGTTGATTTTTGGATACAATGCTAATCTGTTAAAACGGATCAATTGTAATAAGGTTGGGCCTATACCATGAGCTCATATTAGGACCTAAATGGCCCTCACCAGAGGAGGGCTGCCCTCAGCAAAGGACCAAATGTGTCGTTATTGGAGCAGACTGAATCAGTGAAGTGAAACAATACTAAAATTGACCTTGGATTCCAGAGTAGGTATAGTAGTTAGGGGGGTTTGAGCACTGAAGTACTTACCATCTCTCCACGGCTCCCCTTGTCTCCTTTAGGGCCCTGAGGAGATACGTGTATAGTCAGAATGATGAAGCAAGCAGCCATACCTAAATAAATATTGTTTAATTGATATGGGTAAAATACTTACTGGACTTCCATCGGGCCCAATAATCCCCATCGGACCCATTACTCCACCTCTGCCCTGGAGATGGAAGGAAAGAGGAAGAGAGTGATGAGTTCCCGTCAATCTATAGCCCTGTTTATATCTGGTGCTAACATGTGTCCTTTGTTCCTGATTTTGTCCACATTCTGATTGTGCCCACATTTTTAGACTGGTGTAGACGATTAAAAGACTCCAGAGGCAGTCGGGAATGCATTGTGTCTGGATATCTTACAAGTGTAGACGGATCTAGACATTTAAATCATAATTGAGCCCTACAGACGAAGAACTGTATGTGCTTTTTGCATTTTCATTAAAAAAAATCTCACACCAAATACAAACATACAAATAAGAACAACAACTTTCAGACGCACACAAACAACGGCAACATCTCATCTGCCGAGACCCCATCCCTAGTGCTTGCATTATTATTTGCCATGTGGCCTTAAATTGTACCAATTTGTTTTTCTCGGTCGCCCAGGCAATTTAAATATTTCAATAATAAATCATATTGTGTTAATGATAGCGGATTGATTTCCACACATTTTTTTCAAGATCAGTGAGGTATTGTCCAGCCCATTGGGTATCTCACTACACCACCATATGCCATGTCTTGAAATATGCAGATAGACGGATTAAAAGTAAGTTTACATTGTAATACTTCTGACAGACAACTTTCTAGCTCTGTCCCATAATTTGGGGGCTTTATAGCATTCCCAGAAAGAATGGATTACTGAGTCATTGTAAATAAAAAGGTGTTCTTAACTGACTTGCATTACATTTACATTTTAGGCATTTAGCAGACGCTCTAATCCAGAGCGATTTACAGTAGTGAATGCATACATTTCATCCAATTTCATACATTTTTTTTCTGTGCTGGCCCCCTGTGGGAATCGAACCCACAACCCTGGCGTTGCAAACACCATGCTCTACCAACTGAGCTACAGGGAAGGCTAACCTAGTTAAATAAAGGTAAAATAAAATACATCAAAAATAGCTTTATACCCAAGACATGACTCTGACGTTGTGCCTATTCCATTTTCAGATTAGTGATGTTTTTAAATATCATTAACTGAACCATCAAGAGTTGTGAACAGACATAGAAGTAGATAGTAGAGGTGGTGTAATATTCTAACTCCAAATTATTTATACAAATGCAACTGCATCAGCTGTTCAAAATAATAAAACATGGAGATATTGTTCTTCTGTAAGAACAATATTATCCTGCCCTCTAAAATCATTGACAGGTGGCACCATTGACTCATGGCGTTAATATGTCTTAAAATAAATATTCTTTTGAAAAAGATTTGTGAAATTATTTCCATACAAGGAAATGTGGTCACAATGCTGACACTGTGGACAAATTAGAGACACATTTTAATACCATGTGCTAACGCAACAAACCTTGATCAGATAGTGATTGAATAATAATGATCAGATCAAGAAACCCACATGATAGCGCAAGGTGTAAACAAGGCTTATGACATGTGCAAGACAGTGACCAACATATTTTTCTGCTGGGGAAGTTTTTATTTTTCTGCAGTGATTACACCAATATGTACTTGCTAAACACCTCCTGAGTAGTTTTGAAGAAACTTGTGTGTTACTACTGTAGTCAAAAAATAGTTCTTAATATTCCGGGCAACTTTATGAATTGTATCTTAATTGAAATTTCTTGGTAAAAATGTGTAGCACTATTTTAGAGTATTGTTAAGAATATAAGATATTTTATGCATACTGTCCCTGACCTGGGTTCAAATAGCTTATTTTTCTTTCAAAAGAGACCAAGGTACAATTGCGCTAACTGACATCGGTTTGAAAAAATCTGTGCTCGTACATGGTATAACCAATAAAGTGTTCAAGAGGGTATGCTCGCACACAATGTAGACATAGTACAATATCTTCTTTATGCTGTTTTAATGTATTTTCTCTAGCAGCAGCAAGGGAAATACTTTTTCACACAGATGTTTCAGACAAAGCCTTCTCCTGTGTGTGCAATCAATAAACCGATCACAGAATAGTCCCAAAAGTGCAAACCCAGCCCCTCTGGCACTTAAGGCAGGCTAAATCAAACAGATTAAGCCTAGTCCTAGACTAAAAAGCAAACTCAAAAACCCTTCCTCCAGAGTTCTTTTTCATCTTGGACTAGGCTTGAGCTGTGTCCGGGAAACTAAACCTAAAATTATTTGAAAGAAAACAAATACTACTTGATCCCAGGTTTGGTAGAGCTAGCATGCCGGAAATTACTGGTCTACAAAAGGCCTCTACTTACCATTGTGCCCTGTGGCCCTTTTGGTCCCTGTATGCCTTTTGGTCCCAAGTCACCTGGAGGCCCCTGGAAACATCAATGACAAACATTTATAAAATCAGTATAACGTCATGTGCAACACATGTATTACACTCCCCCCCGATGCGCCGATGTAAAAGGCTGTTTTTATATATAAATATGAACTTTATCGAACAAAAAATGCATGTATTGTGTAACATGATGTCCTCGGAGTGTCATCTGATGAAGATTGTCAAAGGTTAGTGCTGCATTTAGCTGTGTTTTGGGTATTTGTGATGCATGCTAGTTGCTTTGAAAATGGCAGTGTGTTTTTTTTTGGCAGGGTACTCTCCTAACCTAATCTAATGTTTTGCTTTTGCTGTAAAGCCTTTTTGAAATCGGACAACGTGGTTCGATTCAGGAGAGGTGTATCTATAAAATGGTGTAAAATAGTCATATGTTTGAGAAATTGAAGTTATAGCATTTATGAGGTATTTGTATTAAGCGCGACGCGATTCCACTGGCTGTTGACTAGGGTGGGACGCAAGCGTCCCACGTTTCCCAGACAGGTTAATGTTGTGAATTCTGTTATGAATGTATTGTAATGTTTTTAAAATGTATAATTGCCTTATTTTTGCTGGACCCAAGGAAGAGTAGCTGCTGAATACAAATACTAAACGTTTGACTACTTTAATACGCATATATGTGAATTTGTCCCAATACTTTAGGTCCCCTAAAATGGGGGGAATATGTACAAAAAGTGCTGTAATTTCTAAGTGGTTCACCAGATAAGGGTGAAAATAACCTCAAATGAAAGATGAAAGTCTGTACTTTAACCTCAATCATTGTATCATTTCAAATCCTAAGTGCACAACCAAAGCAACAAAAACACTTTTGGAGCTTACTTTATGTGGTTGTCCCACCAAGCTATCTTAAGATCTGAACTGGACTGTGTGGTACGAGGCCGCCATCTACTGGCGGTGGAAGGACACTGTTTTTTGCAAACTCAACTGTTTTCATGAACATTAAGGACTTTTTTTGTGCATTTCTTGTATAATATATATATATATATATATATATATATATATATATACATATATATATACACATATACACACATATATATATATATACATACACATATACATATACACACACACATATATATATATACACACACACATATACATATACACACACACACATACATATACACACACACACACACACACATACATACACATATATATATATATATATACACACACATATATATATATATATATATATATATATATATATATATATATATATATATATATATATATATATATATATATGTATATATATGTATGTATATGTATATATATATATATGTATATATATATATATGTGTATATATATGTATGTATATGTATATATATATATATATGTATATATATATGTATATATGTATATGTATATATATACATATACATATACATATATACACATGTAGCCGAACTACAGCACCTACTGTGTGTGTGTGTGTGTGTATATGTGTGTGTGTGTGTGTGTGTGTGTGTGTGTGTGTGTGTGTGTGTGTGTGTGTGTGTGTGTGTGTGTGTGTGTGTGTGTGTGTGTGTGTGTATGTATGTATGTATGTATGTATGTATGTATATATACACACATATACATACACACACACATACAGTAGGTGCTGTAGTTCGGCTACATTACATATACCCCTGGGCTGCCTGACATGTGCATGTGTGTATGAACTCACTGTAGGTCCAAACACTCCCAGTATCCCTGGAAAACCTGGTTCTCCTGTATCACCCTGGAACAGAGCAGACACAGCAGTTAGAATGTGGCCCCAACAATGGGGGACAACAACGTCCACCAATAGACCTACATCAGAAAACAGAAGTAAGCTAATATAGGAACCACGCTATGTGAGCATTACCAGTATCATCAATGTCAATATTAATCTATATACATGTTAGTTGGCTGAAACTTACAGGTTGTCCTTTGGGCCCCTGGTCCCCCTGTGGCCCTGGCAGTCCCATCCCACCCTTAAAGCCTCTCTTCCCTGAGGGTCCTGTCTGGCCTGGGAGGCCCCTTTCACCCTGGGAGAAGAAATCACATAGAGCCAACTGACATGAAGAATAGTAGTATGGAGTAGGTGCCTATTACTCTACAATAACGTTCCATAAATGTTTTTAGAATCAAGACATTCTTTAAGTTGAGCTTAATGACCTTTTAATTCAGTCAATTCAGGGGATGAATCGAATAGGATTTAATGACGATTTTACAATTATTGAATTGGAATTGTCATTCAATTATCCTTAGCCTATGTTTACACCCTGATGAAAACCCTTCCTCCATACACTCAACTACACAATTTCCATCTCTCTTACAGTACCTTTGGTCCGAAGGTTCCCATATCGCCCGGCAGTCCCAGCCCGCCGACTTTTCCACGGTAACCAGCTTTGCCAAGGAGACCGAACTCACCATCGTCACCATGCTCGCCCTACAGAGAGAGAGAGAGAGAGTAGATTTTTTGTACTGTATTGTCCTGTTTATCATTAATATTCATGGGGTATTCTTATTGTGAAGAATGCGAAGGATGAGCCCCATCTTTTTTTATATTTACATTTTATTTAAGTTGGCAAGTCAGTTAAGAACAAATTGTATTTACAATAACGGCCTTGCCGTGTGGTAGCAGAGAAAACAGTCTATAACTTGGGTGACTGGGGTCTCTGACAATTATACGGGCTTTCCTCTGACACCGCCTACTGTATCGGTCCTGGATGGCAGGAAGCTTGGCCCCAGCGATGTACTGGGCCGTGCGCACTACCCTCTGCAGCGCCTTACGGTGGGATGCCGAGCAGTTGCCATACCAGGCGGTGAAGCAAATGGTCAGGATGCTCTCGATGGTGCAGCTGTTGAACTTTTTGAAGATCTGGGAACCCATGCCAAATCTTTTCAGTCTCCTTTGGGGGAAAAGGTGCTGTTGTGCCCTCTTCACGACTGTTTTGGTGTGTTTGGACCATGATAGTTTGTTGGTGATGTGGACACCAAGGAACATGAAACTCTTGACCCGCTCCACTACAGCCCCGTCGATGTTAATGGGGGCCTGTTTGACTCTCCTTTTCCAGTAGTCCACGATCATCTCCTTTGTCTTGCTCACATTGAGGGAGAGGTTGTGGTCCTGGCACTACACTGCCAGGTCTCTGACCACCTCCCTATAGGCTGGCTCAACGTTGTCGGGGATCAGGCCTACCACTGTTGTGTCGTCAGCAAACTTAATGATGGTGTTGGAGTCGTTCTTGGCCATGCAGTCATGGGTGAACAGGGATTACAGGAGGAGACTAAGCACGCACCCCTGAGGGGCCCCTGTGTTGAGGATCAGCGAGGCAGATGTGTTGTTGCCTACCCTTACCACCTGGGGGTGGCCCGTCAGGAAGTCCAGAATCCAGTTGCAGAGGGAGGTGTTTAGTCCCAGGGTCCTTAGCTTAGTGATGAGCTTTGTGGGCACTATGGTATTGAACGCTGATTTTCCTTTTGTCCAGATGTGAAAGGGCATTGTGGAGTGCAATAGAGATGGTGTCATCTGTGGATCTGTGGGGCGGTATGCAAATTGGAGTGGGTCCAGGGTGTCTGGGATGATGGTGTTGATGTGAGCCATGACCAGCCTTTCAAAGGGTTTCATGGCTACAGATGTGAGTGCTACAGGGCAATAGTAATTTAGACAGGTTACGTTGGCATTCTTGGGCACAGGTACTATGGTGGTCTGCTTGAAACGTGGGGATTACAGATTGAGTCAGGAGGAGGTTGAAAATGTCAGTGAAGATATTTGCCAACTGGTCAGCACATGCTCTGAGTATGCGTCTTGGCAATCCGTCTGGCCCCAAGACCTTATCAATGTTAACCTGTTTAAAGTTCTTACATCGGCTACGGAGAGCGTGATCATACAGTTGTCCGGAACAGCTGGTGCTCTCATGCATGGTTCAGTGTAATGCGTGCCTTGAAGCGAGCATAAAAGGCATTTAGCTCGTCTGACAAAGCACCGGAGTCTGACAACTTGGATGGAAAATTACTGAGGATAATAGCAGACGATATTGCCATTCCTATTTGCCATAACTTCAATCTAAGCCTACTAGAAAGTGTATGCCCTCAGACCTGGAGGGAAGCAAAATTACACTGAACAAAAATATAAACGCAACATGTAAAGTGCTGGTCCCATGTTTCATGAGCTGAAATAAGAGATTGCAGAAATGTTCCATATGCGCAAAAAGGGGGGTGCAGAGGGGTTTTTCTGTCTGTAATAAAGCCCTTTTGTGGGGAAAAACTCATTCCGATTGGCTGGGCCTGGCTTCCCAGTGGGTCGGCCTGGCTCTCAAGTGGGTGGGCCTATGCCCTCCCAGGCTCACCACTGGCTTCGCCCTTGCCCAGTCATGTGAAATCCATAAATTAGGGCCTAATGCATTTATTTCAATTGACTGATTCCCTTATATGAACTGTAACTCAGCAAAATCTGAGAAATTGTTGCATGTTGCATTCATTTTTTTGTTCAGGATAATTCCGCTACCCAAGAATAGTAAAGCCCCCTTTACTGGCTGAAATAGCTGACCAATCAGCCTGTTACCAACCCTTTGGATAACGTCTGAACAAAATAGTGTTTGACCAGATACAATGCTATTTTATAGTAAACAAATTGACAACGTACTTTTGGCATGCTTATAGGGAAGGACATTCGACAAGCACAGCACTTATACAAATGGCTGATGATTGCCTGAGAGAAAATTACGATAAAAAGATTGTGGGAGCTGTTTTGTTAGACTTCAATGCGGCTTTTGACATTATCCATCATAGTCTGCTGATGGAAAAACGTATGTGTTATGGCTTTACACCCCCTGCTATATTATGGATAAAGGGTTACCTGTCTAACAGAACACAGAGGGTGATCTTTAATGGAAGTCTCTCAAACATAATCCAGGTAGAACTTTTTTCAATCTTTACTAATGATATGCCACTGGCCTTGAGTAAAGCCAGTGTGTCTAGGTATGCTTATGACTCTATTTACATCAGCTACTACAACTACTGAAAAAGACAACTACTGACAACAACACCACTACAACAGACCACAACCCCAGAACTACTGACAACAACCACACAGCTACTAACCACACAACTACTGACCACACCACAACTACTTACCCCAACTACTGACCACATCTACTGACCACAATTCCTAACCACGACCACATAACTATTGACCTCAACTACTAGCAAGAACCACACTACTGACCACAACCACACAAATAGTGAGCACACAACTACTAAACAACAAACCTACTGACCACAAACAAAAGAAACACTGACCACAAACACTATTGACCACACAACTACTGACAAAGACAAGTACTGACCACAACCACACAACAACTGACCAAACTACTGACCACAACCACTGAACAAAACGACTGACCACACAGCAGAACTATTGACCACACAACTCCTGAAAAAGACAACTACTCACCACAACCACACAACTACTGACCACAACCACTGAACACAAATACTCAACTTCTCTCAACCCCACCCTGTGCAATTGGGTCCTGGAATTTCTGACGGGGTGCCCCCAGGTGGTGAAGGTAGGAAACAACATCTACACTTCGTTGACCCTCAACACTGGGGCCCCGCAAGGGTGCGTGCTCAGCCCCCTCCTGAACTCCCTGTTCACCCATGACTGCGTGGCCATGCACACCTCCAACTCAATCACCAAGTTTGCAGACGACACAACAGTAGTGGGCTTGACGAGACAGTCTACAGGGAGGAGGTGAGGGCACTCGGAATGTGGTGTCAGGAAAATAACCTGTCACTCAACATCAACAAAACAAAGGAGATGATTGTGGACTTCAGGAAACAGCAGAGGGAGCACCCCCCAACCACATCGACGGGACAGTAGTGGAGAAGGTGGAAAGTTTTAAGTTCCTCAGCGTACACATCACAGACAAACTGAAATGGTCCACCCACACAGACAATGTGGTGAAGAAAGCGCAACAGCGCCTCTTCAACCTCAGGAGGTTTAAGAAATTTGGCTTGTCACCTAAAACCCTGACAAATATTTACAGATGCACAAGTGAGAGCATCATGTTGGGCTGTATCACTGCCTGGTACGGCAACTGCACCACCCTCATCCGCAAGGCTCTCCAGCGGGTGGTGCGGTCTGCACAACTCATCACTGGGGGCAAACTATCTGCCCTCCAAGACACCTACAGCACCCAATGTCACAGGAAGGCCAAAAAGATCATCAAGGACATCAACCACCCGAGCCACTGCCTGTTCACCCTGCTACCATCCAGGAGGCGAGGTCAATACAGGTGCATCAAAGCTGGGACCGAGAGACTGAAAAACAGCTTCTATCTCAAGGCCATCAGACTGTTGAACAGCAATCACTAACTCAGAGGAAGCTGCCTACGTACAGACTCAAATCATTGGCCACTTTAAAACATTGATCACTAGTCACTTTAAATAATGCCACTTTAATAATGTTTACATATCTTACATTACTCATCTCATATGTAAATACTGTATCTTATACCATTTATTGCATCTTGCCTATGCCGCTCGGCCATCGGTCATCCATATATTTGAATGTACATATTCTTATTCCATCCCTTTAGATTTGTGTGTATTAGGTAGTTGTTGTGGAATTGTTAGATTACTGTTTAGATATTACTGCACAAGCATTTTGCTACACTCGCATTAACATATGCTAACCATGTGTATGTGACCAATAAAATGTGATTTGATTTTGATAACCACACAACTACTGACTAAAGCATACAACTACTGACCACAACACCTGACCACAACACACCTACTGACCACAACTACTGTGCACACAACAACTACTGACAACAACCACACACCAACTGACCACATAACTACTGACCACACAACACAACTATTGACCACACAACTACTGAGAAAGACAACTACTCACCACAACCACACAACTGACCACACAACTACTGACTAAACCTACTTACCACAAAACTACTGAACCATACAACTAATGACCACAACACAACACCTAACCACAACTACTGACCTTAACCACACAACTACTGACCACAATAACACAACTATTGACAACACAACTTCTGACCACACAACACAACTATTGACCACACAACTACTGAGAAAGACATCTACTTGCCACAACCGCACAGCAACTGACCACACAACTACTGACAACAACTACTCTCTACAACACAACTACTGACCACAACACAACTACTTACCACAACTCCTGACCACAACTTCTAACCAACAACCACACAACTACTGACCACAACCACACAAATAGTGACCACAAAACCACACAACTACTGACCACAACCACACAACTATTGACCACAACTACTGTCCAAAACTACTGACCACTACAGACTACGATGGGCGATTGAAATTATTTCACTATTCAAATAATATAATTACACATTTTTTAACTTCTTCTACTACCATAAAAGTACTTTAAAAGAGCCCCACAACTTTACTTGTAAAGTTACCATCTAGTTCGTTTGACTCATTTCTGCCATCATGACTCAACTAGTTATTAAGTTAATCATTGTCTAATTACTTACAAATTCTCATAAATGTTCCCAAATGTTTTTCTTGTGTCTTGGTGAATTGTTCAACCATTTTTCTTTGGCAATATGAATGTGTAATTTTGCTTTACTACACGGTATACCATTGCTTTACTACATGCATTGTATTCTAACTGCTGAGGACTAATTGGTTCTAAGTTAGGTGCAGTCTTCTTAATCATGGCTAGCACATTGCTTTACCATTGACAGCTAAGAATTAGAATTCCGTGAACTGTTGTATTTTTATAATGTGCTGCTCTTACCAAACATTTCCAGAAGTGGTAATGCACTCTCTCTCCACACACTCTACTCACTGGCATGCCTTTGGACCCGTCCCTCCCTGAGACTCCGTCTACGCCTGGCACGCCCTCCAGCCCCTCTCGCCCCACCATGCCTCTCGGGCCATGGAGACCAACCACACCCTGAGGAAGAAGAAAAACAAAATAAGCAAGAAGGTTGAAGAAAAAGGGAGAATGCGCCATCAGCACCAAATGTGTGAGTAAGCCCTGTCAAGTTTTTGGTGTGATATCACAGGAATCTTATAATTAATATGGCCGACTATTAATGTAACCAGGTTAAGTACAAGGTTTTATACAGTCAAATGTGATTTTTTAAAATTTTAATAAAGAACTGTACAAATGAAACATATGTGAAGTCCATATTAAAAATAATATACAAAAATGTAAAATATGCATGATACGAACGGATATATAGTAGTTGTGTGGCTGTGAGATATACAGTTGAAGTCAGAAGTTTACATACACCTTAGCCAAAATCACTTAAACTCAGTTTTTCACAATTCCTGACATTTAATCCTAGTAAGAATTCCCTGTCTTAGGTCAGTTAGGATCACCACCTTATTTTAAGAATGTGAAATGTCAGAATAATAGTAGAGAGAATTATTTATTTCAGTTTTTCTTTCTTTCATCCCATTCCCAGTGGGTCAGAAGTTTACATACACTCAATTAGTATTTGGTAGCATTGCCTTTAAATTGTTTAACTTTGGTCAAACGTTTTGGGTAGCCTTCCACAAGCTTCCCACAATAAGTTGGGTGAATTTTGGCCCATTCCTCCTGACAGAGCTGGTGTAACGGAGTCAGGTTTGTAGGCCTCCTTGCACACACACTTTTTCAGTTCTGCCCACACATTATCTATAGGATTGAGGTCAGGGCTTTGTGATGGCCACTCCAATACCTTGACTTTGTTGTCCTAAAGCCATTTTGCCACAACTTTGGAAGTATGCGTGGGGTCATTGTCCATTTGGAAGACCCATTTGCGACCAAGCTTTAACTTCCTGACTGATGTCTTGAGATGTTGCTTCAATATATCCACATTATTTTCCTCCCTCATGATGCCATCTATTCTGTGAAGTGCACCAGTCCCTCCTGCAGCAAAGCACTCCCACAACATGATGCTGCCACCCCTGTGCTTCACGATTGGGATTGTGTTCTTCGGCTTGCAAGCCTACCCCTTTTTCCTCCAAACATAACGATGGTCATTATGGCCAAACAGTTCTATTTTTGTTTCATCAGACTAGAGGACATTTCTCCAAAAAGTATGATCTTTGTCCCCATGTACAGTCGCAAACTGTAGTCTGGCATTTTTATGGAGGTTTTGGAGCAGTGGCTTCTTCCTTGCTGAGCGGCCTTTCAGGTCATTTCGATATAGGACTCGTTTTACTGTGGATATAGATACTTTTGTACCGGTTTCCTCCAGCATCTTCACAAGGTCCTTTGCTGTTGTTCTGGGATTGATTTGCACTTTTCGCACCAAAGTACATTCATCTCCTTCCTGAGTGGTATGACGGCTGTGTGGTCCCATGGTGTTTATACTTGCGTACTATTGTTTGTACAGATGAACGTGGTACCTTCAGGCATTTGGAAATTGCTCCCAAGGATGAACCAGAATTGTGGATGTCTACAATTTTTCTGAGGTCTTGGCAGATTTCTTTTGATTGTCCCATGATGTCAAGGAAAAAGGCACTGAGTTTGAAGGTAGGCCTTGAAATACATCCACAGGTACACATTCAATTGACTCAAATGATGTCAATTAGCCTATAAGAAGCTTCTACAGCCATGGCATCATTTTCTGGAATTTTCCAAGTTGTTTAAAGGCACAGTCAACTTAGTGTATGTAAACTTCTGACCCACTGGAATTGTGATACAATGAATTATAAGTGAAATAATCTGTCTGTAAACAATTGTTGGAAAAATGACTTGTGTCATGCACAAAGTAGATGTCCTAACTGACTTGCCAAAACTATAGCTTGTTAACAAGAAATTTGTGGAGTGGTTGAAAAACGAGTTTTAATGACTCTAACCTAAGTGTATGTAAACTTCTGACTTCAACTGTATATCTAAAATCTATGAATGAAAAATCTGAGAACAGTAACATTTTACACCCACATAAAGGACCCCTAAGTATTCATTTCTGATGAAAAAACAGAAATGTGAAAAAAATTGTGCACATGAAACCCCTCAATTATGTGCAAATGGGAAAATGCGGCGTGAAGGTGGGCTGGTAAGCTACCGCATTTAGCTGACTTTGTTTAATTTAGAGTTGATTATCAAGAAAATCTGTCACCAAAATGGAATGGTATGGCACAGCCGAATATAAGACTAAGGGCAAGATTCAATCAGATTTGCGCTAGCTAACACGCGCTAGCCGGAACTGCATTATAGCTGTCAAAACAACATCTCGGCATTATACCTAAAGCTGAGATTGCCATTGGCTACAGGGAGTCGCATTAGTAGAAATCCCGTGCAGCCTTGCCTATAAGTTTGAACACTGGAATGCGAGATGTACAGTGGTTTGCGAAAGTATTCATCCCCCTTGGCATTTTTCTTATTTTGTTGCCTTTTGGGGGGTTTGTATCATTTGATTTACACAACATGCCTACCACTTTGAAGATGCAAAATATTTTTTATTATGAAACAAACAAGAAATAAAACAAAAAAACTGAAAACTTGAGCGTGCATAACTACAAAACTATTCACCCCCCCAAAGTCAATACTTTGTAGCGCCACCTTTTGCAGCAATTACAGCTGCAAGTCTCTTGGGGTATGTCTCTATAAGCTTGGCACATCTAGCCACTGGGATTTTTGCCCATTCTTCAAGGCTAAACTGCTCCAGCTCTTTCAAGTTGGATGGGTTCTGCTAGTGTACAGCAATCTTTAAGTCAAACCACAGATTCTCAATTGGATTGAGGCCATTCCAAGACACTTAAATGTTTCCCCTTAAACCACTGGAGTGTTGCTTTAGCAGTATGCTTAGGGTCATTGTCCTGCTGGAAGGTGAACCTCTGTCCCAGTCTCAAATCTCTGGAAGACTGAAACAGGTTTCCTTCAAGAATTTCCCTGTATTTAGCCCCATCCATCATTCCTTCAATTCTGACCAGTTTCCCAGTCCCTGCTGATGAAAAACATCCCCACAGCATGATGCTGCCACCACCATGCTTCATTGTGGAGATGGTTTTCTCAGGGTGATGTGAGGTGTTGGGTTTGCGCCAGACATAGCATTTTCCTTGATGGCCAAAAAGCAAAATTTTTGTCTCATCTGAGCAGAGTACCTTCTTCCATATGTTTGGGGAGTCTCCCACATGCCTTTTGGCGAACACCAAACGTGTTGCTTATTTTTTTTCTTTATTAAGCAATGGCTTTTTTTCGGGCCACTCTTCCGTAAAGCCCAGCTCTGTGGAGTGTACTGCTTAAAGTGGTCCTATGGACAGATACTCCAATCTCCGCTGTGGAGCTTTGCAGCTCCTTTAGGGTTATATTTGGTCTCTTTTTTTGCCTCTGATTAATGCCCTTCTTGCATGGTCCGTGAGTTTTGGTGGGCGGCCCTCTCTTGGCAGGTTTGTTGTGGGGCCATATTCTTTCCATTTTTTAATAATGGATTTAATAAGGGTGCTCCGTGGGATGTTCAAAAGTTTCAGATATGTTTTATAACACAACCCTGATCTGTACTTCTCCACAACTTTGTCCCTGACCTGTTTGGAGAGATCCTGGGTCTTCATAGTGCCGCTTGCTTAGTGGTGCCCCTTGCTTAGTGGTGTTGCAGACTCTGGGGCCTTTCAGAACAGGTGTATATATACAGAGATCATGTGACACTTAAGATTGCACACAGGTGGACTTTATTTAACTAATTATGTGACTTCTGAAGGTAATTGGTTGCACCAGATCTTATTTAGGGGCTTCATAGCAAAGGGGGTGAACACACATACATGCACCACTTTTCATTTTTTTTTGTTGAATATTTATTTGAATTTCACTTCACCAATTTGGACTATTATGTGTATGTCCATTACATGAAATCCAAATAAAAATCGATTTAAATTACAGGTTGTAATGAAACAAAATAGGAGAAATGAATAATTTTGCAAGGCACTGTGATCTACAACTCAATTAGGCTGATAGAAATCAACATGTTTTTGTTTAATGATTTTATATTTGAGTGTCATTATTTCTATATACCTTACACTTTCTTGGTCTGAACTTCTAATGTAAGTTGGATGGGTGTGGCTTAGTGGAAATGGCCACAAGCGCAGCCACTCACCAATTTCACAGCTCCAACGCAGTTACACCTCTGACATATCGCCTAAATTAAAACAATCATCTGCTATGTAGGTGTCAGTTATCACGCTGAACTGATTGAATCTACAGTAAGCCTTTGTAGATTCCAAGTCTTTCAAAATTGTTTTTACATTAGGCCTATGTCAAAGTAGGCTAAATAATGATGATATGGTGAAAGAAATTAATGTTGTATAATAATATGCTTATGTGTAAAGATTGTGGCTTATATTGCTTGATACATTATGATTTATATCTTCTGAAACCCGCTCATGAGTTGGTTTAGGTTTCTAAAAAGCTGATGCTACATAAGTGACGTCTGACAAACAGTGCCATTGAAATCAAGGTGAGATGCACAACCAAACTCTGATTTGAACATTAGCAAACTATGACAATTTTGTCTATGTTGTTTTTGTTCCAGTCAAGTTTTGAAGATTAGCCATGAAAACCTTTAGAAAACATGAGGTCATGTCCAAGCATTTCCCCGAAATCCAGCATGCTGTGATATATGAAGACTGAAATGTAGACAAAACAAAAGGCTGATAACGTAATCAGTCGTGGACTAGAGACAGGACCAGAGAGAAATCTACTCCTTACCAGCGATCCTCTGCTTCCAGATTTTCCTCTCTGACCCAGTTTTCCTTTCTGACCCTAAACAGACAATGAAATAGAGTGAAGGAGAGAGTGACAGAGAGAGAGAAAAACAGAAAAAAAATACAAAATTCACATAGAAATAGCAAAAGTCCCTGTCAAAATGGCATGAGAATGGCTAATGCCCCGGGTTGAGTTGTGTATAGTTAGGCGTCAGGGTCATAAGTGGATAAATGTGCACTATCTGCACAGTTCAGTAACATGTTCACAGATACACCCAAACACAAAGACTATGCAATGTTTAGGTGTGTGCAACAAATATGGTGATAATGTTTGACATCCTTACTTGATCTCCTTTGGATCCTTTGGGCCCGTGTTGTGCATGAGGTCCTGGATGTCCCTAGAACATCAGATCAGTGAACATCAGATAAAGGATAGGCAAACTTGATGAACAGCAACAAGTATACCATTATTAAAGGACCAATAAATAGTGTATTTATAGTTCTAACGCTAACACAAGTAAATTACCTCGACTAACCTGTACTCCTGCACATTGCCTCGCTACCGGTACCCCCTGTATATAGCCTCGTTATTATTATTCTATTGTGTTACTTTTTATAGTTTAGTTTATTTAGTCAATATTTTCTAAACCGCATTGTTGGTTAAGGGCTTGTAAGTAAGTATTTCAAGGTAAGGTCTACATCTGTTATATTTGGTGCATGTGACAAATAAAATTGTAATTAATTTTATTTGAATCAATAACACTTTCAAAGACCTTTTATTTATATAGAATCTATTTTGACCTTCCTGGTTTGGAAATTTGACCATTTGGAAATAGGAACAGACTGAACAATAAATTGAAGGTGTCTAGCAAGACATTTGGAGAACAACAGTCAAATCAAATCACATTTTATTGGTCACATACACATATTTATCCAATGTTATTGTGGGTGTAGTGAAATGCTTATGTTCCTAGCTCCAACAGTGCAGTAGTGTCTAACAGTTCAGAACAATACACACAAATCTCAAAGTAAAAGAATGGAATTAAGAAAATATATAAATATTAGGATGAGCAACGTCGGAATGGCATTAACTAAAATACAGTAGAATACAGTATATACATATGAAATGAGTAAAGCAGTATGTTTGAAGTGACTAGTGTTCCATTATTCATGTGACCAGTGATTCCATGTCTATGTACATAGGGCAGCAGCCTCTAAGGTGCAAGGTTGAGTAACCGGGTGGTAGCCAGCTAGGTAGTGATGGCTATTTAAGTCTGATGGTCTTGAGATAGAAGCTGTTTTTCAGTCTCTCGGTCCCAGCTTTGATGCACCTGTACTGATCTCGCCTTCTGTTCTGAATGACAGCGGGGTGAACAGGCCGTGGCTTGGGTGGTTAATGTCCTTGATGATCTTTTTGGCCTTCCTTTGACATCGGGTGCTGTAGGTGTCCTGGAGGGCAGGCAGTGTGCCCCCGGTGATGCGTTGGGCAGATCGGACCACCCTCTGAAGAGCCCTGCGGTTGAGGGCTGTGCAGTTGCCGTACCAGGCTGTGATATTGCCCGACAAGATGCTTTCAATTGTGCAACACTGTCTTCACAACACTGTCTGTGTGGGAGGACCATTTCAGATTTTCAATTTTCACCTCCACTGCTGTCCCGTTGATGTGGATATGGGCGTGCTCCCTCTGCTGTCTCCTGAAGTCCACGATCAGCTCATTAGTTTTGTTGACATTGAGGGAGAGGTTATTTTCCTGACACAACTCCGCCAGGGCCCTTACCTCCTACCTGTAAGCTGTGTCATCATTGTTGGTAATCAGGCCCACTACTGTTGTGCTGTCTGTAAACTTGATGATTGAGTTGGAGGCGTGCATGGCCACGCAGTTATGGGTGAACAGGGAGTACAAGAGGGGGCTGAGCATGCAGCCTTGTGGGGCCCCCGTGTTGAGGATTACTACCTTCACCACCTGGGGGCGGCCCATCAGGAAGTCCAGAACCCAATTGCACAGGGCGAGGTTAAGACACAGAGCCCCGAGATTGATGATTAGCATGGAGGGTACTATGGTGTTGAATTCTGAGCTAGTCAATGAACAGCATTCTTACATTTTCTTGTCCAGATGTCCAGATGGGAGTGAACAGTGCGATGGCGATTGCATCGTCTGTGGATCTATTGGGGTGGTATGCAAATTGAAGTGGGTCTAGGGTGTCAGGTAAGGTGGAGGTGATATGATCCTATTAACTAGCCTCTCTAAGCACTACATGATGACAAAAGTGAGTGCTATGGGGCGATAGTCAATTAATTAAGTTACCTTTGCTTTCTTGGGTACAGGAACAATGGTGGACATCTTGAAGCGAGTGGGGACAGCAGAATGGGATAGGGAGAGATTGAATATGTCCGTAAACACTCAAGCCAGCTGGTGTGAGCATGCTCTGAGGATGCAGCTAGGAAAGCCGTCTGGGCCGGCAGCCTTGTGAGGGCTAACGCGTTTAAATGTCTTACTCACGTTGGCCACGGAGAATGAGAGCCCACAGTCCTTGGGAGCGGGCCGCATCGGTGGCACTATGTTATCCTCAAAGTGGGCGAAGGTGTTTAGCTTGTCTGGGAGTAAGACGTCGGTGTCCGCGACGTCGCTGATATTTCCGTGATTGTCTGTAAACCCTGCCACATACGTGTCTGAGCTGTTGAATTGCGAATCCACTTTGTCTCTGTACTGATGTTTTGCCTGTTTGATTGCCTGACGGAGGGAATAACTACAATGTTTGTATTCAACCATTTTCCCAATCACTTTGATTGGTTAAATACGGTGGTTCATGCGTTCAGTTTTGCGCGAATGCTGCCATCTATCCATGTTTTTTGGTTTGGGTAGATTTTAATAGTCACAGTAGGAAAAACATCCCCTATACACTTCCGGGTGAACTCAGTCACTGTGTCCATCGTCATTGTTATTCTCACAGGTAACTCAGAAATACTGCAAAGTTGCTTAGGAGCTAGAAGCAGAGCTGCCATGTCTGTCAGCTCACATACAGTTACAATTTCTTTGGGCCCAAGACCCCATGCAGAATTTGAGGGTGGGTACATGGCGGTTTTGGAGCAGTGGCTTCTTCCTTGCTGAGCGGCCTTTCAGGTTATGTCGATATAGGACTTGTTTATACTGTGGATATAGATACCTTTGTACCTGTTTCCTCCAGCATCTTCAAAAGGTCCTTTGTTGTTCTGGGATTGATTTGCACTTTTCGCAACAAAGTACATTCATCTCTAGGAAACAGAACACGTCTCCTTCCTAAGAGGTATGATGGCTGCGTGGTCCCATGGTGTTTATACTTGCATACTATTGTTTGTACAGATGAACATGGTACCTTCAGGGGTTTGGAAATTGCTCCCAAGGATGAACCAGACTTGTGGAGGTCTACAATTTTTTTCTGAGGGCTTGGCTGATTTCTTTAGATTTTCCTATGATTTCAAGCAAAGACGCACTGCGTTTGAAAGTAGGCCTTGAAATACATCCACAGGTACACCTCCAATTGACTCAAATGATGTCATTTAGCTTATCAGAAGCTTCTAAAGCCATGACATTTTCTGGAATTTTCCAAGCTGTTTAAAGGCACAGTCAACTTAGTGTATGTAAACTTCTGACCCACTGGAATTGTGATACAGTGAATTATAAGTGAAACAATCTGTCTGTAAACAATTATTGAAAAAATGACTTGTGTCATGCAAAGTAGATGTCCTAACCGACTTGCCAAAACTATAGTTGGTTAACAAGAAATTTGTGGAGTGGTCGAAAAACGAGTTTTAATGACTCCAACCTAAGTGTATGTAAACTTTGGACTTCAACTATATGTGTGTGTGTATATGCCTGTGTGAGTGTGTGCATGAGTGAGTGCATGTGTGCTAAGGTGCGGAGAATCAGAGCAGGTGGTCAGTCCAGTTCAAGTGTTCAGCAGTTGGATGTCTTGGAAATAGAAATTGTCTCTGAACCTGTTGGTATCAGACCTCATGGTCCGACTCCGTCTGCCCGATGGTGAAGGAGAGAACAGCTCGTTGCTGGGGTGTGTGGGGTCCTTGATGATGCTGCCTGCCTTCCTCAGGCACTGTTTCAAGTATATGTACTGGCTCCGCTCATGACTGCAAGGTCCTCCAGCGGGTGGTGTTCACCACCCGCTGGAGGACCTTGCAGTCATGAGCGGAGCAATTCCCGTACCAGGCCACGATGCAACCATTCAGGAAGCTCTCAATGGTGTAGTGGTAGTATTTGGAGAGGACCTAGGGCGGCATGACAAATTTCTTCAGCCACCTTAGGAAGTAGAGACGCTGTTGTGCCCTCTTGACAAGAGTGGTGGTGATGTTGGTCTCCTTAAAGCAGGTGGGGACTACAGCCTGGGAAAGGGACAGGTTGAGAGATGTCAGAGAAGACTTCACTCTGGGGACGCGGCCAGGGATGCCATCTGGGCCGGCGGTTTTGTAAGTGTTCACTCTTTTGAGAGTTTTCCTCACATAAGCCACGTAGAGCGAAAGCACCTGGTCATCCGGAGCAGCGAGACTCTTCCTGGATGGCTCTATATTGTCTGCCTTGGAGCGATCATAGAATGTGTTAAGCTTGTCTGGGAGGGAGGCTTCAGTGGGCACTGCACAGCTGGATTTGCCTTTGTAGTCTGTAATAGTCTGTAGTCAGTTGTCGAACATCAATTCAAGTTTGAATCTCTAGTCTTTTTGCATCCCCAATGGATTATGCGTCGTGCCCCACCAAGTCATCAGGGTTCGTTCTACTGCAGTACGAGCTCTCAGCATTGTACGGTTATCTCCGTTCATTCAGGGTTTTTGTTTGGGGTATGTCCGGATTGTTCTTGTGGGTACATCATCATCAACACATTTCCTAATGAAGCCTCTGACTGACGATGTACAGTATATTTGTCAATGTTGATTAATGAGTCCTGGGTGGATGAATCTATTAATATATTCCAATCAATATTCTCAAAACAATCACGCAGCATTGAGTCTGCCTCCTCAGTCCAGCGCCTCACTATTCTCTGTGTTGGTGGCTCTATGCTGTGTCGGTCCAAGCACATTTGGGCTTGGGGGTAGGTTGATTATTTTATTTTGTACAAATGACAAATATGTTTGTTGTGTCTGCGCCGTCACAATGTAAAAATCTATAAAACGGTTTGTTTTTAACAATACAGGTTTTTGTGGTGTATTCATGCTGTATATTCTATACTCCTTCTTGCACAATGCATTTCTATACAGTACAGTTAAGACTGATTTGGCTCATTAATGCCAATGATTTGCAAGCATGCTTGGGTGCACAATCCCATGTTTGCAATGTAAAATGTAAATACATATTGATGTGTAAATCATAGCTTCAATAGAGCCACACTCACAGGTTGTCCAGGGGCTCCAGGTTTGCCTCTCCCTCCGTCCACGCCTTGTTGACCCTTAGGAACAGTAAAACATTGTCAGCTACAATAAAACATATGCAACAGGACAGTAATACAAAAAGACGTGCATGAGGAGAGTACTGTATAGTTGGTATACCTGTAATGTGGTGCAACCGGTTGCACTATAATATTACTTCACCATACTGTTCTAAAAACTTGCTGGGAGACCACCGAGCCTCTAGCAGCCCCCAACCAGTAAGGAACATGACAAGCAAAGGCAGAACAAACTAGCTGAGTGCCAAATAGCTCAGACAGATACAATTATTTGCTATCATCAACTTTAATGCCATGTTTGGTAAATAAAGCTGGGATAGACATTCAGATTCACAGCATAAAATCACAAGATAATACTGTAGAAAAAAACACCCTCACTTCTTAGGTTTTTAAAATACTTTAACCAGCTAGTTTTAAACTATACCTGATCTGATATCAACAACTGAAGATTTATTTTTTGGGGGCGGATTGCAACTCAGTCAAACTTCAAAGGTAGCATTAAGCACACTTCATCAGAGGTGTCATACCAGGGGAGCGTGGCAATTGGGACATTAATGTGCTCGTGGGTCTGACATGAGTCCGACATCATTGTGTTCAAGTGCTTTTTAAGTGTGACCTTTTCTTCAAACAATAACATTTAAGTTGCTTTCCCTTTGTTAGACTGAGTAAGAGAGCAGCAGATGGGTTCTGGAAACCTTTTTTATTTTTATTTCACCTTTATTTATTAACCCGGTAGGCCAGTTGAGAACAAGGTCTCATTTACAACTGCGACCTGGCCAGGATAAAGCAAAGCAGTGCGACACAAACAACAACACAAAGTTAGGAAAACAAATCTATATACAGTGTGTGCAAATGAGGTAAGATTAGGGAGGTAAGGCAATAAATAGGCCATAGAGGTGAAAAATTACAATTAAACACTGGAGTGATAGATGTGCAGAAGATGAATGTGCAAGTAGAGATACTGGGGTGCAAAGGAGCAAAACAAATTGGAAATAACAATATGGGGATGAGGTAGTTGGATGAGCTATTTACAGATGGGCTATGTACAGGTGCAGTGATCTGTGAGCTGCTCTGACAGCTGATGCTTAAAGTTAGTGAGGGAGATATGAGTCTCCAGCTTCAGTGATTTTGGCAGCAGAGAACTGGAAGGAAAGGCGGCCAAAGGAGGAATAGGCTTTGGGGGTAACCAGTGAAATATACCTACTGGAGCACGTGCTATGGGGTGGGTGCTGCTATGGTGACCAGTGAGCTAAGATGGGGCTTTACCTAGCAAAGACTTATAGATGACCTGGAGCCAGTCGGTTTGGCGATGAATATGAAGCGAGGGCCAGCCAACGAGAGTATACAGGTCGCAGTGGTGGGTAGTATATGGGGCTTTGGTGACAAAACGGATGGCACTGTGATAGACTGCATCCAGTTTGCTGAGTAGAGAGTTGGAGGCTATTTTATAAATGACATCGCCGAAGTCAAGGATCGGTAGGATAGTCAGTTTTACGAGGGTATGTTTGGTAGCATGAGTGAAGGATGCTTTGTTGTGAAATAGGACGCCGATTCTAGATTTAATTTTGGATTGGAGATCCTTAAAACCTGTTGGGGACCTGATCCCGGTATTGGGATTTATTGTCAAGAGACCATGGCGGGAAATTCAAAACTGCAAGAATCTAATAATTTCAATTTCTCAAACAATCAACTATTCTTCACCATTTGAAAGATAAACATCTCCTAAATCCAACCACATTGTCCGATTTCAAAGAGGCTTTACGGCGAAAGCATAAAGTTAGGTTATGTTAGGAGAGTACATTGAAAATAGCTGTGTGTAATGTTTTGTCAATTCAAAGACAGGCGTCACCAAAAGCAGATAACCAGCTAAAATTATGCACTAACCTTTGACAATCTCCATCAGATGACACTCCTAGGACATTTTGTTATACAATACATGCATTTTTTGTTATATTAAGTTCATATTTATATCCAAAAACAGCATTTTACAGTAGCGGTGAAATTCCAATTGTTTTCCCCTCAAATGCTTCCGGTGAATCAGCGTTACAATTTACAAAATTACTATTCGAAAACATTGGTAAATTATAATATTGTCATTCAAAGAATTATTGATTAACATCTCGTAAATGCTACCGCATTGCCAGATTTCAAAATAACTTTACTGGGAAATCACACTTTGCAATAAATGGGGTGCTAAGCTAAGAACAATAGGCTAGGATATACAGGTTAGCACCATCTTGTAACCATCTAATATCAATAATAATATTGTAAATAATTCCTTACCTTTGATTATCTACATCAGAAGGCACTTCCAGGAATCCCAGGTCCACAACAAATGTGGTTTCTTTCGACAAAGTTCATAATTTATGTCCAAATAACTCCAAGATGTTCCATGTTGTTAGCATTCAGTAGGCTCCTCAAAAGTAGTGCGGGGGGGGGAAAGTCACGCCGAAAAGTAAAAAAAAAAATCTATTTACGTTCGTTCAAACATGTCAAACGTTGTTTAGCATCAATCTTTAGGGCCATTTTTAACGTGAAACATCAGTAATATTTCAACCCGACCTCTCCTGTGTCTTGAAAAACGTTTTGAAAAATGTCTCGCCTCACATGAACTCACATGAACCCGCAGGTGCGCGCAATAATGAAGTGACGACATCCCAGGGACGTCAACTTATCTTCCTTGTCATCCGGTCTCTGTTCATCATAGACGCTTCAAACAACTTTATAAAGATCGTTGACATCTAGTGGAAGCCGTAGGAAGTGCGAAATGAATCCTTTGTCACTGTGTGATCTATTAGCAATGACTCGAAAATAGTACAGCCACAAAATTCTCATTTCCTGGTTGTATTTTTCTCAGGTTTTTGCCTGCCATATGAGTTTTGTTATACTTAGACACCATTCAAACAGTTTTAGAAAATTCAGAGTGTTTTCTATCCAAATCTGTTAATAATATGCATATCCTAGCTTCTGAGTTGGTGTAGGAGGCAGTTAAAAATGGGCACATATTTTTTTTCAAAATTCTCAATACTGCCCCCTACCGTAGAGGTTAATGTGAGTCTGGAAGAAGAGTTTACAGTCTAACCAGACACCTAGGTATTTGTAAAAGTTCTAAGTCAGAACTGTCCAGAGTAGTGATGCTGGATGGGAGGGCAGGTGCGGGCAGAGATGGCTGCCTCGCTTCGTGTTCCTAGGAAACTATGCAGTATTTTTTTTTTTATGTGTTATTTCTTACATTGTTACCCCAGGTAATCTTAGGTTTTATTACATTCAGTCGGGAGGAACTATTGGATATAAGAGCAACGTCAACTCACCAACATTACGACCAGGAATACGACTTTCCCGAAGCGGTTCCTCTGTTTGGCCTACCATCCAGGACAATGGATCGGATCCCAGCCGGCGACCCAAAACAACGGCGCCGTAGAAGAAGGGGCAGACGGAGCGGTCTTCTGGTCAGGCTACATAGATGGGCACATTGCGCACCGCTCCCGAGCATACTCCTCGCCAATGTCCAGTCTCTTGACAACAAGGTAGATGAAATCCAAGCAAGGGTAGCATTCCAGAGAGACATCCGAGACTAACGTTCTTTGTTTCACGGAAACATGGCTCACTCGAGACACGCTATCTGAGTCGTTACAGCCACCTGGTTTCTTCACGCATCGCGCCGACAGAAACAAGCATCTCTCTGGTAAGAAGAAGGGCGGGGGTGTATGCCTTATGATTAAAGAGACGTGGTGTGATCATAACAACATAGAGGAACTCAAGTCCTTTTGTTCACCTGAATAGAATTCCTCACAATCAAATGCCAACCGCATTATCTACCAAGATAATTCTCTTCGATCATAATCACAGTCGTGAATATTCCCCCCCAAGCAGACACATCGACGGCCCTGAAAGAACTTCATTGGACTCTATGTAAACTGGAAACCACATATCCTGAGGCTGCATTTATTGTAGCCGGGGATTTTAACAAGGCCAATCTGAAAACAAGGCTCCCCAAATTCTATCAGCATATCGATTGTGCTACCAGGGCTGGTAAAACCACTGGACTACTGTTATTCTAACTTCTGCGACGCATATAAGGCCCTCCCCCGCCCTCCCTTCGGAAAAGCTGACCACGACTCCATTTTGTTGCTCCCAGCCCATAGACAGAGACTAAAACAGGAAGCACCTTCAACGCCGGTCCGACCAATCGGATTCCACGCTTCAAGATTGTTTCGATCACGTGGACTGGGATGTGTTCCGCATTGCGGCGAACAACAACATTGACGAATACGCTGATTCGGTGTACGAGTTTATTAACAAGTGCATCTGTGATGTTGTACCCACTGCGTCTATTAAAACATTCCCCAACCAGAAACCGTGGATTGATGGCAGCATTTGCGAAAAACTGAAATCACGAACCACTGCTTTTAATCAGGGCAAGGTGACCGGAAACATGACCGAATACAAACAGTGTAGCTATTCCCTCCACAAGGCAATCAAACAAGCTAAGTGTCAGTATAGAGAAAGTGGAGTCGCAATTCAACGGCTCAAACACGAGAGGTATGTGGCAGGGTCTACAGTCAATCACGGACTACAAAAGAAAAACCAGCCCCATCGCGGATCACGATGCCTTGCTACCAGACAGACTAAACAACTTTCTTGCTCGCTTTGAGGACAATACAGTGCCACTGACACGGCCCGCTACCAAAACCTGCGGGCTCTCCTTCACTGCAGCCATCGTGAGCAAAACATTTAAACGTGTTAACCCTCGCAAGGCTGCAGGCCCAGACGGCATCCCCGGCCGCGTCCTCAGAGCATGCGCAGACCAGCTGGCTGGTGTGTTTACAGACATATTCAATCAATCCTTATCCCAGTCTGCTGTCCCCACATGCTTCAAGAGGGCCACCATTGTTTCTCTTCCCAAGAAAGCTAAGGAAACTGAGCTAAATGACTACCGCCCTGTAGCACTCACTTCCGTCATCATGAAGTGCTTTGAGAGACTAGTCAAGGACCATATCACCTCCACCCTACCTGACACCCTAGACCCACTCCAATTTGCTTACCGCCCCAATAGGTCCACAGATGACGCAATTGCCATCCCACTGCCCTAACCCATCTGGACAAGAGGAATAACTATGTAAGAATGCTGTTCATCAATTACAGCTCAGCATTTATCACCATAGTACCCTCCAAACTCGGCATTAAGCTCGAGACCCTGGGTCTCAACCCCGCCCTGTGCAACTGGGTCCTGGACTTCCTGACGGGCCGCCCCCAGGTGGTGAGGGTAGGTAACAACATCTCCACCCCGCTGATCCTCAACACTGGGTCCCCACAAGGGTGCGTTCTCAGCCAACTCCTGTACTCCCTGTTCACCCACCACTGTGTGGCCATGCACGCCTCCAACTCAATCATCAAGTTTGCAGACGACACTACAGTGGTAGGCTTGATTACCAACAACGATGAGACGGCCTACAGGGAGGAGGTGAGGGCCCTCGGAGTGTGGTGTCAGGAAAATAACCTCACACTCAATGTCAACAAAACAAAGGAGATGATCGTGGACTTCATGAAACAACAGAGGGAGCAGCCCCCTATCTACATTGATGGGACAGTAGTGGAGAGGGTGGAGAGTTAAGTTCCTCGGCGTACACATCACGGACAAACTGAAATGGTCCACCCAAACAGACAGCGTGGTGAAGAAGGCGCAGCAGCGCCTCTTCAACCTCAGGAGGCTGAAGAAATTCGGCTTGTCACCAAAAACCCTCACAAACTTTTACAGATGCACAATCGAGAGCATCCTGTCGGGCTGTATCACCGCCTGGTACGGCAGCTGCTCCGCCCATAACCGGAAGGCTCTCCAGGTGGTGAGGTCTGCACAACGCATCACCGGGTGCAAACTACCTGCCCTCCAGGACACCTACACCACCCGATGTCACAGGAAGGCCAAAAAGATCATCAAGGACAACAACCACCCGAGCCACTGCCTGTTCACCCCGCTATCATCCAGAAGGTGAGGTCAGTACAGGTACATCAAAGCTGGGACTGAGAGACTAAAAAACAGCTTCTATCTCAAGGCCATCAGACTGTTAAACAGCCATCACTAACATTGAGTGGCTGCTGCCAACATACTGGACTCAACTCCAGCCACTTTAATAATGGAAAAATTGATGTAATCAATTTATCACTAGCCACTTTATATAATGTTTACATACTCTACATTACTCATCTCATATGCATATACTGTACGCTATACCATCTACTGCATCTTGCCATCTTGATGTAATGTATCACTAGCCACTTTAAACAATGCCACTTCATATAATGTTTTCATACCCCACATTACTCATCTCATATGTATATACTGTACTCTATACCATCTACTGCATCTTGCCATCTTGATGTAATGTATCACTAGCCACTTTAAACAATGCCACTTCATATAATGTTTTCATACCCCACATTATTCATCTCATATGTATATACTGTACTCTTGCCATCTACTGCATCCTGCCTATGCCGTTCGGCCATCACTCATTTATATATTTTTATGTACATATTCATATTCATTCCTTTACACTTGTGTGTATAAGGTAGTTGTTGTGGAATGTTAGGTTGTATTACTTGTTACATATTACTTCATGGTCGGAACTAGAAGCAAAGCATTTCGCTACACTTGCATTAACATCTGCTAACCATGTGTATGTGACAAATAAATTTGATTTGAAGAGCATGCATTTAGTTTTACTTGCATTTAAGAGCAGTTGGAGGCCACGGAAGGAGAGTTGTATGGCATTGAAGCTCGTATGGAGGTTAGTTAACAGTGTCCAAAGAAGGGCCAGAAGTATACAGAATGGTGTCGTCTGCGTACATGTGGATCAGAGAATCACCAGCAGCAAGAGCGACATCATTGATGTATACAGAGAAAAGAGTCGGCCAAGAATTGAACCCTGTGGCATCCCCATAGAGACTGCCAGAGGTCCGGACAACAGGCCCTCCGATTTGACACACTGAACTCTCGGGGGACCAGTACGAAAAAGAAAAAAAAAATGTATGAAATGTATGCATTCACTGGATAAGAGCGTCTGCTAAATTACTAAAATGTAATGTAAATGTAGTTGATGAACCAGGCGAGGCAGTCATTTGAGAAACCAAGGCTGTTGAGTCTGCCGATAAGAATGTGGTGATTGACATAGTCGAAAGCCTTGGCCAGGTCGATGAATACGGCTGTTATGATATCGTTTAGGACCTTGAGCATGGCTGAGGTGCACCCATGACCAGCTCGGAAACCAGATTGCATAGCGGAGAAGGTACGGTGGGATTCGAAATGGTCGGTGATCTGTTTGTTAACTTGGCTTTCGAAGACCTTAGAATGGCAGGGTAGGACAGATATAGGTCTGTAACAGTTTGGGTCAGAGTGTCTCCCCCTTTGAAGAGGGGGATGAACGCGGCAGCTTTCCAATCTTTTTTTGGATCTCAGACGATACTTAAGAGAGGTTGAACAGGCTAGTAATAGGGGTTGCAACAATTGCGGCGGATAATTTTAGAAAGAGAGGGTCCAGATTGTCTAGCCCAGCTGATTTGTAAGGGTCCAGATTTTGCAGCTCTTTCAGAACATCAGCTGTCTGGATTTGGGTGAAGGAGAAATGGGGGAGGTTTGGGCAAGTTGCTGTGGGGGGTGCAGGGCTGTTGACCGGGGTAGGAGTAGCCAGGTGGAAATCATGGCCAGCTGTAGAAAAATGCTTACTGAAATTCTCAATTATTGTGGATTTATCGGTGGTGACAGTGTTTCCTAGCCTCAGTGCAGTGGGCAGCTGGGAGGAGGTGCTCTTATTCTCCATGGACTTTACAATGTCCCAGAACTTTTTGGAGTTTGTGCTACAGGATGCAAATGTATTTTAGAAAAAGCTAGCCTTTGCTTTCCTAACTGCCTGTGTATATTGTAAACTTTGGTTTACAGCCAGTCTCAAAAATCCCACACTCCTGAATTATGCTAATTACAAAAAGTCAAAGAACAAATTCACCAATCTACTTCGGGTTTCCAAAATGTTTTCCAAATTCCAAGAATCCTCAAACAATATAAAGTCAACTTGAAAAATCATCAATCAACTACTGAATAATTTAAAGTTGGAAATAAGATCTATAGTTATCCTGATGTTCTCATGTGAATGTAATAACTTTTTTGTGAATGTGAGTTCCTCTCTGTCAAAGAAAATCTGAAATCCTCTGACGCTCATCGGATGTGGCAGGGCTAGCACACTATCACATGGATTACAAAGGGAAACCCACCTGCGAGCTGGCCAGGGACAAGAACATACCAGACGAGCTAAATGCCTTCTATGCTCTCTCGAGGCAAGCACTACACTGAACCATGCATGAGAGCACTAGCTGTTCCGGACAACTGTGTGATCACGCTCTCCGTAGCCAATGTAAGAACTTTAAACAGGTTAACATAGATAAGGCCGTGGGGCCAGACGGATTACCAAGACGCGTACTCAGAGCATGCGCTGACTAGTTGGTAAGTATATTCACTGATATTTTCAACCTCTTCCTGACTCAGTCTGTAATCCCCACATGTTTAAAGCAGACCACCATAGTCCCTATGCCCAAGTACGCCAAGGTAGCCAAGGTAACCTATCAAAATTACTGTAGCACTCACATCTGTAGCCATGAAATGCTTTGAAAGGCTGGTCATGGCTCACATCAACACCACCATCCCAGACACTCTGGACCGATTCCAATTCACGTACCGCCCCACAGATCCACAGACGACACAATCTCCATTGCACTCCACAATGCCCTTTCCCACCTGGACAAAAGGAACACCAGCGTTCAACACCATACTGCCATCCAAGCTCATCACTAAGCTAAGGACCCTGAGACTGAACACCTCCCTCTGCAACTGAATCCTGGACTTCCTGAGGGCCACCCTCAGGTGAAGAGGGTAGGCAACACCACATCTGCCTCGCTGACCCTCAACACGGGGGCCCCTCAGGGGTGCATGCTTAGCCCCCTCCTGTAACTCCCTATTCACCCACGACTGCGTGGCCGCGCATGATTCCAACACCATCATTGAATTTGCAGACAGTAGGCCTGATCCCCGATGACAATGAGACAGCCTATAGGGAGGCGATCAGAGACCTGGCAGTGTGGTGCCAGGACAATAACCTCTCCCTCAAAGTCAGCAAGACAAAGGAGCTGATCGTGGACTACAGGAAATAGAGGGCCGAGCATGCCCTCATTCACATCGACGGCTAGTGGAGCAGGTCAAGAGCTTCAAGTTCATGGGTATCCGCATCACTAAGGACATACGTAGGCACTACAGAGGGTGTTGCGTACGGCCCAATACAACACTGGGGCCGAGCTCCCTGCAATCCAGGACCTCTATACCAGGCGGTGTCAGAGGAAGGCCCTACAAAAAAAAGACTCCAGCCACCCAAGTCATAGACTGTTCTCTCTGCTACCGCACGGCAAGTGGTACCGGAGCTCCAAGTCTGGGACAAAAAGGCTCCTGAACAGCTTTGACCCCCAAGCCATAAGACTGCGGAATAGTTAATCTGGATATCATAAGGTGAATGCACCAACTTGTAAGTCGCTCTGGATAAGAGGGTCTGCTAAATGACGTCAATGTAAATGTAAATCAAATGGCTTCCCAGACTATTTGCATTGACACCCTTTTTGTTGCACTGACTCTCTTACACTGGCTCTATGCACACACTCTCACACATACTACACTGACACTCAAACACATACACAAACACGCTCACAAACACAAAACACACTCACGCATAATGACTCCACACGCACACAGACACACTTTCACATTCTTACACACTTCACAAATGCTGCTGCTCTGTTTATTCTCTATCCTGACTGCATAGTCACTTTTACCTCTACCTACAGGACTACCTGGCATGGTGACTCCTTGCTGTCCCCAGTCGACCTGGCCATGCTGCTGCTCCAGTTTCAACTGTTCTGCCTGCGGCTATGGAACCCTGACCTGTTCACCGGACGTGCTTGTTGCACCCTCGACAACTACTATGATTATTATTATTTGACCATGCTGGTCATTTATGAACATTTTAACATCTTGACCATGTTCTGTTATAATATCCACCCGGCACAGCCAGAAGAGGACTGGCCACCCCTCATAGCCTGGTTCCTCTCTAGGTTTCTTCCTAGGTTTTTGGCCTTTCTAGGGAGTTTTTCCTAGGGAGTTTTTCCTAGCCACCGTGCTTCTTTCACATGCATTGCTTGCTGTTTGGGGTTTTAGGCTGGGTTTCTGTACAGCACTTTGAGATTTCAGCTGATGTACGAAGGGCTATATAAATACATTTGATTTGATTTGATAAAAAAGCCAGACTAAAGTTTGCAACTGCACATGGGGACAAATATCGTACTTTTTGGAGAAATGTCCTGTGTGAAACAAAAATATAACTGTTTTGCCATAATGGCCATTGTTATGTTTGGAGGAAAAGGGGGAGGCTTGCAAGCCGAAGAACACAATCCCAACCGTGAAGCACGGGGGTGGCAGCATCATGTTGTGGGGGTGCTTTGCTGCAGGAGGGACTGGTGCGCTTCACAAAATAGATGGCATCATGAGGCAGGAAAATTATGTGGATATAATGAAGCAACATCTCAAGACATCAGTCAGGATGTTAAAGCTTGGTCGCAAATGGGTCTTCCAAATGGACAATGACCCCAAGCATACTTCCAAAGTTGTGGCAAAATGGCTTAAGGACAACAAAGTCAAGGTATCAGAGTGGCCATCACAAAGCCCTGACCTCAATCCTATAGAAAATGTGTGGGCAGAGCTGAAAAAACATGTGAAAGGAAGGAGGCCTACAAACCTGACTCAGTTACACCAGCTCTGTCAGGAGGAATGGGCCAAAATTCACCCAACTTATTGTGGGAAGCTTGTGGAAGGCTACCTGAAACGTTTGACCCAAGTTAAACAATTTAAAGGCAATTCTACCAAATACTAATTGAGTGTATGTAAACTTCTGACCCACTGAGAATGTGATGAAAGTAATAAAATCTGAAATAAATAATTCTCTCTACTATTATTCTGACATTTCACATTCTTAAAATAAAGTGGTGATCCTAACTGACCTAAGACAGGGAATTTTTACTAGGATTAAATGTCAGGAATTGTGAAACTGAGTTTAAATGTATTTGGCTAAGGTGTATGTAAACTTCCGACTTCAACTGTAGCTACATTTTCAGATATTATGTGTTTCTATTTTTGTCAGAAAGTCGTTTTCATTTCAAGTTAAAGCGTACTGTTAGCTAGCTAGCTAACGTTAGCTGGCTGGCTTGCTAGCTAGCTAACGTTACGTGTATGAGCTGTGTAGTAATATTATTATTATCTCATAAATCCATTTACATTGCTAGTTATATCCGAATGTCAGCGAGCTAGCTAACATTGAAGCTGGTTGGTTATATTTAGCTACCTGCAGATTCATGCATTGTAGTAATGTTATGAGTTGGGATTATGGTTCATTGTTTAGCTAGCTACATGTCTAAACAAAAGATTCCACGATGCAAGTAACCATTTCACTATACCTTTTACACCTTCTGCATCCTGTGGATGTGACAAATAAACTTACATTTGATTTCATATAGTGTGTGTTTACTAGAGATGGTAATGTGAAAAACAACATGACCTGCACCAAAGTCATATTAGGATATAACGTTAGAGCCTCCCGAGTGGCGCAGCAGTCTAAGGCTGTGCATCGCAGTGCTAGAGGTGTCACTACAGACCCGGGTTCGATCCCAGTCTGTGTCGCCGTGACCAGGAGACAGGCGGTGCGCAATTGGCCCATCCGGGTTAAGGGAGGGTTTGGCTGGCCGGGATTTCCTTGTGCCATCGCGCTCTAATGATTCCTTGTTGGCGGGCCGGGTGCAGTGCTCGCAGACTTTGGTCGCCAGCTGCACGGTGGTACGACACATTGGTACGGCTGGCTTACCGGTTAAGTGGGCATTGTGTCAAGAATCAATGCGGCTTGGCTGGGTTGTGTTTCGGAGGATGCATGGCTCTCTGCCTTCGCCTCTCCCTAGTCTGTACGGGAGTTGCAGCGATGAGACAAGACTGTAACTACCAATTGGATACCATGAAATTGGGGAGAAAAAGAGAAAAGAAAAAAAAGATTGTTCTTCAATTGACCGTGCTCCTGCATATAAATATTTAGGCATTTGGATTGATGTGACATTTTAAAAACATATAGATAAGCTGGTTAAGAAGCTAAGTTTTAAAGTTGGCTTTTAATACAGAAACATTGTGCAGTAGGAAGCAGATTATTCAGTCAACCTTTTTATATTTCTTGATTATGGTGATATTATTTATCAAAGTGCAGCTGCTACTTCTCTTAAACCTTTGGATGCCATCTACCATAGTGCCCTTCATTTTGTTACAGGTGACAGCTTTTATTAATATTATTTTTTTTTTTAATGTAATTTTTACCCTTTTTTCTCCCCAATTTTGTGATGTCCAAATGGTAGTAGTTACAGTCTTGTCCCATTGCTGCAACTCCCGTATGGATACCGGAGAGGAGAAGGTCGAGAGCCATGCGTCCTCCGAAACACGACCCTGCCAAGCCGCACTGCTCGCTTAACCTGGAAGCCAGCCGCACCAATGTGTTGGAGGAAACACCGTACAACTGGCGACCGAAGTCAGTGTGCATGCGCCCAGCCTGCCACAAGGAGTCGCTAGAGCGCAATGGGACAAGGACATCTCGGCCGGCCAAACCCTCCCCTAACCCGGACGACACTGGGCCAATTGTGCAACACCTCATGGACCTCCCTGTTGCGGCCACCTGGGATCTGTAGAAACGCCACTCTGGAGGCCCTATAGGTGACAGTTTTGATACTTATCATAAACAGAAGTTTATGAAGTAGGGCCTTGTAAACAAAAAGGGAGTAATGTAGAGGTCTACGGGTCTTTAGGGAAGTCCAGACAACAACATAGACATCTACATTACCTTTTTTTTACAAGGCCCTACTTCATAACCTTCTGTCTAATCTAACTTTGCTGGTAAAGTATAGGCATCTGAGTTGCCTAACCCGTTCAGAGGATTGGTTAACTCTTGAGGTTGCTGTGTTTTAATGCACTGTATTGTTGGAACAATATACATTTCATCTTGATGTTCTGGTGCCGTTTGGGCTCTTATTTGTGGAGGAATGTAACTCTTTTTCTGGGTAATGTGATTTTTTATTTGTTCTTCCCATTACTGTGTTTTTGTAAATCTGGGGATCCAAGATCTTTTACATATTATCGGCCAATATCTGTACTATGTTTTTTAAAAATCCTAGAGAAACTGGTTTGTAAAAGAACGTTGAAACATTTAAACCAACACTGTATTCAATATGAGCACCAATATGGTTTTCATAAAAACTACCACACAGATATGTCTCTTTTACAACTTGTGGATAAAATCTTTACAGCCCTGAACAACAATGAATACACTCTTGGCATCTTTTTAGATTTATCAAAAGCATGGTTGATCATGAAATATCACTATATTGCATTATTACAGTTTTCATGATTTTACATATAAATGGCTTTATAATTATGTTTATGATAGAGAACAATTTGTATATGCAAATGGTTGTGCACCTACCAGGGCCAAGATATTCTGTTGCGTTTCACAGGGTTCAATCCAAAGACCTTGCTGCTGTGTCTTCTACCGTAATTCCCATTCTTTTTGCTAATGATTTTATCACTCTAGAATTTTGATTCACTAATCAATGAAGCCAATTCAGGCATGGCCAAGTTTTCTGAATGGTTCCAGATAAATTAATAATCTTTAAATGTTAAAAAAATCCATCTTCATTGTATTAACTGGTAAGAATAAGAAATAGCAAACAATAGAATAGAAAAATCTCAATTGGGGGGAATAAAATGGACCAGGTTTCAGCCACTCGATTCCTAGGTGTTTCAATTGATAAAAAGTTATAAACATATTCATTTTGTTCAGAGCAAAGTATCATCAGAAAGATTAGTGGTTTGGTTCATCATGCTTGCTTCCTAATACTACACTATAGATTAATTTACCCATATCTCATTTACTGCAATATTGTCTGGGCCAGTACATACTGAATGCTTCCTACCTACACAAATGATTCATCACACCAAATACGTTTACAAGACTAGCCACCCCCTTTAACTACTTGGCTCCATCGGTCCCTCTGTTTAAGAAACTGAATATATTGTATATCTACAACATTTAATATACTAAAATTATGCACCTTCATCTACAAATACCCCCCAAACAGCCTACCTAAACCCTTCAAAGGATTCTTAAAGGTTCATTCCCAAACCCATGCATACAACACAAGACACTGCGATAACCTGCATCCTCCCACTGCCGCACTTCACTGTCCATTCTCTATCAGATACAGGGTCCATACTCTGGAATTCCTGCATAGACTAGGGGTTAGCCTGATGAACCAAACTACCCAGTAGTCTCCTCCATGCAGTTTTTTATCTGTAGTGTTATGTTTTTCACTTGTTTTCTTTGGTGCAAATAAATAAAACCTAAAAACCCAAATAAGCTAGTTCATGTTGCTATTAATAAAGTTAGCTAGCTTGCTTAAAGCTTGAATCCTTCATTGGTGAAACTAACACTTACGTTGGGGATATTACAACAACAAGACATGCTACTGCAAACAACAAACACCGTTTTTTTGTAATTAGTTCCAGTTCTCTGCTGCCAATGACTGGAACGAACTCCCAAAATCTCTAAAGCGGGAAACACTTATCTCCCTCACTAGCTTTAAGCACCAGCTGTCAGAGCAGCTCACAGATTACTGCACCTGTACATAGCCCATCTATAATTTAGCCCAAACAACTACCTCTTCCCCTACTGTATTTATTTATTTTGCTCCTTTGCACCCCATTATTTCTATTTCACACTTTCTTCCACTGCAAATCTACCATTCCAGTGTTTTACTTGCTATATTGTATTTACTTCGCCACCAGGGCCTTTTTTGCCTTTATCACCCTTATCTTACCTCATTTGCTCACTTTGTATATAGACTTATTTTTCTACTATATTATTGACTGTAGGTTTGTTTCACTCCATGTGTAACTCTGTGTTGTTGTATGTGTCAAACTGCTTTGCTTTATCTTGGCCAGGTCGCAATTGTAAATGAGAACTTGTTCTCAACTTGCCTTCCTGGTTAAATAAAGGTAAAATAAATAAATAAAAAATAAAAAACAGACTTGTTGTCATGTTTAGGTTGAAAAGGTCAGTGGTGAATGTACAACTCGGCAACTTGGGTAACAAAATGTTCTCAGAGTTTCCCACTTGTAATTGTGACTTGGAGGTTCGTTCAAGTGAAACTTCCGAGTCAAAACTCTGAACTTCAGATAATTCCGACAGCATGTAAAGGCCCCATATGACATCAGTTGCAAAGCGCATATAAAACGCATCAAGTGTGCACATGTTGTGTAGGGTGCACAAATTGAATTTGAGAGCGTGCAATTGTGTCATTGGGAACTGAAAAGAGCGGAGTCTGAGAGTGGAGATATTTTCCCCCTGAAGAAATACTCATTAAATGTAAAGATTCAGAAGTTGTTGCAAATATACCCAGCCCGGATGTCTCTTCTCACAGAAATATTTAAATTTTACTCTTCAAAATCCATCTCGCTCTAGCCGAGTCAATCTCAAGCTATAATATTTTACAGGTAGTTGTCAGTGTCAAAATTCTAACCAATGAGATAGCCTGGAATAAACTACTGAAATGCAATTGGTCAGGAATTTTTGGACCAATTAGCTGGTTGACTGGTTTGTTTGCATATTCATAACACTTACTTGGTATCCTGGATCCCCTAACTCCCCTCTCTCTCCTTTGTCTCCTGGAGGACCCTGATCAAAAACAGAAGAATAGGTCGATATTAAAGACCCTCAGAACCGTATTGGGATTAGTAATGAAAGATGAGAGAAGACAATAGAGAGTAACTTACTCTGTCGCCTGGAGGACCAGTAGGACCCTCAACCTTCCCATCATCCCCCTGCTCGCCCTAATATAAAGAAACAATGTTAGTGGAGCCATTCAATGGAAGACAATACAATTTACCTCTCACAGATTGCTCACTGAAAGTGTACTGTTTCTTCAAAGAGGGTTGGTTAGTGTCCTGAATGATCCTACTGTAACTGTGTATACATGGCAGATCAAAAAACTCAAAAACATATCACATCAGTGCATGAAGCAAATATGGTTCTCTCTCTCACTCTGCAAAATAAAAGCTTTGCAGTGTTTACGCCATGCTTAAATGACTAGCTTTAGCCAGGGTTGATTTGTTGATTGTTAGGCAATACAGTGGGGCAAAAAAGTATTTAGTCAGCCACCAATTGCGCAAGTTCTCCCACTTAAAAAGATGAGAGAGGCCTGTAATTTTCATCATAGGTACACGTCAACTATGACAGACAAAATGAGAAAAAAAATCCAGAAAATCACATTGTAGGATTTTTTATGAATTTATTTGCAAATTATGGTGGAAAATAAGTATTTGGTCACCTACAAACAAGCAAGATTTCTGGCTCTCACAGACCTGTAACTTCTTCTTTAAGAGGCTCCTCTGTCCTCCACTCGTTACCTGTATTAATGGCACCTGTTTGAACTTGTTATCAGTATAAAAGACACCTGTCCACAACCTCAAACAGTCACACTACAAACTCCACTATGGCCAAGACCAAAGAGCTGTCAAAGGACACCAGAAACAAAATTGTAGACCTGCACCAGGCTGGAAAGACTGAATCTGCAATAGGTAAGCAGCTTGGTTTGAAGAAATCAACTGTGGGAGCAATTATTAGGAAATGGAAGACATACAAGACCACTGATAATCTCCCTCGATCTGGGGCTCCACGCAAGATCTCACCCCGTGGGTGGGGTCAAAATGATCACAAGAACAGTGAGCAAAAATCCCAGAACCACACGGGGGGACCTAGTGAATGACCTGCAGAGAGCTGGGACCAAAGTAACAAAGCCTACCATCAGTAACACACTACGCCGCCAGGGACTCAAATCCTGCAGTGCCAGTACAGTACAGTGCCAGGGACTCAAATCCCCTGCTTAAGCCAGTACATGTCCAGGCCCGTCTGAAGTTTGCTAGAGAGCATTTGGATGATCCAGAAGAGGATTGAGAGAATGTCATATGGTCAGATGAAACCAAAATATAACTATTTGGTAAAAACTCAACTCGTCGTGTTTGGAGGACAAAGAATGCTGAGTTGCATCCAAAGAACACCATACCTACTGTGAAGCATGGGGGTGGAAACATCATGCTTTGGGGCTGTTTTTCTGCAAAGGGACCAGGACGACTGATCCGTGTAAAGGAAAGAATGAATAGGGCCATGTATCGTGAGATTTTGAGTGAAAACCTCATCAACATCAGCAAGGGCATTGAAGATGAAACGTGGCTGGGTCTTTCAGCATGACAATGATCCCAAACACACCGCCCGGGCAACGAAGGAGTGGCTTCGTAAGAAGCATTTCAAGGTCCTGGAGTGGCCTAGCCAGTCTCCAGATCTCAACCCCATAGAAAATCTTTGGAGGGAGTTGAAAGTCCGTGTTGCCCAGCGACAGCCCCAAAACATCACTGCTCTAGAGGAGATCTGCATGGAGGAATGGGCCAAAATACCAGCAACAGTGTGTGAAAACCTTGTGAAGACTTACAGAAAACGTTTGACCTGTGTCATTGCCAACAAAGGGTATATAACAAAGTATTGAGATAAACTTTTGTTATTGACCAAATACATATTTTCCACCATCATTTGCAAATAAATTCATAAAAAATCCTACAATGTGATTTTCTGGATTTTTTTCTTCCATTTTGTCTGTCATAGTTGAAGTGTACCTATGATGAAAATTACAGGCCTCTCTCATCTTTTTAAGTGGGAGAACTTGCACAATTGGTGGCTGACTAAATACTTTTTTGCCCCACTGTACATCTAAAGCAGACTTGGGGAATATAAAGGATAACTGCAGAGAGTTGTGTTGGAGGATGTTTGTTTCATGGTTCAAATGGGAAACATTGAGTTCAAATGTAGATCCAGACAGCTGGTTGATGTTACTACACACTACTACATAACAGACAGATAGAGACATGTTGATAGAAAGATAGGGTAGCATTATGTTCAAACAAGACCACAAGTGTCCATTTTTTCTTATGCCCATCAGGCACAGCTGAATCTAACCCACTGTAATATATTAGATGCGCTTCAGTGGGTGCAGAAGAATCACATCAGTGAGGCAGCACGCTCGGTTTGCTAAACACTTTTTACAAATGTCTGATATACCGTCCCGTCAGAAAGTAGTCATACCCCTTGACTTATTCCACATTTTGTTGTGTTACAGCCTCAATTTAAAATAGATGACATAGATTACCCCATAATGACAAAGTGAAAACATGTTTTTAGAAATGTTTGCAAATGTATTGAAGATGAAATACAGAAATATCTTATTTACATAAGTATTCACACCCTTGAGTCAATATGTTAGAATCCCCTTTGGCAGCGATTACAGCTGTAAATAATAATATTTGCACATTATTCTTTAAAAAAATCAAGTTGGTTTGTTTATCATGGCTAGACAGCCATTTTCAAGTCTTGCCATAGATTTCCAAGCCGATTTAAGTCACAACTGTAACTAGGCCACTCATTGTATGTACTTATAATATACAGGAGAACGATCGCCTTACGGCAAGGATAGCTGTGCTGCAAGCCCAGCTTCAGACGCAATCGTTAGGCAAGGGTAATTTCAGTGTAGGAAAGGATGAAACAGCGTCTGTGCCACCAGTAAGTACAGATAGTAACGTTAGTATAAACCCCCTCGCACGGTCCCCGCAGCCGGACAACTTTCTCATGGCTTCTGGAGGGAAATGCTGTAGGAATGCTCAACCGGTGTCGCTTATTCAGCCGACAGAAACGTTCAACCGGTTCTCCCCATTAAGCGAGTCGGAGTCGGAGGCCGAAACTTCTCTGGTCTCTACTCCTCCCGTTGTGGGGTCTGAGACGCCGAAGGCTCCCACCATTAGCTCTGACAAATTGAAAACCCTAGTCATTGGCGACTCCATTACCCGCAGTATTAGACTTAAAACGAATCATCCAGCGATCATACACTGTTTACCAGGGGGCAGGGCTACCGACGTTAAGGCTAATCTAAAGACGGTGCTGGCTAAAGCTAAAACTGGCGAGTGTAGAGAGTATAGAGATATTGTTATCCACGTCGGCACCAACGATGTTAGGATGAAACAGTCAGACGTCACCAAGCGCAACATAGCTTCAGCGTGTAAATCAGCTAGAAAGATGTGTCGGCATCGATTAATTGTCTCTGGCCCCCTCCCAGTTAGGGGGAGTGATGAGCTCTACAGCAGAGTCTCACAACTCAATCGCTGGTTGAAAACTGTGTTCTGCCCCTCCCAAAAGATAGAATTTGTAGATAATTGGCCCTCTTTCCGGGACTCACTCACAAACAGGACCAAGCCTGGCCTGTTGAAGAGTGACGGACTCCATCCTAGCTGGAGGGATGCTCTCATCTTATCTACGAACATAGACAGAGCTCTAACTCCTCTAGCTCCACAATGAAATAGGGTGCAGGCCAGGCAGCAGGCTTTTAGCCAGCCTGACAGCTTAGTGGAGTCTGCCACTAGCACAGTCCGTGTAGTCAGCTCAGCTTTCCCCATTGAGACCGTGTCTGTCCCTCGATCTAGGTTGGGCAAAATTAAAGATGGCGGTGTTCGCTTTAGCAATCTCACTAGTATCAAGACCTCCTCCATTCCTGCCATTATTGAAAGAGATTGTGATACCTCACATCTCAAAATTGGGTTACTTAATGTTAGATCCCTCACTTCCAAGGCAGTTATAGTCAATGAACTAATCACTGATCATAATCTTGATGTGATTGGCCTGACTGAAACATGGCTTAAGCCTGATGAATTTACTGTGTTAAATGAGGCCTCACCCCCTGGTTACACTAGTGACCATACCCCCCGTGCATCCGGCAAAGGCGGAGGTGTTGCTAACATTTATGATAGCAAATTTCAATTTACAAAAAAAAAACAATGACGTTTTCGTCTTTTGAGCTTCTAGTCATGAAATCTATGCAGCCTACTCAATCACTTTTTATAGCTACTGTTTACAGGCCTCCTGGGCCATATGCAGTGTTCCTCACTGAGTTCCCTGAATTCCTATCGGATCTTGTAGTCATAGCAGATAATATTCTAATTTTTGGTGACTTTAACATTCACATGGAAAAGTCCACAGACCCACTCCAAAAGGCTTTCGGAGCCATCATCGACTCAGTGGGTTTTGTCCAACATGTCTCTGGACCTACTCACTGCCACAGTCATACTCTGGACCTAGTTTTGTCCCATGGAATAAATGTTGTGGCTCTTAATGTTTTTCCTCATAATCCTGGATTATCGCACCACCATTTTATTGCGTTTGCAATTGCAACAAATAATCTGCTCAGACCCCAACCAAGGAGCATTAAAAGTAGTGCTATAAATTCTCAGACAACCCAAAGATTCCTTGATGCCCTTCCAGACTCCCTCTGCCTACCCAAGGACGTCAGAGGACAAAAATCAGTTAACCACCTAACCGAGGAACTCCATTAAACCTTGCGCAATACCCTAGATGCAGTTGCACCCCTAAAAACTAAAAACATCTGTCATAAGAAACTAGCTCCCTGGTATACAGAAAATACACGAGCTCTGAAGCAAGCTTCCAGAAAATTGGAACGGAAATGGCGCCACACCAAACTGGAAGTCTTCCGACTAGCTTGGAAAGACAGTACCGTGCAGTATCGAAGAGCCCTCACGGCTGCTCGATCATCCTATTTTTCCAACTTAATTGAGGAAAATAAGAACAATCCGAAATTTATTTTTGATACTATCGCAAAGCTAACTAAAAAGCAGCATTCGCAAATGGAGGACGGTTTTCACTTCAGCAGTAATACATTTATGAACTTCTTTGAGGAAAAGATCATGATCATTAGAAAGCAAATTATGGACTCCTCTTTAAATCTGCGTATTCCTCCAAAGCTCCATTGTCCTGAGTCTGCACAACTCTGCCAAGACCTAGGATCAAGGGAAATACTAAAGTGTTTTAGTACTATATCTCTTGACACAATGATGAAAATAATCATGGCCTCTAAACCCTCAAGCTGCATACTGGACCCTATTCCAACCCAGAAATGATAAAAAACTATCGGCCTATATCGAATCTTCCATTCCTCTCAAAAATTTTTGAAAAAGCTGTTGCGCAGCAACTCACTGCCTTCCTGAAGACAAACAATGTATACAAAACGCTTCAGTCTGGTTTTAGACCCCATCATAGCACTGAGACTGCACTTGTGAAGGTGGTAAATGACCTTTTAATGACGTCAGACCGAGGCTCTGCATCTGTCCTCGTGCTCCTAGATCTTAGTGCTGCTTTTGATACCATCGACCACCACATTCTTTTGGAGAGATTGGAAACCCAAATTGGTCTACATGGACAAGTTCTGGCCTGGTTTAGATCTTATCTGTCGGAAAGATATCAGTTTGTCTCTGTGAATGGTTTGTCCTCTGACAAATCAATTGTACATTTTGGTGTTCCTCAAGGTTCTGTTTTAGGACCACTATTGTTTTCACTATATATTTTACCTCTTGGGGATGTCATTCGAAAACATAATGTTAAATTTCACTGCTATGCGGACGACACACAGCTGTACATTTCAATGAAACATGGTGAAACCCCAAAACTGCCCTCGCTAGAAGCCTGTGTATCAGACATAAAGAAGTGGATGGCTGCAAACTTTCTACTTTTAAACAAACAAACAAAACAGAGATGCTTGTTCTAGGTCCCAAGAAACAAAAAGATCTTCTGTTGAATCTGACAATTAATCTGGATGGTTGTACAGTCATCTCAAATAAAACTGTGAAGGACCTCGGCGTTACTCTGGACCCTGATCTCTCTTTTGAAGAACATATCAAGACTGTTTCAAGGACAGCTTTTTTCCATCTACGTAACATTGCAAAAATCAGAAACTTTCTGTCCAAAAATGATGCAGAAAAATTTATCCATGCTTTTGATTAAGCACTAAACAAACTTCAGTTAGTACTAACTACGGCTGCTAGAATCCTGACTAGAACCAAAAAATTTGATCATATTACTCCAGTGCTAGCCTCCCTACACTGGCTTCCTGTTAAGGCAAGGGCTGATTTCAAGGTTTTACTGCTAACCTACAAAGCATTACATGGGCTTGCTCCTACCTATCTTTCCGATTTGGTCCTTCCGTACATACCTACACGTACGCTACGGTCACAAGACGCAAGCCTCCTAATTGTCCCTAGAATTTCTAAGCAAACGGCTGGAGGTAGGGCTTTCTCCTATAGAGCTCCATTTTTATGGAATGGTCTGCCTACCCATGTGAGAGACGCAGACTCAGTCTCAACCTTTAAGTCTTTACTGAAGACTTATCTCTTCAGTAGGTCCTATGATTAAGTATAGTCTGGCCCAGGAGTGTGAAGGTGAACGGAAAGGCTGGAGCAACGAACCGCCCTTGCTGTCTCTGCCTTGCCGGTTCCCCTCTCTCCACTGGGATTCTCTGCCTCTAACCCTATTACAGGGGCTGAGTCACTGGCTTACTGGTGTTCTTCCATGCCGTCCATGGGAGGGGTGCGTCACTTGAGTGGGTTGGGTCACTGACGTGGTCTTCCTGTCTGGGTTGGCCCCCCCCCCTTGGGTTGTGCCGTGGCGGAGATCTTTGTGGGCTATACTCGGCCTTGTCTTAGGACGGTAAGTTGGTGGTTGGAGACATCCCTCTAGTGGTGTGGGGGCTGTGCTTTGGCAAAGTGGGTGGAGTTATATCCTGCCTGTTTGGCCCTGTCCGGGGGTATCATCGGATGGGGCCACAGTGTCTTCTGATCCCTCCTGTCCCAGCCTCCAGTATTTATGCTGCAGTAGTTTGTGTCGGGGGGCTAGGGTCAGTCTGTTACATCTGGAGTATTTCTCTTGTCTTATCCGGTGTCCTGTGTGAATTTAAATATGCTCTCTATAATTCTCTCTTTCTCTCGGAGGACCTGAGCCCTAGGACCATGCCTCAGGACTACCTGGCATGATGACTCCTTGCTTTCCCCAGTCCACCTGGCCGTGCTGCTGCTCCAGTTTCAACTGTTCTGCCTATGGAACCCTGACCTGTTCACCGGACGTGCTTGTTGCACCCTCGACAACTACAATGATTATTATTATTTGACCATGCTGGTCATTTATGAACATTTTAACATCTTGACCATGTTCTGTTATAATATCCACCCGGCACAGCCAGAAGAGGACTGGCCACCCCTCATAGCCTGGTTCCTCTCTAGGTTTCTTCCTAGGTTTTTGGCCTTTCTAGGGAGTTTTTCCTAGGGAGTTTTTCCTAGCCACCGTGCTTCTTTCACATGCATTGCTTGCTGTTTGGGGTTTTAGGCTGGGTTTCTGTACAGCACTTTGAGATATCAGCTGATGTACGAAGGGCTATATAAATAAATTTGATTTGAAATTTGATTCAATGTCATCTTGGTAAGCAACTACAGTGTAGATTTGGCTTTGTGTTTTAGGTTATACTCCTGCTGAAAGGTGAATTTGTCTCCCAGTGTCGGTTGGAAAGCAGACTGAACACGGTTTTCCTCTAAGATTTATCCTAAAAGCATTCCCATAACATGATGCTTGAAAATATGAAGAGTGGTACTCAGTGATGTGATGTGTTGTGTTGGATTTGCTCCAAACACAACGCTTTTTGTATTCAGGACATGAAGGTAATTTCTTTGCCACATTTTTTTTGCAGTTTTACTTTAGTGTTGTAGATCCATCCTCAGTTTTCTCCCATCACAGCCAATAAACACTGTAACAGTTTTAAAGTCACCATTGGCCTCATGGTGAAATCCCTGAGCGGTTTCCTTCCTCTACAGCAACTGAATTAGGAAGGACCTGTATCTTTGTAGTGACTGGGTGTATTGATACACCATCCAAAAGAGAAAATAATAACTTCACAATGCTCAAAGGGATATTGAATGTATGCTTTAAAAAAAAAAGATCTACCTGTAGGTGCCCTTCATTTTGAGGCATTGGAAAACCTCCCTGGACTTTGTGGTTGAATCTGTGTTTGAAATGCACTGCTCAACTGAGGGACCTTACAGATAATTGTATAGTGTTAAGTACAGAGGTAAGGTAGTCATTCAAAAATCATGTTAGATACTATTATTGCACACAGAGTGAGTCCATTAAACTTATTATGTGACTTATTAAGCAACTTACTCTTGAACTTATTAGGCTTGCCATAACAAAGGGGTTTCAATACAAAACAATTCAGCTTTTCATTTTTAATTCATTAGTAAACATTTCCAAAAACATAATACCACTTTGATATTGTTGGGTATTGTGTGTCGGCCAGTGACGCAATGTGTAGGCCAGTAATCCATTTTAAATTTAAACAAAAAGTGGAAAATGTTAAGGGGTGTGAATACTGTCTGATGGCACTGTATGCCTGTAATATGCTTCTGCTGTAGCACCCACAAAATGAAGTTGACAAAGCAACATTAGCCTTACGTGATGCTTGCAGTGTAGTTTCTGAGTTAGACATACAGTAGTTAGGCATTGTAAACATAGATGCTAGTTTCTGAGTTAGATATAATGTGTTGGGAATGGTGTACCTTTTCACCATTTGATCCTCGATGCCCAATAGGGCCTTGGGGTCCCTGATGACCCTATATAGACAGACAGGGACGGAGGAAAGGGGTTAATTCTGTGATATACAGATTTAATCCGTGATATACTTTTAAAGGCAATTTCATGATGTTTGCGGAGATCACTTTTTCACTGACATAACCTTTAATGAAACATTTCCCTGATGGCAAAGCTACATCCACTTTGAAGCAAAACATGTTTTATTGTTTCTTAACTTGTTTCTTAACTTGTTTCCTTGTCACACATCATAAGTTTGTTTACTAAAATTGCCAGTTTTCTAGTTCAGTGGTCTCCGACTCCAGTCTGGAGAGCTACTGGGTGTGTAGGCTTTTATTCCGGCATCACACCTGATTCAGCTATTCATTGTTCATATGGATAATCATGATGCATTCAATTAGGTACCTTAGTGATGGTCTGGATTAAAAACGAGAGTTGGAGTACTGTGCTCTAACTGTTATTAAGCCAGTTGAAACCAGTTATAGTCCTTAGGTATTAGGATTATTTTACCAACAGAACTCAGGCCATCCTGATTGATGAGGTTAAGTCAGAATTTCTTGAAGTAGTTCCACAGGTGTCGATCCTAGGACCTGTTCTATTCACTATTTATATAAATGCTGTTGGTTAATCTGTTGAAAATTGTACATTTCATCTATATGGAGATGATACTATTATGTACACAATTCCCCTGACTGCTGAACTGGCTGTGACAAGACTACGGTCCGATTTTGCAGTTGTGCGGGAAGCCTTTACTGGTTTAAAATTCATACTTAATACGGGCAAAACTAAATACAGTACATGTTGTTTTCAAGTTCTTGTAAAATTGTCTCAGATGGATTACATCTTCACTCATCGGATGGTTCTATACTGAACAAAAATATAAACGCAACATGTAAAGGACCCATGTTTCATGGGCTGAAATAAAAGATCCCAGAAATGTTATGTGCATAAATGTGTTTACATCCCTCCTTTGCCAAGATAATTAAGCCACCTGACAGGTGTGGCATATCAAGAAGCTGAACAGCATGATCAGTACACATGTACACCTTGTACTAGGGACAATAAAAGGCCATTCTAAAATGTGCAGTTTTGTCACACAACACAATGCCACAGATGTCAAGAATTTTGAGGGAGCGTGCAATTGCCAGATAATTGAATGTTAAGACGCCTCTAACGTAGTTTTAGAGAATTTGGCAGTACGTCTAACCGGCCTCACAACCCCAGACCAAGTGTATGGCGTCTTGTGGGCGAGCGGTTTGCTGATGTCAACGTTGTGAACAGAGTGTCCCAAGGTGGCGGTGGGGTTATGGTATGGGCAGACATAAGCTATGGACAATGAACACAATTGCATTTTATTAATAGCAATTTGAATACACAGAGATACCATTGTCGTGCCATTTATCCGCCGCCATCACCACGTTTCAGCATGATAATACACTGTCCAATGTTTCAAGGAACTATACACAATTCCTGGAAGCTGAAAATGTCGCAGATCTTCCATGGTCTGCATACACACCAGACATGTCACCCATTGAGCATCTATGGGATTCTCTGGATCGACGTGTACGACAGCGTGTTCCAGTTCCCGCCAATGTCCAGCAACTTCGCGCAGCCATTGAAGAAGAGTGGGACAACATTCCACACACCACAATCAACAGCCTGATCAACTCTATGCGAAGGAGATGTGTCACGCTGCATAAGGCAAAAGGTTGTCAGACCAGATACTGATTGGTTTTCTGATCCACGCCCCTACCTTACAGATGCATATTTGTATTCACAGTCATATGAAAATCGATAGATTAGGGCCTAATGAATTTATTGAAATTGACTGTTTTCCTTATATGAACTGTAACTCCGTAAAATCTTTGGAATTGTTGCATGATGCGTTGATATTTTTGTTCAGTATAGTTAGCCAATTCCCGATCTGGACAAACGATCCACCTACCACTATTGCTACTTTGAATGGTGGATAGAGGCCAGGATAGACAGACTGGTAGACTATATTGACCTGTAGTATAGTTAGCACGCGGAAAAGCATAGTGCATAACGGCAATATCAAAACACTTTGATATAGGGGAGGCTCATGCAAGCAGATATGGACATTTGTATAGGATGGAATTCTATAGTAAAACCTGCAAAAAGGTGAATGTATACCAGGGAAAAAACACACAACCCTCCCCTAAGCAAAGAGAAATTGTTAGACCACCCTCCCCTAACTTTCAAACTGTCCCTAAGTAGTGTGATCAAAAGCATTAGGAGTGAAGCGCATTGGTTTAACTCAGTACATTACTGTAACCCAGTTATAACAAACTAGTACGGTGTGATTAAAGCATTACAGGAGATATTTGGAACAGGTCAAAAGCTGTATTTTGTTTTATATAAAAAAATGTCTGTGTTTTATGAAATTCTACAGTACAGTCGTGGCAAAAAGTTTTGAGAATGACACAAATATTAATTTTCACAAAGTTTGCTGCTTCAGTGTCTTTAGATATTTTTGTCAGATGTTACTATGGAATACTGAAGTATAATTACAAGCATTTCATAGGTGTCAAAGGCTTTTTTTGACAATGGGGAGTTTCCTGGCCATGGACCCAAAATATCGATGTTTTGTTCCCCGAGCCACTTAGTTATCACTTTTGCCTTATGGCAAGGTGCTCCATCATGCTGGAAAAGGCATTGTTCGTCACCAAACTGTTCCTGGATGGTTGGGAGAAGTTGCTCTCGGAGGATGTGTTGGTACCATTCTTTATTCATGGCTGTGTTCTTAGGCAAAATTGTGAGTGAGCCCACTCCCTTGGCTGAGAAGCAACTTCACACATGAATGGTCTCAGGATGCTTTACTGTTGGCATGACACAGGACTGATGGTAGCGCTCACCTTGTCTTCTCCGGACAAGCTTTTTTCTGGACGCCCCAAACAATCGGAAAGGGGATTCATTAGAGAAAATGACTTTACCCCAGTCCTCAGCAGTCCAATCCCTGTACCTCTTGCAGAATATCAGTCTGTCCCTGTTATGTTTTTCCTGGAGATAAGTGGCTTCTTCGCTGCCCTTCTTGACACCAGGCCATCCTTCAAAAGTCTTCACCTCACTGAGCGTGCAGATGCACACCTGCCTGCTGCCATTCCTGAGCAGGCTCGGTACTGGTGGTGCCCCAATCCCGTAGCTGAATCAACTTTAGCAGACGGTCCTGGCGCTTGCTGGACTTTCTTGGGCGCCCTGAAGCCTTCTTCACAACAATTGCACCGCTCTCCTTGAAGTTCTTGATGATCCGATAAATGGTTGATTTAGGTGCAAACTTACTGGCAGCAATATATATCCTTGTCTGTCAAGCCTTTTTTGTGCAAAGCAATGATGACGGCACGTGTTTCCTTGCAGCTAACCATGGATGACAGAGGAAGAACAATGATTCCAAGCACCACCCTCCTTTTGAAGCTTCCAGTCTGTTATTCGAACTCAATCAGCTTGACAGAGTGATCTCCAGCCTTGTCCTCGTCAACACTCACACCTGTGTTAAAGAGAGAATCACTGACATGATGTCAGCTGGTCCTTTTGTGGCAGGGCTGAAATGCAGAGGAAATGTTTTTTTGGGATTCAGTTCATTTGCATGGCAAAGAGGGACTTTGCAATTAATTGCAATTCATCTGTTCCCTCTTCATAACCTTCTGGAGTATATGCAAATTGCCATCATACAAACTGAGGCAGCGGACTTTGTGAAAAACCTTTGGCCACGACTGTATATGCAGGGCTCCCTCGTAAAAGAGACACTGGTCTCAATGGTGAGTCCCTGATTAAATAAAGGTAAATAAATTTGTAGACTTACCTCGTAACCTGCTAGACCCATTTCCCCCTGTTTACCCATTATACCTGGGGGACCCTGTGAAAGGAAGGGAGGGAGGGTTTGGTCACGCTGGAGCTAAAACTGCAAATAACCACATTACCCATCTAAAGTGACAGCCTTCAGATGTCAATGAAGGTCAAACCTAAATACGGATTTTGCTCTGACTGCTTGACTTCTTACTGGGTTTTACCTTCTAGATCTAACATCAGGACCCATATTCATAAAGCATCACAGAGCAGGAGTGCTGATCTAGACTCTTCCGAAAGGCAGTGCCGTGTATTCATGGACTCCAAGGGAACATATGGAACACAAAGACACATAAAATAATGTATCTTTCATTTCTCTGTGTTTCATAATTTTCCTTCAATACTGGCCAATGATGATAACGGCGATTCTGATCCAACCATTAATTCATACATTGTGCCCCTGGTCTGAGAGGATGGAAGTTCAACATGTAGCTAGATGTAGAAGGCTAATGTTAACTAGTTAACGTTTCCCATGAATGGAAGTTAGGCTAGCAAGCAAGCATTTTAGCCAAGTAGCCTAGGACAACAAAAACTAAAAGTATGTACTGTATGACAGAGTGATAAACCGTTTTGTCAACATGAAAGAGAGGAGGATGGCATTGGCGTTTCTCAACAAGTAGGGTGAGTCAACATGTTTTTCTACTTGCACGAACGTGCGCATGCAAAATGGTGCTGGAATAGTGGAGGCAGCTCCTGTTTTTTTATGCGACTTGCAGTAACTCTCTGTGGTTCTAAATCAATAGTTGTTTAGTGGGCCGAAAATGTTGGGAAACATTAACTTGCTTAACCATGCTGTAGGTAATGTAACTATCTGTTACATGCAATATTCGTTGTGGACTTCACTGGACAGAGGTTTCTATCCGGTTTTGTGATAAAACAATGGTGTGGTTGAATTTATTCTGCCACAGTCTTCTTATTGTCTCGGCCTTTAGGCCTATATATCATGGTCGCAAGGCATATGAATTAACAGCAAACAATACAATTTACACATATAGTGTAGGTTGTAATATGGCTTTTTTTGGAGGGGGGGCCCTTGGCTTGATTTTGCCCACGCATCCCTACTGCCGAAGAGATTCTTCATCTGTCCCCATAGCAGAACCCTTTTAGGTTCCATGTATAACCTTCTGTGGAAAAGGTCCACAGAATGGAACCCAAAAGGGTTCCTCAAAGGGTTTTCCTATGGGGACAGCTGAAGAACCCTTTTAGGTTCTAGATAGCACCTTTCTTTCTAAGGGTGAAGGATCAGGTGCCCCCTGCCCATGTAATTTTATACATTATGATCTAAAAGTAAAAACTGATCCTAGATCAGCACTCCTCCTCTGAGACGGTTTATGAATACAAGCCCAGAAAATGATCTCACTGTCTGCAATATTACAGGTCCACATTACCACAGGTCCAATGGTTCCTCTCGAGCCCTTCGGTCCCACAAACCCTTTTGGCCCTGTCTTTCCGATTGGTCCCGTCTCCCCAAGATGACCCATATGACCTTTGGCTCCCTACAACATACACATATAATTGGTATGATATTATATGAAACATTATACAGTAAAATTACTTGATATACAAGTACTGTAAACACAGGTAAATTTATAAAGGTATAATACAGGTATAATTGGTATTGCAGGGTTCTGGACCATGTTTTGATCTAGCAATGAAAAATAATAAGTGAAATAAATGTGGTTGATAAGAATACCTTTCTTCCTGGTTTGCCTCTTTCACCAATCTTGCCAGATTTACCTTCTTGTCCCTGGAGTGGAGATATGAGACAGACTGAGAAATAGATATTTCAGCTGAATAGCTACATATGACAAAATTTAACAGAGATAGACAATGGTGTTGTGAAATATTTCTAGGTGAGGGAGCGAAAAATAATGTAACTCGTGAATGATAATTATTCATGTATGTCACCTCTACTCCCGCTCCTCCCCTCCTGCGCTTGACGTCGCCGGTTTACTAACCACCGGTCCTGGGAACCATCATTACACGCACCTGGCATTCATCAATATGCGCACCCCTCTCATTACCTCCCCTTTATCTGGCACTCCCTTGGTTTTTTTTCTCCATGATACTTGTTATATTAAACTTACCACCTGCACCTGCTTCTCGACTCCCAGCATTACAACGTTTTACCAGTAAAATGTCCAAACTGTATCTGCATGCCAATGATTTGATCTCAATCAGTTTCATGGTAATATGCATTTAGATCTTCTTGAATTACTGTTTCATAAACGGATTAGAGCAAATGGGGTTAACAAACTATCAGCCTTGTATTTTGTTGCAATTAAAGCACATATCCTGCCCACTCTTTTTTTAGTATTCAACTTTTACTATTTACTCCACTCTGGGCCTTCCGAGGGGGTTCGTGGAATTTTATGAACATCAATGCAGACGCACGGTGAATTTGGATCTTAGATCTCATTGGTGTGATAAGGTTCATGTGGCTAAACCCCCTCTCACATGCTGCTGAGCTACAGTGAACAGTGCTTGACCTGAAATAGGTTCCGGTACTCATTTTGGGTGCCGGTACTATTTATATTTAGCTGCAGGAGCTCCATGATACTTTTGAGCTAGTAAGAGTCTAGTCAAGAACTGGAGATGTGTACAGTTAAGCAGTGGTCTCAGCTTGCGTGTCCCCTACTGTGAACAAAGTCCCTAAAGCCATTGTTAGTGGAGGCGCACGGGAGGGAGAAGCATTGGCACAGGATGCGAATGTCTTTTTCCCTGAATCTCGGAATGAGAGGCTCTGACCAGCTCTTTGTAATCGGACTGCGGTGCAATCTGGTCCACTGCGGACGTGCCTTTAAAGCTTTTGGTTGTGAACAAGCAGCTCCTCATGTTGTTTATAAGGCTAGCCAGGATCTGCTGGTAATTCTTTTTCAACGTTCTCATTGGGCAAAGCGGTCAAGTCTCTGACGGCCTCTGCAGTGCACACACGCAGCTTCTTCATCATTCTCACCACCGCCAGAGAGAAGACAGGGAAGAAATCACCTACTTCTAGGCTGCTATACATAGGCTATTTATTTGGGTTCTCGTTCTATCGTTTTTCATGGAATTTTAGTGGTAATTAAATGTAATTTATTTATTACAACTACAACCCAGTCACAGTTGGTGTAGTGTGTCGGGTCAACATATTGTAGCCATAGAAAGCTTTTATTTACCAAGGTAAGCAATTGAGAACAATAATCAACCTGGTTGAATGTGTGTGGGGGGGGTGTTTGGTTACGTTTGTCACTCACTGTGTTGCCTATGAGTCCAGGATTCCCAGGTGGGCCCTCCTTTCCCTTCATTCCGGTTTCACCCTTCTCTCCTTTGTCGCCCTCCTGCCCCATGTCACCCTTTTCACCCTAATAAAACAGAACAGCATGGGCTCAACTGGGGAGCTCAATACAACAAAAAAACGGAATGATCTGCAAAGAGAGCTGGTGAAACCAGCAGGCATAATGTGGCATGGAATGTCATAATGAAGTCATATTTCTGGGTGTAAACAGTTTTTCTGGTTGTAGAGTCATCAGATAAAGAGGTATTTCCGCTTCATAATATTTTGTTTTTTTATCTGTTCAGATATGTTTTTGCCTGGTTGTTTCGAAACACCACAAACAACCTGACCATTACCTTACAAAATACATCTAAATTGTGCACTACTTTTGACCAGGCCTCATAGCGAATCGGGTGCCTTTGGATGCACACAATGACTCATTGAGATTTGTCTCAGGCCTTACCTTTGTTCCATCAGGACCAGCAGCACCGGCCTCTCCCTCAAGCCCTGGCTCTCCCTACACACAGAGCACAAGCAGTGAATGAGATTGACATTTGATGGCTAACAAAACACAAATTGATCAGGAGAAATTCATTTTAAGAAGAGAATGACAGAAACACTGACCCGTTGTCCCATTAGTCCCTGTTCTCCGATGTTACCAATGGCTCCGAGTGCTCCCTGATACACACACACCAACAATTTTGAGGGCAGGGTTTCCTTAACGTTACAGATATATTTCTGCCTCTGTGTGTGTGTGTGTGTGCGTGTGTTTATGCGTGTGTGCGTACTTGTGTGCATGTGTGTGTGAATGTGCTGTAACAATAACTGCCTACATACAGTAACTGTGCTGTTATTCACTAATTTGTCATTTACACAGACTCATCACAGAAACATCATTGCATTCACTACAGTAAGTGTGTGTAAGTGAGAGACTGACTTATTATAATGGACAGACAACCATGTTACAGTGTTAGAAGAGGAAAGAGGGTGATTAGAGTAGGATGTGGTGAGTACTCTTGTGACTGACCTTCTCCCCTGGCTCGCCAGGCAGTCCTGGATCACCCACTTCGCCTGGAAGACCCTAAGAGACAGACAAAAAGAGAAAAGGAGAAGTAACCGAAAGCTCGCTGATTCAAATACCCAAGGCGACAAGCTGAAAAATCAGTTGACATACCCTTGAGCAAAGCACTTACCCCTAATTGGCTCCAAGGACGCTGTACTACTATGTCTGACCCTGTAAAACAACACATTTCACTGCACCTATCTCTTTGCTACCGCCAAGTCTGGAACCAAAAGGCTGCTGAACAGCTTCTATCCCCAAGCCATAACACTGCTGAACAGTTAATCATATGGCTAGCTGGACTATTTGCATTGACCCTCTTTTTTTGTAGCACTGACTCTCTTGCACTGGCTCTATGAACACTCACGGGACTCTACCCACACACTCACACATACTACACTGAGACTCCAACACACACAACATACGCTTACAAACACAAAACACACACACATTAATATTGATGCCACACACACAATAACTATAGGATTTTGTATCTCCTCTATCAGAATCCTATTGGACTACTTTTTTCTTATTGGAAATAAAAAGTAATCTGATTGGATCCTATAGGATTTCTCGCAATCCTATAGAATTTTCTATCTCCTCTATCAGAATCCTATTGGATTACTTTTTTTCTTTTTGGAAATCAAAAGTAATCTGATTGGATCCTATAGGTTTTAGATCTCTTGTAGGATTTTATTAGAACTTTTTCTTAATTGAACCCATTAAATTATAGTTTGTTTTCATTAGTTCCAGTATAATACAACAACATTAATTACAAAATGTTCATTGACCGGAAACAGTTCTATATTAATTTTCATTTTATTCACTTGTAAGACAGCCTGTGCCTTTAAGAGTGACTGATGACGTCACAGCTAGCACAAGCTCGCAGCATTAATTAGCCGAACTCCCAAGTTAAGCTTGCCACATGTGGCTGTGCAGAGATTCTCCGGTTTTCTAACATTATTATTCTGTTTTATCCTTTACTGTGCATGAATGCAACAATTGTGAGTAGATTGTGAGTAGTATTTCCTTATGTTTCCTGATGAAGTTGTCAATGTTTTAGACATATTTTCATCATTGTACAGCATTTTATTTTATGCTAAGAAGCTACTGTTAGCCACATTTTTCCTGTCAGCTGACTAGCTAGCTAGCTAAGTTGTAGCCATTGGTATGCCATTTTTAGTCACTGTATTGTTATAGTAGATGATAAGTGTTGTGTCTTTAGTATCATTAAATGTGAAGACTTATTTTATCAAATAAATTCTCTATAATTATTATTACGCGATTAAACTAAATTTAATTAACTATGAAGTCAGGGTACCGAGGAAAATGTTCAGATTACAAAGTTATAATTTTCCGAATATAACTCTTCAGATATTTTAATATCTGATCAATTAATCTTCTATTAATTAATTATTATTATTACCTTCGATAGTCTCATCTGAATGTTGTAAATTATGGTTATCTGCACGAATCCAGCCTCTACTATGAATCCTCCATTTAATAATTGGCTCAATTATTTATTTACTAACTAACTAAACAATCACAGAAATACATAAACAAACAGACATTGGTTACTAACAATGATCGGAAAGCGCAAAAAAAAAAAATATATATAATAAATGTATGAAATGTATGCATTCCCTACTGTAAGTCGCTCTGGATAAGAGCGTCTGCTAAATTACTAAAATGTAAAAAATGTAAATGGTAAGAGTCCCTAGTGGCCTAGGCCGATATGACGGCTTGGTGGACAAAGGGAAAGGGGTGGGACTGAGAAAGAGCGGTAAAGACAAAAGGATTCATTACACACATGGTATAATTATATTTCATGAAATGCTAATCCTTTGCACATGAACGGCCTCTCATTCGAGAATAATTGCAAGTATATATTTATGCCCGTATGTCATTGTTGTCTTCTCTGTTGGAATCCGGTCCGTCTGCTGGAGAGTTCAGTCTCTCTGGTTGCGTTTCCCCGAAGATCCAAGTATTACGTGGTTAGAAAAGATACTTCAGAGTACTATTCAGAAATGTTTTCATATTATAGATATTTCGGAGGTTGTCTGTATTCTCGTCCTCGGTTTTCATAATTTCTAGCTGCAGACTAGTAATTTGTGCCTAAAATGTGCTCTTATTCTGTAGGGATCGATAGTCTCAGAGTTTAATCATTTCCAGCCATGTAGCCAATGCCTCACGTGGAATAGTTTTGTCCTTTGGTAGAGTTGTAGTTTCAACCACTTCACACACCAGCGTCACCCGGCATGTTTTGGTCTCAGAAATTCAACCATTTGCAACCTCAGCTCACGCTGGGGTTTGCTTAGCCTAACGTGAATTGGGTCATGGAGGCTCTTATAGAAATGTAGAGAAGGGGTTGGCTCATTATTTCCAAGCAATGCCTATTCACTTGGGCATGGCCACTGACTTAGTTCCAACTTTACAGGAAGACGATTTTCTCATTTTGAAAGTTAACATCACATTACATCATTTCGCAAATAGTTTCATTTTTACTCATTGGTTTTTATACAAGAATTAGATGCAAACTTAATAACTGAGGCACCTGTATAAACAGAGTTAGGGTAATGTGGGTGTATTGTCTTTCATGAGGTCACAAACATGAAACAAAATGGACTGGGTCATAGCTGGCTTCTCCACCGATCGTTTACACATTCTCCAAAATAGGAATATTGTTCCATTCTCAAATTCTGGGACGTAGTAGAATTGGGCAGAAGAATCCCTTGTTTTTACTGTGAAACTCTCTCAATTGCATGGTCAGGGAGAGTCTGTGGTATTTATGATGTAGTTGTAAGGTCATAAAAAACTGTTGTTCACATCTCTGCTAGCCAATTCACTGAAAGGGCCAGCGCCATGACATAAGTGTTTTTTCTTGTTTGTTATTTAAGCAATAAGGCCCGAGGAGGTGTGGTATATGACCAATATACCACGGCTAAGGGCTGTTCTTAGGCACGACGCATCGCGGAGTATATAGTAAATATAAAGTATATGTGCCTTATTCATAGGCAAATCAACTCCGTTTTCATGATTTCTGGTAGATCATCAAAAGAAATAAATCACATCACGTTTTTTTACTCATTTAGCAGTTTCCAATATAATACTATTGAAAATTAATGTTTAAAGTTCCATTTTATATTCCTAAAATTTGATTTGACCTCAATTACCTCAACTACCTCGTACCCCTGCACATTGACTCAGTACTCCTTGTATATAGCCTCGCTATTGTTGTTTTATTGTGTTACTATTTACTTTTTAGATTTTATTTGTCACATGCAATAGTTGTAGACTTTACCGTGAAATGCTTACTAAAATGTTTTAACTCTGCATTGTTGGGAAGGGGCTCGTAAGTAAGCATTTCACGGTAAAGTCTACAAATGTTGCAACTGTTACATTCGGCGCATGTGACAAATAAAATGTGATTTGATCCAGCGTATGTGACAAAAAATATTATATATAGCCCCCAGAATTATCACAGACTTAGTCTCCAGGTACCTATCCAATTATGTTTATTTTCTTTCTCTGCACACCTTAATATTGAGTTGCATCCCCACTCCCCTTTGCCCTCAGAACAGCCTCAATTCATCGGGACGGACTCTACAAGTTGTCGAAAGCGTTCCGCAGGAATGCTGACCCATGTTGACTCCAATGCTTCCCACAATTGTGTCAAGTTGGCTGGATATCCTTTTGGTGGACCACTCATGATACACACGGGAAACTGTTGAGCATGAAAAACCCAATGGCATTGCAGTTCTTGACACAAACCGGTGCGCCTGGCATCTACTACCATACCCCGTTCAAAGGCACTTCAATCTTTTGTCTTGCCCATTCACCCTCTGAATGGCACACATACACAACCCATGTCTCAATTGTCTCAAGGCTTATAAATCCTTCTTTAACCTGTCTCCTCCCCTTCATCTACACTGATTGAAGTGAATTTAACAAGTGACATGAATAAGGGAACTGGTATTCCCTGTATATAGCCATGTCATTTTTAATTGTTATTGTTATTCACTGTATTTTTTCCTCGTGTCACAATTTCTGTCACTAACTCTGCATTGTTGGAAAAGGACCCATAAGTAAGCATTTCACTGTTAGTCTACACCTGTTGTCTACGAAGCATGTGACAAATAAAATTTGATTTGATTTGTTTTAAAAAAGAATGTCAAGGCTTCCCAAGTGGGGCAGCTGTCTAAGGCACTGCATCAGCGGCCGTGACCGGGAGTCCCATAGGGCGGCGCACAATTGTCGTCCGGGTTAGGTGAGTGCTTGGCTCATCACGCTCTAGTGACTCCCTGTGGCAGGCCGGGCCCCTGCCCCCCAAGACGCACAGTTTGGTGGGTCATGTTTTGGAGGACGCATGACTGGACCTTCGCCTCTCCCGAGCCCGTTGGGGAGTGGCAGCGATGAGACATGATCGTAATCACAAAATTGGTGAGAAAAAGGGGGTAAAAATGCATCCTTGTAAAAAGCTGGCTAATGAGTGAACAGTAGAACCATTTTTCATGTCTGTATCTCTGTAATGTGTCTATGTAACTGTATACTGGATGTAAATATGTAAAAAAAAAAACAGAGACCACAATGGAAATAAGTCTCTGACTTTATTATCAAATCCAGGTCACGTTTTTTTATGTACAGTGCCTTCGGTATGTATTCAGACCCTTCACATTTTGTTACGTTACAGCCTTATTCTAAAATGTTTTAAATAAAATAATTTCCTCAACAATCTACACACAATACTGCATAATGACAAAGTGAAAACAGGTTTTCAGATATTTTTGCAAATGTATTAAACCCCCAAAAATGGAATAACTTATTTACAAGTATTCAGACCCTTTGCTATGAGACTCGAAATTGAGCTCAGGTGCATCCTGTTTCCATTGATCATCCTTGAGATGTTTCTACAACTTGATTGGAGTCCACCTGTGGTAAATGCAATTGATTGGACATGATTTGGAAAGGCTCATACCTGTTGATATAAGGCCCCACAGTTGACAGTGCACGTCAGAGCAAAAAACAAGCGATGAGGTCGAATGAATTGTCCGTAGAGCTCCGAGACAGGATTGTGGCGAGACACAGATCTGGGGAAGCGTACCAAAACATTTCTGCAGCATTGAAGGTCCCCAAGAACACAGTTTCCTCCATCATTCCTAAACGGAAGAAATTTGGAACCACCTAGAGTCTTTCCTAGAGCTGGCCACCCGACCAAACTGGGCAATCGGTGGAGAAGGACCTTTGTCAGGGAGGTGACCAAGAACCTGATGGTCACTCTGACAGAGCTCTAGAGTTCCTCTGTGGAGATGGGAGAACCTTCAAGAAGGACAACCATCTCTGCAGCACTCCACCAATTAGGCCTTTAAGGTACAGTGGCCAGACTGAAGCCACTCCTCAGTAAAAGGCACATGACAGCCCGCTTGGAGTTTGCCAAAAGGAACCAAAAGACTCTCAGACCCTGAGAAACAAGATATCCCCGTGTGGCTCAGTTGGTAGAGCATGGTGTTTGCAACGCCAGGGTTGTGGGTTCGATTCCCACGGGGGACCAGTACGGAGAAAAAAATGTATGAAATGTATGCATTCACTACTGTAAGTTGCTCTGGATAAGAGCATCTGCTAAATGACTAAAATGTAAATCTATATTGTGGTCTGATGAAACCAAGATTGAACTCTTTGGCCCGAATGCCAATCGCCACGTCTGGAGGAAACCTGGCAGCATCATGCTGTGGGGATGTTTTTCAGTGGCAGGGACTGGGAAACTATTCAGGATCGAGGCAAAGATGAATAGAGATGAAAACCTGCTATACAGTGCTCAGGACTTCAGACTGGGGAGAAGAGTTACCTTCCAACAGGACAATGACCCTAAGCACACAGCCAAGACAATGCAGGAGTGGCTTCGGGACAAGTCTCTGAATGTCATTGAATGGCCTAGCCTGAGCGCGGGTGATGTCATTCGGAAACATAATGTTAACTTTCACTGCTATGCGGACGACACACAGCTATACATTTTGATAAAACATGGTGAAGCCCCAAAATTGGCCTACCTGGAAGCCTGTGTTTCAGACATAAGGAAGTGGATGGCGGCAAATGTTCTACTTTTAAACTCGGACAAAACGGAGATGCTAGTTCTAGGTCCCAAGAAACAAAGAGATCTTCTGTTGAATCTGACGCATTTCTAAGTGAACCCAAACTTTTGAACAGTAGTGTGTTTTTTTAATGACAAATAAAATCAGTCAATCAATCAATTATTCATTATAGTGGGAGGAACAAACAGGTAGCTACACACACATCCTGATTAAACTAGTGAGACCAGACGATGTGAATGTGTATGTGTCTGTGTGTGAGAGAGAGTGATAAAGTGTGTGTACATGTGCATGTGTGTGTGTGTGTGTGTGTGTGTGTGCGCGCGTGTGCGCATGAGTGTACGTGTGAGCATGCATGTGTGTGTGTGTGTGTACTGTATGTGTAAATTCTCACCTTTAGACCAATTTCTCCTGGTGGCCCCACTGTCCCCACTGGCCCAGGGAGTCCCTAGAAAACAGAACAGACACACAATGTTGATGAGAGATGGTCATATAAGAGAAATCAATGCAGCTTTGTGCTCAAACAACATGAGAACTATCCTTGTTCAACCATCCTGATCTCATGAGCTTGCGTTCTGTTTCACTACATGGATTCACGAGGGCTACAGTCAGGTCAGGTTGGTGGATCAGGTTACAGGAGAACAGGTGCTGCCAAAAATTAGTAGGGGAGAATGGGGTAAGTTGAGCCAATTTTTACATTCAAATCAAACTTTATTTGTCACATACGCCGAATACAACAACCTTACCGTGAAATGCTTACTTACAAGCACTTAACCAACAGTGAAGCTCAAGATAGAGTTAAGAAAATATTTGCCAAATAAACTAAAATAAAAAATTAGAAAAAGTAACAATAAAATACCAATAATGAGGATATATACAGGGGGTACAGGTACTGAGTCAATGTGCGGGGGTACAGGTTAGTTGAGGTAATTTGTACATGTCGGTAGGGGTGAAGTGACTATGCATAGATAATAAACAGCGAGTAGAAGCAGTGTAAAAAACAAATGGCGGGGGGTAGAAGCTGTTAAGGAGCCATTTGGTCCCAGACTTGGCGCACCGGTACCGCTTGCAGTGCAGTAGCAGAGAGAACAGTCCATGACTTGGGTGACTGGAGTCTTTGAAAAAATGTTGGGCTTTCCTCTGACACCGCCAAGTATATAGGTCCTGGATAGCAGGAAGCTTGGCCCCAGGGATGTACTGGGCTGTATGCACTACCCTCTGTAGCGCCTTACGGTCAGATGCCGAGCATACCAGGCGGTGATGTAACCGGTCAGGATGCTCTCGATGGTGCAGCTGTAGATCTTTTTGAGGATCTGCGGACTCATGCCTAATCTTTTCAATCTCCTGAGGGGGAAAAGGTGTTGTCGTGCCCTCTTCACGATTGTCTTGGTATGTTTGGACCATGATAGTTCGTTGGTGATGTGGACACCAAGGAACTTGAAACTCTCGACCCGCTCCATTACAGCCCCGTCAATGTTAATAACGGGGGCCTGTTTGTCCCACCTTTTCCTGTAGTCCACGATCAGCTCCTTTGTCTTGCTCACATAGAGTGAGAGGTTGTTGTCCTTGCACCACACTGCCAGGTCTCTGACCTCCTCCCTATAGGCTGTCTCATCGTTGTCGGTGATCAGGCCTACCACTGTTGTGTCGTCTGCAAACTTAATGATGGTGTTTGAGTCGTGTGTGGCAATGCAGTTGTGGGTGAACAGGGAGTACAGGAGAGGACTAAGCACACACCCCCGAGGGGCCCCAGTGTTGAGGATCGGCATGGCAGACGTGTTGTTGCCTACCCTTACCACCTGCGGGTGGCCCGTCAGGAAGTCCAAGATCCAGTTGCAGAGGGAGGTGTTTAGTCCCAGGGTCCTTTAGCTTAGTGATGAGTTCTATGGCCACTATGGTGTTGAACGCTGAGCTGTAGTCAATGAACAGCATTCTCACATTGGTGTTCCTTTTGTCCAGGTGGGAAAGGGTAGTGTGGAGTGCGATTGAGATTGCCTTATCTGTGGATCTGTTGAGGTGGTATTCGAATTGGAGTGGGTCTAGGGTATCCGGGATGATGCTGTTGATGTGAGCCATGAACAGCCTTTCAAAGCACATCAGCATCACTCCGTCAAGGGAAATATAGTATTATTTTCAAACAAAGATATCTACATATATTGCAGGATGCTGTAAATCCTGTGTATTGAGCCGCAGGACATGCTCAACTTGCCTTACATTACACCTGGTAAGAAAACACTTCAATTTGATCAACTTGCCAATGGCTCAGCCCTTGGCTCAGCTTATCCCATGGCCATTGGCTAAACTTAACCCAAACATTTTGACTATATTAGCCCACACACCTACAAGGATGCACTTTCATGCTAAGTTTAGGACCTCATATTGAAGCTTATAGAGACCCCAACTGATTAATAGAATCTCTCATGCAATTTGCCTCGAAGCGAGCATAGAAGTAGTTTAGCTCATCTGGTAGGCTCGTGTCACTGGGCAGCTCTGGCCGGTGCTTCCCTTTGTAGTCTGTAATGGTTTGCAAACCCTGCCACATCCGATGAGCGTCGAAGCCAGTGTAGTACGATTCGATCTTCATTCTGTATTGCCGCTGTGCCTGTTTGATGGATCGTCGGAGGGCAAAGCGGGATTTCTTATAGCTTCCAGGTTAGAGTCCAGCTCCTTGAAAATGGCAGCTGTAGCCTTTAGCTCAGGGCGGATGCTGCCTGTAATCCATGGCTTCTGGTTGGGGTACAGTGGGGGAAAAAAAATATTTGATCCCCTGCTGATTTTGTACGTTTGCCCACTTACAAAGAAATTATCAGTCTATAATTTTAATGGTAGGTTTATTTGAACAGTGAGAGACAGAATAACAACAAAAAATATAGAAAAACGCATCTCAAAAATGTTATAAAATTATTTTCATTTTAATGAGGGAAATAAGTATTTGACCCCTCTGCAAAACATGACTTAGTACTTGGTGGCAAAACCCTTGCTGGCAAAAACAGAGGTCAGACGTTTCTTGTAGTTGGCCACCAGGTTTGCACACATCTCAGGAGGGATTTTGTCCCACTCCTCTTTGCAGATCTTCTCCAAGTCATTAAGGTTTCGAGGCTGACGTTTGGCAACTCGAACCTTCAGCTCCCTCCACAGATTTTCTATGGGATTAAGGTCTGGAGACTGGCTAGGCCACTCCAGGACCTTAATGTGCTTCTTCTTGAGCCACTGCTTTTTTGCCTTGACGTGTGTTTTGGGTCATTGTCATGCTGGAATACCCATCCACGACCCATTTTCAATGCCCTGGCTGAGGGAAGGAGGTTCTCACCCAAGATTTGACGGTACATCGTCCCTTTGATGCGGTGAAGTTGTCCTGTCCCCTTAGCAGAAAAACACCCCCAAAGTTTTTCCTAGGGAGTTTTTCCTAGCCACCGTGCTTCTTTCACATGCATTGCTTGCTGTTTGGGGTTTTAGGCTGGGTTTCTGTACAGCACTTTGAGATTTCAGCTGATATACGAAGGGCTATATAAATAAATTTGATTTGATTTGATAATGTTTCCACCTCCATGTTTGACGGTGGAGATGGTGTTCTTGGGGTCATAGGCAGCATTCCTCCTCCTCCAAACACGGCGAGTTGAGTTGATGCCAAAGAGGTCCATTTTGGTCTCATCTGACCACAACACTTTCACCAGTTGTCCTCTGAGTCATTCAGATGTTCATTGGCAAACTTCAGACGGGCATGTATATGTATTCTTGAGCGGGGGGACCTTGCGGGCGCTGCAGGATTTCAGTCCTTCACGGCGTAGTGTGCTACCAATTGTTTTCTTGGTGACTATGGTCCCAGCTGCCTTGAGATCATTGACAAGATCCTGCTGTGTAGTTCTGGGCTGATTCATCACCGTTCTCATGACCATTGCAACTCCACGAGGTGAGATCTTGCACGGAGCCCCAGGCCGAGGGATATTGACAGTTCTTTTGTGTTTCTTCCATTTGCGAATAATCGCACCAAATGTTGTCACCTTCTCACCAAGCTGCTTGGCGATGGTCTTGTAGCCCATTCCAGTCCTGTGTAGGTCTACAATCTTGTCCCTGACATCCTTGGAGAGCTCTTTGACTATGGTGGAGAGTTTGGAATCTGATTGATTGATTGCTTCTGTGGACAGGTGTCTTTTTTACAGGTAACAAGCTGCGGTTAGGAGCACTGCCTTTAAGAGTGTGCTCCTAATCACAGCTCGTTACCTGTATAAAAGACACCTGGGAGCCAGAAATCTTTCTGATTGAGAGGGGGTCAAATACTTATTTCCCTCATTAAAATGCAAATCAATTTATAACATTTTTGACATGCGTTTTTCTGGATATTTTTGTTGTTATTCTGTCTCTCACTGTTCAAATAAACCTACCATTAAAATTATAGACTGATCCTTTCTTTGTCAGTAGGCAAACATACAAAATCAGCAGAGGATCAAATACTTTTTCCCCCCACTGTATGTACGTACGCTCACTGTGGGGACGACGTCATCGATGCACTTATTGATGAAGCCAATGACTGATGTCAATGACACTTCAGCAAGCAGGCCTTTCTAAATCGACCTGGCCCGGGTATCCTGGAATGATATTGACCTCATTCCGTCAGTAGAGGATGCCTGGTTATTCTTTAAAAGTGCTTCCTCAACATCTTAAATAAGCATGCCCCGTTCTAAAAATGTAGAACCAGGAACAGAAATAGTCCTTGGTTCACTCCAGACCTGACTGCCTTTGACCAGCACAAAAACATCCTGTGGCGTACTGCATTAGCATCGAATAACCCCCGCGATATGCAACTTTTCAGAGAAGTTAGGAACCAATGTACACAGGCAGTTAAGAAAGCAAAGGCTAGCTTTTTAAACAGAAATTTGCATCGTGTAGCACAAACTCAAAAAAACACTGTAAAGTCCACGGAGAATAAGAGCACCTCCTCCCAGCTGCCCACTGCACTGAGGCTAGGAAACACTGTCACCGCCAATAAATCCATGATAATTGAGAATTTCAATAAGCATTTTTCTACGGCTGACCATGCTTTCCACCTGGCTACCCCTAACCCGGTCAACAGCCTTGCACCCCCCACAACAACTTGCCCAAGCCTCCCCATTACTCCTTCACCCAAATCCAGATAGCTGATGTTCTGAAAGAGCTGCAGAATCTGGACCCCTTCAAATCAGCCAGGCTAGACAATCTGGACCCTCTCTTTCTAAAATTATCAGCCAAAATTGTTGCAACCCCTATTACTAGCCTGTTCAACGCCAAAGATTGGAAAGCTTCCGCGGGGCACCTCAGCCACGCTCAAGGTCCTAAACGATATCATAATCACCATCGATAAGAGACGATTTTTTGCTACTGTGCAGCTGCATTCATTGATCTGGCCAAGGCTTTCGACTCTGTCAATCACCACATTCTTATCGGCAGACTCAACAGCCTTGGTTTCTCAAATGACTGCCTCGCCTGGTTCACCAACTACTTCTCAGACAGAGTTCAGTGTGTCAAATCGGATGGCCTGTTGTCCAGACCTCTGGCAGTGTCTATGGGGGTGCCACAGGGTTCAATTCTCGGGCCGACTCTTTTCTCTGTATACATCAATGATGTCGCTCTTGCTGCTGGTGATTCTCTGATCCACCTCTACACAGACAACACCATTCTATATACTTCTGGCCCTTCTTTGGACACTGTTAACTAACCTCCAGACGAGGTTCAATGCCATACAACTCTCCTTCCGTGGCCTCCAACTACTCTGAAATGCAAGTAAAACTAAATGCATGCTCTTCAACCGATCGTTGCCCGCACCTGCCCGCCCGTCCAGCATCACTACTCTGGACAGTTCCGACTTAGAATATGTGGACAACGACAAATACCTAGGTGTCTGGTTAGACTGTAAACTCTCCTTCCAGACTCACATTAAGCATCTCCAATCCAAAATTAAATCAAGAATTGGCTTCCTATTTCGCAACAAAGCATCCTTCACTCATGCTGCTTAACATACCCTTGTAAAACTGACTAACCTACCGATCCTTGACTTCGACGATGTCATTTACAAAATCGCCTCCAACACTCTACTCAGCAAATTGGATGCAGTCTATCACAGTGCCATCCGTTTTGTCACCAAAGCCCCATATATTACCCATCACTGCGACCTGTATGCTCTCGTTGGCTAGCCCTCGCTTCATATTCATCGCCAAACCCACTGGCTCCAGGTCATCTATAAGTCTTTGCTAGGTAAACCCCGCCTTATCTCAGCTCACTGGTCACCATAGCAGCACCCACCCGTAGCACGCACTGCAGGAGGTATATTTCACTGTTCACCCCCAAAGCCTATTCCTACTTTGGCCGCCTTTCCTTCCAGTTCTCTGCTGCCAATGACGAACGAATTTCAAAAATCACTGAAGCTGGAGACTCATATCTCCCTCTCTAACTTTAAGCATCAGCTATCTGAGCAGCTTACCGATCGCTGCAGCTGTACATAGCCCATCTGTTAATAGCCCACCCAACTACCTACCGCATCCCCATATTGTTTTTATTTACTTTTTTGCTCTTTTGCACAACAGTATTTCTACTTGCACATCATCTGCACATCCATCCCTTCAGTATTAATTTGCTAAATTGTAATTGCTTCACTACTATGGCCTATTTATTGCCTTACCTCCTACAGTGCACACACTGTATATAGATTTTTCTATTGTGTTATCGACTGTACTTTTGTTTACCCTATGTGTAACTTTGTTGTTTTTTGTCGCACTGCTTTGCTTTATCTTGGCCAGGTCGCAGTTGTAAATGAGAACTTGTTCTCAACTGGCCTACCTGGTTAAATAAAAGGTGAAATATATATTTTTTTTAAATGGAAGGAAGTGGGGGTTTATCCGATCGCCTATGAATTCTCAGAAGGCAGCCCGCCTTTTGGCCCCTTTTTCTCCGTCTCCTCTTCACGCAAATCATGGAGAACGGGGCCTGTTCCCGAGAAAGCAGTACATCCTTCATGTCGGGCTCATCAGAGTCGTGAAAGGAAAAAAAAGGATTCTGCTAGGCCGTGGTGAGTAATCGCAGTCCTGATGTCTAGAAGTTATTTTTGTACAAAATAAGTAAAAAAATTAAGTTAAAAACAACGCAAATAAACAAACAAAAAAACACAATCGGTTGGGGGCACGTAAAACGTCTGCCTTCCTCTCCGGCACCATTTTACTCGCCCAAAGATACAAGTAAAAGTAGGGCTTTGGGTTGTGATTGGTTACATTGCCTACTATGCCTATTAATCTGTAGAAAATGGGCCATTACTCTAAAAGTAGCAGAGATCCATCTCTGGAGATTTAATATGCTGGTAGGGTATATTTTGTTCAACAATATACACTGCTCAAAAAAATAAAGGGAACACTAAAATAACACATCCTAGATCTGAATGAATTAAATAATCTTATTAAATACTTTTTTTCTTTACATAGTTGAATGTGCTGACAACAAAATCACACAAAAATAATCAATGGAAATCCAATTTATCAACCCATGGAGGTCTGGATTTGGAGTCACACTCAAAATTAAAGTGGAAAACCACACTACAGGCTGATCCAACTTTGATGTAATGTCCTTAAAACAAGTCAAAATGAGGCTCAGTAGTGTGTGTGGCCTCCATGTGCCTGTATGACCTCCCTACAACGCCTGGGCATGCTCCTGATGAGGTGGCGGATGGTCTCCTGAGGGATCTCCTCCCAGACCTGGACTAAAGCATCCGCCAACTCCTGGACAGTCTGTGGTGCAATGTGGCGTTGGTGGATGGAGCGAGACATGATGTCCCAGATGTGCTCAATTGGATTCAGGTCTGGGGAACGGGCGGGCCAGTCCATAGCATCAATGCCTTCCTCTTGCAGGAACTGCTGACACACTCCAGCCACATGAGGTCTAGCATTGTCTTGCATTAGGAGGAACCCAGGGCCAACCGCACCAGCATATGGTCTCACAAGGGGTCTGAGGATCTCATCTCGGTACCTAATGGCTGTTAGGCTACCTCTGGCGACCACATGGAGGGCTGTGTGGCCCCCCAAAGAAATGCCACCCCACACCATGACTGACCCACCGCCAAACTGGTCATGCTGGAGGATGTTGCAGGCAGCAGAACGTTCTCCACGGCGTCTCCAGACTCTGTCACGTCTGTCACATGTGCTCAGTGTGAACCTGCTTTTATCTGTGAAGAGCACAGGGCGCCAGTGGCGAATTTGCCAATCTTGGTGTTCTCTGGCAAATGCCAAACGTCCTGCACGGTGTTGGGCTGTAAGCACAACCCCCACCTGTGGACGTCGGGCCCTCATACCACCCTCATGGAGTCTGTTTCTGACCGTTTGCGCAGACACATGCACATTTGTGGCCTGCTGGAGGTCATTTTGCAGGGCTCTGGCAGTGCTCCGCCTGCTCCTCCTTGCACAAAGGCGGAGGTAGCGGTCCTGCTGCTGGGTTGTTGCCCTCCTACGGCCTTCGCCACGTCTCCTGATGTACTGGCATGTCTCCTGGTAGCGCCTCCATGCTCTGGACACTACGCTGACAGACACAGCAAACCTTCTTGCCACAGCTCGCATTGATGTGCCATCCTGGATGAGCTGCACTACCTGAGCCACTTGTGTGGGTTGTAGACTCCGTCTCATGCTACCACTAGAGTGAAAGCACCGCCAGCATTCAAAAGTGACCAAAACATCAGCCAGGAAGCATAGGAACTGAGAAGTGGTCTGTGGTCACCACCTGCAGAACCACTCCTTTATTGGGGGTGTCTTGCTAATTGCCTATAATTTCCACCTGTTGTCTATTCCATTTGCACAACAGCATGTGAAATGTATTGTCAATCAGTGTTGCTTCCTAAGTGGACAGTTTGATTTCACAGAAGTGTGATTGACTTGGAGTTACATTGTGTTGTTTAAGTGTTCCCTTTATTTTTTTGAGCAGTGTATATATATTTAAAAAATGCAATGTTGATGTTTACATTTTTCAATCTTCATTAATTAATGTAATATTTTTTTACAATTAAAATCAAAATACTACTCATACTAAAGAGCAAGCAGTAAAGCTTCACATGACACTAATGTTTTCTTTGTATTACCTAAAGATGAAACATTACGTAGTCATAAAGGAGTCCTGGGTAAGGCCAAATGTCACAAATATACCACTGTTGATGAATTCTCTCTCAATTATGCTTTTAGATACGGATGTTAAATATTTATCAACAATCCTTCCTCCAAATGACCCTTCTATGGATTAAATTAATTCCCAACACTACTGCAGGCATAAACAGTGTACGGAACAAGCTTGGTTCCTTAAGGAGCTACATGTAACATTTCCACTTTCAACGTCAGATAGCGTGATGATTATGCCTGCACTGATCCATCTTGTATCTCGCAAAGAGCAATGGGATAGATATTATTAATTTTTTTGTCGAGGCAGTCTTAATTGCACCATTTCACATTTAACTAAGGAGTTTTGTGCTTCAATGAACAGTATTTCTGAAGTTTCACAATGGGCACGAAAGCTATCATAAATGTGTCCAACATTACTAGCTTGCCAGCTGAGCCAGTCACTGAAACGATGCTGCTAACCAACCAGCTACCTAGTTAGTGCTACACATACAATGTGCTAACATTACACACTTGTAACTGCAATATTCTCTGTTTTTCTGAAACATGGCTTTTGGACAAGATACCCCCCATGACTATCCAACTCGATGGATTCTCGATTCGCAGAGCGGACAGGACATCAGATTCAGGAAAATCCAGAGAGTGAGGGGCTAATGTACAATACAGACTACAAAATAAGAACTAGCTGTGATCTGCCCAACGATGTCTCTCTACCAGGCAAACTCAATGCCTTTAATGAATGCTTTGACAAAAACAACACAGAGCCCTGCATGAGGGCCCCCGCTGATCCGGAGGACTGGGTGATCTCTCTCTCCGTGGCTTAAGTAAGTAAGGTTTTTAAGTGGGTCAAGACTCGTATGACCGCAGTGCCAGACGGTATTCAAGGGCGTGTCTTCAGGACATGTGCAGACCAGCTGGCAAGTGTCTTCACAGACACAACTCCTTGTCCCAGTCTGTAATCCCCACATATTTCAAACTGACTACCATCATTCCTGTTCCCAAAAACTCTAAGGCATCCTGCCACAATGACTACCGCCCTGTATCACTCACATCTGTGATAATGAAGTGCTTTGAAAGGCTGGTCAAGGCACACATCAACTCATCATCCCAGACACCGTGAATCCACTCCAATTTGCATACCGCTTCAACAGATCCACAGACAACGCAACCTCAATTGTACTCCACACTGCCCTCTCCCATCTAGAAAAGAGGAATACCTATGTGAGGATTCTGTTCATCGACTACAGCTCAGCGTTGAAAACCTTAAAGCCCTCCAAGCTCGTCTCCAAGCTCAGGATCCTGGGACTGAACACCTCCCTCTGCAACTGGATCCTGGACTTCCGGGGCTTACCCAAGGTGCTAAGAGTGGGCAACAACCCCCTCCCTCCACTCCCCCCTCAGAGGTGTGTGCTTAGCCCCCTGCTATACTCCCTGTTCACCTACAACTGTGTAGCCACCCACGACTCCAACTCTATCATAAAGTTTGTTGATGACACGATGGTGGTAGGCCTGATCAACAACGCCAATGACACAGAGACATCAGCAAGACCTAGGAGCTGATCGTGGAATGCATGGCTCCTCAGATCCTGAGGAACTTTTACAGCTGCACGATCGAGAGCATCCTAACTGATTTCATCACCATCTGGTATGGAAATTGCACCATCTTCGAACAGAAGGCCCTACAGAGGGTGGTGCGGGCGGCCCAGCGCATCACTGGGAGTGAGCTCCCAGTCATCCAGGACATACATACATACCAGGCGGTGTCTGAGAAAATTCCCCAATATGTGACCCGATTCAGGAAACTGTACGTATGTCGCAAGTCACGACTTCACAGGAGAGACGTTTGAACGTAAACATTTTTCTTTGATCAAAATACGTTTTTGGACAGAAATGCCTTCTCAAACATGTGACCTTTCATGTGCCTTAATAACAATCTTGTATGCCATCTGTAAATACGAATACAATTGTTAAATTACGAGCCTTGTTGGTTAAGCCACAGAAAAAGTTAGCAACCTTCCCACTAGCCATAATTGGCTGAGATAATGAGTGGGCTGGACATGCTGAGAGAGGAGTTTGGATTGGTCTGCCACATTGAAGGCTGCTATCTATTTGAGCCGACGGTCTGTCTGTGTTGGCAATCATGTCAAAAGCGGCTTTTGAATGTTTTTATATTATAAATGTATTGTACTACAGCCTGAATTCCAAATTCTTTGAATTACACATCTACACACAATAGCCCATAATGACAAAGTGAAAACATGTTCATAGAAAATTTTGCAATTTGATTTAAAATTAAATACAGAAATATCTAATTTACATACTCTACCGTTCAAAAGTTTGGGGTCACTTAGAAATGTCCATTAAAACAAAAATTCTCCATTAAAATAACATCAAATTGATCAGAAATACAGGGTAGACATTGTTAATGTTGTACAGAGATGCGTACAAAGCTCTCCCTCGCCCTCCATTTGGCAAATCTGACCATAATTAAATCCTCCTGATTCCTGCTTACAAGCAAAAACTAAAGCAGGAAGCACCAGTGACTCGGTCAATAAGAAAGTGGTCAGATGAAGCAGATGCTAAGTTACTGTTTTGCTAGCACAGACTGAAATATGTTCTGGGATTCTTCCGATGACATTGAGGAGTACACTACATTAGTTACTGGCTTCATCAATAAGTGCATCGATGACGTCGTCCCCACAGTGACCGTACGTACATACCCCAACCAGATGCCATGGATTACAGGCAACATCTGCACTGAGCTAAAGGGTAGAGCTGCCGCTTTCAAGGAGCGGTACTCTAACCCGGAAGCTTATAAGAAATCCCGCTATACCCTCCGACGAACCATAAAACAGGCAAAGCTTCAATACAGGACTAAGATTAAATCGTACTACACCGGCTCCGATGCTCATCGGATGAGGCAGGGCTTCTGGGTTAGACTACAAAGGGAAGCACATCCACTAGCTGCCCAGTGACACAAACCTACCAGACGAGCTAAATTACTTCTATGCTCACTTCGAGGCAAGTAGCACTGAAGCAAGCATGAAAGCATCAGCTGTTCCGAATGACTGTTTGATCACACTCTCCATAGCCAATGTGAGGAAGACCTTCAAACAGGTCAACAATCACAAGCCCGCAGGGCCAGACGGATTACCAGGACGTGTGTTCGGAGCATGCGAACATTAAAACCATTATCCCAGAAACCCTAGACCCACTCCAATTTGCATACCGCCCCAACACTGCCCTTTCCCACATGGACAAAAGGAACACTTTGCTATTGACTACAGCTCAGTGTTCACATCATAGTGCCCTCAAAGCTCATCACTAAGCTAAGGACGCTGGGACTAAACACCTCCCTCTGCAACTGGATCCTGAACTTCCTGACGGGCTGCCCCCCAGGTGGTAAGGGTAGAGAACAACACATCCGCCAGGCTTATCCTCAACATGGGGGCCCCTCAGGGGTTCATGCTCAGTCCCTTCCTTTACTCCCTGTTCACTCATTAGTGCATGGCCAGGCACGACTCCAACACCATCATTAAGTTTGCCGATGACACAATAGTGGTAGGCCTGATCACCGACAGTGATGAGGCAGCCTATAGGGAGGAGGTCAGAGACCTGGCCTTGTGGTGCCAGGACCACAACCTCTCCCTCAATGTGATCAAGACAAAGGAGATGATTGTGGACTACATGAAAAGGAGGACCGAGCAGGCCCCCATTCTCATCAACGGGGTTGTAGTGGAATAGGTTGAGAGCTTCAAGTTCCCTGGTGTCCACATCACCAACAAACTAACATGGTCCAAACACACTAAGACAGTCGTGAAGAGGGCACGACAAAGCCTATTCCCCCTCAGGAGACTAAAAAGATTTGGCATGGGTCCTCAGATCCTCAAAAGGTTCTACAGCTGTGCCATCGAGAGCATCCTGACTGGTTGCATCACTGCCTGGTATGGCATCTGCTCGGCCTCCGACCGCAAGGCACTACAGAGGGTAATGCGTTTGGCCCAGTACATCACTGGTGCCAAGCTTCCTGCCATCCTGGACCTCTATACCAGGCCGTGTCAGAGGAAGGCCCTAACAATTGTCAAAGACTCCAGCCACCCTAGTCATAGACTTCTCTCTGCTACCGCACGGCAAGCGGTACCGTGAGCCAAGTCTAGGTCCAAGATTCTTCTAAACAGCTTCTACCCCTAAGCCATAAGTCTCCTGAACAGCTAATCAAAGGGCTACACAGACCCCTCTTTTACGCTACTTTCTATTTATTATCTATGCATAGTCACTTTAACTCTACCTACATGTACATATTACCTTCATTTATTACCTGAAGGAGACAGGCTAGGTCATCTATATATAGGGCTATATACAAATCTAGAACAGGATTATCTATTTTGGATGCAATTTGAATGGAGTTGATGACAAGAGAGAAAGACTCCAAGAGAGTGCTCACGTGTGCACTGATTTAAAGCAACAATATTCGAGTGATAGGCTGTTTTAAAACTCTGTACCTGCAATTAAAAAAATAAAATAAGGTGACCCCCGAAAGCAAGCTGGAGATGAGTAAATTAGACGGGCATTCAGTCTTTATATTAATGTACATTACTTTATATGCTACAGCAAATGCAGGCCAACCTGTCACAAGAAAAAAAGTTACCATGATGGGTCTAGAGTACATGTGTTGTGAACTGCGCTCCATACTGAGATGGGCTGTCTGTCCACACTCTGAGCATTGATGATTCATCATGCAGAGGCCGTAGAGAAGCTTTAGACAGATTTAGACATCACATATAATTTAACAGTTCCATTTCATTCCATGCCATTCATATAAATAATTTATTACAATGTACTGTTTTTTCGCAGCTATTTATCCCGGAAAAGGGAGTGGTTTTGGGCAATAAATCTCACTAACCGGGTTCCCGCCATTCAACCCTAGTCCTGACTAAACCAAGAGTGCAACCGTTGTACAGATTATCATCAGAGAATTTCATCTGGAAGAGGCGATATGATGCATAATACAATTTGTGAAAACATTTCAAATTAATTAACTGGAGAGATATGTTTTTTTGATGATGAGAAAACATTGTTCCATACCCGTTCAACTGTTCTCCAAACCTAGGAGTTCTCCAATCCAGATGGAAGTGACCGCAGGTGAACTCTTGTTGGTTAAGTTAAGTTTGGAGTAGAGGGTGGAGACCAGACCATCAGATTTGGGAGTATTCAAAAGAGTCTAAACCAGGGGATGGGTGGCAATAAGGGAATCCCAGGGTACTCCGTAGGCTTTTAGAGCCGAATGGAGCATAATGTAAAAATAGATCTACGGACTGATAACAGTCCCTCTTAATTTTGGGGCTGCAATTCGACAAATTCAGGGTAATTTAATTAGGCTAAGCAAGCTTTTTATATCAGTAAAGGTAGAGCTAGCTAGCTAACATCTATGTCAGTAAGCAAGCTAGCTACAACAGTTAGCTAAGCAGCTGATCAAGTCACTGCACTGGCGATCGACGTCCTTGCATAGAATTTTTGCAGGAGCTAGCTACCGCTTTGCTTTTATTTTCTCACAATTACAAAATTATTAAATCACTTTCATAATGTTGGAAAAATGTTGCTAGTTATTCTGCCTATTTTCTACCAGGTACAATTTAATTTTGATATAGTTTTTAATGTTCAAATCTACCTTGGGTCATTTGAAAAAGGAAAGTTTAAATATTGGTGCGGTTAGGAAAACTGGGTGATTTCTATATACGTGGTTCAAGTGGACCCTACTACACAATGCGCAGGGAGAGACCCTGATCGTCCAAATTGTTAAATGAATGTGGTCCTTTGTAAATGAATGTCACCTAAGATTAGTTTAGGTTATTATTCTGTTGTTCAATTTAAACAAGTGTATTAGATCATTAGATTGATAAGTGTTACACGGACCAGCGACGCCAGCTTCCATAAACCACACAACCTTGTCAGAAATAAGAGATTGGGGGCCTACCAAGAAGCGCAGCGATCTAAGGCACTGCATCGCCGTGCTTGAGGCGTCACTACAGACCCTAGTTTGTCCCAGACTGTGTCACAACTGGCCATGACCAGGAGTCCCATAGTGCGGTGCACAATTTGCCCACCGTCGTCCGGATTAGGGGAGGGTTTGGCCGGAGGGGCTTTACTTGGCTCATCGCCCTCTAACAACTCCTTGTGGCGGGCCGGCGCCTGCAGGCTGACTTCGGTCGTCAGTTGAACAGTGTTTCCTCCAACATATTGGTTCAGCTGGTTTCCAGGTTAAGTGGGCGGGTGTTAAGGAGCGTGGTTTGGCGGGTCATGTTTAGGAGGACATGTTCAATGCAATAGTGTATTGATAGGAAAAATTATATGTGGTTCAGCATAAACAACAAAAAAATTATTCAATAAACAACATCAAATTAATTGTTGTTTCAGAGCCAAAAGTCACAATTTAAAACTTAGTCCTAACAGAACCTCTGGTTGAGTCTAAGTCATTGAATGGAAGTCCAAGTCCAAAGAAATGTTTGTACTACAAAAGGAAAAACCCTCTCAAAAAAAGCCAACAAAAACTTAATCCTACAAATTTCAAAAAGTAAAGGCAATAATCCAACAAAAAGCTAAAGGTCCAATGGAAGATGATGTCTCTGAACTATTCAACTATTCAATGTCTATAGTTCCACCAAAACAGTGAGGAAGTTCTATTAACCGGAGCCGTGGTGCACCGGTCTATGGCCCATGACGTGAACAGGCAAAAGCGGTGCAGGAGGAACGTCCTACTCAAATCAAACAGTAATCTGCGTAGCTCGGTCATGTTATCAACAAGTCAACATGGTGCATCGTTCAGAAACATACCGCAAAGTCCAATTTCTCTTTTCATAAATATATATTCACATTTTCCAACTAGTTTTCATTGGGAAGATAGATAAAGCCATTTTTATCAAAAGCAATCACCTTTGCATGTGAAAATACAGGATCCTACTCATTACTCCACATGCTTAACCTACAGTAACAGTCAAACGTTTGGACACAGAAAATTATTCAAGGATTTTTCTTAATTTTTTCTATTTTCTACATTGTAGAATAATAGTGAAGACATCAAAACTACACATGTAGTAACCACAAAAGTGTTAAACAAATCAAAATATAGTTTATATTTGAGATTCTTCAAAGTATCCACCCTTTGCCTTGACAGCTGTGCTCATGCTTGGCATTCTTTCAACCAGCTTCACCTGGAATGCTTTCCAACAACCTCGAAGGAGTTCCCACATATGCTGAACACTTGTTGGCTGCTTTTCCTTCACTCTGCGGTCCAACTCCAATCCCAAACCATCTCAATTGAGTTGAGGTCGGGTGAATGGATGCAGCACTACATCACTCTCCTTCTTGGTCAAATAGCCCTTACACAACCTGAAATAACAAATGATAGTACCACTAAGCGCAAACCAGATGGGATGGCGTATCGCTGCAGAATGCTGTGGTAGCCATGTTGGTTAAGTGTGCCTTGAATTCTAAATAGATCACAGACAGTGTCACCAGCAAAGGACCCCCACAGCATCACACATCCTCCTCCATGCTTCACGGTGGGAATCACACATGCAGAGATCATCTGTTCACCTAATCTGTGTCTCACAAAGACAAGATTGGAACAAAGCATGTCATATTTGGACTCATCAGACCAAAATACATATTTCCACCAGTCTAATGTCCATTGCCCATGTTTCTAGGCCAAAGCAAGTCTCTTCTTCGTATTGGTGTCCTTTAGTAGTGTTTTTTTGCAGCAATTCAACTATGAAGGCCTGATTCACACAGTCTCTTCTGAACAGTTGATGTTAAGTTGTGTCTGTTACTTGAACTCTGTGAAGCATTTATTTGGGTTGCAATCTGAGGTGCAGTTAACTCTAATGAACTTATCCTCTGCAGCAGAGGTAATTCTGGGTCTTCCTTTCCTGTAGCGGTACTCATGAGAGACAGTTTCATCATAGGGCTTGATGGTTTTTGCGACTGCAATTAAAGACACTTTAACAGTTCTTGGCATTTTCCGGATTGACTGACCTTCATGTCATAAAGTAATGATGGACTTTCGTTTCTCTTTGCTTATTTGAGCTGTTCTTGTCATATTATGTTCTTGGTCTTTTACCAAATATGGCTGTCTTCTGTATACCACCCCTACCTTGTCATAACACAACTGATTGGCTCAAACGCATTAAAAATAATATAAATTCCACAAATTAACTTTTAACAAGGCACACCTGTTAATTCCAGGTGACTACCTTATGAAGCTGGTTTAGAGAATGTCAAGAGTGTGCAAATCTGTCATCAAGGCAAGGGTGGCTACTTTGAAGAATCTCAAATATAAAATATATATTTTGATTTGTTTACCACTTTTATGGTTACTACATGATTCCATATGTGTTATTTCATAGTTTTTGACTATTTAGAAAATAGTCAAAGTAAAGGAAAAACCTTGAATGAGTAGGTGTTGTAAAACTTTTAACCGGAATTGTACATCTTAAGTAGACATTCATATATCTCTTATAAACTAGCTGCCACTCTCCCTGAGTAAACTGGCTTGTTCAGGGATACAGAGAGAGAACTCTGTTAAGTATGATGGATTTAGTGCTTATTAACCGAGTAAGAGCAAAAGAGAGAGAGAGGGTGGTGTTGGCGAGACAATGATATGCAGACAGATGAGAATGTGAAAGAGAAGTGGAGGAAATGTATTGAGGATGGAGAGGGAGAGAGGAGAGGCATATGAAGAGAAGGAGGTGGAGATGGGGTTGAGGAGATAAATAGGGAGAAAATATAATGGAGAGAGAAAAGGGAGAAGATGGAGAGAGAGGAGATGGTGAGAGAAAAGAGAGGAGCGATGGAGAGAGGAGAAATAGTAAGAGTTTAAATAGAGAGAGAGGAGATGGAGAGAAATGTGATGGAGAGAGTAGGAGAGAGGGACAGTAGAAGGAGAGGGGGAGGTGGAGAGAGAAAGGAGAGGAGTGATGAGAGAGGAGAAATAGAAAGAGTATAAATAGAGAGAGAGGAGATGGAGAGAAAGGTGATGGAGAAAGTAGAAGAGTAAGACAGTAGAAGGAGAAGGGGAGATGGAGAGAGGGACTTACTGGCTCGCCTGCTATTCCTTGGTCTCCTGGAGGTCCAGAGGGTCCTTGAATACCCTGTTGATATAACAGCTAATGAGTGCAGAGTACAGATACACGCACACACATGCACCGAGGGGGAAGCAGAACAACACTCAACATGTGGGCAGTTAATGATGGGTTAAATCCCCACTTTCAGACAGTCATAAGATAAGACAAAGCTCTGACCAAAAGCAGTACTATTAAAAACAAAAAATGACATTCTAAGTGAAAAGTAGGCATTAGTCTGAAGCTGAAAAATAAAGAAATAGCACAAAAATGCTTACTCCACCCATGCTCTACCAAGGTTTTCCAGCACGCAGCTTTGACCTACTACAGTAGCTGTGTTGGTATTGTACTTTAAATTATGTGTAGGCAGGTTGCTTAAGATTCAAACCTTCTCAGCTCCCAATATGATGTGATATATACAACATACAAGGTAAAGTACTGGATTCTTGACAAAACACTAAGACATTATCTTATTCCACTAACTTTTCAAGCTTTTCTTAATACATGAAAACAAGTTTCACTCACTCAATCAAGACCATCAGGCTTGATTGAGTGAGCTGTTTTGTCGATAGTAATGTGGTGCCTGCCTGTATTTAATTTAAACATTTATTTGAGCACCACATGTCATTGAGATTTTTTTTTGTTCATAACATCCTTTTTCTGGTCAGTAGGAACCCAACATAATAATAATTCATGTTTGTATTTGGATTTCTTTTGCAATGAAAATGGTGACGCTACAATAATACACTTTCACAATAGGATTCAAAAATAGGTGATAGATACAGTTGAAGTCGGAAATGTACATACACCATAGCCAAATACATTTAAACTCAGTTTCTCTTAATTCCAGACATTTAATCCTAGTTAAAATTCCCTGTCTTAGGTCAGTTAGGATCACTGCTTTATTTTAAGAATGTGAAATGTCAGAATAATAGTAGAGAGAATGATTTATTTCAGCTTTTATTACTTCCATCACATTCCCAGTGGGTCAGAAGTTTACATACACTCAATTAGTATTTGGTAGCATTGCCTTTAAATTGTTTAACTTGGGTGAAACATTTCGGGTAGCCTTCCACAAGCTTCCCACAATAAGTTGGGTGAATTTTGGCCCATTCCCCCTGACAGAGCTGGTGTAACTGAGTCAGGTTTGTAGGGCTCCTTGCTCGCACACGCTTTTTCACTTCTGCCCACAAATTTTCTATAGGATTGAGGTCAGGGCTTTGTGATGGCCACTCCAATACCTTGACCTTGTGGTCTTTAACTTCTTACGGGCAGGTGGGACGGTAGTGTCCCCACCTGGCCATCATCCGGTGAAATTGCAGAGCGAAAAATTCAAATTACAGACATAGTCATATTTAATATTCATGAAAATACAAGTGTCATACATCAAAATAAAGCTTAACTTCTTGTTAATCTAGCCGCTTTGTCAGATTTCAAAAAGGCTTGTGCGGAAGCACACAAAAGCATTAAAACCTTTTTCAACCAGGCAGGTGCGCCACGAAAGTCAGAAATAGCTATAAAATAAAATAAATACCTTACCTTTGAAGATCTTCTTCTGTTGGCACTACAAAAGGTCCCAGCTACATCACAAATGGTCCTTTTGTTCGATAAAGTCCTTCTTTATGTCCCCAAAAACTCAGTTAACCTCTCTAGGGGAGGTGGGACGAAATCGTCCAACACTATTCAACAGCCAGTGACAAATCAGAGCGCCAAATTTAAAACCACAAAATGTCATAATTCAAAGTTCTCAAACATAGGACTATTTTACTCCATTTTATAGATACACTTCTCCTGAATCGAACCACATTGTCCGATTTCCAAAAGGCTTTACAGCGAAAGCAAAACATTAGATTATGTTAGTAGAGTACATAGACACAAAAAACCACACAGCCATTTCCAAGCAACTAGCATGCATCACAAATACCCAAAACACAGCTAAATGCAGCACTAACCTTTGATGATCTTCATCAGATGACACTCCTAGGACATTATGTTATACAATACATGCATGTTCAATCAAGTTCATATTTAAATCAAAAAACAGCTTTTTACATTAGCATGTGATGTTCAGAACTAGCATACCCACCGAAAACTTCCGGTGAATTTACTAAATTACTCACGATAAACGTTGACAAAATACATAACAATTATTTTAAGAATGATAGATACAGAACTCCTTTATGCAATCGCTATGTCCGATTTTAAAATAGCTTTTCGGCGAAAGCACATTTTGCAATATTCTGAGTACATAGCTCGGCCATCACGGCTAGCTAATTTGACACCCACCAAGTTTGGGACAAACTAAACTCAGAATTACAATTAGAAAAATTGGATTACCTTTGCTGTTCTTCGTCAGAATGCACTCCCAGGACTTCTACTTCAACAACAAATGTTGTTTTGCTTCCAGATAATCCATAGTTATATCCAAATACCGCCGTTTTGTTCGTGCGTTCAGGTCACTATCCGAAGGGTAACGCGCGAGCGCATTTTGTGACCGAAAAAATCAAAATATTCCATTACTGTACTTAGAAGCATGTCAAACGCTGTTTAAAATCAATTTTTATGCTACTTTTCTCGTAAAATAGCGATAATATTCCAACCGGGCAACGTTGTATTCATTCAAAGACTGAAAGAAAAAAATTGAGAAGTCTCGTGAACACGCATCTCCAGTCTCACTGTCCCCAGGCTGACCACTTACAAACTCTGCTGCTGTACTTTGCCCAGAGACAGCAGACACCCCATTCCCCTTTCTGGCGGCTTTAGAGAGCCAATGGAAGCCTTAGAAAGTGTCACGTTACAGCACAGATGCTGTAATGTTGATAGAGATGCAACAGAAGGACAACAAATTGTCAGACAGGGAACTTCCTGCATGGAATCTTCTCAGGTTTTAGCCTGCCATATGATTTCTGTTATACTCACAGACACCATTCAAACAGTTTTAGAAACTTTAGAGTGTCTTCTATCCAAATCTACTAATTATATGCATATTTTCGTTTCTGGGCAGGAGTAGTAACCAGATTAGATCGGGTACATTTTTTATCCGGCCATGAAAATACTGCCCCCTATACCACAACAGGTTAAGCTGGCGCACTTCAGTCAATAATCCACCGGTTTCCCTCCTTCAAAATGCATACAAAATGAATCCTAAACGTTACCAATAAAGTTCTTCAAAACAAGTCAAACAACGTTTATAATCAAACATCAGGTACCCTAATACGTAAATAAATTATAAAATTTAAGATGGAGAATCGTTAGTCTTTACCGGAGATAAACAACAAAGAACATGCTCTCATCCACGCGCATGAAAACACTACAGCCAAAATGGGAGCCACTTATAAAAACTACAAATTCTAGCTCATTTTTCCAAAAAACAAGCCTGAAACTCTTTCTAAAGACTGTTGACATCTAGTGGAAACCCTAGGAACTGCACTCTGGGAGGGTTTCACCTCATATTAAACATGACAGCCATTGGAAACAGTGGTAGGCAGATTTTTTTGTTGTTGGGGGGGATGGGTTGTCCTCTGGTTTTTGCCTGCCATATCAGTTCTGTTATACTCACAGACATTATTTTAACAGTTTTAGAAACTTGCTTAGAGTGGTCTTATTCACTCCCCTTTCACAATAGAAGCTTGAAACAACTTCTAAAGACTGTTGACATCTAGTGGAAGCCTTAGGAAGTGCAATCTGACCCCACAGACACTGGATATTTGATAGGCATTCACTTGAAAACTACAAACCTCAGAATTCCCACTTCCTGGTTGGATTTTTCTCAGGTTTTCAACCTGCCATATGAGTTCTGTTATACTCACAAACATTATTTTAACAGTTTGGAAACTTTAGAATGTTTTCTATCCAAATCTACTATTGTATGCATATCCTAGCAACTGGGCCTGAGTAACAGGCAGTTTACTTTGGGCACGTTTGTCATCCAAACTTCAAAATACTGCCCCCTACCCCAGAGAGGTTAAACCATTTTGCCACAACTTTGGAAGTATGCTTGGGGTCATTGTCCATTTGGAAGACCCATTTGCGACCAAGTTTTTATTTCCTGACTGATGTCTTGAGATGCTGCTTCAATATATCCACATCATTTTACTTCCTCATGACGCCATCTATTTTGTGAAGTGCACCAGTCCTTCCTGCAGCATAGCACATCCACAACATGATGCTGCCACCCCGTGCTTCACGGTTGGGATGGTGTTCAATGTCGCGCCTACAGTACATCCCGGTCAACTCCCGGTCAACTCTCACAATCCTTCATCAGGCCAAGCGGAGAAAGGGTGTGACCAAGGTCAAGTGCAGGAGATTCACACATGTAAACAATTTTAATTTCAAAACAACATCAGTATAAACCTGACATAGATTTTAGGTTGAATATTATGTGAGGTTAGAGTCACCAAGCCCTGGCCAGTTGAAAACATGCAGGATTTGAAGCACCTGAGCAAATTAAAAGCAGCGCTGCCTTGTCTAGTCTCACTGTATGTATATGGCTGTAGTGTATGTTAGCCCATACTGGACTCAGAAAGTGGATGAGAATCACATAGAACTTACGGGAAACCCTCGAGGTCCAGCTTCTCCCAGCTCTCCAATTTTCCCCTGTGGAGAGAGCACAAAAAAGCAGGAAAAATAAGATCAGAACTATACGAGATAGCTGACCTAATGTACACCAAATGTGCTACCAAACACAGGCTAAGAAAAGACTGACCATCATATAATAAACACACAGCTACAACTGAAATACAAATTAGCATATTTGTTGCAACACTGCTGTGTGAGTGCAACATATTGACAGTGGATAAGGTGAGTCCTCTCCTTACAAGGTAAAGCAGTATATGCTTGAAGAAATTGCTACACACAGTAAATCCATGAATTACAGTGTACCTACAAGCTCATAAGAACAAGAAACTGTAAAAAAGCTGCCTGTCTCAAGTGGCGTGCCTGTCAGTAAATCAGTTAGGGCTAAGGGGCTGGGCTATCCAGTGTAACATAACCAGGGGTGAAATATGACAGTGATAGGAAACTTCAGCATCATTTTACCTCATCTCCCGAAGAACCCATTTTTCCTGGAAGACCATCAGGGCCCTGTGGAGAGAAAGGGATGATGAGGAGGGATAAGGAGGGAAAGTATGAATATATGAATAGTGTGACAGAAGTGTGTGTGTGTGTGTGTGTGTGTGTGTGTGTGTGTGCGCGCGCGTGTTTGAGTGAGAGGAAAAAGGAGAAAGAGGCAGAAAAAAAGACAGACCAAGAGACAAACATCAGGAAAGCAGACAGCAGATATATGGATGGCGGACATGACTAGTATACTGTAGTATTTACTGTAGTGTTTTGTGGACATGACCACCATACTGTAGTATACACTGTAGTGTTTTTGCAGACTTTACTGTAGTATTCACCGTAGTGTTTTTGCGGACATGACTAGTATACTATAGTATTCATTTAAGTATTTTTGAGGACATGACTAGTAGTATTTACTGTAGTGTTTTTGCAGACATGACTAGTATAGTGTAGTATTCACTGTAGTGTTTTTGCAGACTTTACACTAGTATTCACTGTAGTGTTTTTGCAGACTTTACACTAGTATTCACTGTAGTGTTTTTGCAGAGTTTAATGTAGTATTCACTGTAGTGTTTTTGTGGACATGACTCGTATACTGTAGTATTTACTGTAGTGTTTTTGCTAAGGTGTTTTCTGGTACGTTGCATTGCTCAGAACTGTTGACCCATCTCAATAGGTGGCCTGTCATGAACCTGTGTTTTATATTCTGGTTGAGGTGTTCCCCACATTAAACAGTAACTGGCAAAGTCTGGCAGTTGTTCCATTTTAGCTAACCCTAGTCGACAGGTGTTACTACCGTCATGTCCACAATAATACTATAGTATACTACAGTCTTGTCCGTAAAAACACTATAGTAAATACCCACAGAAATACTCCATAATAAAAAAAAGTCTCCATAAAAATCTGTCAGTTTAGAGATCATATTTTTCACAAAATCATCTGTAGCCTACTATTATGACCCCGCTATGGAAAGATGACTATGGTTTTATCAGTTTTGCTCTACAGTTTTGCTCTACGACCCCCACAAGCGTCTTGGGACTCATCTGCAGTCGGTACAGTCGATCTGCCAACTTCTGTCTGTAACGTCCAAACAGTCTGGGCTACATGACCCCTCCATAGAAGGGTGAGACTTTCACAAACATGTACAAATCAGTTGTTTTGCTGTAGGATGCCCACAGGCCTCACAAGACTCGTATGATGGTCCCCCGGTACCAGTTGAAAAAAGGAATGAAAGTATACAGTATCTGAACACTGTTTAGTCCCACAAAAAGGGGTAAAAAATAAATAAATATGTTTCCTGATCTTTGTTATACCATTCAGATATACTGTAGGACAGACACTTCAGAATAAACTTCCTTTTAACAGGGCATAGACAAAGGGTTTTTTAACCTGTCTCCTCCTCTTGTCTCATCTACACTGATTAAAGTGGATTTAAGTGGATTTAAGTGCTATGATCCCCTATTCATCAATAGGGGATCATAGCATTCACCTAGATTTACCTGGTCAGTCTATGTCAAGGAAAGAGCAGGTGTTCATGTTTTGTATACTCAGTGTAGTATTCTACAGTATACTACAAAATTATTAAGAAAGCACTACACAATCAAGGAATACTCCAGTGTGGATTATAGGATTCTACAGTATACTATAGTTTACAACAGTTTACTATATAATTCTATAGTAAATACTATAGTAATCTACAGTAAACTGTAGTGTTTTTTATGTGGGCCCCATGTGTATCTGCACCTTGGTCTTTTTGGGGGGTGTGCGTTATACAGCTGAAGTCCCTTACACCCTGCAGGGCTGTGACCTTTGACCCAAGCAGGAGTCTTACCTTCATGCCCACTAACCCCAGCTTCCCCGTTGGACCGTCGGGCCCTCTCGCACCCTGAAAAAGAGAGGCGTTTAATATAGACCAGTAGAGGTCCCTACAACACAGCCAGACAGACAGACAGCATAGCACAGCACAACAGACTCTTATTTTATATAAGCCATCATTGCCTTAAAAACATATGTGTACCCCCATGTATATCAATAAGTGAGTGTGAGGGTGTATTTTGTCGGCAAGGAATAAAAATGTCCCTCTGTGGTTGTTGTTTGCATTTGCAATTTTAACGGGCAGAAAGGTTTCCATGTACTAAATTGCCGCAGACTTACACTACCATTCAAAAGTTTGGGGTCACTTAGAAATGTCCTTGTTTTTGAAAGAAAAGCAAATTTTTTGTCCATTCAAATAACATAAAATTGATCCGAAATACAGTGCTAATGTTGTAAATTCATATTGTAGCTGGAAACGGCTGATTTTTAATAGAATATCTACATAGGCATACAGAGGCCCATTATCAGCAACCATCACTGCTGTGTTCCAATGGCACGTTGTGTAAGTTAATCCAAGTTTATCATTTTAAAAGGCTAATTGATCATTAGAAAATAATTTTACAATTATGTTAGCATAGCTGAAAACTGTTCTGATTAAAGAAGCAATAAAACTTGCCTTCTTTAGACTAGTTGAGTCTCTGTAGCATTAGCGGGTTCGATTACAGGCTCAAAATGGCCAGAAACAAATAACTTTCTTCTGAAACTCGTCAGTCTATTCTTGTTATGAGAAATGAAGGCTATTCCATGCAAGAAATTGCCAAGAAACGTACAACTCTGTGTACTAATCCCTTCACAGAACAGCACAAACTGGCTCTAACCAATATAGAAAGTGGAGTGGGAGACCCCGGTGCACAACTGAGCAAGAGGACAAGTACATTAGAGTGTCTAGTTTGAGAAACTGACGCCTCACAAGTCCTCAACTGGGAGCTTCATTAAATAGTACCCTTCAAAACACCAGTCTCAACATCAACAGCGAAGAGGTGACTCTGGGATGCTGGCCTTCTAGGCAGAGTTGCAGAGAAAAAGCCATTTCTCAGACTGGCCTATAAGAATAAAAGATTAAGATGGGCAAAAGAACACAGACACTGAACAGAGGAACTCTGCCTAGAAGGCCAACATCCCGGAGTCGCCTCTTCCACCGCAACTTCGGCAGCTGCAACTGGCCTGTCCAACACTGCCGCAACTGGCCCGTCCGACGATGCCGCAACTGGTCCGTCTGATGCCGCAACTTCAGCAGCTGCAACTGGCCTGTCCGACGCCGCTGCAACTGGTCCGTCCGATGCCGCCGCATCTTCGGCAGCTGCAACTGGCCCGTCCGACGCCAACGTAACTTCGGCAGCTGCAACTGGCCCATCCTTGTAGTCCCGCTGCTAGTGCAGCGCGGCAGGGGTAATGTCACAGATTATCCCAGTACTGCTGCTCATTCCGTGTACTAGCTCCGGAGGTCTACGCCACCAGCCTCTAGGCATCACTGAACTGTTTCATTACACACACCAGGTTCCCATTCCTCTGATTAGTAATTGTATATATGTACCCTCTATTCACCATTATCTGGTCGGTTATTGTTCCCATGTCCGTTGGTCTTGTGAGCACCTATGCTTTGTTGCTTCGGCTTTTGTGCTGCATGTATTGTGTACTCGTTATTACGGGTTTCCTCCCGTGTATTTAGAGGTTTTTCCTCGCTCTTATGTTTGTGTATATGTGTTTGTTTTGGGCTTCGTCCCTGTGCCTTTCAAGGCATGTTGTATTTTTGGGTGGAGGAAGATATATTTAAAAAAAAATTGCATTTGGAAAGTAGTGAGACCTTTACTTTTTCCACATTTTGTTACGTTACAACCTTATTCTAAAATGGATTAAATGAGATTTTTTGTACTCAATCTACACACAATAACCCACAATGACAATGCGAAAACAAGTTTTTAGAAAGGTTTGCAAATGTATTAAACATAAATACCATATTTACATAAGTATTCAGACCCACTGCTATGAGACTCCAAATTCAGCTCATGTGCATCCTGTTTCCATTGATCATCCTTGAGATGTTTCTACAACTTGATTGGAGTCCACCTGTGGTAAATTCAATTGACTGGACATGATTTGGAAAGACACACACCTGTCTATATAAGGTCCAAGAGTTGACAGTGCATGTCAGATCAAACACCAAGCAATGAGGTCGCCCAAACTGAACAATCGGGGGAGAGGACCTTGGTCAGGGAGGTGACCAAGAACCCGATGGTCACTCTGACAGAGCTCCAGAGTTCCTCTGTAGAGATGGGATAACTTTCCAGAAGGACAACCATCTCTGCAGCATTCCACCAATCAGGCCTTTATGGTAGAGTGGACAGACGGAAGCCACTCCTCAGTATAAGGTACATGACAGCCCGCTTGGAGTTTGCCAAAAGGCACCTAAAGGACTCAGAAACAACATTCTCTGGTCTGATGAAACCAAGATTGAACACTTTGGCCTGAATGGCAACCGTCATATCTGGAGGAAACTTGGCACCATCCCTACGGTGAAGCATGGTGGTGGCAGCATCATGCCGTGGGGATGTTATTCAGTGGCAGGGACTGGGAGACTAGTATGGATCGAAGGAAAGATGAACGGAGAAACGCACAGAGAGATCCTTGATGAAAACCTGCACCAGAGACCTCAGGACCTCAGACTGGGGTGAAGGACAACGACCCTAAGCACACAACCAAGACAACGCAGGAGTGGCTTCGGGACAACTCAATGTCCTTGAGCGGCTCAGCCAGAGCCTTAACTTGAACCCTATCGAACGTCTCTGGAGAGACCTAAAAATAGCTGTGCCTGTAAATGTGATATTTCAGTTTTTTTTTATATAAATGTGAAAACATGTATAAAAACCTGCTTTGTCATTATGGGGTATTGTTTGTAGATTGACGAGGGAACAAACAATTTAATCCATTTTAGAATAAGGCTGTAATGTAACAAAATGTGCAAAAAGTCAAGGGTTCAAAATACTTTCCGAATGCACTGTATATATCGGGGATTATAAATTATGCATTGATAGAACCCACAATCTATCGGCAATATTAAAGCTGATTTACCCCTAAAAGATAAGTACAAATGCAAGCTGCACAGATTGTTAAAAAAAGTAATAATACATTTTATTTAACTAGGCAAGTCAGTTAAGAACAAATTATTATTTACAATGACGGCCTACCCGGCCAAACCCGGACAACGATGGGCCAATTGTGCCCCGCCCTATGGGATTCCCAATCAATCATGGCCCGATGTGATACAGCTTGGAATCAAACCAAGGTCTGTAGTGACACATCTTGCACTGAGATGCAGTGCTTTAGACCGCTGCACCACTCAAGAGCCCGACTTAATTAAAAAAACATAACTTAATAACCGTAAACCTATGCTATATTGAGTACCGTTACATTCACACAATAATGCAATTTATGTGGATAATCAGATTAATATAATAGTTTGATTAAAACGTTTACATGCTTTGCAAGAAGAACGATTTCCCTAATAATCGTGTTTACATGGACACATCTGAAATCAGGTTACCTGATGGCACTCTGATAAATGAAGAAAATCACCAATCAAAATAAACGTTCCACCACTGCGACCATGTTATTTTTGGTAAGCATATTTGATTCTGAGTTTGGACATATAAAGTTTGTATGTGAAAATTACCTCTAAAATGCATACATTCAGTTGTTCCGAACTCACTTCACTCACGCTAAAAAGGGAGGCTCGCTTGCTTGGTGCTAGCACATGCCCAGATCAAATACACCGCTGGAATGCCGATTAAGGTGTTTATATGTGCTAATGATTAGAAAGATTGCTCAGAAACCCAGGTGTTTTAATCAGCATATGCTTACTTCGATTTTTTACAACCGATTAAGATAAGCAGAGTAAGATGTTTACATGACTATCGCAAAATCTGCCTACTGCCATAATCAGTTAACATAGAATTAGTACTGTGCATGTCAATGTACTCAATAACCAATTAAAAACAGTTTTGTAACAAATGAGGTTTGTGCAGTAGATTATAGGCCCAATACATTATCACTAAATATTTGCTATGCTTGAAATGCCCTGTTCTTCTCTGACCATTTTGAAATTATGTAAAAAAAATGTTTAGGTATATGATCACGCCGGTAATCGATTGTATCTGTTGTATTATTTGTGAGGCACAGCAGAGTGAGCATAATAATTTGCTTTTGGGGGGGGGGGGGGGCTGATGGCCTGCATCTGATTGTCAGACTGAGGGCAGGGAGGGATGAGGTCTTGATATTAAAAAAGACACAAGCCGCTAATAATAACAAATAACAACGCAAGCTTATCAGATCACTTTGCTATACTCAGTGCTGGTTGTAGCGTGAGTGGAAGTAGGGAGAACATGCATTTCATGGCTTATAAAAGTGTTGAAAAAAGTGTTGAAGGGTGCTGAATAAAAACTTAAACATGAACTTACTCAGTATTGTTGATTAAAGTCATTATCATTTTCATGAATAACGTTGAATCCACTACAAATCACAGTCAATGAGAGTCTATATAGACCCAAGTGTACTGTGTGTGTGTGTGGTGTGCGCGCATGCGCGAATGAGGGCTAACAATGTATCAGCAGTTCTTAATCTTGTTGGCTGTCCCTCCTTACTATGATTAACACAATACTAGCTACACACACACACACACACAGACAGAACAGTGCGACTGTTGGGTTACTTCAGAACAACTGTCAAAGACAATCGAGCTCCAGAGAGACATCGTCCCTGGACTAACTGCAGCCATTCTGCATTGATAATAAATGAGAGAGACAGTGTGAAGTTGACTGTACTCAGCCCAGTTACATATTCTGTGCATCTGCACCTGTGTGTGGGGTCTCCTCTCAACACACTGCAGAGAGCTGCCTGCTAAGTGACACTACCCAGTGAGCAGAATGAAATTGAAAAGACGTCTTTGTCTGATGTTGAAGTCACGTTCAGTTAATGGATGTTGAAAAGATGACTCTGCTGGGAACCCCTACTATTTTCCACACAGGTTCTATACCTAGAGGGGGCATTTGCCTCCTTTTGAACAACTGAGAGAAAAGTACAACTTTCATATATATTTTTGAGAAATGTGCAAATAAGAGAATGCCAGGCTTTCTATGTTTGAAGGGTTCATTAAACTGTGTTCAGGATCAGACAAATTGATATCCTGCTTACACGACACATTGCAAGCTGTCAACCCCTCCGTCCACAAATGCTCTTATGGTAATCTCATCCACCAGCCGGCTCTCTCTCTATCGAACCGTCTGGTTTCTGGCAGCTGTTTTTGGCCTCAGAATGGAACTTAAATCAAGTTGAATGAAAGCCTATCGCAGAAGCGGCAAAAACTGCTGGTTTTAATTGGCTAATGTCTCAATCTATTCTGCCACCTACATATAGGAGGGGATGGATTTTTTGTGCTGTTTGTAATGTTCACACGAAAACCCACATACTGTGTAATCTTGTCCACCAGCCGTCTCTCTCTGTCAAACCGTCTGGTTTCACAGCGCCTCACAATGGAACTTGACTGAAAGCCTATGGCATGAGCAGACGAAACAACCGCTGGTTTTAATTGTCTGACCTCTGTGTATCACCATCTAGCATGTCCCTTAGAACCTCCCCCTACATTGTGGACTTCAAAGCACAAGCAACATGTTTGAAATATCTGAAAGCACGCATCTTAGAATTTTTTTTCACATATACACGATATATACTGAGCTCAGAATTAATTGTGCTTCCCAAAAATAATATGGTTAATGTAATAGAACATTTATTTTTATTGACGATTCGCATTTTCACAGTCCCATCTAATACCACTGTCGACTCAATTTAGAGTTATGCCTCATAGTGTGATTCGCTCAGAATTTGAATTGATTAGCATGTCACTCAGTAAATCCACACCCCCTAAATTTCAAACAGTCCCACACTGTTACCAGGCTCTATGCGCCAACAATTCGAGCCTGGGGACGAGGTTACTATTAAGGCAAAGTGGGAGGAAGAACTGGGCACTGAAATACCTGTGGCAGACTAGGAGTAAAGCAGACTAGGAGGTTGCTACAAGCTTCACGGAAACGCAAGATTTGGAGCGTAGTGCAGTGTTGCAATGTCCTGGGTTAAATGAAGAAGACACATTTCAGTTGAATACATTCAGTTGGACAACTGACTAGGTATCACAACACAGGTGGCTCCTAATAGTGAGCTCCGACATTTAACGTACTTGTGAGCTACATGAAAATTGGAACGTGCCATATCATTCCTTGCACAGCCGTAGGGGCATTGTTGTCGCATGGTTGCTTGATCTGGAACTAATCAAATCAAACCTTATTTGTCATATAAGGTTTTAATACAACAAGTGTAGACCTTACTGTGAAATGCTTACTTATACAAGCCCTTAACCAACAGTGCAGTTCAAGAAGAGTTAAGAAAATATTTACCAAATAAACAAAATAAAATATTATAACAACAACGATGCTACATACAGGGGGTACTGGTACCGAGTCAATGTGCGGAGGTACAGGTTAGTTTAGGTAATTTGTACATGTAGGTAGGGGTGAAGTGACTATGCATAGATAATGAACAGCGAGTAGCAGCAGTGTACAAAACAAAATGGGGGGGGGACGGTCAATGTAAATAGTGCTGGTGGCCATTTGATTAATTGGAGCCTTTTGGTCCTAGACTTGGCGCTCCGGTACCACTTGCAGTGCTGTAGCAGAGAAAAAAAGTCTATGACTTTGGTGACTGGAGTCTCTGACATTTTTAAGGGCTTTCCTCTGTCACCGCCTATTATATAGGTCCTGAACGGCAGGAAGCTTGGCCCTGTGATGTACTGGGCCATAGGCACTACACTCTGTAGCGCCATATGGTCAGATGCCGAGCAGTTGCCATACAAGGCGGTGATGCAACTGGTCAGGACGCTCTTGATGTTGCAGCTGAATAACTTTTTGAAGATCTGGGGACCTACGCCAAATCTTTTCAGTCTCCTGAGGGGGAAAAGGTTTTGTTGTGCCCTCTTCACGACTGTCTTGGTGTGTTTGGACCATGATAGTTCGTTGGTGATGTGGACGCCAAGGAACTTGAAACTCTCGACCCGCTCCACTACAGCCCCATAGATATTAATAATGGGGGACTGTTCGGCCCGTCTTTTCCTATAGTCCACAATAAGCTCCTTTGTCTTGCTCACATTGAGGGAGAGATTGTTGTCCTGGCACCACACTGCCAATTCTCTGACCTCCTCCCTATAAGCTATCTCATTGTTGTCTGTGATCAGGCCTACCACTGTTGTGTCGTCTGCAAACTTAATGATGGAGTTGGAGTTGTGTTTGGCCTTGCAGTCGTGGGTGAACAGGGAGTACAGGAGGGGACTACATACACACCCCTGAGGGGCCCCAGTGTTGAGGCTCTCTGCACTGCTAAAGCTAACTCTCTCTCCTCTGCTCTCATCCTTCTAGACCTATCTGCTGCCTTTGATACTGTGAACCATCAGATCCTCCTCTCCACCATCTCCGAGTTGGGTATCTCCGGTGCGGCTCACTCTTGGATTGCGTCCTAACTGACAGGTCGCTCCTACCAGGTAGCGTGGCGAGAATCCGCCTCCGCACCACGTGCTCTCACCACTGGTGTCCCCCAGGGCTCAGTTCTAGGCCCTCTCCTATTCTCGCTATACACCAAGTCACTTGGCTCTATCATATCCTCACATGGTCTCTCCTATCATTGCTACACAGACGACACACAATTAATCTTCTCCTTTCCCCCTTCTGATAACCAGGTAGCGAATCGCATCTCTGCATGTCTGGCAGACATATCAGTGTGGATGACGGATCACCACCTCAAGCTGAACCTCGGCAAGACGGAGCTGCTCTTCCTCCCGGGGAAGGACTGCCCTTTCCATGATCTCGCCATCACGGTGGACAACTCCATTGTGTCCTCCTCCCAGAGTGCTAAGAGCCTCGGCGTGACCCTGGACAACACCCTGTCGTTCTCCGCTAACATCAAGGCGGTGACCCGATCCTGTAGGTTCATGCTATACAACATTCGCAGAGTATGACCCTGCCTTACACAGGAAGCGGCGCAGGTCCTAATCCAGGCACTTGTCATCTCCCGTCTGGATTACTGCAACTCCCTGTTGGCAGGGCTCCCTGCCTGTGCCATTAAACCCTACAACTCATCCAGAACGCCGCAGCCCGTCTGGTGTTCAACCTTCCCAAGTTCTCTCACGTCACCCCGCTCCTCCGCACACTCCACTGGCTTCCAGTTGAAGCTCACATCTGCTACAAGACCATGGTGCTTGCCTACGGAGCTGTGAGGGGAACGGCACCTCCGTACCTTCAGGCTCTGATCAGGCCCTACACCCAAACAAGGGCACTGCGTTCATCCACCTCTGGCCTGCTGGCCCCCCTACCTCTGCGGAAGCACAGTTCCCACTCAGCCCAGTCAAAACTGTTCGCTGCTCTGGCACCCCAATGGTGGAACAAGCTCCCTCACGACGCCAGGACAGCGGAGTCAATCACCACCTTCCGTAGACACCTGAAACCCCACCTCTTTAAGGAATACCTGGGATAAGATATAGTAATCCTTCTAACCCCCCCCCCCAAAAAAAAGATATAGATGTACTATTGTAAAGTGGTTGTTCCACTGGATATCTTATGAATGCACCAATTTGTAAGTCGCTCTGGATAAGAGCGTCTGCTAAATGACGTAAATGTAAATGTTGAGAATCAGTGTGGCAGACGAGTTGTTGCATACCCTTACCACCTGGGGGCGGCCCGTCAGGAAGTCCAGGATCCAGTTACAGAGGGAAGTGTTTAGTCCCAGGGTCCTTAGCTTAGTGATGAGCTTTGTGGGCAATATGGTGTTGAACGCTGAGCTGTAGTCAACAAACAGCATTCTCACATAGGTGTTCCTTTTGTCCAGGTGGGAAAGGGCAGTGTGGAGTGCAATTGAGATTGCGTCATCTGTGGATATGTTGGGGTGGTATGCAAATTTGAGTAGATGTAGGGTATCCGGGAGGATGCTGTTGATGTGAGCCATGACCAGCCTTTCAAACCACTTCATGGCTACCAACGTGAATGCTATGGGGCGGTAATCATTTAGCAGGTTACCTTCGCTTCCTTGGGCACAGGCACTATGGTGGTCTGCTTGAAACATGTAGGTATTACAGACTTGGTCAGGGAGAGGTTGAAAATGTCAGTGAAGACGCCAGCTGGTCCGCACATGCTTTGATTGCACATCCTGGTATCCGTCTCACCACGAGGCTTTGTGAATGTTGACCTGTTTAAAAGGTCTTGCTCACATCGGCTACCGAGAGCATTATCACATTCATGCTCGCTTGCCTCAAAGCGAGCATAAAAGGCATTTTGTGTTGCGACGTGCAGAATGCATACAGTGCCACGCTGAAAAGTGACAACAAACTTCCGGGCTCCTCTCCAAATACTGAGAACGTCCTGACCGGTTGCATCCAGGCCTGGTATGGAAATTGCTCCGTCCACGACCGCAAGGCCCTCCAGCGGGTGCTGAAGATGGCCCGGTACATCACTGGGACCATGCTCCCACCCATCCAGGACATTTACTTGAAACGGTGCCTAAGGAAGGCCCACAGCATCATCAAGGACCCCACACACCCCAGCCACAAGCTGTTCACCCTCTTACCATCAGCCAGACAGTATTGGAGCATGACGTCTGATACCAACATGCTCAGAGACAGTTTCTATCTACAAGCCATCAGACTGCTAAACAATGAACTGGACTGACCACCTCAGGCCTGGCGCCAGGATAAAGGGGGCAGTTGAAATCTGAGAGGGTTCTTGCATTGGAATTATATTGAACTACGCTTATATCACGCTATATCACAATAAACAAAGTTTAAATGCCGAGACTCAGAGCTTTTGAGGATACAGATTTCACGCCAATCTCCGCTGCACTGTATCAGCACAAAGGACAATACCCACACACTAAAGCAAACCAACATTCTTCTCCTCTTTACCACTACAATATTACAACTTTTCCATATGGAGGACATTCCCCTTGTAGCAGGGCTCCAGACACTGGTGCCATTAAGTTTTTCAGTTGATGGCTCGAGCCCATGATTTGGGGGCCCCGGGGAAAAAAGTTTGGGAACTCCTGGCCTAGGCCAAGACTCCTCTCTCACCCCTCTCTCCCTCTTTAGCAGCAGTGCAGCCCCGGACATTTTTTCCCGGTTACAATTTTATTTATCAGCTTTTCATTTATTTTGTCTGCCAAGAGCTGGCAATTAACGGCTAACGGAAACTCTGTGCCCCAGTGGCTTACAAGATGCCCCCTACACACAATGTGGCATGCTTTGTCAATTTTGCTGACACAGTGCAGCGGAGATACATATTTTGTGCCAACCTGTCACTCAATCATTTTGAACTTTTTTGCTATTTTTGTATAAAACATTAATCTAAAACTGAGGGGGCACAAGTTTCAACTGAGGGGGCTAAGCCTTCCTATATTATACTTATGCTAAAAAATGTATTACCTTCTTCTGAGCCATTTACTTGGTTCGTATTCTTATCTTTTATTATTGTTGTTGCATTGTTGAGAATGAATCTGCAAGTCGGCATTTTGTTGCACGGTTTATACCATGTGTATGCCATACATGCAACTAATAAATCTTGAAACCTCCATTTTAAGTAGCTATATACTGAGCTAAATTTGGAGAGTTGATACAGAAGTTATACATTGTTTTGAAGCTTAGCATCTCCTCTTTTAACAAATGTATAGAGCTCAACATGTATGTTGAGGTCAATGCGACTGATAATATTGAAGCATGTCACATATGTGGTTGTTTATTTACTTTAGTTGAATTCACTGACTGTAAATCACTCTGGATAAGAGCATTCACTAAAGGCCCAAAATGTGAATGTAAAAATGAACACTTGCAAAACACACTGGGTATTATTGTAATGAGCTCCACCCCCAAACAATGACAAAATTGGTTGGTTCGCCATGGCCTTGATTTGAACTTCCACAGACATAGATTTATGGGCATGTCTGGACCAAATCTGAGCCAATCATAGACATCTATTTTTAGGCCAAATCAAGGCCGATCCAGACCCTACCAAATCTGAACCAATCATAGATGTCTATTTTGGGGACAAATCAAGGCCGGCCGGGACCAGACCAAATATCAACGTCTTTGGATGTTTAAATCATACAAAATATCAACCAAAAATCTGTCAATGGATGTACAGCAATGAAAGGGATAGTTAATCCAAGTTCCAAAATTACATTTTGGTTTCCTTACCCTGCCAGCAAGGTTAGGTAAGACAGCAATTCATGCTTTGGTTTTGTTAACCTGGTGACTACAGCATCTCCAAATGATAACTTTTGCCTGATATTAGCATTTTTTTGCTTCATGTCTAAATCATCCTAAAGTGTCTACAATGAAGTTACTTTACAATGATTTTGACGTGAGGTGCGAGGTAGGCGGGCATTATAGTAAGTCATAGGACTCAGACAGTGTGAATATAATTTGAGTGGGATATGACTGGGTGCTCAGTGGGAGCTCAACTCTGGGCCAGTGCAAATATATAAGCCCATTACACACAGAGATGGATAAGATGAACTCTCATAAAAATTCCTGAGTAACTTACTAAATAGTACATAGGCTGCACTTTCTAGCTACTGTATAGGAAAACCATACCAAACCAGTGGTATATAAAGTATGCATGTCTGCTTGAAAATAGGCAACCCATGCACAAAACATTTTCATGTTTTGGTTTAACCAACACCCCTGTGTGCCTAATGTTTCTAGACATCCAAGTTGCCTCCCACAATTGTCAAATGTTCCGGCTTACTGTACGTAATAGTATTTCAGTTTGGCATTAAGGAACTATGTCACTACCTTATCCGCTTGAATAAAATGCAAAATAGTAACTAGCAAGATGGAGATCACTGAGGTTATTTTGAATGAGTACATTTCGCAGGTGGATAGTTTTCAGCAATTACCTTTTTTTTGCCTGCAAACTTTTTTCTTGCATGTCTCCCTCATGATTTGTTGGTAGAGTTGTATGTCTGAAGAGGACCCACCTCAGATTTTCTTATTGAGGTTGCCAAAAGAGTCGATCATTGAAACCAGACCCTAGCCAGCGAACTGGGAACAATTCCAAAACATTAGCTAAGATTCATATTAAGTTCTAGTTAGGGTTTTATCTAACATTAAGATGATAACATCCCAAAAACATTCAAAGAATGTTTTTGATAGCAATTTGTTTATTTATTTTATTTTATATTAATTATTGGAATATTTCGTAACATTCACAAAAATGTTGTGCACAACATCTGTAACAACCACCAAAGAACATACCCCAAAAGTTCTCATTAGGTATCCTGCTAAAGAATATATTAATGTGTTTTAGGAACATTATTGCAACATCATTATTTATTTAACCTTAATTTAACCAGGTAAAACCCATTGAGGATAAAAACCTATTTTGCGACGGCGACCTGGCAAGAAGGCAAAATATTACAGATAAATACACACAAAAGACAAAGTGTCACAAGTTACAGATACAATTGAAGATTAGAAACAACTGCAGTTATCACAAACAGTGTTGTCGACCAGAGTCTTAAAAATCAGAGTCTTAAAAACAGGCAAGGACACTAAGTCCCCTAACTTTAAAATCTTTGGAAGCACGTTCCAGGATGAAGGGGCATTAACGGAAAAAGATTGTTTCCCCATCTCAGTTCTAGCCTTTGGAACAAACAAGGACAGCAGCGACTGTGAACGAAGACTGTATTGTTTTATACAAACATGTATAATCATCAGCACAACTGGACAGTTTTTGTATCATGAAAACATTTGCCGCAACCTAATGAATGTTCTGGGAACTTTAAGTCACTGCTGCTACCTAATGTAGGGTCGGGTTAACAAGACTACTGTGTGCCACAGAAAGTTCAGAAAACACAACTAATTATCACACAATACATACAGTACAAGCCACTGTTGTTCATAAGCCCCCAAATGGGATATAAACACAAAATAATATCATGACGTTCAATAGGGAAGCTATTCGCTCAAGATTTGTTGACCATTCCCGAGAAACCATTGAACATCAGACACGCTACATCATGGCAACAGTTAAGTTTAAGCCCTCAGTTACTGGAAGGGAGAGAGAGGAAAAGAGAGAGAGAGAGAGAGAGAGATGAAGGGGGTTGATGGTTACCCTGGTGGTTTACTGGTTAACGAGGCGCTGAATGTTTGCTGCCCAGAGTCAACTAAACCTCCTGGTGACTCACCATATTTCCATGATAAAACCACCAGAAAATGCCCTGCTCAGGTTCCATCGGGATCTGAGGTCAAGAAGACATGCCTGCCTACAGCTACTGCTCAGACTACATGTTCAGGCCCAGAACCTGTAGCCACAGACTCATTCACAGATATTTTGGCACAACTACACCAACATCTGTTCCGCTCCTGAGCTCCTATACTGTATGGTGCCAGAAGGGATGGCTGCCGTCCTACGGGCTCCTAACCATTACTAGCCGGCTACCACCTGGTTACTCAACCCTGCACCTTAGAGGCTGCTGCCCTATATACATTAACATGGAATCACTGGCACTTTAATAATGAAACACTAGTCACTTTAAAAATGTTTACATACTGCTTTACTCATCTCATATGCATATACTGTATTCTATTCTACTGTATTTTAGTCAATGCCACTACGCCATTGCTCATCCTAATATTTATTTTTCCTTAATTCCATTCTTTTAATTTTAGATTGGTGTATTGTTGTGAATAGTTAGATACTACTGCACTGTTGGAGCTAGAAACACAAGCATTTCGCTACACCCGCTAAATATGTGTATGTGACCAATAATATGGGAATTGATTTGTGCTATTTTGTGTGCTTTTTCGCATTGTTTGTAAGTTATTTTGTAAACAATGTTGATGATACCGTCTCTTATGACCGAAAAGAGATTCTGGATATCAGAACAGCGATTACTCACCTCGAACTGGACAAAGATTAATGCTGCTCCCAGAAAAGGCCCAAATCCCCATCATTCACATGAAAATATAAGGAAATACAGGGGGTGGCGATCAGGGTGCCTTGTGAGAATTTGTTGGCGAGTGGGTACCCGCCTCTACCATCCGTTCTATTGGCCAAAGTGCAATCTCTGGAGAATAAACTGGATGAGCTCCGTTCGAGACTATCCTACCAACGGGATATTAAAAACTGTTATGTTTCACTGAGTCGTGGCTGAATGACAACATTAAGATAATATAAAGTTGGCTGGGTTTTCCGTGAAATTGGCAGGACAGAACAGCTACGTCCAGTAAGACGAGGGGTGGGGGTGTGTGCCTATTTGTCAATAACAGCTGGTGCGCGATGTATAATATTAAGGTAGTCTTGAGGTATTGCTCACCTGAGGTAGAGTACCTCATGATAAGCTGTAGACCACACTATCTAGCAAGAGAGTTTGTCTATATTTTTCGTAGTCATCTATTTGCCACCACAGACCGACGCGGGCACTAAGACCGCACTCAACGAGCTGTATAAGGCCATAAGCAAACAAGAAAATGCTCATCCAGAAGCAGCGCTCTTAGTGGCCGGGGTTTTTAATCCGCTTTACCTCATTTCTACCAGCATGTGACACGTGCAAAAAAAAACTGTAGACCACCTTTACTCCGCACACAGAGACGCGTACAAAGCTCTCCCTCTACTTCCATTTGGAAAATCTGACCATAATTCTATCCTCCTGATTCCTGCTTACAAGCTAAAAATCAAAGCAGGAAGTACCAGTGACTTGCACAATATGGAAGTGTTCAGATGATGCAGATACTATGCTACAGCACTGTTTTGCTAGCACAGACTGGAATATGTTCCGGGATTCATCCAATGGCATTGAGGAGTATACCACCTCAGTTGCCGGCTTCATCAATAAGTGCATCAGCGACGTCGTCCCCACAGTGACCGTACATACATATCCCAACCAGAAGCCATGGATTACAGGCAACATCCGCACCAAGCTAAAAGCTGGAGCTGCCGCTTTCAAGGAGCGGGAAAGTAATCCGGACACTTAAGAAATCCCACTATGCCCTCAGACGAACCATCAAACGCAAAACATCAATACAGGACTAAGATTGAATTCTACTACACCGGCTCTGATGATCGTCGGATGTGGCAGGGCTTGCAAACTACTACGGACTACAAAGGGAAACCCAGCCGCGAGCTGCCTATACGGGCTAAAAGCCTTTTATGCTCGCTTCGAGGCAAGCAACACTGAAGCATGCACGAGAGCACCAGCTGTTCTGGACAACTCTTTGATGACGCTCTCCGTAGCCAATGTGAGCAAGACCTTTAAACAGGTCAACATTCACAAGGCAGCGGGGCCGGACGGACTACCAGGATGTGTACTCCGAGCATGAGCGGACCAGCTGACAAGTGTCCTTACTGATATTTTCATCCTCTCCTTGGCCAAGAAAGCAAAGGTAACCTACCTAAGTGACTACCGCCCCATAGCACTTGCGTCGGTAGCCTTGAAGTGCTTTTAAAGGCTGGTCATGGCTCACATTAACACCATCATCCCAGAAACCCTAGACCCACTCCAATTCACATACCGCCACAACAGATCCACAATCTCAGTTGCACTCCACACGGCCCTTTCCCACCTGGACAAAAGGAACACCTATGTGAGAATGCTGTTCATTGACTACAGCTCAGATCAATTCCAGAGTGCCCACAAAGCTCATCACTAAGCTAAGGACCCTGGGACTAAACACCTCCCTCTGCAACTGGATCCTGGACTTTCTGACGGGCCGCCCCCAGGTGGAAAGGATAGGCAACAACACATGCTAATCCTCAACACAGGGGCCCCTCATGGGTGTGTTCTAAGTCCCCTACTGTACTCTGTTCACCTACGACTGCGTGGCCAAGCACGACTCCAAAACCATCATTAAGTTTGCTGAAGACACAATGGCGGTAGGCCTGATCACCGACAATGATGAGACAGCCTACAAGTTCCTTGGTGTCCACATCACCAACAAACTATCATGGTTCAAACACACCAAGAAAGTCATGAAGAGGGCACGACAATGCCTTTTCCTTTCCCCCTCAGGAGACTGAAAAGATGTGGCATGTGTCCCCAGATCCTCAAAAAGTTCTACAGCTGCACCATCAAGAGCATCCTGACCAGTTGCATCACAGCCTGGTATGGCAACTGCTCGGCATCCGACTACAAGGCACTACAGAGTGTAGTGCGTACAGCCCAGTACACCATTGGGGACAAGCTTCCTGCCATCCACAACCTATATACCAGAGGAAGGCCCCATAAATTGTCACAGACTCACCAACAACTGCTTCAAGGTGTCAGAAATAGATAAGGGATTTCCAGGGGCACGAATGACCTAACACACGTTTCCCGGAGCTCCGCCAAAGTGGTGACAAACTTTAATTTAGAGCACAGTTTAATGTATTGTTTAATTTCTAAGTATTACTAATTACTAAGTATTGTTGACATACGTAGTATGTAGGCCGCAGCAATGCCTTGGTAAATCGTTCAGGAAAATCCAACTGGAGAGGCAGGCATATCTCTCTGCTCCTGCCACAGTTCAGTTGCCTTGGTCAGCAGAATAAGCAAAGCAAGGTTTTTCATATCTTTTCTTTTTATAACAGTGAAAAAAGGGATAAAGTCAATGTAAGCGTGACTTGACATAAGAAGCCCGCATTTAGCTAGGGAACTTTCATCAGCAAGCTAGCACAGACGCTAATTGAGCAAACGGTCATATTTCTGTTATTTAAAACCTCAGTCTAGTCTACAACTTGACTTCTATTGCTGAGCTTAATTTCCGAAACATAATCTGACTCTTCACTCTTCCACAAATCTCAGAAATGGTCGATAAGAGACACTCGCTCTAAAAGAGACCCTCCGAAAGGAGGCCCCGTTAAAGCCCCAGGCTTGCCTGGGCGAGCAGCCCCGCCCAGCATCTCGCCAATAAGGGAGGAGGACAGCGATGGCCAGGACGCTGCCCTTAGTTTGAGGAAGTTCACAGAAGCTTTGGATGGGCTCAAAAGAGACCTATACAATAAACTTGACACTCTCTCCACAACTCTCCGTTCAGAAATGTCCTTAATTAAGGAAGAACTGAAATCATCTGTAGCTGCACTACTGGCAACAGTGGCTACACAGGGCACTACCATTCTTGAACTAGAGTGCTCTGCTGTGTCTTACAGTGATGACATAACCACCCTTCAGGCCACAGTGAATACGCTCCCATCTGATGTTAAAGTGTTTAAAGAAAAATGTGAGGTCCTAGAAGGACGTCAATGCCGCCACAACATACGCCTGGTGGGCATTGCTTAACTATTTCAGGACATGTTATTTCAGGACATGCTTAACCTCAAAGAAAAACCCCTCTTAGACCGTGCCTGTAGGTCACTGCATTACTACCACGTCGGGGACCAGATCCTGCGCCGAGCTGGAGAAGCATCCCCCTTATTGTACAGAGGCAAGAGACTGTGAATTTTTCCAGACTTCACTGCCTCCATGGCCAATAAACGAGTGGCATTTGGTAACACAAAGCGGCTTCTGCACACCTGTCTGGAAGTCAAGTCTTCCCAGCTGAGCTCAGGATCACACTACCAGGCGTAGCTCTTCACAAGTTCAATGACTCGACCGCTGCAATTTACTTTATTAACAATAACTTGAAGGGAACTGCTCCCCCAGACTGACTGGAGCAACGAGATTAATATTAAGCCTATCTGCAGTGTTTGATAGGTCAGGCTCGACACATGTAGCATAGTACAGTGATCTTGTTTAAATTTTATATTTACACATCTTTGTTTGGCATTATATGTACTTTTTCATAATTATTGGCTGGAATAGTAAGCCGCTTCATATAATTTTTTGTTATTTTGTCATTGTTTTCTATGTAGGCTTGTGGAACATGTTCCCTTTGATTTTGTCGAGGCCATAAGCTGTCATGATGCCTATGTTATTTGATATAACACCCTGTTGTCACTTTACTTGGCACTATTGGTAAACTGTGCTTTCAATAATTTTGTATAATATATATATACACATATACACAATGTGTAAGCACACAGACATTAACTGCATTAACTAGCACAAATGCATACATGTACACAGGCTTGTGAATTGAGACGGACTGACTAGACAAACTGTTAGCATCTCCCCTACTCCAAAGGCTGAAGAGTTGCTATTATGTGGGTTATAATTAATGGAATTTTTTGTAGGGGTTGATATGACACATTTTTCATAAGGGAAATCAAGTCTGAAATTTCAAAGTGGAAAATACAAAATTCAGAAGAAGCTTTTTTAAACCTCAAATATACTACAAGTTTAAAATGTCCTTCATTGCAGGAAAATTCTCCTTCAACAGGATGATCAAATTAAGATCCTACATCAGTAGCTACTTCTCTACACAGTCACAAAAGGGCAAAAGTGTGAAACATACAGTAAGTGAGGAAATATTCCATCTCGTACCCGTCTGCCGTTGGGTCCTCTGGTACCAATTGGCCCACGAGATCCAGGGGGGCCCTGTTCAACAAAAGGAAGGGGGAGAGGGAGAGAAAGAGAGAGGTAGAGATAAAACAAAGGTTTAGAATAACCGCAAAGCCCCTTTTTGCCCACCCTGGGGGTGCAGTCTGACCTCAGGAACACACTCTGAGGTTTGTTGTTAGATGTCACTCAGCCCAATTAAAGAGCTGGCTCAGGAATCTTGCTCCTCTGAGGCCCTGTGTTTATGTTTGTTTTGGTGCCTCTGCGGCCCCCCGCCTCCTCTAGAGCTCTCCTCTGGACCCCTACACTGTGTGAGCCCGGCGAGGCGGCACAGGGCCGGGGCAAAACACATCACAGGGCCAGGGGGTACGTCTAATTGGTTGGAGGTGTTGGAGTATTGACTGACAGGAGGGTAATCCAGCAGCGGGAAGCCAGGTCCTATAAGCCTCAGAACCCTTCAACAACACAGGCTGTAGACTTGCTGTAGAGTTGCTGTAGCATGTTACAGTTCTTGCAATATAGTAGCTACTGTAGCAAACAGGGTCAAATGTCATTAAAGACATACGATAAAGTCATTCTATTCTATCATATTTGTGATCATAATGGATCAAACATAAATGTTTAACATTAGATCTCGTGACACAGCTCATCCCTGCAAACATTAGCCTAGAGCTAACATTATGTGAAGTAAGCTATGCTAAGACCATAGCTAATTCAATATATCGTGTGAGTGAGTGTGAGTGAATGAATGGATGGTGACTTACCGGTCTTCCAGGTTCACCAGATGGCCCACTTTCACCTAGTGTCCCTTGGTGACCCTGTTTAGAGAGCAACGACACACTGAGTGATTTAATAAACTAGTCAACGACATGACAGCACAGGACACTGCTGTTTAAGAACAATAGCAGACTGTATCACAGTAGTTACAGTTTAACATATCACCCATTCTTAATACGAGTTGTAACAACGGAACAAGCTATCAGAATAAGAGCAGAAAGTTAAACTTCCAATTGGAAGGACACAGGATTTACTGTGTACCTTATGATGTGTGTGTGTTTATTGTAATATAAGCATTCATAAACACAATTTACTGTGATCATTGCGGACGGCTCTGAAACTGAGGAAGCTTATGTTCTAATGTATTGTGAAGTACGGGCTTGTAAGTAAGCATTTCACAGTAAGGTCTACACCTGTTGTATTCAGCCAATGGTGTAAAGTACTTAATTAAAAATACTTTAAAGTACTACTTAAGTCGTTTTTTGGGGTATCCATACTTTACTATTTATATTTGACAACTTTTACTTTACTACATTCCTAAAGAAACTCCATACATTTTCCCTTACACCCAAAAGTACAAATTACATTTTGAATGCGTAGCAGGACAGAAAGTCCAATTCACGCACTTATTAAGAGAACATCCCTGGCATCTCTCCTACCTCTGATCTGACGGACTCACTAAACAAATGCTTTGTTTGTAAATGATGTCTGAGTGTTGGAGTATGCTCCTGGCTATCTGTAAATATAAAAACAAACAAGAAAATGGTGTCGTCTGGTTTGCTTAATATAAGGACTTTGACATTATTTATACTTTTACTTTTGATACTTAAGTATATTTCAAAAATTACATTTACTTTTGGTACTTAAGTATATTTAAAACCAAATACTTTTAGACTTTTACTCAAGTAGTATTTTACTGGATGACTTTCACTTTTTCTTGATTCATTTTCTATTAAGGTATCTTTACTTTTACTCAAGTATGACAATTGGGTACTTTTTCCACCACTGTACATGTGACAAATAAAAATGTATTTCATTTTGATTTGATTTAGTACCACAGAACTTTACAACATGACATTCCAGTGACTAATTCAGTTTCATATACAGTGGGAAGAAAAAGTATGTGAACCCTTTAGAAATACCTGGATTTCTGCATAAATTGGTCATAAAATTTGATCTGATCTTCATCTAAGTCACAACAATAGACAAACACTTAAACTAATAACACACAAACAATTATAATTTTTCATGTCTTTATTGAACACACTGAGTAAACATTCACAGTGCAGGTTGGAAAAAGTATGTGAACCCTTGGATTTAATAGCAGGTTGACCCTCCTTTGGCAGCAATAACCTCAACCAAATGTTTTCTGTAGTTGCAGATTAGACCTGCACAATGGTCAGGAGGAATTTTGGACCATTTCTCTTTACAAAACTGTTTCAGTTCAGCAATATTGTTGGGATGTCTGGTATGAACCGCTCTCGAGGTCATGCCACAGCATCTCAATCGGGTTGAGGTCAGGACTGACTGGGCCACTCCAGAAGGCACATTTTCTTCTGTTCAAGCCACTCTGTTGTTGATTTACTTCTGTCTTTTGGGTTGTTGTTCTATTCCAACTTCTGTTGAACTTCAATTGGTGAACAGATATCCTTACATTCTCCTGCAAAATGTCTTGATAAACTTGGGAATTAATTTCTCTGTCGATGAAAGCAAGCTGTCCAGGCACTGAGGCAGCAAACAGCCCCAAACCATGATGCTCCCTTCACCCTAGTTTACAGTTGGGATGAGGTTTTGATGTTGGTGTGCTGTGTCTTTTTTCTCCACACATAGTGTTGTGTGTTCCTTCCAAAAAAAACTCAGTTTTAGTTTCATCTGTCCACAGAATATTTTGCCAGTAGCGCTGCGGAACATCCAGGTGCACTTTTGTGAACTTCAGATGTGCAGCAATGTTTTTTTTCTTCCATGGTGTCCTCCCATGACCACCATTCTTGTTTAGTGTTTTACGTATTGTAGACTCATCAACAGAGATGTTAGTTCCAGAGATTTCTGTAAGTCTTTAGGTGACATTCTAGGATTCTTCTTAAACTCATTGAGCATTCTGCACTTGCAGTCATCTTTGCAGGACGGCCACTCCTAGGGAGAGTAGCAACAGTGTTGTAATTTCTCCATTTATAAACAATTTGTCTTACCATGGTTTGACTTTTAGAGATTCTTTTGTAACCCTTTCCAGCTTTATGCAAGGCAACAATTCTTAATTTGAAGTCTCTTTTGTTCGAGGCATGGTTAACATCAGGCAATGCTTCTCGTGAATAGTAAACTGAAATTTTGTGAGTGTTTTTTTATGGGGCAGGGCAGCTCTAACCAAAATCTCGTCTCATTGATTTGACTCCAGCTTAGTTTACTCCTGACTCCAATTAGCTTTTGGAGAAGTCAATGTCCTAGGGGTTCACATACTTTTTCCAACCTACACTGTGAATGTTTAAATTATGTATTCAATATAGACAAGACAATTACAATAATTTGTGTGTTATTAGTTTAAGCACACTGAGTTTGTCTATTGTTGTGACTTAGATGAAGATCAGATCAAATTTTATGTAAAATGTATGCAGAAATCCAGGTAACTCCAAAGGGTTCACATACATTTTCTTGCCACTGTACATTAAAACTCATGGCAAACTATTCCTCCCAGTTATTCTAGGAAGGGTGTTATAAGGTTTATTTACTGTGTCCCAAATGGCAACCTATATCATATGACCTTGCTCTGGTCAACAGTAGTGCATGAAGAGACTATGGTGCCAATTGGCAAGCAGTCATTGAGGGGAGGAAATGGATGGGGATTCACACAGTGAGAGTGAATATGAAAAGTAATGGTGGTGGCTGGCTACACGAGTCCCTAGTCACATTAATGTGATTAACGCACTGTGGGGAACATGTCTGTTGCATCAGGGGGAGACAGAGAGAGACAGAGAGAGAGACAGAAAATGTGCTGGTCAGGTTTTTCCTTTAATACTGCTATTTTATTCATTTTTTTCCCCCCCAGAGGCTTTAGTGCAGCTGACAGAGTCTCCTCATATTCATGCACGAGTCAAGCCCCAAAGGATTCCCTTTGCAATCAGCAGGTAACCAGGAAACTGTTTCAACATGATTGATGGCTGACTTCCATTCATATTATCCACTCAGACTGGTCATAGATATCATCCTATATTTACATTTTTATATTTTAGTCATTTAGCAGACGCTCTTATCCAGAGCGACTTACAGTAGTGAATGCATACATTTCATAATTTTTTCCCCCCCGTACTGGTCCCCCATGGGAATCGAACCCACAACCCTGGCGTTGCAAACACCATGCTCTACCATAAAGTCAGGCACCATTTAATTTCCCATAAACCATCATAACCTTGCAAGGACTCTTTCTTTAAGGACTGACGGGGATACAGTATGTAGGAAAGGACTTTAAACCATCTGCTGTCTTTCCTGTCTTGAAACTTTTCAAGCATGTCTGAAACAGGTATGGAAATTAAATAAAGTTGTAAAACGTGGAAGAAGACCAAACAAAAGGTTAAGTGTTTGAAGTGGTATTCACATTTTAGTCATTTAGCAGTCGCTCCTACACTACATGACCAAAAGTATATGGACAACTGCTCTTCGAACATCTCATTCCAAAATCATGGGCATGGAGTTGGTCCCCCCTTTGCTGCTATAACAGCCTCCACTCTTCTTAGAAGGCTTTCCACATTGCTGCCGGGACTTGCTTCCATTCAGAGCATTAGTGAGGTTGGGCACTGATGTTGGGCGATTAGGCCTGGCTCGCAGTCGGCGTTCTAATTCATCTCAAAGGTGTGCAATGGGGTTGAGGTCAGGGCACTGTGCAGGCCAGTCAAGTTCTTCCACACCGAACTCGACAAACCATTTCTGTATGGACCTCGGTTTGTGAACAGGGGCATTGTCATGCTGAAACAGGAAAGAGCCTTCCCCAAACTGTTGCCACAAAGTTGGAAGCACAGAATTGTCTTGTATGCTGTAGCATTAATGATTCCCTTCACTGGAACTAATGGGCCTAGCCCTAACCATGAAAAAACATTATTTCTCCTCCACTAAACTTAACAGTTGGCACTATGTATTCGGGCAGGTAGTGTTCTCCTGGCATATTCGTCCCTCAGACTGCCAGATGGTGAAGCGGGATTCATCACTCTGGAGCAGGTACTCCCAAACTGGGGTAAGAGTACCCCCAGGGGTATGCGCAATGCCGCCGGGGGTACGCCAAATAAAATGTGATTCACATTTAAAAACAGTACATTTCAATGTTCCAAAGGGGCTATACATTTGTGTGAGGTTTTTTTCTTTGCCTGAGTAGCCCCGTTTCCCTGCCAAAAATAAAATTAAACCATCTAGTGTTCAGTGAAATAACAACACAATGTCCAATACATGTAGCCTTGTCAAATAATTAGCATCCAATCACATTAACCGTTACTCTCTCGCGGGAAACCTTCACTCTTGCGCAGACATTTAGAAACGAAACATGACAATTTGAAAAATAAGCCCCGGGAGTTATTGAGCGAGAATAAAGACAACTTTCGAGTAGTAAGACGTATGAAAGCAACAGATACCATTAATAAGAAGGGGCTAGAAGCATCTTATAGGGTGAGCTACCATATTGCTGGGACAATTCTGGGGGAAAAGGCCAAAAAAACTATGCAGACGTTTTCATCAAACAACTGTTTCACGACGCATCAGTGACATGGCAGGAGATGTTTTGAAACAATTACTGCTTCATATACAAGCCAGTGCATTAAATGCATTACAGCTTGATGAGTCAACAGATGTGGCTGGCCTGGCACAACTCCTGGTATATGTCCGTTACATTTATGGGGGGTCAATTAAGGAAGACATCCTCTTCTGCAAACCACTGGAAACCAGGACAACATGAGAGGATATTTTTAAAGTACTGGACAGCTTTGTGACATCAAATGGAGTTTGGTGGTCAAGATGTGTTGGTATCTGTACTGATGGCGCAAAAGCCATGACAGGGAGACATAGTGGAGTGGTAACGCGCGTGCAAGCAGTTGCTCCCGACGCCACTTGGGTACACTGCAGCATCCACCGAGACGCTGTTGCTGCCAAGGGAATGATTGATAGCTTGAAAGATGTTGTGGACACTACAGTGAAAATGCTTCACTTTGTTAAAGCAAGGCCCCTGAACTCTCGTTTATTTTCTGCATTATGCAAGCATATGGGCAGCGGGACAAAATTGAGGCTATGATTAAGAAATTGGAGCTCTTTTTTGTCAGCATTAACAAGGACAACGCATAGGTCTTTCCATCACTGTATGATTTTTTGTGTACAAATGAATTCAAGCTTACGGACAATGTCAAATGTGATATAGCGAAGAACCTGAGTGAGCTGGGTTGTATTTCACAATATTTTACTGTAATTACAAGGGATTGGTTTGAGCAGGTTTGCTGCTAAATGTTTGCACATTACAGCATATTATGAATATTTTGTGTTTTAGGTCACTTACACTTCCAGATGCCTTAACAAAGGCTTCCAAAAAGGCAGCAAAAAAGGACATGGCAAAAATGCTCAACCATTTAAGCTTTAAGACTTGCTGCCAGTCAAATCTGTCCCCTATACATTTTAAATTGAACTGGGAATTATAACCACATAGGAGATACATCCGTACAGCATTCTCATTCACGGGGGCAACAAATATAGCCTCTTACAAGGCACGCCTCAAAATATGTTGCATCCACTAGTGGTCAAAAGGTTTTTAGCGCTCCAAAGATACGGTGTGATATTGGGTGGATTGAAATTACAGTATCATTGGAAATACAGCACTTTACTTCCCCACCCACAACATTTTCCCATAATGCACCATCATTTACAGTATGCCACTGTAAAACGTTTGAGCATTCTACTCTTTATAATACCCCAAATATCCCTATAAATTAGAGTTTTATGTTACAGTGTGTGGGTGTGTGTGTGTGTGTGTGTAACATGGCTGTTGGCTGCGGTTCAGACAGAAGTGTATACTCAACAGTATTCAGCTGCCTCAGCGACTCATGTGAGATCATCAATAATGGCAGTTCTGAACTGGCCAGGTTACATTGTCAGCTAGACATTTACACATCTTGTGTGTGTGCGTGAGAGAGTGCGTGCGTGTGCGTACCTACATGTATGGTCTCAATAGGACCATCTATTCCCATGGGAATTACATAAACAATCTTAGAGGACTGACTTTCAACTTCACTTTTATGAGGGCCCCACCCCTCGTAAAAGTGCACTCTCAAAATGATCTGGCTCCTCACAAGCATCATATATCTCTATCTTACCACTGATCCCTTTTCTCCAGGAGGTCCCGGCAGGCCCATCTCCCCTCGATCCCCCTAGAAAACACCCACAATCATACACTGTAAACACATTTTTTACATTTACGTCATTTAGCAGACGCTCTCATCCAGAGCAACTTACAGTAGTGAGTACATACATTTCATTTCATGCATTTTTTATATATACACTGCTCAAAAAAATAAAGGGAACACTTAAACAACACATCCTAGATCTGAATGAAAGAAATAATCTTATTAAATACTTTTTTCTTTACATACTTGAATGTGCTGACAACAAAATCACACAAAAATAATCAATGGAAATCCAATTTATCAACCCATGGAGGTCTGGATTTGGAGTCACACTCAAAATTAAAGTGGAAAACCACACTACAGGCTGATCCAACTTTGATGTAATGTCCTTAAAACAAGTCAAAATGAGGCTCAGTAGTGTGTGTGGCCTCCACGTGCCTGTATGACCTCCCTACAATGCCTGGGCACGCTCCTGATGAGGTGGCGGATGGTCTCCTGAGGGATCTCCTCCCAGACCTGGACTAAAGCATCCGCCAACTCCTGGACAGTCTGTGGTGCAACGTGGCGTTGGTGGATGGAGTGAGACATGATGTCCCAGATGTGCTCAATTGGATTCAGGTCTGGGGAACGGGCGGGCCAGTCCATAGCATCAATGCCTTCCTCTTGCAGGAACTGCTGACACACTCCAGCAACATGAGGTCTAGCATTGTTTTCCATTAGGAGGAACCCAGGGCCAACCGCACCAGCATATGGTCTCACAAGGGGTCTGAGGATCTCATCTCGGTACCTAATGGCAGTCAGGCTACCTCTGGCGAGCACATGGAGGGCTGTGCGCCCCCCCAAAGAAATGCCACCCCACACCATGACTGACCCACCGCCAAACCGGTCATGCTGGAGGATGTTGCAGGCAGCAGAACGTTCTCCACGGCGTCTCCAGACTCTGTCACGTCTGTCACGGGCTTAGTGTGAACCTCCTTTCATCTGTGAAGAGCACAGGGCGTCAGTGGCAAATTTGCCAATCTTGGTGTTCTCTGGCAAATGCCAAACGTCCTGCACGGTGTTGGGCTGTAAGCACAACCCCCACCTGTGGACGTCGGGCCCTCATACGACCCTCATAGAGTCTGTTTCTAACCGTTTGAGCAGACACATGCACATTTGTGGCCTGCTGGAGGTCATTTTGCAGGGCTCTGGCAGTGCTCCTCCTGCTCCTCCTTGCACAAAGGCGGAGGTAGCGGTCCTGCTGCTGGGTTGTTGCCCTCCTATGGCCTCCTCCACGTCTCCTGATGTACTGGCCTGTCTCCTGGTAGCGCCTCCATGCTCTGGACACTACGCTGACAGGCACAGCAAACCTTCTTGCCTCAGCTCGCATTGATGTGCCATCCTGGATGAGCTGCACTACCTGAGCCACTTGTGTGGGTTGTAGACTCTGTCTCATGCTACCACTAGAGTGAAAGCACCGCCAGCATTCAAAAGTGACCAAAACATCAGCCAGGAAGCGAGAAGTGGTCTCCACCTGCAGAACCACTCCTTTATTGGGGGTGTCTTGCTTATTGCCTATAATTTCCACCTGTTGTCTATTCCATTTGCACAACAGCATGTGAAATGTATTGTCAATTAGTGTTGCTTCCTAAGTGGACAGTTTGATTTTACAGAAGTGTGATTGACTTGGAGTTACATTGTGTTGTTTAAGTGTTCCCTTTATTTTTTGGAGCAGTATATATATATATATTTTTGTACTGGCCCCCCGTGGGAATCGAACCCACAACCCAGGCGTTGCACACACCATGCTGGCGTTGCAAACACCATGCTCTGCCAACTGAGCCACAGGAACACGCCAACTTAACCATTGTTTAATCAGCTTTATTCTCTTAGTTGTGTGGACTTCAGAAGGACAAGAAATTGAGCTAAGGACTGAAAGTTTGAATTTGAACAAGCTTGTTGAGTAAAATTACAAATGTATGTTTTCTCAAAACCACTCCCATCATCATATTTCCCAGCATGTTCTATTGTAGGTTTCAATACCTGTGTTTTTGCATGTACCGTACATTGATTGGTTGATTAATCATATGCTACACAACATACACTGAACAAAAATATAAACGCAACATGTAAAGCGTTGGTCCCATGTTTCATGAGCTGAAATAAAAGATCCAAGAAATGTTCCATATGCACAAAAAGCGTATCTCTCTAGTTTTTGTTTACATCCCTGTTAGTGACCATTTCTCCTTTGCCAAGATAATCCAAGATAATGGCATATCAAGAAGCTGATTAAACAGCATGATCATTACACAGGTGCACATTGTGCTGTGGACAATAAAAGGCCACTCTAAAATGTGCAGTTTTGTCACACAACACAATGACACAGATGTCTCAACTTTTGAGGGAGTGTGCAATTGGCATGCTGACTGCAGGAATGTTCACCAGAGCTGTTGTCAGATAATTTAATGTTGATTTCTCTACCTTAAGCCGCCTCCAACGCCATTTTAGAGAATTCGTTGTGACCAGAGTGCCCCATGGTGGCGGTGGGGTTATGGTATGGGCATGTATAAGCTACGGACAATGAATAAATAGGATTTTATCGATGGCAAGTTGAGATCCTGAGGCACATTGCCGTGACATTCATCAACTCATGTTTCAACTCATGCACTGCCCAATGTCACAAAGATCTGTACACAATTCTTGAAAGCTGAATATGTCCCAGTTCTTCCATGGCTTGCATACTCACCAGATATGATACCCAATGAGGATGTTTGGGATGCTCTGGATTGATGAGTAGGACAGCGTATTCCAGTTCCCGCTAATATCCAGCAACTTTGCACAGCCATTGAAGAGGAGTGGGACAACATTCCACAGGCCACAATCAACAGCCTGATCAATTCTATGTGAAGGAGATGTGTCGCACTGCATGAGGCAAATGGTGGTCCCAACAGATATTGACTGGTTTTCTGATCCATGCCCCTACCTTTTTTAAGGTACTGTATCTGTGACCAACATATGCATATCTGTATTCCTAGTCATGTGAAATCCATAGATTAGGTCCTAATGAATTGATTTCAGTTGACTGATTTCCTTATATGAACTGTAACTCAGTAAAATCTTTGAAATTGCTTGCATGTTGAGTCTATATTTTTGTGCAGTATAAATAAAAAATCTAAACTAATCCAACCTGTTAGTAGTTTGACTTTTTGCACCCGTTACTGAGATGAATGTTCCAGTTTATATGATTTAGGTAGTCTCAAATAGGAATTACACATAACTTTGCAAGCCAGCATTGAGGTTTGAATCAACAAGGCATAGTGATGGGGCAACGAAGCTTTAACATTTCGAGCCAATTGTGTCAAAAACAGGTTCATTACTCAAGGCTTTTATCAACACACTAGTGGCACCTGTTAGTCAAAAGAATTTAGAACAGCCAAATTATTATAGATGATGTCACACACGCAGGATAGCCTTTTTGTCTTCTACTGAAACCACACCAATCAGGTGGTTGTTCTACAAAACTAAGCTTCGTGAATCGATCACATGCTTCTGATAAAATGATACAAGCGTCAGCACACTGCTTCAAAGTAAAATGCTTAGCAGTTTCGATGCATAACTTGGAGCTCCTGTATCAAACGTAACATCACTAGTAAGGCAACCAGCTGCAATAGGATTGTGTGTTTGTTTAATACAATGGCGTTGAGGTTGATTCAACATACAATTGTAGGGCAACCAGCTGCAATAGGATTGTGAGTTTGCTCAGCAAATTGGAATCAATGTTTAATCAACGTACAACTGTAAGGCAATCAGCTGCAATAGACCGGTTGGTTGTTTAACAACAAAACTGACGCATGCACAACTATGGGACAAAACAGAAGGGTTGACTTAGATTGTTGGCAAAATGTTAACTATATTTTGTCTCCAAAGGTTTATTGAAAACATAAATACATTTGCACAATTAGCACAGTTGTTGGTTTGCTAGTTAGCAAATATTAGCCATATTAGCATAGACATGACATCAGTCAAAACACCTCAAAACAAGAGATGGTTCAAGAACAATATAAAACTAGCAGAAACGAGCCACTTACGATTCCCCACATGACAGCTTCTTGTCATTGTTGCTAGCTATAAGACCGTTCAGAATCATTACATAACACGCCTTCTGGCCATGTCGATAACCACGCATCGTTTTCATGTTGTCAGTCAAGCCTTCTATAGGATTGTGAGTTTGCTCAACATTTGATCAACAAAGTTCAGCAAACTCACAATCCTATTGAAGCCGTTTGCCTTACAATTGTAAGTTGAATCCACATCTTTTTTTGATTTTCTGTTTATAGGGCACACACATACAGGACAAGATAAGGGTCAGATATTGGAACTCAGACACTCAAATACACCATGGTGATCACACACATACACCCCTATGCAGGCAGGCACACACATGTACACCCAAAATAAACACCCAATAACAGATGGGAGAGTCTTACCTTCTCCCCTGCCAATCCAGTCTCTCCAACAGGCCCAATAAAGCCAACCAGGCCCTGTGAAACAACACAAAAAGAGCCAGAAAGGGAGTTTATATTAACATTAGTATTATTGTGTTAATAATAAAACAACCAAGTGGCCATAACACTAGGTGTTTGCGAAAACTCTTACCCTTTCACCAATGCCTCCAACCTTCCCGGTGATACCAAGCTCTCCCTAAGAGAACAAATAGCATATTACTTATTATATACTGTACCTACAAGGAAGAATACCCAAAATCGATAGCAAGCACGCTGAACAGTATAATGTATTTCATATTCCATATAGCATATTGAATGTAATAATTACTGGAACAAGATATAAAAGGCAACATTTTACTCTTCTAAATTTGTATCAGCATGAATAATCGGCAACTTCTCATAGACATAGTTTCTGCTCACTGCGTGTGTGCGATTAGAAGAGTAAAATGTCAGCGTCAATGTATGAAAAGGTCAAGGATGTGAGGTAATTCACAGCTGTCCTCACCTTCACTCCATCCGTTCCGATCTTCCCAGGGAAGCCCTTCATGCCGACTCTACCCTGAACAAAACACATAGCCCACCGTTGACCCTCATTGCACTAATGTACCAGTCATCTACTGTATGACAACAAAGAATACCACTCAATGTGCAGAGCCTGTGGTCTAGTGGTAACACTCCCAGCAGGTCACATACAGTGTATTTGGAAAGTATTCAGACCCCTTGACTTTTCCACAATTTGTTATGTTACAGCTTCATTCTAAAATTGATAAAATTATATTTTTTCCTCGTCAATCTACAAACAATATCCCATAATGACAAAGCGAAAACAGGTTTTTAGAAATGTTTGCTAATGTATTACAAATAAAAAACAGAAATAACTTATTGACATAAGTATTCAGACCCACTGCTATGAGACTTGAAATTGAGCTCAGGTGCATCCTGTTTCCATTGATCATCCTTGAAATGTTTCTAAAACTTGATTGGAGTCCACCTGTGGTACATTCAATTGAATTGACATGATTTGGAAAGGCATACAGTGGTTACTCCACTAAAAGTTTTGCGATCATGCTGCAGTACTCAGAGGTAATTTGTGGTTTAGTACGATACCCTGCGTCACCACTTCATTGCTTCAGACCAGCACAAGGGGGAGTTAGAGCACTGATTATGCTTTCGGGTCCTACTGTGTCTAACAGACAATTAATTGGCGACAAACCTAAATAGAAACTGATAATTGTGCACGACTTCAGTATTACTTACTAAAACTGTTGTTACGCTTGCTCTTACTGTAGTTGTGTAGCCCACTCCCGACCAGTCACGTTGTACAGTGCCCGAGTGGTGCAACGGTCTAAGACACTGCATAGTAGTGCAAGCTGTGTTGCTACAAATGCTGGTTTGATACCTTTGCTGGCCTCAACTGGGAGACCCATGAGATGACTGTAGGTTTTTGGTTTCTTTCCCTCTAAAAACAGAAATAAATAATTCAAAATTGCAAACTGGCTTTATTTACAAATTAGTAACAATGTCTCACCCCATGTTCAAGAATGGCCTTTCTCTCGCTCATTTTACGTTATTTGAAAAATACATCTCCAAAATATATTTTTTTTAACAAAGCGATTATTATTATTATTAATTTAGAATTATATAAAAGCCCGTTGGATATTCTCACAGATATATTATTAACCCTGTTATTAGCAGGATATTTTGGTCATATTGGTCATGGCTCCCGAGTGGCGCACAATGAGATTGCCTTGCAGTTCTCCAGCTGTATCCACTGAGATAGCACAATGGGATTGCCTTGCAGTTCTCCAGCTGTATCCACTGAAAGCGCGCGAGGTTCAAGGCACGAGGGCAGGGGGCATGGGATGGGCTGCAGAGCCGTGCACAGACGAACCTAGTCCATGGGGAAGATGGACCTAGCCCATGGGGAAGGAAGGAGGAGGAAGGCAGAGGGGGGGGTGGACCCCTACCCCACCACACTGGGTAGCACAGAGCAACACTAAGGGGCATTGCATTAATAATGGAGCTGACTAGGGAAACGTTCCCGCTGTTCTTAGTGCCAGTCTGCACGTGCAAACTAAAACAAAGTAAACTAATAATGGTAACTTTATGCTTTCGTTAATACAATAATGATACAAATACTCTTTCAAAATGCCAATGTTTATTTAATTATGGATCCATAACGAATTACTAGTTGCTTACAGGAAAATACTCTTTCAAAACACACACAGTCATGTTGTACAGCACCATTATGGCTACCAGCCGGTAGCTGGACAATAGACTTGCCTAGAAGGAGGGTAGGGGGAGAATTATATCGTCAAATGTATTTCTTATTTAGGTTGGCTGTATCACAACCGGCCATGATTGGTTGCAATTTCAGTTTAATCCACCAAAGAAAAACAAATAATAGAACAAAAAGTATTATTATTATTATTATTATTATGTATCACATCTGACCGTGATTGGGAGTCCCATAGGGCGGCGCACAATTGGCCCAGCGTTTCTCTCCCTCTTAAAAACAGAAATAAATGTTTTGGCCTTTACAAATATTATTTTGGCCTTTATTCAGATTACAATTGCTCACTTTCGTTTTTTTGTGAAAACGAAATAACCTCCAAAATATCGTTATATATTAACAAGTTGATGGCACAGTCATATAGCCCGGCACCTACATAAAGCTGAGTGACTCACTCATTCATGGCTTTGGATCAAAATAAACAAGTACCAACATTATTTTTGATAGTCTTTAATAAAGAAATGTTTTGGTTATCCTGACATGGACACCATGTACAGTATTATAATAGCCCATTACTCTGTATTTTGATACTTTGTGGATGGGGCCTCCTCAGTGGTGCAGCTGTCTATGTCACTGCATCGCAATGAAAAATGCGCTGCTACAGATACCCGTGCCGGCAGCCACCGGGAGACCCATGAGGCGTCTTTTAGTTTTAATTTAGAATCCTCCAATCCTCTATATGTAATTATTGGTGGAGAGTCATGTCATATTTTTCGATATACTGTAGGCCTACCGTAGGTGACATGAGTCTCACTATACAATTAGGGTGTAGAAATTAAGCAAATTAATTAAGCAACATTTCTTAAAATCAGTCCCATATACTATGTTCTTACAAAAAGGTTTTCAATTCTCTAGTACAGCCACTATTGAAGCATATCAAATGCTTCTCAAAGATGCCCTCTGGTGGTCAAACTAGCACTAACTAGCATTAATGGTACCAGTGGCTGGCACTTAAATAACATGCCATAGAATTCTGCAGTACCACGCAAGCTGTGCTGCAATACACTGCAACTTTTAAAGGACGAACCACTGCACCGCTCTATATAAGGTTCCACAGTTGACAGTGCATGTCAGAGCAAAAACAAGCCATGAGGTCGAAGAAATTGTCTGTAGAGCTCCAAGGCCTACTATAGAAATATCTTAGCACAAAGGATCTATGTAGGAACTGATTCAAGACATGATCAGTCTATGTGCTTCCATAGCAGCAGTCAGTCTGCTGGTCTTGCTCTCATTGTGGGACTAGCTGCACTGGTTGAAATGTTAATGACAGATTCTACAAGTGTTCAGTAACCGTAAGTGATGTTCAGCAATTTGTGTCATTTGGGAGAGTAATTCACAGGGTTTAGGAACAGTGTAAGTGTTTTTTACAGCAGTAACTCAGGGTCAGAAAAGTTGGTGTCCAAGTACTCTAAAAGACCCTCAATGGCATTAAATTACTTAAAAATCCTTAAATAATTTAATGCCATTGAGGGTCTTTAGACACCTTTCATGAGTCTTTCGCAAGTCAAACTGATTCACTTGCAGAGCGTAAAAGCAGATTCCATTGTAACATGAGAATTTGTATGGCTTGGTAAAATATTTATATAAACATTGTCATGACTGTCCTGTGAGGATCGCAATAGGTCGGATCAGCTTAGCAATGGTTGACAATAACTAGACCTTCTCTCACCCAAAGAAGAGGGGAGGAGGGAACTGGCCCTGATTGACAGTTCACAACCTGTTGTAAATTACATGAGACAGGGGATCTTTCTCCCCCTCAAGTAAAGTCCACCAAGGAATGTTCTTTATTATTAACAGACGTTTCCCCACCTAAACTCTAACCCATTTAAAAAGCGAATACTGGGGGAATGGTCGGAGATGATCTATAGAAAACTAATGTCACATTGGTTTTTATTTTGTGTTGTCACTAAAAAGGTTATGGAGGAAATACTCTAACTTGAAAAGTATTTACACTACAGGTATGAAGTCTCCATACTTTACGTTGATAGGAATGTGATTTTAGGAGGTATAAAATAATCTATCTTCTATAAACTGTGCATACAGTGGTTCTTCCTTTAAAAGTTTTGAGCTTATGTGTCACAAGTGTCGAAAGGATCAGACCAAGGCGCAGCGTGAATAGTGCTCATTCTTGATACTTTAATGAGAAACACTTTACAAAATAACAAACAGACCAACAGTTCCGTCAGGTACAATAACTAAACGGAAAATAACCACCCACAAAACCCAAAGGAAAACAGGCTGCCTAAGTATGGCTTCCAATCAGAGACAACGAAAGACACCTGCCTCTGAAACCATACTCGGCCAAACATGGAAAACGAAGCATAGAAAATGAAAACTAGAACAAATTCCCCTTGAACCCAAAAACCCCAAAACAACCCCCCTGCCACGCCCTGACCATTATACTATGGCAAAATACCCTTTTTACTGGTCAGGACGTGACATTATGCCGTGACCGCTTGTGGTAGATCGTGGCAGATTGTGGTGAATTGCGTCATTCTGGCAACAATGGCTGACGAATAACGTGCCATAGAATTCTGCGGCACCCTGCAAGCTGTGCTGCAGTACGCCACAACTTTTAAAGGAAGAACCAGTGTAGTTAGTAGCCACGAGAGAGCATGTCAGACTGATGGAACTGGCCCCTTTTGACCAGAGTGCATAAAGGCTTGGAAGAGAAATCATCCTTCAGACCAGGAAACAGGAGGCGGGAGCTACACGTTTGAAATGGTTGGAACCTCAACACGAGGTGAAGAAATAAACTCACCTTCCTTTATACCAGAAAGACGTCGAGGTGCAGCTAATGTCCAAAGTGGTCCGAATCCTGAATACCGACACGAGGGGGAAAACAAACTCCTCTAAGACAATCACTGGTTCAGCTAATCTAAGTGAGACTATCCTACTACGCTCATCACCAATAGGAACCGTCGACACGGCTGGACAGCTTTCTTCCAGAGTGAACAACAGTAGACAGTCAGAGCCAAACAAGTTTGCCTCTGAAAGGCCAACACACTTCCTCAGGAGGGCTGGTTCCTAAAGAGATAAACGGCAAACAAAGGCATTCACATGTAAATGCATTCATGATTTTTGATTCCAAACGGACGGCGGTTTGTGTGCAAACTATATGATTACTGTGAGAATAATTCTGAAACGTATTGACGATAAGTGTCCCTTTTCCTCTCTCCCTCTCTTCCCCACCCCTCTTCATTTTCTGAGTAACAAGCTGCAATATTTAAACAGTCCGCTAGAGACTGTTTTCTCATGTATTAAGTGTGTATGTTATCCTGTTTTCTCATTTAGTTTGCTAGTAAATAAATAAACAACGATGCCGTAGAAGGGGCAGACGGAGCGGTCTTCTGGTCAGGCTCCGTAGACGGGCACATCGCACACCATTCCCGAGCATACTACTCACCAATGTCCAGTCTCTTGACAACAAGGTAGACGAAATCCATGCAAGGGTAGCCTTCCAGAGAGACATCAGAGACTAACGTTTTTTGTTTCACAGAAACATGGCTCACTCGAGACACGCTATCGGAGTCGGTACAGCCAGCTGGTTTCTTCACGCATCACGCCGACAGAAACAAGCATCTCTCTGGTAAGAAGAAGGGCGGGGGTGTATGCCTTATTATTAACGAGACGTGGTGTGATCATAACAACATACAGGAACTCATGTCCTTCTGTTCACCTGACTTAGAATTCCTCACAATCAAATGCCAACCGCATTATCTACCTAGAGAATTCTCTTTGATTATAATCACAGCCGCATATATCCCCCCAAGCAGACACATCGATGGCCCTGAACGAACTTCATTTGACTCTATGTAAACTGGAAACCACATATCCTGAGGCTGCATTTATTGTAGCTGGGGATTTTAACAAGGCTAATCTGAAAACAAGGCTCCCTAAATTCAATGAGCATATAGATTGTGCAACCAGGGCTGGCAAAACCCTAGATCATTGTTATTCTAACTTCTGCGACGCATATAAGGCCCTCCCCCGCCCTGCTTCAGAAAAGCTGACCACGACTCCATTTTGTTGCTTCCAGCCTATAGACAGAAACTAAAACAGGAAGCTCCCACGCTCAGGTCTGTTCAACGCTGGTCCGACCAATCGGATTCCATGCTTCAAGATTGCTTCGATCATGTGGACTGGGATATGTTCCGCATTGCGGCAAACAACATTGATGAATACGCTGATTCGGTGAGCGGGTTTATTAGCAATTGCATCGGCGATGTCGTTCCCACAACATCTATTAAATCATTCCCAAACCAGAAACCATGGATTGATGGCAGCATTCACACAAGACTGAAAGCGCGAACCACTGCTTTTAATCAGGGCAAGGTGACTGGAAACATGACCGAATACAAACAGTGTAGCTATTCCCTCCGCAAGGCAATCAAACAAGCTAAGCGTCAGTATAGAGACAAAGTAGTGTCACAATTCAACGGCTCAGATACGAGAGGTATGTGGGAGGGTCTACAGTCATTCACGGACTATAAAAGGAAAACCAGCCCCGTCGCTGACCAGGATGTCTTGCTCCCAGACAGACTAAACAACTTCTTTGCTCGCTTTGAGGAAAATACAGCGCCACTGACACGGCCCGCTACCAAAACCTGCGGGCTCTCCTTCACTGCAGCCGACGTGAGCAAAACATTTAAACGTGTCAACCCTCGCAAGGCTGCAGGCCCAGACGGCATCCCCAGCCGCGTCCTCAGAGCATGAGCAGACCAGCTAGCTGGTGTGTTTACGGACATTTTCAATCAATCCTTATCCCAGTCTGCTGTCCCCACATGCTTCAAGAGGGCCACCATTGTTCCTGTTCCCAAGAAAGCTAAGATAACTGAGCTAAATGACTACCGCCCCATAGCACTCACTTCCGTCATCATGAAGTGCATTGAGAGACTAGTCAAGGACCATATCACCTCCACCCTAAATTTGGCTTGTCACCAAAAACACACACATTTTTACAGATGCACAATCGAGAGCATCCTGTCGGGCTGTATCACCGCCTGGTACTGCAACTGCTCCGCCCATAACTGTAAGGCTATCCAGAGGGTAGTGAGGTCTGCACAACGCATCACCGGGGTCAAACTACCTGCCCTCCAGGACACCTACACCACCCGATGTCACAGGAAGGCCAAAAAGATCATCAAGGACAACAACCACCCGAGCCACTGCCTGTTCACCCCGCTATCATCCAGAAGGCGAAGTCAGTACAGGTGCATCAAAGCAGGGACCGAGAGACAGAAGCTGTTTTTCAATCTCAAGGCCATCAGACTGTTGAACAGCCATCACTAACATTGAGAGTCTGCTGCCAACATACTGACTCAACTCCAGCCACTTTAATAATGGAAAAATTGATGTAATAAATGTATCACTAGCCACTTTAAACAATGCCACTTCATATAATGTTTACATACCCTACATTACGCATCTCATATGTATATACTGTACTCTATACCACCTACTGCATCTTGCCATCTTGATGTAATGTATCACTAGCCACTTTAAACAATGCCACTTTTATATGTTTACATACCCTACATTACTCATTTCATATGTATATACTGTACTCTACACCATCCACTGCATCTTGCCTATGCCGTTCTACACCATCACTCATTCATATATTTTTTTATGTACATATTCTTATTCATTCCTTTACACTTGTGTGTGTATATAAGGTAATTGTTGTGAAATTGTTAGGTTAGATTACTCGTTGGATATTACTGCATTGTCGGAACTAGAAGCACAAGCATTTCGCTACACTCGCATTAACATCTGCTCACCATGTGTATGTGACAAATAACATTTTATTTGATTTGAAGATGCTGGAGGAAACAGGTACAAAAGTATGTACATCCACAATAAAACGAGTCCTATATCGACATAACCTGAAAGGCCGCTCTGCAAGGAAGAAGCCACTGCTCCAAAACCGCCATAAAAAAGCCAGACTATGGATTGCAACTGCACATTGGGACAAAGATCGTACTTTTTGGAGAAATGTCCTCTGGTCTGATGAAACAAAAATAGAACTGTTTGGCCATATTGAACATTGTTATGTTTGGAGGAAAAAGGGGTAGGCTTGCAAGCCAAAGAACACCATCCCAACCGTGAACCACGGGGGTGGCAGCATCATGTTGTGGGGGTGCTTTGCTGCAGGAGGGACTGGTGCACTTCACAAAATAGATGGCATCATGAGAAAGGAAAATGATGTGGATATATTGAAGCAACATCTCAAGACATCAGTCAGGAAGTTAAAGCTTGGTCGCAAATGGGTCTTCCAAATGGAGAATGACCCCAAGCATACTTCCAAAGTTGTGGCAAAATGGCTTAAGGACAAAGTCAAGCTATTTTACTAGGATTAAATGTCAGGAATTGTGAAAAACTGACTTTAAATGTATTTGGCTAAGGTGTATGTAAACTTCCGACTTCAACTGTATATACCTTCTAGAGTTTAATTCGATAGATGGTAACTCTTAAAACAACCTCTTCCGTGTTACGCCAAATCCTAATGAGTTAATTGTTACATGATTAATTTAAAATTGGGTAACAATTAAACATAGTTAGTTGATTAAATAAATAACAGTCATCAGATTAATGAAAGTAAAGTCACAACACGTTCCTCTTGGGTTGACCACAGTCGCGCGAGAGAGAAAGTGAACCAAAGAGTAATGAGGAAAGCAGACAGATGGTTGAGTGAAGCTCATGAGCAAAGCACTGTGGCACCTGGCCAAAGACTACTCAGAGGCAGAGAACGAGACAAACACCACTTCCCCTGAGATTGAGAGAGAGACAGGATGGGAGATAGAGAGAGAAAGAGAGACTAAAGAGAGAGACAAAAGGGACCTAATAGACAAGAGAGAGAGAACAAAGATGGAAAGAAAGGGAAAGGAATAAGAGATACCATGCATTGACCATGCACTGTAAGAACAATGGTTGAGAGGGAAACATGGCAACATGTCATGTCTAAAATTAGACCACATTAAACCGTCAAATTCATTGTTTACTTGTGTTTCAGAAACAAGTACATTTTGTATCACAGGAACATGATGCAGTTACTTCTTATTAGTACTACTTATTTAAGCTGTTATACCAAGTCACTTCTCACTTTACTACTTCCACACATTTTATAAATCATACTGTATATTCTATTGTGTAAATTTCTCTAGTTTATTACTTTTTATATTGTACTTTATCTACTTGTTTTTTGTACTTCATATTTGGCATTTGATTCTTGATATTGAAATTCACTGTACCGTTTATACCTGTGCACATTAATAATAAAGACAATTTGAGTTTCTCTTAAAACAGGGCAATGGACATAGCAATTATCACCACTTTGTGGTCATTTTACATTTTAGTCATTTAGCACACGGGACCTGAACCTTCGGGTAGAGTCCCGCAAACTTGTCCCTCATTTCATTGGTCCTTTTCCCATCTCCAGAGTTCTGAGTTCCACTTCTGTCCATCTTGTGTTACCCCATACCCTCCATATTCACCCTACCTTCCATGTGTCTAAGATTAAGCCCGTGTCTCACTGTTCTTTGTCTTTGCCCATCCCCCCTCCCTGTGTCATTGATGGCCATCCGGCCTACACGGTAAATGTCTCCTTGGTGTTCGACCACGGGGCAGGGTTTTCCAGTACCTAGTTGACTGGGAGAGTTACGGCCAGGAAGAGAGGTGATGGGTTCCCGCTAGAGACATCCTGGAATCAGCCCTCATCACCGACTTCCACCGCCAACACCCCGGACAACCAGGTATGCGCCCAGGTAGGACACCAGCTATCACACCCTGATCTGTTTCACCTGTCCTCGTTATTGTCTCCACCCTCTCCAGGTGTCACTTGTTTCCCCCAGTGTATTTATCCCTGTGTTTCCTGTCTCTCTGTGCCAGTTTGTCTTGTATGTTCCAAGTCAACCAGCGTTTTTCTCTTTTTTCTAGTCCTCCCGGTTTTGACCCTTGCCTGTTCTGGACTCTGTACCTGCCTGCCTGACCATTCTGCCTACCTTGACCACGAGCCTTTCTGCTACCCTGTACCTCCTGAACTCTGATCTGGTTTTGACCTTTTGCCTGTCCACGACTATTCTCTTGCCTACTCCTTTTGGATTATTAAACATTGTAAGACTCCAACCATCTGCCTCCTGTGTCTGCATCTGGGTCTCGCCTTGTGCCATGATAACAGCGGGGACTGTGAAGCAAAACAAACATATGCACAGACACATGCATACACACACACACACGATAATATTCACACTATACATGTGTTATACATATGTAGTAGTGGAGTACGGGCCTGAGGGCACACAGTGGGTTGTGAATTCTGTAATAAATGAATTGTAATGTTTTTTAAATGGTATAACTGCCTTAATTTTTCAGACCCTAGGAAGAGTACCTGCTGCCTTGGCAGCAGCTAATGGGGATTCATACTCCCTAAATGTATATGTGTATCTCTCATTGCTCTATGCAGATCCTCTCAAGCTCTGTCAGGTTGGATGGGGAGTGTTGCTGCACAGCTATTTTTAGGTCTCTCAAGACATGTTCGATCGGATTCAAGTCCAGGATCTGACTGGGCCACTCAAGGACTTTCAGAGTCTTGTCCCGAAGCCACTCTTGCATTGGGGTCATTGTACCAGTATGAGGTCCTGAGCGCTCCGGAGCAGGTTTTCATCAAGGATCTCTTTGTACTTTACTCCGTTCATCTTTGCCTCGATCCTGACTAGTCTCCCAGTCCCTGCCGCTGAAAAACATGCTGCCACCACCATGTTTCACCGTAGGGTTGGTGCCAGGTTTCCTCCAAACGTGACACTTGGCATTCAGGCCAAAGAGTTCAATCTTGGTTTCATCAGACCAGATAAAATTGTTTCTCATGGTCTGAGAGTCTTTAGGTGCCTTTTGGCAAACTCCAAGAGGACTATCATGTGCCTTTTACTGAGGAGTGGCTTCCGTCTGGCCACTCCACAATAAAGGCCTGATTGGTAGAGTGCTGCAGAGGTGGTTGTCCTTCTGGAAGTTTCTCCCATCTCCACAGAGGAACTCTGTGAGAGTGACCATCGGGTTCTTGGTCACCTCCCTGATCAAGGCCCTTCTCCACCACAGTTTAGCTGGGTGGCCAGCTCAAGGAAGACTCTTGGTGGTTCTAAATATCTTCCATTCAAGAATCACGGAGGCCACTGTGTTCTTGGGGTCCTTCAATTTTGCATAATTGTTTTTGGTGCCCTTCCCCAGATCTGTGCCTCGACACAATCCTGTCTTGGAGCTCTATGGACAATTCTTTCAACCTCATGGTTTGGTTTTGTCTCTGACATGCTCTGTCAACTGTGGGACCTTATATAGACAGGTGTGTGCCTTTCCAAATCAATTGACTTTACCACAGGTGTTCTCCAATCAAGTTGTAGAAACATCTCAAGCATGATCAATGGAAACAGGATGCACCTGACCTCAATTTTGAGTATCATAGCAAAGGGTCTGAATAATTATGTCAATAAGGTATCTATTTTTTATTTGTGAAACATTTGAAAAAAATTCTTAAAAACCTGTTTTCGCTTTGTCATTATGGGGTATTGTGAGTAGATTGATGAGGAAAATGTTATATTTAATACAATTAGGAATAATGTTGTAACGTAACAAAATGTGACCAACCGGCTCAAATCGGTCTTATGTAGCAAAATTGAAATTGTGTTTTTTACATTGGATAAAAGTAGAGACTCAGCGCTACAAAAATGTGATATCATACACCACAGTTGACGAACAATGGGAAAGTAATGCTGCTTTGAAAATTGATAAACTTGTAAACTCACTTTTGAGAAAATAGCCTTTGAATATTTTGGTACTACTACTGGAGCGTCCTTCTTTGTCTACACCCATTCAGTATCTTTCACATCCTCTTAAGCTTTAGCCCCACCCATCTCTGGGTTGATCTGAGCGTTCTGTCCTAACAGCAGTCAAGCACCCAAGCTACCTTGCTAGCTACTTCCAGACACAAATAAGAGAACAGCTCACTGAACATTACTCGCCCTAGCAGAGCTGGTTAGGCTGTTATGTTATCCAGAGCGTTGGTGACTGCAACTACGCAGTCAGATTGTAAGTTCGTAAATTCAGAGCGTTTCGCTCTCGGAGCATTCAGAGTGCACACTGGACGATCTGGCCGATGAGTGCAGTCAAGCACCAAAGACAACTGGCTAACATTGGCTAGCTTGCTACCTACTTCCAGACACAAATGAGAAAACACCCCACTCTGACCATTTTACTTGCCCTAGCAGAGCTGGTTAGGCTGTTTTCATGTTGTTTTCTAGAGTGTTGGTGACTGTAACTGTGCTGCTGGCAACAATTTAATTCAGCTTTTTTGCAAGAGTGCTCAGAAATCAGAGTAGATGGCAAGACTGTATTTACGAACGCACCCGAAATGGTTACTTGCATAGTGGAGTCTTTTGTTAAGACATGTAGCTAGCTAGTTAAACAATGAACCATAATCCCATGATGTTACTACCCTGCATGAATCTGCAGGTAGCTAACCAACCGGGTTCAATGTTAGCTAGCTAACATTAGGCTATAGCTAGCCAAGCAAATGGCTCTGAGATACGAATAATAAGATCATACACGTAACGTTAGCTAGCCAGCTAACAGTACACTAACTTGAAATGAAACAACTTTCTGTCGAAATTAGAAATGTGTAATATCTGACAATGTAGCCCTTAGTTTGAAGATGTAATCCGGAGACAGGTGTTTTCTCCATCTCCTTAGCTATCATACTCGAATTCCACTGATTTCAAAACTCGGACCTCCAGAAAGTGGAGTTTTACTATATGATACATTTTTTTAAAAGCCGTGTTAGACAGGATTACCTAGACATACTGACCAGCTCAAATAGACAGATGGGTGCTATATGGCAGACCAATCCAAACTCATCTCTCGGCATGTCCAGCCAAATCATTATCTCAGCCAATTATGGCTAGTGGGAAGGTTGCTGACTTTTTCTGTGGCTAAACCAACTAGGCTCGTAATTTAACAATTTTCTTCATACTTACAGATGGCATACAATTTTGTTAAGGCACATGAAAGTTCAAATGTTCGAGAAGGCATTTCTGCCAAAAAAGATTTTTTATTTTTAAGTTAGCGTTCAAACGGCTCTCCTGTGAAGTAGTGACCCGCGACATATGCCTAGTTTCCTGAAATGGGTCACAAATGTGGAAAAAGTCAAGGAGTCTGAATACTTTCCGAAGGCACGTGCACATATCTTCACTTCCCCTTTCCCGTCTTCATCCAATCACCACTCACCTCCAGTCCTGTCAGACCCAGTGGTCCAAGTGGGCCCTCATCTCCCTAAAAACAGTGATAATGTCATTAGCATTTATCTTTTATTAAAATGAAAAAGTTACTGTGGCTGCATTCCAAATGGCACAATATTCTCTACATAGTGCACTACTTGTGACATACGACCTTGGTGAAAAGTGCATTATAAATAGGACACAACATGTTTATGGAGCTGGTTGTCCTCACGGTTGTTACAGGAGCAATGGTGCACAACTCCCTGCAGCGTTTTGTGACTACTGAACATGACCCAAGTCAATCAACTACAGGGTCAGTAAAACCACAGAGAGCAATAAAAACCAATGGGACAGCAGAACTCATGGACTGGGGTTGCCCACCCCTGACATAAAACAAGCTACTGTATCATATTATACTGTACCTCTAGCCCGGGCACCCCTCTAGGACCAGGCAATCCCCTCACTCCTGGCTTTCCCTGCAGGACATTACAAAACATTTTACCAAGGCAGAATGTGCAGTATCATAACCAAAAGCAGGCACTTTCTTCATGCTCATCACCTACTGCGTCTTGCCCCATGAAAGAATACTACAGTACTTACTCGAGAATTCTCTAGATTTCTGTTGTAACCTGTAGCATACTATACTCCACACTGTAGTATCCCTCGATCATGTGTAGTACTACTTAGTATTGAATTTTGTAGTATACTATAGAATAATATACTACACACTGTAGTATCCAATCGTGTAGTTCTTACTATACGCTGATCGTGTAGTTCTTACTATAGAACAGGGGTGTCAAACTAATTTCGCCCTGGGGGCCGCATTTGGTCTTCAACAAGGTCCATCGGGCATATTTCCTCGGCATAAACATTTGCATAATATAGTCCTCTATCCTGGGGTGGCAGGTAGCCTAGTGGTTAGAGTGTTGGACTTGTAACCGAAAGGTTGCAAGATTGAATCCCCGAGCTGAAAATAAAGGTACAAATCTGCCCCTGAACAAGGCAGTTATCCCACTGTTCCTAGGCCATCATTGTAAATAAGAACTTGTTCTTAACTGACTTGCCTAGTTAAATAAAGGTAAAATATCGAACATTTTTGGAATTTTCCATACTTCCTGACTGTCTAGCTTTACTTTTGGTGATTATTAGCGAGCTGGACACATTCAGTCAATTGTATAAATGTAGTTCCATTATAATTTCTAGAGAGTTTCAATTTGGTTTAAGTCATTTAAAAGTACATCTAAAAAATGTAATTCTGTAGTAAACTGTAGATAACTGTATTGCTCTACCAAGCATAAAGGCAGTAACTGCTAACTAGGTCGAAAATGAGTTAGACAGTTTTTATACATTAACTACATGCTTAATCACGTGGACAAGTATCCTACCTCTATTGTATTGTGTTTTGGAGAAAATCAGGGTCATGTTAGCAGTAACTGCATAAAGTTACTGTGAAACCAAAGTAAATAAAAGTCATTTTTCTCAGTTCCACACTATGAGCAGTTACTGCCTTTTTGCTTTGTAGGGCAGAGTAGTATACTGTAGAATACATTATAAACCAGGTAGTTTGGGTCATGGATGCTGATTGGCTGAAAGCTGTGGTATATCAGACAATAGACCATGGTTATGATGCAACATTACTTGTTTACTCTAATTATGTTGGTAGTCCGTTTATAATAGCAATAAGGAACCTCTGGGGTTTGTGGTATATGGCCTATATAGCATACCACAGCTAAGGACTGTGTCCAGGCACTCAGCTTTGCGTTGTGTATAAGATCAGCACTTAACCGTGGTATATTGGCCATATACCACACCTCCTCTGGCCTTATTGTTTAACTGTAGTATCCCTCGATCATGTGTAGTACTTACTATACCATTTCATAATATACAATACTACAGTATTATCCACAAAAACTCTGTAGTGTTTAAATACTACTACAATTTTTAACTATTGTACTACTACAGTATTGAATTTGCATATACCCCACCCATTCCAAACCCTCATATTCTAATTTGTGCCACCCATGAGTGAGAAACCTACATGCCAAGTATAGACAGGGTTGGTGAGTAACATCTGTTACATGTAAGGGATTACAAAAATTGGCATCTGTTACCAGCAAAAACAATTGTAATCAGATTACAGATACTTTTGAAAAACTAGAGGATTACTTTTAAATTCAGAAAAGATGTTTGATTCTCTGCTCTCAATGACATTCAAATCAGCATTGAAAGAAGGCGCAAATTTAAGTTTGTTCCACCTCAGCGAGACTGACCACAAGTCAGAGACCACTATGATGACGTTTTGTTACTACTTACTACTTTATGACTACGTTTTGTGACTACTTTTGGGGCGGCAGATAGCCTAGTGATTAGAATGTTTGGCAAGTAACCGTAAGGTTGCTGGATCGAAACCCGAGCTGACAAGGCTGCATCTGTCTTTCTGCCCTTGAACAAGGCAGTTAACCCACTGTTCCCTGGAAGGCTGTCATTGTAAATAAGAATTTGTTCTTAACTGACTTGCCTAGTTAAATAAAGGTTAAGATAAAAATTACACACCAAATGTGTTTCATGGATCGTGGGAAAAGAGCAGGAATAGGCTTTTGTAGCTATGTCTTCCAATGGTGCGATTGCTGTCGGCATCCAAAGAGTATCAAACATCTACGGCGATAAGGATATGACTTATTATTGATATCTACATAGCGCATTGATGTGAATCACAATGTTGCTCTCTCATTTAGCTATTTGCGCCTTACGGATTGCGGCTGATGTGGATGGCTGTTCACAAATCTAAATGTGTATTTGAACCCAATAAGGGTTGAATTCAAGAAGTTTAAGCTGCCTATCAATCATTGTTTTTGAAACCAGTGGACAGCCAGTGAAAAATGCGCACTTGCAACATCTGCATAGTGCAGATCCCAGCCTGTGGAATAAAAGTGGGGCTTTTATTGCTCAATCTAATTCATGCTGATAAAAAAAATATATCCATAGGCCTAATGGACATATGCTCAAACTTGCAGACTTTTGATCAACTTAAAGGAGAAATCTGTAGTTGCTACATCCATTTTTGGACTTATAAATTACATATATTAATGTAAAGATATAATTTAATCATATTATTATATGTAGTAGAAAGCGATGGGTTAGAAGAAGCATACATAAACAACCCATAAAGTAAAACTTAACATCCATAAATGTCCAGCTATGTAAACTTTAACAATGATTTAATCTGCAATAGACGTCGTTCAATTGGTAACATAAATTGTTGTCTTCTTCTAATGCCTCTTAATGGGAAAGTAATCTAAAAGTAACTGAATGTAATCAGATTGTTACTGAGTTTGGGTAATCCAAAAGTTACATTACTGATTACAATTTTGGACAGGTAACTACTAACTGTAACAAATTACATTTAGAAAGGAACCTACACTACCTTGAGTATAGAACATAGTTTTTGTTCCATATAGGTTACAGAAAAGAGCAGAAGCACTGAACAAGCTGTTCAGACTGCAGTCCTACCTACAAACAGGTTATGGAAAGTTTGCTCTTTTAGTATTTGTAGAAGCCCCCACTTCTATGTCAAAGATAATAAAACAAAAACACAATAGTAAATATTACAGTTATGCCTGAAATACTTTGGTTTTTTAACTATGGTAATAGTGCAGTATTTATACTTAATAAACGGTATGCAATGCCTGCAAAAACAATACTAGGCTTCAGTAAAGTCTGCAAAAACACAAAAGTAAATATTATAGTATATAAATACAGTAATACTACAGTATTTATACCATCGTATGCGTTAGTATTTTTTCATGCGGGTCATACTAACATTCAACAGATCCCAAAAATAACAAAAGTTATTTACTCACATTTGGGCCTTCTAAGCCATTCTCTCCAGGAGGCCCGATGTCTCCAGGGAAACCCTGTGTTTTAGAGAGAAAAGGGAATATATTTATGCTGTTCTTGTTGTTGTGTGTACTTGCGTGTGTACATGCATGTGTGCATGTGTACTGTAAGTGGCTACCTCTGCTCCTGGAAGCCCAGGTACACCATCAGGCCCTCTCTCTCCTGGCCTGCCCTGGGAGTAGGAGGGAAATGCAAGGAAAATGAAAGCTGCAAGCACTGGGCCCACCATCAGCACAAATTGGACATATTGCCCTAGGATGCGCTACTTCTGTACTCCTTACCATGCTTGCCAAATATCACAACTAAAAATGTAACAGATCATACAATATTTAGACAATTATTTATGATATAGACTACTTTAAATGTCTTCTTCTCCAGAACCGCTCGACTGATCAGTGCCAAATTTGGTACATGGCGTCTACGGATGCACATATTCAAACAATATTTTCCAAGACTCTTGCTCAAACAATATGCCCGAAATGATTGTTCCTGTCCAACAGCCCCCCCCATACGGCTAAACATACGGCTAAACCATACTTTACAGATTAGCTAGACTCATAGCCCTTAGCATGTGTGCCAAATATCATCATTCGAAGTCAAACAGATCAAGGGATATAAACATATAGAGATAGCAACATGTGCTTGTTATAGCACCACTATGTGGCCAATTTGCATGGCATTACATGTGAGGGTGTGGCCAATTGCCTTTTACCATCATACAAGGTTCCACCCTCCTAGGCCTCACCATCTCATAGGAATTTGCCTTTTAATGTTGCCTTATGGAAGAAAATGAATAATTATAATAATTAAACCTGCAAGCAGTGTTGCCAGGGTTCAAGCTAGGTACTGTTATTCATTGTTGGTAAATGTTGAAGTGATTTGAGTAGTTGTTATAAGATGGCAAAAGTGTTAGGAGTACCTGAAGAGGTGCATCAGGCATATTGGTAGTGTTTGACAATTAAATGTTTCACACTCAGAAAGTATTCAGACCCCTTAACTTTTTCCCAAATTTTGTCACATTACAGCCTTATTTCAATGGATAAAAAAATAATAATCTCAATCTACACACAATACCCCAGAATGACAATGCAAAAACAGGTTTCTAGAATTTTTTGCAAATTCATTACAAATAAAAAACGTAAATATCACATTTACATGAGCATTCAGAACCCTTTACTCAGTACTTTGTTGAAGCACCTTTGACAGCAATTACAGCCTCGAGCCTTCATGGTATGATGCTACAAACTTGGCACACCTTTATTTGGGGAGTTTCAACCATTCTTCTCTGCAGATCCTCTCGAGTTCTGTCAGGTTGGATGGGGAGCGTCGCTGCACAGTTATTTCCAGGTCTCTCCAGAGATGTTTGAAAGGGTTCAAGTCTGGGCTCTGGCTGGGCCACTCAAAGACATTCAGTAACTTGTCCCTAAGGCAAGCATGTGTTGTCTTGGCTGTGTGATTAGGGTCATTGTCCTGTAGGAAGGTGAACCTTCGCTCAGGACCCCAGTCTGAGATCCTGAGCGCTCTGGAGCAGGTTTTCATCAAGGATCTCTATACTTTGCTCCGTTCACCTTTCCCTTGTTCCTGACTGATCTCCCACTCCCTGCCGCTGAAAAACACCCCCACCACATGATGCTGCGACCACCATGCTTCACCGTAGGGATGTTATTGGCCAGGTGATGAGCGGTGCCTGGTTTGCTCCAGATGTGACGCTTGGCATTCAGGCCAAAAAGTTCAATCTTGGTTTCATCAGATCATAGAATCTTGTTCTCATGGTCTGAGAGTCCTTTATGTGCCTTTTGACAAACTCCAAGCAGGCTGTCATGCGCCTTTTACTAAGGAGTGGCTTCCGTCTGGCCACTCTACCAAAAATGCCTGATTGGTGGAGTGCTGCAGAGATGGTTGTCCTTCTACAAGGTTAACCCATCTCCACAGAGGAACTCTGAAGCTTTGTCAGAGTGACCATTGGGTTCTTGGTCACCTCCCTGACAAAGGCCCTTCTCCCCCGATTTCTCAGTTTAGCCGGGCGGCCAGCTCTAGTCAGTCTTGGTGGTTCCAAACTTCTTCCATTTAAGAATGATGGAGGCCACTGCGTTCTTGAGGATCTTCAATGCGGCAGAAAGTTTTTGGTACCCTTCCCCAGATCTGTGCCTCGATACAATCCTGTCTCGGAGCGCTAAATGGAAAGGGGGATACCTAGTCAGTTGTACAACTGAATACGTTTAACTGAAATGTGTCTTCCGCAACCCAACCCCTCTGCGGACAATTCCTTCGACCTCATGGCTTTTTCTTTGCTCTGACATGCACTGTCAACTGTGGGACCTTATATAGACAGGTGTGTGCCTTTACAAATCATGTCCAATAAATTGAATTTACCACAAGTGGACTCCAATCAAGTTGTAGAAACAGCTCAAGGATGATCAATGGAAACAGGATACACCTGAGCTGAATTTCGAGTCTCATAGCAATGGGTCTGAATCCTTATGTAAATAAGGTATCTGTTTTTTATTTTTAATACATTTGCAAAAAAAAAAATATTGCTTTTAACATTTTTGCTTTGTCATTATGGAGTATTGTGTGCAGATTGATGAGGATTATTTTTTTTTAATCCATTTTAGAATAAGGCTGTAACGTAACAAAATGTGGAAAAAGTGAAGGGGTCTGAATACTTTCCGAATGCACTGTACATACATATTTATGTATGTGAAATGTTTAATCGTGAAACACTATCAATACCCCTGATGCACATCTTCAGGTACTACTCAGAAACACTACTCATTACCCTGATGAAGACAGCTTGCTTGTCGAAACGTTGGACATTACATTTTTGTGTCTGAGCTCTTAGAGTGTGCGACTCTCCTTTATTTTCAAGTTTTCCACTCCGCTAGCCAACACCTCACCTAAATAGGTGTGCGTTTCTTTTTCCCTCTAGACTACTCATAAACACACACACACACACAGTGGCCCCATAGCGCCACCATCAGGACAAATTGAACACGTCACTCTAGGATGAGCTGCTTCTGTACTCCTTACCACACTTGCCAAATATATGAACGCAACATCAAACAGATCATACAATATGCCTTTAGAGGAATTTTGGACCAATAACTAAAAGCCACATAATTCACATTTACTGTTGCTGCATGATTATTTTCCTGTCACATGTGGTCCCACGTTGCTCAGTTGGTAGAGCATGGTTGTGGGTTGGACTCCCACGGGGGACCAGTACAAGAAAGCATGAAAATGTAAGTCGATCTGGATAAGTGTGTCTACTAAAATGTAATATGAAACTGGCTTAAATTAAGATATGGCATCTATATTTTGTTCATTAGTCCACTGTTAATAACATCTTCAAAGAATTGTGCATATCACCAGTCAAGTTTTCAAGCTCGAGCACTTTCAGTACAGAGCAAAAACGGTGATGATGATGATGTATTTTGCATGGCCAAACTAAAATCCTTATCCCAATGCAATTCATAGCGGGAGAACTCACCTGAAGACCTGGTTTTCCTCTGGTACCTGGCAACCCTGGAGTACCCTGAACACCCTGTTAGATACACAGACCCCAATGATCTTAATAAACTCAGCAGCAACAGAACAACTCTGAAAGCATTATATCCAATGAAATTGATGGGAACTTCACCAGCCGTTAGACATGCATGACTTTGGTTAACATCTCCAAGGCCAAGGCTCTGTGTGAGTGTGTACATTTACTTGGGCAGTTGGAGGTCAGCAGAGAGGAAATTAAAGGGTTAACCTGGGGGGTTGGGTTCTACCTTGTCTCCTTGGAACCCGATCTTTCCCTGCTCTCCATGAAGCCCAATTTCACCCTAATGTGGTTGGAGGAAGTGAAAGAATGGAGGGGGAAAGAGAGAACACCATTAGCAAAGGTGAAATTTTACCACAAGACAATACTCATTACAACTTTGCAATGATTAGCATTCATTCACTATACCCGATCACTAGGGTTGGGTAGGTTACTTTCTAAATGTAATCTGTTAGTTAGTAGTTACCTGTCCAAAATTGTAATCAGTAATGTAACTTTTGGATAAACTACACTCAGTAACAAATTTTGATTACATTCAGTTACTTTTCCCCTTAATAATCATTAGAAGACAATAATGTATGTTACCAATTGAACAACACCTATTGCAGGATAAATAAATGTTCAAGTTTACATAGCTGGCCATATATGGATGTTACATTTTACTTTATGGGTTAGTTAGGTAAGCTTCTTCTAACATCGCTTTCTACTACATATAATCATTTTATTATATATTTACATTAAAAACCAAAGTCTATCAGAATTCCAGTCATTTCAATAAATGTTATGCCCCCCCCACCCCCCCCAGCGGTCTAAGGCACTGCATTGCAGTGCTAGAGGCGTCGCTACAGACCCTGGTTTGTTCCCAGACTTTGTCACAACCGGCTGTGATTGGGAGTCCCATTGGGCGGCGCACAATTGGCCCAGCGTTGTCCGGGTTAGGGGAGGATTTGGCCGGGGGGATAGGCCATCATTGTAAATAAGAATTTGCTATTAACTGACTTGCCTACTTAAATAAAGGTAAACAAATGCATCTTCAAGAATAGGACTTGTTTTAACGATGTTATAAAGCTATACAGTGTTTGTTTACATATACAATGTTTACAAACATTGGAAAAAAACAAGCTTATATTTTGGGTTCTCATGGAGTGTGACAGTTGAACTTAGCTCATGAGGCATTTATAAGTTATATACTTAAAGAGTCAATGGATATACAGTACCAGTCAAAAGTTTGGACACACCTACTCAAAGGTTTTTCTTTATTTTTACAATTTTCTACATTGTAGAATAATAGCGAAGACATCAAAACTATGAAACCACACATATGGAATCATGTAGTAACCAAAAACGTGTTAACTTCTCTAGGGTAGGGGGCAGTATTTTGACGTCCGGATGAAAGGCGTGCCCAAATTAAACTGCCTGCTACTCAGGCTCAGAAGGTAGGATATGCATATTATTAGGAGATTTGATAGAAAACACTGACGTTTCTAAAACTGTTTGAATGATGTCTGTAAGTATAACAGAACTCATATGGCAGGCAAAAACCTGAGAAAAATCCAACCAGGAAGTGTGGAAATCTGAGGTTGTAGTTTTTCAAGTGATTCCCTATCCAATATACAGTGACTTATGGTTCATTTTGCACTTCCTAAGGCTTCCACTAGATGTCAACAGTCTTTAGAACGTTGTTTCATGCTTCTACTGTAAATATGGAGCGAACAAGAGGGCCTGGAAGTTGATGAGTGAGAAAATGACATGAGCTCAGAGGCGCATGCTCACATGAGAGTTAGCTGTGTTCCTTTTCTTTTCTGAAGACATTGGAATTGTCCGGTTGGAATATTACTGAAGATTTATGTTAAAAACGTCCTAAAGATTGATGCTATACATCGTTTGACATTTCTACGAATGTAAATATAACTTTTTTTTACTTTTCGTCGTGACATTTGCGCGCGCTTCCTGCATTTGGAGTAGTGGACTGAACGCGCGAACAAAAGGAGGTATTTGGACATAAATGATGGACTTTATTGAACAAAACAAACATTTGTGGACCTGGGATTACTGGGAGTGCATTCCGATGAAGATCATCAAAGGTAAGTGAATATTTATAATATTATTTCTGAGTTTTGTTGTCACCACAAAATGGCGGGTTTGGTTTCGTGTCTGAACGCTGTACTCAGATTATTGCAAAATTTGCTTTCGCCGTAAAGCTTTTTTGAAATCTGACACAGCGGTTGCATTAAGGAGAAGTGTATCTATAATTCTTTAAATAACTGTTGAATATTTTATCAATGTTTATGATGAGTATTTCTGTAAATTGATGTGCTCATTCACCGGAAGTTTTGGGAGGCAAAACATTTCTGAACATTACACGCCAATGTAAAATGGGGGTTTTGGATATAAATATGAACTTTATCGAGCAAAACATACATGTATTGTGTAACATGAAGTCCTATGAGTGCCATCTGATGAAGATCATCAAAGGTTAGTGATTAATTTTAGCTGTATTTCTGGTTTTTGTGACGCCTCTCCTTGCTTGGAAAATGGCTGTGTGGTTTTTCTTGTTTAGGTGCTGTCCTAACATAATCTAATGTTATGCTTTCGCCGTAAAGCCTTTTTGAAATCAGACAATGTGGTTTGATTAACGAGAAGTCTATCTTTAAAATGGGATATAATAGTTGTATGTTTGAGAAATTTGAATTATGAGATGTTTGTTGTTTTGAATTTGCCACCCTGCTATTTCACTGGCTGTTGAATAGTGCGTCCCGCAGGTGGGACGCTAGCTTCCACCTGTCCCAGAGAGGTTAAACAAATCAAAATATATTTTATATTTGAGATTCTTCAAAGTAGCTACCCTTTGCCTTGATGACAGCTTTGCACACACTTGGCATTCTCTCAACCAGCTTCACCTGGAATGCTTTTCCAACAGTCTTGAAGGAGTATCCATAGATGCTGAGCACTTGTTGGCTGCTTTTTCTTCACTCTGCATTCCAACTCATTCCAAACCATCTCAATTGGGTTGTGGTCGGGTGATTCCGGAGGCAAGGTCATCTGATGCAGCACTCCATCACTCTGCTTCTTGGTCAAATAGCCCTTACACAGCCTGGAGGTGTGTTGGGTCAACAAATGATAGTCCCACTAAGCGCAAACCAGATGAGATGGCGTATTGCTGCAGAATGTTGTGTGATTTCATAGTTTTATTTCATAGTTGTGATGTCTTCACTATTATTCTACAATGTGGAGGGGGGAGTACATTATCCATCACATGCTGCTCAATCACAGGCCAATAACGGGAATATTCAGATCACCTTATCACCTTTCAGTCCTGGTTCTCCTGGGTTACCGGGCACCCCCTGCAAGAAACACACACATATAGAGATTAGGACCAATCAAACTGTCCCCTTTCCTGTCTGGCCTGTCCCACCCCAATGAATCAGTAACTTAGTATTATTCACTATATTATTGTGGAGCTGCACTGGTCAACAACTGCACTGACAGCTATAAACTGTTAAAGTTCCACGGAGACATCTAATTAATTGTCAGTATTATTCCATATAGTATAGATAGGACAACAGTAACTCACTACTTTAACATGAGTGAAAACTCATATTTTCCCAGATGTACAGTATACTACTACACTAGTGGGGTTATAAAGGAGTAAGGTAGGTGCAAAGGTCCTCTCTCTCTCTGTGTGTGTGTGATCACCTTCAGTCCATTGGGTCCTGGAAGGCCCATCTTCCCATTAGGTCCCATGTCACCCTGAGGCCAGAAGGCGAGAGACACAAAGCCATATTAATGTCCTGATAATCTGGTCTGTAAAAAGCCAATTTAACCAATTGCTTAATCAGTGTTATTATGCGAGTTAAGGGGACTTCAGAAGGACAAGATTTTGAGCTAATGTGTTAAAGTGTGTTGACTCAACAAACTCTGCTTGAAGGGAGCTGAATTTGAAAAAGCTTGTTGAGTAAAATTACAAATTCATGTTTGCCTTTGGAAGGCAACACTGAATGTTTGTTCAGCTACAGTTCATGTCCAAATGTTGAGAAAAGTCACAATCCCATTGTAGCTGGTTGCCTTACAATTGTTCATTTAATCAACAAACTACTCGAATTGAGCTGAATTTCAACAAGCTTGTTGAGTAAAATTACAAATGTACATTACCCTGTCAGTTATTCTCAATGTAGGTTAGAGATAATAAAAATGTCAAATTGTTGGATATCCTCACTCTGACTGGATTCCAATAGGAATTACACATTACTTTGCAAGCCAGCATAATGCGACTATTAGACCACTGCTTTAGGGTGTACAGTAACTAGGCCCTCAAAGGCCTTATGATATATATCGTCATAAATATATTACATTTTACACTGGGAAATATGCAAATAATGTTGAATAAATTCTCAAGATGAATTGAATGTTCACTCAACCTAAAATTCAAAAGTTGAGTGAACATACAACTCAACTTGAGAATGTATGTTAGTTCAGCTACATGCTATAAAACTCACAACCCTATCGCAGCTGGTTGCCTTACAATTGTACGTTGAATCACCCCCCCAAAAATGTACAATGTAGGTGACCTGGAACGTACCCCTTGAGGAAGGAAATCAGGAAGTGTTTCACAATTCAAAACACTGTCAAGTTTTACTCTTATGAGATTGAATATCTTCCAGCTAGTTCCTCCTTTCCTAGGTATAAGCACCAAAGACACAGATTGGGTGTATGGGGTTGGAGATTAATTTAATGACATTTTCATGCCTTTGAGAGCATGACGTTAGCTGGATCTGTGTGTGTGTGTGTGTGTGTGGCTGTGTGTGTGGCTGCGTGTGAATGCATGCTTTTTGAGTTTCATTCAGTTTGGAGGTCCCTCTAAGTTCTAGGATTCAGAACTGGGTGTCCCAAAAGAGAGTATTACTTTCCTTCTCTCCAGTGTGTGTTCAAATTTGAGACATGATCCAAGTCTTTGATGGTCATTATAAAGGAAACAAAGGAGTCTTATTAGAAAGAATCCTGTGCTAGATTGAAGGCCTGCAGATAATGTTGACCTATGAGCATGCAAACAGGAGCAAATGGGCCACAGCAACTGTCACAGGCTGGATCCCAAATGGTGCAATGGTGGGGTGGGGTGTCGGATCGAAAATGGCAGTTGTATATTTACAAGCAAACAGAAATGTGGCTTGGTGGCAGAGGAAAGGGCTGCTGTGTTTACCACCAGGATCAGGTGGATGCCTGGTCAGACTGAGACTAAGGGCACAGCTATAATTAGAGGCCCTCAGTATTTCCAATTATAGGCCTGGTGGTGGCTGAGGATAGAGTAGGGGGAGCTGCGAGGAACAAAGCGGGCGGGAGAAAACTAGGGAAACATTATAGTCAGATACAATTTCGCCCGTGACAGAGGAACTGGCTCTTTACAAAGCCAAATTTGAAAGGAATTCGAGGACACAGCGTGTGCACCCCAATAATCTCTCATTCCTCCTTTAGTGTGCACTTGTTCACTACTTCTCAACAATTGAAAAGCATTGGAATGGTGCTGAGGGAGTTTCCATATACCAGTAATTTCCTTTCAAATCCATGAAGGGAAGTGAACAAATGCACACTTGGGGAGAAAAGAGAGACAATTGGGATGCACCCAGCAGCTCCCTTGTTAGTCTCTGGGGGATTGGTGTAGATTGAGGGCTGTGTGCTGTTTGGAGTGTCATTAAAAGATCCCAGGCAGGATAAAGGAAGGGAAGGCCATTCTGTCACAGGGCTTCTGAGATGCCTTTGGGTCATGTCGTGTGGCTAACACAAAGCCACCCCACGGGACACAGATGTCAATTCAAAGTGGAAACAACGTTGATTCAACCAGAGTGTGCCCAGTGGTAAAATATGGGCCAGGCAGTATATGGTCTTCAAAGCCAGTGTTGGGTGGAAATGGATGTTGACACCCGTGCACACAAACCAATAAAACAAACATAAAAATGGTACACAGAAGCACAGACAGTTTATACTTACAATAAGTCCAAGAACTCCATTAGGACCATGGGCTCCAAGCAAACCCTTGGAAAGGAAAGAGGAAGAGAGGAAGTGTGATTGTGAGAGAGAGCGCTAGAGAGAGAGAACAGGTTTCTGGGGTTATATGCTGGATCCATCTGTAAATAGCCCACCCGATCTACCTACCTCATCCCCATTTAAATTTTTATTTACTTTTCTGCTCTTTTGCACACCAGTATCTCTACTTGCACATCATCATCAGCTCATGTATCACTCCAGGGTTAATCTGCTAAATTGTAATTACTTCACTACTATGGCCTATTTATTGCCTACCTCATGCTTTTTGCTGTATATAGACTTTCTTTTTTTCTATTGTGTTATTGACTGTACGCTTGTTTATTCCATGTGTAACTCTGTGTTGTTGTTTGTGTCGCACTGCTTTGCTTTATCTTGACCAGGTCGCAGTTGTAAATGAGAACTTGTTCTCAACTAGCTTACCTGGTTAAATAAAGGTGAAATAAAATGTGTAAAAATGCTTTTTTTTAAACAAACACGCTCAGAAGAGTGTTTAGTGAAGACTAAGGAAGGGGGTGGTGGGGGACATTTGTGTGTGTGCGAGAGCATGCTCGTGCATATGTGAGAGAAGGTGAATTGGGAGCTAGGCTCGCTGTCCGTCCTGCTGCAGTTTATGTAATCTCCAGGTTCCATCTTCCCTGGCAATGCGAGAAGAGAATAGTTGCAGCGGGACACAGAGAGAGGTTTGTTGACCCTCTGCCTCTCCCCCTCTGCTACGTGCCATGCCCATTTCCTCCTGCCTTGCAGCCCATGATGAAAGGATCACTTTATTCTCCTCTTCTCTTTCTGAAGAGAGGAGAGATGGAGGCTAGCCTCGCAGGAAGTCAAGAAAATCAAACTAGCTAAATTCCTTTTTCCAGAGGAAAAGTGAAAATAAAGTCAAGTGAAAAGATAGAGGGACATGATCTGTGGAGATCTGCGCACCAGCCAAATTATTTCAGCCTTCATCAGCCAATCTGAGGTTGTTGTTGCATTCACCTTCCAATAGCAATAGCCTGACAGTTATTGTCACCCTTGATAAAGATGAGCAAAAAAGACTGTATGAAATAAATAATGCAAATACTGAGCTATACTGAACAAAAGTATAAACGCAACATGCAACAATTTAAAATATTTTACTGCGTTACAGTTCATATAAGGAAATCTGTCAGTTGAAATTAATTAGGCCCTAATCTATGGATTTCATATGAGTGGGTATAGAGATACGTTGTGTGACCACCATGTGCCTCAAGCAGCGCAACATCTCCTATTAGAGTTGATCAGGCTGTGGCCTGTGGAATGTTGTCCCACTACTCTTCAATAGCTGTGTGAAGTTGCTGGATATTGTTGGGAATTGGAACATGCTGTCGTGCACGTCGATCCAGAGCATCACAAATATGATCAATGGGTGACATGTATGGTGAGTATGGGGGTGTGCATCATCATGCTGAAACATGAGGTGATGGTGGCAGATGAATGGCATGAAAGATGGGCCATAGGATCTCGTCAAGGTATCTCTGTGCATTCAAATTGCCATCGATAACACACAATTGTGTTTGTTGTCCGTAGCTCATGTGAGGCCGGTTGGACGTACTGCCAAATTCTCTAAAACAACATTGGAGGCGGATTATGGAAGATAAATTAACATTACATTCTCTAGCAACAGCTCTGGTGAACATTCCTGCAGTAAGAATGCCAAAACGCACACTCCCTCAAAACTTGAGACGTCTGTGACATTTTGTTGTGTGACAAAACATCTAATTTTAGAGTGGCCTTTTATTGTCCCCAGCACAAGGTGCACCTGTGTAATTGTCATACTGTTTAATCAGCTTCTTTATATGCCACACCTGTCAGGTGGATGGATTATCTTGGGATGTAAACACATTTGTGCACAAATGTAAAAATAATTTGGGATCTTTTATTTCAGCTCATGAAACATGGGACCAACACTTTACATGCGTTTATACTTAAGTTCATTGTATATTGTATGCATTTTTTGGGGGGGGAGGATATGATTTTATACTAATACAAATTGCTCATTGAAAGATATTTTGTTTAACAAGTAATACACTTTTTTTAAAGATATGGTTAAAAATTATTGGCACCTCTAAAGATTCTTATAAAAACCCAGGGCCAACCGCACCAGCATATGGTCTCACAAGGGGTCTGAGGATCTCAACTCGGTACCTAATGGCAGTCAGGCTACCTCTGGCGAGCACATGGAGGGCTGTGCGGCCCCCCAAAGAAATGCCACCCCACACCATGACTGACCCACCGCCAAACCGGTCATGCTGGAGGATGTTGCAGGCAGCAGAACGTTCTCCACGGCGTCTCCAGACTCTGTCACGTCTGTCACGGGCTTAGTGTGAACCTCCTTTCATCTGTGAAGAGCACAGGGCGCCAGTGGCGAATTTGCCAATCTTGGTGTTCTCTGGCAAATGCCAAACGTCCTGCACGGTGTTGGGCTGTAAGCACAACCCCCACCTGTGGATGTCGGGCCCTCATACCACCCTCATGGAGTCTGTTTCTGACCATTTGAGCAGACATGCACATTTGTGGCCTGCTGGAGGTCATTTTGCAGGGCTCTGGCAGTGTTCCTCCTGCTCCTCCTTGTACAAAGGCGGAGGTAGCAGTCCTGCTGCTGGGTTGTTGCCCTCCTACGGCCTCCTCCACATCTCCTGATGTACTGGCCTGTCTCCTGGTAGTGCCTCCATGCTCTGGACACTACGCTGACAGACACAGCAAACCTTCTTGCCACAGCTCGCATTGATGTGGCATCCTGGATGAGCTGCACTACCTGAGCCACTTGTGTGGATTGTAGAATCCGTCTCATGCTACCACTAGAGTGAAAGCACCGCCAGCATTCAAAAGTGACCAAAACATCAGCCAGGAAGCATAGGAACTGAGAAGTGGTCTGTGGTCACCACCTGCAGAACCACTCCTTTATTGGGGGTGTCTTGCTAATTGCCTATAATTTCCACCTGTTGTCTATTCCATTTGCACAACAGCATGTGAAATGTATTGTCAATCAGTGTTGCTTCCTAAGTGGACAGTTTGATTTCACAGAAGTGTGATTGACTTGGAGTTACATTGTGTTGTTTAAGTGTTCCCTTTATTTTTTTGAGCAGTGTATATCTAAATCAGGCACCAAAAAAATAATCATTCTGCAGTCTTCGACTGTAGCGTTTTTTTTTTTGTTTTTTTTTACATTTGAGGATTAGGATTGGGTGAGGGCCTCAGATGTTCACATATAGTTGGGCGGTTGCGGATGGGTTATTAGCAATTGCAGGCGGGTGCGGAGAACAAACAGCTGACCCGTATACGGGTCATTAAAAATATTAACGTGAGAACTGCTGATTGGCCAGCTCATGCTCCTCTAGACTGTGGATTGGCCAGCTCATCCTCCTCAGGATCATTACGTCATATCTATGAAGAAATAGCAAGTATTTTTTAAACCTTCAGTTTGATATTTTGAGTTACATAAAAAAAATGGTCTTCCAATTTATGCCTTGGCCACAAATACGAGTCTAAAACCATTTTGGGTATGAGTTAACAGAATATTACATTTTAAAAGTGAGATTTTCACTGGGCAGTTACTTTAAATTAACAGTATTGTGGATAGGGCTGTTGCGGTGAGTACTAATATCACACCGGCAGTCATGAGTCATGACCGCAGTAAAATTCCAGGTGACTGTCGAGTCACGGTAATATCCTCCTATTATTTTTTATTTGTCATACGCTCTTATCCAGAGCAACTAGGGTTAAGCACATTGCTCAATGGTCACTGACAGATTTTTGACCTAGTCGGCTCAGGGATTTCAACCAGCAACTTACGGTTACTGGCCCAATGCACTTATCCGTTAGGCTACCTGCACTTTGGACATGTGTTTGTAGTACACAACTTGCTAACGACTGTGTGATTACGATCTCCGTTGCCGATGTTAGCAAGCAACAAGTCAACATTCACAAGGCCGCAGGGCCAGACGGATTACCAGGACATGTACTCAGAGCATGTGCGGAACAACTGGCAAGTGTCTTCACTGACATTTTCAACATCTCCCTTACAGAGTCTGTAATACAAACATAATGCTACAGCATACAATGACATTCTAGACAATTCTGTGCTTCCAACTGCAAATAGTCTGGGTAGCCATTTAAATAGCTGTTCAGGAGTGTTATGGCTTGGGGGTAAAAGCTATTTAGGAGCCTCTTGGACCTAGACTTGGCGCTCCAGTACCGCTTGCCATGCGGGAGCAGAGAGAACAGTCTATGACTAGGGTGGCCGGAGTCTGACAATATTTAGGGCCTTGATGCCAATGGAAGAAAAAAAATCAATAATACAAAAAACACATGCAGTATCATAAACCTTGTCTGTCCATCTGTATGTCCAAAAAATATTTACAAACAAAACATGGAAACACAGTCAATCTCTTGGATCCTTTGTGGTCAGAGAGGATTTTCTTATCATTGTTGAAAAGTATCACAGTCCACATTCCCACTGAGTGAAAAGCCAGGGGAAGAGTGTGTATGGGAGTGTGTGTGTGGATGGTGTGGTGAGTTAAGTGCTCTTAAAGATTTCACTCCATTACACAGGTGAAAATTAGATAAATAGAAAAGTATTTCACTGGGAAAGAGGGGATGTGGTTTTGTACTATGTAGGACAGTGCCTGTGGAGGTTTTACACCTTCCTACATAGTGATGTGGGGTAAAGTAATATAGTATGCCTAGATAGAAACTGTATGGACCAATGCTATGTGTGTGTGTGTGTTTGTTCACGAAAGGTCACTTACCGGGTCCCCGTCTGGTCCTGGTGGTCCTCTTTCACCAAAGTCTCCAGGAAACCCCTGGAGAGAGAGCAGCTTTAAAGCGACAATCTGCGATTGGTACATCCATTTGTACTAATGCACAGTAGTTCTACTAATCACAGTAGTTACATTTTTACTACTGCACATTATCACCAGGTCTGATTTAAAGAAAGTAAGAATGCTACTGCTAGTCTGGTCCCAGACCTACAAGTGCTCCGATGGTCAGAGCAGATGGCAGATACAGATCTGGGACCAGGCTAACTTTGACCCTGATGCGAATGCTGCTCAGAAATCAAAAACAAAGCTTAAGGGCATACTTATAAGTCTGTTTTACATGAAGACATCATCCCAATCTTTGTTTGCCCTTTTGTTTGTGATTTTATTTTTTATTCACTCTAGAAAAAAACTTGTGCTAGTACAATGCGTGCTAAATCAGGTTTTATATCTACAATGGGCTATCATACCACAGAGTTGTTGAAAACTTTTGCATTCTACAGTATTTCACATTCAAACTCAATTTCTCTTACATTGATTAATTTCAGGTCAGAAAAAACTCTTACAGGATATCACAAATTCTGCCTTTAGATTATTATTGCACAATACACTTTCATTTTAGTCACAACAAAGCCATTGCAGTAATTGTATAGCTTCTAGTAATTGTAACATAAGTGAAATATGACATATTACAGTCAAAAACATCTTCCAATCAGTTGCAAAATGACCCATTATTTGAAAGCACATAGCATAACGGGTGTGTACTGTTACCGCTCAATTTAGAAACAAACGGTTTCAATTTTTGACATTTATTTAACTAGGCAAGTCAGTAAAGAACAAATACCCTAGCCAAACCCGAATGACGCTGGGCCAATTGAATTGTGTACCGCCCTATGGGACTCCTAATCACAGCCGGTTGTGATACAGCCTGGAATTGAACCAGGGTCTGTAATGACACCTCTAGTACTGAGATGCAGGGACTTAGACCACTGCGCCACTCAGGAGCCTGAGAACAACAGCCAGCCAGTCAGAACTCCTGTTAAAAATAACTGAGTTGCTAATATGAGCTATGCTTAAGATAGGTGAAGCTACAACCTCAGAACACCCTACTGGCACAGGAGCAATGGCACTACACTAAACTAAACCATCCAGGAACACTTAATGTAATGGATGGGCTCTGCTCTTTTTCCTCTACAGTATGCCTTGTTTTAGAAGGCCAATTGCGAATGGTTCTTCATTCTTGATCGGGGTGGATGTGCAGAGCTGTGTATCATTAAATAAATCTGCAGACAAAGCTTTCCTTGAGGTTTCATACTTTCATTCACACACAAAGGTAATTTAGTTTTAGGAAGCCTCTAAATAAATTTATATTACTTTTTGTCAAACTTCATAATATTCCAAAGCTCAAAAGGTATGTAAAGTTATGACACTTTCAGTCTCCATGAGTACATTAAACCCATATTAAACATATTCCTGGACCTGGACTAGAACATTCTCAATTGATGCACTTGAGTCAAGAGCGGCCTTAATCTGGGTTGGGAAACTGCTGCAAAGTGCACAAGATAATCCCATTTGAGAATGTCACTGACAGCACCTTAGACAGGTTAGCTGAGAATGTCACGAAATGATGTGCAAGCGTCAATGGGGCAGAAGTCTGAGTTGTGATTCTGGATGGCCAGATAGCTAGCAACAATGATAAGAAGCTGCCATGTGGGGAATCGTAGGTGGCTCGTTTCAGTTAGGTTTATCTTGTTCTTGATACCATGTCTTGTTTTGACTGATTTAATGTCTATAATTACCTAGCTAGCTAACCAACAACTGCGACAACATATTTGAGAGACAAGTGCTCATTGTGCACATTTATTAATATTTTCAATAAACATTGGAGACTAAATATTGTTTACATGTTGTCAACAATTTAAGCCAACCCTGTCTGTTTTATCCCATAGTTGAGCACGCACCAGTTTTGTTTCTAAACAAAGTCTATTGAACACCCCTCTAAGCCCACAGACAAGGAGAGTCATAACACACTAACCTAGCGCCACATCGCAAAAAAAACTTAAAATGAGTGCATTTTACAGTGACAGGAAATGAGCTGGAAAATCAGATGTCTACATTTTTATTTATTTTACTAGGCAAGTCAGTCAAGAACAAATTCTTATTTTCAATGATGGCCTAGTAACAGTGGGTTAAATGCCTTGTTCAACCTTTCAGATGAATGAAGAGATACTTTTGACAGGAAAATTCTGCCTGAGTGATATTTGTTGAGACTGCAGATTGTGGTTTCAAATGCATGGGGGGAAACACGAGCCCAGACAAATTGTACTGCCTTAATTGCCAGCCCAATGACAAATCATACAGCGATAATCGCTGCCTTATGGAAGTGGAAATGTGGAAACAGACTTGTTGGGCTAAAAACACAACTCAAATAGGCAGATTTGCTTTGAAGAGAGACATGATTTTTTCCCAACTCATTTAATGGATAAGTGTTTTGAATTATGCCAGGTAGCCCTTTTCTTATGCCATTGTGTCTGCAAAACTACATAACATTACTTTCGAGGAGTGTACTCTGTCAATCTGATTACTCTGGAGCTCAGTAAAAACTCATTTACACAGGTCTTCAGTCTGCACCACAAAATACTACACCAGAGGCTAAGCAAACTCACTGAATAAATGAAGCCCAAAAATGGCATCTTAAATTGAATATAACTTGAGTATCCAAATCTACCAAACTAAACCTGATTTGATTGGCTAAAACGTAAAGGTCTCTGGGACTGTAGCTGAGCAGTACTCCAAGAGGGCAAGCAATCTGTCTTAAGGCTTGTACACATCGCAACGAAAGTGGATCTAGCATTTGTCTGCCGTGTTTTAGGGACCACCCTAAGGCATCAGATTTTTCCTGTGATTCCACATGAAAAATGGGTGCGTACTTGATTCGCAAATTTTTTGAGATCCTAAGTACTCTCTGCCAGCAAATGTCTGAGCCCTTAGGGATCCCCACATCCCGAATTAAAATGTCAATGTGTTGTAAATGCAATCTCTGGTAAAACTTTACTTAAATCATGCAGGTACCCTATATGATCAAAAGTATGTGGACACATCTTGGACGATCTCATTCTAAAATCATGGGTATTAATGTGGAGTTGGTCACCGCCTTTGCTGCTATAACAGCCTCCACTCTTTTTTTCTCCCCAATTTTGTGGTATCCAATTGGTAGTTAGTCTTGTCTCATCGCTGCAACTCCCGTACGGACTCAGGAGAGGCGAATGTCGAGAGCCGTGCATCCTCCGACACACAACCCAGCCAAGCCGCACTGCTTCTTGACACAATGCCCGCTTAACCCGGAAGCCAGCCGCACCAATGTGTCGGAGGAAACACCGTGCACCTGGCGACCGTGTCAGCGTGCACTGTGCCCTGCCTGCCACAGGAGTCGCAAAATGTGCATGTATGTATAAGTGAGTGAGCGAGTGAGTACATACACTGCGATTATGTGCATTTTGTTTCTATGTGGATATAATGTATCATTGTCACAGGACAACATCAGAATTCTCTGCAGGCACAGATCATCTTTCCACTCTGTCTGTAAAACTAAACAGCCTCTGCCAGCAAGTATTACATTTCGGCAAACAATTGTTAGATTGTGAGAACAGAGTTTAACAGTTAACAGACAGTCTGCTGAACCTGAAAAGTGAATCTGCATACAGAGAATGGCTTTACCACTTGACATACTGTAAGTGAAGCAGTCAAAGATCCCTAGGGAATAGCTGACCTCTAGATGCAGAGGGGAAGAGAGCATGCACACACAAAAACTGTACATATGCCAAAACAAAGAAAATGCCTGCACATACAAACGCTCCCTCATGAATACATGTGCATGCATACTATACACACATCCCCACTTAAAAGCTACCACATAAATAATAACCTCATTGGAGAATTGTTTTTTCTAAGCAGCTAGCGCTTCAACAGTGGCTTGCGTGTGTTGAGTTTCTTTGTAAGTCTTATTTACTGAAAGCCAATAGGCAGCAGCTGCATTGGCTTTCAGTAGTTCAGATGTGCAGAAGAGGTATGGAACGATGCCCACGTGAGACTCCTGCGCACAACCTGCCATCAGAAAGAGCAGGCGGATCACCACCGCAGTGAGGCTCCCATGTTCCATCCTGTTAATCGCGTTTGGCTCTCCACCAGGAAGCTCTATAAATAAAAACTTTTCCTTGACAGAAAAATGTTTCTCCTCTTTGACAGTGCATTTGTCAGTTCTTCCCTTCATCACTAGAGAGTGATTAGCCGATTTTTAGGGGCCTGTACTCCTGAAGTTGTTTGTGTACTTGCCAGTTAGCTAGCAGTTCTCAGCTGTTAGCAGCCAATAGCTAGCAGTTTCTTAGTCATTACAAATAAGTCAAGTACTGAATTATTTAATGTACCAAATCAAGCATTAAACCTCGTAAACAATTCATTTAGACCTTGCGTTTGAAACCGGTGTTGATTTAATGAAATGTGTGCAGATGCCCAGCTATTAAAAGGGACAGGCAGCTATTTGAGACTGCGTTTAGTTTAAGTTTTGCAGTCTCGGCATTGACCCTCTTGACTCTAGACATATGCTGCTGCTACTGCTTATCTATCTATCCTGTTGCCTAGTCACTTTACCCCTACCTACAGTATATGTACATATCTACCTTAATTACCTCATAGTCTTGCACATCGCCTCGGTACTGGTACCCTGTGTATATAGTATATACTAGTTATCGTTACACATTGTGTATTTATTCCTCGTTATTTTTCTATTTCTTTCTTTGAATTGTTGGGATAAGTAAGTAAGTATTTCACTGTTAGTCTACACCTGTTTACAAAACGTGACAAATAAAATGTTTTGAAAGACAGACTCACACACAAACAAAACCTACAGGTGGTCCAAGATGGCGTAGCAGTCGGACATGTGTCTTTGTCTTGTCCCGTGTATATATCGTTCTATTTGTATATATTTCTCTCACTTTCCATCTACGGACTGAATATACTGCAACCCGCCTCACCCAATGTGGTACGGATCTGCTATTTTTATACTTTAGAACCGGAACCCCCTTCAGGAGCTAGCCAGCTAACTAGCAAGTAGTCAGTTTGCCACTGCTAGCGGTCCTCACCGTTAACTCGGACATCAGCCAGCCTCAACCTGGTCAATTCCTGCCAGTCTGAACAGCGCGATATCAACCCAGAGCATATCGGACTGCTTTTTCTCTACCACATCTCCAGATTCCTACCGCAAGCTCTGGACCTTTACACCAGATCATCACAGTTAGCTGCTATCCGAGTGGCTACTCCTGGCTAAGCAAGCACCAGTTAGCCTGAAGCTAGACTCGAGCTAGGCCCATCTCCCGGCTAGCCAAAGAAGTCCACCAGCCAATTATTGGGCCACAATACCTCTTTTGCTAATTGGCCCGGACCCTTTACTGCCGACACGGAGCCCCGCCGATCCATAACGCCTGGTCTGTCAATGTAACCGTCCGTGGTGGTCTCAACAGGCTCTTCCGTTGCGATGTCGCAGGATTCCCATCTGCTAGCCCCGGCCGCTAGCTGTCTGAATCGCTGTGTCTCCAGCTCGACTAGCGTAGCAGCGACTACGGAATTGGCTCCCTGACTCATCTAGTGCTACTCATTGAACCCTATGATCACTCAATTACACATGCCTCTCCCTAATGTCAATATGCCTCGTCTGTTGCTGTTTTGGTTACCAATAGAGCCCCTAGCCCTGCTAGGGGCTCTAGATAGCCCATTTGTTCCATCCCCCTAACATGTGGTGACCTCACCTGGCTTAACTGGTGCCTCGAGACAAAACCTCTCATCGTCACTCAATGCCTAGGTTTACCTCCACTGTACTCACGTCCAACCATACCTTTGTCTGTACATTATGCCTTGAATATATTCTTCTGCGCCCAGAAATCTGCTCCTCTTACTCTGTTCCGAACGCACTAGACGACCAGTCCTGATAGCCTTTAGCTGTACCCTTATCCTACTCCTCCAGTGATGTAGAGGTTAACCCAGGCCCTGCAGCCCCCAGCACCACTCCCATTCCCCATGTGCTCTCATTTGTTGACTTCTGTAACTGTAAAAGCCTTGGTTTCATGCATGTTAACATTAGAAGCCTCCTCCCTAAGTTTGTTTTATTCACTGCTTTAGCACACTCCGCCAACCCTGATGTCCAAGCCGTGTCTGAATCATGGCTTAGGAAGACCACCAAAACTCCTGAAATTTCAATCCCTGACAACAACAAGATGAACTGCCAAAGGGGGCAGAGTTGCAATCTACTGCAGAGATAGCCTGCAGAGTTCTGTCATACTATTCAGGTCTGTGCCCAAACGATTCGAGCTTCTACTTTTTTTTTTTAAATCCACCTTTCCAGAAACAAGTCTCTCACCGTTGCAGCTTCTCCTTCACCCAAATCCAGACAGCTGATGTTCTGAAAGAGCTGCAAAGCCTGGATCCCTACAAATCAGCTGGGCTAGACAATCTGGACCCTCTCTTTCTAAAATTATCCACCAACATTTTTGCAACCCCTATTACTAGCCTGTTCAACCTCTTTCATATCATCTGAGATCCCCAAAGATTGGAAAGCTGCTGTGGTCATCCAACTCTTCAAAGGGGGAGACACTCTAGAGCCAAACTGTTATAGACCTATATCCATCCTGCCCTGCCTTTCTAAAATCTTTGAAAGCCAAGTTAACAAAACAGATCACCGACCATTTCCAAGCTGGTCATGTGTGCACCTCAGCCACGCTCAAGGTCCTGAACGATATCATAACCACCATCAATAAAAGGCAGTACTGTGCAGCCGTATTCATCGCCTTGGCCAAGGATTTCGACTCTGTCAAGTCACCGCATTCCTATCAGCAGACTCAATAGCCTTGGTTTCTCAAATGACTGCCTCGCCTGGTTCACCAACTACTTCTCAGATAGAGTTCAGTGTGTCAAATTTGAGGGCCTGTAGTGCGGACCTCTAGTAGTCTCTACTGGGGTGCCACAAGGATCTATTCTAAGGCAGACTCATTTCTCTGTATATAGATATATATATATATATATATATCAATAACGTCGCTCTTGCTGCTGATGATTCTCTGATCCACCTCTACGCAGAGGACACCATTCTGTATACATCTGGCCCTTCTTTGGACACTGTTAACAAGCCTCCAAACAAGCTTCAATGCCATACAACACTCCTTCTGTGGCCTTCAACTGCTTTTAAATGCTAGTAAAACTAAATGCATGCTCTTCAACCGACTGTTGCCCACACCCACCTGCCCGACTAGTATCACTACTCTGGACGGTTCTGACTTAGAATATGTGGACAACTACAAATACCTAGGTGTCTGGTTACACTGTAAACTTTCCTTCCAGACTTAAGCATCTCCAATTCAAAATTGAATCTAGAATCAGCTTCCTATTTCGCAACAAAGCATCCTTCACTCATGCTGCCAAACATACCCTCGTAAAACTGACTATCCTACCGATCCTTGACTTCGGCAATGTAATTTACAAAATAGCCTCCAACACTCTACTCAGCAAACTGGATGTAGTCCATCACAGTGCCATCCGTTTTGTCACCAAAGCCCCATATACTACCCACCACTGTGACCTGTATGCTCTCGTTGGCTGGCCCTCACTATATATTGGTCGCCAAACCCACTGGCTCCAGGTCATCTATAAGTCTTTGCTAGGTAAAGCCCTGCCTTCTCAGCACACTGGTCACCATAGCAAGGCCCACCCGTAGCACACGCTCTTGCAGGTGTATTTCACTGGTCATCCCCAAAGCCAACACTTCCTTTGGCCACCTTTCCTTCCAGTTCTCTGCAGCCAATGAATTGCAAAAATCACTGAAGCTGGAGTCTTATATATCCCTCTCTAACTTTAAGCATCAGCTGTCAGAGCGGCTTACCGATCACTGTACCTATACACAGCCCATCTGTAAATAGCCCATCCAACTACCTCTTCCCCATACTGTCATTAAATGTTTTTGCTCCTTTGCACCCCAGTATCTCTACTTGCACATCATCATCTGCACATTCATCACTCCAGTGTTAATGTTAAATTGTAATTATTTCACCTCTATGGCCTATGTATTGCCTTACCTCCCTACATTTGCACACACTGTACATAGATTTTTCTATTGTGTTATTGACTGTACGTTTGTTTATGTGTAACTCCGTGTTGTTGTTTCTGTCGCACTGCTTTGCTTTATCTTGGCCAGGTCGCAGTTGTAAACGAGAACTTGCTCTCAACTGGCCTACCTGGTTCAATAAAGGTAAAATAAAAAAAAGTCTCCAAACTACATGATCCCATCGAGAGAAAGGTGACCAAATAAGCTAATTTCAATATTAGCCTTCTCTTATTATGTAAAAAAAAAAAACACACGTAGCACATCTCCGACGTGTTCAACCTAGAGTAACCCTTATATTAGCAATGGACATAACAAAGAGAGAAGCTTACAATGATGTAGACAAATGTGTGACATTTACATTACATTTACGTCATTTAGCAGACGCTCTTATCCAGAGCGACTTACAAATTGGGGCATTCACCTTATGATATCCAGTGGAACAACCACTTTACAATAGTACATCTATATCTTTTTTGGGGGGGAGGTTGAAGGGGGGTTAGAAGGATTACTTAATCCTATTCCAGGTATTCCTTAAAGAGGTGGGGTTTCAGGTGTCTCCAGAAGGTGGTGATTGACTCCGCTGTGACTACGGGTCTTTGCACCAAACCTCTCAAAGGAGTTCCCAGCTAGAGAGCAGGTCTGGCTACAATATTGTAGAACCCTGCTGGAACTAGAACACTGACTCACTGAAACAAAAGTCATGCTCAGTGGTCACAAAACCTTTTGAAATTCTGAACTGGGAGGTGCTGAATGTGAATTTGTCCAACAAGAATGCTCACTTTTGTGTCCCACTGCAAAACACTACTGAATACAAATATGGATTTGAGGACCGAATGACAGAGAAAGGTCTGACTGTTCAATAAGCTAACATTTGCTAAACACAGCTCTGAGCTATGTCTATCATTGCCAGCAGCCTCCATGACACCATATACTGTCCTGTTAGGGTTGTCGATATCACAGTCTCTGGAGACCATAGATTTCTTATGGCTGTGGGTTAGGTCTTAACACAGCATCTGCTGTGGCTGACATCAACACATTTCATAACAGTTAATATAAATAATTATCTATAAAGTATGTTGAGACAACTTTACCGGCCTACCCATCTTGCCCATCTTCCCTGGTTCTCCAGGAATGCCCTGAAAATAGAACGAGAGAGAGAGACAATAAGATCAGAGCAACATTGTACTCTCTGGGAATAATTCTACTAACTACACTCATGTAATAATTTCAAACCATCAGACTGTAAGCTACCTAGAGTATTGTATATATTTGTATTTTGTTTAGCTACTCTGTAAATACTGCTTGATGTATATGCAGACTTATTGCTTCTACAGTGCTCTGCACAAACCTACAGCTGTGCCAGCTAATTGGAGCTCTTTCATCGTGCTCTGTCCCATATAGGTGTCTTCATTTAAGATTAGAAGTTAGAGGACAGACAGACACAGTGATCAACAGAAAATGATTGGTCTGCTACAGTATGGTGGAGCTGCATAGTGGAAAGGTCCATTACAGGCTCACCCATGACGCAACCCCTGGTGCATGCGATAAGTAGGGTAATGGTCTGGTGTTTTTGGAGGCTGAGCTTTAGGAAGGCCTTGATTAGTTTAGCCAGTTCAAAGGCTCAATAAGGGGGGGTCACAATGAGTCATCACCAACACTCCCACACGGTCTTACTCAATGCAGCCTGATAGCATCCTGGAGGCAGTTCCCACATTTAAATCAAAACAAGAAACTGGTTGTCTCTTAAGGAAACAGAGGGAGGGAAGATCAGAGTCACCACTGGGACAGGTAGTCAGAGTTGCCTCCAGTCTTGTACACTGTGTGTGGTGAGGTCAGGAAAAAGTCCTGGCCCTAATCCTTACAGACGTTGTGAGTATTTGGATGTGTGTAGCGGTAAGGTAAAGAAAGACAAACATACTCTTTTGCCATCAGCACCAGGTAGGCCAAAAAGGCCCGCGATTCCAATGAAGCCCTAGAGAGAGAGAGAGAGAGAGAGAGAGAGAGAGAGAGAGGTAGAGGAATTCCATTTTCAATGTCTGCGAAGTAGATCTATTATAGCTTGAGAGTTGAGGAGTCCAGTGCCGGGGGTCTGAAGGTTCCAGGGTTGATGGATCAGGTCTCCATGAAGAACTAAGCCATGAGGCAAGTGTATATGCCCATGGACTGCATGGTGCTGGCTTCCACGATGTAGTCCAAGGGCACATACCCTCACGCCAGGGATCTCTGAAGATGACACCAATCTGGCCTGTTGATAGCAGTTTAACGCAACAAAACAGAACAAGACCAGGAACAACAGCAGCAATACCAGTAGCGATGTTTTCTATAAGACAGTGGAGTAGTGGTGTGCTGATACTGGTTAAGTTACAGCTGATGGGTTAAGGTTGAAGGTACATAGGGAAAAGACTACGTAGATCAGTAGTTGATTGAGAAGTAGCATCATTTTTAGACGTGCTCCATTTTAACAAACCTAATGGAATATCTTACCGCTAGCGTTATAGGTTCGGTGGGGTGTCAGTAATATTTTAGCTATTTTCACAACCGGAATTGGGGGGGGGGCACAGTAGCTGGCGCAAATTATTTTGATAAATAAACAAGTTGTGGGTGTGTCGAGGCTTGGCACTCACTGTCCAACCAGAACATGCTCCATGGCTAAATATGTGGTTGCTTCAAGTTGTGTGTTGCATTGTCATCAACTCCAACTTGAATGTTAGTCATTTTATAGCCTAGTTTGTTAAATAGCCTGCCCCATATTTGCTAAACATGTTTGCAGTCTACATTGTTCTAATGGCATTGCTTCAATATGGAAATATATTGTTAAACATAGGCTATAGCATTCACACTGATATAGGGGCTATGCCTACTGTAAATTGCAGTCTGGACATGGACATGGCAAATGTAGTCAATAAGCAAGATTAAATTCACTAGGCTATTGATAAGACAGTGTATAATTCTAATACAAATTTAACAACCACTTGTTTTAAATAGACTATGTCTAAATACAGTTACCAGAATTGCTCCCCATGGGTGTATAATACAGACAAGGCAACTTAACTTTGGATGTGTATAAAATCCTCCATAGCCTTTCACAGGAGCTGGATAAAGATTGAATATAAAGAGAAAGGGGGAATGTCCACTCACTGTTATACTGCCCGCAAATGTAATGTTTTCTAAACATCATGGAACCATCTTACAGATACTATTTGTACTTCTCCAGAAATATCAGATTAAATTGCATTTCATTTGGGCCATGTACGTTCTCACCATACACCTTTCTAATAAGTTTGTTTTTTGTTTAATTTGATTAAAAACCAATCAAGCGGTTTTTCAAATCAACAACAATATTTCTAAATATGATCAGGTCAGAAGCATGATATCATAAATCACATCTCTCATTACATGAGCATAAGTCAATGTTAGCACATGTAGGTCTAAGAGGTCTTCAGCCGGAGGAATGGAGGTTTGTCCTATCCAATTAATATAGTTATTTAAATAGTATAAAACTAACCCCACAATAGGCCTAGTTATTTCAAACATGTAGCTTATCTATTTTTTTAATTTTTTAATTTATTTTTAAATTGGCTTCAACATGGACATAGCAATCTACACATATTGCATTCACATTGCATATTCGAGCCATGGACAATTGGACATTGCCCAAACGTTATAAGAAGATTAGCCTACCATCACCGTTGATATGGCCTGTTAGTCACTTTGCCACATGAAAGGTAAACAAATTAACAGGCAAATAGCCTAGGCTACAAATAGATTCAGCATCAAGGACAGTGAAGTCCAGACGAAAGTGGAAGATCCATTTTGTTAACAAAAGTATAAAGGAAAAACAATAAGCAGTCTATTGTAATAACGTGATGTGCCTAAACAGATTCCCTACTGTCACTGACAATGTTCATTCAATGGGCATAATGAGTCCAAGCTTTTCACAAAAGCTGCACAGACAAAAATAATGTCCAGTATTGATAATATGCTATTGAATTAAATTGTATTGGTCACATACACATGGTAAGCAGATGTTATTGCGAATGCAGCGAAATGCGTATGCTTCTAGAGCCGACAGCGCAACAGTATGTAATAGCTACGTAATATCTAACACATTCCACAACAAAACCTAATACACACAATCTAGTAAAGGAATGGGATGAGAATATATATGTATAAAATATATGGATGAGCAGTGACAGAGCGGCTAAGATGCAATAGATTGTAAAGAATAGATAGTGAAGGATACAGTATATACTGTACATATGAGATGAGTAATGCGAGATAGGTAAACATTCTTAAAAAGTGGCATTATTAAAGTGTGTCATAAGCATCGGAAGGGACAGACCAAAGCGCAGCGGGTATAGTGCTCATCTTCTTATATTTATTTAAAGTGAACACTTAAACAAAATTAGCAAAACGACAGTTCCGTAAGGTTCAGACTATACAGGAAACAACCACCCATAAACCCAAAGGAAAAAACAGGCTGCCTAAGTATGGCTTCCAATCAGAGACAACTAACAACACCTGCCTCTGATTTGGAAACCATACTCGGCCACACATGGAAAAAGAAACAGAAATAGAAAACTAGAACCAAAATCCCCTACAACCAAAAAACCCCAAAACACACAAAACAAACACCCCCTGACCATACTACAATGACTAATGACCCCTTTACTGGTCAGGACGTGACAAAGTGACTAGTGTTCCATTTACTAAAGTGGCCAATGATATCAAGTCTGTAGGTAGGCAATCACCTCTCTGTGCTAGTGTTGGCTGTTTAACAGTCTGATGGCCTTGAGATAGAAGCTGTTTTTCAATCTCTGTCCCAGCTTTGATGCACCTGTACTGACCTCGCCTTCTGAATGGAAGCAAGGTGAACAGGTAGTGGCTCAGGTGGTTATTGTCCTTGATCTTTTTGGCCTTCCTGTGACATTGGGTGCTGTAGGTATCCTGGAGGGCAGGTAGTTAGCCCCCGGTGATGCGTTGTGCAGTGCCGTACCAAGCGGTGATACAGCCCAACTGGATGCTCTCAATTCAGCACCTGTAAAAGTTATTGAGGGTTTTCGGTGACAAGCCACATTTTTTTCAGCCTCCTGAGGTTGAAGAGGTGCTGTTGCGCCATCTTCACCACACTGTCAGTGTGTGTTGATCATTTTAGTTTGTCAGTAATATGTATACTGAGGAACTTAACACCACGATCATTAAGTCCACGATCATTGCTTTTGTTTTGCTGACGTTGAGTGAGAGGTTATTTTCCTGACACCACACTCCGAGTGCCCTCACCTCCTCCCTGTAGGCTGTCTCGTAGTTGTTGGTAATCAAGCCTACCAATGTAGTGTCGTCTGCAAACTTGATGATTGAGTTGTAGGCGTGCATGGCCACTCGTGGGTAAACAGAGTACAGGAGAGGGCTGAGAACGCACCCTTGTGGGGCCCCAGTGTTGAGGATGAGCGGAGTGGAGATGTTGTTTCTTATCTTCACCACCTGGCCCATCAGGAAGTCCAGGGTCTCAAGCTTAATGATGAGTTTGGAGGGTACTATGGTACTATGGTGTTGAATGCTGAGCTGTAGTCAATGAACAGCATTCTTACATAGGTATTCCTCTTGTCCAGATGGGACAGGGCAGTGTGCAGTGTGATGGTGACTGCATCATCTGTGGACCTATTGGGGCAATAAGCTAATTGGAGTGTGTCTAGGGTAACAGGTAGGATCGAGGTGATATGATCCTTGACGAGTCTCTCAAAGCACTTCGTGATGAAAGAAGAGAGTTCAGTTACCTTAACATGTCGGCCACAGAGAATGAGAGCCCACAGTCTTTGGTAGCGGGCTGTGTGGGTGGCACTGTTTTGTTCTCAAAGCATGTAAAGAAGTTGTTTAATTTGTCTGGGAGCAAGACGATGTTCGCGACGGGGCTGGTTTTCTTTTTGTAATCCGTGATTGACAGTATATCCTGCCACGTACGTCTCGTGTCTGAGCTGTTGAATTGCGACTCCACTTTGTTGATATACTGACGCTTTGCTTGTTTGCCTTACGGAGGGAATAACTACACTGTATTCGGTCATGTTTCCAGTCACCTTGCCATGATTAAATGCAGTGGTACGTGCTTTCAGTTTTGCGCGAATGCTGCCATCAATCCACGGTTTCTGGTTATTGGAAGGTTTTAATAGTCAGTGGGTACAGCATCTCCTATACACTTCCTTATAAACTTGCTCACTGAGTCAGCGCATTCGTCAATGTTATTATCTGAGGCTACCTGAAACATATCCCAGTCCACGTGATCAAAGCAATCTTAAAGCCTGGATCTGATTTTCAGACCAGCATTGGATAGACCTAAGCACGGGTGATTCCTGTTTTAGTTTCGGCTTATAGGAGGGGAGCAACAAGATGGATTCATGGTCAGATTTGCCTAAAGGAGTGCGGAGGAGGTCCTTGTATGCATCGCGGACATTAGAGTAGCAGTGGTCGAGTGTGTTACTCGCTCGTGTACTGCAATCGATATGCTGATAGAATTTAGGTAGCCTTGTTCTCAGATTAGCTTTGTTAAAATCCCCAGTTACAATAAATGCAGCCTCCAGTTTGCATAAAGTCCAGTGAAGTTCCTTGATGGCCATCTTGGTATCCGCTTGCAGGGAATATACACGTATACACGGCTGTGACTATAACCGAGGAGAGTACTTTTGGGAGATAATACGGTCGGCATTTGGTTGTGAGGAATAATTCTAGGTCATGTGAACAAAAGGACTTGAGACCACCGCCCTTCTTCTTACCAGAGATATGTTTTTTCCTGTCGGCGCAATGCACTGAAAATCTCGTTGGCTGTACGGACTCCGACAGTATGTCCCCAGCTAGCCATGTCTCCGTGTAACAGAGTATGTTACAATCCCGGATATCTCTTTGGAAAGCAACTCTTGCCCTAATTTCATCGGCTTTGTTAACTAGGGATTGGACATTAGCGAGTAATATACTCGGAAGTGGTGGGTGGTGTGCGCACATCCGAAGTCTCACTAGAAGACCGCGCCGGAACCTTCTCCTCCGACAGCATTGTTTCAGGTTGGCCTCTGGAATCAGTTCAAATGCCCTGGGAGATGCAGACAAAGGATCCGCTTCGGGAAAGTCGTATTCCTGGTCGTAGTGCTGGTAAGTTGACGTCTCTGAAATCCAATAGTTCTTCCCGGCTGTATGTAATAACACTTAAGGTTTTCTGGGCTAACAATGTAAGAAATAATACATACAAAAACAATACTGCACAGTTTCCTAAGGACTTGAAGCGAAGCTGCCATCTCTATCAGCACCATCTTGTCTCTGATTAAGCTACTGTGTGCCTCGGCTGGCAAAATTGATGCCATAACCAATTGATTTACAGCTAAGAACAGCTTTCGGTGAGTCTTAAATAATCACCAGTTACGCTGCTTGAAATTGGCACACAGGAATTACAGGATACACCACAAATACAGCACCCTTCCCGCCTCAGCCCAAGCGAGCTGATATAAAAGAGGTCAATCACCAACCCTGGTGCCAGGGTTGGCAAATAGCAGAGCGCTGGCTTTTACAAGTCAAATTTACCAAAGAGGGTGCATTAACGCTAGGCAAAAATAGAGTCCTATAGCTGGTAGTTTGTAGATTATGGTTAGTCGTAGTGAGTTGGTTAGTTGTAGCTACGGGATCAGGGGCTGGTTGTGAGGCACATAGTAGCAGACAGGGTAGATGTAGATCAGAGATACTGGGTGGTTAGATGTAATTGACAGGGTAGCTGTAGTATACTATAGGTAGGTAATTACTTGAAGGTAAATATGGGATAAGGGGTAGATGTGTGAACCAGGGGTTGGGAGGGAGTTGGTTGATGCATATGGTTGTAGGTAGGGGATAGATATGGTGGTAGTTATAGGTAGGTAGGGGATGGATGTAGATAGGACAGGAGGATGGTTGTGTGGTAGATCAGGGGAGGGGGTTGCTGATGGAGAGGATGGAAGGCCTCTTTTTACTACTTTAAACAGGAAATTCCAGCCGGTGGGGGCAGGGCCAGTTTTGGAACAGCCATGGGAGCTGATAAAGGGTCTTTAATGAAGCGCAACATAACATCACTGAGTGTGTGTGTGTGTGTGTGTGGGGGGGGGGGGGGCTGTTGGTCTGCAAGGGATTATCAACAGTCACATTCATTCATGAAGCGGCTATATACTGTTTATGTGGAAAAGGCAGAAGTACAGTACGTGTGTGTGTGTGTGTTGGTTATAGCAGACAAAACCAATAACTTTGATTAAACAACTCTTGGCAAGCAAGTGTGTTTTGCTGAAGACTGGAGACACAATCCACTGTTAACAGAGAGTAGTAAAATCTGTGTCAAGCCGCCTGCATAAAAGTCAAGGTCAGATCAGCCGAAACATAGAAGAGAGACGGATTGCCCTTGAAAACCAAAAACATACAGTAAGCATAAGAACATCAGCATCTTTCCAGAATTAATCAAATCACAACCCGTAGGCATGACAACAGAGTTCAGTGTGGTGTTTATGGGTATGACGCAAATGTCCAGACTGACATCACATCCACAACATCAGGCTGCTTCGGGGTGAAGTTTGCCTTGGTACAGATCTAGGACCAGCTTCCCCTCCCCCTATCCTAACCTTAACAAATGGGAAAAATATAAAACTGAGCGAAGATCAGTCTAGGAGCAACTTCCCCCTAAACCCATACAGGCTATAGCACTGCTAAAGAAAGTCAGGCTCAACTGGAAAATAATTGGGGTAGAGAGAATTAAGGGTACACCTACCCGAGCACCTTTCGGCCCAATGGCTCCTATGGGACCTGGCAAACCCTAAGACAAAGACAGAGAAAAAGTAGTTGAACGGTTAAACACAATTAGTGGTTAAGATAAAAACCAACCAATTATCACAGTGATACTGTGTGTGTGTGTGTGTGTGTGTGTGTGTGTGTGTGGTGTGCGCGTTCGTGCGTCTGCAATTTTATGAGTCTGTCAATTGGGAATTTATGAGTCCGTGTGTGAATAACAGCAGGGAGAGACAGGACTTCCTCTAGTGTAGCAGTTTCTAGAAACACAGTAACCCATCCTAGGAGTAGATGCCAGGAAAGCAGCTGTGACTGAAGCAGACTTGGGCTTGAAGTATGTAGCTAAAAGCGTCTCTTAATTTATTGTCAAAACATTTATTCTTAGGAAGATTTACTATAGCTCTTCAACTGACTCTTTGTGGCATGATTTACATGACAACAACTCTTGTCCTGCACTTGTGTAGATGTGCAGAATTGTGATACGCATAATTATGCATCAAAGCTCTAGTCCATTCACTCTACCCTGCACAGGTACAACCCATTAACACTTAATCCTCGTTAATCCACCAGTCAAGAGCTGGTCTGAACCTTCTACCCTACTCTAGATGAGCATAACCTCTTGACCCCTGACCCTCCTCTACTAGTCAAATCTGACCCCTACTGTACCAGTCAAGCCTGACCCCTGACCCTACTATAACAGTCACAGCACATCAGAGCATTTACTGCACCTGCCTGCCAGGATAACCTTTGGCACCTGGACTTCCGTCTGGACCTCGCTCCCCCTGTGGGAAAGGAGGAAGATGGGGTTAACGGCAGATAGAAAAGATTGATAAAAATTACAGTAAGCCAGTGACAGACAGCGCCTTGTGCAGAGTAATAGGTAGTGTAACGGTCAAACTAAACCAAAGCTGCCACGTCACCGTAACGGCTCCATAACGTGAGTCGCTGTTTAACAACTCACATGATCGATGAGGCATGCTATACCGAAAGTAAAAGCAAACGGTCTGCGAAGCAAGGATCACTTGAAGCAGAGTAGTTTTACACTTTGAGTCTATTTTCCTTGTCAGCGACAGCATTGCAGAAATGTAGACATACAGAAATAATAATGTCACGTCCTGACCAGCAGAGGGAGTAGTTGTTTAGTATTTGGTCAGGACGCGGCAGAAGTTGTGTGTTGTATGTAGTTTCTAGTTGTTCTGTTTCTGTGTTAGTCTGTGTGACTCCCGATCAGGAATAGCTGGATATCGTTGTTCCTGATTGGGAGTCATATATTAGGTGTGTGTTTTTCTCCTGGGGTTGTGGGTTGTTGATTTTACACTGCTAAAGTATCGGTATAGCCTGTAAAACTGTTACTAGTCATTCTTGTTTATTGTTTTCCCGTGTTCACTTTATTCAAATATAATTAAAGATGAGCATACATATCCCGGCTGCGTTTTGGTCTATTCAACACGGCTACACTGGTGACAAATAATCAATATATAAATTAACAAACAATCCTAATAATCTTCATAACACATTGAAAGTGTGTTTGGTATCACATTTTATGCTTGTATAAAAAAATGTAATCCAATCTAAGTTGATGCAATTGTTGATACAACCACCAAGCCATTTTAACATGCAAATGTGTATGATTAATGGTTTAGCAATGCATATCAACAAGATTGTGTTCTGGAATTATACAGTGCATCTGTAAAATATTCAGACCCCTTGACTTTTCCCACATTTTGTTATGTTAGAGCCTTATTCTAAAATGGACTAACTTGTTAAACAGGTTTTCAGAAATGTTTGAAAATGTATAAAAAAAAATAAAAAACAACTATCACATTTACATAAATATTCAGAAGCTTTACTCTGTACTTTGTTGAAGCACCTTTGGCAGCGATTACAGCCTTTTGTTGTCTTGCGTATGACGCTACAAGCTTGGCACACCTGTATTTGGGGAGTTTCTCCCATTCTTCTCTGCAGATCCTCTCAAGCTCTGTGTTCAATTCCTTCGATCTCAAGGCTTGGTTTTTGCTCTGACATGCATTGTCAACTCACCTTATATAGACAGGTGTTTGCCTTCCAAATCAACTCCAATCAAGTTGTAGAAACATCTCAAGGATGACCAATGAAAACAGGATGCACCTGAGCTCAATTTTGACTCTCATAAGTCTGGCTGCACAACCGATTGGCAAACGTATTGCAAATTGAGAAATCATGACTAAACTGCATAAAAATAAGAATTAACTATTAACACTATTAAACAAAGATACATGATAAAAACAATGATAGTAAAAAGCTTTGGGGCACTTTAAATTCAATTTTGGGAAAAAAGGCAAACTTGGTTCCATCATTCATTGAATCAGATGGCTTATTCATCACAAAACACACTGATATTGCTAACTACTTTAATGATTTTCTAATTTGTAAGATTAGCTAAAGCATTGTAATTTTAAATTCTGTAAAGTGATTGAGGAAGAGGTGAATTATTTTTTTTTCTCTATCAACAATGACAAGGCACCGGGGTCTGACATCTTGGATGTAACAACGATTATGCCACTCATATTTTCCATATTTTCCCAACTGAAAGTGTATTCAAAGATGATGCAACAAAAATAAAAATAAAAAACATGACTTTTCATTTTACATCTCCACAAACTTCAAAGTGTTTCCTTTCAAATAGTATGAAGAACATGGATATCCCTGCTTCAGGTCCTGAGGTATAAGCGGTTAGATTTGGGTATATCTTTTTAGGTGGAAATTGAGATGAACGGTCCTTATTGGGACACTACTTGACACCAGCAAACAGCCCTATAATATCTGGCCCTCTGCCCTCCCTAAATAGCGGCATTGAGCGGTTCAGCAGCTTTTTAGCCCTCCATAACTGGCTACAAGACTATTGCAGCTCTGTGGGTGTAATATTTATTAACAATTGTGATATGTTCTGGAAACAAAGCACATATTATAAGGAGGATGGGATCCACCCAAATCATTTGGGTTCCTGGATCCTTTCACAGCATTAAAGGGCTGAGTTGATACAATGACTTATCAATGACCCAAGTCCAGCTCATTTAATCCCTACCATTGTGTCGCTGAGTTGTCATATGAGTCTCCAGCTTTAGTGATTTTTGCAGTTCGTTCCAGTCATTGGCAGCAGAGAACTGGAAGGAAAGGCGGCCAAAGGTGGAATTGGCTTTGGGGGTGACCAGTGAAATATACCTGCTGGAGAGCGTGCTATGGGTGGGTGCTGCTATGGTGACCAGTGAGCTGAGATAAGGCTGGGTTTTACCTAGCAAAAGACTTATAGATGATCTGGAGCCAGTGGGATTGGTGACAAATATGAAGCGAGGGCCAGCCAACGAGAGCATACAGGTCGCAGTGGTGGGTAGTATATGGGGCTTTGGTGACAAAACGGATGGCACTGTGATAGACTGCATCCAATTTGCTGAGTAGAGTGTTGGAGGCGATTTTGTAAATGACATCGCCGAAGTCAAGGATCGGTAGGATAGTCAGTTTTATGAGGGTATGTTTGGCAGCATGAGTGAAGGATGCTTTGTTAAGAAATAGGAAGCTGATTCTAGATTTATTTTTGGATTGGAGATGCTTAATGTGAGTCTGGAAGGAGAGTTTACAGTCTAACCAGACACCTAGGTATTTGTAGTTGTCCACATATTCTAAGTCAGAAGCGTCCAGAGTACTGATGCTGGACGGGCGGGCAGGTGCGGGCGGTTGAAGAGCATGCATTTAGTTTTACCTGCATTTAAGAGCAGTTGGAGGTCATGGAAGGAGAGTTGTATGGCATTGAAGCTCGTCTGGAGGTTAGTTAACACAATGTCCATAGAAGGGCCAGAGGTATACAGAATGGTGTCGTAGAGGTGGATCAGAGAATCACCAGCAGCAAGAGCGACATCATTGATGTATACAGAGAAAAGAGTCGGCCCGAGAATTGAACCCTGTGGCACCCCCATAGAGACTGCCAGAAGTCCGGACAACAGATCCTCTGATTTGACACACTGAACTCTGTCGGAGAAGCAGTTGGTGAACCAGGCGAGGCAGTCATTTGAGAAACCAAGGCTTTCGATTCTGCCGATAAGAATGAGGTGATTGACACAGTCGAAAGCCTTGGCCAGGTCAATGAATACGGCTGCACAGTATTGTCTCTTATCGATGGCGGTTATGATATTGTTTAGAACCTTGAGCGTGGCTGAGGTGCACCAATGGTCAGCTCGGAAACCAGACTGCATAGTGGAGAAGTTACGGTGGGATTCGAAATGGTCGGTGATCTGTTTGTTAACTTGGCTTTCGAAGACCTTAGGAAGGCAGGGTAGGATAGATATAGGTCTGTAGCAGTTTGGGTCTAGAGTGTCTCCCCCTTTGAAGAGGGGGATGACCGCGGCAGCTTTCCAATCTTTGGGGATCTCAGACGATACGAAAAAGACGTTGATCAGGCTAGTAATGGGGGTTGCAGCAATTTTGGCTGATCATTTTAGAGAGGGTCCAGATTGTCTAGCCCAGCTGATTTGTAGGGGTCCAGATTTTGCAGCTCTTTCAGAACATCAGCTATCTGGATTTGGGTGAAGGAGAAATGGGGAGGCTTGGGCAAGTTGCTGTGGGGGGTGCAGGACTGTTGACCAGGGTAGGGGTAGCCAGGTGGAAAGCATGGCCAGCCGTAGAAAAATCCTTATTGAAATACTCAATTATCGCGGATTTATCAGTGGTGACAGTGTTTCCTAGCCCCAGTGCAGTGGGCAGCTGGGACTTTACAGTGTCCCAGAACTTTTTGGAGTTTGTGCTACAGGATGCAATTTCTGTTTGAAAAAGCTAGCCTTTGCTTTCCTAACTGCCTGTGTATATTGGTTCCTAACTTCCCTGAAAAGTTGCATATCGTGGGGGCTATTCGATGCTAATGCAGTACGCCACAGGATATGTTTGTGCTGGTCAAGGGCAGTCAGGTCTGGAGTGAACCAAGGGCTACACTTTTGAATGGGGCATGCTTATTTAAGATGGTGACGAAAGCACTTTTAAAGAATAACCAGGAATCCTCTACTGACGGAATGAGGTCAATATCCTTCCAGGATACCCGGGCCAGGTCGATTAGAAAGGCCTGCTCACTGAAGTGTTTTAGGGAGCGTTTGACAGTGGTTAGGGGTGGTCGTTTGACCGCAGACCCATTACGGACGCAGGCAATGAGGCACTGATCGCTGAGATCCTGGTTGAAGACAGCAGAGGTGTATTTGGAGGGCAGGTTGGTTAGGATGATATCTATGAGGGTGCCTGTGTTTACGGATTTGGAGTTGTACCTGGTAGGTTCATTGATAATTTGTGTGAGGGCATCAAGCTTAGATTGTAGGATGGCTGGGGTGTTAAGAATGTCCCAGTTTAGGTCACCTAACAGCACAAGCTCTGGAGATAGATGGGGGCAATCAATTCACATATGGTGTCCAGGGCACAGCTGGGGGCAGAAGGTGGTGTATAGCAAGCGGCAACGGTGAGAGACTTGTTTCTGGAAAGGTGGATTTTTAAAAGTAGAAGCTGTTTGGGCACAGACCTGGATAGTAAGACAGAACTCTGCAGGCTATCTCTGCAGTAGATTGCAACACCGGCCCCTTTGGCAGTTCTATCTTGTCGGAAGATGTTATAGTTAGGAATGGAAATTTCAGGGGTTTTGGTGGTCTTCCTAAGCCAGGATGCAGACACGGCTAGGACATCCAGGTTGGCGGAGTGTGCTAAAGCAGTGAATAAAACAAACTCAGGGAGGAGGCTTCTAATGTTAACATGCATGAAACAAAGGCTTTAACAGTTACAAAAGTCAACAAATGAGAGCCCCTGGGGAATGGATGTGGAGCTAGGCACTGCAGGGCCTGGATTAACCTCTACATCACCAGAGGAGCAGAGGAGGAGTAGGATAAGGGTACGGCTAAAGGCTATCAGAACTGGTTGTTTAGTACGTCCGGAACAGAGAGTAAAAGGAGCAGGTTTCTGGGCAAGGTAGAATAGAGTCAGGGCATAATGGACAGACAAGGGTATGGTAGGATGTGAATACAGTGGAGGTAAACCTATGCATTGAGTGACGATGAGAGAGATATTGTCTCTAGAAACATCATTTAAACCAGGTGAGATCACCGCATGTGTGGGAGGTGGGACTAAAGGTTTAACTAAGGCGTATTGCGCAGGGCTAGAGGCTCTAAAGTGAAATAAGGCAATAATTACTAACTAAAACAGCAATGGACAAGGCATATTGACATTAGGGAGAGGCATGCGTAGCCGAGTGATCATAGGGGTCCAGTGAGTAGCTCTGCGGGCCGGAGACACGGCGATTCAGACAGCTAGCGGGCCAGGGCTAGCAATAATAATAAAAATAACCTAGGCATGTCTACCTCTGCTAAGCTTCCCAGTAAAGCAAGAAAAATAATCAAGCATCACAGAAAAGTAGAAAAAATAGCCCACGTTAACATATGTAGGTTAAGAATAATTTGCTAGTAACAGATGTCATTCATATTCTGACAATCTCTGAAACTCACTTAGATAATACCCTTGATGATACAGTGGTCGCAATACATGGTTATAAGATCTACAGACAAGACAGAAATGCCAAAGGTGGACGTGTGGCTGTTTATATTCAGAACCACATTCCTGTAAAGTTTAGAGAGGATCTCATGTTAAATACTGTTGAAGTAATATGGCTACAGGTTCATCTGCCTCACCTAAAGCTTATTCTGGTGAGAAGCTTCTATAGATCACCAAGTCCTAACAGTAAGTATCTGGATAATGTGTGAAATGCTTGATAATGTATGTGATATCAATAGAGAGGTATACTTGCTGGGTGATTTAAATATTGACTGGTTTTCTTCAGGCTGCCCACTCAAGAGGAAGCTTCAAACTATAACTAGTGCCTGCAACCTGGTTCAGGTTATCAATCAACGTACCAGGGTAGTTACAAACAGTACAGGGGAAAAAATCAACAACATGTATTGATCATATCTTTACCAATGCTGCAGAAATTAGTTGGAAAGCAGTATTAAAATCCATAGGATTTAGTGATCACAATATAGTAGCCATATCTAGGAAAACCAAAGTTCCAAAGGCTGGGCCTTATATTGTGTATAAGAGGTCATACAATACGTTTTTAAGTGATTCCTATGTTGTTGATGTAAAGAATATTTGTTGGTACATGGTGTGTAATTTTTTTATTTATTTAACCTTTATTTAACTAGGCAAGTCAGTTAAGAACAAAAAAATAAAAATAGGACAAAACACACATCACGACGAGACAACACAACACTACATAAAGAGAAACCTAAGATGACAACATAGCATGGCAGCAACACATGCCCACACAGCATGGTAGTAACACAACATGGCAGCAGCACAACATGGTAGCAGCACAAAACAGGGTACAAACATTGTTGTGCACAGACAACAGCACAAAGGGCAAGCAGGTAGAGACAACAATGCAAAGCAGCCAGAAATGTCAGTAAGAGTGTCCATGATTGAGTCTTTGAATAAAGAGATTGAGATAAAACTGTCCAGTTTGAGTGTTTGTTGCAGCTCGTTCCAGTCACTAGCTGCAGCAAACTGAAAAGATGAGCGACCCAGGGATGTGTGTGCTTTGGGGACCTTCAACAGAATGTGACTGGCAGAACGGGTGTTGTATGTGGAGGATGAGGGCTGCAGTAGATATCTCAGATAAGGAGGAGAGTGAGGCCTAAGAGGGTTTTATAAATAGGCAACAACCAGTGGGTCTTGCGAGAGAGATGGCCAGTTTACAGAAGAGTATAGAGTGCAGTGATGTGTCCTATAAGGAGCATTGGTGGCAAATCTGATGGCCGAATGGTAAAGACCATCTAGCCGCTCGAGAGCACCCCTACCTGCCAATCTATAAATTATGTCTCCATAATCTAGCATGGTTAGGATGGTCCTCTGAATCAGGGTTAGTTTGGCAGCTGGGGTGAAAAAGGAGTGGGACCCACAGAGAGAACTGCTCCTTAAAGTAACTAACTTTGGCCTTCCGGATAGCCTGAGTGCACTTATTTATCATTTTCCTGAACGAGAGCCATTCAACCATGAGTATGCGTGTGCTGAGCCTTTCGCCAAGTGCAATTCTGAGGTGGAGTAACTCTGTAAGATTACAGTTGAACAAAGGGCTGAACCTGTTATTATATAGAATACTATCCCTAGAGTTTGGATGGCGGACCATGTGCTTCCTCTACATAAAGGCGGCGACCCGAGTGATCTAAATAATTATCGTCCCATTTCCAAACTATCTTGCCTAGCAACAATCCTGAAATCATTGATTAATACTCAGCTTAGATCTTTTCTGATGTAAAACAGTCAGGGTTCAGACCAGGTCATAGTACCATCTCTGCTACTTCTATGATTTTAAATTATCTCATAAATTGTTTAGATACGAAGAAACACTGTGCTGCCCTCTTCATTGACCTGTCCAAGGCATTCACACTGTGGATCACACCTTACTTATTCAGAGACTCTGTCTCGGATTACAACACTAGATCACAGGGTTGGTTAATGCTGGAGACTCCACATGTATTCATAGAGTTGGACAAATCATCCTTTTCCTACCAGGCCCCTATCATGTGTAATAATCTCCAAGTAACATTTCATTTGGATGTGTTGTTGTCTGTGGGTCAGTTTAGTAGAAAGGCTAAGGATTTTTATATTGATAAATGTGTTTGTTTTGTTTGATTGCTTATTGTGTATATAATATTTGCTATTTAAGTTTGTGTTTTAAATTGTATAACATTTTATTTTATGTATTGTTCACAGGGCACATTTGCAAATGAGACCTAGATCTCAATGTGTTTTTCCCTAGTTAAATAAAAGTGAATAATAATTTGATCCAATCAGGGCTTGGCATGGGGGGTGGGATGGGCAGGTTGAAACCAAGTTTCTGACAATGCAAACGTGTTCATGTAGAACTTCCTTCGACGTGCATAGCCCCTGCACAGTGCACACAACCTCCTATTGAAGGCTCCTCCATTCATTTGGCTCGGGCCTATACATACAGCAGAACCTCAGAGAAGTATAGCTGAGGAGAGGTGAAAGAATGAGCCCTCTGCCAACCGCCATCAACATTAAATCAGTAAGGGGGGTCTAAGATATGGTATGGGAGGGTCGGGTTTGTCATTAGATGCTCCAGTCTTGTGCTCTTTGCTCTGGTAATACATCACATTGCATCATGCAAAACAGAGTTATTACTCAATCACTGTTTTGCCTCATCATTCAGACAGAAAAAAAGCATGTGTTCATCTTGTCCATGCAAAAATAGTCTTAGACTGGGGAAGTAAGGGTGGAGGAGGACACAAACACACTCTCCTCATGCCTCAAGAAATCACCTCCGTTGAAGTCCCTTCCACAGTTTTTCTCTCTAAGGCAATTTTTCTCAAGATGACTCCTTGCAATTAGGCTGAAAATAGCCTTGATATGTTACGGATGCTCCAGAATCTTAAATAGCCTGGACACTACGCTGCTTATCCAGTCTCCTCCACTTCTTCCAAAGACTGTAACGTAGCAACAGTCAGCAAAATTGTTAAGCGGTTTTAAAAGCAATTCTAATTAATCCAACAGTTGGACAATGGATGAATATACTCCAAACCTTTTGAATTTTAAAATCCATCAGATATTGACTAAATTATAGCAAATAAAATATGTTACTGGCACGGACAAATAATGAGTGGAGTTTAGGGATTTTGGTGGGAATTCAGGTATTACATTTAATGTAAAATGTCATTTTTGGGGGGGACTAATATATACATGTTCTAATGGTATCAGGTATTTGTGAAAATATTTTGTGTTAAAATAAAGTACATTTTATATGCCTAATTTGCATAAACACACTGGGTGTATTTTCAATATGAATAAATTAATATAAAGGGGTGGAACAGGGCTGCAAACACCAAAAACTTGCTCTGTCTAGGCTTACCTGCACTCACCACGTTCTGTTGCATAATTCAGCAAGTGTGTCAATAGCAGTATACCATCAGATTAAAAATCAACACGCTTGACTCTATATTACATCTATCTATACATACATTTTTAATTTACATTTTGGTCATTTAGCAGACACTCTTATCCAGAGCTCTTATCCAGAGTGACTTACAGTATTGAATGTATACATTTTCCTACTCCATTCATACTCTACATTTTGTCACGTGCGCTCCTTCTCCGGCCTCTAGGTCACCAGGCTGCTCGTTATGGCGCACACCTGTCACCATCAGACTCACTTGGACTCCATCACCTCCCTGATTACCTTACCTATATATGTCACTCCATTTGGTTCCTTCCCCAGTCGTCATTGTTTCTGTTCCAGTGTCATGTCTGTGTTTTCTTGTTTTGTATTATGTTGCGTTTATTTATTAAAACACTCACTCCCTGAACTTGCTTCCCGATTCTCAGAGCACACGTTACAACATTGTTTGCGAGTTCAGACATAATAGCACTATAAACTGAGTGTTGATTTCAGCACATTTAATTTGTAAAAATGTCAACTGTATTAAATTATTACTTTGTTTCAATCGGGCAAAAAAAATCAACAAAAATAAAATAATGTTACCTTCTTTTTCTTCTGATGTAATTTCCAAGACCATGCATTAAATCCCTGATAAAGCTTTAGCGTTGTTATAGATACAACGGAAAGACAATATATTCAATTTTGACAGGTCATTACAAACATGTCTGTGGTTGTAACGTTAAAGGGAAAAAACGACAGGCACAAAGCAAGAGTAAGAAAGAGTCGCAATAAAGTGAGAAGAATCAATCCAGTGAGATTTAAGTGACAAGTGGATTTTGCACCCCTCAAACACAGGAAATAGATGAATGAAAAAGTCAGATCCTCAGGTGGGAGGGGAATGCGCGTTGCTACTGTTGTGTGTTCCTTGGCTTGAATCACTATAGTGCTGCTATACAGTGATAAGGTGTGAGTGGCTGTGTCTGTGTTGGATGGTGTGAGTGGCTCTGCTCTTGGAGCTGGAACAGCCCAGCCAGCCAGATCTCTCCTCATTCCAGATCTGGCTGCCTCCAGGCATGTTTGGCTCAGCCATTTGCCAACTGCAGAAAAGGGATTGGGGCTGGAACTCCCAAGAGTCGATAATGGACCAGGAATCTATCTGATTGATAGATGCTTTAGAATGCCAAATCATCATCCGTTACCATGGTCGCCATAGCACTTTTGCGATCCCATAATACAGTCCATAATTTGGGCTGTTGGACATAGACGGAGAGTGGCAGACTGAGGCGAGACATAATGGGTTTGGAGTTGCTCTGGTCTTGGAGATATTTTTTGCATCAGGGGTCATTGATAAGAGCTTTCCTATGGGACTGTAGCAGAGACATTTTGACAGAGCGACAATGCGAAGATGTTTCCAAAACGAACTGCATCATTCCAAATACCCAGCACAACACTTGATTGCCAATAGCAATTGCTTTGCAAATACACAATGTTAACTTTACCCCAGTCGTAAAACAACATTAAAACCTCTTAAGGATCGGACCTTTTTTTTCAATATTCGCCTAAAATGACATACCCAAATCTAACTGCCTGTAGCTCAGGAACTGAAGCAAGGATATGCATATTCTTGATACCATTTGAAAGGAAACACTGAAGTTTGTGGAAATGTGAAATTAACGTAGGAGAATATAACACATTAGATCTGGTAAAAGATAATACAAAGAAACCTTTTTAATTTGTTTTAGCATCTTTGAAACGCAAGAGAAAGGGCACAATGTATTATTCCAGGTTAGGTGCAATTTTGATTTTGGCCACTAGATGGCAGCATTGTATGCGCAACATTTTTGACTGATCCAATGAACCATTGCATTTCTGTTCAAAATGTTGTATCAAGTCTGCCCAAATGTGCCTAATTGGTTTATTGATACATTTTCAAATTCAAAACTGTGCACTCTCCTCAAACAATAGCATGGTGCTTCTACACCTGCATTGCTTGCTGTTTGGGGTTTTAGGCTGGGTTTCCGTACAACACTTTGTGACATCAGCTGATGTAAGAAGGGCTTTATAAATACATTTGATTTGATTTGAAATGGTATTCTTGTCACACCCTGACCTGAGAAAGATGTTTTTCTCTGTTTGGTTAGGTCAGGATGTGACATGAAGTGGGCATTCTGTGTGTCATATTACTATGTTTTCTTTTTCTTTGATTGGCCTAGTATGGTTTCCAATCAGAGGCAGCTGTCTATCGTTGTCTCTGATTGGGAATCATACTTAGGCAGCCCTTTTTCCCTCCTTCAGTGTGGGATCTTGTTTTGTACAGCTCAGTAAGCCTGCAGAACGTAACGTTCGTTTTTCCTTGGTTTGTTATTTTGTTTGAGTGTTCTGAGTTACAATAAATATAAATATGAGCACTTTCCACGCTGCACCTTGGTCTACTCAATACGACGAGCGTCACAGAAGATCCCACCACAAAAGGACCAAGCAGCGTGCCCAGAAAGAGCAGGGATCCTGGGCCCGGGAGAGGAAAGAGTGGAGGACGTCCTGGACCTGGGAGGAGGTAATGGCAGGGGACAAGACCCTGCCATGGAAGCAGGTGGACACAGCGAGGGAGGAACGGCAACGTTACGAGGAACTAGCACGGCAACGACTGAAGAAGCAAGCACCGTGTTATGCGGTGATGCGCACTGTCTCGCCAGTGTGCATTCACAGCCTGGTGCACTCTGTGCCTGCACCCTGCAGTTGCCGTGCTAGAGTTGGCATCCAGCCAGGAAGGATTGTGCCGGCTCAGCGTTCCTGGTCTCCGGTGCGTCTCTTTGGTCCAGGAAATCCTGCGCCAGCTCTACGCACTGTGTCGCCAGTGTGCCTGCACAGCCCAGATCGTCCTGTCCCCGTGCCCCACACTTGCCGGGCTAAAGTAAGCATCCAGCCAGGATGGGTTGTGCCAGCCCTAAGCTCCAGACCTCCAGTGCGCCTCCGCGGCCCAGTATACCCTGTGCCTGCTCTGCGCACCCAGTCTCTAGTGCGTCTCCCCAGTCCAGTGAGATCTGTTCCAGCTCCACGTAAGAAGCCTCCAGTGATGATCCATGGTCCGAAGCCTTCAGTGATGATCCATGGCACGAAGCCTCCAGTGATGATCCATGGCCCGGAGCCTGTAGGGATGATCCATTACATGAAGCCTCCAGTGATAATCCATGGCCCGGAGCCTCAAGTGATAATCCATGGCAAGAAGCCTGTAGGGATGATCCATGGCCCGGAGCCTGTAGGGATGATCCATGGCACAAAGCCTCCAGTGATAATCCATGGCCCGGAGCCTGTAGGGATGATCCATGGCATGAAGCCTCCAGTGATAATCCATGGCATGAAGCCTCCAGTGATAATCCATGGCCCGGAACCTGTAGGGATGATCCATGGCACGGAACCCCCTGAGACGGTCTACGGTCCTGAACCTCCTGAGACGGCCTACAGTCCGAAGCCTCCTGAGAAGGCCTACAGTCCGGAGTCTTCGGCGACGGCCTGCAGCCCGGAGTCTTCGGCGACGGCCTGCAGTCCGAAGCCTCCTGAGAAGGCCTACAGTCCGGAGTCTTCGGCGACGGCCTGCAGCCCGGAGCCTCCGGCGGCGGCCTGCAGCCCAGAACCTCCGGTGATGATCCTCGGTCCGGTTCCTTCGACGACAATCCACGGTTCGGAGCTTCCGGCGAAGATCCACGGTCTGGTTCCTCCAGCGACACAAAAGCGGAAGGATCAGCGGGCGGAGTGGGGGCTACGCGCCGAACCGGAGCCACCACCATGAGCAGATGCCCACCCGGACCCTCCCCTATAGGTTCAGGTTTGCGGCCAGGAGTCCGCACCTTTGGGGGGGGGGGGATACTATCACGCCCTGACCTGAGAGAGACGTTTTTCTCTGTTTGGTTAGGTCAGGGTGTGACATGGGGTGGGCATTCTATGTGTCATATTTCTATGTTTTTTTTTCTTTGATTGGCCTAGTATGGTTTCCAATCAGAGGCAGCTGTTTATCGTTGTCTCTGATTGGGAATCATACTTAGGCAGCCCTTTTTCCCTCCAGTGTGGTCTTGTTTTTGTACAGCTCAGTAAGCCTGCAGAACGTGATGTTTGTTTTTCCTTGGTTTGTTTGCGTGTTCTGAGTGACAATAAATATAAATATGAGCACTTTCCACGCTGCACCTTGGTCTACTCATTACGACGAGCATCACAATTGCTACTGTAAATTTGACAGTGCAGTTAGATTAACAAGAATGTAAGCTTTCTGCCCATATCAGATATGTCTATGTCCAGGGAAATGTTTTTGTTACTTACAACCTCATGCTAATCACATTAGCCTACGTTAGCTCAACCGTCCCACGGGGGGAACACCGATCTTGTAGTTAAAGTAATACTATTTCTATTTTTGACAACTTTTGGTTTACTACATTCCTAAAGAAAATAATGTACTTTCTACTCCATACATTTTCGCTGACACCCAAAAGTACTACTACATTTTGAATGTTTAGCAGGACAAGAAAAATGTCCAATTAACACTCTTAAAGAGAAAATCCCTGGTCATCCCTACTGCATCTGATCTGGCGGACTCACTAAACACAAATTTGTAAATGATGTTGGAGTGTGCCCCTGGCTATCAGTACATTTAAAAACAAGAACATCGTGCTGGCTGGTTTGCTTAATATAAGGAATTTGAAATGATTTATACTCTTACTTTTAATACTTAAGTATATTTAAAACCAAATACTTTTAGATGTTTACTCAAGTAGTATTTTACTGGGTGACTTTCACTTTTACTCAAGTATGACAGTTTTACTCAAGTACCACTGCTTTACACCCATATAAGTAAGCGTTGGCCTTATGCACATCATAAAAGGAGAGGTTTTGAAATTAGTGAAGTATTGTGACTGGCTAAAGGAATATTAGGGATTAGGGATATTTTTGTTATCTCTGCATTTATGTACTATCAAAACGGTGCCTTGTGTGTATGCAGAGGTGTAACATGACGTGGTAACCAGTTATAACTGACTTTTTACTAGATATGAACTAATTAATTAATACTCACAGGCTCTCCTGTGTGACCAGGTGGACCAGGATGCCCTCTCTGTCCCTGAGGAGAGAAACACAAAGAAATGAATACCACGCATAGAGACAAATTAAGGAGAGAGAGCAAGTGAGAAATTATAGATTGAAACAGTTAAAGAAATTAGGTAAAATCTGAGAGAACACTGAAGAATTATGAAAGGGCACACGCAGCGAGAGTACTGCAGTCCCGGAACACTAGCTAACACTGTACTCCCTGTTCTTCTTGTTCACCCACATATCTACACACGACCGTAACTCAATCACCAAGTTTGCTGACGACATGACAATGATAGGCCTGATTACCAACAACGGCACGACAGTCTACAGGGAGGTCTGGAGCCCTGGTGGAGTTGTGTCAGTAAAATAACCTCTCCCTCAAAATAAAAAAAACAAAGGAGCTGACCGTGGACTACGGGAGACAGAAGAGACTTTAATGCAGGCAAACTTAAATCCGTTTTACCTAATTTCTACCCTCATTTCACGAGTAACCAGAAGAAAAAAAACTCTAGACCACCTTTACTTCCACACACGGAGATGCATAAAAATCTCTCCCTCGCACTCCATTTGGAAATCTGACCATAATTGTATCCTCCTGATTCCTGCTTACAAAACCTAAAGCAGGAAGTACCAGTGACTCGCACAATACGGAAATGGTCTGATGACGCGGATGCTACACTACAGGACTGTTTTGCTAGCATAGACCGGAATATGTTCCGGAACTCATCCAATGGCATTGACGAGAATACCACCTCAGTCACCAGCTTCAACGATAAGTGCATCGACGACGTTGTCCCCACAGTGACCGTACATACATTTCCCAACCAGAAGCCATGGATTTCAGGCAGCATCCGCACAGAGCTAAAAGCTAGAGCTTCCGCTTTCAAGGAGCGGGAGAATAATCTGGACGCTTATAAGAAATCCTCTATGCTCTCAGACGAACCATCAAACAGGCAAAGCGTCAATACAGGACTAAGATTGAATCCTGCTGCACTGGCTCTGATGCTCGTCGGATGTGGTAGGGCTTGAAAAATATTACGGACTACAAGGGGAAACCCAGCCACGAGCTGCCCAGTGACACGAGCCTACCAGACGAGCTAAATGCTTTTTATGCTTGCATCGAGGCAAGCAACACTGAAGCATGCATGAGAGCACCAGCTGTTCTGGACGACAGTGTGATCATGCTCTCCGTAGCCAATTTGAGAAAGACCTTTGTACCGGTCAATATTCACAAAGCCGCCGGGCCAGACGGATCACCAGGATCGGTACTCATATCAGCGGATCAACTGGCAGGTGTCTTCAACCTCTCCCTGACCAAGTCTGTAATACCTACATGTTTCAAACAGACCACCATAGTCCCTGTGACCAAGAAAGCGAAGGTAACCTCGCTAAATGGGCTCCTGAGTGGCGCAGCAGTCTAAGGCACTGCATCTCAGTGCTAGAGGCGTCACTACAGACCCTGGTTCGATCCCAGGCTGTATTACAACCGGGAGTGCTATGGGGTGGCTCACAATTGGCACAGTGTCATCCGGGTTAGGGGAGTGTTTGGCCGGGGTAGGCCATCATTGTAAAATAAGAATGTGTTCTTAACTGACTTGCCTAGTTAAATAAAGGTTAAATAAAATAACAAATTAAAAAATGATTACCATCCCATAGCACTCACGTCAGTAGCCATGAAGTGCTTTGAAAGGCTGGTCATGACTATCATCAACATTATCATGCCGGAAACACTAGACCCCCTCAAATTCGCATACTGCCCCCACAGATGACGCAATCTCTTTTGCACTCCACACTGCCCTTTCACACCTGGACAAAAGGAACACCTATGTGAGAATGCTGTTCATTGACTACAGCTCAGCATTCAACACCATAGTGCCCACGAAGCTCATCACTATGCTAAGGACCCTGGGACTAAATACCTCCCTCTGCAACTGGATCCTGGACTTCCTGATGGGTCGCCCCCAGGTGGTAAGGGTTGGCAACAACACATCTGCCACGCTGATCCTTAAAATTGTGGCCCCTCAGAGGTGGGTGCATAGTCCCCTCCTGTACTCCCAGTTCACCCACAACTGCGTGGCCAAGCACGACTTCACCATCATTAAGTTTGTAAACGACAACAGTGGTAGACCTGATCACCAACAACAATGAGACAGCCTATAGGGAGGATGTCAGAAACCTGGCAGTGTGTGGTGCCAGGACAACAACCTCTCCCTCAATGTGAGCAAGACAAAGGAGCTGATCATGGATTATAGGAAGAGGAGGGCCAAACAGGCCCCCATTAACATCAATGGGGCTGAAGTGGAGCGGGTCGAAAGTACCTTGGTGTCCACATCGCCAACGAACTATCATGGTCCAAACACACTAAGAAAGTTGTGAAGAGGGCAGGACAACACTTTTTCCCGCTCAGGGGACTGAAAAGATTTGGCATGTGTCCCTAGATCCTCAAAATTGTCAAAGACTCCAGTCACCCAAGTCATAGACTCTTCTCTCTGCTACCGCATGGCAAGTGGTACCAGAGTGCCAAGTCTAGCACCAAAAAGGCTCCTTAACAGCTTTTACCCCCCAAGCCATTAGACTGCTGAATAATTAATCAAATGGCCACCCGGACTATTTACACTGCTCTTTTTACACTGCTGCTACTCGCTGTCTATTATCTATGCATACTCACTTTGCAAATTACCTTGACTAACCTGTACCCCCGCACATTGACTCTGTACCGGTACCCCCCGTATATAGCCTCGTTATTGTTATGTAATTTTCTTGTATTACTTTTATATTCAATAATTTTACTTTAGTTCATTTAGTAAATATTTTCTTAACTCTATTTCTTGAACTGCATTGTTGGTTAAGGGCTTGTAAGTAACTATTTCACGGTAAGGTCTTCACTTGTTGTATTCGGCGAATGTGACAAATAAAATTTGATTTCATATATATACACTCACACACACACACATACTCCCATAATCACAAACAGACACAGTGCTGTGTCCCATATAGAGAAAGACATAAAACACTGGATCGTTCGTACTGTGTATTCATATACTGTATTCTTCATTTGGCTCATTCTTATATACACTACTTTACATTGCATTTTTGTTAAATAACATATGCCTTTTAGAGTCATGTGTGCATACATGTTACGTATGGGTGGTCCCAGGAATCGAACCCACTACCTGGAGTTAAAAGTGCAATACTCTACCAACTGAGCTTAAAATAACCACACTGCGCCATACTCCACATATATATATACTGGATTCTTCTTCACATACAGGATTATATACTAAGGGGCCGATGTAGACTTAGGAAATGTATGCCTTTCCTACACACTTCTCGGTAGTTGGTATCAGGGGTTTGAACCTACATGATTTTCCAATCGTTTCGTTCTGAACAGAACCATTCTTTTTTTTGTTCTGTTCCACTGTTCTGACCAGCAAAATAAAGTTCTGACAGGTTCGAACAACAAAATTCTGGTTTATATTGCTCAATAAAATATTCTTTAAAGATCCTTCGAAGTAAACTCTCATTGATCTTAATTTAACGAATACACCATAGAAATATGTTTCTGCTGGTGTCTTCGCCCCAAGACATTAGTGAGCATTGCACAATTGTTTGTGTTAGGGATCTAAATCTAAGATCCGTGTCATCACAAGAGGAACTTTAAAAACATCAGGCTTTTTTACATGATTTTTATTTTGGTAATTGTATTTCAGTTATACCTGAACCTGATTTAGATTTAGCATTTTTGCAGATGTATGCAATACTATTGTGGATAATCAGGGTTAATGGTAGATTGAATGCCTGGTACACTCCGGGGTCATTCATAAAAGAGATGATGCTTGGGTCAAGGCCAGGAACACAGGCTTAGGCCCGGACTGGCAAGCTTTAAAGCAACTGAGGAATCATTGTGTAAGACAAATCTTTCAGATTGTAATGGAACCTGGTTAAATTCTGTAAAACTGTCAAAAACCTAAAAGGGTTCTACTTCCTCCTCTCTGCCACAACAAATGAATTCAGACACTGGCCTCATTACAATTGAGCCCAGTGGCCTCCATAATCGATGCATTAATCACAATTTTATTTCAGTGGGTTATCTCTTTGAAAGCAGCGTTTGGAAATGCTGATCTGCTGTCAAGAATCCAGAGTTCATCTCAGCCTATGCTGCCCTTCAGTCCCTTGACTTTTTGGCCCTGATGGAGACATGGATCACCCCAGAGAACACTGCTACTCAAGCTGCACTTTCTTCATCTGACTACGTTTTCTCTCATAGTCCAGGAGCATCTGGTCGTCGCGGTGGTGGCACAGGTCTACTAATTTCTCCTAAATTGAGATTTTCAATTTTCTTCCTCTCTCAACTGTACATCTCCTCATTTGAATTCCATGCTGTCACTGTCAATTATCAACTCAAACTTATTATTGTCATCTATCGCCCACCATGTGCCCTTGGAGAGTTCCTCAATGAACCTGACACCTTGATAAGCTCATTTCCTGACGATGGCTCAACACTCTTTGTACTTGGCAACTTCAACCTCCCGACGTCTGCCTTCGATTCATTTCTTTCCAACTCTCTCTTTCCCCTACTTGCCTCTTTTGACCTCACCCTTTCCCAATCCACTCCAACTCACAAGGCACTCATAAGCTTGACCTCATCTTTAGTAGAGGCTGCTCGCCTACTAATCTCACTGCAACCCCCCTCCAGGTCTCTGATCACTGCTTTGTTTCCTTTTCTGTCTCCCTTTCCTCCAACCCTAACCACTCAGCCCCTACCCAGATGGTCACACAATATTTGCTCTCTTTCTCTAACTGCTCTCTCCTCTTCTCTTCTATCCTATCATATCTCCCTTCTGCTAAATCCTTCTCCCTCCTGTCTCCTGATTCAGCCTCTTCGACCCTACACTTTTCCCTTTCCGCATCCTATTACTCGCAATGTCTCCTTTCCTCGCGCCCTCCCCTCCTGCTCCGTGGCTGAGTGACTCATTGTGAGCTGACAGAACAGGGCTGCAGGCAGCTGAGGAAAACTAAACTTCCGGAGAACCTACCATCTCCTCCCTCTACGGACGACTTTGTCAACCACATTCAAAAGAAGGTTGACAACATCCACTACTCAATCCCTTAGCCTATTGAGTCCACTGGTCTCACTCACATATAATTACATTATGCCTTGACCTCTCTCTCCAGATGAAATCCTGTGACTTCTGAGGTCTGACTGCCCGACAATCTTCCTACTCGACCCCATCCCCCCATCCCCCCATCCCCTCCTCCCGTCCTCCTCACTTCTCTGTATCACAGAGGCCCTTTGCACTGCCAAAGCTGACTCTTTCTCCTCTGTTATCATCCTCCTAGATCTATCCGCTGCCTTCGACACCTTGAACCATCAGATCCTCCTCCTTACCCTCTCAGGGGTGGGCGTCTCTGCACACTTTTGGATTGCATCCGACCTGGTAGGCCACTCCTACCGGTTGAAATAGAGAGGATCTAAGTCTGCACCACATACTCTCACTACTGGTGTCCCTCAGGCCTCGGTTCTAGGCACTCTCCTCTTCTCTCTATATACCAAGTCACTCGGCGCCGACATATCCTCACATGGTCTATCCTATCATTGCTATTCAGATGACATTCAACTACTTTTCTCCTTCCCCCCTTCTGACACCCAGGTAGCGACATGCATCTTAGAGCGCCTGGCAGATATCTCAACTTGGATGTCGGCCCAACATCTCAACCTCGACAAGACAGAGGTGCTCTTCCTCCTGGGGAAGGCCTGCCCACTCAAAGACCACTACATCACGGTTGACAACTCCACAGTGTTGCACTCCCAGAGTGCAAAGCACCTTGGCATGACCCTGGACAACACCCTGTCGTTCTTTGCAAACATCAAAGCAATGACTCGCTCCTGCAGGTTCATGCTCTACAACATCTGTAGAGTACGACCCTACCTCACACAGAAAGCAGTGCAGGTCCTAATCCAGACACTTGTCTTCTCCTGGCTGGACTACTGCAGCTCACTGTTGGCTGGGCTCCCCGATTGTGAAATAAAACCCCTGCAACTTATCCAGAACGCTGCAGCATGCCTGGTTTTCAACCTTCCCAAGTTCACTCATGAAATAATAATAACAATAACTCTCATGAAATAAACTAATTAGGCCTTAATCTATGGCTATCACATGACTAGGCAGGGGCACAGCAAATCAGAATGAGTTTTTCCCCACAAATGGGCATTATTACAGAGAAATAATCATCAGCACCCCCTCCCCTCAGACAATCCCACAGGTGAAGAATCCGGATGTGGAGGTCCTGGGCTGGCGTGGTTACACGTGGTCTGCGATTGTGAGGCCGTTTGGATGTACTGCCAAATTCTCTGAAACAACATTGGTGGCGGCTTATGGTAGAGAAATGAAGATGAAATTCTCTGGGAACAGCTCTGGTGGACATTCCTGCAGTCAGCATGTCAATTGCACCCTCCCTCAAAACTTGAGACATCTGTGGCATTGTGCTGTGTGACAAAACTGCTCATTTTAGTTGCCTTTTATTGTCCCCAGCACAAGGTGCACCTGTGTTATGACCATGCTGTTTAATCAACTTCTTGATATGCCACACCTGTCACACCTGTCAGGTGGATGGATTATCTTGGCAAAGGAGAAATGCTCACTAACAGGGATGTAACAAATTTGTGCACATCATTTCAGAGAAATCATATTTTTGTGTATATGAACTTTTATTTCAGCTAATGAAACATGCGACCAAGATTTTACATGTTGCATTTTATTTTTGATCAGAATATTTTGAATGTAAACCAATCAGGGTTTAGGCCTGGATATAACACTAATACAGCAACCACTTTAGTTGTTAATAATTTTGTCAATGCTTTAGACACTAAAATTGAATGTGCTGCTTTGTTTGTGGACCTGTCAAAAGCTTTTGATACTGTTGATCATGCTATTTTATTCATGGTTATTCACGATTATCTTACAGACAGAACTCAGGCGATCATGATTGATGGGGTTAAGTCTGAATTTCTTGAAGCACATAAAGGTGTACCACAGGTGTCGATTTTGGGACCTGTTCTCTTCACTATTTATATAAACACCACAGGTCAATCTGTTAAACTTCATCTAAATGTGCATGATACTATTAAATATGCTACTGCCCCGACTGTTGATCTGGCTGTTTCAAAACCATAGTCAGATTTTATAGCAATTGTATGAAGGAATCGCTTGCTGATTTAGAACTTGTGCTGAACACAGGCAAAACTAAATACATGTTGTTTTTAAACTCTCATAAGAATGTTACAGATTAACTACATGTTCACTCATTAGATGGTTCGAACATATACAGTTGAAGTCGGAAGTTTACATACACTTAGATCATACATACAAAACTCATTAAAACTCGTTTTTCAACCACTCCACAAATGTTTTGTTAACAAACTATAGTTTTGGCAAGTTGGTTAGGACATCTACTTTATGCATGACACAAGGACATTTTTCAAACAATTGTTTACAGACAGATTATTTCAATTATAAACTCACTGTATCACAATTCCAGTGGGTCAGAAGTTTACATACACTAAGTTGACTGTGCTTTTAAACAGCTTGGAAAATTCCAGAAAATTATGTAATGGCTTTAGAAGCTTCTGATAGGCTAATTGACATCCTTTCAGTCAATTGGAGGTGTACCTGTGGATGTATTTCAATGCCTACCTTCAAACGGATTGCCTCTTTGCTTGACATCATGGGAAAATCAAAAGAAATCAGCCAAGACCTCAGAATTTTTTTTTGGACCTCCACAAGTCTGGTTCATCCTTGGGAGCAATTTCCAAACGCCTGAAGGTACCACATTCATCTGTACAAACAATAGTACCCGAGTATAAATACCATGGGACCACACAGCCGTCATACTGCTCAGGAAGGAGACGCGTTCTGTCTCCTAGAGATGAATGTACTTTGGTGGGAAAAGTGCAAATCAATCCCAGAACAACAGCAAAGGACCTTGTGAAGATGCTGGAGGAAACAGGTACAAAAGTATCTATATCCACAGTAAAACGAGTCTTATATCGACATAACCTTAAAGGTCGCTCAGCAACGAAGAAGCCACTGCTCCAAAACTGCCATAAAAAAACAAGACTACGGTTTGCACATGGGGACAAAGATTGTACTTTTTGGAGAAATGTCCTCTGGTCTGATGAAACAAAAATAGAACTGTTTGGCCATAAGGACCATCGTTATGTTTGGAGGAAAAAGGGGGTGGCTGGAAAGCCGAAGAACACCATCCCAACTGTGAAGCACGGGGGTGGCAGCATCATGTTGTGGGGGTGCTTTGCTGCAGGAGGGACTGGTGCACTTCACAAAATAGATGGCATCATGAGGAAGTAAAATGATGTAAATATATTGACGCAACATCTCAAGACATCAGTCAGGAAGTTAAAGCTTGGTCGCAAATGGGTCTTCCAAATGAACAATGACCACAAGCATATTTCCAAAGTTGTGGCAAAATTACTTAAGGACAACAAATTCAAGGTATTAGAGTGGCCATCACAAAGCCCTGACCTCAATCATATAGAACATTTGTGGGCAGACCTGACTCAGTTACACCAGCTCTGTCAGGAGGAATGGGCCAAAATTCACCCAACTTATTGTGGGAAGCTTGTGGAAGGCTACCCGAAACGTTTGACCCAAGTTAAACAATTTAAAGGCAATGCTACCAAATACTAATTCCAGCCAAAACCATTATCTCAGCCAATCATGGTTAGCGGCATGTATTTTTCCGTGGCTAAACCAGCTTGGCTCGTCATTTAACAATTTTATTCGTATTTACAGATGTCATAGCTTGTTATTAAGGCACATGAAAGTTCACATGTTCCAGAATTCATTTCTGCCAAAAAACGCATTTTGATAGAAAATAAATGTTGATGTTCAAATGCTTCGCCTTTGAAGTAGTGACATGCGACATTCGCCTAGTTTCCTGAAACAAGTCGCATATGTCTGATGTATTATCCCTTGACAACGTGTGCCTGTATTATAACAAATTCATGAATCTACTAAACTCATAATTTGTCCTCTCTATGAGGACAAGGGTTGTAGTTTACATTGTCATCAGAGAAGAGTCTTCCACACACACACACACACACACAGAGAATCCAATCCAACAGAACCTCCAAGTCCAAGTTCCGAGATCAATTTCCTAGAAGTATGAATCACCGCAGTCAAACCTTTCCTGCTCATTATGACACCAGTGACTTATAACAGTATGTCCCCCCCTCTCCACCCTGAGCCCCCCTCGTCCTGCTCCCTCCCTCTCCTTCATTCTGAACAAAACTGTAGCCGACCCAGCTGACACAGATTGTAGAAGTGGTGAGCACAGCAGAACCTCTGGCATGGGTCAGAACCTCATGGGTCTCCCAGTCACTGCCAGTTGTGACACAGCCTGGGACTGCGATGCAGTGCATCGAAAGAGAGAGAGACCCATTCCAGCTCACAACATGAGACTCCAGTAATATGGGCTTTCTGATGAGAAAGTAGTAAAGGATGAGAGGCAATGAGGTATAAAGCAAACAATAGGTGAGTGTCTGTCTCTCTTACCTTTCGACCAGCCTGGCCAATTAGTCCAACTTGGCCAAGAATGCCTGGGTCTCCCTGAAAGACAGTCAAACAAATGCATATAATCTTAATACACAACCTAGATTCAATTTAGACTAAACTTGAATAGAATATGACTTTATTGTATTTGATAAATAAACAGTTTGCTGGTCAGGGAACTGGTCAAGGTGAAGTTAGGAGAAGGGCGGGGGGGGCTTACCTTCTCTCCTTTAGCGGCTGTTCCAGATGAGAGACCAGGGTCTCCTTTCCTCCCCTGAGAAAAACACAGAGAAAGAGGACCAATTAGTGACACTAAAAAAACAAGCACACTTATTCACACTGACACATACAACCACCTAACAGTGATACTTGGTTATTTGGGCCTATTTTATCATACATAGATAAACGTTATGCAGTACCGCAGTGTGTACCTATACTGTAATTGCACTGCATTTACATGGATACTATCAATTGGGTTTGATATAAGGTATCATGAAGTGGGAACATAGGGTGGGAAAAAACTCCTCTCTTTACACATGGGAATGCTATGTTCATTACCTCATTTTTGACAGCTTTTGAGGTCTAATCAATTAATTAATCCCCATCTATCAATATGATTGTCACAAGACATGAGCAACAACCTGCTCAAACAGCTAGTGACCGGAGTGGAAGGAGTGAAAGCAACCCTCCCTGGACACATGGGAAACCTTATGATTGTAGCAGTCTTTTTGGGGTACCCCTCCTTGGAAAACCATATGGTTGTATCGGTTTCTTGAGGGTTAACCCATCTACAGACTGTCTCAGGATCACTCTGTGGTGAGATTTCTCCCCAGCGGCCTTCCTGCCAGACAAAACAAGGATTCATTGTTGGAGTAAAGAGAACAGTAATGGGTCTCTACACTTCAAAGCCGCAGGTCGGAAATTTAACTTATTGTATGGACTTCTTTTTCCCAAAGAGCTCCTGGGATTTACAATGTTTCTGTAATAAGGGGTGATGAAAGAGCACTATCGGGAAGCGCTCCTGCACATCAAACACTTTGAAAACGTTCTCTCAACACACCTGCTTAACGAAGTGAGCGGCTCTGACTGCACACCCCACCCCCCAAGCAACACCTAAGGCGTGTGTTTACAGAGGATAATTTATGTTGCTCAACTGGAGACATTGCTGCTTTGACGTACTACGTAAGCTAGTAGGCAGCAGCTACTCTACCTGGGGTCCAGCAAAATGAAAGCAGTAATACAATACATTCACAACAGACAGCAGTTGTACAGGACAAACATAAGTACAGGTATGCGTTTTCAGAATTGACATTATGTGTGTGCCCTCTGGCCCCTACTCTACTACCACATGTCTACAGTAAAACACAAAATCCATGTGTACCTGTGTGTATGCTATCGTGTGTATGTTATCGAGTGTGTGTGTATGTTATCGAGTGTGTGTGTGTGTTATCATGTGTGTGTGTGTTATCGTGTGTGTGTGTATGTTATCGTGTATGTGTATGTTATTGTGTGTGTGTATGTTATCGTGTGTGTATATGTTATCGTGTGTGTGTATGCATGTGTCTATGTCTATGTGTGTGTCTCTTCACAGTCCCCGCTGTTCCATTAGGTCTTTTTTTACATCAAATTTTACTACTTGCATCAGTTACTTGATGTGGAATAGAGTTCCATGTAGTCATTTCTCTATGTAGTATTGTGCACCTCCTATAGTCTGTTCTGGAGTTGGGGACTGTGAAGAGACCTCTGGTGGCATGTCTTGAGGGGTATGCATGGGTGTCCGAGCTGTGTGCCAGTAGTTCAATCAGACAGCTCGGTGCATTCATCATGGCACAAGCGCATTCGCACTGAGATGAACAACACAAATGAGGAAAAAGTTGGTGGATGTATTCTATAGATGTTTTAATTAAATGTATGAGTTTCATAACATCGCAGAAGGACCGCAGTTGTATAGGTATACTTTTTCAGAATTGACATTTTTACAAGTATTGGCTGATGTTGACTCAATGTTGCATAGCCACAGGAAGTATGGGTGTTGAAGGTGTTGCAGCACCCCCTGGTTGTGAAATGGTAAAACTGTAATTTGTGTTGCAGTAAAATAAAACATATAATGATTTATATAAATGATAATAGCATTGGGGTAGGGAATGGAAAAAAACATGGAATATTTATATATGGGGCCCATTCTGCATGGACAGCGCTCAGCTCTGTTTTGTAAACGGTGCGCTCATGATGTGCTCTTATCTATTCAGTTGTGGGGATTTGAGTCAGACACATGCTCTGCTGTACAATAGACAGTTTAGTTTGTGTTAAGTCATGTCTCTCTCTACTTCTCTGTCCTTCTCCCCTCTCTCTCTCCCTTTTCTCTTCTCTCCCACTTGTGGTAGATATCAAGTGATCTGGGGGGGGCAGGTAGCCTAGTGGTTAGAGAGTTGGGCCAGTAACTGAAAGGTTGCTGGATTGAATCCCTGAACTGACAAGGTAAAAAGCTTTTGTTCTGCCCCTGAACAAGGCAGTTAACCCACTGGTCCCCAGTAGGCTGTCATTGTAAATAAGAATTTGTTTTTAACTGACTTGCCAAGTTAAATAAAACTGGAGTAGTGCTCGCAATTAGATCTTCACTTCTGTTTTCTATTAGTTTACAATTCTAAACTTGTTGAAAAGGGAATGGAAACAATATCTAATAAGTAACATGGCATTCTCTAACCCTCAGCTCGCAGGCCTGCTCCTGCCCATAGCAAGCAACACAGTGCTGGGATCAGCCCAGTGAGTGGTGCTTTCCTCCCGCTGGTGCTGAATAGAGGTGAATGCTTTTCTCCACCTTTTGTCCATTTGTGCTCAGTTTTAATAGACACAATCTTAGTTACAACATCCCTCTCTTTATATTTCTCCATTGTAATTATGAAGTACAAAGACATTTGCACTCTGTTCACAACGGTCTTTTCCTAGGCACATAAGTTTCAAATTTGAGTTTCATGTTTGGGGAAGCTTACAATTTATCCTACCATTTCTACCGATCTGCGTGCCAGTTATGATTTTCATATGCGTATTTTCGGGGAACAGTTTCATATCAATAATAACGTTTTTGTTTTTCAAAATCATTGTCACATGGTTGAGAATACAAATCGTAATAAAAATGATAAAAATCAAAAAGTTAAAATGCCACAAATGGTGAGCACCAGCCTCTGTCATATGGACACATTGAAACATTCCCCAACCAGAAACCGTGGATTGATGGCAGCATTCGCGCAAAACTGAATGCGCAAACCACTGCTTTTAATCAGGGCAAAGTGACCGGAAACATGACCGAATATAAACAGTGTAGCTATTCCCTCCGCAAGGCAATCAAACAAGCTAAGTGTCAGTATAGAGACAAAGTAGAGTCGCAATTCAACGGCTCAGACACGAGAGGTATGTGGCAGGGTCTACAGTCAATCACGCACTACAAAACAAAAATCAGCCCCATCGAGGATCACGATGCCTTGCTACCAGACAGACTAAACAAGTTTTTTGCTCGCTTTGAGGACAATACAATGCCACTAACACGGCCCGCTACCAAAACTTGCGGGCTCTCCGTCACTGCAGCCAACGTGAGTAAAACATTTAAACGTGTTAACCCTCGCAAGGCTGCAGGCCCAGACGGCATCCCCAGCCCAATCCTCAGAGCATGCGCAGACCAGCTGGCTGGTGTGTTTACAGACATATTCAATCAATCCTTATCCCAGTCTGCTGTCCCCACATGGGAGGGCCACCATTGTTCCTGTTCCCAAGAAAGCTAAGGTAACTGAGCTAAATGACTACTGCCCTGTAGCACTCACTTCCGTCATCATGAAGTGCTTTGAGAGACTAGTCAAGGACCATATCACCTCCACCCTACCTGACACCCTAGACCCACTCCAATTTGCTTACCGACCCAATAGGTCCACAGACGACGCAATCGCCATCACACTGCACACTGCCCTAACCCATCTGGACAAGAGGAATACCTATGTAAGAATGCTGTTCATCGATTACAGCTCAGCATTTAACACCATAGTACCCTCCAAACTCGTCATTAAGCTCGTCATTAAGCACGCATCCAACTCAATCATCAAGTTTGCAGACGACACTACAGTGGTAAGCTTGATTACCAACAAAGACGAGATGGCCTACAGGGAGGAGGTTAGGGCCCTCGGAGTGTGGTGTCAGGAAAATAACCTCGTACTCAATGCCAACAAAACAAAAGAGATGATCGTGGACTTCAGGAAACAGCAGAGGGAGCAGCCCCCTATCTACATTGACAGGACAGTAGTGGAGAGGGTGGAGAGTTCTAAGTCCCTCGGCGTACACATCACGGACAAACTGAAATGGTCCACCCACACAGACAGCGTGGTGAAGAAGGCACAGCAGCGCCTCTTCAACCTCAGGAGGCTGAAGAAATTCGGCTTGTCACCAAAAACACTCACAAACTTTTACAGATGCACAATCGAGAGCATCCTGTCGGGCTGTATCACCGCCTGGTACGGCAACTGCTCCGCCCATAACCAGAAGGCTCTCCAGAGGGTAGTGAGGTCTGCACAACGCATCACCGGGTGCAAACTACTTGCCCTCCAGGACACCTACACCACCCGATGTCACAGGAAGGCCAAAAAGATCATCAAGGACAGCAACCACCCGAGCCACTGCCTGTACACCCCGCTAACATCCAGAAGACGAGGTCAGTACAGGTGCATCAAAGCTGGAACCGAGAGACTGAAAAACAGCTTCTATCTCAAGGCCATCAGACTGTTAAACAGCCATCACTAACATTGAGTGGCTGCTGCCAACATACTGACTCAACTCAAGCCACTTTAATAATGGGAAAATTGATGTAATCAATTTATCACTTGTCACTTTATATTATTTATATTAGATAATGTTTACATAACCTACATTATTCATCTCATATGTATATACTGTATGCCATACCATGTACTGCATCTTGCCATCTTGATGTAATTAGATGTATCACTAGCCACTTTAAACAATGCCACTTTATATAATGTTTTCATAACCTACATTACTCATCTCATAGGTATATACTGTACTCCATACCATCTATTACATCTTGCCTATGCCGTTCGGCCATCACTCATTTATATATTTTTATGTACATATTCGTATTCATTCCTTTACACTTGTGTGTACAAGGTAGTTGTTATGGAATTGGTAGATTACTTGTTAGATATTACTGCATGGTCGGAACTAGAAGCACAAGCATTTCGCTACACTTGGATTAACACCTGCTAACCATGTGTATGTGACAAATACATTTGATTTGATTTGATTTGGATCCATTGACAGCTAAAGAAATAAGAGGCAGCCTAGGCCAATGTAGCAGTAGGCCTTTAAAACTTCCATTGTCAACTAAGTAAAACTACATAAAGCCAACAAATAAACACAAAAAATGTCCTGATGAAAATGCAGGTTCTTTCATCTCTATATATATACTCCGCCTGTCTGCCTCCCTTTATGTCTGTGTTACTGGGTCCAGCCCAATGACTGTATAACAGACCTGCTGTTTTCAACTCTCTAGCGACAACAGGAGAAGTAGGGATACTCTGAATGATCGGCTATGAAAAGCCAACTGACCAGGCAGTGTCAGAGGAAGGCCCTAAAAATTGTTTGATTAGATTTGTATTATGAAGGTCCCAGTCCTAAGCTGTCACTTGTAGGTTCTTTCATCTCTCTATATAAACTCTGCCTTCTGCCTCCCTTTCTATCTCAAATCAAATTGTATTTGTCACATGCACCGAATACAACAGGTGTAGGTAGACCTTACAGTGAAATGCTTACTTTCAAGCCCTTAGCCAACAATGAAGTTTTAAGAAAATATCTAAAAAAAAAGTTTGAGATAAGAATAACAAATTATTAAAGAGCAGCAGTAAATAACAATAGCGGGGGCTATGTACAGAGTCAATGTGCCGGGGCACCGGTGTCGAGGTAAATGAGGTAATAGGTACATGTAGAGTAGGTAGAGTTATTAAAGTGACTATGCATAGATAATAACAGAGAGTAGCAGCAGCATTCCGGGGGGGGGGGGGGGGTAATGCAAAATAGTCTGGGTAGCCATTTGATTAGCTGTTAAGGAGTCTTATGGCTAAGGGGAAGAGCCTCTTGGACCAAGACTTGGCGCTCCGGTACAGCTTGCCGTGTGGTTGCAGAGAGGACAGTCTATGACTAGGGTGGCTGGAGTCTTTGACAATTTTTAGGGCCTTCCTCTGACACTGCCTGGTATAGAGGTCCTGGATGGCAGTAAGCTTGGCCCCTGTGATGTACTGGACCGTACGCACTACCCTCTGTAGTGCCTTGCGGTCAGAGGCCGAGCAGTTGCCATACCAGGCAGTGATGCAACCCGTCAGGATGCTCTCGATGGTGCAGCTGTACAACTTTGAGGACCTGAGTTACTGGGTCCAGCCCAATGACTGTATGACTGTGTATATGAAGGTGCAGCCCTAAGCTGTCGCTTGTTAGGTTCTTTCATCTCTCTATATATACTCCGCCTGCCTGCCTCCCTTTCTATCTGTGTTACTGGGTCCAGCCCAATGACTGTCACTTGTGAACTTGTAACATTGTATCAACTTGCCTATTCTGGGCCCTCAGAGTTTCCAACACCAGTGAGCACACCAGACACAGCTGTTTTTGCGCAATTGGAAATGTTTTCAGGGAGGCTATTTTATGACATTTCCACTGGATATACGGGATCCTCAGAGCATGATATTTTGCTCTTTCACACTGAGGCCTGGTGATTATCAAAGGGGAGAGTGTTGGAAAGATTTTTCAAATACTGTCAGGAAATATTATCATTCACTATAGATAAAAAAAATTATGATTTCATTGACATAGCTTATTATTAGTGATGGGTGAGTTAAAACAATCAGAACTCAGACATCCAGTTAGATATGGGCACTGTCACAAATATCTTCGTCTTCTGACGATAATGCGAAATCGTCATCGGAAAAGGTAGACCAATACGCAGCAGGTGTGCAGTTGTTCATTTTGAACATTTAATTAAATCAACACGAATACAAAACAACAAACAAGAAAACGAACGATAAACTGACAGTCCTGTTAGGTTTACACACACTAAACACGGAACAATCACCCACAAATAACAAACACAAACACACCCTAATATATGGGACTCTCAATCAAAGGCAGATAGACAACACCTGCCTTCAACTGAGAGTCCCAAACCCAATTAACCAAACATAGAACACACTCACCAGACTACACATAGAAATACATAAACATAGACCATCAACCAAAAACCAAAAACCCGGAAATACTAAATCAAACACCCTTTAAACAAACACACCACCCTGAACCACATAAAACAAATACCCTCTGCCACGTCCTGACCAAACTACAATACTAATTAACCCTTATACTGGCCAGGACGTGACAGGCACGCTCCGTCAACATTAAGAGGACAGAGAAACCAGACACATGCTCATTGCTCACATGGAGCGCTCCAAACAATTTTTTATATATTTTTTAAATATATTTTTATTTCACCATTATTTAACCTGTTGAGAACAATTTCTCATTTACAACTGCAACCTGGCCAAGATAAAGCAAAGCAGTGCGACAAAAACAACAATACAGAGTTACACATGGAAAAAACAAACATACAGTAAATAACACAATATAAAAAAAGTCTATATACAGTGTGTGCAAATGAGGTAAGATGTGTGCAAATGTAGTAAGATTAGGGAGGTAAGGCAATAAATAGGTCATGGAGGCAAAATAACTACAATTTAGCATTAACACTGGAGTGATAGATGTACAGATGATGATGTGCAAGTAGAGATACTGGGGTGCAAAAGAGCAAAAACTAAAAAAGAATAACAATATGGGGATGAGGTAGTTGGATGGGCTATTGACAGATGGGCTATGTACAGGTGCAGTGATCTGTAAGCTGCTCTGACAGCTGATGCTTAAAGTTAGAGAGGGAGATATAAGTCTCCAGCTTCAGTGGTTTTGGCAATTCGTTCCAGTCATTGGCAGCAGAGAACTGGAAGGAAAGGCGGCCGAAGAGGTGTTGGCTTTGGGGATGACCAGTGAAATATACCTGCTGGAGCGCGTGCTACGGTGGGTGTTGCTATGGTGACCAGTGAGCTGAGAGGGCGGGGCTTTACCTAGCAAAAGACTTATAGATGACCTGGAGCAAGTGGGTTTGGCGACGAATATGTAGCGAGGGCCAGCCAACGAGAGCGTACGGGCCGCAGTGGTGGGTAGTATATGGGGCTTTGGTGACAAAACGGATGGCACTGGAGTGTTGGAGGCTATTTTGTAAATGACATCGCCGAAGTCAAGGATCGGTAGGATAGTCAGTTTTACGAGGGTATGTTTGGCAGCATGAGTGAAGGAGGCTTTGTTGCGAAATAGGAAGCCGATTCTAGATTTAACTTTGGATTGGAGATGCTAAATGTGAGTCTGGAAGGAGAGTTTACAGTCTAACCAGACACCTAGGTATTTGTAGTTGTCCACATATTCTAAGTCAGAACTGTCCAGAGTAGCGATGCTCGACGGGCGGGCAGGTGCGGGCAGCGATCGGTTGAAGAGCATGCATTTAGTTTTACTAGCCTTTAAATGTAGTTGGAGGCCACGGAAGGAGTGTTGTATGACATTGAAGCTCGTTTGGAGGTTTGTTAACACAGTGTCCAAAGAAGGGCCATATGTATACAGAATGGCGTCGTAGAGGTGGATCAGAGAATCACCAGCAGCAAGAGCAACTGTCACGTCCTGACCCTTGTAAGAGGTCATTTGCCATAGTAGAGCGGTCAGGGCGTGACAGGTGGTTGTGTTGGGTGGTTTTGGGTTTTCTGTTTATAGGTGGGGTTTTCTAGTATTCTATTTCTATGTTTTGTTTTCCAGGTTTTGGCCGGGTATGGTTTCCAATCAGAGGCAGGTGTCTTTCGTTGTCTCTGATTGGAAGCCATACTTAGGCAGCCTGTTTTCCTTTGGGGTTTGTGGGTAGTTGTTTTCCGTTTTAGTCTTAGTACCTGACGGGACTGTTGTTGGTCGTTTTCTTGTTTTGTCAAGTGTCGTCATTAAAAGCATTGAAAATGAGTACTATCCACGCTGCGTCTTGGTCTCCATTTCATGACCCCTGTGACAGCAACATTTGGGCACAGACCTGGCTAGTATGACAGAACTCTGCAGGCCATCTCTGCAGTAGATTGCAACTCCACCCCCTTTGGCAGTTCGATTTTGACGGTAGGGGAAGACCCCCATGAAATGGACAACAATGAATGGCAACTTATTGGCATTGGGCGAACCATATACACAATCACAAATACTACTCAAATGGACGGCAGTTCATCAAAACCATATTGCAAGTGGAACATGGCAAGGGCCAAGTGTCATACCTCAAAAATCCCGAGCGCGCTCCACCGTAGATTTTCCTATGGCAAATGGTCACTAAGTTGGTCCCATGGGTGAAATTTTGAAAAAAGAAAAATTATAAATTATAAAACCTCAAAAAAGTGCTTTTTGGACCGTTTTTTTGTGTCAATTATACATATGTAATAACCGTATGAACATACATTTGTCTTATTTTATTGAGTTTGTCCATAAGGCCTATGTTTGGTCCATTTGCAAAATATGTTCATAGGAAGTCGGCTTCCGAACCCAAAAGTCAGTGAACCATGGCCAAATGTCATAAGAAATGTCCAAATGCCATACATAAGTATTGAAAGTACCAAATCAGGATGTTATGTCCATTTGCCATATTTGATCATAGGAAGTTGGCTTCCGAACCCAAAAGTCAGTGAACCATGTCCAAATTGCATAAGAAATGTCCAAATGGCATTTATACTGACCAAATGATATATATCACTATGTTAAGCCCTGAATCAACCTAGAAGGTCTATTTGTCATGTTTGATCATGGGAAGTAAGAATTCCTCATTGATGTTGATTTCAGCCTGTCCATTTGGTGATGCAGAAAATCCCTCATTAAATAAATTGGAAATGGACAAATTTATGTCGTTTTTTGATGGGATGGGCACGGGTGGGGGGTGCTCCCTACCCGGCCATGGACCCCTTGCACCCCCTTAAAGGCATTAAAAAAAATATGTAAAAAATTTGCTCCTGGTAACCCGTTCAGATTACCAGGTGCACGGCTGTACATTTGCAATGTCTTACAATGGGCATTTACCATCACGAATTTGACGTGCTCTAATATACTGCACAAATGCCCAATTGACTGGCTTTTTGAACTCAGGATGGCCTAGCAGTGATAGTGGTTCCTCTCCATTGCTAATTGATGTTGATTTCAGCCTGTCCATTTGGTGATGGTAAATCCCTCATTAAATACATTGGAAATGTACTGTCTATTTGCAATGTCTTACAATGGGCATTTACCATCATGAATTTCACATGCTCTAATATACTGCAGAAATGCCCAATTGACTGGCCTGTTGAACTCGGGATGGCCGAGCAGTGACAGTGGTTCCTCTCCATCGTTCGTCATTTTCGCGATATTCAAAATTAATTGAAGTCCTTGCAAATGGACGAGGCTGTTTCTCGGCCTGAGAACCTCCTAGAGCCACATAACTCACTGTGCACTACCGACTTAAGCTCTAGAACAGGTTTCTAAAGTTTCAGAGTTCTAGGTCTGACAGTTATTTGATGGTGAAAACACTGGTGTGGGGCTTACAGACACACAGAGCCTGCAATAGATATTGTGTGTCTGAAAGCCCCACACTGGCTGTTTGTGTGTGTGAGTTTTTTCTTGGACATCTGATGGGAGAAATGGCTGATTTTCAGTTCATGAGGGTTGCTTAATCACACATATGACATTTTGGAAAGATGTGACCTTTTTAACCCTTCAAACAGCCTCTATGGCCCCAATTTAAGGCACTTCCTGTTATCACAGGTAGCTGACAGTAGACACATATCCTCATTGGGGTAGGCTTTTACAGAATCCTGAGTTTCAAGTCTTTACGTTAAGAACTGACTGATTTACAGAGGGTTGAATGCAGTATGTTTACCTAACTGCAGGTTGTGAAATCAAAACCACTTTTAGGGTGAATTTAACCACTTCCGGTTGCTCCAGGAATCTTAGAATCAACACAGCCTTAACGGTTCTGCAGCTGTCACCCAAAAGCACCTGAAATTTAGGTCAGGCTTCATTTTGGGACTATTTTTTTGCACAGTCGCTGCGGTCAGACCGAGCGAACTACAGTCAAGTGGGCTATCTCGTTGAACTTGGCACGGCCTAGGGACTATGGTGATGCCATTTGTTTCCCTTTCTGTGATGATTTAAGCCTCCCCATTTGACGATTTCAGCCCTTTTTGAAGGTAAAGTTCACATTTCTGCTTTAAGATATGAAGGGGACAATTCAATCTTTTCATGTTGATATCTGTAGAGGTACAGGTGACCCTGAACATGTGGTAAAAGGAATTTTGAAAATGGCCTGCACAGAAGCAGAGTTAGAGCATAACCTGTAAACCCATGTTATCCTTAGGGAGAAACTCGCATGTGTCAGACTACATGAACCGGTGCACGCAGCTAGAATAACTCTGTGGCTTGTACACCCCAACCTCTCCGCGATGAGCCCATCGAAAACGGCGTCTCTGTGTGACCCAAAGGCCGCAATATGTCCAAAGCATCATTAAATCACTACAAGTCAGGCTTCATTTGCACGGTCGCTGCGGTCAGACAGAGTGAGCTACGGTCAAGTGGGGCATGTCCTTGAACTCGGCATGGCCTAGAGACTACAATGATGCCATTTGCCAACACTTTTAGTGTTGATTTCAGTCTGTCGATATGTTGATGGTTCATCACTGTTTAAACTTATTGCAAACGGACAAAAGTCAGGCATCAAGTCAGCGTCCATCAGTCAATAAGATATTATTCTACACCAAACTGATACATACTGACACCAAACCCACGCTTAGAAGCCAACTATCACATATTTCAGAGCAGGCCCAAAATTCACAGTGCCTTCTGTTTAAACCATAATAAACACGTAGTTACGTTCTAGCTGTGGGTCCAGTTCTGACATTATGTGTAGCCTAGCTGAGGCGACCCCGAATCCCGAGTTTTGGCTCGATAGGTCATTCGGAGCCGGAGCAGAGACCTTAATTAGTGCTGAAAATGCACTTTGTCCAGGCATTGCTACGGGGTCCCTGAAAGAGCTATCGGACAGAAACTTTAGGGTCCGTCTCTATGGGCCGAGGCGGTTTCAATGCCCCTAGTCTTGTGATTCTGGGACTTTTCTAAATGTCGTCATTTTCGCGATGTTCAAAATTAACCTCTATGGGACCGGCGGGACGAATTCGTCCCACCTACGTAACAGCCAGTTGAATCCTGTGGCGCGATTTTCAAAACGTTTGAAATGCTATTACTTCAATTTCTCAAACATATGACTATTTTACAGCTATTTAAAGACAAGACTCTCGTTAATCTAACCACACTGTCCGATTTCAAAAAGGCTTTACAACGAAAGCAAAACATTAGATTATGTCAGCAGAGTACCCAGCCAGAAATAATCAGACACCCATTTTTCAAGCTAGCATATAATGTCACAAAAACCCAGAAGACAGCTAAATGCAGCACTAACCTTTGATGATCTTCATCAGATGACACACCTAGGACATTATGTTATACAATACATGCATGTCTGTTCAATCAAGTTCATATTTATATCAAAAACCAGCTTTTTACATTAGCATGTGACGTTCAGAAAAAGCATACCCCCCGCAAACTTCCGGGGAATTTACTAACAATTTACTAAATTACTCACGATAAACGTTCACAAAAAGCATAACAATTATTTTAAGAATTATAGATACATTACTCCTCTATGCACTCGATATGTCCGATTTTAAAATAGCTTTTCGGATGAAGCACATTTTGCAATATTCTAAGTACATAGCCCAGCCATCACGGGCTAGCTATTTAGACACCCACCCAGTTTAGCCTTCACCAAAATCACATTTCCTATAAGAAAAATGGTCTTACCTTTCGTGTTCTTCGTCAGAATGCACTCCCAGGACTTCTACTTCAATAACAAATGTAGGTTTGGTCCCAAATAATCCATAGTTATGTTCCATCAGCGACGTTTTGTTCGTGCGTTCTAGACACTATCAGAATGGTAAATCACGGTCTTGCGCATGGCGCATAACGTGACAAAAAAATTCTAAATATTCCATTACCGTACTTCGAGGCATGTCAACCGCTGTTTAAAATCAATTTTTTTGCCATTATTCTTGTAAAAAAGCAATAATATTCCGACCGGGAATCTGCAATTAGCTAAACAGCCGAAGGAAAATACTGCACGGGGTCGAATCGGGCACGCGCCTAATTCCATTGTCCTCTGATGGGCCGCTTGGAAAAGGCGATAATGTGTTTCAGCCTGAGGCTGCCTCGTCATCGTTCATGTTTTTCCCGGGCTCTGAGAGCCTATTGGAGCCGTAGGAATTGTCACGTTACAGCTAAAATCCTGACTCTTCAATAAACAGAAGCAAGAACATGAACTTCCTGCATGAAACCTTCTCAGGTTTTTGCCTGCCATAGGAGTTCTGTTATACTCACAGACACCATTCAAACAGTTTTAGAAACTTTAGGGTGTTTTCTATCCATATATAATAAGTATATGCATATTCTAGTTACTGGGTAGGATTAGTAACCAGATTAAATCGGGTACGTTTTTTATCCGGCCGTGTAAATACTGCCCCCTAGCCCCAACAAGTTAATTGAAGTCATTGCAAACAGACAAAGCTGTTTCTCGACCGGAGAACCTTCTAGAGCCACAGAACTCACCGTGAACTATCGACTTAAGCTCTAGGTCTGAGCTTAAGTTTCAGAGCTCTAGGTCTGACGGTTCTTTGATAGTTCGAACGCAGGTAACTTTTGCAGGCTGTGTGTCTGTAAGCCTGACACTGTGTCACTCCCCATTGACTGTGTGAGTTCAGAAAATCACAGAAAATCACAGAAATCACATAGAGCTCCGAAACCGGCCTTAATGGATTCGTCTGAACACGCCGCAACTGGATCTATAACTTTGTGGGAAAAAACATTTCTTTAACCATCACCAAACGGACATTTAATTATTTCTCGTAAAGTACGATAGATAAATAGCTGGTTATTTTTTTCCTTACACCGTAGGTTTATGTACTTAGCCGTGAAGCGGTCAAATTAGCGCTGTATTACCGTTTTTGACCTTCAATCCCAGAAAATGGGCCTTAAATCAAAAAGCGTTGAGGCCTCGACGCCATCTTGTTTCTGGGCTAAAAGACCCTTTGCCCAAACCTGTGCTCATGAGTTTCGTCTTCGAAGTCTTTTCCGTTTAGGAGAAACAGCCATGTCCGTTTGGTGATGTTTTGTCCATTTGCAATAAGCAGCCAGTCGCCGTCTGGTGGAATTTTCCGGTACAGCGGAAAAATGACCAAAAATGTTACATTTTATAAAACGGAAACCAAATTTCCAAGAGACTTTATTTGATGACTTCGCGGAAGATCTGGCCCTGGGGCACGACCTGAGACCATCGGCCTATTTTAATAACACTCGCAGACGTCTAGTAAGGGACCGTACATTTGCAATATGGAGATCCTCATCAACCATACGTGTAATGCCACCAGCGTCGCTCATGTAGGAAAATGTTGTAGTTGGGGATGGAAATTTCTGAATTTTTGGTGGCCTTCCTAAGCCAGGATGCAGACAGTGTGCTAAAGCAGCGAATAAAACAAACTTAGGGGGGAGGCTTCTAATGTGAACATGCATTAAATCAAGGCTTTTACAGTTACAGAAGTCAACAAATGAGAGTGCCTGGGGCCTGGGAATAGGTGTGGTGCTGGGGTCTACAGGGCCTGGGTTAACCTCTACATCACCAGAGGAACAGAGGAGGAGTAGGATAAGGGTAGGGCTAAAGGCTATAAGAACTGGTTGTCTAGTGCGTTGGGAATAGAGAATAAAAGGAGCAGATTTCTGGGCGTGGTGGAATAGATTCAGGGCATAATGTACAGACAAGGGCATGGTAGGATGTGAGTACAGTGGAAGTAAACCTAGGCATTGAGTGACGATGCGAGCGGTAGTATCTCTGGAGGCACCAGTTAAGCCAGGTGAGGTCTCCGCATGTGTGGGGGGTGGGGCAAAAGAGCTATCTAAGGCATGTAGGGCAGGGCTGGGGGCTCTACAGTGAAATAAAACAATAATAACTAACCTAAACCCCAGTAGACAAGGCATATTGACATTAGGGAGAGACATGTATAGCCGAGTGATCATAGGGTCCAATGAGCAGCAATAGGTGGGTCAGGCAGCCATTCGGTAGTCGCTACTACACTAGGCAAGCTGGAGACATGGCGATTCAGACAGCTAGTGGGCCGGGGCTAGCAGATGGGTCTACAGTGACGTTGCAACGGAAAAGGCTGTTGAAACCTTGGACGATTACGTCGGCAGACCAGTCGTTATGGATCGCCGGGGCTCCGTGTCGGCAAAAAGGGTCCAGGCCAATTGGTATTGTAGCCCAATAATTAGCTGGTAGACCTCTTTGGCTATCCAGGAGATGGGCCTAGCTCGGGGCTAGCTCAAGGATAACTGGTGCTTGCTTCGGGACAGAGACGTTAGCCAGCAGTAGCCACTCAGGTTGCAGCTAGCTAGCTGCGATGATCCGGTGTACTGGTCCAGAGCTTGCAGTAGGAATCCGGTGATGTGGTAGAGAAAAATCAGTCCAATATGCTCTGGGTTGAAATTGCGCTGTGCCGACTGGCAGGTATTGACCGAGCCGAAGCTAGCTGGTTGTTGTTAATTAGTTAGCTAGTTGGTGTCCATGTTAGTTAGGTAGCAAGTTAGCTGGCTAGCTTCTGATGGGGGTTCTGGTTCTAAAGTATAAAAATAGCAGATCTGCACCACATTGGGTGAGACGGGATGCAGGAAAGTATATTCAGTCCGTAGATGGAAAGAGTGATTAAAATATATACAAAATCTATACGGAAAAAATGAGGAAAAACGATTAATTCCACGAGACAAGACAAACACACGTCCAAGACAAACGCAAGAATTGGCGGGAGACAGCTCAGCGCATTCTGGAGAGAGACACAATATCTTCTTCTTGGTTTAACATGTCAAATTATTCAAAACACATTATCTTCACACATATTTTAGATGCATTGCTTTTCACTGGCAGCCGCATCTCAAACAGCCAGACGCTGCCCGAATTGCATATAGGCCTACATGCTTATGATTTGAAACAATCCACAGCTTTAAAAGAAGATAATGATAATCTGTGGCTAAATCATGCTCTCTGGTGAAGTATATTGGATGATTTGTAAAAGGCCTTACAAATTACATTCTGCATAATGGCACAGCTTTACATTAACTTTACTGTGGGAAAGTTGATATGCTTCAGTTTGTTGCCATATGACTGATTTCACATTTGTCTCCAGCGATTATATGGTAAAATATATCTAAAACAAGTGTAATATATATTTACAACTCCAAAACAGATTACTAATTTACCTACAGTTGAAGTCGGAAGTTTACATACACTTAGGTTAGAGTCATTAAAACTCGTTTTTCAACCATTCCACAAATTTCTTGATAAACTGTAATTTTGGCATCTTGGTTAGGACATCAACTTTGTGCATGACACAAGTAATTTTTCCAACAATTCTTTACAGACAGATTATTTCACTTATAATTCACTGTATCACAATTCCAGTGGGTCAGAAGTTTACAAACACTAAGCTGACTGTGCCTTTAATTTCCAAATGCCTGAAGGTACTGAATTCCTTATTAAGTGCACTGACGACGTCGTCCCCACAATGACCATACATGCATATCCCAACCAGAAGCCATGGATTAAAGGCAACATCCACTCTGAGCTAAAGGCTAGAGCTGCCGCTTTCAAGGAGCTGGACACAAATTCGGATGCTTAAAATAAATCTCACTACGCCCTCCGACGAACCATCAAAAATGTAAAGCATCAATAGAGGGCCAAGATGGAATCCTACTAAATCGGTTCTGATGCTCGTCGGATGTGGCAGGGCTTGCAAACTATCATGGATTACAAAGGGAAACCCAGCTGCGAGCTGTGCAGTGACGCAAGCCAACCAGACGAGCTAAATGCCTTCTATGCTCGCTTCGAGGCAAGCAACACTGAACCATGCATGAGAGCACCAGCTGTTCCAGACGACTGTGTGATCACGCTCTCCGTAGCCAATGTGAGTAAGACCTTTAAACAGGTCCAAACAGATTACCAGGACGTGTATTCAGAGCATGCGATGACCAGCTGGGAAGTGTCTTCACTGACATTTTCAACCTCTCACAGACTGTAATACCTAAATGTTTCAAGCAGACCACCATAGTCCTTGTGCCCAAGAATGCCAAGGTAAACTGTCTAAATGACTATCACCCCATAGCACTCACATCTGTAGCCATGAAATGCTTTGAAAGGCTGGCCATGGCTCATATCAACAGAATCAGACACCCTGGACCCACTCTAATTCGCATATGCCCCGACAGATCTACAGATGATTCCAACTCTATTGCACTCCACAGTGCTCTTACCCACCTGGAGAAGAAGAACACCTATGTAATGCTGTTCATTGACTACAGCTCAGCATTCAACACCATAGTGCACTCCAAGCTCATCACTAAACTAAGGACCTGGGATTAAACACCTCTCTCTGCAATTGGATCCTGGACTTCCTGACGGGCTGTCCCCCAGGTGGTGAGTATAGGCAACAACACATCTGCCATGCTGACCCTCAGCATGGGGGCCTCTCAGGGGTGCGTGCTTAGTCCCCTCCTGTATTCCCTGTTCACCCACAACTGCGTAGCTGCGCACAACTCCAACACCATCTTTAAGTTTTCCGATGACACAACGGTGGTAGACCTGATCACCGACGACGAGACAGCCTACAGAGAGGAGGTCAGAGAACTGGCAGTGTGGTGCCAGGACCACAACCTCTCCCTCTCACTGGGATAGAGTGAAACACATTTTGTTGATACCAGTTTCAATCTGTCAGCTTCACTAAATGACTGGCTAGCACTTAGCAGCTAACATTAGATATCACATTTTTTCCACAATTCATGTGATAGCTAGCTACCTAACTAATAACTTGCCTAAACACATTTTTAGGTGAATACGTTGCTGTCTTTTAATACCAATATGTATGTCGATATGCTAGTGTCACAGTTCAGTACTATGTTAGCTAGCACAACAGCTACAGTAGTACTGAGAGGAGGATGCATCAACACCCTGGAAAATATGTTTGTGGTGCACTCACTCATAACACTTTTTGAGTGATAAATGAGTGCATCGTCTTCAAGAGTAATAAGGTAAACAAATGCATGTATTATTCTGAAACATAGCCCATACATTCATTATTTGTAACAATTAGATGTTTCATTGCTTTAACCTCTACGGGCCACGGGGGCAGTATTGAGAATTTTGAAAGAAATATGTGCCCATTTTTAACTGCCTCCTACACCAACTCAGAAGCTAGGATATGCATATTATTAACACATTCGGATAGAAAACACTCTGAATTTTCTAAAACAGTTTGAATGGTGTCTGTAAGTATAACAAAACTCATATTGCAGGCAAAAACCTGTGAAAAATAGATTTTAAAAAATGAGAATTTTGTGACTGTACTATTTAGTGTCATTGTTTTAAAGATACCACAGTGAGAAAGGATTCAGTTCGCAACTCCTACTGCTTCCACTAGATGTCAACGATCTTTAGAAAGTTGTTGGAAGCATCTGTCATGAATACAGACCGAATTAGAAAGCTTACAAGTTGACACGTCATCACTTCATTTTTTGCGCCTGCGCATGAATCTGAGAAGAGTGCCTTTGTCATTATCGTTTATTCTAGACACTTGATAGGTTGTGTGAAAATATTACTGATGTTTACTGATGTTTCACGTTAAAAATGGAACAAAAGATTAGTGCTAAACAACGTTTGACATGTTTAAACAAACGTAAATAGATTATTTACTAGGTTTTCTTTAGCTTTTCGACGTGACTTTACACTGCCCACCTCATTTTGTGGGAGCCTACTGAACGCTAACTATTTGGACATAAATTATGAACTTTGTCAAAAGAAACCACATTTGTTCTGGACCTGGGATCTCTGGCAGCGCCTTCTGATGGAGATAATCAAAGGTAAGGGGATATTTAGAATGTTATTATCGATATTAGATGATGCTAATGCTAACGGTATAGCTTAGCTTAGCTTAGCATATAGCTTATTGTTGTTAGCATAGTACCCAGTTTATGCAAAATGTGATTTCCCAGTAAAGTTATTTTGAGATCTGGCCATTCGGTAGCAATTACGAGATGATAATATATTATTCTTTGAATGACAATATTATAATTTACCAATGTTTTCGAATAGTAATTCCGTGATTTGTAATGCTGGATTCACTGGGTGCATTCGAGCCGAAAAAAATTCTGAATTTCACCGCGACTGTAAATGCTGTTTTTGGATATAAATATGAACTTGATGGAACTAAAAATGCATGTATTGTATAACATAATGTCCTATGAGTGTCATCTGATGCAGATTGTCAAAGGTACAGTGCCTTGCGAAAGTATTCGGCCCCCTCGAACTTTTCGACCTTTTGCCACATTTCAGACTTCAAACATAAAGATATAAAACTGTAATTTTTTGTGAAGAATCAACAACAAGTGGGACACAATCATGAAGTGGAACGAAATTTATTGGATATTTCAAACTTTTTTAACAAATAAAAAACTTAAAAATTGGCCGTGCAAAATTATTCAGCCCCCTTAAGTTAATACTTTGTAGCGCCACCTTTTGCTGCGATTACAGCTGTAAGTCGCTTGGGGTGTCTCTATCAGTTTTGCACATCGAGAGACTGAAATTTTTGCCCATTCCTCCTTGCAAAACAGCTCGAGCTCAGTGAGGTTGGATGGAGAGCGTTTGTGAACAGCAGTTTTCAGTTCTTTCCACAGATTCTAGATTGGATTCAGGTCTGGACTTTGACTTGGCCATTCTAACACCTGGATATGTTTATTTGTGAACCATTCCATTGTAGATTTTGCTTTATGTTTTGGATCATTGTCTTGTTGGAAGACAAATCTCCGTCCCAGTCTCAGGTCTTTTGCAGACTCCATCAGGTTTTCTTCCAGAATGGTCCTGTATTTGGCTCCATCCATCTTCCCATCAATTTTAACCATCTTCCCTGCCCCTGCTGAAGAAAAGCAGGCCCAAACCATGATGCTGCCACCACCATGTTTGACAGTGGGGATGGTGTGTTCAGGATGATGAGCTGTGTTGCTTTTACGCCAAACATAACGTTTTGCATTGTTGCCAAAAAGTTTGATTTTGGTTTCATCTGACCAGTGCACCTTCTTCCACATGTTTGGTGTGTCTCCCAGGTGGCTAGTGGCAAACTTTAAACGACACTTTTTATGGATATCTTTAAGAAATGGCTTTCTTCTTGCCACTCTTCCATAAAGGCCTGATTTGTGCAGTATTCGACTGATTGTTGTCCTATGGACAGAGTCTCCCACCTCAGCTGTAGATCTCTGCAGTTCATCCAGAGTGATCATGGGCCTCTTGGCTGCATCTCTGATCAGTCTTCTCCTTGTATGAGCTGAAAGTTTAGAGGGACGGCCGGGTCTTCGTAGATTTGCAGTGGTCTGATACTCCTTCCATTTCAATATTATCGCTTGCACAGTGCTCCTTGGGATGTTTAAAGCTTGGGAAATCTTTTTGTATCCAAATCCGGCTTTAAACTTCTCCACAACAGTATCTTGGACCTGCCTGGTGTGTTCCTTGTTCTTCATGATGCTCTCTGCGCTTTAAACGGACCTCTGAGACTATCACAGAGCAGGTGCATTTATACGGAGACTTGATTACACACAGGTGGATTCTATTTATCATCATTAGTCATTTAGGTCAACATTGGATCATTCAGAGATCCTCACTGAACTTCTGGAGAGAGTTTGCTGCACTGAAAGTAAAGGGGCTGAATAATTTTGCACGGCCAATTTTTCAGTTTTTTATTTGTTAAAAAAGTTTGAAATATCCAATAAATTTCGTTCCACTTCATAATTGTGTCCCACTTGTTGTTGATTCTTCACAAAAAAATTACAGTTTTATATCTTTATGTTTGAAGCCTGAAATGTGGCAAAAGGTCGAAAAGTTCGAGGGGGCCGAATACTTTCGCAAGGCACTGTAAGTGCATAATTCTAGCTAGTTTTCTGTCTGTTGATGCCCTTCTTTGAATTGGCTAAACATTACACGCAGCTATTGTCAATGTACTCTCCTCACATAACCTAACTTTATGCATTCTCCGTAATGCCTCTGAAAATCGGACAGCGTGGTTAGATTTAGGAGATATATCTTTCAAATGGAGGAAAATAGTTGATTATTTGATTTTTTGAAATGATTACTCTTGCAGTTTTGAATTCCCCGCCATGGTCACATGACAATGAATCCCAATACCGGGATAAGATCGGGATAAGATCCTCAACAGGTTAAACTAGTAGCTAGCTCATCTTGATCATGTATAGTTCCTTCTCTCTTTCTAGAAGCAATCAGTTACAAGGCAAAAATACAGATTGAGGCCTTCAATCAATCTGAGGACAGAGAAATATATGTGCACCAGACAGGTCAAGGCTTCTTGCATGCATGGCTTTGAGATGTAAATTACACTCTAAAATTTTTTTACTTTGTTTGGATGACCTAATTGCTGGGTTGCAGGCATTGGGTCAATAGTTGGGTTGTTTTCTGTAAGTACAGCAAGGTTGGGTTGTTGGTGGAGGGTTATTAAGGTTGGGCTATCAATATCTGACCCAGCCAGTGGGTTAATTCTCCTGCCACCAGCGCATGAAGTCCACCGGAATGTGAGAAAGTCTTCTAGTTCTAGTGCTACTACTGAGTGACTGACTTGAGTGGAAAATAGCTAATGTTATTTTGACAGACTAAAGGTGTTTTGGCTGACTGAAAACGGCAAGTAACAAACATTACAAATTATGAATTTCATGGTCATTCAGGTTAAATAGGTTGTCCTATCATAAAAGGTAGCTTGCTAATGTTAGCTTAAGCATTAGCTAATGACTGTTAGCCAGCGAGCCATTTTCTGTGCTAATATCTCTGTCTGTGGTAATGTTAGTTAGCTAACGTTAGTATCGTTACCATGCTCGCTATGCTAGCTCACTGAAGTGTTTTCAAGGAATATAATGAAATGTACATTTTTTGTCGATGTTTGGGTTACCTAGCTAGCTACCTTAGCTAGCTAAGTCTGACACTTCTTTTGGACTGTCTCGGAAACTGTTTCACTCGTTAGCTAACATTAGCTAAAATGTTGTCATGCCCAAAAACTGTCATTTTACTAGCTCGGACATTGCTGATAGCTCATTTATTGAGGAAAAATACAATTACTATGACTGTGATATTTAGTTGTCCCAACTAGCTTGAATGCACTAACTGTAAGTCGCTCTGGATAAGAGTTTCTGCTAAATGACTAAAATGTACAAATAAAAAAAATGGTGTGTGTGGGACATACCTTAAGCCCAGGTGGACCTGGACGGCCAGGTTTTCCATGGGGACCGGGTCCACCCTATCAGAGACAAAACACAATCAAATGTTGATCAGAATGACAATCTTTATATTGGCATAAGCAGAGGTCGTGGGTAGTCTGGAGAATGTCAAATCTTTGACCCCTATCTCCTACAGTTGAAGTTGGAAGATAGCATACACCTTAGCCAAATACATTTAGCCAAATACATTTAAACTCAGTTTTTCACAATTCCTGATATTTAATCTGAGTAAAAACTCCGTCTTAGATCAGTTAAGATCAACACTTTATTTTATGAATGTGAAACGTCAGAATAATAGTAGAGAATGATTTATTTCAGCTTATATTTCTTTCAACTCATTCCCAGTGGGTGAGAAGTTTACACATATTCAATTAGTATTGTATTTGGTAGCATTGAATTTAAATTGTTTAACCCCTGGTCGGGCTCCGTCGACATCCAGCGAAAAATCCTATCGCCATTAGCATAACAAAATTGTATATATATATATTTTTTCAAATATAGGACTATGTTATATCGTTTTATAGATACACCTCTCCTGAATCGAACCACGTTATCCGATTTCAAAAAGGCTTTACAGCAAAAGCAAAACATTAGATTATGTTAGAGGAGTATATCGTAAAAGTAGCCACATAGCCATTTTCCGATCAACCACATGCATCACAAATAACCAAAAAACAGCTAAATGCAGCACTAACCTTTGACAATCTTCATCAGATGACACTCCTAGGCCATCATGTTACACAATACATGCATTCTTTTGTTCGATAAAGTTCATATTTATATATAAAAACAGCATTTTACATCGGCGCGTGACGTTGACTAACTATTTTCCCTAAAATGCATCCGGTGAAACAGCGCTACAATTTACTAAATTACTATTCGAAAACATTTTTAAAATGTAATATTGTCATTCTAAGATTTATAGATGAATATCTCTTGAAAGCACCTGTAATGCCAGATTTAAAAATAACTTTACTGGGTAATCACACTTTGCGATAAAAGGGGATGCGATACTCAGAAAAATAGGCTACCGTTACAGGTCAGCGCCATCTTGGAACAATCGCATATCAAATCTACTCTTGTATAGTATTGTCAATAATCCCTTACCTTTGATTATCTTCATCAGCAAGCACTTCCAGGAATCCCAGGTCCACAACAAATGTATTTTCGTTCAAAAAATGTAATCCTTTACGTCCCAATAGCTTGTTCTTTTAGCGCGTTCTGAAGGCTGCTCCAAAACTTCCGTCGGCCGCGGGACTCCTCTTTCAATAAAATGCATTTTTTTTATTTAGGTTCGTTCAAACATGTCAAACGATGTATAACATAAATCTTTAGGGCCTTTTTCAACCAGAGCTCCAATAAGATTCAAGGGGGACGATTGCATTGTCTTTCAAAACGTTTCGAAAGGGGAGGGTAGCCAGGGGCGCCGGCGTCATAATGGCGATGGCCCTCCTCATGTGACCACTTTCCACAGCGTCTCATTCAGTCAGTTTTCAAAGTAGGAGACTCAAACCACTTTGTAAAGACTGGGGATATCTAGTGGAAGCAATAGGAAGTGCTCAATGAACCATTGCTCACGGTGTGATTTATAGGCAAAGTGATGAAGTTGAGTCCGCAATTCAGAATTCCACATCCTGTTACAATCGGTCTCGGGGTTTTGACTGCCATATGAGTTCTGTTATACTCACAGACACCATTCAAACAGTTTTAGAAACTTTAGGGTGTTTTCTATCCACAAGTATTAATTATATGCATATCCTAGCTTCTGAGTTTGAGTAGGAGGCCGATTAAAATGGGCACTAATTTTTTTCAAAAATCGCTGTAGCGCCCCCTATCCTAGGCGACCGTCAAGAGGTTAACTTGGGTCAAATGGTTCGGGTAACCTTCCACAAGCTTCCCACAAGTTGGGTGAATTTTGGCCCATTCCTCCTGACAGAGCTGGTGTAACTGAGTCAGGTTTGTAGGCCTCATGGCTCGCACACGCTTTTTCAGTTCTGCCCAGAAATTTTCTATAGGATAGAGGTCAGGGCTTTGTGATGGCCACTCCAATACCTTGACCTAGATGTCCTTAAGACATTTTGCCACAACTTTGGAACTATGCTTGGGGTCATTGTCCATTTGCAAGACCCATTTGCGACCAAGCTTTAACTTCCTGACTGATGTCTTGAGATGTTGCTCCAATATATCCACATTTTTCTTCTTCATGATGCCATCTATTTTGTGAAGTGCACCAGTCCCTCCTGCAGCAAAGCACCCCCACAACATGATGCTGCCACAGCCGTGCTTCACGGTTGGGATGGTGTTCTTCGGATTGCAAGCCTCCCCCTTTTTCCTCCAAATATAACAATGGTCATTATGGCCAAACAGTAATATCTTTGTTTCATCAGACCAGAGGACATTTCTCCAAAAAGTACGATCTTTGTCCCCATGTGCAGTTGCAAACCGTAGTCTGGCTTTTTTATGGCGGTTTTGGAGCAGTGGCTTCTTCCTTGCTGAATGGCCTTTCAGGTTATGTCGATATAGGGCTCGTTTTACTGTGGATATAGATACTCTTGTACCTGTTTCCTCCAGCATCTTCACAAGATCCGTTGCTGTTGTTCTGGGCTTGATTTGCACTTTTCGCACCAAAGTATGTTCATCTCCAGGAGACGGAACGTGTCTCCTTCCTGAGCGGTATGACGGCTGTGTGGTCCCATGGTGTTTATACTTGTGTACTATTATTTGTACAGATGAACGTGGTACCTTCAGGCATTTGGAAACTGCTCCCAAGGATGAATCAGACTTGTGGAGGTCTACAATTTTGTTTCTGAGGTCTTGGCTGATTTCCTTTGATTTTCCCATGATGTCAAGCAAAGAGGCACTGAGTTTGAAGGTAGGCCTTGAAATACATCCACAGGTACACCTCCAATTGACTCAAATGATGTCAATTAGCCTATCAGAAGCTTCTAAAGCCATGCCATCATTTTCTGGAATTTTCCAAGCTGTTTAAAGGCACAGTCAACTTATTGTATGTAAACTTCTGACCCACTGGAATTGTGATACAGTGAATTATAAGTAAAATAATCTGTCTGTAAACAATTGTTGGAAAAATTACTTGTGTCATGCACAAAGTAGATGTCCTAACCGAGATGCCAAAACTATAGTTTGTTAACAAGACATTTGTGGAGTGGTTGAAAAACCAATTTTAATGACTTCAACTGTATATGGATTGAGCATGTGTGTACGTTGGGAGATTAGGTAAAGGGGGAAGATTATGGAAAATGGATGTAAAATGAAGGGGTTCTAGCACATGGATGTGGTTTTCCTACACCCCATTCTCCTCTAACCCTGGGCAAAAAATGGTTGCTTGTGTACATACAGACACAAACACAAGCAGAAACATGCATAAACACACTCACACACACACACACCACACATACAGATGGATTGGTGTACATTTAACTTTGTCCATTGGTTCACATTTTAGTCTACAGCAGTGGTTCCCAAACTTTTTAAAGTCCTGTACCCCTTCAAACATTCAAGCTCCAGCTGCGTACCCTCTCTAGCAAAGGATCAACGCACTCTCAAAAGTTTTTTTTCCATCATTGTAAGCCTGCCACACACTTTCAATACATTTATTAAACATAAGAATAAGAGTTTAACACAATCCGGCTCGTGGTAAGTGACAGAGAGCTCTTATAGGACCAGGGCACAAATAATAATAAACTCAGAAAAAAAGAAACGTCTCTTTTCAGGACCCTGTCTTTCAAAGATAATTTGTAAAAATCAAAATAACTTCACAGATCTTCATTGTAAAGGGTTTAAACACTGTTTCCCATGCTTGTTCAATCAACCATAAACAATTAATTAACATGCACCTGTGGAACAGTCGTTAAGACACTAACAGCTTACAGACGGTAGGCAATTAAAGTCACAATTATGAAAATGTAGGGCACTAAAGAGGCCTTTCTACTGACTCTGAAAAACACCAAAAGAAAGATGCCCAGGGTCCCTGCTCATCTGCGTGAATGTACCTTAGGCATGCTGCAAGAAGGCATGAGGACTGCAGATGTGGCCAGGGCAATAAATTGCAATGTCCCTACTGTGAGATGCCTAAGACAGCGCTACAGGGAGACAGGATGGACAGTTGATCGTCCTCGCAGTGGCAGACCACGTGTAACAACACCTGCACAGGATCAGTACATCCGAACATCACACCTGCGGGACAGGTACAGGATGGCAACAACAACTGCCCGAGTCATACCAGGAACGCACAATCCCTACATAGGTGCTCAGACTGTCCGCAATAGGCTGAGAGAGGCTGGACTGAGGGCTTGTAGGGCTGCTGTAAGGTAGGTCCTCACCAGACGTTGCCTATGGGCATAAACCCACCGTCGCTGGACCAGACAGGACTGGCAAAAAGTGCTCTTCACTGACGAGTTGCGGTTTTGTCTCACCAGGGGTGATGATCGGATTCGACTTTGTCATCGAATGAATGAGCGTTACACTGAGGCCTGTACTCTGGAGCGGGATCGATTTGGAGGTGGAGGGTCCATCATGGTCTGGGGCGGTGTGTCACAGCATCAATGGACTGAGCTTGTTGTCATTACAGGCAATCGTAATGCTGTGCGTTACAGGGAAGACATCCTCTTCCCTCATGTGGTACCCTTTCTGCAGGCTCATCCTGACATGACCCTCCAGCATGACAATGCCACCAGTCATTCTGCTCGTTCTGTGTGTGATTTCCTGTGTTCTGCCATGGCCAGCGAAGAGCCCTGATCTCACGTCACGTCACGTCTGGGACCTGTTGGATCGGAGGGTGAGGGCTCAGGCCATTCCCCCTAGAAATGTCTGAGAACTTGCAGGTGCCTTGGTGGATGATTGGGTTAACATCTCACAGCAAGAACTGGCAAATATGGTGCAGTCCATGAGGAGGAGATGCACTGCAGTACTTAATACAGCTGGTGGCCACACCAGATACTGACTGCTACATTTGATTTTGACCCCCCTTTGTTAAGGGACACATTATTCAATTTCTGTTAGCCACATGTCTGTGGAACTTGTTCAGCTTACATCTCAGTTGTTGAATCTTGTTATGTTCATACAAATACTTGCACGTTAAGTTTGCTGAAAATAAACGCAGTTGACAGTGAGGACGTATCTTTTTTTGCTGAGATTATAATAATAATATAATAATAATATAATAATAATAATAATAATAATCAATCATTTTGCTCTTTATTTAGCCATCTTATATATAAAACATTATTTGTTAATCAAAATTAGTGAATAACTCACCACAGGTTAATGAGAAGGGTGTCCTTGAAAGGATGCACATAACTCGTATTGGAGAGTCTCAGTCTTAAATCATTTTCCACACACAGTCTGTGCCTGTATTTAGTTTACATGCTAGTGAGGGCAGAGAATCCACTCTCACATAGGTACGTGATTGTAAAGGGCATCAGTGTCTTAACAGCGTGATTTGCCAAGGCAGGATACTCTGAGCGCAGCCCAATCCAGAAATCTGGAAGTGGCTTCTGATTAAATTCAAATTTTAACAGAACCGCTTAATGCAATTTCGATAAGGCTCTCTTGTTCAAATATCGATAAGTGGACTGGAGGCAGGGCATGAAAGGGATAACAAATCCAGTTGTTTGTGTCATCCATTTCGGAAAAGTACCTGCGTAATTGCACACCCAACTCACTCAGGTGCTTCGCAATATCACATTTGACATTGTCCGTAAGCTTGAGTTCATTGGCACACAAAAAACTCTGATGGAAAGACCTGTGTGTTGTCCTTGTTAATGCAGACAGAGAAGAGCTCCAAATTCTTAACCATAGCCTCAATTTTGTCCTGCACACTGAATATAGTTGCGGAGAGTCCCTGTAATCCTAGATTCAGATCATTCAGGCGAGAAAAAACATCACCCAGATAGGCCAGTCGTGTGAGAAACTTGTCATCATGCAAGCGGTCAGACAAGTGAAAATTATGGTCAGTAAAGAAAACTTTAAGCTTGTCTCTCAATAAAAATAAAAAAAACCTGTCAATACTTTGCCCCTTGATAACCAGCGCACTTCTGTATGTTGTAAAAGTGTTACATGGTTGCTGCCAATATCTTTGCATAGTGAAGAAAATACACGAGAGTTCAGGGGCCTTGCTTTAACAAAGTTAACCATTTTCACTGTAGTGTCCAAAATGTCTTTCAAGCCGTCAGGCATTCTCTTGGCAGCAACAGTCCCTCGGTGGATGCTGCAGTGTACCCAAGTGGCGTTGGGAGCAACTGCTTGCTCGCACGTTACCACTCCACTATGTCTCCCTGTCATGGCTTTTGCGCCATCAGTACAGATACCAACACATCTTGACCAAGTCTATTTGATGTCACAAAGCTGTCCAGTACTTTAAAAATATCCTCTCCTGTTGTCCTGGTTTCCAGTGGTTTGCAGAAGAGGATGTCTTCCTTAATTGACCCCCCATCTCCTGTCATGTCACTGATGCGTCGTGAAACAGTGTTGTTTGATGAAGTCATTGTTTGTATAGTTTTTTTGGCCTTTTCCCCCAGCACTGTCGCAGTCATATCTGCGGCAGCAGGAATAATTAAGTCCTCCACAATAGTATGGGGCTTGCCTGTCCTAGCCACTCGGTAGCTCACCATATAAGACGCTTCTAGCCCCTCTAACTAATGGTATCTGTTGCTTTTATACATGTATTACTACTCAAAAGTAATTAATTCTCATTCAAAAACTCCCGTGGCTTATTTTTCAAATTGTCATGTTTTGTTTCTAAATGTCTGCTCAAGAGTGAAGCTTTCATTGAGTCGTGAGATAGTAGTTTTGCACATATAACACACTGTGGCTGAGGAAAGACACTACTCCCAATATACACTACTGTTCAAAAGTTTGGGGTTATTTAGAAATGTCCTTGTTTTTTGAAAGAAAAGCACATATTTTGTCCATTAAAATATCAAAATTTTCAGAAGTGTGTAGACATTGCTAATGTTGTCAATGACTATTGCAGCTGGAAACGGCAGATTTTTTATGGAATATCTACACAGGCGAACAGAGGCCCATTATCAGCAACCATCAATCCTGTGTTCCAATGGCACATTGCGTTAGCTAATCCAAGTTTATCATTTTAAAGGGCTAATTAGAAAATCAATTATGCAATTATGTTAGCACAGCTGAAAACTGGTGTCCTGATTAAAGAAGAAATAAAACGGGCCTTCTTTAGACTAGTTGAGTATCTGGATCATCAGCATTTGTGGGTCCGATTACATGCTCAAAATGGCCAGAAACAAAAAACTTTCTTCTGAAACTCGTCAGTCTATTCTTCTTCTGAGAAATTAAGGCTATTCCATGCGAGAAATTGCCAAGAAACTGAAGAGCTCGTACAATGCTGTGTACTATTCCCTTAACAGAACAGCGCAAACTGGCTCTAACCAGAATATAAAGAGGAGTGGGAGGCCCCGGTGCACAACTGAGCAAGAGGACAAGTACATTAGAGTGTCTAGTTTGAGAAACAAATGCCTCACAAGTCCTCAACCGGCAGCTTCATTAAATAGTACCTGCAAAATACCGGTCTCAATGTCAACAGTGAAGAGGTGACTCCAGGATGCTGGCCTTCTAGGCAGAGTTGCAAAGACAAAGCCATATCTTAGACTGGCCAATAAAAATAAAAGAGTAAGATGGACAAAAGAACACAAACACTGGACAGAGGAAGATTGGAAAAAGTGTTATGAACAGACAAATATAAGTTTGAGGTGTTCGGATCACAAACAAGAACATTCGTGAGACGCAGAAAAATGAAAAGATGCTGGAGGAGTGCTTGACACCACCTGTCAAGCATGGTGGAGGCAATGTGATGGTCTGGGGGTGATTTGGTGGTGGTAAAGTGGGAGATTTCTACAGGGTAAAAGGGATCTTGAAGAAGGAAGGCTATCACTCCATTTTGCAATGCCATGCCAGACCCTGTGGACGGTGCTTAATTGGAGCCTATTTCCTTCTACAACAGGACAATGACCCAAAGCACAGCTCCAAACTATGCAAGAAATATTTAGGGAAGAAGCAGTCAGCTGGTATTCTGTTTATAATGGAGTGGCCAGCACAGTCACCTGATCTCAACCCTATTGAGCTGTTGTTGGAGCAGCTTGACCGTATTAGACGTTGACCGATTAATCGGAATGGCCGATTAATTAGGGCCGATTTCAAGTTTTCATAACAATGGGTAATTGTTATTTTTGGCCACCGATTTGCGGATTTTTTTTACACCTTTCTTTAACCAGGTAGGCAAGTTGAGAACAAGTTCTCATTTACAATTGCGACCTGGCCAAGATAAAGCAAAGCAGTTCGACACATACAACAACACAGAGTTACACATGGAGTAAAACAAACATACGGTCAATAATACAGTAGAAAAATAAGTCTATATACAATGTGAGCAAATGAGGTGAGATAAGGGAGGTAAAGGCAAAAAAGGCCATGGTGGCAAAGTAAATACAATATAGCAAGTAAAACACTGGAATGGTAGATTTGTAGTGGAAGAAAGTGCAAAGTAGAAATAGAAATAATGGGGTGCAAAGGAGCAAAATAAATAACTACAGTAGGGGAAGAGGTAGTTGTTTGGGCTAAATAATAGATGGGCTATGTACAGGTGCAGTGATCTGTGAGCTGCTCTGACAGCTGGTGCTTAAAGCTAGTGAGGGAGATAAGGGTTTCCAGTTTCAGAGATTTTTGTAGTTCGTTCCAGTCATTGGCAGCGGAGAACTGGAAGGAGAGACGACCAAAGGAGGAATTGGCTTTGGGGGTGACCAGAGAGATATATCTGCTGGAGTGCATGCTACAGTTGGGTGCTGCTATGGTGACCAGTGAGCTGAGATAAGGGGGGACTTTACCTAGCAGGGTCTTGTAGATGACCTGGAGCCAGTGGATTTGGAGACGAGTATGAAGTGAGGGCCAGCCAACGAGAGCGTACAGGTCGCAGTGGTGGTTAGTATATGGGGCTTTGGTGACAAAACGGATGGCACTGTGATAGACTGCATCCAGTTTATTGAGTAGGGTATTGGAGGCTATTTTGTAAATGACATCGCCAAAGTCATGGATCGGTAGGATGTTCAGTTTATGAGGGTATGTTTGGCAGCATGAGTGAAGGATGCTTTGTTGCGAAATAGGAAGCCAATTCTAGATTTAACTTTAGATTGGAGATGTTTGATGTGAGTCTGGAAGGAGAGCTTACAGTCTAACCAGACACCTAGGTATTTGTAGTTGTCCACATATTCTAAGTCAGAACCGTCCAGAGAAGTGATGCTGGATGGGCGGGCAGGTGCGGGCAGCGATCGGTTGAAGAGCATGCATTTAGTTTTATTGTATTTAAGAGCAGTTGGAGGCTACGGAAGGAGAGTTGTATGGCATTGAACCTCGTCTGGAGGGTTGTTAACACAGTGTCCAAAGAAAGGCCAGAAGTATACAGAATGGTGTCGTCTGCATAGAGGTGGATCAGAGACTCACCAGCAGCAAGTGCGACATCATTGATGTATACAGAGAAAATAGTTGGCCCAAGAATTGAACCCTGTGGCACCCCCATAGATGATATTACTAGTTTATCTAACGTGTCCTGCGTTGCATATAATTGATGCGGTGCCTGTTAATTTGTCATCGAATCACAGCCTACTTCGACAAACGGGTGATGATTTAACAAGCGCATTTGCGAAAAAAGCACTGTCGTTGCACCAATGTACCTAACCATAAACATCAATGCCTTTCTTTAAAATCAATACACAAGTATATATTTTTAAACCTGCATATTTAGTTAATATTGCCTGCTAACATGAATTTCTGACACCACTTCCCTTGCATTCCGTCCAAGCAGTCAGGGTATATACAGCAGTTTGGGCCGCCTGGCTCATTGTGATCTGTGAAGTCCATTTATTCCTAACAAAGGCCGTAATTAATTTGCCAGAATTGTACATAATTATGACATAACATTGAAGGTTGTGCAATGTAACAGGAATATTTAGACTTAGGGATGCCATCCGTTAGATAAAATACGGAACGGTTCCATATTTCAATGAAATAAATAACGTTTCATTTTCGAAATGATAGTTTCCGGGTTCGACCATATTAATGACCAAAGGCTCGTATTTCTGTGTGTTATTATATTAGAATTAAGTCTATGATTTGATATTTGATAGAGCAGTCTGACTGAGCGATGGTAGGCAGCAGCAGGCTCGTAAGTGTTCATTCAAACAGCACCTTCGTGCATTTGCCAGCAGCTCTTAGCAATTCTTCAAGCATTGCGCTGTTTATGACTTCAAGCCTATCAACCTCAGAGATTAGGCTGGTGTAACCCATGTGAAATGGCTAGCTAGTTAGCCGGGTGCACACTAATAGCGTTTCAAACATCACTCGCTCTGAGACTTGGGAGTGGTTGTTCCCCTTGCTCTACATGGGTAACGCTGCTTCGAGTGTGGCTGTTGTCGATGTGTTCCTGGTTCGAGCCCAGGTAGGAGCGAGGAGAGGGACGGAAGCTATACTGTTACACTGGCAATACTAAAGTGCCTATAAGAACATTCAATAGTCAAAGGTATATGAAATACAAATCGTATAGAGAGAAATAGTCCTATAATTCCTATAATAACTACAACCTAAAACTTCTTACCTGGGAATATTGAAGACTCATGTTAAAAGGAACCACCAGCTTTCATATGTTCTCTCATGTTCTGAGCAAGGAACTTAAACGTTAGCTTTTTTACATGGCACATATTGCACTTTTACTTTCTTCTCCAACACTTTGTTTTTGCATGATTTAAACCAAATTGAACATGTTTCATTATTTATTTGAGGCTAAATTGATAGTATTTATGTATTATATTAAGTTAAAATAAGTGTTCATTCAGTATTGTTGTAATTGTCATTATTACAAATAAATAAAAAAATTGTCCGATTAATCGGTATCGGCCTTTTTGGCCCTCCAATAATCGGTATCAGTATCGGCGTTGAAAAATCAGAATCGGTCGACCTCTGGACCGTCTGGTACATAAGATGTGCCCATCAAGCCAATCCAACTTGTGAGAGGTGCTTCAGGAAGCATGGGGTGAAATCTCTTCAGATTGCCTCAACAAATTGACAACTAGAATGCCAAAGGTCTGCAAGGCTGTAATTGCTGCAAATGGAGGATTCCATTTGCAGCAAAAAAGTAGTGGCTGGAAAAAGAGTCACAACCGGTTCCAGAGTGGGGTCAGTGACTTTCGCTGGGGTGAGGTACAGTAAGACAATTCAGCGAACACGTTATTGATTCAGAGTACTAGACCAGCACACACCCCAAAGTCACATGTCAAGTCATTCTTTGTCCCATGAAGGGAAATTAATTTAGTTTGGGCAGGAATTGATATGTCATGAAAGCCCATTTGCCAAAGTTTAAATCAGACATGAGAGACTAATGAAAACATAATACTACACCCCCCCTCTTTCTCTTCTCTCTCAGTCACCTCATAAATCCCATCTCTGATTCCTTCAGGGAGAGCCTCAGTGCCCTTTTCTTATAAAAGTAAGAGATTTCAAGTCACTAAGGGTGTGTGGCCTAGCTAGGTCTGCTACCTGATATAATTCAGAGTCCACTAATTTTTTCCGCACACACACACACACACACACACACACACACACACACAGACACACACACACACACACGCAGAGTCATTGTCTAGCTGCCGTTGGTAGGCCCTTTCTTTAGCTAGAGGCTTGTTACAGGAAGGGTGGTGTAGCCTTCAAATGTTGAATTACATGCCTCAAATAGGCCAGCAGTTCAACTCAGTTTTGGTAGTATTAGTTGGCACCATTGGTTCTAGCCATTGGCACATGAGTCTTGCAGTTGGTACTGTATGCATGCCATCTTATTGTCTCTCATCTCACATGGCAGGTGTCGAATTAGGACAATTCCAGGGCGGGGCACGCAGCTAGCTAGAGGCTACTGGGATACAAGACTGGAAAACCGCAACCTCTGAACTGGGAGCCAGGGCGTCAACGGTGGTAACTTTGGTAACAATGAAACCTACTCCCTAAGATTAGCACTTGGTCTAAAACTGGACAAACTTAAAGTGTTCAAATAGGTCCAAATGTTTCAAGTTCTGGCCGTGTCTACCTACCGTTCAGGTATAAAAATATTACTAGTGCCCTCTACTTCAGCTGTAGGCCTTTAACAATACCACACGGTATATATTTTCAACCTCAATGTAAAATACATTTAGTTGGTTTTTAAATGTGAAAGACTACCATAAATTCCGGACTATAAGCCGCAACTTTTTTCTCAGGCTTTGAACCTCGCGGCTTAAACAATGACGCGGCTAATATATGGATTTTTCCCGCTTTCAATTTTTTTTTCTCCAAAAAAAACACATTCTGTGACGTGCTCAGTTTTTTGGCGGCATGAAGCTTTCATTAGACCAATGAAATTGCCGAACAGGTTAAAGTCAAACAACTTTTTTGTTAACTGTTTAGATTAAATAGAGCGCTCTCAAGCTTCCCATCATTCTGATTATGGTAGTCATTTTGTCACCCTCATCATGGCAAAGACACGGAGAAATGCATATGATGCAGCTTTCAAGTTGAAGGCGATTGATCTGGCTGTTGGAAATGGAAAAAGAGCTGCTGCACGGGAGCTTGGTCTTAATGAGTCGATGATAAGACGTTGGAAACAGCAGCGTGAGGAATTGACTCAGTGCAAAAAGACAACTAAAGCTTACTGCTATTTTTTTATTTTTTGTTACAAGCCGTGTTTCGTTAAAGCCTATTTATTTTTGTTACAAGCCGTGTTTCGTTAAAGCCTATTTATTTTTGTTACAAGCCGTGTTTCGTTAAAGCCTGTGTAAAGTAAATTTTTTTCAATGTACCGGTAGGCACCTGCGGCTTATAGACATGTGCGGCTTATTTATGTTCAAAAGAATACTTTTCTTAAATTCAGTGGGTGCGGCTTATATTCAGGTGCACTTAATAGTCCGGAAATTACGGTAACGTCCTTCCTGTTTCCGATACCCAAACAATGTATAGAATATCGCACATATTTCAGGCTGTCATATTTTAATAGGGCACGCAGTAAAGATGGTTTAAATTGATACAAAATGTTGTAAAGACAGTTTGAATGTACTGTATTTGGCCAATATAAAAGTAATTCTGTATGAACTGGTGCCAAAAAAGCCCTCCCCGCTACAAGGGGAAGCGTCATTACTGACACCAGACCTGTGTGTGTGTGTGTGTGTGTGTGTGTGTGTGTGTGTGTGTGTGTGTGTGTGTGTGCAGGATCCAAGGCACCTTTTAATTACAGAGCCCACAGTCGTCAGACTAGAGGTGTAATTTACCCTCTGGAGGCTCAGGAATAGTTTTCACTGCATTTGCCCCCTCTGCTCTCTCACGCCACCGTAATACACAAACAAACACACACACACATACAGGCAAACACACACACACAGAGAGAGACAAGGGTCCGAAATGCTTTAAAGCCATGCTTCATAAAGTCATTCTCTAAAGCCAAAATCCACCAGCTTGTAGAGCTAAATAAATAATGTGGTATTCTTACCCTATAAAGAGGGAAAATATTAGAACGCCAGTATACGATTTTGGATATTATAATAATAACAATAATACCTCAAATATCCTGATCATGTAAAGTGTTGGTCCAATGTCTCATGAGCTGAAATAAAAAGATCTCCGAAATTTTCCAGATGCCCAAAAAGCTTATTTCTCTCCAATGTTGTGCACAAATTCGTTTATATACCTGCTAGTGATCATCTCTCCTTTGACAAGATAATCCATCCACCTGACAGGTGTGGCAAATCAAGAAGCTGATTAAACAGTATGATCCTTAGACAGGTGCACCTTCTGCTGGGGACAATAAAAGGCCACTCTAAAATGTGCAGTTTTGACACACAACACAATGCCACAGATGTCTCAAGTTTTAAGGGAGTGTGCAATTGGCATTCTGACAGCAGGAATGTCTACCAGAGATGTTGCCGGAGAATTTAATGTTAACGTGGTGTTAGGGAATTTGGCAGTAAGTTCAACCAGCCTCACAATCGCAGACCACGTGTAACCCCTCTAGCTCAGAACCTCCACATTTGGCTTCATCACCTGCGGGATCGTCTATGACCAGCCACCCGAACAGCTGATGAAACTGAGGAGTCTGAGACTGAGTTTTTCCTCACAAAAGGGCTCTTTCTGATTGGCTGGGCCTGGCTCCCCAGTGGGTGGGCGTATGCCCTCCCAGGCCCATCCATTGCTGCACCCCTGTCCAGTCATGTGAAATCCATAGATTAGGGCCTAATGAATTTAATTTAATTGACTGATTGACTGTAACTCAGTAAAATCATTGAAATTGTTGCATGTTGCGTTTATATTGTTGTTCAGTATAAAGTAACAACAATTAACAAGAAGAAACAAGAATTACTAACAAAATATGATGGCTCAGACCAAACTTTTCTATTTTGTGATAATTTTGCCATTTATTTTTACTTTATTTTCACAAAATGTATCCGCTATAATTTCTTAGAACCAGCAATAACTTTTGAACATCAGATCGGCAGTTAGTTACCTAAATTCTGGCTTCAACTTTGAGTCATCTACCCTGGACTCTTTCTGTAATTCCGACCCATTTTTCGTGGTATCCAAGAGGAAACGCATGTGTTAGAGGCAGGAGAGGTGGAGTACTGGCGAGATTAAGGTGAAGGGAAAACTGGCTACCTCTTCCCTCCATTCTATTGGCCAATAACACTTTATAATAAGATGATGACCTCCGATCATGGATTTGATACCAACGGGACTCTCGTAACTGCAATATTCTAGCTCCCAGTGAATTTTCAGCTGTTATCGTGAATGTTGTATACATTCCACCACAGTACAAGAAAAATAACAAGCTGGCACTTTACGAACTGCACAAAGCTATAAACAAGCAGGAAAACCTGGACCCGGGGGCTGTTTTAATTTTAATTTGGCATCATTAGGACAAGTGATGCCCAACTTCCATCAACACGTCTCCTTTGCCCCTAAGGGCAATACAGTCCTAGACCACTGTTACTCTACGAGTCATGACGGCAGTCAAATTCCACGTGACCGTTTAGTCACGGTAATTAGGCTTCTCCAAGCTCTGATGCTGCTGATGGTCATTAGTAGCCTACCAAACTTGCTAACTGCCTGGTACTCAGCACTCTATGGCCCTCTAATCACTCCGACATCAATGCAAATGTGATCGAAAATCTAATCAAACACTTCATGAGAGCCCATGAGCTCATGTTGTGTAACATTTCTATAGGTTATAAAATTATAATTAATTTAATTAAAATCATATAAAATAATGCCACGGAATTCTAAGCAAATCTTGTCTCCTTAATGAACGACAGCCATATGTCATAGCCAGATAAGGGCCTAACATAAGGACAACGCAGAGTTTATTATTCTGTTCTTCTGAAATAGACTACATTTTCTTCATATCATGTTTCTTTAGACCTTTCTAAAATAAATACATGGATTTATTGTGATGTGTAGGCTAAATTACATGGATTTATTAGACTTTTTAAACTGTAGATGTTCCAAAGGTCTGCATCAGTGGTTTGTTGGCAATGCGTGAAAGCTAGGATATGCTAAACGTGTTAATGTTAATTAACGGTCAATTACCATGAGACCAGCAGTTATTTGCTTGACAGTCACCATGTGACACATTTCCATGATCGCCACAGCCCTACCGTAGACTCACTCCAACTTGCATACCACCCCGACTAGAGCTGTGGAGTTCATGACATTTTGTCAGCCAGTTATTTTCATGCAAAAGAAAGTGAAATGTATTTCATATACACCATCACAATAAATATATTATTTATTTGAATCAGGTATAAAACAACATTATGATATGGTGAAAATGTATTTCCAAAGAACAGAATATAAATTGGCCTACTGTATGTATAGCATCTGGCTATGCTCCACGCCGTAAGCTGTAGGCTTGTTATTAATTTAGCTGACAAGATATGCTTATAAGTCCCGTGGCATTATTTTATATTATATGATTTTATAGTAACAAGAATATAATTGAACTTATCTGAATAAAATAGAAAGGATATATTTCCCATTCTGGAGCGAGGGCGCATATGGAGTGGCTATGTTGAGCATAAAACAAGTCCTATTTGCTAGATTTAAAGTTATTTGGCAACTTTAGTTGTGACTGATACAAACCTTAGAATGTCTTACAAATCAAAACATATATGGGCTGCATGATGCGACTATTGGCTGTTGATGATTTGATAAAGTAGCAAAAAGAACTTACACTCTGCTCCTTGCCTCAGGCTGCACAGCTGTTCCCTCACCAAGTTATCATATTTTCACCCATCAAACTATTCTCTACTTAATCTTGTATTTACTAATATGTAAAATTATTTTCGATTTAGAATGATTGTTTTATTCAAGTTGCTTTTCAGGCTTGGGCTCATAAGCCTTTGTGTATGCATAAGCTCTAATACTGTATGTGTATGGGTGTTCTGAATGAATCCTCACCTTAGAAAACACTGTCCATTTCATTGTGTTAGGCTTTGAAACATCATCCACAATGACCATGATTCCCACTCAGTTTCAACCTGCTGTTGAACTTTTCTTCAAATTGATCATCACAGTGAGGTGAGCTTTTGATGATAAGTGTTTGATAGGATTTTCTACTGCATTTGCATTGATGTCAGAGTGGTTAGAGGAACAATAGAGCCCTGACTACCAGACCATTAGGACCTGATGGTCGTTAGCAAGTTGGGTACTAACAAAGCATGTCCAGAGTGTATAAAAAAGGAGATTATGAAAAATACCTTATTTACATAATTATTCAGACCGTTTGCTATGAGACTCGAATTGAGCTCTGGTGCATCCTGTTTCCATTGACCATTCTTGAGAGGTTTCTACAACTAGATTTGAGTCCACCTGGGGTAAATTCAATTGATTGGACATGATTTGGAAAGGCACACACCTGTCTATATAAGGTCCCACAGTTGACAGTGCCTGTCAGCACAAAACCAAGCCATTAGGTCGAAGGAATTGTCTGTAGAGCTCCGAAACAGGATTGTGTCGAGGCAGGGATCTGGGGAAGGGTACCAAAACATTTTTGGAGCATTGAAGGTCCCCATGAACACAGTGGCCTGCATCATGCTTAAATGGAAAAAGTTTGGAACCACCAAGACTCTTCCTAGAGCTGGTCGCCCAGTCAAACTGAGGTGACCAAGAAACCGATGGTAACTCTGACAGAGATCCAGAGTTCCTCTGTGAGATGGGAGAACCTTCCAGATGGACAACCATCTCTGCAGCCACTACTCAGTAAAAGGAACATGACAGACCACTTGAAGTTTGCCAAAAGGCACCTAAGGGACTCAGAGAGTGAGAAACAAGATTCTCTGGTTTGATGAAACCGAGATTGAACTCTTTGGCCTGAATTCCAAGACTCACATCTGGAGGAAACCTTGCACCATCCATACAGTGAAGCATAGTCGTGGCAGCATCATTCTGTGGGATGTTTGTCAGCGGCAGGGACTGGGAGGGGACTAGTCAGGATCGAGGGAAAGCTGAACGGAGCAATGTACAGAGAGATTCTTGATGAAAACATGCTCCAGAGTGCTCAGGACCTCAGACTGGGGAGAAAGTTCACTTTCCAACAGGACAATGACCCTAAGCACACACCCAAGATAACGCTTCGGGAGAAGTCTATGAATGTACTTGAGTGGCCCAGTCAGAGCCCGGACTTGAACCCGATCTAACATCTCTGGAGTGACCTGAAAAAAGCTGTGCAGCGACGCTCCCCATCTAAGCTGACAGAGCTTGAGAGGACCTTCAGAGAAGAATGGGAGAAACTCCCCAAATACAGGTGTGTCAAGCTTGTGTGTATATATACACTGCTCAAAAAAATAAAGGGAACACTTAAACAACACATCCTAGATCTGAATGAAATAAATAATCTTATTAAATACTTTTTTCTTTACATAGTTGAATGTGCTGACAGCAAAATCACAGAAAAATAATCAATGGAAATCCAATTTATCAACCCATGGAGGTCTGGATTTGGAGTCACACTCAAAATTAAAGTGGAAAACCACACTACAGGCTGATCCAACTTTGATGTAATGTCCTTAAAACAAGTCAAAATGAGGCTCAGTAGTGTGTGTGGCCTCCACGTGCCTGTGTGACCTCCCTACAACGCCTGGGCATGCTCCTGATGAGGTGGCGGATGGTCTCCTGAGGGATCTCCTCCCAGACCTGGACTAAAGCATCCGCCAACTCCTGGACAGTCTGTGTTGCAATGTGGCGTTGGTGGATGGAGCGAGACATGATGTCCCAGATGTGCTCAATTGGATTCAGGTCTGAGGAACGGGCGGGCCAGTCCATAGCATCAATGCTTTCCTCTTGCAGGAACTGCTGACACACTCCAGCCACTTGAGGTCTAGCATTGTCTTGCATTAGGAGGAACCCAGGGCCAACCGCACCAGCATATGGTCTCACAAGGGGTCTGAGGATCTCATCTCGGTACCTAATGGCAGTCAGGCTACCTCTGACGAGCACATGGAGGGCTGTGCGGCCCCCCTAAGAAATGCCACCCCACACCATGACTGACCCACCACCAAACCGGTCATGCTGGAGGATGTTGCAGGCAGCAGAACGTTCTCCACGGCGTCTCCAGACTCTGTCACGTCTGTCACGTGCTCAGTGTGAACCTGCTTTCATCTGTGAAGAGCACAGGGCGCCAGTGGCGAATTTGCCAATCTTGGTGTTCTCTGGCAAATGCCAAACGTCCTGCACGGTGTTGGGCTGTAAGCACAACCCCCACCTGTGGACGTCGGGCCCTCATACCACCCTCATGGAGTCTGTTTCTGACCATTTGAGCAGACACATGCACATTTGTGGCCTGCTGGAGGTCATTTTGCAGGGCTCTGGCAGTGCTCCTCCTGCTCCTCCTTGCACAAAGGCGGAGGTAGCGGTCCTGTTGCTGGGTTGTTGCCCTCCTACGGCCTCCTCCACGTCTCCTGATGTACTGGCCTGTCTCCTGGTAGCGCCTCCATGCTCTGGACACTACGCTGACAGACACAGCAAACCTTCTTGCCACAGCTCGCATTGATGTGCTATCCTGGATGAGCTGCACTACCTGAGCCACTTGTGTGGGTTGTAGATTCCGTCTCATGCTACCACTAGAGTGAAAGCACCGCCAGCATTTAAAAGTGACCAAAACATCAGCCAGGAAGCATAGGAACTGAGAAGTGGTCTATGGTCACCACCTGCAGAACATCTCCTTTATTGGGGGTGTCTTGCTTATTGCCTATAATTTCCACCTGTTGTCTATTCCATTTGCACAAAAGCATGTGAAATGTACTGTCAATCAGTGTTGCTTCCTAAGTGGACAGTTTGATTTCACAGAAGTGCGATTGACTTGGAGTTACATTGTGTTGTTTAAGTGTTCCCTTTATTTTTTTGAGCAGTATATATATTTTTTATTTATTTATTAGGGATCCCCATTAGCACACTTCCTTGGGTCCAAACACATTAATGCTCTTACATTACATTTAAAACAAAATATAAACAGTACATCATATAACATTATTACACGACTACATATCGACAATACAAAATGTACAATACAAAATGGATAAAACCACAATATTACAATGTATGCGTATGCTTGTGTCTGTACCTTTTGTGTGTGTCTCTTCACAGTCCCCGCTGTTCCATAAGGTGTATTTTTTACCTGATTATACTGCTGCATCAGTTACCTGATGTGAAATACAGTTTCATGTAGTTATGGCTCTATGTAGTGCTGTGCACCTCCCATAGTCTGTTCTGGACTTGGGGATTGTGAAGAGACCTCTGGTGGCATGTCTTGTGGGGTATGCATGAGTGTCCAAGCTTTGTGCTTGTAGTTTAAACAGACAGTTCGGTATATTCAGCTTGTCTACAAAAACAAGCAGTGATGAAGTCAATCTCTATCCACTTTGAGCCATGAGAGATTGACATGCATATCATGAACGTTAGCGCTCTATGTACTTTTAATTAAGGGCCAGCCCTGCTGCCCTGTTCTGAGCCAAATGCAATTTTCCTAAGACCCTCTTTGTGGCACCTGACCACACTATTGAACAGTAGTCTAGGTGTGACAAAACTAGGGCTTGTAGGACCTGCCTTGTTGATAGTGTTAAGAAGGCAGAGCAGCACTTCATTATGGACAGACTTCTCCCAATCTTAGCTACTATTGTATCAATATGCTTTACATTTACATTTACATTTAAGTAATTTAGCAGACGCTCTTATCCACTTTAACCATGACAGTTTAAAACCAGGGTTACTCCAAGCAGCTTAGTGACCTCAACTTGCTCAATTGAATTTGTTCAAACACCATTTTTTCCAGAAGTTTACTGAGAGTTGGTAACAGGCTGATTGGTCGGCTATTTGAGCCAGTAAAGGGGGCTTTACTATTCTTGGGTAGCGGAATGACTTTTGCTTCCCTCCAGGCCTGAAGGCACACATTTTCTAGTAGGCTTAAATTGAAGATATGGCAAATAGGAGTGGCAATATCATCTGTTATTATCCTCAGTAAATTTCCATCCAGATTGTAAGACCTCAGAGGCTTGTCATTGTTGATAGACAACAATCATTTTTTAACCTCTTCCACACTCACTCTGCAGTGTCTGGTTGCTCCTCATTACACACACCAGACCAGCTATTCTTGATGTAACTATTCTTTACATCAACATTATAATCACTACAAAACGTAGTGTATGACCTCTTATATACTATATTAGGCCCAGCCTTTGGAACTTTGGTGTTCCTAGATATGCCTACTATATTGTGATCACTACATCCAATGGATTTGTATACTGCTTTAAAGCACATTTTTGCAGCATTAGTAAAGATGTGATCAGTACATGTTGATGATTTCGTTCCTGCGCATTTTGTAACTACCCTGGTAGGATGACTGACAATCTGAACCAAAGATATCTATAAAAGTGATTCCAACAGAGCTACAGTATTCTTTTAGCCAGATGTGCAATGCCAGTAGCCTGCTGAATGGTACTGGGTCTAAAATGATTGGCCACATTTTGGAATCATTCAATGCTAGAATTAGTTCTTTAAAATCAATTTTCAGATGTTCCAAGCTAGCCCTCCTGATGTCATTTGACCCCACATGGACTGCAACAGCATCAGCTCCCAGCATCTGTCATAGAAAGGTCAGAAGCAGCCTTGTAATGTCCTGTACACCAGAGCCGGCTGTAGTACATGTGGTAGAGACCCCTGGGCTGGAGTCAGCATAGAGGATGAAAGAGCAGGAATCTCTGGAAGCAGGTGGGTGAAACTGTTGGTCAGCCAGCATGGGATCCCCCAAGCCATTTCAGCCCCATTCACCTAAGACCGCTGCCCCCGTAGCAAAAAAACACCCCCAAGCATAATGTTTCCACCTCCATGTTTGACAGTGGGGATGGTGTCTGATTGATTGATTGCTTCTGTGGACAGGTGTCTTTTATACAGGTAACAAACTGAGATTAGGAGCACTCCCTTTAAGAGCGTGCTCCTAATCTCAGCTCGTTACCTATATAAAAGACACCTGGGAGCCAGAAATCTTTCTGATTGAGAGAGGGTCAAATACTTATTTCCCTCATTAAAATGGAAATCATTTTATAACATTTTTGACATGCGTTTTTCTGGATTTTTTTGTTGTTATTCTGTCTCTCACTGTTCATATAAACCTACCATTAAAATTATAGACTGATAATTTCTTTGTAAGTGGGCAAAAGTACAAAATCAGCAGGGGATCAAATACTTTTTTCCCCCACTGTAAATAAAGGGACTCGCAAAATATAGGCAAAAAAGGCGCCGCTAGCTAGCTCTCTAAAGCTAAGGTAGGGATTGTCGTTACGAATTAGACTAACTATGCCGAAAATAAAGTGTTCCACTAACACAGAAGAACGACAGAGATGGAGTTCACAAATACACTTGGACAAGATGGAAATTACGGTGAGTGTTAACATTTGATAACAACCTACCTTAGCTAGCTAGCTAGAATACACATGTTTAGCATATAACATGTTTCCACTGCACAAGCGCCAAAGTTCATATTGCTAGCTAGCTACCGTTAAGAAATTAACGGACATTATCTTGTAATTTAGAGGTAACGTTAGTTTAAGTCAAGTTCATTCGCTGGCGAGCTGACTTGAAAATGTAGCTAGCAACTGTCACCCAGTTAGCCCAAAACACTGAACAGATTGCCGATTGTGGCTTTCTCTGGGACGGACATGCTCACAATCCTAATATGCCAAATGTATTTTTTCTGTAGGAGAATTGTCAGAACCTTGACAGACCTCGATGTAGAAAAGAAAGAAACACTGTGCCACTTCACTGTATCACAAAATGTGAGTACTCATCTTTTGATAGGATTGACACAGTTGTTATGGTGATGTGCAAAGTTGATATGATGTTCATAAACATACTACTTTTTTATTATGTGTATTTTACACATTGTCATTTATGGGACTTGCAAGAGATGTAAAATGAATCAGAGGAGAGACAAGCAGCTGTCTCCACAGTGGCTGAGGTGAGTGTGACCTATATATATAGCTAGTTCTGGATGCCCCAATTAAGTGATTGTGTTTTTGTTAAGATCTCTGATGTGGCCCCCTGGTAGACTGGCATTATACATCATTGTATGTTATCAAAAACAGTTACATTTACATTTACGTCATTTAGCAGACGCTCTTATCCAAATATGTTGTTATTACCAAAGAGTCAACTAGTATTTCTCCCGGTCTCTCTGTGTCTCTATTTCAATCTCTCTCTCTTTGTCTCTCTTTTTATACCCACACCCCTTCTCTCTTTCTGCACCCCCATCTCATCTCACTCTCATGTTTTTCACATGAGCGAGAGCAGAGTATATCCTTGATATGAGAACAGAAGGTCTCTGATGTGTCCCGTTGGTAGATTGGCATTATACATCATTGTATGTTATCCAAAACCGTTAAATATGTTGTTATTACCACAGGATTAACTAGTCTCTCTCTCTCTCTCCCACATTGAGATTCCTCTGTGTTTAGAGGTTTTGTTAGGCATCCTGTCAGATAGGTAGTCTTTTCAAAGGTCTCTTTATCTGAGTTTTCCTGTTTATGCCTGGGGGTTCGAGGTCAACGCTCTCAGCCCTACACTTATTAGGGTCAATCTGACTGCAATGCATACGAAGGGTGCGGTGGTGTGTCTGAGTAGCAGAGCCCCTTTACCTCCCTGGGGGGGAGGGGTGATTAGTGTGTGTTTGTTTGGACCTCTGATGCAGTGGCAGCAACCGTCATAAAAGACCATGTTGAGCAGACACTAATGCACACAGTAAGCCAAGGAATATTGATTTGACTAGTCAACATATCTTATTTGCTTATATGACCAGTTCCATCACTATACCCACAGAACTCTATTTCAGAGCAGAGATCTGAGATCCGTTATTTCTATGTTAGGTTAGCAGGCCTGGGGATGGAGGGGGAGAGGGGAAGAGAGGTAGAGGAGATGTATAAGGAGAGAGGTGAAACAGCTTGGCTAACAGAGTGGAGGAGACAGACAATCAAACAAACAAACAACACTGGGGACAGGGAGATGAAATAGAGGCTTACCTGAGGACCCCTCTTCCCTGGTGTGCCTGACTTCCCTGGTGGTCCTGGAGGGCCCTGGAAGGTGGGAGAAAAAGCACACACACATTCAGTAAAAAAAAAAAAAAAAAAAAAGATATACAGTACCAGTCAAATGTTTGTACACACCTACTCATTCAAAGGTTTTTCTTCATTTTTACATTGTAGAATAATAGTGAAGACATCAAAACTATGAAATAACACATATGGAATCATGTAGCAACCAAAAAAGTTATTCAAAGTAGCCACCCTTTGCCTTGATGACAGCTTTGCACACTCTTTGCACACCAGCTTCATGAGGAATGCTTTTCCAACTGTCTTGAAGGAGTTTACACATATGCTGAGCACTTGTTGGCCTCCACACCATCACACCTCCTCCTCCATGCTTCACGGTGGGAACAACACATACAGAAATCATCCGTTCACCTACTCTGCGTCTCACAAAGACACGGCAGTTGGAACCAAAAGTCTCACATTTGGACTCATCAGACCAAAGGACAGATTTCCACCAGTCTAATGTCCATTGCTTGTGTTTCTTGGCCCAAGCAAGTCTTTCTTCTTATTGGTGTCCTTTTAGTACTGGTTTCTTTGCAGCAAATCGACCATGAAGGCCTGATTCACGCAGTCTCCTCTGAACAGTTGATGTTGAGATGTGTCTGTTACTTGAACTCTGTGAAGCATTTATTTGGGCTGCGAACTGAGGTGCAGTTAACTCTAATGAATTTATCCTCCTCATCAGAGGTAACTCTGGGTCTTCCTTTCCTGTGGCGGTCCTCATGAGAGCCAGTTTCTTCATAGTGCTTTATTGTTTTTGCGACTTGAAATTGGCCTTCATGTCTTAGAGTAATGATGGACTGCTGTTTCTCTTTGCTTATTTGAGCTGTTCTAACCATAATATGGACTTGGTCTTTTACCAAATAGGGCTATCTTCTGTGTACCACCCCTACCTTGTCACAACTGATTGGCTCAAATGCATTAAGGAAAGAAATTCCACAAATTAACTTTTAACAAGGCACACTTGCTAATTGAAATGCGTTCCAGCTGACTACCTGTCAAGAGGTGATTGAAGCTGGTACATCGAAGTCAGGCGCAGGAGAGCAGAGATGAGTGGACAAAGCACTTTACTAAGGCAATCATTTGCACAGAATGCAACTGCGTCACAAAACAAATGCCCAACGAACCAGTGAGGCAGCACAAAGTACACAAACACAAATACAAAGTACAGGCTGCCACAAAGCATGGGTATTAAAATAAACCCGGCGCAAACCAGCCAGAAGTGTGCCAACCTCAACAATAAACAATTACACACACAGACATGGGGGGGAACAAAGGGTTAAATACACAACATGTAATGAGGGAATGTATACCAGGTTGTTGGAAAACAAGACAAAACAAATGGAAAATGAAAGGTGGATCGGTGATGTCCAGAAGACCGGTGACGTCGACCGCCGAACACCGCCCGAACAAGAAGAGGGACCGACTTCGGCGGAAGCCGTGACAGTACCCCCCTTTGACGCGTGGCTCCAGCAGCGAGCCGACACTGGGCTCGGGGGAGACCCAGCGGGCGAGGTGCAGGGCAATCCGGATGGAGACGGTGGAACTCCCGCAGCATTGAAGGGACCAACACGTCCTCCACCGGAACCCAGCATCTCTCCTCCGGACCGTACCCCTCCCCCTCCACGAGGTACTGAAGGCCCCTCGCCCGACGCCTCGAGTCCAGTATGGAGCGAACGGAATACGCCGGGGCCCCCTCGATGTCAAGAGGGGGCGGAGGAACCTCCCGCACCTCACTCCTGGAGCGGGCCAGCCACCACAGGCCTGAGGAGAGACACATGGAACGAGGGGTTAATACGGTAATTGGGGGGAAGATGTAATCTGTAACTAACCTCGTTCAATCTCCCCAGGACTTTAAATGGCCCCACAAACTGCGGCCCCAGCTTCCGGCAGGGCAGGCGGAGGGGTAGGTTTTGGGTCGAGAGCCAGACCCAGTCCCCCGGTGCGAACACCGGGGCCTCACTGCGGTGACGGTCTGCACTGGCTTTCTGGCACAGCACGGCGCGGTGAAGGTGAACATCCCATGTCTCCTCCGCGTGCCGAAACCAGTTGTCCACCGCAGGAGCCTTGGTCTGACTCTGATACCAAGGAGCCAGAGCCGGCTGATACCCCAGTACACACTGGAAGGGGGAGAGGTTAGTGGAGGAGTGGCAGAGCGAGTTCTGGGCCATCTCTGCCCAGGGCACGAACGCCGCCCACTCCCCCGGCCGGTCCTGGCAATAATACCTCAGAAACCTACCCACATCCTGGTTCACTCTCTTCACCTGCCCGTTACTCTCGGGGTGAAAACATGAGGTAAGGCTGATCGAGACCCCCAGACGTTCCATGAACGCCCTCCAGACCCTCAAAGTGAACTGGGGACCCCTATCAGACACTATGTCCTCAGGCACCCCGTAGTGCCGGAAGACGTGTGTAAACAAGGCCTCCGCAGTCAGTAGGGCCGTAGGGAGACCGGGCAGAGGGAAGAGACAGCAGAACTTCGAAAAACGGTCCACAGCGACCAGGATCGTGATGTTACCCTGTGAGGGAGGAACATCAGTAAGGAAATCCACCGACACGTGCGACTACGGCCGTTGTGGAACGGGTAAGGGGTGTAGCTTACCTCTGGGCAGGTGCCTAGGAGCCTTACACTGGGCGCACACCGAGCAGGAGGAAACATAAACCCTCCCGTCCTTAGACAAAGTGGGCCACCAGTACTTCCCACTCAGACGGCGCACCGTCCGACCGATGCCTGGATGACCAGAGAAGGGTGATGTGTGGGTCCAATAGATCAGCCGGTCACGGACAGCAGACGGAACGTACAGATGCCCAGCGAGACACCGGAGGGGAGTGGGCTCTGCACGTAGCGCCTGCTCAATGTCCGCGTCCAGCTCCCACACTACCGGCGCCACCAGGCAGGAGGCCGGGAGTATGGGGGTGGGATCCATGGGCCGCTCCTCTGTGTCATACAGCCGGGACAGTGCGTCTGCCTTGGCGTTATGGGAACCTGATCTGTAAGAGAGGGTGAAAACAAAACGGGTGAAAAACATGGCCCACCTTGCCTGGCGAGGGTTCAGTCTCCTCGCCGCCCGGATGTACTCCAGATTGCGGTGGTCAGTCCAGATGAGAAAAGGATGTTTAGCCCCCTCAAGCCAATGTCTCCACGCCTTCAGAGCCTTGACAACAGCCAACAGCTCCAGGTCCCCCACGTCATAGTTCCGTTCCACCGGGCTGAGCTTCCTCGAGAAGAAGGCACAGGGGCGGAGCTTCGGTGGCGTACCTGAGAGCTGAGAGAGCACGGCTCCTATCCCAGCCTTGGACGCGTCCAACTCCACTATGAATGCCAAAGAGGGATCTGGATGAGCCAGCATGGGAGCCGAGGTAAACAGAGCCCTCAGGTGACCAAAAGGCCTGTCCGCCTCAGCCGACCACTGCAAACGTACCGGTTCAGCAGTGAGGTAATGGGAGCCGCCACCTGACCAGAACCCCGGATAAAGCTCCGGTAGTAATTGGCAAACCCTAGAAACCGCTGCACCTCCTTTACCGGTGTGGGATTCTGTAAAGGGGTGCGTAACTGGTGGCAGGGAAGTCAGACGCAGAACTAGGTAGTAGCCGGAGCAGTTTAATCCAAAAACCAACTAAATAAAAATAGAACAGAATATGGGTACAAAAACCGGACGCGCACCAGTAAACAAGTGCACAAGCACTTACAACAAACAATCCCACACAAAGACATGGGGGGAACAGCACATCACATAATGAGGGAAATGGAAACCAGGTGTGTAGGAAAACAAGACAAAACAAATGGAAAATGAAAAGTGGATCGACAATGGCTAGAAGACCGATGACGCCGACCGCCAAACGCAGCCTGAACAAGGAGGGGAAACGACTTCGGTGGAAGTCATGACATACACTGTATTTCTGATCAATTTGATGTTATTTTAATTGACAACAAATGTGCTTTTCTTTCAAAAACAAGGACATTTCTAAGTGACCCCAAACTTTTGAATGGTAATGTATGTAAAACATCGGACAGTGCAGTCGGAAAATATTCAGACCCCTGGACTTTTTCCACATGTTATGTTATTCAAAAATGTATTAAATAAACACCATACACCATAATGACAAAGCGAAAATCGTATTTTTTTCCCCAAATGTATAAAAAAAACCTGACGTTATTTACACAAGTATTCATATACTTTGCTATGAGACTTGAATTTCAGCTCAGCTGCATTCTGTTTCCATTGATCATCATTTATGTTTCTACAACTTGATTGGAGTCAACATGTGATAAATTCAATTGATTGGACATGATTTGGAAAGGCACACACCTGTCTATATAAGGTCCCACAGTTGACAGTAAATGTCAAGAGCAAAAACCAAGCGATGAGGTTGAAAGAATTGTCCCGAGGCACAGATCTGGGAAAGGGTACCAAAAAATGTCTGCAGCATTGAAGGTCCCCAAGAACACAGTGGCCTCCATCATTCTTGAATGGAAGATGTTTAGAAACACCAAGACTCTTCAAAGAGCTGGCCGCCCGGCCAAACTGAGCAATCGGAGGAGAAGGGCCTTGATCAGGTGGGTGACCAAGAACCCGATGGTCACTCTGACAGAGCTCTACTCTGTGGAGATGGGAGATCCTTCCAGAAGGACAACCATCTTTGCAGCACTCCACCAATCAGGCCTTTATGGTAGAGTGGCCAGACGGAAGCCACTCCTCAGTAAAAGGCACATCACAGCCCGCTTGGACGGCCCCAGGGAGACTCTCAGACCATGAGAAACAAGATTGTCTGGTCTGATGATACCAAGATTGAACACTTTGGCCTGAATGCAAAGCGTCACATTGATGGAAAACCTGGCACCATCCCTACGACGAAGCATGGTGGTGGCAGCATCATGCTGTGGGAATGCTTTTCAGCAGCAAGGACTGGGAGACTAGTCAGGATCGAGGCAAAGATGAACGTAGCAAAGTACAGAGACATCCTTGATGAAAACCTGCTCCAGAGTGCTCAGGACCTCAGACCGGGGTGAAGGTTCACATTCCAACAAGACAACAACGCTAAGCACACAGCCAAGACAACGCAGGAGTGACTTAGGACAAGTCTCTGAATGTCCTCGAGTGGCCCAACCAGAGCCCCGACTTGAACCCGATCAAACATCTCTGGAAAGACCTGAAAATAGCTGTGCAGTGACGCTCCCCGTCCACCCTGACAGAGCTTGAGAGGATCTGCAGAGAAGAATGTGAGAAACTCCCCAAATACAGATGTACCAAGCTTGTGGCGTCATACCCAAGAAGCCTCGAGACTATAATCGCTGCCAAAGGTGCTTCAACCAAGTAGAGTAAAGGGTCTGAATCCTTATGTAAATGTGATATTTTACGTTTTCTTTTTAAATCAATTTGCAAACATTTCTAAAAACCTGTTTTTGCTTTGTCATTATGGGGTATTGTGTGTAGATTGAGGGAAAAAAACTATTTAATCAATTTTAGAATAAGGCTGCAATGTAAGAAATGTGTTCAAGGTCAAGGGGTTTAAATACTTTCCGAAGGCACTGTATGTACTCACTGTGAGTCCTTTTGTTCAATGTGTGTGTGTTTGTGATCTTATGTTTAGCAGATGTAGTTAAAACATGTGAAATCAGCTCAGTTCTGTATGGGAGAAATTCTGCTTGGGAAATATCCTGTGCCTGTGTTGTTATCATAATGATTAGCAGGGCTAGTTCAAACATCTGAAAACAGACACTGTGGTGTGTATGTGCTAGTTAGATTGAGATGTTTATTAAATCAGTTCTTTTGAGTGAACATTAAACTCAAAAGTAGCCCATGGAGATGTTTTAAGATTGCTTGCAAGGTATTCAAAAGAATTCGCCATCTGCTTGTAGGTGTTGGAGGGGATGGCGTTGGGGAAAGCACAGAGACAGAGCTGAGCCCTGACAGATGGTTCATCGCCCCTTGGTACATCTTCTTCCTGGCCTGGTTCATACCATCCCCTGCTCTTCTCACCAACATCCAACGCTCCAAGGCGCACCTTCACTCTCTGCCCTGGCACTCCATCTACCTCTGCCCCATCTCCCGACCCTGTGTTGTGTGCTAAACACATTTGTGCAGATGTTGGTTCAGATGATTTCTTTAATTGCACTATTTTCCTCCTGTGATTGTCACCTGGTGAAAAATATCTAGCAAAAGGTCTGGAAATGTCTTTGTCTGATTATTTATACTTGGGGCATAAAATATGACTGTTCTGTATCAGCCACTCAGTAAACTTGTACTACTTTGTAAATGAGCTATTTAAATGAGGTTAATGTCTAGGGGGTCTGTTCTTATTGCCTACAGTCATTCTCACCAATGTACCATGGTAGGAAGGTTCCCACTACACATAACACAAGGCTGTACATGGTCATGTAGATTAGGTTACTGTCTTGAGGATCTACTCTTAATATACTGTATATGACAAATTAAAACAACATGAGGATGAAGTGACTGTCATTACGGTACTCTGTGATTTGTAATGTGTGAATAAGAAAAACAGTAGCTCACAACATGACATACTGTATAAACAGTAATCTCCCAGAGAAAGACAACATATTTACTGTAGGGTGCCACGTGTGATGGCAGCATCCTGGAAAGACACTCTTCCAGCTGGTGTGAGTAAGTACTCCTTGATGTTGTTGGGCATGTCTATAGCAACTCTGGTTGCCGTCATGCCAACATGTTCCTTGGGTCCAGGAAGCTGGTGTCCTCTTGTACCACCTGCCTTCACTCTCCTGGTCACAGGTCCCCAATGGGTGTGGAGTGGTCAACAAACGTGGGGTGGGTGTACCGTGTTGATGACTCTTGTCAGTGTCTGTGATGCAAAGGTAGTTGTGGAGGGCCACGCAGGCCTTCACAATGGTCGCAGCTTTCTCTGGACCAACCTCATGGGCTCGTCCCAGGATCCTCCATCTTGCAGCAAGGAATCCAAAGGAGTTCTCTAAAACTGGCTCAAACTCTACTCTGGCTCCCCCTAGTGGATATCCACTACACAAGGATCCTCTTGCTTGGTAAGCTACTCTGGCTCCCCCTAGTGGATATACACTCCACAAGGCTCATCTTGCTTGGTAAGCTACTCTGGCTCCCCCTAGCGGATAAACACTACACAAGGCTAATTTTGCTTGGTAAGCTACTCTAGCTCCCCCTAGTGGATAGACACTACTCAAGTCAGACTTGCTCCACTCTGGGAGGAGCTCAACAACGATGTGGATAAAAGTGCATTCTGCCCCCAAAAATCCAGCTCCGCTCATGCACACGCACACACGTCGATCAACGGAGTGAACCTTGCAGTGACCTTTAGCCTGCAGTGGCACTATGACTCCAGCTAGCTTGCACCACTACCCCAAAGCTAAACCCTAGCAGCCTTTCACTACAATGTAGATATACATTTGATGTTGTTGTGTTTTGAAAAGCAGAAGAGGACAGTAAAGACAAACGAACTGAGAAAAATGAGACATTTGAACAAAGAAACGTTGTGAACCACGTCCACAATGTTCTCTCTCCATCACCATCTGTCTCTTTCTCTCTTTTGTCTTCAGTCATCCTCCTTTCTCCCCCCACCCCCACTGTAGACATCTGGTCATATATACACTGAAGGGTTCTCTGATCACAGACCCAGCCCTCCTGTCCTCCTCCCCCTCTCCACTGAAAAGGGGGGGAACTTTCTCTACCTGGGCTGGCAGAGCTTTGATGAGGCTGTGTTTCCCCCATATTCCCTCAGCGGAACGTCACTGAGCCTCGATTGTTCACAGTGAGGTGGGTTGGAGGGATAGAGGTCTGTAATCAGACTGGAATAGAGTCTGGGAGAGAGAGTAAGAGGGGAAGGGGGTAGGAAGAGAGGGCTCACATATGCTCTACTTTCACCACTCCAGTGAGTTTAATAACTGAACCTGCCACACTTCCACCTCGCACATACTCACTCACGCACACATGAAAGCACATATGTACACTGCCTTTGTGCGCTAAATACAATCTCTTATGCATCCCCAGTCGGTAGGAAAGAGTATTAAGAGGCTCTTACCGCAAGGCCTGGTTCACCCTTTAGCCCTTGGGGTCCTGGCAATAGTAGAGAAAAATGGGTCGGCTCCACATCGTACGTCTGCCACCAGCCCGTGGCGGGGAGGTTGAAGGGTGCATAGGTGGGTTTGGTGGGCCGTTGGGTGACAGGTGCATTGGTGGCTTTGGATAGCTTTGGATTGGCAGATGCATTGGTGGCTTTGAATTGGTGAGTGGCTGTGACTTTAGGCTGGGCTATTGTCTTTTTGGCTGCTGTAGGCTGTGGTTTCTGTGGTAGTTTCTTTGGCCCGGGGCTGACTGCCCCCTGGGCTAGAAGGGCAGAGTCTGGCTTCTTCTTGGTAGGCTTGGCCGCAGCAGTGACAGAGGGTTTCTGCTTTGCCTCCAGCCCCAAGGTGGTCTTCTTGGGGCTGCTGCCGCTACGAGAGGTGGGCTTGGCTAGGATGGGCTTGGTTAGGATGGGCTTGAAATTGGCAGGCTTAACAGGGGTGGGCTTGACATTGGCGGGCTTCATATGGGTGGGCTTGGGGGATTTCTGAGTGATGGTGTAGGTTTTGGGGGAGGAGGGAGGGGCGACTCCATTCCTGAATGGTGCTGTAATGGTCTCACTCTGAGCCTTGGTCGGGAAGGCTAACCCAGGCCGTGTCGTGAGTAGCATCACAGTACCAGGCAGGGGAGAAGGAGTGGTCCTAGGGGTGGGCTTTGGCAGGATGGCCGGCACCACATACCTAACAGCAGAGGCAGCCGCAGTGGCGCTCCTTGCTAGGTTCATGACCATGGGCTTTCTGCTCAGCTTGGAGGGAGCTGGCGTAGCCAGGCTGGCCGTGATGTTGGGGTCTCGGGTTAAAAGGGGAAGGAGGGGTGCTATGTTTGGCCTGTAGGTGTCACCCTCCCTACACTGTTTCTTAATGTACCTGCAGTAGTTGTGAGCTGCCTGGGAGGAGGGGATCAGGTCAAACTGGCAAATGGCACCCTCGAACTGCACCGAACCCTGGCCCATCTTCCCGAGCAGGAAGGAGCTCTCAGGGTCCAGGCCTTCTCTGTCTACCAAAGTCAAGTCTGCGTGAACGCTCTGCTTCCCACAGGCAGAGTACAGAGTCACCCTCTGGTCACGGATGTCCAGAGCCAGGTGGTGCCACTGACCATCTTGGAGGTCGTAGTGGAGTGGGACGGCGCTCTTGGGCCCTGTGTGGAGGACAAGCTGCCCCGGGGCCAGCTGCAGGCCCAGCAGGAGCCGGCGGCGGCCGGTGAGCACGGTGAAGAGGAAGGCGTTGTTGACACGGTGGGAACGCACACTCAGAAGCAGCTGCAGGTTGGGCCAGTAGGACGGTGGTATGACTGAGCGGGCAGGGGCCTCCACACGTGCCTGCTGGGTGAGGATGACACCCGATCGGAACGGAATGATCCCCGGACGGATGGAGCGTGATGGCTTCTCTCCCTTGAGCCCCAGCCTCTGGAGGATGTCCACATCTGCAAGAGAGCAGGACAGGTGTATGATCAGAGTGGCCACGCACACACACACACACACACACACACACACACACAGTGAAGGAAGAATGGCACTGGGAGTAACCGTTTTACGGCCTACTGACCAGTTATACTATTTTGTGTTTTTTTTGCGCTGATTTTAACTGTACAAAAATGTTTCCGCCATCATTTCCTATGACCGAAAATATCTTTTGGACATCAGAACAGTGATCACTAACCTTGATTTGGAGGAAGAATTCTACTTCAATAACTCGGCTGCGCAGAACATACTGCTCACCTGAGACCAGGCCCTAATCCAAGACACCCAGAAGAGGAAAAGCAATATATAGAGGCCGACTTGGGGGCACCCTGATGAAACTACGGCGGCGAGTAAATAAAATGCCTCTACCCTCTGTTCTATTGGCGAATGTACAATCACTGGAGAACAAACTAGATGGGCTCTGTGAGACTATCTTATAAATGGGACCGTAATATTCTATGCTTCACGGAGTAGTGGCTGTACAAGGACATGGTTAATATAAATCTAGCTGTTTTTCTATGCATCGACAGGACAGAATGGCAGCGTCTCATCAACTAAAGGGAGGGAGTGTGAGTCTCTTTGTGAACAACAGCTGGTGCGCAATCTCTAATATTAAGGAAGTCTCGAGGTTCTGCTCGCCTGAGTTAGAATACCTCCTGATAAGTTGTAGACCATACTATTTACCAAGAGTTTTGATCTATATTTTTCGTAGCTGTCGACTTACCACCACAAACCGATGCTGGCACTAAGACTGCACTCAACAAACTAAACTCAGCAAAAAAGAAACGTCCTCTCACTGTCAACTGCGTTTATTTTCATCAAACTTAACATGTGTAAATATTTGTATGAACATAACAAGATTCAACAACAGAGACATAAACTGAGCAAGTTCCACAGACATGTAACTAACAGAAATGGAATAATGTGTCCCTGAACAAAGGGGGTGGGAGGGGGGGGGTCAAATCAAAAGTAACAGTCAGTATCTGGTGTGAACACCAGCTGCATTAAGTACTGCAGTGCATCTCCTCCTCATGGACTGCGCCAAATTTGCCAGTTCTTGCTGTGAGATGTTACCCACATTCTCCCACCAAGGCACCTGCAAGTTTCCGGACATTTCTGAGGGGAATGGCCCTAGCCCTCACCCTCCGATCCAACAGGTCCCAGACGTGCTCAATGGGATTGAGATCCGGGCTCTTCGCTGGCAATTGCAGAACACTGACATTCCCTTCTTGCAGGAAATCACGCACAGAACAAGCAGTATGGCTGGTGGCATTGTCATGCTGGAGGGTCAGGATGAGCCTGCAGGAAGGGTACCACATGAGGGAGGAGGATGTCTTCCCTATAACGCACAGCGTTGAGATTGCTTGCAATGACAACAAGCTCAGTCCGATGATGCTGTGACACACCGCCCCAGACCATGATGGACGCTCCACCTCCAAATCGATCCTGCTCCATAGTACAGGCCTCGGTGTAACACTCATTCCTTCGACGAAAAATACGAATCTGACCATCACCCCTGGTGAGACAAAACCACGACTCATCAGTGAAGAGCACCTTTTGCCAGTCCTGTCTGGTCCAGCGACGGTGGGTTTGTGCCCATATGCGACATTGTTGCCGGTGATGTCTGGTGAGGACCTGCCTTACAACAAGCCTACAAGCCCTCATTCCAGCCTCTCTCAGCCTATTGCGGACAGTCTGATTCCCGATGGAGGGATTGTGCGTTCCTGGTGTTACTCGGGCAGTTGTTGTTGCCATCCTGTACCTGTCCCGCAGGTGTGATGTTCGGACGTACCGATCCTGTGCAGGTGTTGTTACACGTGGTCTGCCACTGCGAGGATGATCAGCTATCCATCCTGTCTCCCTGTAGCGCTGTCTTAGGCATCTCACCGTACGGACATTGTAATTTATTGCCCTGGCCACATCTGCAGTCGTCATGCCTTCTTGCAGCATGCCCAAGGCACGTTCACGCAGATGAACAGGGACCCTGGGCATCTTTTTGGTATTTTTCAGTCAGTAGAAAGTCCTCTTTAGTGTCCTAACTTTTCATATCTGTGACCTTAACTTCTTGGTGACAGGGGGCAGTATTTGGAAATTCAGATGAATAATGTGCCCAAATTAAACTGCCTGCTACTCGGGCCCAGAAGGTAGGATATGCATATTATTAGTAGATTTGGATAGAAAACAATCTGAAGTTTCTACAACTGTTTGAATGATGTCTGAGTATAACAGAACTCATATGGCAGGCAAAAACTTGAGAAAAAATCCAACCAGGAAGTGGTTTGTAGTTTTTCAACTGATCACCTTTCCAAACTACAGTGTCTGTGGGGTCATTTTGCACTTCCTAAGGCTTCCACTAGATGTCAACAGTCTTTAGAATCTTGTTTCATGCTTCTACTGTTACTGGGGAGAGAATAAGAGCTGTCTCAATCCTGAGACCAACGAGTTGTTTACTGCGCAGGCACCCAGGCGCGCCGTTCCTTCTTTTTTTCTGTAATGAATACGCTATTGTCCAGTTGGAACATTATTGAAGATTTATGTTAAAAAGACCCTAAGGATTGATTGTAAACATCGTTTGACATGTTTCTACGAACGGTAATGGAACTATTTGACTTTTCATCTTGGGTTTTGCGCTCGTGCATTATGCCTTTGGATTAGTGATCTGAACGCGCGAACAAAACGGAGGTATTTGGACATAAATATGGAGTTTATCAAACAAAACGAACATTTCTTGTGGAAGTGGGAGCCCTGGGAGTGCATTCTGACGAAGGTCAGCAAAGGTAAATGAAGATTTATAATACTATTTCTGAGTTTTGTTGACTCCAGAACATGGCGGGTAACTGTATAGCTTGCTTTGATGGCTGAGCTCTGTACTCAGAATATTGAACAATGTGCTTTCGCCGTAAAGCTATTTTGAAATCTGACACAGCGGTTGCATTAAGGAGAAGTGTATCTATAATTCTTTCAATAACTGTTGTAAATTTCAGCAACGTTTATGATGAGTATTTCTGTAAATTGATGTGCTCATTCACCGGGAGTTGGAGGCAATACATTTTCTGAACATCAGGCACCAATGTAAAATGGGGTTTTTGGATATAAATATGAACTTTATCGAACAAACATACATGTATTGTGTAACATTGAGTCCTGGGAGTGTCATCTGATGAAGATCATCAAAGGTTAGTGATTAATTTTAGCTGTATTTCTGGTTTTTGTGACGCCTCTCCTTGCTTGGAAAATTGCTGTTTTTTCTTGTTTAGGTGCTGTCCTAACATAATCTAATGTTATGCTTTCGCCGTAAAGCCTTTTTGAAATCGGACAATGTGGTTGGATTAACGAGAAGTGTATCTTTAAAATGGGATATAATAGTTGTATGTTTGAGAAATTTGAATTATGAGATTTGTTGTTTTGAATTTGCCGCCCTGCTATTTCACTGGCTGTTGAATAGTGTGTCCCGCGGGTGGGACGCTAGCGACCTTAATTGCCTACCGTCTGTAAGCTGTTAGTGTCTTAACGACCGTTCCACAGGTGCATGTTCATTAATTGTTTATGGGCCATTGAACAAGCATGGGAAACAGTGTTGAAAGACAGGGCCCTGAAAAAGGGAAGTTTATTTTCTTGCTGAGTTTATATAGGGCCATAAGCAAACAAGAAAATGCTCATTCAGCGCTCCAGTGATTTTAATGCAGGAAAACTGAAATCTGTTTTACCAAATTTTTACCTGTTCAACTAGAGGAAAAAATAAAACTCAAGATCACCTTTACCCCACACACAGTGACACAAACAAAGCTCTCCCTCTCCCTCCATTTGGAACATTTTACCTTAACTCTATCTCCCTGATTCCTGCTTACAGGCAAAAACTCAAACAGGAAGTACCAGTGACACGCTCAATTTGGAAGTGGTCCGATGAAGTGGATGTTAAGCTACATGACTGTTTTGTTAGCACAGACTGGAATATGAATCAGGATTCCTCCGATGGCATTGAGGAGTTTACCACATCAGTCCCCGGCTTCATTAATAAGTCGTCCCCATAGTGACCGTACGTACATATCCCAACCAGAAGCCATGGATTACAGGCAACATCCGCACTGAGCTAAAGGCTAGACCTGCCGCTTTCAAGGAGCGGGACACTAACCCAAACGCTTATAAGAAATCCCACTATGCCCTCCGATGAACTCTTGTCAGATGTGGCAGGGCTTGAAAACTGTCCCGGATTACAGAGCGAAACCCGACCTGCACAGTGACATGAGCCTACCAGACGAGCTAAATGCCTTCTATGCTCGCTTCGACGAAGGCAATACTGAACCGTGCGCACCAGTTGTTCCGGACCACTGTGTGATCACACTCTCTGTAGCCGATATAAGTAAGACCTTTAAAACAGGTTAACATTCATAAGGCGGATTACCAGGATGCATACTCAGAGCATGCGCTGACCAGCTGGCAAGTGTCTTCACTGATATTTTCAATCTCTCTCTGACCCAGTCTGTAATACCTACATGTTTCAAGCAGACCACCATAATCCCTGTGCCCAAGAATGCCAAGGTAACCTGTCTAAAAGACTATCACCGGGTAGCAATCACATCTGTAGCCATGAAATGCTTTGAAAGGGTAGTCATGGCTCACATCAACACTATCAACCCAGACATCTTGGACCCACTCCAACTTGTATAGCGCCCTAACAGATCCACAGATGATGCAATCTCTATTGCACTCCACACTGCCCGTTCCCACTTGGACAAAAGGAACACCTATGTGAGAATGCTGCTCATTGACTAAAGCTCAGAGTTCAACACCATAGTTCCCTTGAAGTTAATCACTAAGGTCCCTGGGACTGAACACCTCCCTCTGCAACTGGATCCTGGACTTTCTGACGGGCCGCCCCCAGGTGGTGAGGGTAGGCAACAACACATCTGCCACGCTGACCCTCAACACGAGGGCCCCCCAGGGGTGCATGCTTAGTCCCCTCCTGTACTCCCTGTTCACCCATGACTGCGTGGCCGCGCCCGACTCCAACATCATCATTAAGTTTGCAGAGGAGATGACGGTGGTAGGCCTGATAACCGACGACGATGAGACAGCCTATAAGGAGGAGTTTAGAGACCTGGCAGTGTGGTGCCAGGAGAAAAACCTCTTCCTCAATGTCAGTAAGACAAAGAAGCTGATCGTGGACTACAGGAAACGGCGGGGCGAGCAAGCCCCCATTCACATTGAAAGGGCTGTAGTGGAGTGGGTTGAGAGCTTTAAGTTCCTCGGTTTTCACATCTCTTCTATCATGGCCCGAACTAGGGCTGTGGTGGTCACGAAATCTCATCAGGCAGTGATTGTCAAGAAAATAACTGTCGGCCTCATGGTAACTTACTGTTAATTAACATAAACACATGTAGCATCTCCTGGCTTCCACGTATTGCCTACAATGCCTTTGTAACATCAACATTTAAAAATATATAATAAAATCGATGTAATACAGCTTACACCTTCACAATAAATCAATTTCTTATTTTAGACAGGTCTAAAGAAGCATGATATGAAGAAAATAGTCTATTTCAGAATAATAGAATACTCTGAGTTGTCCTTATGTTAGGTCCTGATCTGGCTATACCAAATGGCTATAGGCTACACTAGTTCATTTAGCAGACAAGATTTGCTTCGAATTCCGTGGCATTATTTTATAGCATGAAGAATACAACTGAACAAAGCTGAATAATATAGAAAGGATATTTTCTCCAAACGATTTGAGGGAGTGTGCACATGCGGCTCTTCTGTGTTGAGCGGTTAACAAAGAAATAGGTATTCCTATATGCTTCATTATTGTTATTAATGTAACTTTAGTTCTACAAACGTTGGGCTACATGTTTTGATTTTTAATACATTGTAAGGCTGCATGATGCAACTCCAATGATGATTTGAAAAAGGTTGCTTGAAAGGCATGAGCTCTGCTTAGTTTTTTGTGCAGGCTTAGCACACTACATCAGTCACTCATTCACAATTTGACAAGCACTTGATAATGCCTACAATTTCACAGCGACATCCACTTTGTGTGGCCATAATGCACCCAAAAACAATCCATGCCTTTTGCAGCCAGTGGCCCTTGTGCCCTTCACTCCCTGAGTGCTGCGCGCTCCATCACGTGATCGGTTCTTTCTACACGCTACAAGTGAAGACAGACACATCTGGGACGCAACTGTGCGTGTCCATATTAGTAGAATGGCGCACGAGAGGATGGCTGACGTTTTACTTGCTCCTAACCATTTGTGTTATTTAGTTGTTTTTTTGTGTTTGTAGCTTAATTTTTTACTTATTTTGTACATAATGTTGCTGCTACCGTCTCTTATGACCGAAAATAGCTTCTCGAAATCAGAACAACAATAACTCACCACGAACTGGAAGAAGCCTTTTCCTTTAACGAGTCTGACAAGAAGGATATACTTTCCCGGGATCAGGCCCAAATCCCAGTCATTTGTGTGACGATAAGACGGAGAAAAAGGGGGCGGAGGTCGGGCTGCATTCTGAGAATTCGTAGGCGAGCGAGTAAAACACCACAGCAAGATTAAACTACCAACGGGACATTAAAAACTGTACTATCTTATGTTTCACCGAGTCGTGGCACAGGAGTAAATAACTGTATCATCTGCGTAGAGGTGAATGTTACATGCACGATAGCTTGTAAACTGTCAGAAGGATCTCCGTAGGGGGAGGACTTGTGCCGTATTCCAGATCTTAGGGATCTCCCCAGAAACAATTATCAAGTAAAGAATATAGGTTCACGATTCTGTAGTTAGTGGGGCAATAGTATTTATATAAATAGTGAAGAGAACAGGGCCCAAAATCTAAACTAGATTTGATACCGTCAGTAAACACACGTTGTGTCTTGTCCATTAGATAGTTATTTTACCACTTAAGATGCCTTATCTAGGCCCACTTCAGACAATCTATGAACAAGTAAGAAATGGTCAACCATATCAAATGCCTTCGACAGATCAATAAATAAGGCCGCACAATGATTTGTATGGTCTAAACAATATAACACATCATCTAAGACAAGTGTAACTGCTGAAACAGTCCAGGTCTAAAGCCAGATTGGTTCTCATTAAGAATAGAATGAGAAGTTTAAAAAGTTCTAAGCCTGGAGTTGAACACGGACTCTAAAACTTTGGCAAGGTAAGATATCTTGTAAATTGTTAGATGGATCTCTGCCTTTTTGTAGGGGGAGGACTTAGGAATAACCACAGAAACAATTGTCAGGTAAGAAATATAGGTTCATGATTCTGCACTAAGAGGGGCGGAATGCTGCAGCAAAATGGGATCAAGTGAGTCAGCTCAGCGGATTATTTTTACAATGATCTTCAATAAGGCACTTAGTACATCATAGACAATAATGGTTGAAATGAAATTGAGGAATGTGTACCTGGGAACTTATCGTTGTGAGTCAGGCTGACCTGTAGAGTATGGTTCAGTTTGGTCGCATTGTGGCTTTGTTGGACAAGTTTGCGTGAAGCTCATTGCATTAAAGCGGCCATATTGTTTGAGCTAGTCTTGGAAAATATTGCTAATACCTAAACATGGCCGCTATAAACCAATGAACATTCACGTGGGCGTGACCTGGCACATAAATGCATATAAATTAAACACGGTTATTCATATTGTAACAAAACTTGCTACACATATTCATAATACTGTCAAGACTCAACATATCCAAGCACATTAGATCAACCACACAGTGGCAGTACAATGGGCACATATTCAACTCAGCATGATGGAATTTGGCAAAAGAAATCTAAATACGTTTTTGGGCAGAAATGCCTTCTGGAACATGTGAACATTCATGTGCCTTAATAACAAAATTGACTGCCATCTGTAAATATGAAAACATTTATTTATTACAATGTCTAGTTGGTTTACCCACGGAAAAAGATGGAACCTTCCCGCTAGCCATGATTGGCTGAGATAATGGGTGGGCTGGACATGCCGAGAGATGAGTTTGAATTGGTCTGCCACGTAGCACGCTTCTGTCTATAACATGAGCTGGTCAGTATGTGTAGGTAAAACTTTCTAATGATGCTTTTTTGAAACCTTTCTAACGCCACTTTCAGAAGGACCGCGTTTTGAAATCAGTGGAAAGGACGGTGGAATTAGAGTATGATAGCTGAGGACATGGAGAAAATTCTGCCGTTCGATTGCAAATGTGCAGAGGGATTCTAAACGAGAACACACAGGAGGCTGTTGTACAAAACACCTGTCTCCGGATTATATCTTCAAACTAAGGGCAACCATGGCATCCATGACTGAGAGGGAGAAGCGTCCATCTATGTATACGGGTAAGATACTCCAGCTTTCTACATTTTCAGATATTATACATTTATAAATTCTGTCAGAAAGTAATTTTATTTTAAAGTTAAATCGTAATGTTAGCTAGCTATCTAACGTTACGTGTATGATCTGTGTAGTAATATTATTTGTATCTCAGAGCCATTTGCATTGCTAGTTATAGCTAAATGTTACCTAGCTGGCTAACACTGAACCTGGTTGTTTGGTTAGCTACCTGCAGATTGATGCAGGGTAGTTATGAGGTGGGATTATGGTTCATTGTTTAGCTAGCTAACTAGCTACATATCTAAACAAAAGTCTCCACTATGCAAGTAACCATTTCAATACACCTTCTGTATCCTGTGCATGTGACAAATAAACTTTTATTTGAGTTAATATAGTATGTGTTTACCAGAGACGGTAATGTGAAGAACATGAGCTGCACCAAAGTCAAATTAGGATATAACGTTAAGCCAACGAGACATTGTGCAAGTTCTAAAATTCTCCGGTAGAATGCCCTGCTTTTATTTCATCACACTCACAACCGTAAACTATTTTCTGTAATTGGCTCGCCCTTAACTTGTAAATGCTTACGTTTATTTTCCTGTAATAATGAAGACATGAGTGAAGATGTTGTCAGCTATATGATATGGCCATTATTTGAACTGGCTAGCCAGCTAACTTAACATTAGCTAGCAAGCTAGAAACTAACCAAAACGTTGTTTAGAAATATGCTTTTAGTTGCCTGGTTTTCTAGGATTGACATATACTAAATTCATTTTTACACAGGTGGGTTTATTGGTATTAAAATACACTAGTTATGCTATTTTGGACCACCAGGCTGCTGACGTCATGCTGGCTGTAGATTTTGTGTTTATACTTTTTCATAACAAAAACAACAACAAGTCACTGCAACAACTGTCAATAGACGTAGTATAAACCAGCCTTTAAATCTTTGGTTGTTTAGTACATGGCCTCACATATGAATCCTTAAAGAGATGTGAGGGGCTAAGACTTAAGAGGGTGTTAACAAAGAAGAGCTCTCCAGTAGGTTTACCAAAACATTTAAGGGCCATTTTCTCAAAAGTGAGGTTACAAGTTTAGCAACTTTCAAAGCAGAATTACTTTCCTATTGTTCCTCAACTGTAGGATATAATATACCATTTTCTATCTCTGAGTCTCTATTATCCAATGTAAAAAGCACAATTTCAAATTTTGCTACATACAGTGGTTCCTCCTTTAAAAGTTGCATCATACTGCGGCACACCTTGCGGGCTGCTGCAGCATTCTGTGGCACGTTATCTATTTGTCAGCCATTTTTTCCTGATAATGCAAGTTATTGCTAGTTTGACCACCAGAGGGAATCAATGAGAAGCATTTGATAGTCTTCCGCATTGGCATTAACAGAGAATTTAAAACCTTTTTGTAATAACATAGTATATGGGATTGATTAAGGAATGTGGCTTAATTAATTTGATTAATATGATAGTGTTTCTATTCAGAGAAAAACTAAACCCTCATGGTTACCATTAGGATGGAATGGAAAATATAGTGCTGTACAATGGGAGGAAGGATTAGGCTGTCCTTGTAAATAAGAATTTTGTTCTTAACTGAGTTGCCTAGTTAATTAAAGGTTACACTAAGAGCATAACATTTCTGTACCCCAATTTTCTAATTATTGTCTAACCAATACACAAACGGAGATTAAGTGAAAATAAAAATCTCATTGATTTATCAAGACCAGTCCCCAAGCTTGCCTCAGAGCAGCACGAAACGGTGCTAAAATAATTGTAGGCTTTTGCTTCTAACATCAATACGCTCTTTAAATAAATAAATAAACACAATTTTTAACACCATTTTTAACAGCACATTACTCAACACTAGTGAGACTCATTCCGCCTATGGTAGGCATACAGTATATTGAAAAATATTTTTTCCAATGACGTGACCAATAATTACATTTAGAGGATTGGAGGACTCCTAATTAATATCTCAGAGTCGATCATATTCAACCCCTTTGTTATGGCAAGCCTAAATAAGTTCAGGAGTAAAAATGTGCTTAACAAGTCACTTAATAAGTAGCATGGACTCACTCTTTGTGCAATAATAATGTTTAACATGATTTTGAATGACTGCCTCATCTCTGTAGCCCACACATACAATTATCTGTAAGATCCTTCAATTGAGCAGTGAATTTCAAACAGATTTAACCAGAAAGACCAGGGAGGTTTTCCAGTCCCTCGAAAAGAAGGGCACTTCTTGGTAAATGCGTAAAAAAGAAGAAAAAAAATAAAGTTGAAATTGAATGTCCTTTTGAGCATGGTGATGTTATTAATTACTCTTTGGATGGTGTGTCAATACACCCAGTCACCTCCCTGACCAAGGCCCTTCTCCCCCAATTTCTCAGTTTGGCCAGGTGGCCAGCTCTAGGAAGACTCTTGGTGGTTCCAAACATCTTCCATTTAATAATGATGGAGGCCACTGTGATCTTGGGGACATTCAATGCTGCAGAAATGTTTAGGTACCCTTCCTCAGATCTGTGCCTCAACACAATCCTGTCTTGGAGCACTACGAACAATTCCTTCCAACTCATGGCTTGGTTATTGTTCTGACATGCACTGTCAACTGTGGGACCTTATATAGTTGGTGTGTGCCTTTCCAAATCATGTCCAATCAATTGAATTTATGACAGGTGGACTCCAATCAAGTTGTAGAAACATCTCAAGGATGATAAATGGAAACAGGATGCACCTGAGCTGAATTTCAAGTCTCATAGCAAAGGGTCTGAATACTGTAAATCAGGTATCTCTGTTTGAGTTTTTTTTTTAAATGTGCAAAAAAATCTAAACCTGTTTTCGCATCTTCATTATTTTTTAAATACATTTTTGATTAAGGCTGTAACTTAACAAAATGTGGAAAAAGTCAAGCAGTCTGAATACTTTCCGAATGCACTGTATATAGCCAATACATTTTATATTGAATAACAGTGTAATTTATACTGAAAATATATATACAACGCAACATTCATCAATTTCTAAGATTTTACAGTTCATATAGGGAAATAAGTAAATTGAAATAAATTAATCTGGCCCTAATCAATGGATTTCACATGACTGGGAATACAGATACCTTTAAAAAAAGGTAGTGGCGTGGATCAGAAAACCAATCAGTATCTATTGTGACCACCATTTACCTCATGCTGCACGACATTTTCAGCTTCTAGGAATTGTTGTACAGATCCTTGCAACATGGGGCCGTGCACTATCATGCTGAAACATGAGGTGATGAATGACACGATATCAGGAGCTCGTCACGGTATCTCTTTGCATTCAAATTGCCATCGATAAAATGCTATTTTTTTCTTTGTCCATACCTTATGCCTGCCCATATCATAACCCCACCACCACCATGGGGCACTATGTTCACAGCCGCTCACCCACACAACGCCAAATCAAATCAAATGTTATTGGTAGCATACACATGGTTAGCAGATGTTAATGCGAGTGTTGCGAAATGCTTGTGCTTCTAGTTCAGACCGTGCAGTAATATCTAACAAGTAATCTAACAATTTCACAACAACTACCTTATACACACAAGTGTAAAGGAATGAATAAGAATATGTACAAATAAATATATGGATGAGTGATGGCCGTGCGGCATAGGCAAGATGCAGTAGATGGTATAGAGTACAGTATACGGCACAACCCTTGGGTTGTGCCGTGGCGGAGATCTTTGTGGGCTATACTCGGCCTTGTCTTCGGACGGTAAGTTGGTGGTTGTAGATATCCCTCTAGTGGTGTGGGGGCTGTGCTTTGGCAAAGTGGGTGGGGTTATATCCTGCCTGTTTGGCCCTGTCCGGGGGTATCATCGGATGGGGCCACAGTGTCTTCTGATCCCTCCTGTCTCAGCCTCCAGTATTTATGCTGCAGTAGTTTATGTGTCGGGGGGCTAGGGTCAGTCTGTTACATCTGGAGTATTCTCTTGTCTTATTCGGTGTCCTGTGTGAATGTAAATATGCTCTCTCTAATTCTCTCTTTCTTTCTTTCTTTCTCTCGGAGGACCTGAGCCCTAGGACCATGCCTCAGGACTACCTGGCATGATGACTCCTTGCTGTCCCCAGTCCACCTGGCCATGCTGCTGCTCCAGTTTCAACTGTTCTGCCTGCGGCTACGGAACCCTGACCTGTTCACCGGACGTGCTTGTTGCACCCTCGACAACTACTATGATTATTATTATTTGACCATGCTGGTCATTTACGAACATTTTAACATCTTGACCATGTTCTGTTATAATATCCACCCGGCACAGCCAGAAGAGGACTGGCCACCCCTCATAGCCTGGTTCCTCTCTAGGTTTCTTCCTAGGTTTTTGGCCTTTCTCAGGAGTTTTTCCTAAGGAGTTTTTCCCAGACACCGTGCTTCTTTCACATGCATTGCTTGCTGTTTGGGGTTTTAGGCTGGGTTTCTGTACAGCACTTTGAGATTTCAGCTGATGTACGAAGGGCTATATAAATAAATTTGATTTGATTTGATTTGATTTATATACACATGATATGGTCCGCTCATCATAACGTTCGTGACAGAATATCCCACCAAGCAAGGACCAAGCAGCGTGTGATGGAGGTAAAGGACTTTTGGACCTGGGAGGAGATCATGAGTGGATGCGAGACCCTTCCTTGGCGGGAGTCGCAGAGGACTCAGAAAGGACAGCGACGACACCGGGGACCGCGGCCACAGAAACCCCAAGATTTATTTGGGGGGGGCACGAGGGGTGGTCGACCGAGCCAAGGAGAGAGCCAGAGCCTGCCTGGGAGTCGATGGAGCAGTGTGAGGAGGGATATCGGAGGTGGCTAGGAGTATGGATGTTGGATATCGGATGTTGGCTAGGAGTATGCTGCAGCGCAGGTGTGCTGAAGAGCGTGCCATCTGCGCCGGCTCCACGCACCAAGCCTCCAGTGCACCTCCCCAGTCTGGTACGTCCTGTACCATTTCCCCGGAGCCGCCACCGACACTAGTCACCCCCCCACCCTCCCCATTTGGTTTCAGGTATTGCCGGCCGGAGTCCGCACCTTTTGGGGGGGGGGGGTACTGTCACGCCCTGACCATAGAGAACCGTTCTCTATGGTGTTGTAGGTCAGGGCTTGACTAGGGGGTTTTCTCGTCGATTCATTTCTATGTTTGGATTGAGTATGGTTCCCAATTAGAGGCAGCTGATTATCGTTGTCTCTAATTGGGGATCATACTTAAGGTGTCCCTGTTCCCACCTGCTTATGTGGGATATTGTTTGTGTTAGTGTTTTGTGCACTGCGGCTTTCACGTTCGTGTTATGTTTATTGTTTTTGGTAGTTTCACTGTGTAATAAAGTATGTGGAACTCAACTCACGCTGCGCCTTGGTCTGCTCATTATGACGATCGTGACACCAATGAAGTTCTTTCAGGGCCGTCGAGGTGTCTGCTTGGGGGGATATACACGGCTGTGATTATAATCAAAGAGAATTCTCTTGGTAGATAATGGCTACAGACGTGAGTGCTACGGGTCGGTAGTCATCTAGTTAGGTTACCTTAGTGTTCTTGCTTGAAACATGTTGGTATTACAGACTCAGTCAGGGAGAGGTTGAAAATGTCAGTGAAGACACTTGCCAGTTGGTCAGCGCATGCTCGGAGTACACGTCCTCGTAATCCGTCTGGCCCTGCAGCCTTGTGAATGGTGACCTGTTTAAAGGTCTTACTCACATCGGCTGCGGAGAGCGTGATCACACAGTCGCCCGGAACAGCTGATGCTCTCATGCATGTTTCAGTGTTTCTTGCCTCGAGGCGAGAATATAAGTTATTTTGCTCGTCTGGTAGGCTCGTGTCACTGGGCAGCTCTCAGCTGTGCCGGTGTAGTACGATTCGATCTTAGTCCTGTATTGTTGCTTTGCCTGTTTGATGGTTTGTCGGAGGGCAGAGAGAGATTTCTTATTTGCTTCCGAGTTAGAGTCCCGCTCCTTGAAAGCGGCAGCTCTACCCTTTAGCTCAGTGCGAATGTTACCTGTAATCCATGGCTTCTGGTTGGGGTATGTACGTACAGTCCCTGTGGGGACGACGTCCTCAATGCACTTATTGATAAAGCCAGTGACTGATGTGGTGTACTCCTCAATGCCATCGGAAGAATCCAGGAACATATTCCAGTCTGTGCTAGCAAAACAGTCCTGTAGTTTAGCATCTGCTTCATCTGACCACTTTTTATAGACCGAGTCACTGGTGCTCCCTGCTTACATTTTTGCTTGTAAGCAAGAATCAGGAGGATAGAATTACAGTCAGTTTTTCCAAATGGAGGGCGAGGGAGAGCTTTGTACGCATCTCTGTGTGTGGAGTAAAGGTGGTCTATAGTTTTTTTCTCCCTCTGGTTAGACATTTAACATGCTGATAGAAATTAGGTAAAACTGATATAAGTTTCCCTGCATTAACCTGTTGGGGATAGGGGGCAGTATTTGCACGGCCGGATAAAAAACGTACCCGATTTAATCTGGTTATTACTACTGCCCAGAAACTAGAATATGCATATAATTATTGGCTTTGGATAGAAAACATCCTAAAGTTTCTAAAACTGTTTGAATGGTGTCTGTGAATATAACAGAACTCATATGGCAGGCAAAAACCTGAGAAGATTCCTTACAGGAAGTGCCCTCTCTGACCATTTCTTGGGCTTCTACACTCTCTTTATTGAAAACTGAGGATCTCTGCTGTAACGTGACACTTCCTACGGCTCCCATAGGCTCTCAGAAGGCGGCAAAACGGTGAATGATGCCTTTGTAGCCCCTGGCTGAAAAACAGTAGCGCATTTGGATAGTGGTCGATCAGAAAACAATGAGACTGGGGCGCGTGCACGAGGCGACACCATGTTTTTTATTTTTTTCGTCTTTGAATGAAAACAGGGTTTCCCAGTCGGAATATTATCACTTTTTTACGAGAAAAATCGCATAAAAATTGATTTTAAACAGTGGTTGACATGCTTCGAAGTATGGTAATGGAATATTTCAAAAAAAATTGTCACGAAACGCGTCGGGCGCGTCACCCTTCGTCACCCTTCGGATAGTGTCTTGAACGCACGAACAAAACAGAGGATATTTGAACATAACTATGGATGATTTTGAACCAAACCAACATTTGTTATTGAAGTAGAAGTCCTGGGAGTGCATTCTGACGAAGAACAGCAAAGGTAATCCAATTTTTATTATAGTAAATCTGAGTTTGGTGAGGGCCAAACTTGGTGGGGTTCAAAATAGCTAGCCCGTGATGGCAAGCTATCTACTCAGATTATTGCAACATGTGCTTTTGCCGAAAAGCTATTTTAAAATCGGACATAGCGATTGCATAAATGAGTTCTGTATCTATAATTCTTAAAATAATTGTTATGTTTTTTGTGAACGTTTATCGTGAGTAATTTAGTAAATTCACCGGAAGTTTGCGGGGGGGTATGCTGGTTCTGAACGTCACATGCTAATGTAAAAAGCTGGTTTTTGATATAAATATGAACTTGATTGAACAAAACATGCATGTATTGTATAACATAATGTCCTAGGGGTGTCATCTGATGAAGATCAAAGGTTAGTGCTGCATTTAGCTGTGGTTTGGATTTATGTGACATTATATGCTAGCTTGAAAAATGGGTGTCTGATTATTTCTGGCTGGGTACTCTGCTGACATAATCTAATGTTTGCTTTCGTTGTAAAGCCTTTTTGAAATCGGACAGTGTGGTTAGATTAACGAGAGTCTTGTCTTTAAAATGGTGTAAAATAGTCATATGTTTGAGAAATTGAAGTAATAGCATTTCTAAGGTATTTGAATAACGCGCCACGGGATTCCACTGGCTGTTGAGTAGGTAGGACGATTTCATCCCACATACCCTAGAGAGGTTAAAGTCTCCAGCCACTTGGAGCACCGCCTCTGGATGAGCGTTTTCCTGTTTGCTTATGGCAGTATACAGCTCATTGAGTGCAGTTTTAGTGCCAGCATCGGTCTGTGGTGGTATGTAGACAGCTACGAAAAATACAGATGAAAACTCTAGGTAGATAGTGTGGTCTACAGCTTATCATGATACTCGAGACTTCCTTAGATACCGTGCACCAGCTGTTGTTTACATATATGCATAGGGCCCTGCCCCGTGTCTTACCAGAGGCTTCTGTTCTATCCTGCCGATCGAGTGTATAAACCGCCAGCTTCAAATCAAATCAAATTTTATTGGTCACATACACATGGTTAGCAGATGTTAATGCGAGTGTAGCGAAATGCTTGTGCTTCTAGTTCCAACCATGCAGTAATATCTAACAAGTAATCTAAGAACTTCACAACAACAAAGGAATGGAGGGTGAGGGAGGGCTTTGTATGCACCACGGAATTTAGAGTAGCAATGATCCAGAATGCTGCCAGCCTGGATCGTGCATTTGATTGGCTGATAAAATGTAGGGAGCCTTGTTTTCAGATTGGCTTTGCTAAAATCCCCAGCTACAATAAATGCAGCCTCAGGATATGTGGTTTCCAGTTTACATAGAGTCCAAAGAAGTTCTTTTAGGGCTGTCGAGGTGTCTGCTTGGGGGGGATATACACGACTGTGATTATAATCGAAGAGAATTCTCTTGGTAGATAATGCGGTCGGCATTTGATTGTAAGGACTTCTAGGTCAGGTGAACAAAAGGACTTGAGTTCAAGTATGTTGTTATGATCACACCACGACTCGTTAATCATAAGCCATACACCCCCGCCCTTCTTCTTACCAGAGAGATGTTTGTTTCTGTTGGCGTGATGCGTGAAGAAACCAGGTGGCTGTACCGACTCTGATAACGTATTCCGAGTGAGCCATGTTTCCGTGAAACAGAGAACGTTACAATCTCTGATGTCTCTCTGGAAGGCAACCCTTGCTCGGATTTCGTCTACCTTGTTGTCAAGAAACTGGACATTGGCAAGTAGTATACTCAGGAGCGGTGGGCGATGTGCCCGTCTACGGAGCCTGGCCAGAAGACCGCTCCGTCTACCCCTTCTTCGGCGCCGTTGTTTTGGGTCGCCTGCTGGGATCTGATCCATTGTCCTGGGTGGTGGACCAAACAGAGGATCCGCTTCGGGAAGGTTGTATTCCTGGTCATAATGTTGGTAAGTTGACGTTGCTCTTATATCCAATAATTCCTCCAGGCTGTATGTAGTAAGACTTAAGATTTCCTGGGGCAACAGTGTAAGAAATAATACATAAAAAAAACAAAATTCTGCATAGTTTCCAAAGAACGCGAAGCGAGGCAGCCTTCTCTGTCGGCGTTCAGCCACGACTCGGTGAAACATAAGATATTACAGTTTTAATGTCCCGTTGATAGGATATACATGCTTTCAGTTTGTCCCATTTATTTTCCAGCGACTGAACGTTAGCTAGCAGGATGGAAGGCAAAGGCAGATTAGCCACTAGTCGTTTGATCCTCACAAGGCACCCTGATGTTATTCCACTAAATCTCTGTTTCCTTCTCCTGCGAATGACGGGGATCTGGGCCTAGTCGGGTGTCTGTAGTATATCCCTCCCGTCCGACTCATTGAAGAAAAACTCTTTGTCTAATCTGAGGTGAGTAATCGCCGTTCTGATGTCCAGAAGCTCTTTTCGGTCATAAGAGATGGTAGCAGCAGCATTATGTACAAAACAAGTTACGAACAACACAAAAAAAGAAACAAAATAGCATGGTTGGTTAAGAGCCAATAAGACAGCAGCCATCCCCTCCTGCGCCATCTTTTTAAATGTCTTATTATGACATTTACATTTAACATTTTAGTAGACGCTCTTATCCAGAGCGACTTACAGTAGTGAATGCATACATTTTATATATATATTTTTTTCCATACTGGTCCCCCGTGGGAATCGAACCCACCACCCTGGCGTTGCAAACGCCATGCTCTACCAACTGAGCCACACGGGACAAGATAGAGCTCATGAGAGGGGAGGTAGAATTTTGACATTTGTAAAGAATGTGATTAAGTGTGAACAAATTGAATTCAAGAATAAATATATTCTGGAAATTATTGGTATTACAAAAACTTTATTTCCACAAATGTCATTCAATATCATTGGTGTACTGTATACACTACCGTTCAAAGGTTTGGGGTCACTTAGAAATGTCCTTGTTTTTGAAAGAAAAGCATATTTTTGTCCATTAAAATAACATCAAATTGATCAGAAATACAGTTTAGACATTGTTAATGTTGTAAATGTAAAATGTAGCTGGAAACGGCAGATTCTTTATGGAATATCTACATAGGCATTGTGGCGTACAGCAGGTCAGCCACCAGGGGGAGACTCGTCGAGGCCTGGTGACAGACGGAGTATACATCACGAGGCGATGGCTCCATCTTCTGGACGTGCCAGGTCTTGACGGGCTCTCGGGCCAGGACTAATTGGGGCTGATTGCGAGTTGGTGAGTAATCAAGGGCTGATTGCTCACCGGCAGTACAAGTCCCATAAAGCTGCCAGAAGGGCAGCACACAGGGAAGAGACTGGGGGAAGAAAGGACTCTTGTATAGTTGGGAATGGTTGCAGAGGTAACAGAAATGAGCTCCGTTTTTGATTCCCACAGGATTCAGCAAGCCCCGGAGCCCAGAAGACGGTATCCCGGAGAGGGTCTCATGGGGGAGACCTTTTCTTTTGAACTATTATTTTAATAAACACCTTTGAAACTGAGCTAATCCTACTCTGTCCGTGTCTGATCTGTGTAAACGTTTTGACCCAACCCCCTGTTCTGCCACAGCGTACAGAGGCCCATTATCAGAAAGCATCACTCCTGTGTTCCAATGGCACGATGTGTTAGCTAGTCCAAGTTTATAATTTTAAAAGGATAATTGATCATTAGAAAACCCTTTTGAAATGATGTTAGCACAGCTGAAAACTGTTGTTCTGATTAAAGAAGCAATAAAACTGGCCTTCTTTAGACTAGTTGAGGATCTGGAGAATCAGCAATTGCGGCTCAATTTTTACAGGCTCAAAATGGCCGGAAACAAAGACCTTTCTTCTGAAACTCATCAGTCTATTCTTGTTCTGAGAAATTAAGGCTATTCCATGCGAGAAATTGCCAAGAAACTGATGATCTCTTACAACGCTGTGTACTACTCCCTTCACAGAACAGCGCAAACTGGCTCTAACCAGAATAGAAAGAGGAGTGGGAGGCCCCGGTGTACAACTGAGCAAGAGGACAAGTACATTAGAGTGTCTAGTTTGAGAAACAGACACCTCACAAATCCTTAATGGGGAGCTTCGTTAAATAGTACCCAATATGGCTTTTTCTTTGCAACTCTGCCTAGAAGGCCAGCATCCCGGAGTCGCCTCTTCACTGTTGACGTTGAGACTGGTGTTTTGCGGGTACTATTTAATGAAGCTGCCAGTTGAGGACTTGTGAGGCGACACGGATAAAATAGAGCTGGCGGGTTTTTCCATGCAAAGCAGAACAGAGAAGCTACGTCTGGTAAGACGAGGGGTGGGGGGGTGTCTATTTGTAAATAACAGCTGGTGCGTGATGTCTAATATTAATAAAGTCTCAAGGTATTGTTTGCCTGTGGTAGAGTACCTTATGATAAGCTGAAGACCACACTATCAACCAAGAGTTCTCACCTATATTATTCGTAGCCGTCTATTTACCACCACAGACCAATGCTGTCACAAAGACCGCAATCAACCAACTCTATAAGGCCATAAGCAAACAAGAAAATGCTCATCCAGAAGCAGCGGTCCTAGTGGCCAGGGACATTAATGCAGGCAACCTTATATCAGTTTTACCAAATTTTTGCCAGGATGTCACGTGCAACCTGAGGAAAAAAAACTCTACACCATCTTTACACCACACACAGAAATACGGAAGTGGTCAGATTACGTGGATGCTACGCTACAGGATTGTTTTGCTAGCACAGACTGGAATATGTTCTGGGATTCATTTAATGGCATTGAGGAGTATACCACCTCAGTCATCGGCTTCATCAATAAGTGCATCGACGACGTTGTCCCCACAGTGACCGTACATATCCCAACCAGAAGCCATGGATTACAGGAAACATCCGCATCAAGCTAAAGGCTAGAGCTGCTGCTTTCAAGGAGCGGGTCACTAATCCAGACCCTTATAAGAAATCCCGCTATGCCCTCAGACAAACCATCAAACAAGCAAAGGGTCAATACCGGATTAAGACTGAATCCTACTACACTGGCTCTGACGCTCGTCCGATGTGGCAGGGCTTGAAAACTATTACGGACTACAAAGGGAAACCCAGACGCGAGCTGCCCAAGACGAGCTAAATTACTTTTATGCTCGCTTCGAGGCAAGCAACACTGAAACATGCACGAGAGCACCAGCTGTTCTGAATGACTGTGTGATAACGCTCTCGGTAGCCGATGTGAGCAAGACCTTTAACCTCTCTGGCGCATGTGGGACGAACTCGTCCCACCTACGTAACAGCCACTGAAATCCAGTGGCGCGATTTTTGAATCGTTAGAAAAACTATTACTTCAATTTCTCAAACATATGACTATTTTACAGCTATTTAAAGACAAGAATCTCGTTAATCTAACCCCACTGTCCGATTTCAAAAAGGCTTTACAACGAAAGCAAAACATTAGATTATGTCAGCAGAGTGCCCAGCCAGAAAAAATCAGACACCCATTTTTCAAGCTAGCATATCATGTCACATAAACCCAAACCACAGCTAAATGCAGCACTAACCTTTTATGATCTTCATCAGATGACACACCTAGGACATTGTGTTATACAATACATGCATGTCTGTTCAATCAAGTTCATATTTATATCAAAAACCAGCTTTTTACATTAGCATGTGACGTTCAGAAAAAGCATAACCCCCGCAAACTTCCGGGGAATTTACTAACAGTTTGCTAAATTACTCACGATAAACGTTCACAAAAAGCATAACAATTATTTTAAGAATTATAGATACATTACTCCTCTATGCACTCGATATGTCCGATTTTAAAATAGCTTTTCGGATGAAGCACATTTTGCAATAATCTAAGTACATAGCCCGGCATCACAGGGCTAGCTATTTAGATACCCACCCAGGTCAGCCTCCACCAAAATCACATTTCCTATAAGAAAAATGTTCTTACCTTGCTTGTTCTTCGTCAGAATACACTGCCAGGACTTCTACTTCAATAACAAATGTAGGTTTGGTCCCAAATAATCCATCGTTATATCCAAACAGCGACGTTTTGTTCGTGAGTTCTAGACACTATCAGAATGCTTCTTCACGGTGTCGCGCATGGCGCATTGGCGTGACAAAAATGTCTAAATATTCCATTACCGTACTTCGAAGCATGTCAACCGCTGTTTAAAACCAATTTTTATGCCATTTATCTCGTAGATAAGTGATAATATTCCGACCGGGAGTATGCATTGAGCCTAAACAGCCGAATAAAATTTCTCCTCAGGAGCGACTCGTGCACGCGCCTCATTCAAAGGTCCTCTGAGCAGCCACTTACAAAAGGTGATAATGTATTTCAGCCTGAGGCTCCCTCGTAAACCTTCAGTTATTTCCCGGGCTCTGAGAGCCTATTGGAGCCCTGGGAATTGTCACGTTACAGCTAAGATCCTTAATTTTCAATAAAAAGATGCAAGACGCACGACTCCTTGTCAGACAGGGTACTTCCTGCTTGAAACCTTGTCAGGTTTTTGCCTGCCATAGGAGTTCTGTTATACTCACAGACACCATTCAAACAGTTTTAGAAAATTCAGAGTGTTTTCTATCCAAACCTGAACAATAATATGCATATTCTAGCTTCTGAGTTGGTGTAGGAGGCAGTTAAAAATGGGAACATATTTTTTCCAAAATTCTCAATACTGCCCCCTATCCTCAAAAGGTTAAACAGGTCAACATTCACAAAGCCGCGGGGCCAGACGGATTACCAGGACAAGTACTCAAAGCATGCGCGGACCAACTGGCAAATGTTGGCAAATGTCTTCACTGACATTTTCAACCTCTTCCTGACCGAGTTTGTAATACCTACATGTTTCAAGCAGACCACCATAGTCCCTGTGCCCAAGGAAGCGAAGGTAACCTGACTAAATTATTACCGCCCCGTAGCACTCATGTCGGTAGCCATGAAGTGCTTTGAAAGGCTGGTCATGACTCACATCAACAGCATCCTCCCGAATACCCTAGACCCACTCCAATTCGCATACCGTCCCAACAGATGCACATATGATGCAATCTCAATCACATTCCACACTATATGTATATATGTATATATGTATGTATGTACAGCCTTCCCTGTAGCTCAGTTGGTAGAGCATGGTGTTTGCAACACCAGGGTTGTGGGTTCGATTCCCATGGGGGGCCAGCACAGAAAAAAAAATGTATGAAATGTATGCAGTCGCTCTGGATAAGAGCGTCTGCTAAAATGTAAAAAATGTATGTATGTATACATTTTATATATATATAAATTGTATCTGAACAAAAATATAAACGCAGCATGTAAAGTGTTGGTCCCATGTTTCATGAGCAGAAATGTTCCATGCACACAAAAAGCTTATTTATCTCAAATTTTGTGACCAAATTTGTTTACATCCCTGTTAGTGATAATTTCTCCTTAGCCAAGATAAAAAAAAGGATTTCTGTCTACAATAATGCCCTTTTTTTGGAGATAAAACTCATTCTCATTGGCTGGGCCTGGCTCACCAGTGGATGGGCCTGGTTCCCAAGTGGGTAGGCCTATGCCCTCCCTCCCAGGCCCACCCCTGCCCAGTCATGTGAAATCCACAGATTAGGGCCTATTGATTGTATTTCAATTGACCGATTTACCTTATATGAACTGTAACTCAGTAAAATTGGTGAAATTGTTGCATGTTGTGTTTAATATTTTTCTTCAGTATAAGTGCATGGGTGTGGTATTACACTCTAAACTGACTTCTAAGTTGGTCAATACTGTGAAATTTAGATAAGAAACTGTCTTAACACTAATGCTGCTAAGGTTTATACGCATGCTATGATATTTTTCTCACATGTCTTATTGCATGAAAGAAAAACGACAAATCATTGCAATCTCTGTTCAAGCGTGTATTGAATTTTTTTTTTAATCAAAAACGAATACTTATCACCACTGTTTAATTCTCAAGAAACACAATTTCTTAAGTTTTGAAAGTTTTTGTACATTTACAAATGTACAACTGCTTTTTAAACGTGTACATGGACTTGCTCCACAACAAGTGAAGTGACTACTACCACTTTACTATCTATATGGTCACACACTAGGGGAGCAATTAATGGAAACTGTAGAGTTCCAGTGTGTGGAACAGCTTTCGCCCAATCTGCATTTTTACCACTGGAGCCAGCTTCCTGAAAACTTAAAATGTGTGGCTAATGTCAGTGCTTTTACACAGTGGTGGAAAAAGTACCCAATTGTCATACTTGAGTAAAAGTATAGATATCTTAATAGAAAGTTACTAAAGTAAAAGTAAAATTCCCCCAGTAAAATACTACTTGAATAAAAGTCTAGAAATATTTGGTTCTAAATATACTTAAGTATCAAAAGTAAATGTAATTGCTAAAATATACTTAAGTATCAAAAGTAAAAGTATAAATAATTTCAAATTCCTTCTATTAAGCAAAGCCAGCGACACCATTTAAAAAAAAAAATGTATGGCTAGCCAGGGGCAGGCTCCAACACTCAGACATAATTTACAAACCAGGCATGTGTTTAGAGAGTCCACCAGATCAGAGGCAGTAGGGATGACCAGGGATGTTCCCTTCATAAGTGTGTGAATTAGACCATTTCCTGTCCTGCTAAGCATTCAAAATGTAACTAACACTTTTGGGTGTCAGGTAAAATGTATGGAGTAAAAAGTATATTATTTTCTTTAGGAACGTAGTGAAGTATAAATAGTAAAGTAATGTACAGATACCCCCAAAAACTAATTAAGTATTACTTTAAAGTATTTTTACATAAGTACTTTACACCACTGCTTTTACACCAAAAGTTAAAACAGTGGTTAAAAGAACAGCAGGTTTGTAGCCACTCGTGAATTTTTTTTGTTGCTGTTTGTTTTTGTTACTGTTTTTTACTATGTGTTTTTACAACTCATAGGTCCAATAACAATGTGTCCGATAATTATTATGTGCAATGTCTTGACTTCTGTGTGGAAACATATCTGTATGTCCTGACCTCTGTTTTTTGTACTATTCTTTTCTTTTAAATATATTTCAGAACTGTATGTTGTCTGCTCGTAAATGTTTTTTTTGTTTATATGTTCACCTGCCTGGGGACTGCAGATGGAAATTAGCTGTTGGCTAAATCTAGTACAACGCATTTTTATCAAGTCTACTGAGACTTATGTTTTGTTGTATATTGCGCCTGTTCAAATAAACGTAAAAATAATAATAATATGTTCAATAGGAAAAATCAGCCCCCGCTCGCAACCACCCAGCAGGTGGTCCCTGGAATACACCATGGGGACTGCAGGCGATGGGACTGCCACTGACTGGTTTAAGTTGATTGGTGTGTCTCTGCTCTAAGACATGGTATCCCTGCCAAACTCCATAGGGCCCGACTCCGATTTAGGAAATGTACACCTTTCCTACGCACGCCTTTCCTGCGCCCTTCTCAGTAGTTAGTATTCAGACTTACCTTATGCAGGTGCGTAACGGGCTTTGCAGGCTTGGTGTGCGCGCTCAATACATTTAATTAAACCGCTGAAAACCCTCCCACTTACTGGCCAACAGATTTTCTCGTGGAGTTTTAATTCAGGGTTTTCAGTAAATTTATCTTAAGCCTTTAAAAATGGTGTACCTTTAACTCAAATTTGTCGACAGACTAGAATACATAAAAAAACAGGTTCAGAATATAGGGATCAACTAAAGAAAGCCAACTAAATATGTGCATATTCATCTCCGATTGAACACTAACTGGTAGATAAAAAAATACTCTGATTTTGTAGATTAATTAGGCAAATTTTGGGGTAAGGAAAGTATGTATTATTCATTTAAAAAAACAGGTTTGGAGAGCCTACAGTGGTTTGATTCATCCTGAAAGTTGCCATAATCAAGTTCAATCCATTAAATATTGGAAGGTGGAAAAAAGTGTACAATAAAGGGTTGAACAATAGCCCTATAAATCTACCTTAATCCTCACTAATCATGGAACTGTCCAGTCGTCGTGAACCGTGCACTAAGGTCCATGTTTAACCTGCTACGTGTGGTTCCATAATGATTCAAATAGGCTACATGTCCCAAATTTTTGCACACTGGAGTGAGTTATAAATGTATGTGGGTATTACTGACGGTGGCTCCCAATAGTGGCTAATATTTAACATGATACAAAATGTAAAATATAACGGAGAAAAGAGCAAAAACAGGTTCAGCCCTACAGAATCCTATAGCTTGCGTCTCCAAATTTCATCCACGCAAATGTATATATTATATTTATTTATTTATAGACTACTTAACTGTAGAAAGGGGGCCTTAATACATGTCATGTTGATTTGATTTTCAGTTTGCTTCCATATGACTGGTTTCACATTCATCTCTAGGGATCCTTCTCAATCCCCCTCTCCAAATGAATTACTCATTTACCTAGCTCTTATCAATTTATAAATTACAGTGCATGGAGAATGCTGTTATTTCTATCAGAAAAAATAAAGTACATGCTTTTTCCACTTTTTCCGCATGTTCACGCGACCTTATTTGTGGTCTCCTCGCACGTAAAGGTAATGGAATTAAGTCAAGGTCTGAATACGACATATCTGTAGACACACGTCCGCCACACCTTCATTTCTTAGATCTCCACCCAGAACAAATGGCGGGTGAATAGCAGGCAATTCTCATGCTTAAGTTCAAGGTCATAATACGCATAGAGAAAAGTACAGAAGGGAATTATGTTCCATTTGCGCACCTTTAACTCGGGTCGGAATTGGCCCCTATGGCCTATGCCTCTTCGCTTCTAATTCAATTCCACATAATGGATGAGTTCAGGGCCTCATTACTCATATATATATATATATTTTGAACCAGAGCAGTTATTGTAATTCTGTGTCAATTGTGTTAATTTGTGTCTTTGGAAAGCCGCAAACCTCACAAGAGCCATCACACCTTAATGAGCCGTTTGAGCTCTACACACACATTGCCATGGAAACATCCAAATCCCATACAGCATGTTTACAGGCTTGCGCTATGAGCACAATATAACTCCAATCCAAGCTGTTTCACTGCTTTTCCGCTATTAAATAGGCACTGTGAAACCAGGGTGGAAAAGAAAAGAAATGAATGCCAGAAGGAAGTAATGTCTTACCTTCAGAGTGTACTTGTGCAAGTCCCAGGTAACAAGTACAATATAAAACTGTACAGAGCAATAGGACTCTCCTGTGAGGAAGAAAGGAGAGGCTGGTTAGAAACACTCTACAGCAATTAATGTTACAGCTAGGTTGGCTCGCTAAACAACTTAAGGCCCAAAATGCATTTTTTATTGTATTGAAAGAATTACCTTTCACGAGACACTATACTTCACTTTATATCATTGTAGTTGATATCAATGGTAAGTTGAATTTGCAGATGGGATGTATGAGCATGACATGAGAAAGACTTATGAGTGTTGCTGCATTATGGTGACGTCAGGTGAAATAAAAAGCTTAAATCTGGGTCAGAACATACCCCAAAACAACAACAACCCAATCACAGCCTGTCATTTAATAACTCTCCATCATAATAAAGAATTGCAATAAAGTTCTCTGCAGAACTATTTCACGTTAAAAGGTAGCTTAGTCTCTAACACCCAGCAGCAGCAGCAGCCTCCAGTGAACATGTCCCTCTCACCACACTACAGGGGCTGACCAGGATCGTGTTCACTAGGCCACGCGATGGAAAACCTTCAAAAATATTTAGCAATGGAAAGCTACAATAAGCATTTCTTAATGGGTCCAGGTAGTCTCTCCCTGTTTCAGTCTGTTTTCTATTTCAGTTTGGTGTCCCAAGAGGGGTGAGGTGAGTGAATGACAGGTGGACTGGTAGCTCCAGAAGGTGAGGTCAGTACAGGTGCAACAACACTGGGCCCAAGAGACTGAAAAACAGCTTCTATCTCATGGCCATCAGACTGTTAAACAGCCATCACTAACACAGAGAGGCTGCTGCCTACATACAAACTCGAAATCATTGGCCACCTTAATAAATGGATCACTAGTCCACTCAACTCCCCCCCCCCCCCCCCCCCCCCACACACACACAGTCATTCTGCATTACCAAATAACAACCCGGAGAACCAGAGAATGCTCTGAAACCACTGTCTGATCTCACAGTAAGTAACGCAGCAGAGTGCCATCATCACCAACCCGACACCACTCTAACAGCTGGTTGTAGTCTCTGAGAGGTGTGTGAGTGTGTGAGTGTGTGAGTGTGTGTGTGTGTGTGTGTCTCATGACAAGCAGCTGGTTGTGGTCTCAGATTGTCTCTTATCAGCTGGGCAGGGATCCGCTGGAAGTGAGTTTCATTCTGTCAGTCGGTTTACATGTATGTGAACCAGACTTAATGTTGAGTCAACTAAGTGTGCTTGAAATTAACAGTATTTTTACAGTTGCACTGTTTTTACAGACTAAAGTCTACCTACTGGGCTGGCAAAATCTGTATCCTAAAGGTGGTTTGGTTAGAGGAGATACTGATGCTTGTAAGATGGGCTCTGTGGCAGGTCTGGGTTATGTGGGTTTGCTGGACAATTGGATTCTATTCGTTTGGAAACAACACTGCTTTTTAATAGGCAAAAGTTGCAGCCTTGGTGGTTTAGTTCAGACGGAGCTGTGTGACAGGTCGTTGGAGCTCCGTGGTCTCCTGTAAATGTAAAGCTGAACCTACAGGAGACAGCTTCGGCATACAGTGTAAATACGTCTGACATCTGCATATATCCTGTCTTTGGCGGTTTCACACTGCAACACCAGGGATGACTTTACAGCTGCGAGATTTGCAAGCAAGCTGAGTCTTCAAAATACAGGGCCAAAAGAACAAGAAAGCATCAAATACTAGCCAGCACAACCTCCGCAACCCTCAGTCAGAACTCACTTCATGGATCTACTGTTTCTGTTAGACCAGCTCTGCAAGAACCGTTGGTTGTCTCCCAGTGAGCAAAAGTATATAGTTGAGTAGGAAGACCTGCCCTCTCAAAGACCTCTCCACCCTGGTAGACAACTCCTCAGTGTTGCCCTCCCAGAATGAAAAGAACCTTAGCGTGACCCTGGACAACACCCTGTCGTTTTCTGCAAACATCAAAGCAGTGACCCACTCCTGCAGGTTCATTCTCTACAACATTGGTAGAGTACGACCCTACCTCACACAGGAAGCGGCACAGGTTCTAATCCAGGCACTTGTCCTCTCCCATCTGGATTACTGCAACTCGCTGTTGGTTGGGCTCCCCACTTGTTTAAATCAAACTCCTGCAACTTATCCAGAACGCTGCAGCCCGCGAGGTTTTCAACCTTCCCAAGTTCTCTCATGACACTCCACTGGCTTCCAGTCGAAGCTCGCATCCACTACAAGACCATGGTGCTTACCTACGGAACAGCAAGAGACACTGTCCCTCCCTACACCCCAACCTGAGCACTCCGTTCTACCACCTCAGGTCTCTTGACCCTCCCACCCTGTCCCAATGGTGGAACCAGCTTGAAACTCTACCTCTTCAAACAGTATCTTAAATAATCCTCGTCGTCACCCCCCCCCCCCCCCCACCTCTGACTCTACTTATAGCTACGATATTGAGGAAAACATTTCTCTACTGTATGTGCCTGTGATATGTGGTTGTCCTACCTAGCTATCTTAAGATGAATGTACTAACTGTAAGTTGCTCTGGATAAGAGTGGCTGCTAAATAACAAATGTCAAATGTAAATTGTTTGGCATACTTGTTTTGATTTTGCCTTTTTTTAATCAGGTAAGTCATTGAGAACACGTTCTCTTTTACAATAACAACATGACAAACTCTCTACATCTTCCCTTATGTAAGAGATGCACAAATCCACAATCGGAAATGGTCTATTATTTATTACCCCTTTGACATCCTTAAGTCATGCCAAAGCGCCCAACTGTTCAGATGTTGAAACCTCAATGATGCCTGGAGCTTCTGAGTGACCATTACAATCAATATACCAGGCAGCCTGTCTGACTTAAAAATGCCATTATACTAAAGCTCTGTTTCTCATTTTGTAGTCAGTGTGTAGGGCTCCTCTTCCTCTACTTTTCTGCATGCCTTCGACCTTAGTGGTTCCACTGACCTCGGTCCCTATCCTCACACTCTCGGTCCTTTATTACCTCCACCATCTATCTCTGTCCTCTCTTTTTCCAATCTGTATTTTTCTCTCTTTCTATATGTATTTCTCTCTCTCCCCCCCTCTCTCTGAGAGAGGGCTATCCATCTGGTCTCAACACATATACACATTTGATTGAACTTTGATAATATGCTGAATATATTTTTGCCAATATTGTTAGCTAAATAGGTTATGCTGTTTATTGTCATCAGATGAACAACAAAGCCACTGTAGACACCAGTGAAACAAGGTGGTGTAGTTTAATTATACATTCCTTGATCTACTTCCTTGCTCTTCCCTTCCTTCCCTCTTCCTTTTATTGATTAACAGACTTCATTCATTGAGGGTAATAAGATTTTGGGATATTCCTTTCATATACGAAATGGTAAAATGGTAGGCTATTTGATAGTGAAAGTCATCTGATAAAATATGAATAGTATGACCTATGAAAAAATCAAAGCCTATTTAGCCTCCTTTATGAAAATGAAAAGTTGACAAACAACCTCAAAGAGACTGATAACAACCAGTTGCTTGTTTGGAGACGGATAATGGACTGAGGAAAACCAAAAACAGATGGAACTCAAAAGTTGACAAATCACTTCACAGAATCTCCCTCTTCGATAAGACTGAGCGAGTTCTGTTCACACAACTCACCCGCCGACTCCAGCTGGTTTAAGTGTGGAGTGCGGTCATTATCCGGGTCCATCTTTAGTACTTCATTATGCAGTTCATCCTTGACCAAAACGACCCATTAAACCTTATCACTTTAACTCTTCACAGTGTTGCAAAAAAAAAAACTACGACTAGTCCCTGGAATGGTCAACATTTTATAGGCTTCGGCTAAGTGAAAACGAATGTCACATGGCCTTCTAAATACCGCCACTTTTAGACGAAAGACGTTCGTTTTCAGTCGCCGGGGTAATTGAATAGGCATAATTGTACGCGCACTTTGCGCTGAGAAAGTTACAGCTTTGACGAGAGCGCCGTGCATTCCAAAGATAACATAGCAAATGTATTTTAGGTTATTTTTCTAATTAATAAAAAACCCACAGTAGGCATATATTAGCATAGGCTTCTTCTCACTGTCGCCCTTAACTGTGTTCTCCTAAAACCCTTGCTTGACTGCATATTCGACCTAAATTAGCCTATTGTAACATCATATTCGACCTAAATTAGCCTATTGTAACATCATATTCGACCTAAATTAGCCTACTGTAACATCATATTCGAAAAGGTTACAAAGTAGATCCTGTTCCAACTGAATCAGTAACTTTCTCTGGAGCTTAATACAAACAACTTCAGGATATTTCAGACTCTGGGCAACTGTAAACCTGCCACAAATTAACATCGTTTGTGACAGGCTGCTGGACCATTGCCTGCCGGCAGGTAGGATTCATACCAAGAAGGTTGGACCAGTAAACGAAAGGTCGCTAGTTCGAACCTCCAAGCCAAGTAGATACAGCCTTCCCTGTAGCTCAGTTGGTAGAGCATGGTGTTTGCAACACCAGGGTTGTGGGTTCGATTCCCACGGGGGGCCAGCACAGAAAAAAAATGTATGAAATTGTATGAAATGTATGCATTCACTACTGTAAGTCGCTCTGGATAAGAGCGTCTGCTAAATGACTAAAATGTAAATGTAATGACAAATCAGTCGATCTGCCCAAGGCACTTAATCCTAAATGCTCTGGATAAGAGCGTCTGCCAAATGACCAGGTGAAAGTGGAGGAGACAGGTTAAATAAGTATTTTTAATCCTTGAGACATGGATCGTGTGTGCCATTCAGAGTGTGAATAGGCAAGACAAAATATTGACGTGCCTTTGTACGGGTATGGTAGTAGGTGGGTTTGAGTGTGTCAAGAATTGCAATGTTGCTGGGTTTTTCACACTCAATAGTTTCCTGTGTGTATCAAGAATAGTCCACAACCCAAAGGACATTCAGCCAATTTGAGCCAGCATCCCTATGGAACGCTTTCGACACCTTGTAGAGTCCATGCCCCGAAATAATTTAGGCTGTTCTGAGGGCAAAAGGGGGTGCAACTCAATAGTAGGAAGGTGTTCTTAATGTTCTGTACACTCAGTGTATATAGGCTAGGATAACTGAACATCTGCATTCAAAATCACATCGTAACTATCAGTCAGGTCCACTTCAATTAGGCTGCATATGCAAGTGTGTGAGTGACTCCATCACAGAAAACCATCCAGTATAGAAATACTTACTTTGTGTCGAGATGAGAGGTTCTGCAATCTCTCCTTCGGATCCCTAGATTCATTTGTATTCATTTGTCCTGGCAGTCAAAAACCGGATCTGTTAATCACAGCGTGACTCCTTTGCAAGGGAACAGAAAGCACCGGTTGTCCTTTAACACATTTGAGAAGCTTGCAATAAAGTTCCAAGGGAAAGCTCTTCTATTGATTTGCCTATCAAGACCAGCATAAATGACTGTAGTCAGCCAGAGAGCAGTTTGACAGGAAACTTTCCAGGGTGACTTTCTTCCGATATTCCCCGTGGTTCATTCATTTATGCCGATCCGTAATGAGGGACGTTGAATCAGAAAGAAAATGTTTAGTTCTTGAGGGGGTTACCGAGTCAGGAGCGGAGCACTCATCGTTTTCCTTTTTAAACAGCCTCTCTGTGGGTGACCGACCGTAAGGCACCGCAACACAGGGTGTCGGGTTACAAACCCAGCGGTTGCGCTGGGCAACTACACGAAGCCTCCAGGGGGTGGCCACACGAACCCGCTTAATCGGGAAACTGTCCTGTTAAAATGACCATTGAAATAATCCACGGCCGTATGTGAGAAGGTGCGTATATTCATTATCTACAATGTAACGAAAATAGGCTCAACAGGATCTTTATGCACTAGAACGTTTATTTAACTGGTTTAATTGAATTAATATAGCATGTCTAACAGATGGTCATTGCTTATGATGAAATCCTAGAGCATAGATATTTCCTGCATTAGCCCGTGACACTTAATTAACATGTTTCACAAAACCTCCCAGCATTCTAGTTTTCACAGATGTTACAGCAAACTTGGCAGGTGTGTCTTACAAGCCACCCTTGTATAAACAGGAGCAAGAGCCCTTGAGATAGATGTGATTTGTAACTTTTTGGGTGACCCCACTAAATTCAAATATAAAACTCTGTCATTCTCATTGAAAGCAAGTCTAAGAAGCGGTATATCTGTTCTGTGTGCTTTTTATATGTTTCCTGGTCTTAAGTTTCATTTTTGCATCTTTTACTTTCGGTTTTGTACATGAGCTTCAAACAGCTGAAAATACAACATTTTTGGTTATGGAAAATATATTTCACAGCGGTTTAGATGGTACAATATTTATCTACACTATACTTGCTTGTTTTGTCACATACATTTAAATTATATGAACTATTAGCATTTTAGCAACCAGGAAATGGCGGAGAGATTTCTGCATATTGCATCTTTAATGGTCAGTATCTTGGGTAATGGGAAAGCCATTAGGCCTACTTAACAAAGCAAAAAAAAAGTGAATCAAAGGTGTATAAACAAGCATGATTGAGCCATATTGTAGTAGATGTCAATGTGTACATGATAATGGGATGAAGTTTGAAAAACCATACAGCAGCTGAAATATTCCCCAGCTTGCAATGAGGAATCTGCCCAGAATCATGTTTCGGACTCGGCCCGGAATCAAAATGAATGATTGCCCAGAATCGGCCCAAGTACATCAGGCCGTTTCAGTCTACCAGAATTCAGCCGACTTTGCCGGCATCTAACCAGAATCCCGCCAGAAGCGGCCCGATGCAAATTTAAATAAATGTATACAAAATTACCTTATTTAGTCATTTTAAATATTACTATTATACGTTTTATACATACAAATTATACCCATCCACAAAAAAACATATTGTGTCGGAGGAAACACTATACACCTGGTGACCGTGCATGCGCCGAGTCTGACTCTCAGCCGAGTGCCCCTACTCTCAGCCGGAATCGGCCCAGATCCACTGTGCTTGCAGGGTTGAGATATTTGAGGAAAAAAAGGTACACACACTCATATCCAAATAACCCTTCTATAACATAGAAACACTGACATGTCTGCTCTGAGAACTTTTCACCCTTTGGCTTTGTTCACACATATGAATCATGTAACCATCCTCTTACATAGGTGTTCCTGTTGAACAATGTAAAAAGAAGTTACACGGTTTCACCTCTGACAACTTTTTGGAAATTATCTTTCATTTCGCCGACATTTATATTTCTCACTATCTCATAAGTAATTTTAATTACTCAGGAATATTGTGCAACCATCCTCTCACGTGTGGTGTCAATATTTATTTAACTGTTTACCTTCAACATGTTTGTATTGGTATTTATGAGGGATCCCCATTGGCTGATGCCAAGGCAGCGTTAAGGGACTTACATAAAAGATAAAACAGTACATCATATAACATTATTACACCACTACATATCTACTATACAAAATGTATAATACCACCAAACAATAATATTACAATGTGCACTACCGTTCAAAAAGTTTGGGGTCACTTAGAAATGTCTTAGTTTTTGAAAGAAAAGCAAATTTTTTGTCCATTAAAATAACATCAAATTGATCAGAAATCCAGTGTAGACATTGTTAACGTTTTAAATTACTATTTTTTAATGGAATATCTGCATAGGCGTACAGAGGCCCATTCATCACTCATGCATCACTCCTGTGTTCCAATGGACGTTGTGTTAGCTAATCCAAGTTTATCATTTTAAATGGCTAATTGATCATTAGAAAACCCTTTTGCAGTTATGTTAGCACAGCTGAAAACTGTTGTTCAGATTAGAGAAGCAATAAAACTGGCCTTCTTTAGACTAGTTGAGTATCTGGAGCATCAGCATTTGTGGGTTTGATTACAGGCTCAAAATGGCCGGAAACAAAGCCCTTTCTTCTGAATCTCGTCAGGCTATTCCATGCAGAAATTGCCAAGAAACTGAAGATCTCTTCAACGCTGTGTACTACTCCCGTCACAGAACAGCGCAAACTGGCTCTAACCAGAATATAAAGAGGAGTGGGAGGCCCCGGTGCACAACTAAGCAAGAGGACAAGTACATTAGTGTCTAGTTTGAGAAACAGACGCCTCACAAGTCCTCAACTGGCAGCTTCATTAAATAGTACCCGCAAAAGACCAGTCTCAACGCCAACAGTGAAGAGGTGACTCTGGGATGCTGGCCTTCTAGGTAGAGTTGCAAAGAAAAAGCCATATCTTAGACTGGCCAATAAAAGATTAAGATTAAGATGGGCAAAAGAACACAGACACAGGACAGAGGAAGATTGGAAAAAAGTGTTATGGACAGACAAATATAAGTTTGAGGTGTTCGGATCACAAAGAAGAACATTCGTGAGACGCAGAAAAAATGAAAAGATGCTAGAGGAGTGCTTGATGCCACCTGTCAAGCATGGTGGAGGCAATGTGATGGTCTGGGGGTGCTTTGATGGTGGTAAAGTGGGAGATTTCTAAAGGGTAAAAGGGATCTTGAAGAAGGAAGGCTATCACTCCATTTTGAAACGCCGTGCCATACCCTGTGGATGGCGCTTAATTGGAGCCTATTTCCTCCTACAACAGGACAATGACCCAAAGCACAGCTCCAAACTATGCAATAACTATTTAGGGAAGAAGCAGTCAGCTGGTATTCTGTCTATAATGGAGTGGCCAGCACAGTCACCGGATCTCAACCCTGTTGAGCTGTTATGGGAGCAGCTTGACCGTATGGCACATAAGAAGTGCCCATCAAGCCAATCTAACTTGTGGGATGTGTTTCAGGAAGTCCCTCTTTGTGGCACCTGAACAAATCAAATCAAATCCAATGTATTTATATAGCCCTTCTTACATCAGCTGATATCTCAAAGTGCTGTACAGAAACCCAGCCTAAAACCCCAAACAGCAAGCAATGCAGGTGTAGAAGCACGGTGGCTAGGAAAAACTCCCTAGAAAAGCCAAAACCTAGGAAGAAACCTAGAGAGGAACCAGGCTATGAGGGGTGGCCAGTCCTCTTCTGTCTGTGCCGGGTGGAGATTATAACAGCACATGGCCAAGATGTTCAAATGTTCATAAAGACCAGCATGGTCAAATAATAATAATCATAGTAGTTGTCGAGGGTACAACAAGTCAGCAACTCAAGAGTAAGTGTCAGTTGGCTTTTTCATAGCCGATCTTTGAGAGTATCTCTACCGCTCCTGCTGTCTCTAGAGAGTTGAAAACAGCAGGTCTGGGACAGGTAGCACGTCCGGTGAACAGGTCAGGGTTCCAGCAGGTCTGGGACAGGTAGCACGTCCGGTGAACAGGTCAGGGTTCCATAGCCGCAGGCAGAACAGTTGAAACTTGAGCAGCAGCACGGCCAGGTGGACTGGGGACAGCAAGAAGTCATCATGCCAGGTAGTCCTGAGGCATGGTCCTAGGGCTCAGGTCCTCCGAGAGAGAGAAAGAGAGAATTAGAGAGAGCATATTTAAATTCACACAGGACACCGGATAAGACAAGAGAAATACTCCAGATGTAACAGACTGACCCTAGTGCCCCGACACATAAACTACTGCAGCATAAATACTGGAGGCTGAGACAGGAGGGGTCAGGAGACACTGTGGCCCCATCCGATGAAACCCCCGGACATGGCCAAACAGGCAGGATATAACCCCACCCACTTTGCCAAAGCACAGCCCCCACACCACTGGAGGGATGTCTCCAACCACCAACTTACCATCCTGAGACAAGGCCGAGTATAGCCCACAAAGATCTCCGCCACGGCACAACCCAGGGGGGGGCGCCAACCCAGACAGGAAGACCACGTCTGTGACTCAACCTACTCAAGTGACACACCCCTCCTGGGGACGGCATGGAAGAACACCAGTAAGCCAGTGACTCAGCCCCTGTAATAGGGTTAGAGGCAGAGAATCCCAGTGGAGAGAGGGGAACCGGCCAGGCAGAGACAGCCAGGGCGGTTCGTTGCTCCAGCCTTTCCGTTCACCTTCACATCCCTGGGCCAGACTACACTTAATCATAGGACCTACTGAAGAGATGAGTCTTCAGTAAAGACTTAAAGGTTGAGACTGAATCTGCATCTCTCACATGGGTAGGCAGACCATTCCATAAAAATGGTGCTCTATAGGAGAAAGCCCTGCCTCCAGCTGTTTGCTTAGAAATTCTAGGGACAATTAGGAGGCCCGCGTCTTGTGACCGTAGCGTCCGTGTAGGTATGTACGGCAGGACCAAATCGGAAAGATAGGTAGGAGCAAGCCCATGTAATGCTTTGTAGGTTAGCAGTAACACCTTGAAATCAGCCCGACCCATTACAAGATTTAGTTGCGGTTTAGGGTTTAGTGAATGATTTGTCCCAAATTCAATGTTTTTAGTTTTTTTTTAAATATATTTAGGACTGACTTATTCCTTGCCCCCCATTCTGAAACTAATTGCAGCTCTTTGTTAAGTGTTGCAGTCATTTCAGTTGTGGTGGTAGCTGACATGTATAGTGTTGAGTCATCCGCATACATAGACACACTGGCTTTACTCAAAGCCAGTGGCATGTCATCCGTAAAGATTGATAAAAGTAAGGGGCCTAGACAGTTGCCCTGGGGAATTTCTGATTCTACCTGGACTTTGTTGGAGAGGCTTCCATTAAAGAACACCCTCTGTGTTCTGTTAGACAGGTAACTCTTTATCCACAATATAGCAGGGGGTGTAAAACCATAACACATACGTTTTTCCAGCAGCAGACTATGATCAATAATGTCAAAAGCTGCACTGAAGTCTAACAAAACAGACCCCACAATCTTTTTATCATCAATTTCTCTCAGCCAATCATCAGTCATTTGTGTAAGTGCCGTGCTTGTTGAATGTTCTTCTCTATAAGCGTGCTGAAAGTCTGTCAATTTGTTTACTGTAAAATATAATTGTGTCTGGTCAAACACCATTTGTTCCAAACGTTTACTAATGGTTGGTAACAGGCTGATTGGTCGGCTATTTGACCTAGGAAAGGGGGTTTTACTATTCTTGGGTAGCGGAATGACTTTCCCTAACCCTAACCCTCCAGGCCTGAGGACACACACTTTGTAGTAGGCTTAGATTGAAGATATGGCAAATAGTAGTGGCAATATCGTCCGATATTATCCTCTGTCATTTCCATCCAACTTTTCAGACCTCAGTGGCCTGTCATTGTTGATAGACAACAATTATTTTTTATAATAATATCATCAAAGGTATTATCTAAGTGAGTTTCAGAGATAGTCAGATTATGAATGCCATCTGTTACTAGCAAGTAATCGATTTCTACATATGTTAATGTTGGCTATTTTTAGCAGTAGACTAATTACCAAGCTAAAAATGGTTAGCTGATATGACTATTTGAGTGACTGTCGGTGACTGACATAACAAGCGGAAAATTGCTTACAATATGTACAACCAGATTTCTAACTATTCTACTATTCTAACTCTTAACAAGAGGGTTGAGAACCAGAATGAGTTCCCAAAATTAAGTCATTTTTTGCAGTTTTAAAGCAAGTTTTCTGCAGTTCCACACATTTTGCCATTGGGCGGAGAGAAAACGTAGCAATTTCTAACACATTTCATGCAATTCTTCTGATTTTGCCATGGGGCAGAGATACATTTTTTCAGTTTCAAAGATAATCTCCTGCAACTCTACACATTTTGCCATGACTTATGCCATGTTAATGATATCTGAGTGAGATTGTGTATTCTACTATTCTAACTCTCAACAGAAAGTTAAGACATCGACTGAAGTTTTGGGGCCCGCTAGCAGCCTGGGGCCCGAAGCGCCCGCTTATGCCTGGAGCCAGCCCTGGTCTGAAACCTGACACTTCCAAGTCAGCTCCACTGAGACAGCGTAAGTGGAGAGCAGACAGATGGGGCTTTCTGGCATTATAAGGTGCAGGAACCTATGGTGTTCACAGAGTGCTTTGAACACACCATTTCAATCGGAACCGGTCCAGATCCGCTCAAAGTCCCCAATATCTGAGCTTAAGTGATCTCAAATTAAATTATATTTTATTTTTAACCCATCTAAAAAGAATGGGCCATTTTACTCAAACATGTTTTCAAGTATTCATCATTAGTCCACTTCTGACTTTTGCCCCACAAAATTGCTCATGTAAACATCCAAGTTGATGCATTTAGCACTGTCCGGGGGGGTTCTACATAGTGGTGCGCTAGTGAGTGAGGGGCTTTGGGCTAGTGAAAATGTATTTCCCGCTTGTTTGGCTAATTCAGATTCAGCCACTTCCAACCACAGAGATAAATCAAGTTTCAACACAAAGCACCCTCTATTTTTTCTGTTCTGAGCACTGTGATAACCTACCACTGAGTTCCAGCCCTGATCTCCCCTACTTCAGCTAGTTCAGACTAACAGCTAGTCCAGATGTTCCAACAGTGTGTCAGTCACCATCTCCCTGAGGCCACAGTCACTCTAAAGGTACCCTAGGCGTGGGTGCTAATGGACCCCCACTCATTACCACCCTCTTTACGCTCCTCTTTACACACTTTGTCCCCTGTGTTTCAGTGCTGGGTGCCACCAACCCTCCCATACATTTCCAATAAGATATATGTTCTACCTTCCTTTCCAAATTACAACCCGGCTTGCGCTCGCTGCCACCCTAAAGCTGCTTAATTACGGTCATTGGCACTTGTCTGAAGGCCTCCTTTATCCCCCATGCTCCAAAAATAGCCCCTGTCGCAGCACAGAGGCAGCCCAGATCAAACGCTTCCCAATGGGAAGGGGTCATTACTGCAGCGCAGGGCGGACACACCCCTATGGGTGCCGCACCACGCCCTGGCCCAAATTGCAGACTTGGCCCGCGCCAAGACACAAGGCTGTTCTTTGATGCATCGAAACACAATGCAGTCTGTTTAGATGTCAGGGTTTACAGTGTGGTATACTGTACATGCAATAAATGTACATAACAGCACAGTATTGCCAGAAATCTGTGATACGTTATAATGTGCATGTGACCAATACACTGGCTTAAAATGGACATTATAGTTTGTGATTTGATAGAATGGTGTATTGGTTCATTTGTTTATTTCATCTTTTAGGATACACAATCACAGCTAAAAGCTAAATTGCATTATAGGCCTATAAAATAAAAATGAAGATATAAATATATCTGCAAGCCTGCAAGCAATAGAAATAGTCCTAGCAATAGAAACATGGTCACCTGTAGAACACCATGGCAATGAAATGGGAAAAGCCATACCTTTTAATGTTTTTCAGACATCAACACCCAACTTGGTACTGTACATATCTTCAGGAACATGTTATCAATCATTAGCATGAGTTTCAAGCTGATCCAACAAAGTGGCATGGATGTATAGGCATTTACAGCCCAAAGTCTCTCCGAAACACCACAAAGAGTCTGTGTTTGACTCTGAGGAGGGATACAACTTCATGAACAAGATAGCACTCAACATCAGAGCAAAGCTGATGACTGAGCTGAACAAAAAACCTGGGGCCTGATTTATCAATCATGCATAAGCACAAATATGTGCTTAAACCATGCATGGGATCATTTCCACGCAAAGTGTGAGATTTAACAAAACCCACAGTTACATCCAATTTCCATACACAAGAAGAATTTCTGTGCCATCAAGGGGTTCGGAAATACAATCGGAGAAATAGAAGACCCCCACATCGCCATAAAAGCAAAATCCCAAAACGAGTTCAGCTATGTGAACAGAAAATACTTCCACTCACTTAATGTTATAGCAAAAATGCTGAGGAATGTGGTGGCAAGGTGGCCAGGTGGAATGCACGACTCATTCCTTCTGCAGAACAGCAATGTTGTTCTTCGCCTACAGGAGGGGGCTGTTGATGATTGATGGCTTACTGGTGAGTGTTGCCTAATCATTTGAAGTATATTTGCCATTGCTAAAGCAACTTGAGTGGTGCTAGTGCTTCTCTCTCTCTTTATAGGAGACAAGGGTTATCCACTAAAACTCTGGCTGTTGACAACCTTGACAAATCGACCCGTTTGGGTAGAATATAATAATCAAATAAGAATCTTGTATGGCAGAAAATTAAAATATAATATGTATCTGTAATATCTTTTTAATGTTTTGATGTATACAGTATGTCAGTGCTGTATTTGTATATGTGTTAACTTATGTGCCTAATGTAGGAAACACAAGTGAATACAATATTGTGGTGATTTTCCTACAAGACATGGTATGACATATATGAGACAAAAAATATGAATTATGTGTCTTCTATGAGTATTATAAGAAAAGTGTATGTTCTGACAATGTAACAACTCCAAGATAAATGTTTTCCTAAGTCATCATATAAAACCCAAGACAATTACAATAAGAAACATATATATATATATATATATATATATATATATATATATATATATATATATATATAAAATAATTTTTATATAGTAATAATATTATATATCTATACCGTTGAAGTCGGAAGTTTACATACACTTAGGTTGGAGTCTTTAAAACTCGTTTTTCAACCACTCCACAAATTTCTTGTTAACCAACTATAGTTTTGGCAAGTCGGTTAGGACATCTACTTTGTGCGTGACACAAGTAATTTTTCCAACAATTGTTTACAGACAGATTATTTCACTTAAAATTCACTGTATCACAATTCCAGTGGGTCAGAAGTTTACATACACTAAGTTGACTGTGCCTTTAAACAGCTTGGAAAATTCCAGAAAATCATGTCATGGCTTTAGAAGATTTTGATAGGCTAATTAACATTATCTGAGTCAATTGAAGGTGTACATGTGGATGTATTTCAAAGCCTACCTTTAAACTCAGTGCCTCTTTGCTTGACATGATGGGAAAATCAAAAGAAATCAACCAAGACCTCAGAAACAGGTACAAAAGTATCTATATCCACAGTAAAGCAAGTCCTATATCAACGTAACCTGAAAAGCCGCTCAGCAAGGAAGAAGCCACTGCTCCAAAACCACCATAAAAAAGCCAGACTAAGGTTTGCAACTGCACATGGGGACAAAGATCGTACTTTTTGGAGAAATGTCCTCTGGTCTGATGAAACAAAAATAGAACTGTTTGGCCATAATGACCATCGTTATGTTTGGAGGAAAAAGGTCGGAGGCCTGCAAGCCGAAGAACACCATCCCAACCATGAAGCACGGTGGTGGCAGCATCATGTTGTAGGGTTGCTTTGTTGCAGGAGGGACTGGTGGACTTCACAAAATAGATGGCATCATGAGGGAGGAAAATTATGTGGATATATTGAAGCAACATCTCAAGACATCAGTCAGGAAGTTAAAGCTTGGTCACAAATGGGTCTTCCAAATGGACAATGACCCCAAGCATACTTCCAAAGTTGTGGCAAAATGGCTTGAGGATAACAAAGTCAAGGTATTAGAGTGACCATCACAAAGCCAGGACCTTTATCCTATAGAACATTTTTGGGCAGAACTGAAAAAGCATGTGCGAGCAAGGAGGCCTACAAACCTGACTCAGTCTCTTTACCCTGCCTTCATCTACATATCTAACTAAAATAATTCATTAGTATCTATCCTGATGCCTACTCATTTTACCCTGCCTTCATCTACATATCTACCTCAAATACCTTATTATTATCTATGCTGATGTCTAGTCACTTTACCCTACCTTCATGTACATATCTACCTCAAATACCTCATTATTATATATCCTGACTTCTAGTCACTTTACCCTGCCTTCTTGTACATGTCTAACTCAAATACCTTATCATTATCTTTCCTGATCTGATTCCTAGTCACTTTAATCTGCCTTCATGTACATGTCAACAACATCTTCACCCCGCTGATCCTCAACACTGGGTCCCCACAAGGGTGCGTTCTCAGCCCTCTACTGTACTCCCAGTTCACTCATTACTGCGTGGCCATGCACGCCTCCAACTCAATCATCAAGTTTGCAGACGACACTACAGTGGTAGGCTTGATTACCAACAACGATGAGACGGCCTACAGGGAGGAGGTGAGTGCCCTCGGAGTGTGGTGTCAGGAAAATAACCTCACACTCAACGTCAACAAAACAAAGGAGATGATCGTGGACTTGAGGGAGCAGCCCCCTATCTACATTGACGGGACAGTAGTGGAGAGGGTGGAGAGTTTTAAGTTCCTTGGCGTACAGGTCACGGACAAACTGAAATGGTCCACCCACACAGACAGCGTGGTGAAGAAGGCGCAGCAGCGCCTCTTCAACCTCAGGAGGCTGAAGAAATTCGGCTTGTCACCAAAAACACTCACAAACTTTTACAGATGCACAATCGAGAGCATCCTGTCGGGCTGTATCACCGCCTGGTACGGCAGCTGCTCCTCCCATAACCGGAAGGCTCTCCAGAGGGTAGTGAGGTCTGCACAACGCATCACCGGGTGCAAACTACCTGCCCTCCAGGACACCTACACCACCCGATGTCACAGGAAGGCCAAAAAGATCATCAAGGACAACAACCACCCGAGCCACTGCCTGTTCACCCCGCTATCATCCAGAAGGTGAGGTCAGTACAGGTGCATCAAAGCGGGGACCGAGAGACTGAAAAAAAGCTTATATCTCAAGACCATCAGACTGTTAAACAGCCATCACTAACATTGAGTGGCTGCTGCCAACATACTGACTCAACTCCACCCACTTTAATAATGGTAAAATTGATGTAATCAATTTATCACTAGCCACTTTATATTATATAATGTTTACTTACCCAACATTACTAATCTCTTATGTATATACCATCTACTGCATCTTGCCATCTGATGTAATTAAATGTATCACTAGCACTTTAAACAATGCCACTTTATATAATGTTCTCATACCCTACATTGCTCATCTCATATGTATATACTGTATGCTATACCATCTACTGCATCTTGATGTAATGTATCACTAGCCACTTTAAACAATGTCACTTCATGTAATGTTTTCATACCCTGCATTGATCATCTCATATGTATATACTGTACTCTATTCCATCGATTACATCTTGCCTATGCGGTTCGGCCATCACTCATTTTTATATTTTTATGTACATATTCGTATTCATTCCTTTACACTTGTGTGTACAAGGTAGTTGTTGTGAAATTGTTAGGTTATATTACTTGTTAGATATTACTGCATGGTTGGAACTAGAAGCACAAGCGTTTCGCTACACTTGCATTAACACCTGCTAACCATGTGTATGTGACAAATAAATTTGATTTGATTTATCTAACTCAAATACCTTATTATTATCTATCCTGGTGCCTAGTCACTTTACCCTGCCTTCGTGTACATGTCTAACTCAAATACCTTATTATCTATGCTGATGCCTAGTCACTTTACCCGGCCTTCATGTACATGTCTAACTCAAATACCTTATCCGGATCTGATGCCTAGTCACTTTACCCTGCCTTCATGTACATGTCTAACTCAAAAAAGTATTATAATCTATCCTGATGTCTAGTCACTTTACCCTGCCTTCATGTACATATCTACCTCAAATACCTTATTATTATCTATCCTGATGTCTAGTCACTTTACCCTGCCTTCATGTACATATCTACCTCAAATACCTCAAATACCTTAATATTATCTATCACTTGACTTTGCCTTCATGTACATATCTACCTCAAATACCTCAAATACCTTAATATTATCTATCACTTTACCCTGCCTTCATGTACATTTCTCCCTCAAATACCGTATTATTATCTATCCTGATGCCTTTGTCACATTACCCTGCCTTCATGTACATATCTACCTCAAATACCTCAAATACCTTAATATTATCTATCACTTTACTTTGCCTTCATGTACATATCTACCTCAAATACCTCAAATACCTTAATATTATCTATCACTTTACCCTGCCTTCATGTACATTTCTCCCTCAAATACCGTATTATTATATATCCTGATGCATAGTCACTTTACCCTGCCTTCATGTACATATCTACCTCAAATACCTTTTTATTATATATTCTGACTCCAAGTCACTTTACTCTGACTTCGTGAACATGTCTAACTGAAATACCTTGTCATTATCTATCCTGATCTGACACCTAGTCACTTTACCCTGCCTTCATATACATATCTACCTCAAATACCTTATTTTTATCTATCCTGATGCATAGTCACTTTACCCTGCCTTCATGTACATGTCTAACTCAAAAAAGTATTATAATCTATCCTGATGTCTGGTCACTTTACCCTGCCTTCATATACATGTCTATCTCAAATACCTTATCATTATCTATCCTGATGCCTTTGTCACGTTACCCTGCCTTCATGTACATATCTACCTCAAATACCTTTTTATAATCTATCCTGATGCCTTGTCACTTTACCCTTCATGTACATATCTACCTCAAATATCTTATTATTATCTATTCTGATGCCTAGTCACTTTACCCTGCCTTCATGTACATGTCTAACTCAAATACATTATCATTATCTATTCTGATGCCTAGTCACTTTACCCTGCCTGCATGTACATGTCTAACTCAAATACCTTATTATTATCTATCTTGATGCCTAGTCACTTTACCCTGCCTGCATGTACATGTCTAACTCAAATACCGTATTATTATCTATCTTGATGCCTAGTCACTTTACCCTGCCTGCATGTACATGTCTAACTCAAATACCTTGTACCTCTGCACATTGATCTGGTACTGGTACTCCCATTCTTGTGCATGTAATTTTATTCCTCATGTTACTATTTTATTTTTATGATTATTTTTTTACTTTTCATTGTTGGGAAGGGCTCATAAGCAAGCATTTCATGTTAAAGTCTGCACCACTTTGCATTCGGTCTATGTGATTTGATTGACTCATTACTTGTTCAGAATAATTTGTTTACAATGATTTGTTTTAAAGACAGAGGACAACAAAAAACTATTTGTTTTCAATATCATCACAAATAAATATTAATTGAATGAAATGTATATGTTGCACCTTCAACCTGAACTTGCGATGGCCTAGAGTCAGACACTGGCTGGGGGCACTGTCTGGCCTTTCAGCCTGTAAGTACCCGCTAGAGAACGTTGAGAACATTGCCGGGCGTAACCTTTAGCATATGCATCAGATGTTGGCTATATCATCCCGCAAGGTGCGCACCCATCCTTGATAAATAGTGCAGAAACTATTGTCAAGGACTAATTGAGTGGAGAAATATTAGTGGAAATATATCAATAAAAAACAATAACAATAGTTATTTGTTTAGCTAGAGTAAAATATATGCTTTGTATAATTCTACAAAGAAAAACGTAAGCATATTTTCGTTTCTCTTACAATAAAAACATTACTGTGTAATCCATTTGATCAACTTTATTTGTAGATTTGATTAGTAATAGAGTTATAGCAATTACTAAAGTCCAGTTACAGCTTATTTTCACAATGTAGGAAGGAAAACAATAATAAAAATAATATAACCAGCCAGGTGCGCAGGTTAAATTATTTTCCGTATTCCTAAACAAAAGCACAAGTGCATCAACAATTGTAAAGTATGAATTGCATAAAGACATATTTGTGTAAATATCTTCACAACAAGATATAAAAACAGTCATTTGTTAATTGTATCGGACACTTTATTGTGCCTTTAAACACATGCCTTTACCCATGAATCAATCTGGTCTTCTCTTTATGCTTCGGGTCCAAAGTCAGCACACAGCTTCGGGGCTTTGTGTGAGCAAGCCCCACAAACATATCGCTTGCTCTGCTCAACGTTTTCATGGACATTGTTTCGTGTGCACCTGCCGCAGGCAGGCGGCAGGTATCACGTAATCTCTCTGAAGCGGTTGGGTGGCATGGTCTCTCGGGAAAAGTCCAACCCATACCTATCAGATGAATAATGCCACCACATCCGTGCTCTTTCCGCAGTATGCCCCGTGGAGTTCATCCATAGACATGTCCCACGTATTGTTTCCTTTTCTGTGCACATGAGTGACAGTACAATCTCTGATGTGCGGCAACATCTGCATGTCACAAACTCGTCACTCTTTTCCACCCAAACCGTGCCATCCCTCCCAGACTCCTGTCTTGGGATCACCATCTCAGTTGACTTTGGTCTGCTTTTCTGCGGCAGGGCTCATGCATCGTAGACGGAGGCTCGATGTCAACATCAGAATCAGATGAAGACTCTATATCAGCAACGTCGATTTCAAGCTTAATATCCGATCCTCCATCCGACTACACTCATCTAAATTCTGCAGTACTTGCAATGCTGTCAGTGCATCCATTCGTTTGGTTCGGTTTGCCATTGTGAACTACACACATTGTATATTGTACTCAGTGTCTGATTTGACTCTCCGAGGGGAAATTACATACCATTTACATACCATTCATAATAAAATAATTAGACGGCCCATAATACTATTGTTCTATATCCAATCATCCTCTTCACCCTCAACATTCAGATCAATCAAATTCAATCACCCTCCACCCTCTTCATCATTCAGTTAATTGAAGTCACATGCACCATTATCAGTTTCTATATGGTTTCGATCGCCCATTCATCTATAACGACAGAATAGCATATTTAAATGTTTATATGTTACGAGTTTATGCTTAGTAGCCAGAGCAATGCTGTCGCGCAAGTGGTCATGTGCTGAATGCATAGACAGCACTGATATTCTTGGTTCGAAAAAGTGACGTTTGGAAATAGAACTGCACCTCTTGAATTTGGAGAGTTATTTGACAAAGGTAAGTGTCATAAAAACTGCAGAATATGCTCTTTCTGATACTATATAGAAATTATGCCCCCATCTCTCCATGTACAATTTGACAACTGATAGGCCTAATACTGTCACTCATGAAATCATTGTCAATTTAATATTGTCTATAGGCTAGCTTTATTGTGTGTGAAATTAGTTTTGGTATAATTTAGGTGAAGTTTTGATGGGCCGGCTGTGCAGGTTTACTGGCATCGTTTGTTTCCCGCTCATCAACTTGGATAGAGTCAAATATTTGTTTTTTGCAATATTCTAAAGGCCTACTGCAACACACAGCATGTTTTCCTTTCCCTTACAATACATTCGATTAGAAATAGAGTCATAGTAAATAAATTAGTCCAATAACAGATATTTTAACAAATAAGCCCAGTCAAATTATTTGCTCCTGATAAATAGGTATAACAAACTCATCAATACACTATTGTCTTTCTAAATTAAATCAATCTCTTCATCCTCCTTATCATTCAGTTAGGACTAATTTAAATTAAATTATGAAGTAAGGTGCACAATTATCGCCCATTCACCCATTTGTCATTCATTCAGTGAGGAGAGAGAGAAGCATTAGCGCCTGTCTGGGTACCAACGTCCTACAGTACATTGTCTTGGCAGGTTAAGTTGTGAATAGGTGTGAGAAAAAGAAAAAAACTAAAAACGCTCTAAATGAGCAATGTAAAATATTTTTTGGGGGGGAAAAGTCAGGGCAGGAGATTTTTTTAAATTGACAAAATCAAATGTCTTTCGCTGTTCGCCAATGGCAGTTCTAGTGTTAATGACTGTGATAGGAGAAAACTGAGGATAGATCAACAACATTGTAGTTACTCCATAATACCAACCTAATTGACAGAGTGAAATGGAAGGAAGCCTGTACAGAATACAAATATTCCAAAACATACATCCTGTTGGCAACAAGGCAATAAAATAATATTGCAAAAAGATGTGGAAAAGCAATTCACTTTTTGTCCTGAATACAAAGTGTTATGTTTGGGGCAAATCCAATACATTACTGAGTACCACTCTCCATATTTTCAAGAATAGTGGTTGTTGCATCATGTTATGGGTATGCTTGTAATCACTAAGGACTGCAGAATTTTTCAGGATACAAAACAAACATAATGGAGCTAAGCACAGGCAACATCCTAGAGGAAAACTTGGTTCAGTCTGACTTCCATCAGACACTGGGAGATTAATTCACCATTCAGCAGGGCAATACCCGAAAACACAAGGCCAAATTTACAATGTTCCTGAGTGGCCGAGTTACAGTTTTGACTTAAATCTGCTTGAGAATCTATGACAAGACCTGAAATTGTATGTCAAGCTACAACCGATTAGACAGAGCTTGAATAATTTTGAAAAGAATAATGGGTAAATGTTGCACAAGCTCTTATAGACTAACCCAGAAAGCCTCACAGCTGTAATCGCTGCCAAAGGTGCTCTTACAAAGTATTGACTCAGAGGTGTGACTAGTTATTTAAATGACACTCAGCAAAAAAAGAAAAGTCCTCTCACTGTCAACTGTGTTTATTTTCAGCAAACTTAATTAACATGTGTAAATATTTGTATGAACATAACAAGATTCAACAACTGAGACATAAACTGAACAAGTTCCACAGACATGTGACTACAATAAATGGAATAATGTGTCTCTGAACAAAAGGGCGGTCAGTATCTGGTGTGGCCACCAGCTGCATTAAGTACTGCAGTGCATCTACTCCTCATGGACTGCACCAGATTTGTCAGTTCTTGCTGAGATGTTACCCCACTCTTCTACCAAGGCACCTGCTAGTTCATGGATATTTCTGGGGGGAATGGCCCTAGCCCTCAACCTGCGATCCAACAGGTCCCAGACGTGCTCAATGGGATTGAGATCTTGGCTCATCGCTGACACTGACATTCCTGACTTGCAGAAAATCACACACAGAACGAGCAGTACGGCTGGTGGCATTGTGATGCTGGAGGGTCATGTCAGGATGAGCCTGCAGGAAGGGTACCACATGAGGGAGGAAGATGTCCTCCCTGTAACGCACAGCGTTGAGATTGCCTGCAATGACAACAAGCTCAGTCCGATGATGCTGTGACACACTGCCCCAGACCATGACAGACCCTCCACCTCCAAATCAATCCCGCTCCATAGTACAGGCCTCGGTGTAATTCTCATTCCTTTGACGATAAACGCAAATCCGACCGTCACCCCTGGTGAGACAAAACCACGACTCGTCAGTGAAGAACACTTTTTGCCAGTCCTGTTTGGTACAGCGACTGGGGGTTTGTGCCCATAGGTGACGCTGTTGCCAGTAATGTTTGGTGAGGACCTACCTTACAGCAGCCCTACAAGCCCTCAGTCCAGCCTCTCTCAGCCTATTGCGGACAGTCTGAGTGCTGATGGAGGGATTGTGCGTTCCTGGTGTAACTCGGGCAGTTGTTGTTGCCATCCTGTACTTGTTCCGCATGTGTGATGTTCGGATGTACCGATCCGGTGCAGGTGTTGTTACACGTGGTCTGCCACTGCAAGGACAATCAGCTGTCCGTCCTGTCTCCCTGTACCGCTGTCTTAGGCGTCTCACTGTACGGACATTGAAATGTATTGCCCTGGCCACATCTGTAGTCCTCATGCCTCCTTGCAGCATGTCTAAGGCACGTTCACGCAGATGAGCAGGGACCCTGGGCATCTTTCTTTTGGAGTCAGTAGAAAGGCCTCTTTAGTGTCCTAAGTTTTCATAACTGTGACCTTAATTGCCTGTGTTTAAACCCTTTACAATGAAGATCTGTGAAGTTATTTCGATTTTTAGAATTATCTTTGAAAGACATGGTCCTGAAAAAGTTTATTTCTGTATTTCATTTTTAATACATTTGCAAAAAATAAAAACAAGTATCTTCAATTTGACATTTTGGGGTATTGTGTGTAGATGGGTGTGAAAAAACAAACAATTTAATCAATTTAGGCTGTAAAACAACAAATTGTGGAATTCAAGGGGTATGAATAATTTCTGAAGACACTGTAGTTCTGGGGGAGAGAGGCTTGTTTCACTCTGCTCCTCTCCAGTTGCACCAATGTCTGCCTGTGCACTATTACTGCCTTTTTGGTATTTAACTTGAGATCGAACCACTGACCGGCATTCTGAAGAGGCAGCATTCATTGCAATTCCTATTTTCTCCCACACTAGCATACCCTGTTCAAAGGCCCTTCAATTTTGTGTCTTGCCCATTAACCCTCTTAATGGCACACACACAATCCCTCTGAATGGCAGACATACACAATCCATGTCTCTTTTGGATGTTTTATGGGCTACTGACCAATTATGCTGTTTTTTTGCGCTAAACTTATTTTGTCCATGATATTTCCGCCATAATTTCAAATGACCAAAAAGAGCTTCTGGACATCAGAACAGCGATCGACTAACCTCGATTTGGATGAAGAGTTCTACTTCAATGACATTGAAATATTTCAAACAAGCAATGTTTAAATATGTTCTACCCTCTTGTGGCTTTCAGTCAGTGACTCTTATCACAGAGTGCCATATGTCCTGCCATATCTCATCCATAAATGGCAGGACATACTGCTCACCCAGGACCAGGGCCCGGTTGCAAAAAACGTCTTACAGGCTGTGGTTTATAGGCATTGGTTTATAGAAGCAGGTACCCACGTGCCATCTCCTCATTGGTTATACCCACATGGGTGACTGAAAGACGAATGATGACAGTGGCGGTAATGCACCTAATTTATGAAAGTTGCCAATCGCACTATAAAGTCAAGAGAAGAAAAAGCCTAGAAGGAGGAGAGATGACTAGAAACGATTCGGTTGATCGTTTTATGTGTTAATTAATTGTCGGAGTAGAGGACTTTGTGCATTTCAGGTAAAATAACTCAATGTTTATATCCCAGGACAAATTAGCAAGCAACAGCAAGCTAGCTAAATAGGACAAATTAGCTAGCAAGTGCAAGCTAGTTAGCTAAATTCCCATAAATGTTTAATGCTTTTCGACCTGTCCCAAAATGAATGTAATTGGTTCAGAGTTTGTTTTGATATTTTAAGCTGTGTGTCGTGATCGCGTTTAAATAAATGTATGCACGATGGCGCATGATGGCCCACATGCGCAGCCGATTTGTGTTCCGTGTTAAGTAAATTTCCCCCTTAAATTAAGTGAAAATAGTTCAGGATGCCTATAATGTCCCTTAAGTGCTTAGTTCAGTATGGACATCAATGTAAACAGAAATTGTGGAAGTGAATGTTGCTTTCCTCTGCCCTGGTTGCAAAAGGAAAATATTACCAGCTAGCTAGGTGTATAGCTAGCTACTTAGTTAAACAATGGAAGGTGCACAATTCATGGCTACAAAGCTAGCTGGCTAGGTAACTGCCTACTCTGTAAGTTAGCTTGACGTGCTAGAAAGTAATAGAAACAAGTCGAGAAAAAAGTAACTAAAAAAGCATGTTTTATTATGTTCTGAATGAATTTGTTTCTCCTGTCTAGAATGTAGAAGTTTTATTTTGCTACTGTATCTCTCAAAATAAATGCCATCTCTTTGACGAGACGTGAATCAGGTCATCTCCATGGTAACCGGACACTTATAACAAATCCCGCTATGTCCTCCAACGAACCATCAAACAGGCAAAGTGTCAATACAGGACTAAGATCGGACCTTATTACACCGGCTCTGGCGCCCGTCTGATGTGGCAGGGCTTGCAAACTACCACGGATTACAATGGGAAACCCAGCTACGAGCTGCCCAGTGACACAACCTACCAGACTGGACTCTACCCACACACTCACACATAGTACACTGACACTCCAACACACACACACACACACACGCATATTGACGCAACACACACACGCTGCTGCTACTCTGTTTATTATCTATCCTGATTGTGCCTAGTCAATTTTACCCCTACCTACATGTACAGAATACCTGTTACCACATACCCCGTACCCCTGTTCAGATACTATTCAGGGTATTTCAATTACATTTTGAACTAAGTATTTAGACATCCTTTATTTGAAAACAAGTAGTTCAATATCGGAATGTATTTAGAAACATACTTGGAAAGTATTAGCATGCATTTGAAAAGGCACATTTTATCCCATACATTTGAACCGAGGTCCGTTGGTATTTGAAATAATTTATTTGGAATTAAGCATTTGAAAATATTTTGAAATAGTATGCTTTTCAAGGGTATATTTACAAAATTCTTACAATAGACAGTTTCCAGGTGATGTATAACGCCTCATGGCAGCGATGTTGGAAGACCACTGCATCAATTCTTCCCGACAATAACACGTTTTCAAGTTTAACATTTTAATGTCACGTGCACCAGTACTGGGAAATGCATTTTTTGCAAAGCATCAATCAATATCAATGTAGTACTAAAAATAACATAAGGTAGAACAAAACACATGAAAAATAAGAAGAACATGAGAAAGTAAGTAGGCTATACAGGGTCAGTTCCAATACCATATTTACAATGTGCAGGGAAACTGGAGTTATAGATCCACAAATTCTATGTATAAGGGTATGATGACTAGGCATCAGGATATACAGTGCATTCGGAAAGTATACAGACCCCTTGACTTTCTCAAAAATGTTTTATGTTACTCCCTTATTCTAAAATGGATTAAATATACTTTTTTTCTCATCAACCTACAAACAATAACCCATAATGACAAAGCAAAAACAGTTTTTTATAATTGTTTACAAATTTATTACAAATAAAAAAACTGAAATATCACATTTACGTAAGTATTTAGACCCTTAACTCTTTGTTGAAGCACCTTTGGCAGTGATTACAGCCTTGAATCTTCTTGGGGTAGGACGCTACAAGCTTGGCACATCTGTATTTGGGGAGTTTCTCCCATTCTTCTATGCAGATCCTCTCAAGCTCTGGTTGGATAGGGAGCTTCGCTGCACAGCTACTTTCAGGTCTATCAAATTAAATTAAATCAAATAAAATGTTATTGATCACATACACGTGGTTAGCAGATGTTATTGTGAGTGTAGCAAAATGCTTGTGCTTCTAGTTCCAACAGTGGAACAATGTCTAACATGTAATCTAACAATTACCTAATACACACAAATCTAAGTAAAGAAATGGAATAAGAATATATACATATAAATATATGGATGAGCAATGACAGAGCTGCATAGGCAAGATGCAATAGATGGTATAAAATACAGTATATACATGAGATGAGTAATGTAAGATATGTGAACCTTATTACGTGGCATTATTAAAGTGACTAGTGATCCATTTATTAAGGTGGCCAATGATTTCAAGTCTGTATGTAGACAGCAGCCACTCTGTGATAATGATGGCTGTTTAACAGTCTGATGGCCATGAGATAGGTGTTTTTCAGTCTCTCGGTCCCAGCTTTTATGTACCTCTTCTGACCTCGCCTTCTGGATGGTAGCAGGGTGAACAGGCAGTGGCTCGGCTGGTTGCTGTCCTTGATGATCTTTTTGGCCTTCCTGTGACATCGGGTGCTGTAGGTGTCCTGGAGGCCAGGTAGTTTTCCCCCGGTGATGCATTGTGCAGACCACACCACCCTCTGGAGAGCCTTGCGGTCGTGGGTGGTCAGTTTCTGTACCAGGCAGTGAGTTGTTTCCTACCTTCACCACCTGGGGGCGGCCCGTCAGGAAGTCCAGGACCCAATTGCACAAGGCAGGGTTGAGACCCAGGGCCTAGACCCAGGGCCTCAAGCTAATGATGAGCTTGGAGGGTACTATGGTGTTGAATGCTGAGCTATAGTCAATGAACAGCATTCTTAAATAGATATTCCTCTTGTCTAGATGGGATAGGGCAGTGTGCAGTGTGATGGCGATTGTATCGACTGTGGACCTATTGGGGTGGTAAGCAAATTGAAGTGGGTCTAGGTTGACAGGTAGGGTGGAGGTGATATGATCCTTGAATAGTCTCTCAAAGCACTTCATGATGACAGAAGTGTGCTACGGGTGTGATAGTCATTTAGTTCAGTTACTTTTGCCTTATTGGGTACAGGAACAATGATGGCCATCTTGAAGCATGTGGGGACAGCAGACTGGGATAGGGAGAGATTGATTAGGTCCGTTAACACACCAGCCAGCTGGCGTGTGCATGCGCATGCGCTGAGGACACAGCTAGGGATGCCTTCTGGGCCGGCAGCCTTGCTAGGGTTAACATGTTTAAATATCTTACTCATGTCAGCCACAGAGAAGGAGAGCCCACAGTCTTTGGTAGTGGGCCACGTCGGTGGCACTGTATTATCCTCAAAGCGGGCAAAGAAGGTGTTTAGTTTGTCTGGAAGCATGACTTCGGTGTACGTGATGTGGCTGGTTTTCCTTTTGTAGTCCTTCATTGTCTGTAGACCCTGCCACATACAGTTGAAGTCGGAAGTTTACATACACCTCAGCCAAATACATTTAAACTCAGTGTTTCACAACTCCTGACATTTAATCCTAGTAAAAATTCCCTGTCTTAGGTCAGTTATGTCCATCACTTTATTTTAAGAATGTGAAATGTCAGAATAATGTGTTACCAATTGTTTTCTTGATGACTATGGTCCCAGCTGCCTTGAGATCATTGACAAGATCCTCCCGTGTAGTTCTGGGCTGATTCCTCACCGTTCTCATGATCATTGCAACTCCACGAGGTGAGATCTTGCATGGAGCCCCAGGCCCAGGGAGATTGACAGTTCATTTGTGTTTCTTCCATTTGCGAGTAATCACACCAACTGTTGTCACCTTCTCACCAAGCTGCTTGGCAATGGTCTTGTAGCCCATTCCAGCCTTGTGTAGGTCTACAATCTTGTCCCTGACATCCTTGGAGAACTCTTTGGTCTTGGCCATGGCAGAGAGTTTGGAATCTGATTGATTGCTTCTATGGACAGTTGTCTTTTATACAGGTAACAAACTGAGATTAGGAGCACTCCCTTTAAGAGTGTGCTCCTAATCTCAGCTCGTTACCTGTATAAAAGACACCTGGGAGCCAGAAATCTTTCTGATTGAGAGGGGGTCAAATCCTTATTTCCCTCATTAAAATGCAAATCAATTTATAACATTTTTGACATGCGTTTTTCTGGATTTTTTTGTTGTAATTCTGTCTCTCACTGTTCAAATAAACCTACCATTAAAATTATAGACTGATCATTTCTTTGTCAGTGGGCAAACTTACAAAATCAGCAGGGGATCAAATAATTCATTCGCTCACTGTAAACCTGTTTCCTCCAGCATCTTCACAAGGTCCTTTGCTGTTGTTCTGGGATTGATTTGCAGTTTTCGCACCAAAGTATGTTCATCTCTAGGAGACAGAATGCGTCTCCTTCCTGAGCGGTATGACGGCTGTGTGATTCCATGGTGTTTATACTTGCGTACTATTTTTTGTACAGATGAACATGGCGTTTGGAAATTGCTCCCAAGGATGAACCAGACAAGTGGAGGTCTACAATTTTTTTTCTGAGATCTTGGCTGATTTCTTTTGATTTTCCCATGATGTCAAGCAAAGAGGCACTGAGTTTGAAGGTAGGTCTTGAAATACATCCACAGGTACACCTCCAATTGACTCAAACGATGTCAATTAGCCTATCAGAAGCTTCTAAAGCCATGACATCGTTTTCTGGAATTTTCCAAGCTGTTTAAGGCGCAGTCAACTTAGTGTATGTAAACCTCTGATCCACTGGAATTGTGATACCATGAATTATAAGTGAAATAATCTGTCTGTAAACATTTGTTGGAAAAATGACTTGTGTCATGCACAAAGTAGATGTCCTAACCGACTTGCCAAGTCAGCCCCCAGTTTAAATGTAATATTTGGAGAGCGAGTGTGCAAATTAGTTTGAGAGTGAATTGTTTGTCACAGATAGTTACATTTAACAGGCTAAAGTTGTTTAAAAAATATATTGTATCGGGTGTATTTACCGACGGCCGGTATAGGTTCGGAAAAATACATCAGTTATTGTCTATTTTTTGCTGTTTTATTATTACTCGCCATCTCTGCAACACAGATTTAGTTCCTATGTATCTTCCCATGGAGAATTCCCCATTCAGAAGAAAAGCGAGCATTTCATGTGCTGTAGGAGCTGTATTTACTATGCTCTCTTCCGGGACAATGTGGACCGACCGGAGTTCCGATACAACAATTGTTTACTATAGGAAAGAAGTGGCTACTCTTAGCAAACATATTATAAACTTGAACAATCTACTTGGAAAGTACCCCTGCCTAACTTATTCTTCTCTGCACCACCACAGACTGGATGCTGTTCCTTGACTGAATGGCCAATGCCTTCCAGGGACCCCTCCCCAAAGAAGTCTCCCACTCCCCTGGGCAATGGAGCAGTACCCTTGCTTCTGGTGGATTGAGGATGCTATTGTCACCATTCCTGCTGCCCAACCATGGAAACATGTCACCCGCCATAGGCCAAATGGAGGAAAGAGGCCTATGGTGAATGGGGCTTCTTTGGCATTGGGAAGTCCGACCCAAATTCAGTTGTCGAACAGCTTCGCCCTCTTGCCTTCAGAGATTCCCGAGCCATCGTCCCCAATCCGGACTACTTCCGTTATCATTGGCAGCTTTATGGTGAGAAACATCTTGGTTCCCGGGCAGAAATCTTGCGTTGTCCTTGGGCTCGGGTACATTACTAAGCTGCTTCCTACTGTTTTATGTCAGAATATGGGGGTTGTCACGGTCGAAGTCCATGTGTGGAATCTAATGACATTCGGTTGGCTAGCTTGGAACGGCTGAAACTGGATTTTAAAGAACTGATTAGAACTCTGAAAGACTTCAAAAGTCACAATTATTTCAGGCCCAGTGCCGTCGCTGAGTTGTGGCATCAAAATATTCAGTAGGTTGCTGGCACTACCTGACTGGCTACGAGTCTACTATAGCTCTGTTGGAGTTACTTTTGTGGATAACATTGAAACCCTTTGGAAACAGAAGATGTTCTACAGAGAGAATGGGGTTCATCCAAGTCATGCGCTGTGCGCTGACCCTGGTGCTAGAAGGGGTACGCAGCTGGAGGTTGAATGTTTGAAGGGGTACGGGACAATAAAAAGTTTGGGAACCACTGATCTACAGTATCTGTGTTTATCATCAATCCAAATACCCAAGTACTTATAATGGGGAGCTTGCTCAATGTGCAAATGTACATGTGCTCAGGGTCAATATTACGAGACCTTTAAAACAACATGAACTTGGATTTATTAGCATTTAGCACAAGTTTAAGATCAGTAAGCAATTTTTTTAATTGAGTCAAAACCATGCTGAAGGTCATAAATGGCCTGCTGTACTGAGGGGGCACAGGAGTAAATAACTATCATTCGCATAGAGATGAATGTTACATGCACAATAGTTTGTAAATTGTCAGAAGGATCTCCTTAGGGGGAGGACTTGTGCCATTTTCCAGATCTTAGGGATCTCCCTAGAAACAATTATCAAGTAAAAAAAATTGGTTCGAGATTCTGCACTAAGTGGGGCAGAAAGCTGCAGCAAAATGGGATCAAGTGAGTCAGCCCAATGGATTATTTTTACAATGATCTTCAAATCAAATTTTATTGGTCACATACACATGGTTAGCAGATGTTAATGTGAGTGTAGCGAAATGCTTGTGCTTCTAGTGTAGTAATTTCTATCAAGTAATCTAACAATTTCACAACAACTACCTTGTACACACAAGTGTAAAGGAATGAATAAGAATATGTACATATATGGATGAGCAATGGCCAAACGGCATAGGCAAGATGCAGTAGATGGTATAGAGTACAGTATATACATATTAGATGAGTAATGTAGGGTATGTAAACATTATATAAAGTGGCATTGTTTAAAGTGACTAGTGATACTGTAACGGTTGTCGTCGGGAATGGAGGACCAAAATGCAGCAGGAATTTGGATGCTCATCTTGAATTTATTTTAAATGAAGAGGACACCAAAAAACAACAAAACAAACAACGCATGAACAACAAAACAATCTTGTCAGGCACACTCAGCAAAACAAGAAACAATCTCCCACAAACACTAAACCAAACACATACCCATATATAGGACTCTCAATCAGAGGCAACGAGAAAGCACCTGCCACCAATTGAGAGTCCAAACGCCCATTAACCTAAACATAGAAATACAACTAACTAGACTAAACATAGAAATACATAGAACAGTGCCCAAAAACCCCAGAATACATAAATCAAATACCCTTCTACAAAACCACCACCCCGAACCACATAAAACAAATACCCTCTGCCACGTCCTGACCAAACTACAATAACAAATAACCCTTATACTGGTCAGGATGTGACAGATACATTAAAGTGGCTAGAGTCAGTATGTTTGCAGCAGCCACTCAATGTTAGTGATGGCTGTTTAACAGTCTGATGGCCTTGAGATAGAAGCTGTTTTTCAGTCTCTCTGTCCCAGCTTTGATGCACCTGTACTGACCTCACCTTCTGGATGATAGCGGGGTGAACAGGCAGTGGTTCGGGTGGTTGTTGTCCTTGATGATCTTTTTGGCCTTCCTGTGACATCGGGGGGTGTAGGTGTCCTGGAGGGCAGGTAGTTTGCCCCCGGTGATGCGTTGTGCAGACCTCACTACCCTCTGGAGAGCCTTACGGTTGCAGGCGGAGCAGTTGCCGTACCAGGCGGTGATACAGCCCGACAGAATGCTCTCGATTGTGCATCTGGAAAAGTTTGCGAGTGTTTTTGGTGACAAGCCAAATTTCTTCAGCCTCCTGAGGTTGAAGAGGTGCTGTTGTGCCTTCTTCACCACGCTGTCTGTGTGGGTGGACCATGATGTTTGTCCGTGATGTGTACCCCGAGGAACTTAAAACTTTCCACCTTCTCCACTACTGTCCCGTCGATGTGGATAAGGGGGTGCACCCTCTGCTGTTTCCTGAAGTCCATGTTCATCTCCTTTGTTTTCTTGACGTTGAGTGTGAGGTTATTTTCCTGACATCACACTCCGAGGGCCCTCACCTCCTCCCTGTAGGCCGTCTCATCGTTGTTGGTGATCAAGCCCACTACTGTTGTGTCGTCTGCAAACTTGATGATTGAGTTGGAGGTTTGCATGGCCACACAGTCATGGGTGAACAGGGAGTACAGGAGAGGGCTGAGAACACACCCTTGTGGGGCCCCAGTCTTGAGGATCAGCGGGGTGGAGATGTTGTTTCCTACCTTCACTACCTGGGGCGGTCCGTCAGAAAGGACAGGGTGGGGTCGAGACCCAGGGTACTATGGTGTTAAATGCTGAGCTGTACATACATACATACATACATACATACATACATACATACATACATACATACATACATACATAGGTATTCCTCTTGTCCAGATTGGTTAGGGCAGTGTGAAGTGTGATTGCGATTGTGTCGTCTGTGGACCAATTGGGGCGGTAAGCAAATTGGAGTGGGTCTAGGGTGTCAGGTAGGGTGGAGGTGATATGATCCTTGACTAGTCTCAATAAGGCACTTAGTACTATCAAGGCACAAGGCGAGACCCAGATGCAGACATCGGAGGCAGAGGTTTATTAATCCAAAGGGGTAGGCAAGAGAATGGTCGTGGACAGGCAAAAAGGTCAAAACCAGATCATAGTCCAATAGGTACCGAAGGGCAGGCAGAATCAAGGTCAGGGCAGTCAGGAAAGTAGTCCAGAGACAGGCAGGGTTCAAAACCGGGAGGACTAGAAAAGGAGTACGGGAAAAACACGCTGGTTGACTTGACTAAACATACAAGACGAACTGGCACAGAGACACAGGAAACACAGGGATAATTACACTGGGGAAAATAAGCGACACCTGGAGGGGGTGGAGACAATCACAGGAACAGTTGAAACAGATCAGGGCATGACAAGTACATCATAGGCACAAATGGTTGAAATGAAAATGAGGAATGTGTATCTGGGAACTTATCGTTGTGAGTCCAGCTGACCTATGGTTCAGTTTGGCCGCACGGTGGCTTTGTTGGACAAGTTTGCGTGAAAAAACATTCATGCAAGCTCATTGCCTTAAAGCGGCCATAAAATATTGCTAATACCTAAACATGGCCGCCATAAACCAATGAACATTCACGTGGGCGTGACCTGGCACATAAATGCATATAAATTAAGTACGGTTATTCATATTGTAACAAAACTTGCTACACATATTCATAATACTGTCAAGACTCAACATATCCAAGCACATTTAGACCACAGTTGCACAAAAAAGGGCACATATTTATATCTCGATCTTTCGACTCAGAGTGATGGAATTTGGCAAAAAAAAATCTAAATATGTTTTTGTGCAGAAATGCTTCTGGAACATGTGAACTTTCATATGCCTTAATAACAAAATTGTATGCCATCTGTAAATACGAATAAAATTGTTGAATTACGAGCCTTGTTGGTTTAGCCACAGAAAAAGTCAGGAACCTTCCCGCTAGCCATGATTGGCTGAGATAATGTGTGGGATCGACATGCTAAGAGATGAGTTTGAATTGGTCTGCCATGTAGCACGCTTCTGTCTATAACGTGAGTTGGTCAGTATGTGTAGGTAATCATTTCTAATGTGGCTTTTTTGAAAGGTCATGTAGAACTGCAAAAGTGTTGCTCTCCACTTTCTGAAGGACCGGGTTTTGAAATCAGTGGAATGCCCGGTGGAATTAGAGTATGATAACTAAGGAGATGGAGAAAATTCTGCCGTTTAATTGCAAATGTGCAGAAGGAGTCAAAACGAGAACACACAGGAGGCTGTTGTACAAAACACCTGTCTCCGGATTACATCTTCAAACTATGGGCAACCATGCCATCTGTGACAGAGAGGGAGAAGCGTCTATGTATACGGGTAAGATACTCTAGCTAGCTACATTTTCAGATATTATACGTTTCTAATTTTGTCATAAAGTTGTTTTCATTTCAAGTTAAATCGTACTGTTAGCTAGTTAACTAACGTTAGCGGGCAGGCTCGCTTGCTAACGTTACGGGTATGATCTGTGTAGTAATATTATTTGAATCTCAGAGTCATTTGCATTGCTAGTTATAGCTAAATGTTACCTAGCTGGCTAACATTGAAACTGGTTGGTTAGCTACCTGTAGATTCATGCAGGGTAGTAATGTTATGAGTTAGGATTATGGTTCATTGTTTAGCTAGCTAACTTGCTACATATCTAAACAAAAGACTCCACTATGCAAGTAACCATTTCAATACACTTTGTCTCCTGTGCATGTGACAAATCAACTTAGATTTTATTTTATATAGTGTGTGTTTTCCAGAGACAGCAATGTGAAGAACACCTGCACCAAAGTCAAATTAGGATATAACGTTAGGCCAATGAGACAGTGTCCAAGTTCCAACATTCTCCTGTAGAATGCCCTGCTTTTATTTCACTCACAACCTAAACTATTTTCTGTAATTGGCTCGCCATTAACTTGAAAATGTTTACATTTATTTTCCTGTAATAATGAAGACAATTGAGTGAAGATGTTGTCAGTTATATGATATGGCCATTATTTGAACTGGCTAGCCAGCTAACTTAACATTAGCTAGCAAGCTAGAAACAAACCAAAACATTGTTTAGAAAGATGCTTTTAGTTGCCTGGTTTTCTAGATTGACATATACTAAATTCATTTTTACACAGGTGGGTTTATTGGTATTAAAATACACTAGGTATGGTATTTTGGACCACCAGGCTGCAGTGTTTGTGTTTATACTTTTTCATAACAACAAGTTTGATGTCAGAAGACAATAGAATGTTCATGATGTCACTGCAACAACTGTCAATAGACATAGTATAAACCAGCCTTTAGTCTTTAAATCTTTGGTTGTTTAATACATGGCCTCACATGCGAATCCTTAAAGAGATGTGTGGGGCTAAGGCTTAAGAGGGTGTGAACATAGAAGAGCTCTCCAGTAGGTTTACCTGTCACGGGTGTCGTAGGGTAGAGACCAAGACGCAGCGGGAAAATGTACACTCATCTTCTTTTTATTTGAAGAAGAAGGAAAACACATATAATGTATACAAAAACACAAACAAACTTGACAGTCTTGTCTGGCACACAGCTAAACAAGAACAATCGCCCACAAAAACCCATGAAAAACAAACTCCTAATTATAGGACCCTCAATCAGAGGCAACAATAACCAGCTGCCTCCAATTGAAGGTCCAACCCCAATTAACTAAACATAGAACATAGAAATATACTAACATAGAACAATGACTAACAAACCCTGGACTAATAAATCAAATACCCCTTGTCGTGTCTTTGGCTATGCCGGATTAAGTGATATGACATGCTAACTTATAAAAGGATTTCTCTGTAATTAATATTACCTGATTAAGCTAATCATGTAAATGTAATTAACTAGAAAGTCGGGGCACCACAGAAGAACGTTTATAGAGCCGTTATCTTCCGAATAAACTCTTAAAATACTTAGTAATATTTTACATCGATAGCAGTCAATATTAACCCTTAACTTATTTTCAGTCTCATAATGAAAGTTGTAAATTCTTGGTTATCTTCACGAACCCTGGCTAACAAGTTGAATCAGCAATACAAAATTGGGTTTAATTATTTATTTACTAAATACCTAACTAATCACACAGAATTACAAATACACAGAATACAAATGATGTCATACAGAAAACGTCCTGGTGGACGGAGCCTGTATCATGGCTGGTTACACAAAGGAAAGGGGGTTGGGCTTGAATGAAAGAGCGGGAAGATTTAGGAACAAAGAAACAGCAGCTATGCTATCGTAAATACATTATCTTATGCATTCTAAATTACCGCCCATTTGGAAAAGGAAAATGCAATAAATATTTACTCTGAGCTGCGCTTCGGTAGATTGGTCGTAGATGCTGGCCGGGTTGGCCAACAGATCTTCTTGTAGTGGAAGAATGTCAATGGTGGTAAATTGGATACGTGGTGGTATCTTCGTCTGGTTGTTAGACTGGATCCGTCGTCCGTCCTTTCCTAGCCCACGTTAGCAGCGGCTAACTCAACGGCTAGGAAGTATCACTTCTGTAGTGAATAAGCTCAAAGTTCATACCAGTTCATACCATAGCTCACGCCGAGGCTGGCTTAGTTGTCATGAGTCCTTCTAACGTAGAGGCTGCAGACCTCCCGTACTGGAACATGGTGAATGTCTTTTCGTCAAAGGCTTATATAGTGGAGAGGAGGGAAGGACGTGTTTCATCGTTTATAACCCCTGTCTCTTCACAGGGTTGGCCACTGATCGAGCAGGGCACTTTCCTTATGAAAACCCAATTCTCTCATTTGGAAGCTAAAATTACATTTAATCTCCTAACAAACAATTTCAATATCAAACATTTCAATTGCATAACAATTCCATGTGACTCTGATAACTAGAGGGTGTATACTTTCTCAGGTACAGTTTATGTCGTCCTGTCATCAATCATAATGTCTCAGATAACAATGAACTGACATACATACTCATTACGTTATCAAGCATATTTCCAACTGGTTTTATTATCAAAATATGGTTCCTTTCCCCATTTGTTTGATGTTCCCAGACTCTCTATATTTAACAGGACAGCAGTCCTTCAGTAGGGTCAGTAAGAGAGGGGAAGGGAGAAAGGTATTTATGGGGGGGTCATAAACCTTACCCACAGGCCAACGTCATGACACCCTCTACCTAAACACATTCACAAAACACACCCTGAACCACATAAAACAACGTCCTGCCACGTCCTGACCACGTCCTGACCAAACTACAATGATAAATAACCGCTATACTGGTCAGGACATGACATTACCAAAACATTTAAGGGCTATTTTCTCAAAAGTGAGGTTACAAGTTTATCAACTTTCAAAGCAGAATTACTTTCCCATTGTTCCTCAACTGTAGGATATGATATACTGTTTTCTAACTCTGAGTCTCATTTTTATCCAATGTAAAAAGCACCATTTCAAATTGTACTACATAAGACCGAATCCCCCTATCAGAGCTGGTTAGGCTGTTTTTATGTTATCCAGAGCTCTGGTGACTGCAACTGTGCTGCTGGCACCAATTTATGCTTATTTGCCAACGTTTACTGACACCGGCCATATTCAACGGGTGTTGAGCGTTCGTAAATTTGTCAGTTGGTCTGCGCTCTGGCACACTCGGAGTAGAAATCGGAGTAGATAGCCAGATCGAATTTACCAGCTACGTCTATCAACAGTTGTCGCAGTGACATTCTATTGAAATGGTCACTTGGATAGTGGAGTCTTTTGTTAAGACATGTAGTTAGCTAGTTAGGTAAACAATGAACCATAATCCCAACTCATGACGTTACTATCCTGCATGAATCTGCAGGTAGCTAATGTCACATCCTGACCAGTATAAGGGGTTATTTGTTATTGTAGTTTGGTCAGGACGTGGCAGGGGTGTGTTTGTTTAGAGTGTTTCGGGGTTTGTTGGGCTATGTTCTGTTTTGAGAGGGGTGTTTGTTTACAGTGTTTCGGGGTTTGTTGGGTTATGTTCTATTATGTCTATTTCTATGTGGTGTTTGTTGGTTTGACCTTCAATTGGAAGCAGCTGCTCCTAGTTGCTTCTAATTGAAGGTCCTATTTAAGAGGGGTGTTTTTCTATGGGATTTTGTGGGTAGTTGTTCCTTGTTTAGTGTTTGTTGCACCTGACAGGACTGTTTTGTTCTTGTTTGTATACGTATTTAGTTGTTTCTCCTTCTTCAAAATAAAAAGAAGATGAGTATACATATTCCCGCTGCGTTTTGGTCCAATCCATTCGACAACCGTGACAGCTAACCAGCCAGGTTAAATGTCAGCTAGCTAACATTAGGCTATAAATAGCAAAGCAAATGGTTCTTAGATACGAATAATAAGATCATACACGTAACGTTAGCTACAAACAAGCCAGCTAACAGTACACTTCAGCGTGAAATGAAAACAACTTTCTGTCAAAATTAGAAATGTGTAATATTTTAAAATGTAGCTAACTTACATAGATGGATACTTCTCCCTGTCACAGATGCCATGGTTGCCCTTAATTTGAAGATGTAATCCAGAGACAGGTGTTTTCTCCATCTCCTTAGCTGTCATACTCTAATTCCACTGATTTCAAAACTCGGTCCTCTAGAAAGTGGAGAGTAACATTTATGCAGTTCTACGACATATTTTTGGGGGTTTTAAAGACGCGTTAGACAGTATTATCTACACATACTGACCAGTTCAAATAGACAGAAGCGTGTTATATGGCAGACCAATCCGAACTCCTCTGTCAGCATGTCAAGCCCAGGTTTCAGGCTTTTTCTATGGCTAAACCAACTGGACTGGTAATTTAACAATTGTAATCCTATTTACAGATGGCATACAAGTCTCTTATTAAGGCACATGAAAGTTAATATATTCCAGAAGGCATTTCTGCCAAAAAACACATTTCAATTTTTTTTTAAGTTTACATTCTCCTGGGAAGTAGTGACCCACGACATATGCCTAGTTTCCTGAAACGAGTAACATTTTGTTGTGTTACAGCCTGAATTTAAAATGGATTACATTGAAATTGTGCATCTACGGCCTACACACAACACCCCATAATGTCAAAGTGGAATTATGTTTTTAAAACTGTTTACAAATTAATAAAAAATGAAAAGCTGAAATGCCTGGAGTTGATAATTATTCAAACCCTTTGTTATGGCAAGCCTAAATAAGTTCAGGAGTACAAATGTGCATAACAAGTCACATAATAAGTTGTATGGACTCACTCTTTGTGCAATAATGATAATTTAATCAACACAGTGTTATAGTGACACTCACTAGTGTTGATCTAGGGTGACTCCTATTACAGTAAAAATGTGTTTACTCTATTCAGTGTTCATTTATTTACTCTTCCCCAATGTAAATTTAAATTATATTTTTTTCTAAAAGCACTTAGAATTTCACAAACTCAACCAAAGCTGTTTCAACATTCAACATGTTTTGGTGTTTCTTGGCTAAGGTCATAGTGACATTCTTAAAACTCTTCAGTTGCTTTTTAAAGAAGTTATATTTTGCCTCGTAGCGCATACACCACGAATGAAGAATGGGCCCAATATTCCTTATACAACGAGGATAATGTATCATGAAGGGTGTTTCGGTAACAGATTTCTATCAGGAAACAAATGCTTGAAAAGCCTATGATGTTCAGCAATTAAGTGTTTCAGATAGATAGTCATGCCCTCTGTTAGTGTAGGAGAAACTACAAATTGTAAATATTGTGTTAGTAACAGAAGCAGCTGCCAGTATTTATCATCTTTTTATACCAGATCACCAAATACCAATGGCAAATTGCGGAGAAGTCACCAAGACTGAATAGCATTTAGACCCAAATCATTGCTCCCATCATCCAATTTGACTGCAGGTGGACGATTCCTCCTCTCTGTGTAGCCATAGTTAAATTAATTAACTCTACCGTACACATCTTTAGCAGTCACAAAGTTGGCTTATATATACTGTAACAAGTTTTACCTCAAATTATGCAACTCCTTCTAAAATGTCATGCCTTATATGAACAGAACATTTGTCTGTAGTATTGAAGTACTGCAGAAAGTTCAATAAGCAAGCATGCTTCACACCGTACACATGAGGTAGTGTTGGGTTTGACTGAATAGTTTGACAGTGGTCTGAGTGCATGTGTTTTGTTCGTAAAGTCACTCTTGGGTCATCCTCAGAGAACACAGTTTGAAAATCCACTTTCTCAGTGAGGCAAAAATGGTAACAATAACGAGCACTAAATGATTCCACAAAACAAAACAGGCAATGTATACGAAGATTCTCTCCAGTTACTTGGACAATACTGCCATGTACACGACCACTGAAGAAGGGAACTTCAAACCCTCAGTCTCAAGCACTTTCAAATCGCTTACTATTGGCTCAAGAATGGAATCAAATCCATACCTTTTAAAGTCCTGGGTATGGACGAGTGCACATAAGTGAATATTTACCAAAAATTAATTAAACTTTGGGGTAACATTTCTCAAAGTAATGTATATACCTCCCAACTTGTGAATACCCTTTTTTGATCCCAATGGATTAGCAGTCTCAAAGTCATCATAAAAGAGTTGAATTAGAAAAGAGAGGATGTCTCTTCATACAGTTGAAGTCAAAAGTTTACATACACTTTGGTTGGAGTCATTAAAACTCGTTTTTCAACCACTCCACAAATTTCTTGTTAACAAACTATAGTTTTGGCAATCAATCAATCAAATGTATTTATAAAGCCCTTCTTACATCAGCTGATGTCAAAGTTCTTTACAGAAACCCAGCCTAAAACCCCAAACAGAAAGCAATGCAGGTGTAGAAGCACGGTGGCTAGGAAAAACTCCCTAGAAAGGCCAGAACCTAGGAAGAAACCTAGAGAGGAACCAGGCTATGAGGGGTGGCCAGTCCTCTTCTGGCTGTGCCGGGTGGAGATTATAACAGAACATGGCCAAGGTGTTCAAATGTTCATAGATGACCAGCAGGGTCAAATAATAATAATCACAGTGGTTGTCGAAGGGTGCAACAGGTCAGCACCTCAGGAGTAAATATCAGTTGGCTTTTCATAGCTGATCATTCAGAGTATCTCTACCGCTCCTGCTGTCTCTAGAGAGATGAAAACAGCAGGTCTGGGACAGGTAGCACGTCCGGTGAACAGGTCAGGGTTCCATAGCCGCAGTCAGAACAGTTGAAACTTGAGCAGCAGCACGGCCAGGTGGACTGGGGACAGCAAGGAGTCATCAGGCCAGGTAGTCCTGAGGCATGGTCCTAGGGCTCACGTCCTCAAAGAGGGAGAAAGAAAGAAGGAAGGAAAGAAAGAAGGAAGGAAAGAAAGAAAGAGAATTAGAGAGAGCATACTTAAATTCACACAGGACACCGGATAAGAGAGAAATACTCCAGATATAACAGACTGACCATAGTCCCCTGACACAACTACTGCAGCATATGTACTGGAGGCTGAGACAGGAGGGGTCGGGAGACACTATGGAAAGTTGGTAAGGATATCTACTTTGTGGATGACACAAGTCATTTTTACAACAATTGTTTACAGATGGATTATTTAACTTATTATTCACTGTATCACAATTCCAGTGGGTAAGAAGTTTACAAACACTAAGTTGACTGTGCCTTTAAACAGCTTGGAAAATTCCAGAAAATGATGTCATGGCTTTAGAAGCTTCTGATAGGCTAATTGACATCATTTGAGTCAATTGGATATGTCTTTTGAAGATATATATGTAAGAGCGATCGATTTAGCATGACCCTGTATCTCTTGAACTGCTTCTTCCATGGAAGACACAAAACTATTTACAGTCGTCTGACCTACGCCTGTAGCCTGCAGTTGTGCAATAGCAGACGCACACATATCAAGTGTGTTCTTGTTAGATAAATGGTACAACATGGTTACAACTAGAATTTGAAGGAAAATCCTTCAAATTACTTGAATGATTATCAATGGCTGTATTAGCATCCAAGTTAGCGTTTAACAAAATTTGACAGTCTCCGGAATGTGCCCTGTTCAAATGCTTCCTAAAGCCTGAAAATGTACCAAATATACGACAACAATCTGCTTGACCACATTTTAGTCTAAGAGTTCTACCAGGGCTCATTCCATGCATCAACTTGAGATGCCTCACGAGCAAGTTGGTACTTCCATGACTAGCATGTTGTACACAGTTGTCTGTATGAAGGTGTACATGTTGCGCAGCATTGTATTGTAAGCAGTACCAAAAACAAAGTGAGTCTTGAAAAGCTCATCGAAGGCACCAAGAGTGCTCGTTGACTTGCATAGCAAGGCTCGCTTGTCCAGGATGATGAAGTAAGCATGGATGCTGCTCTTCCTGGTCCCAACTGCAAGAAGATATGGTTGGCGGCTCTGGTCAATTTTTTTACATTTTTCTAGGCAAGTCAGTTAAGAACAAATTATTATTTTCAATGACAGCCTAGGAACAGTGGGTTAAACAATATATTTTTCAGGGGCAGAACAACAGATTTTAACCTTGTCAGTTTGGGGATTTGATCTTGCAACCTTTCGGTTACTAGTCCAACACTGCTACCTGCCGCCCCAGTGGCATCAAGGTGCTCCTGGATACTGGTTCCTGCCTGAAGACAACAAAACAAACATCATCATTAGTACATCATAACGGCTGCAGCACTGTCCATGAATAAGAATACCAATACAAACCTTTTGGAATATCACAAGATGCTGTTCAGCTTGGGATGCAGACATCTTGTCTGGTCCTTTGCGGCCTTGTGACGAAGGAGGAATTAAATGGAGCAGGAGAAGGATGAAGGAAAGGTCACCGTCTCATCCTAAACAAAGAAAAGATCCTGATTTAAAATGATAAATTCCATCAGTGACATTAACATTTCAGAGATATTTGAAATATAAATGATAAATTATGCTAATCTAACTGTCAGCATTCGTGTCAGCTCCCTCATCAACTGCAGATTTTGCCATCTGGATCAGCTCCTGAAGTTCAGCTCCCTGAGTGGCCTTGCTTAGGGTCTTGCTTAGCATGAGGATCCTTTGCTTGAATGTAGTTGGACACCTCTCCAATAACTTGGCTGATGTTCCCTCTCCAAACAGCAGCACAAAATGTCAATTTCTTTCTCACAAAACATTCCACTTTAACCTCCAAAACAGAGTCTGAGTAAATCATCAGCCAACACATTAATTTAACTACTATTACTGGCCAACCTGAATTGTCATCTAGAGATTAAACGCAATTTATACAACTTAAAGTTGTTTTAAAAGTCTTACCAAGCCCTTCACGTCCAGAAAGCTTGGAAATTCAGTTAGGATGGTGGAGCTTGTACTCGGGTCGTGGGTCATCTTCTTCCTGTAATCAAAGGTCAATTTCGTCTTCTGTTTGACTGTTTCTGAAATGGCCTCTCTGCACTGGTCTTCACTCAGGGTAGCCAAAGTTGATGGACTGGACTCCCTCTCAGCGGTTGGCCCTCCAGAGTATAGTTGAGTGGGCCGTTTCTCTGATGAAGCCAAATTCCTCTGAATGGTTTTGATTCTATACGGGAGGTACCCTTCTCCACTCTTAGGGTTGTAATAATGTTCCTTAAGAAAATGAACATGGTTACTAATCTTGAAAGAAAAAACAAATGACCAAGTTCCATTTACTCAGATACCAGATTAATTAAACGCAGATGCCCTTTATCAGTTGTAATGTATACTTACATATCCATTTGTGGTGTAGGGCTCCTTCAGGTATGGGAACAAGGAGACGATGCCTTATGCAAACGTTTCTTTCACACTGCACGGTGGTGATGTCCTGACAAGAATATAATGTTGTGTTTAGGCGGCAATCAGAATCTCCACAAACAGCATTGGTCCCTAGTCAGCTAAATATCAGGAGTGATTTTTGAATCAGTATCATGCCCATCGAGTTTGATACAATATAAATATTCTACCAATAGCAGTGGATGGTCAGCAGTAGCCTAACCAATTATGTGACTGAGATATTGATACAGAAGTCATTTTTAACATTCAGCCGATAGGGGAGCAAGTAATGCTCAACAATTCTCATTATGAATCTTTCCTTTAAACTTACCTGTGAGTCTCTGTCATCGCTGAAACAAGAATGTTGATCATCTTTTGTCTGGTGCAGTCAGTCAGGTATTCCTTGATGACAACCTCTCCACCAGGCTTTTTCTTCAGTATGCTCTCTATTAGCTGTAAAAAAATTATAAAATAAAAAACAGCAGTGAAAAATACACTTGATGGCAAGTGAATTGAAGAATGAATTACAAATGTACATTTTTTGCTTCGTCAGATCTTTGACGCTTTCGTGAGGGGCTTCCATTCTCGTTCAAAATGATTGTATCAACCGACTCATGGTCTGAACCACCCACCACAGAACTGGCAGAGACAGGACTCATCAGGGATGATTCTGAAAAACACAAAGATGACAATACAGGCATGTCAAATGTATGGTGATATTGAAAGTGATGCCACAAATAACCAATACTTAAAAACCAGCACATACCTTTAGCATCATTGTTCAGTGTGAGCTTGAAAACACCAAGATCTGTCCGTTTCACCACCTCCTCAAACACATCCCCATCAACTTTAGTTCCAGACCCATCATACAGCTTCGCCTCTGATAAACTAGTAAGTGGGATCTCAAATTTCAGGAAAGCTGTAACAAACATTAAAACAACAATCGTAATGGTAAGAGTAATCAGACTGACTAGTATGAAAACAATACATTTATTTCCAATCACATATTAAAAGTTTACCTCCAATCAAAAAGGTTTTCAAGTGTCAGGTCAATGATCTTGACATATCTATGTTCACCATTGAATTTCACCCTGATCAGCATGACTATGTCTGAAAGCAGTTAAGGGTACGAGATAAGGCCAACATGGATGAAAAAGCATTACATTTTTATTTCGATCATGACACTTTATATTAGGGTGACTACAAACGTTTTCACCAATACTCCTTTACTTAGCAATGCTAATTTCAAAGTATATTATGAAAAACGTTTGGTGCCCTCTAGGCAGAGTTCCTCTGTCCAGTGTCTGTGTTCTTTTACCCATCTTAAGTTTTTCTTTTTATTGGCCAGTTTGAGATATGGCTTTTTCTTTGCAACTCTGCCTAGAAGGCCAGCATCCCGGAGTCGCCTCTTCACTGTTGACATTGAGACTGGTTTCTTGCGGGTACTATTTTTTGAAGCTGTCAGTTGACCACTTGTGAGGCATCTGTTTCTCAAACTAGACAATCTAATGTACTTGTCCTCTTGCTCAGTTGTGAGGGCCTCCCACTCCTCTTTCTATTTTGGTTAGAGCCAGTTTGCGCTGTTCTGTTAAGGGAGTAGTACACAGCGTTGTACGAGATCTTCAGTTTCTTGGGAATTTCTTGCATGGAATAGCCTTCATTTCTCAGAGCTAGAAAAGACTGATGAGTTTCAGAAGGAAGTTCTTTGTTTCTGGCCATTTTGAGCCTGTAATTGAACCCACAAATGCTGATGCGCCAGTTTTATTGCTTCTTTAATCAGAACAACAGTTTTTAGCTGTGCTAACATAATTGCAAAAGGCTTTTCTAATGATCAATTAGCCTTTTAAAAATATAAACTTGGATTAGCTAACACATACATGACATTGGAACACAGGAGTGATGATTGCTGATAATGGGCCTCTGTACGCCTATGTAGATATTCCATAAAAAAAATCTGCTGTTTCCAGCTACAATAGTCATTTACAACATTAACAATGTCTACCCTGTAAAATGTGCTTTTCTTTCAAAAACAAGTACATTTCTAAGTGACCCCAAACTTTTGAACGATAGTGTACATCAGTCCATGGGAAGAGAAATTGTCTATAAATGGAGGAAGTTCAGCACTGTTGCTACTCTCCCTAGGAGTGGCCGTCCTGCAAAGATGACTACAAGAGCACAGCGCCAATGCTCAATGAGGTTAAGAAGAATCTTGGTGTCAGCTAAAGACTTAAAGAAGTCTCTGGAACATGCTTACATCTCTGTTGATGAGTCTACGATACGTAAAACACTAAACGAGAATGGTGTTCATGGGAGGATACCACGGAAGAAGCTACTGTTGTCCCCCCAAAAAAGTTTGCAAAAGAGCATCTGGATGTTCCATAGCGCTACTGGAAAAATAATCTGTGGACAGATTAAACTAAAGTTGAGTTGTTTGGAAGGAACACACAACACTATGTGTGGAGAAAAAAAGGCACAGCACACCAACATCAAAACCTCATCCCAACTGTGAAGTTTGGTGAAGGGAGCATCATGGATTGGAGCTGCTTTGCTGCTTCCGGGCCTGGACAGCTTGCTATCATCGATGGAAAAATTAAGTTTATAACAGACATTTTGCAAGAGAATGTAAGGTTATCTGTCCACCAATTGAAGCTAAGCAGAAGTTGGGTGATGCAACAGGACATCAACCCAAAACACAGAAGTAAATCAACGACAGAATGGCTTCAACAGAAGAAAAAACGCCTTCTGGAGTGGCCCAGTCAGAGTCCTGACCTCAGCCCGATTGAGATGGTGTGGCAAGACCTCGAGAGCGGTTCACATCAGACACTCCAAGAATATTGCTGAACTGAAGCAGTTTTGTAAAGAGGAATGGGCCAAAATTCCTGCTGACCGTTGTGCAGGTCTGATCCTTAACTACAGAAAACATTTGGTTAACATTATTGCTGCCAAAGTAGGGTCAACCAGTTATTAAAACCAAGGGTTCACATACTTTTCCCACCCTGCACTGTGAATGTTTACATGGTGTGTTCAATAAAGACGTGAAAAGGTAGAATTGTTTGTGTGTTATTAGTTTTAAGCCAACTGTGTTTGTTTACATTTTACATTTACATTTAAGTCATTTAGCAGACGCTCTTATCCAGAGCGACTTACAAATTGGTGCATTCACCTTATGATATCCAGTGGAATAACCACTTTACAATAGTGCATCTAAATCTTGTTTGTCTATTGTTGTGACTTAAATAAAGAGCAGATCAAATTTTATGACCATTTTATGCATACATCCAGGTAATTCCAAAGGGTTCACATACTTTTTCTTGTCACTGTAGCTTTAAAATATACTGCTCAAAAAAATAAAGGGAACACTTAAACAACACATCCTAGATCTGAATGAAAGAAATAATCTTGTTAATTACTTTTTTCTTTACATAGTTGAATGTGCTGACAACAAAATCACACAAAAATAATCAATGGAAATCCAATTTATCAACCCATGGAGGTCTGGATTTGGAGTCACACTCAAAATTAAAGTGGAAAACCACACTACAGGCTGATCCAACTTTGATGTAATGTCCTTAAAACAAGTCAAAATGAGGCTCAGTAGTGTGTGTGGCCTCCACGTGCCTGTATGACCTCCCTACAACGCCTGGGCATGCTCCTGATGAGGTGGCAGATGGTCTCCTGAGGGATCTCCTCCCAGACCTGGACTAAAGCATCCGCCAACTCCTGGACAGTCTGTGGTGCAACGTGGTGTTGGTGGATGGAGCGAGACATGATGTCCCAGATGTGCTCAATTGGATTCAGGTCTGGGGAACGGGCGGGCCAGTCCATAGCATCAATGCCTTCTTCTTGCAGGAACTGCTGACACACTCCAGCCACATGAGGTCTAGCATTGTCTTGCATTAGGAGGAACCCAGGGCCAACCGCACCAGCATATGGTCTCACAAGGGGTCTGAGGATCTCATCTCGGTACCTAATGGCAGTCAGGCTACCTCTGGCGAGCACATGGAGGGCTGTGCGGCCCCCCAAAGAAATGCCACCCCACACCATGACTGACCCACCGCCAAACCGGTCATGCTGGAGGATGTTGCAGGCAGCAGAACATTCTCCACGGCATCTCCAGACTCTGTCACGTCTGTCACGTGCTCAGTGTGAACCTGCTTTCATCTGTGAAGAGCACAGGGCGCCAGTGGCGAATTTGCCAATCTTGGTATTCTCTGGCAAATGCCAAACGTCCTGCACGGTGTTGGGCTGTAAGCACAACCCCCACCTGTGGACGTCGGGCCCTCATACCACCCTCATGGAGTCTGTTTCTGACCATTTGAGCAGACACATGCACATTTGTGGCCTGCTGGAGGTCATTTTGCAGGGCTCTGGCAGTACTCCTCCTGCTCCTCCTTGCACAAAGGCGGAGGTAGCGGTCCTGCTGCTGGGTTGATGCCCTCCTATGGCCTCCTCCACGTCTCCTGATGTACTGGCCTGTCTCCTGGTAACGCCTCCATGCTCTGGACACTACGCTGACAGACACAGCAAACCTTCTTGCCACAGCTCGCATTGATGTGCCATCCTGGATGAGCTGCACTACCTGAGCCACTTGTGTGGGTTGTAGACTCCGTCTCATGCTACCACTAGAGTGAAAGCACCGCCAGCATTCAAAAGTGACCAAAACATCAGCCAGGAAGCATAGGAACTGAGAAGTGGTCTGTGGTCACCACCTGCTGAACCACTCCTTTATTGGGGGTGTCTTGCTTATTGCCTATAATTTCCACCTGTTGTCTATTCCATTTGCACAACAGCATGTGAAATTTATTGTCAATCAGTGTTGCTTCCTAAGTGGACAGTTTGATTTCACAGAAGTGTGATTGACTTGGAGTTACATTGTGTTGTTTAAGTGTTCCCTTTATTTTTTTGAGCAGTGTATGTACCAAAGCTGTCAACTAACTTGTCTGAGTAGGCATGTGCATTAGGCTTGGTCAAATGTAGGGTTAAGGAACAGTTTCGCAGACACAGATTACACCTAGTCCTGGACTAAACATAATTTTGGCTGGAGATTTTCCATTGATCCAGGACTAGGCTTGTCTGGGAAAACCTCCCCATGATGTTTTACTGAGTGGAATGGGGTTCTGTTTACATGAAAAAACATGTTTACATTACCAAGTACATTAATGGGGTACCCTACTCTAAGAGTATGTGTTAGGCTGTTAGAGAGAAGGTTTGAATCCTAATCAACCCATCCAATGTGAGTACATCTGTAGTTGATGTACAGAAATCAGTAAAGCTACAGTACTCTAGCAGTAGTCAAGCTGCTTATGCTGAAATGCCTTGTTAGTGCATAGGTCAAATTAGCTTTTGAATTTCCTGTCTTTTTCGGTTTTAGACATAAGCTAATATTTCACTTTAAAACAGTTTTTTGTATACATGTTTTATACAATTAGAGTAGATTGGTGTGTAATAATGTGTTGGTGTGTAATAATGTACTGGTTTATTTTGTTTTTAATTAGAGTAGTGTGTAATAATGTTTTGTGTGATGTACGGTTTTATTTTGTACATAACTGCCTTAATCTTGTTTGAACCAAAGGAAGAGTAGCTAATGGGGATCTGTAATAAAATACAAAACTAAATTGATAGTATAAATTAAAATGTTATAACATATTTGTTTGTGAAATAACATTTTCCAAAATAGTCTAGACAATTTTCCATACCCATAAAATATGAAATATTATATGAAATAACCTACCCAGAATATGTCATAAGTAATGTTACACTAAGTAGAATTGCAGGGAATTAGCTTCAAAACAACAAACTAGGGCTTTGAATTAAACAAAACCAACTTGGGTGGTATACTTAACATATCTTGATGAACAATAATTAAAAACAGGACCAAATGCAGGCTCTGGTTAGCATTTATGCCTCCAACCTTGACAAACTCACATTTCCCATACATCTGTTGAACTTATTCGGTCTTTCATAATAGCTAATGTAAGTCAGTCGTACAATTCTCATTCCTTACAATGGGCAAACATATAGTGTAATTTGTATGCTTGTGTCATAAAGAACACTACTGTTATTCTACATACTTCTTCTATTACTGTAAAACTTAAATTAATAGCCTGGGCGTTTATTTGCTTCAATTCCTGAACAATACTGCCACTTACTAGACAGCAGCGTCCATATCCTTAATGCACACAGCTGTGGCTCAATAACATTTAGAAAAGACTACCACACTGTTTACTGTGACGATTATGACCAGTATAAACATTATAATAACAAATCCATTGCAGATCAGACTTGCAAAGAAAAGTCTACCTATATAAACTCCCGATTTCGTGCTTTAGCACCATTTTCTCACTCCTTGCACAACACAATCTCACACTATCACTTCAGTATAAATGTGAAGTAGGGACCTGAACCAACGTTGAATAATGAAGTCTATCTGATCTCATGGCGCCTCGTGGCGCCCGTAGTAAAGCCGATCATGTCAAACTACACTACTGTCTCATCGACGGCAATGATGTTGCTCTCCTTTATTTTCTTTTGAGCAATCTTTACAATACTCACTGAAGTTCAGTCGCAAACAATTCATTTAGACCCGGCCTTTATTTGAAACAGCTGTTTATTTGCTGAAATGCCTGTTAATTAAAAGGGCCAGGGGGATATTTGAGACTGTGTTTAATTGAAGTTTTACAGTATTCCACTTCACAGTTTTGCCGGTGCAATACTTTTTTTTGAAGCTATGCCCTATACAGTGGAATACTGTGTAGGACATAGAAGTCATAGAAATGAGAAAAGGCAAGTATCTTGTTTTGTACTTTTAGTACTTCAAACAAAGTTGTGATGTTTTGAATTTTCATTTGACGTTCTAAGCATCCCATTGACCAATTAAGAGCTGCTTTTACCACCCCCCCCCCGAACATAGTCTATCCCGTATTAACATTTAAGAATTCGACCCATGCTTGTAATAATTGTAAATGTCTTTAGGAACGTATCGGCACCATTTAACATAAGACAGCTTTATCCTCCTAAAATAAGACTGCTAAATATCCTTGAATATAAAAAGCCTCTTCAGCTGAACAGCATGGAACAAACCAGGCCCAAGATATGCAGAATGTCAAACATTTTTCAGTCCCTATTTCTGCTCCTTTACATCATATACTGTAAGCCTTCCTGTTGCTTGCCAGGGGAAATGAAATATTTATTATATAGCTCTGAGGGCTTTTGCAGAGAGAGTTTTTGGTGGACTTAAAGAAAGGGTAAGTCTTTCGGCTTCACTTCCTCTTGTGGCATATGAGAAGCAGGAGGTGGAGGTACGGTTACATCAGCTATTAAAGAAACAGGCAGCAGGAATGGGAGTCGAGAGGTTAGGGAGCAGAGTCAGTGAGTTCCACATTCAGTGTGAATGAAAGGCTATCGGCCCCCTCAAGGAGCTCAAGTCATGATTACCCGATCACCCAATTACAATTAAATCCTCTTCATATTCCATCGTTTCTCTTAATTTCAGGTTGATGTACTGGATGGATGGAGAGATGGATTTAATCTGTCTACTCTATTTAATCATAAATCCTTAAATGAAAAAGTTTGAATTTAGGGGGAGATTCAGATTCACTGTTTAATAGTCACATACTGTATACAGTGTTGCAGGTGTGATTGCAGGGTTCAGTGAAAATCTTAGGCTCAGAGCTAAGGGAAATAAAATAATGAAAATGGTAATAAAAAACTAAAAAACAATAGAAGAGGTGTGTAAGTAAAATGAGTCAGATAAACAAGGACTTCTTAACATTTTGGGAGCATAGGGCATCCAAGGCCCTCCACCTACATAAAATATGACTGTTGGTGTCACAGTTGACTTGGACTGGTGTAAGGCGGAATCAGATGCAGGAGACAGGTGCTGGAGTTGAGTGTCCTTTTAATAATTTGACACACAAAACAAAACCGCGAGGCACAGGGCGCTACAGACAGACTGCCTGGGAAAAAGACATTCCCAATATTGCGAACAAAATATATATATAAGCGGCACAAAAAGGCACGGGGCGCAGCCCGGTAAATCCTCTCTTCGTGAAACTGTCAGAAACAAACCCGTAATAAAACACGGACCACCGTCCTGAGTGGACAATCAACAATCCCGCACAAAACCCCAACTGAAAACACACACTAAATAAGGCCCCACTAATGACAGACACAAAACAGGTGCGGAACAGACAGACGAAACCAAAAGACACAGAACCAATGATCGGTGGCAGCTAATAGGCCGGCAACGACGACCGCCGAGCGCTGCCCGACCGAGGAGGGGCGCCACTTTCGTTGGATCCTGTGACAGTTGGAGTGTGCCCCTTTCTGTCAGTAAATAAATAAAAAAAGAGGAAAATCATGCTGTCCAGTTTGCTTAATAATAAAGAATTTGATATATAGCATTTTTTTAAACTTTTACTTAAGTATGACCTTTGAGTACTTTTTCCACCACTGTACTTAAGTACATTTAAAACCAGATAGTTTTAGACTTTTACTCAAGTGGTATTTTACTGGGTGACTTTTACTTGAGTCATTTTCTATTGCGGTATATTTTATTTTACTCAAGTATAACAATGTAATACTTTTCCACCACTGGGATAGACACACCATTCCACACAATACGGCTACTTATCAGAGTGCAAATAAAGGATTACTCAGTACCCATTATTCTAGTCACGATTTGGTTCAAGACTTCAAATCAGAGTTTCTACACATCTGAAGTTGATTTTTTAAGTCTTGAACCATATCGTGGCTAGAATAATGCTATACATCAAATTCCTTATAATTAAGCAAACTGGACAGCATGATTTTCTTGTTTTTTATTTATTTACGGACAGAAAGAGGCACACTCCAACAATCATACGTCATTTAGAAATGCAGTATTTATGTTTAGTGAGTCCGCAGATCAGAGGAAGTAGGAATGACAATGCGTTATATTAATAGGTGCATGAATTGGACAATAATTCTGTCCTACCTGAGCATTGTAAATGTAACAAGTACTTTTTGGTGTCAAGGTAAATGTATAGGAGTAAAATGTACATATTTTCTTTAGGAATGAAGTGGAGTAAATGTAAAAGTTCAGATACCCCCAAAAATTACTTAAGTAGTACTTTAAAGTATTTTTACTTAAGTACTTTACACCACTGCTCTATCCAGGAACTTATGGCGGCTCTCCGATGGCTCTATCAGGTGACGGAAGCCATCTGATTTGTATTGAGGGGACTGCAAGATCGCATGGCTCCATGGCTCCTGTCTGTAGGAAAATACTACAATTTCCTGCAGTCACAATGAGGATAAATGTCACTATCAGGACCAGCTGAGACCCATTCCCACATCCACTGGTCTGGACTGGCTTTGGTTTTCAGATTGTTTCCCCTCACACGCACGAACACAGACAGACACACACCCATGCTTACACACACACACACACACACACACACACTTTTCTTTATTTACTCACACACATAATATACACACCAATTTGGGTGTGCACACTCAAACACTAACTCTTCCCATATTTACTTAACTGCACACACATACACTGACATACATATCAAACACTTGAATGACAGGTGCCCCTTGTGTCACTCTCACTCTCACTCAACATCAAACACACACAGAGGCTCCACACACAGAGGGAGTGAAGAGGGAGGTAGATAAAAAAAAAACATTTTAACGATAGAGTCTCAGTCGGCTTTGGATCAAGTTGAGGCAGTTTGGGCTGGAAAGGCAATGGAGGTTCAGTGGAGGGGGCATCGATGGGACGGCCAAGAAGAAACAAAGATAGTCTGAAAAAACAGACCCGTACCTCTTCAACAGCGCACCACACGTGCTGCTCTGAATGGTCAGACACTCTATTGGAGCCGCTTCTCTGGTACTGGTCCTCCATTGCCAGGAATGTAGCACCCACCTGGGTGATGCCATGGCTGCTGAAAAGCGCACAAAAGCCACCAACCACATCTTGGCAGTGGTTAGGCGCATTCCCTGAACAATCCCAGAACTTCCTCTGCTACCTCTGGACACAGCATGCAGTCCTTGGTGTAATACTTCCATATAGATTAAACAAAAAGCTGCATTATTTGAATACAAACAGCTAGCTATTAAGCCAAAAGACAGACTTTTCATCACAATCCTGCAACTCTGAGAGTCAAGACCACAGGACATAGTGATCAAACCCTAGAGCAGCCAAACCACCAAACATTAATGTGAAAAAAATGCAAAAAACAATCAAATAATAAAATATGTACAATATTCACAGAGCTCTCTGGCTAGGCTAGGGTGGGGAATAGAGAAGGGGTTAACGGAGTGATCTGAGTGAATGAGCATCTGTTCAAAAGGATTGACTTTTGGAGGGTTGGATCCTGACTTGCTGTTGAATTATTACACAATGATGCTAATTGAGGAAATATGGGGCAACCAATAAGGAAAACAGAGGATAATCAAAGCTGGAACCGCCCCTCCATGAGCCTTTTTGTTGATTTCATGATTTTTGACTTTGAAATCTGTTTCACCATCGCCACTGTGTGAGGAGACAGAAGGGGACTGATGTGGGTAGGAACTAGGGAGCCAGAACACTGGGCCTGGTGTAATAGCTGATCATGGGGTCCATATTCCAAGAGTATAATGAAATCATTGCATCATTGGAATCTGGACAGTGTCACGTTCGTCGTAAGGATGGGACCAAGGCGCAGCGGGAATGTGTATGCTCATCTTCTTTATTATGAAGAAAACAAAAACAAAAACTTAAACACATTAACCAAAAAACCCCGAAACACATAAAACAAAACACCCCCTGCCACGCCCTGACCAAACTATAATAACAAACAACCCCTTTTACTGGTCAGGACGTGACAGACAGTGACTTCATGCCAGAGAGGGGGGTTTTTAATTGGTCCTGCTGGTTCCAGTTACAGTTCAACCAACCTGGGCTGCTGTCAGGAAGTTTGTCTTTATGTCCCTGCGCACTCTGAAGGCGGACTCAAGCTCAATATCTTGGAATGAATCATGGCTCTGTTAAACTAATGTAAAGGAGTGATTCGGGAACTGAATTGGGAACTGAATTGGAAGCCAAATATGAAGCTGGATATGGTAAAGAATCACGGCTGTGTTAATCAATTTGTAACGTAGAGAAAAATATTGGGAGTTCAATCAGGAGCTAAATTAAGAGCTGGGCTTGTAGCCTAAGCATGGCTCTGTTTAGCTGATGTAGCTCATAGAGGCGAGTACCAGTACCCTTTGAATCGGGGCTCCGTTTGGCTAGATTACAATGACTGCCCACTCCCTCCTGTTTATTGAGGATGGAGCAACGAAGGTGGAATTTCACAGCACACAACCCAGCAAATGCTCACATACCTATATACTGTACATACATACATACAGTACACCTATAAAGTACACTTACTAGTGAACGCATGCACCCTTCCCCCCACACACATTTGTACACACACAAACACACACACACACACAATCACACAGGCACAGTCACACAGGCACACACAAACCTACAGCACACACACACACACACACACACACACACACACACACACACACACACACACACACACGTCCGAGTTAGCCTGCCTACCCCATGTGCAAGAACACACATATCTACGAGAGTATATGTGAGTATTTCACCGACTATAAGACCATGCTTGCCATGCCAAGATCAGCATAAATCTATGATCATTCTCACTGTCAGAAACTGGATAAGTCAAGAGGAGAAAAGATACCAGTTCACTCTTTTACGCACCCATCTGCTACCTTCCCACCCCCTCACCCACACCTTATGCAGATTGTAGTTATAGCGTGATATTTACCCTCTGCAGGCTAGCTAATCCAGCTGGCCATAAAATGGCTACCCTGCCCATGTCCACACAAGATTTCCTGGAAATCATATTGTACAGGGTTAGAAAAAACGACTACTGAAAGAAAAGAGGAGTGAATGGAGGGCATTTTCCAGGTTGGGTTGCAACACTCCTTCACAAGCGCACAAATATAGTATGGCTCGGATCTATCAATGAAGCATGTGTATATGTTGTGTACGAAGGTTTGATGAATCCCGATTATTTGTTGCACACGCAAATCCTAGAATATCCACATACGCCCAAATTTTGTAAAGAATATATGCATGGTTGATAAATGAGGCCCCTGGTCCTAATCATAGGGGCTCAGCATATCCCTAAACCAATGCTTTACACTTTGAAACTCTGGGAATGGGTACACAGAGATTAAAATATCAGAATAGAAACACATACACACACAAAAGAATGATAGCTTTGTCAAGTGTAAAGTACCTAGTGCTACATACAGTAACTTTAACTAACAAGCTGTGTTGTGTTGGAGATCTGTATCGAGGGATGTTGAATCTTAGCTGGTTGGCTTAAACAGTCAGCCTCCCTCCCACTGGGTTATTCTGGTGTTATTATGAGAGGACAGGATGGTAATTATGGTTACTGGATGGCATGGCAGTATGGTGTGCCTGGTGGAAATGCCTGTGGCGTGAGTGAGTGAGTGAGTGAGTGAGTGAGTGAGTGAGTGAGTGAGTGAGTGAGCGAGCGAGCAGGTAGAATAATTGAGTGAGAGAGACTAAGCATCCACCTCTGTTTCAGAGCCTTAAATGTCCTGCATCACCAACCAAACCTGCACAGGAGGACAGGTGGCGTCACCCTGTATAGGAGATAAACACACACCAGTGGAGGCTCCTCAGAGGAGGAAGGGGACCATCCTCAGTGAATTTCATAAAAATACAAATTGATTTTTTGTAGATAAAAATACACTGCTCAAAAAAATAAAGGGAACACTTAAACAACACAATGTAACTCCAAGTCAATCACACTTCTGTGAAATCAAACTGTCCACTTAGGAAGCAACACTGATTGACAATAAATTTCACATGCTGTTGTGCAAATGGAATAGACAACAGGTGGAAATTATAGGCAATAAGCAAGACACCCCCAATAAAGGAGTGGTTCAGCAGGTGGTGACCACAGACCACTTCTCAGTTCCTATGCTTCCTGGCTGATGTTTTGGTCACTTTTGAATGCTGGCGGTGCTTTCACTCTAGTGGTAGCATGAGACGGAGTCTACAACCCACACAAGTGGCTCAGGTAGTGCAGCTCATCCAGGATGGCACATCAATGCGAGCTGTGGCAAGAAGGTTTGCTGTGTCTGTCAGCGTAGTGTCCAGAGCATGGAGGCGTTACCAGGAGACAGGCCAGTACATCAGGAGACGTGGAGGAGGCCATAGGAGGGCATCAACCCAGCAGCAGGACCGCTACCTCCGCCTTTGTGCAAGGAGGAGCAGGAGGAGTACTGCCAGAGCCCTGCAAAATGACCTCCAGCAGGCCACAAATGTGCATGTGTCTGCTCAAATGGTCAGAAACAGACTCCATGAGGGTGGTATGAGGGCCCGACGTCCACAGGTGGGGGTTGTGCTTACAGCCCAACACCGTGCAGGACGTTTGGCATTTGCCAGAGAATACCAAGATTGGCAAATTCGCCAGTCATGGTGTGGGGTGGCAGTCATGGTGTGGGGTGGCATTTATTTGGGGGGCCGCACAGCCCTCCATGTGCTCGCCAGAGGTAGCCAGACTGCCATTAGGTACCGAGATGAGATCCTCAGACCCCTTGTGAGACCATATGCTGGTGCGGTTGGCCCTGGGTTCCTCCTAATGCAAGACAATGCTAGACCTCATGTGGCTGGAGTGTGTCAGCAGTTCCTGCAAGAGGAAGGCATTGATGCTATGGACTGGCCCGCCCGTTCCCCAGACCTGAATCCAATTGAGCACATCTGGGACATCATGTCTCGCTCCATCCACCAACGCCACGTTGCACCACAGACTGTCCAGGAGTTGGCGGATGCTTTAGTCCAGGTCTGGGAGGAGATCCCTCAGGAGACCATCCGCCACCTCATCAGGAGCATGCCCAGGCATTGTAGGGAGGTTATACAGGCACGTGGAGGCCACACACACTACTGAGCCTCATTTTGACTTGTTTTAAGGACATTACATCAAAGTTGGATCAGCCTGTAGTGTGGTTTTTCACTTTAATTTTGAGTGTGACTCCAAATCCAGACCTCCATGGGCTGATAAATTGGATTTCCATTGATTATTTTGTGTGATTTTGTTGTCAGCACATTCAACTATGTAAAGAAAAAAGTATTTAATAAGATTATTTCTTTCATTCAGATCTAGGATGTGTTGTTTAAGTGTTCCCTTTATTTTTTTGAGCAGTATATATTCAAGTCAACAAACAATTGATTAAAACACACAATTTTGCAATGAAGGTCTACAGTAGCCTCAACAGCACCCTCTATGGTAGCACCATGGTGTAGGCGGAGGACAGCTAGTCTCCGTCCTCCTCCGGTACATTGACTTCAATACAAAACCTAGGAGGCTAATGTTTCTCACCCTCTTCCATAGACTTACAGTTTTGAGAAATTAATTAGAACTATATTTAACTGTACTATAATTTTTTTTACCTTCACTTAGCTAGCTACTTTAGTGTACTCGAACACCTGGCTCACACAGAGAGGGGTACTATGTTAGCTAGCTGGCTATCCAACACTGGAACTCTTCCAAGTTGAGGAAACTTTGGTTTTTATTAATTTATTCCCACCTGGGCCAGCTGGTGTAACTGCTAAACTGCTTGATGTACTGCATGATTGCAGTGGGTTTACTAATGTGTTAGTTCGAGTAGCTATGTTGACTATGATGTTAGCTAATATGGTGACAACGATGTAGGCTGTGTGTAGTGGTTAGCGCTTTTCAGTGTTGTAGGACTGATCTCCGCTGTGGGATACTCTTGTCTTAGTGTAGGAAACATTTGTACTCAGTCTTGACTCGGTTTCGGACAGTCTGGACTTGAGCATAAAACCGCTTCGCCAGGCCAAATATAAACACTCCTTTTTTTAAACAATATCTCAACTGTTTGCTCCGTGGCGAACCTATAGGCCGTCAGTGTGTGACAGGTTTGTGATTCTGAAAGGACAGCAACCGTACTAGCGGTGCACTCATGTAGGAGAGTGCACTTTTTGTAAAACACAAAGGGCCAGTGGTGTAGTGGAGGGTGTACGCAGGTATAGGCCATATACCCACTTTTTTTCAGTGGGCATTGCTTATACTCAATTCTTAATTCTTACTGATGCGTATCAAAGTAGTGTAGTGGAGGTATAAGACTTATCAATTATGTAGTACAATAGAGAAATCATGCACAAAGTAGCCTATACAATCACAAAGCACATGAAATATATTCACATGCGCGCCGTACACATTTTGAGCAGAATACTGTTTCAGCGGAATATCATCTGCAGGTGGCAAGAGTGTGCAACTCAACTGGTTTTGACATCGGTAGCCGATTGGGTAGGAAAGGCGTTTCAACTTTTGATATCTACCAGTAAATGCTAACTAAGGCAAAAATGGGTGTGCAAACCAGGTATTGAAAAGGTTTAGTCCGAAGTGTTGGTTAGTAGGCTATTTGGGATGTGCAATTGTCATCATGTGCTACTTGCATCAGGGGAGTATACATGGATGGGCCTGGGTGGACAGAGGCCCACCCACTGGGGAGCCATGCCCTGACAGGACCACCCAATCAGATTGATGTGGTTTAAACATTGTTTGTAGACTAAGACCATTAAAGTTTGGCCTTTTTTCTATGGAAGAAAGTGTGATTTTGAGAGTGGAAATCTGAAAAATCTATAGGGAAACTCAAAAAAACAATAGGAAAACATACGATTTCATAAAGGGTGCCTTTCCTTCACTTGGGGGGCCGTTTGGGAACTTTTGGGCAAAATTTGAGTATACCCACTTCTCCAGGCACCACTACACCACTGCATAGGACTGATGGAAAGACAGCAGTCAGACACAGCATGATGTTAAAGGATAAGCAGTCCATCAACTTGGACATAAGCCAGTAGGTCCCAATCATATGAATACAAAAACACAACCATAAGCATTTCCCAATCGAAATGTACAACTACTACTTCCCATCCAAAAAACATTTCACGTTTAGCACTCAAAGTAACCAGTGAGCTAATGTTTAAAGTGGAACTGACAGTTTTAACTACTTTGCAGGTATGAAACAATCATAATATGAGTAAAAAATATCAACTTCCCAGTTTACGCTAAAAAAAACAACTTTATAAGAGGTTTTTAAAAAAGGTTATATTTGACTCAACGTTCCATGATGTACACTAATGTCACGGCTGTTTAAATGATCGGACCAAAATGCAGCGTCGGTTTCGTTCCACATATTTGTTGGACTGTGAAACTTAATGCAATACCAGAATAAACTGAAGGAACAAAACAACAAACCGTGTGGCAGAAGGGACAAACACTACTCACAAAATATAATCACCCACAAAAAACAAGTGGGACAAACATCAACTTAAATATGACCTCCAATTAGAGACAATGACAACCGGCTGCCTCTAATTGGAGGTCATGCCAAACAAAAACCAACCTAGAAATACAAAACTAGAAACTAAACATAGACAAACACCCCCTGTCACGCCCTGACCTACTCTACCATAGAAAATAACAACTTACTATGGTCAGGACGTGACAACTAAGGCGTTGTTGACAGAATAGATGGATGCAGTTCAATGCATGATTAATTTAAATTCACCAATACATTTCTTGGTAGTTAAAAAAATATTGTTATCAGGTTGTAAATAACAGCTGGCCTGGTACATTGTTTGCTGCCTCCATTCGGGATGAACTGTTTCAGGTTCAATCACTCAATATTCTGGAGAAAAAAAACTGATGAATGTAACAAATTTATTAGGGAGATTTTCAAACTGTGGGAAAAGGGGGGAATTCAGCAACCAGTTCACAGTTCACAATCCGTTCTCGTTGTCCGTTCCGTTCTCCAGCGTTAATCCTAAAACTCGGGACCTCAGCCAAACCGGTTTGATACACAGTGGGGGTTAATCACACAGTCCAGGTCACAACGGGTAATCACACAGATAATTATTTCTCTTCTCACACTCTCCATAACACACATTTCCCTCTCAGTCCTCTTCCTCTTTTATCCCCAAGCACTCCATGGCTTAATGATCGACAGACTTGCCTCATTGGGGCAGGAAGTCCATATAAGGCTCGGGGGTGGAGCCAGCAGGCAAGATATCTCCCTTCAATCACCACTCCCCTCAACTCTCACTGCCTTCTGCCACAATACATATACACACTGTTTTTAGAATATATCTTTATTATTCCCCGCAAACCCTACCACCCTCCCCCAATTGGAGTAAACTAATAAACAATAACACTTAGGCTTCTACCTTCAGTTTATACACAATCCATTTTACAATCGTTATATTTTGTTTGTTTTTAGTCCTGGCCTTCCTCTATTTCTGATGTCCATCCAGTTTGATTTCTATTTGTAACTGTACTATTTCACAAAATTTCGGAACCTATATACATTTTACAGACTTCGGAAATCTGCACAAACCCAAGTCTCACTGATCACTCCGTACCACACAAACTGATTTGATTATTTATTTACTAACAAACTGAATGATATCATAGGATACTGTACACACACACACACACACACACACACACACACACACACACACACACACACACACACACACGGTATAGGTTATTGATTAGAAACTTAATACAATGACAACAGGTTGCTTGCGGACTAACACAATATGACTCTTGTTACACAAGATGGAGAGAGAAAGAGAAAGAGAAAAATAAGAAACACTTGGATACATTTGGAAACTACACTAATAGTAGCCCTAATACCTTGCCCTGAACTGACGCTCATATGGGTAAGAAGTAATGTATGTATTTACGTGTTGGAGGTCTTCGTTTGGTATCTCTGTTGGGCCCAGGCATTGGTGGGCAGGGTTCCGCTTGGTGAGAAGGGTTTGATTGGGCTCACGCTCTTCGGATGGCCTTCTCCTTCGTTCTAAGGTGTAAGTCTGTGATTGTCCACAAGAGGTCACAATGTCCTTCTTATTAGTTGTCTGTTTACTTGCATTGGATTGTTAGAGGTTCTTTTGTCTTCTTCAACCTCATGTTGCATTTTGGGGTCGGGACTATCATAGACCTCAGCTGCAGCTTGTGGTCCTAGTCTCCTATGTTAATTGATAACTCGATACTTTTATACCCTCGGGTAAAACGGGCTGTTTTCATCATTCTCACGTGCTCTCTGGGCTCCCTGGGGCGTGGCTAGTTACGAGGCAAAGTATTAGAATTACTATGATCTCGTTAGTGTACTAAAATCACAATCCTATCGTCACAGAAACATTCTCTTTATTCTTGATATTTTCTACACAATGTAAAGAATGTAAACCTGATATACACAGTGTAAAAGCTCTTCAAGTTAATGTTTTTGTTATGTCTTTATAACAATTTTAATGATATCACAAAATAGACATTCATTTTCAATATTCCATATCTCATCATTCCCAACATTCGGATGTTGAAATATATTGTTCCATTGTTTGATGTTGAAGTTTTTTGGTGGCAACTTCTTCTGTGCAAAGAGACATTCCATTCGCTCAAATTAGGCCCCAAAAGGAATCATCTGCTGCCTACAATTGACGATTGACGTAAGTTGTCATAAAAACCCCACATCCCTCCTTCCCCCCCTCTGCGGGTGATAGGGCTCTATTGAACATTGATCCACCGTAACCTGATCCTTGGATCCTCACAGGAGAGTCATGATACTAGCTAGCTGCCAGGAGGATGACATGTCATCAAATCAAATTTTATTGGTCACATACACATATTTAGCACATGTTATTGCAGGTGTAGCGAAATGCTTGTGTTCCTAGCTCCGTAGTATCTAACAGTGCAGTAGTATCTAAAAACAATTTACAGCAATACACACAAATGTAAAAGTAAAATAATGGAATTAAGAAATATATAAATATTAGATTGAGCAATGTTGGAGTGGCATTGACTAAAATACAGTATAATAGAATACAGTATATGTAACCGCCCGGCTCAAATCGGTCTTATGTAGCAAAATGTTTAATTGTGTTTTTTTTTACATTGGATAAAAGTAGAGACTCAGAGCTACACAATAGTATATCATACACTGTAGTGTAGTAAAGATTAAGACTAAAAGTGGTAAAAGTAGTAGCCTACAATAGGGAAAAATTCCAGGTAAACAGAAAGTGTCTAGATAAAAATATTTTATAAATATTAGATGACGCTTACCCAGACACACTTGTCTAAATTGATGGGTCATGTGAAAGAAATGATATAACTCCCCAGCCACATCTTGCTAAGTGGATGGGTCTCTACAGAAGGTGTAAACAGTACAGCCAAATGGTTACTTGCATAGTAGCAATATCAGAAATAGATACTGTATATTATTTTATTTATATTGACATTATGTACAAGAACATTATCAGTGATAGATGAGGTAGTTACTTTATATGCATAAAATCAGGGGTAAAGTGACTGAGCAGCAGGATAAACAAAAAATAGTAGCAGCAACGTATGGCGTGTGTGTTAGGAGAGAGTCATTTGAATAGAGGCACTGCAGATAATGCTGATGACTGGTCCGTCCAAACCACGAATGAACAAGGGAATTTATATTCGGAGAGCCTGTTTCTATCCTGCCCTTTACTTTGGTGCAGGGCATGTGATGTCCATAGCCTCTTTGTCGCAAAACTCCCGGATCTTCTCAAAAATATATGTTTGTCTAGCTGTGTCCATGTGATTCTTGTACAGGCAGACCATCTAAGGGAGGAAGGATGTCAGTGTTGTGCGGTAGCTGAAACCTGGTCCGAACGCTCCTTGGCGACAACAACACCAGGCTCCAGAGCATCGAAGCAGTAAAACAGGAAATGAAAACATTTTTTTTAGACATTACAACCTTGTACAACATCAATTCACCTCCCAAGTTTAGATAAGAAGAATAACCTCATACAATGGAATGAAAATGATATTCACCGGAAGTGCTGGTACTGCTTGAAATGTGGCAGCGGCCTGAAGTACGGAGTCAGGTGTTGTTGCCAGTCATAGCTTTCCACCAGCACCGTACCATCCTCCAGTCCAACAACAACAGCAATCTCAGACAAAGTGTTCACTCTGGTCTTTCTGAAGCGTTGCTTGATAAGGCCGAAGCATTAGTCGGGGGCAAACTTGGTGTGGTCTGTGATCAGGAAGTGAAGTTCCAGACTGCTTGAGTTTGTGCCTATAAGACAGAAGGAGCAAGATGGCGTCGTGGTCGGATTTGCCGAAGTGAGGGCGGGGGAGGGCTTTGTATGCATCGCTGAAGTTAGAGTAGCAGTGGTCGAGGGTATTGCGCATGCGCGTATCACAATCAATATCGGATGGGGCCACAGTGTCTCCTGTGTCAGTAAACATTGCAAAAAAGCATAATTAAATTGTTGCCAAGAACACAATTACAGTCACCAATGCTCTTTTAAAAAATATATAATTTATTTTTATATTTTATTATTTGTTTTATATTTATTTATTTAACCTCTTACATCTAGACGTTCTGCTAGCGGAACACCTGCTCCAATATCCAATGATGGGCGTGGCGTGAAATACAAACTCCTCTAAAATCCGAAAACTTCAATTTCTCAAACATATGACTATTTTACACCATTTTAAAGACAAGACTCTCGTTAATCTAACCACACTGTCCGATTTCAAAAAGGCTTTACAACGAAAGCAAAACATTAGATTATGTCAGCAGAGTACCCAGCCAGAAATAATCAGACACCCATTTTTCAAGCTAGCATATAATGTCACATAAACCCAAACCACAGCTAAATGCAGCACTAACCTTTGATGATCTTCATCAGATGACACTTCTAGGACATTATGTTATACAATATATGCATGTTTTGTTCAATCAATTTCATATTTATATCAAAAAACAGCTTTTTTTACATTAGCATGTGACGTTCAGAACTAGCATACCCACCGCACACTTCCGGTGAATTTACTAAATTACTCACGATAAACGTTCACAAAAAACATAACAATTGTTTTAAGAATTATAGATACAGAACTCCTTTATGCAATCGCTATGTCCGATTTTAAAATAGCTTTTCGGCAAAAGCACATTTTGCAATATTCTGAGTAGATAGCCCAGCCATCACGGGCTAGCTAATTTGACACCCACCAAGTTTGGCCCTCACCAAACTCCGATTTACTATTCGAAAAATGTGATTACCTTTGCTGTTCTTCGTCAGAATGCACTCCCAGGACTTCTACTTCAATAACAAATGTTGGTTTGGTTCCAAATAATCCATAGTTATGTTCAAATATCCTCTGTTTTGTTCGTGCGTTCAAGACACTATCCGAAGGGTGACGAAGGGTGACGCACCCGACGCGTTTCGTGACAAAAAAATTCTAAATATTCCATTACCGTACTTCGAAGCATGTCAACCGCTGTTTAAAATCAATTTTTATGCCATTTTTCTCGTAAAAAAGCAATAATATTCCGACCGGGAAACCCTGTTTATGTTCAAAGACGAAAAAATAAAAACATGGTGTCACCTCGTGCATGCGCCTCAGTCTCATTGTTCTCTGATCGACCATTTTTCAAATGCGCTACTGTTTTTCAGCCAGGGCCTGCAAAGACATCATTCAGCGTTTTCCCGCCTTCTGAGAGCATATGGGAGCCGTAGGAAGTGTCACGTTACAGCAGAGATCCTCAGTTTTCAATAAAGAGAGTGTAGAAGCCCAAGAAATGGTCAGAGAGGGCGCTTCCTGTAAGGAATCTTCTCAGGTTTTTGCCTGCCATATGAGTTCTGTTATACTCACATACACCATTCAAACAGTTTTAGAAACTTTAGGGTGTTTTCTATCCAAAGCCAATAATTATATGTATATTCTAGTTTCTGGGCAGTAGTAATAACCAGATTAAATCGGGTACGTTTTTTATCCGGCCGTGCAAATACTGCCCCCTACCCTTGAGAGGTTAATGGGTATTGCCTCCACCCACTTGGTAAAGTGATCGGTTGCTGACAGACACCAGCTGTTGCCATTCTTGGATTTCGTGAAGGGTCCGATGAGGTCCACCCCTAACATTTAAAGTGTTAGAGAGAAGATTACTTTATTCTTACCCGTATCTGTGTCATACAGTCTGCAGATTTTCGTATTTGTAAGGATACTGACACACACACACATTCTATAATATTGGACTCTGCTATGGTCAAATAAAGAAACCATTACAAAACAACTTATCTGAATTTTTTTTTAATGGGACACTTACTGATCATGTGTCAAAGTGAAACAACTTTGATGGGCTTCAACTCCAGTGCCAGTCTTCGCCCTCTCAAACTTCTGGCAGGCTAGACAGGGTACTGACCTTTAAGCAAAAAGTGACAAATTGAAACATTATGTGCTCTCTGATATGACATTAATTGAAATCATAATAATTTCACATATAATAGAATGTGATTGATAAACAAAAGCTTATTCCACTTGCCCAGCTGTCCATGACAATTCCCCGTCAGAAGAAGCGTAGGTTGATTTTGGCATTCATGCGCTTCACTCCGAAATGTCCAGCATGCATCTCTGTCAGCACAGCCTCCTTCTCCTTAGTAAGACTCACCCTCCTGTGTGGCTGGCCATCCTTCCCCCGGAGGTAGATATGATTGCCTAACAAGTTGGAAGAGAAGAGTTGCTGAAATACTAAAGTCTATGTATATTTGCACTGCTGTTTTTCTCTCTCTGCCTGTCTTCCACTCTCCCCACCTCTCGCTCCCTCTCTCACTTTCATCCTTTCTTTCTCACTTTCTTCCTCCCCCACCTCTCTGTCTGTCTAACAAAGGCATCTAGTTTATACCTATCCATTTGATTGGTCAGGTTTAACTTATAGTTAGACACCTCAATATGACAGACATATAACTATATCATTGGAGGCTGCTGAGGGGAGGATGGCTTATAATAACGGTTGGAATGGATTCAATTGAATGGTATCAACCACGTGGAAACCACGTGTTTGATACCATTCCATTTACTCCATTCCAGACATTATAAAGAGCCATCCTCCCCTCAGCAGCTTCCACTGAACAGTATGTATAGTTAGCAACTACTTTAGCTAACTTTATAAGGAAAATTGTTGTTGAAAAATGGTTGTACATAGTTAAATCCGTCCAGTTATCTAATAATAGTTAACTGCTTATCGTTTTTTTATTTTTTTATTTCACCTTTATTTAACCAGGTAGGCCAGTTGAGAACAAGTTCTCATTTGCAACTGGCCAAGATAAAGCAAAGCAGTGCGACACAAACAACACAGCGTACAGTCAATAACACAATAGAAAAAAATCTATATACAGTGTGTTCAAATTAGGTAAGATTAGGGAGGTAAGGCAATAAATAGGCCGTAGTGGCAAAGTAATTACAATTTAGCAATTAAATAATGGAGTGATAGATGTGCAGAAGATGAATGCGCAAGTAGAGATACTGGAGTGAAAAGGAGCAAAAAAAAAGAATAATAACAATATGGGATGAGGTAGTTGGATGGGCTATTTACAGATGGGCTATGTGCAGGTGCAGTGATCTGTGAGCTGCTTTGACAGCTGATGCTTCAAGTTAGTGAGGGAGATATGAGTCTCCAGCTTCAGTGCAACTCGTTCCAGTCATTGGCAGCAGAGAACTGGAAGGAAAGACGGCCAAACGAGGAATAGGCTTTGGGGGTGACCGGTGAGATATACCTGCTGGAGCGCATGCTACGGATGGGTGCTGCTATGGTGACCAGCGAGCTGAGATAAGGGGGGACTTTACCTAGCAGGGTCTTGTAGATGACCTGGAGCCAGTGGGTTTGGCGACGAATATGAAGCGAGGGCCAGCCAACGAGAGCATACAAGTTGCAGTGGTGGGTAGTATATGGGGCTTTGGTGACAAAACAGAAGGCACTGTGATAGACTGCATCCAATTTGCTGAGTAGAGTGTTGGAGGCTATTTTATAAATGACATCGCCGAAGTCAAGGATCGGTAGGATCGTCAGTTTTACGGGGGTATGTTTGGCAGCGTGAGTGAAGGATGCTTTGTTGCGAAATAGGAATCTAGATTTCATTTTGGATTATAGATGCTTAATGTGAGTCTGGAAGGAGAGTTTGCAGTCTAACCAGACACCCAGGTATTTGTAATTGTCCACATATTCTAAGTCAGAACCGTCCAGAGTAGTGATGCTGGACAGGTGGGTAGGTGCAGGCAGCGATTGGTTGAAGAGCATGCATTTAGTTTTACTTGCATTTAAGAGCAGTTGGAGGCCACGGAAGGAGAGTTGTATGGCATTGAAGCTCATCTGGAGGTTAGTTAACACAGTTTCCAAAGAAGGGCCAGAAGTATACAGAATGGTTTCATCTGCGTAGAGGTAGATCAGAGAATCACCAGCAGCAAGAGCGACATCATTGATGTATACAGAGAAAAGAGTCGGCCCGAGAATTGAACCCTGTGGCACCCCCATAGAGACTGGCAGAGGTCCAGACAACAGTGTTAGAATAATGACTTAAGTAGTCCACTCTGAAATTGTAGGATAGTGTGAAATGTTTGAGAATCATGAGAAGATAAAACCAGGATGTGGGTAGATCTGTTAGTATTGTAAGACTATGATGTTATACTCTTTAGTAGGGATGTAAACAGAGTGAAGTTGTAGAGTAGATAATAGAAAATCATTAGAGGGTTTCAAACCAAGAGGGTCCCAACGGGGGAGGGGAGGTGAAAGCCTTGAAGAATGTAACAACATTTATGGTTCTTTGTGGTTAGAGGAAAAGTACTGGTTGTTTGAGCAGGGAGTGGTCTAAATATAGGAATGTGTGTGTGTATTATAAAAGGACTGGGTCCTCATTTTTTACTTTAGAGCTCTCATGATTAAAGATCTGTGAACCTTTTTTATAAAATCTGAGACTTTGCCCAATTATTAGTGAACCCAGGGTCTTACAAACCTAGGTGAATTGGTTAAAGATTAAATGCATTATTGGAATTGAAAATTCCCTTAACTAACAGGCCCTCCGATTTGACACACTGAACTCTGTCTGAGAAGTAGTTGGTGAACCAGGCGAAGCAGTCATTTGAGAAACCAAGGATGTTGTGTCTGCCGATAAGAATGTGGTGATTGACAGAGTCGAAAGCCTTGGCCAGGTCGATGAAGACAGCTGCACAGTATTGTCTTTTATCGATGGCGGTTATGATATCATTTAGGACCTTGAGCATGGCCGGTAATCTCGAAATGGTCGGTGAACTATTTGTTAACTTGGCTTTCAAAGACCTTAGAAAGGCAGGGTAGGATAGATATAGGTCTGTAACAGTTTGGGTCAAGAGAGTCTCCACCTTTGAAGAGGTGGATGACCGCGGCAGCTTTCCAATCTTTGGGGATCTCAGACGATACGAAAGAGAGGTTGAACAGGCTAGTAATAGGGGTTGCAACAATTGCGGCAGATAATTTTAGAAAGAGAGCGTCCAGATTGTCTAGCCCAGCTGATTTGTAGGGGTCCAGATTTTGCAACTCTTTCAGGACATCAGCTGTCTGGATTTGGGTGAAGGAGAAATGGGGGAGGTTTGGGCAAGTTGCTGTGGGGGTGCAGGGCTGTTGACCAGGGTAGGGGTAGCCCGGTGGAAAGCATGGCCAGCCATAGAAAAATGCTTATTGAAATTCTCAATTATCGTGGATATATCGGTGACGTTAACCTGAATTTAACGTTACGCTGAATTGGCAATTTCTCTGAACGTTGCACCTCTAGTCGAGATCAGCGGTGTCTTCATAGTACTTTGACAGGTTGGAAAGATAAAAGAAAATCTCCTCGAGAGATAAGGGGGGACTTTACCTAGCAGGGTCTTGTAGATGACTTGGAGCCAGTGGGTTTGGCGACGAATATGAAGCGAGGGCCAGCCAACGACAGCATACAAGCATGCAAGCTACATACAAACAGAAAGCTGCAATAACAGTAACAGTTGCTTGCTTGCTTGCTAGCTAGCTAACATTAGCTAAATAAAACTGTCTGGCTAGCTGGCTTGGCCGGCTGAGGTATATAAGTACAGTAGCTTGAAACATCAATCTATAAAAATAGCTTAAATTATTTATTTCTATTTAACAATATGTACAAATACATGCAAAAGAAAGTGTTCTCTTTCCAGTCTTTTCGGTCTTCTGAAGCAGCCGGTAGTCAGCAGGTAGTCACCGTCAAATACACTGTCCTTGGACTGCAATTCTGAGTTAATAATTTTGCGAGGACTGAGCGTGTGTATATGCGGTGAAATGGAACTAGAACTTCCCGCATCCTCCTACGAGGTCAAAAAGAGCCAAGCAACCAACATAGCAACGGACGCTTTGGTTCATTACATAATCCGGTTAGAATTTTGCAAGTTCTAGCAACAGCACTAGCCACAGAAGCTAGAACTCATCGAATCCCATTGTGACATAGAGGTGGACCCTATTTGGACGGGGGAAACTATTTGGCATGACAGGCCCCCGGACGCTAAGTTTCAGGAAGTCAGTCGGGGTCTCAACTTACTGTTAGTTAGGATAGCAGAAAACACAACGTGCAATTTCAAAATTTGGTAGGGCATTAGCCATTTTTTTTCTCACTCAATTAGCTCATGTCAGTTAACATTTTATAGATTGCTAGGTATTAGTATAGCCAGCATTAGTACTAACTGGTACAAATCATGGCCAAATAACTGACCGGACACGCAAGGCACAGGGGCCCTGACCTTCAGGGGCCCCATTTGACTTTGTGAGTCACTCTCACTCAGATATCATATGAACATCACCTAAGTCATGACAAAATGTGCAGAACTGCAGGAAATTTAATTTAAAACTGCAATGTTTCTCTCTGCCTCATGGCAAAATGAGTATAATTACATGTTTTTAGTTTTAAAATGACAAAATGTTCTCTTTGTCAATGGAAAAATGTGTCAAATTGCAGGACATTAACTTTAAATCTGCTAATTTTTCACTCTGCAAACAAGAGGGTCACTAACATTTTTCCCGTGAGTTGGGGGGGCACATACACATGATAAAACACGCAGTCTACACCCACGTGCACATGGATTTTGAATTGTAGATATGTGGTAGTAGAGTAGTGACCTGAGGGAACACACTTAATGTGTTGTGAAACGGTTATAAAATGTAATGTCATGTAATAATTGAAATTGTATATACAGTGCATTCGGAAAGTATTCAGACCCCTTGACTTTTCCCATATTTTGGTACGTTACAGCCTTATTCTAAAATTTATGAAATAGTTTATTTTCTTCATCAATCTACACACACTACCCCATAATGTTTTGAAATTTTGCAAATGTATTGAAAATAAAAAAACTGAAATATTACATAAGTATTCAGACCCATTACTCCCGAACTTTGTTGAAATACCTTTGGCAGTGATTACAGCCTGGAGTCTTCTTAGGTAGGACGCTACAAGCTTGGCAGATCTGAATTTGGGGAGTTAATCCCATTCCTCTCTGCAGATCCTCTCAAGCTCTGTCAGGTTGGATGGGGAGCGTCACTGCACAGCTATTTTCAGGTCTCTCCAGAGATGTTTGATTGGGTTCAAGTCCGGGCTCTGGTTGGGCCACACAAGGATATTCAGAGACTTGTCCCTAAGTCACTCCTGTGTTGTCTTGGCTGTTGTCACATCCTGACCATAGTAAGTGGTTATTTTCTATGGTAGACTAGGTCAGGGCGTGACAGGGGGTGTTTGTCTATGTTTTGTATTTCTATGTTCAGTTTCTAGTTTTGTATTTCTATGTTGGTTTTGTTTGGTATGATCTCCAATTAGAGGCAGCTGGTCGTCGTTGTCTCTAATTGGAGGTCATATTTAAGTTGATGTTTGTCCCACCTGTTTTTGTGGGTGATTATATTTTGAGTAGTGTGTTTTCTCTCTGTGTCACGGTTTGTTTTTTGTTAGTTCAAGTATTTAGTGTACTGCATTACGTTTCACAAATAAATAAAGATGTGGAACTACAAACACGCTGCATTTTGGTCCGATCCTTCAAACAGCCGTGACAGAATCACCCACCACAAAAGGTCTAAGCAGCATGGTAAGGAGTATCTGGAGGAATGGACTTAGGAGGACATTTTGGATGGAAAAGGACCTTGGAGGCAGGCTGGGGAGTATCGACACCCGAAGGAGGAAATTGAAGAAGCAAAGAGTGAGCGACGATACTACGAGGCCCCCCAATTTTTTTTTTTGGGGGGGGGCATACGGGGAGTTTGACGACGTCAGGGGGGAGACCTGATCTAACTTCCCGTGCGTATCGGAGAGAGCCGTGGAGCAGACAGGGGCCAGTCAGGGAGTCAAGCGCGGAGCTCGACGCAAGATTCCGAAGAGAGGTACTGGCAGAAAGAGCACTACGAAGCGGGCGTGCTGAGGAGCGAGTGGAGGGACGAGCAATGGGTTATGGTGTGATGCGCAATATATCGCCCATACACACTCTCAGCCCGGTGCGCTCGGTGCCAGCTCCTCACCAGTGTAGGGCGAAGATGGTAATTCAGCCAGAAAGGAGTAGGCCTGCTCAGCATGCCTGGTCTCCAGTTCGCCTCCATAGTCCGGTACATCCTGTGCCTCCTTCCCGCACTCGCTCTGAGGTGCGTGTTACCAGTCTGGCGCCACCTAGGCCAGTTCCACGCATCAGACCTCCAGTGCGCATGCCTAGTCCGGAGTGTCCTGTTCCTGCTCCCCGCACTCACCCTGAGGTGCGTGTTACCAGTCTGGTGCCACCTAGGCCAGTCCCACGCATCAGACCTCCAGTGCGCATGCCCAGTCCGGAGTGTCCTGTTCCTGATCCCTGCACTCGTCCTGAGGTGGGGGTTACCAGTCTGGCGTCACCCATGCCAGTACCACGCATCAGGATTCCAGTGCACATTCCCAGTCCAGAGCTTCCGGCGACAGTTCCCCGTCCAGAGTTTCCGGCGACAGTTCCCCGTCCAGAGTTTCCGGCGACATTTTTCAGTCCGGAACCTACTGAGACGGCCTACAGTCCGGACCCTACTGAGACGGCCTACAGTCCGGACCCTACTGAGACGGCCTACAGTCCGGACCCTACTGAGACGGCCTACAGTCCGGACCCTACTGAGACGGCCTACAGTCCGGAACCTACTGAGACGGCCAACAGTCCGGAACCTACTGAGACGGCCTACATTCCGGAACCTACTGAGACGGCCTACAGTCCGGAACCTACTGAGACGGCCTACAGTCCGGAACCTACTGAGACGGCCTACAGTCCGGAACCTACTGAGACGGCCTACAGTCCGGAACCTACTGAGGCGGCCTACAGTCCGGAACCTACTGAGACGGCCTACAGTCCGGAACCTACTGAGACGGCCTACAGTCCGGAACCTACTGAGACAGCCTACAGTCCGGAACCTACTGAGACGGCCTACAGTCCGGAACCTACTGAGACGGCCTACAGTCCGGAACCTACTGAGACGGCCTACAGTCCGGAACCTACTGAGACGGCCTACAGTCCGGAACCTACTGAGACGGTCTACAGTCCGGAACCTACTGAGACGGTCTACAGTCCGGAACCTATTGAGAAGGATCTCAGCCCGGAACCTCCAGCGACGCTCCCTAGTCCGGAGCCTCCAGCAACGTTCCTCAGTCCGGAGCCTCCAGCGACGCCTCCCAGTCCGGAGCCTCCAGCGGCGCCCCCCAGTCCGGAGCCTCCAGCGGCGCCCCCCAGTCCGGAGCCTCCAGCGGCGCTCCCCAGTCCGGAGCCTTCAGCGGCGGTCCGCACCCCAGTCCGGAGCCTCCAGCGGCGCTCCCCAGTCCGGAGCCTTCAGCGGCGGCCCGCAGCCCGGAGCCTCCATGCGGCGGCCCGCAGCCCGGAGCCTCTAGCAATGATCTACAGTCCGGTTCTTTCGACGACAATCCACGGTCAGGTAGTAAAGAAGCAGAGGGATCAGTGGGTAGAGTGGGGGTTACGCCCCGAACCCGAGCCGCCTCCATGGGGGGAGGCGCTGGATAAGAAGGTTCTGGGTACTGCATATGAGCCGCCATAGACATTAGTCGCCCACCCTACCCTCCCTTTGTGTTTTGTTGTTGGGAGGGGTTTGTTGTGTGGGGGGTTTTGTTGTTGGGGGGTTTTGTTGTTGTTTTTTGGTGCGGTCGGAGTCCGCACCTTTGGGGGGGTACTGTCACGTCCTGACCATAGTAAGTGGTTATTTTCTATGGTAGAGTAGGTCAGGGCGTGACAGGGGGTGTTTGTCTCTGTTTTATATTTCTATGTTCAGTTTGTAGTTTTGTATTTCTATGTTGGTTTTGTTTGGTATGATCTCCAATTAGAGGCAGCTGGTCGTCGTTGTCTCTAATTGGAGGTCATATTTAAGTTGATGTTTGTCCCACCTGATTTTGTGGATGATTATATTTTGAGTAGTGTGTTTTCTCTCTGCTTCACGGTTTGTTGTTTTTTGTTAGTTCAAGTATTTAGTGTATTGCATTACGTTTCATAAATAAATAAAGATGTGGAACTTCAAACATGCTACATTTTGGTCCGATCCTTCAAACAGCCGTGACAGCTGTGTGCTAAGGGTTGTTGTCCTGTTGGAAGGTGAACCTTCGCCCCAGTCTGAGGTCCTGAGTGCTCTGGAACTGGTTTTCATCAAGGATCTCTCTGTACTTTGCTCCGTTCATCTTTCCATTGATCCTGAATAGTCTCCCAGTCCCTTGCTGAAAAACATCCCCACAGCATGATGCTGCCACCACCGTGCTTCACAGTAGCGATTGTAGTTGCCAGGTGATGAGCAGTGCCTGTTTTCCTCCAGACGTGACACTTGGCATTCAGGCCAACGAGTTCAATCTTGGTTTCATCAGACCAGATAATCTTTTTCTCATGTTCAGAGAGTCCTTTAGGTGCCTTTTGGCAAACTTAAAATGGGTTGTCAGGTGCCTTTTACTGAGGAGTGGCTTCCGTCTGGCCACTCTACCATAAAGGCCTGATTACTGGAGTGCTGCAGAGATGATTGTCCTTCTATAAGTTTATCCCATCTCCACAGAGGAACTCTGGAGCTCTGTCAGAGTGACCATCCGGTCCTTGGTCACCTCCCTGACCAAGGCCCTTCTCCCCCGATTGCTCTTTTTGGCTGGACGGCCAGCTCTAGGAAGAGTCTTGGTGGTTCCAAACTTCTTCCATTTAGGAATGATGGAGGCCACTGTGTTCTTCGGGACCTTCAATGCTGTAGGCATTTTTCTGTACTCTTCCCCAGATATGTGCCACGACACAATCCTGTCTCAGAGCTCTATGGACAATTCATTCAACCTCATTGCTTGGTTTTTGCTCAGACGTGCACTGTCAACTGTGGGACCTTACATGGACAGGTGTATGCCTTTCCAAATCATATCCAATCAATTGAATTTACCACATGTGGACTCCAATCAAGTTGTAGAAACATCTCAAGCAAGGATGATTAATGGAAACAGGATGCACCTGAGTTCAATTTCGAGTCTCATAACTAAGGGTCTGAATACTTATGTAAATAAGGTATTTCAGATTTGTATTTAATACATTTGCTAAATTTTCAAAAAACCTGTTTTCACCTTGTCATTATGTGGTATTGTGTGTAGATTGATGAGGATTTTTTAAAATGTAATCCTTTTAATAATAAGGCTGTAACTTAAAATGGAAAAAGTGAAGGGGTCTGAATACTTTCCGAATGCAATGTATACTTTAACCTCTATGGGCTAGGTGGGACGTGACCGTCCCACCTGCGGGACACACTATTCAAGAGCCAGTGAAATAGTATGGCGCGAAATACAAAACAGCAAAAATCTCATCATTTCATTTTCTCAAACAATCAACTATTTTACACCATTTTAAAGATAAGACTCTCGTTAATCTCACCACATTGTCCGATTTCAAAAAGGCTTTACGGCGAAAGCATAAAATTAGATTATGTTAGGACATAAACTTCACAAGAAAAACCACACAGCCATTTTCCAAGCAAGGACTTGCATCACAAAAACCAAAAGTACCACTAAAATATTCACTAACCTTTGATGATATTCATCAGATAGGACGTCATATTATACAATACATGTATGTTTTGCTCGATAAAGTTCATATTTATATCCAAAAACAGCATTTTACCTTGGCGCGTGATGTTCAGAAAATGTATTCCCACCCAAACCTTCCGGTGAATGTGCAACATCAATTTACAAACATACTCATGATAAACGTTGATAAAATTTACAACAGTTATTGAAAGAATTATAGATACACTACTCCTTGACGCAACCGCTTTGTCAGATTTCAAAATAACTTTACGGAGAAAGCATATTGTTCAATATTCTGAGTAAATAGCTCAGCCATCGAAGCAAGCTATACAGCTACCCGCCAGGTTCTGGCATCAACAAAACTCTGAATTAGTATTAGAAATATTCTCTTACCTTTGCTGATCTTCGTCAGAATGCACTCCGAGGACTCCTACTTCCACAAGAAATGTTTGTTTCGTTCGAAATACTCCATATTTATGTCCAAATACCTCCGTTTTGCTTGTGCGTTCAGATCACTATCCAAAGGCATAACGCGCGAGCGTAAACCAGTCGTAGAAACATGTCAAACATTGTTTACAATCAATCCTTAGGGTATTTTTAACATGAAACGCCGATAATATTCCAACCGGACAATAGCGTATTCATTCCAGGTGACAAAGAAGGACGGCGCGCTCGCGGGCTCGTGCATACCCAAGCCCTTTGTCCATAGGCAGTCCACTCATTGACTGAGCTACTATTCTCTGTCCAGTAACAGGAGAAGGAGGAAACAAGTTTCTAAAGGCTGTTGACAGCCAATGGAAGCCTTAGGATGTGCAACGTGACCCCACAGACACTGTAGTTTCGATAGGGATTCAAAAGAAGAACTACAATTCTCAGATTTCCCACTTCCTGGTTGGATTTTTCTCAGGTTTTTGCCTGCCATATGAGTTCTGTTATACTTACAGACATCATTCAAACAGGTTTAGAAATTTTTGGGTTTACTATCCAAATCTACTAATAATATGCAAATATTTGACTCTGGGCCCGAGTATTAGGCAGTTTACTCTGGGCATGCTTTTCATCCAAAATCGAAAATACTGCCCCCCTATACCCTAAAAAGTTAATAGCCTTTGTTTTTATGTAAATACCTTTCTTTACTTTCTAACATTCAAAATAATAGATACACCTCTAAATCCCCAAAACATGTCACGACAACTCTACTCATCATTATTGGGACAAGCCATTTTGCTTGCCCTAAGTACATTAAATGCATAAGCATCAAGTTATGCAGTATAACAGACTTTTCTAACATTTTTTCAGTATTTTTCAGAGGCAAAGGACACAAATTCCCTCAATTCTAAAACTACCCATAACCTTACCATATACACTGTATCCAATACTTTTGGATCCACACGAAGTGCCTTGTGGTAGTCCTATAGGCAGGCTCGGATTTAGGTACAGTTGACATGGGCAGCCACCCAGGGGCGGCATCTTGCCGGGGGCAGCATGGGGCGCCCGCACACATTTGAATGGTGACATTTACGCGATCGGTTTTCTATCGCTCATTTGTACGTCACGTCAATGACATCATGTCACCGTGTTGGACTGTCTGTCAATTAACCTTGTCGAAGTGGGCGCCCTGATTCTAGTTTATCAGATAGGCAGGCTACTGCCTGGGAAAGTCTCCCACTCAGAAGTACGAGATGGGGAGGGGGGCGGGGGTAGGTTGACCTCAGGTTTCCCCACTGGAAGCAGTGTTGCTAACCAATTTTCAGGGTAAGTTGCTAGAGGCAGGTTGATTTGTTGCTAAAAGTTGCTAAATGACGTTGTGATGTCATTGCGTGATAACGTAAAACTGCGTCATTACGTAGAATACACTATAACGTTACTCAAATTGACTGGTCATCTTTGCAAAAAATATGATTTGACATTTGTTCAGGTACAGACTCCCACTCTTTTCTGTACTTCTGGCTGTACAATTTTGATTGAGACATGTTGATTGATGTTGTAAGTTCTGTTCAAGATCAAACATTCGTTACCAACTATATTCATTGGGTTTGGCTTGTAGAACCCGTACTTCTGCTGCTGCAGTCAGCCAACAACGATTTGCAATTTGCTGCTGCCTGTGTACGAGATGAGCGTCTGCTGCTGACGTCACTCACAATGCACTTTTGCAGCCAGGCACGTGTGTTGTGACTGAGTGTGTGACAGAGAAAATCGTTTTTATGTCATTTAGAGGGAAAATTCATGCATTTTAGCATTTGAGTCACTTTTCAAAAGTTGCTAAAAGTTCCAAATATATTTTTAAAAGTAGCTAAATTTGTTGCTAGGTGCTGTTTGAAAAAAAAGTTGTTAAATCTAGCAACAAAATTGCTAAGTTGGCATCACTTGAAGCCCGTGGTTGGGGGAGCGGGAGAATCTATCAAATAGCGCACCTCTAAATTTGTACAGCACTAATGCAATTAGTAAAATCAGTCACACTACGAAATGCTACCAAATAAACGACAATTCATTCAAAATAATGTGAATATATAGTTTCACAGACATATTGTTGCATGTTTTTCTAGTTTGTGCAAAATAATAATAATATAAAACCAGTCTGCACACCACCAAGGTGATGTACTTGATGACTTAGGGTAATAATTCAATTCACTTTTTTATTTACATTTATATACTACAATCTGTTTACATTTGTCTTTGTTACTTGTTTTTGATATGAGTCTTATTTTTGTATATATTTTTATATTTATATAGTTTTAAATGTTATGATTATTTATTTGTGTTGTTCCAAATGTCTGAATAATACAGTTAGTGCAGAATGGCGCTGAACGCGGGGTTTACCCAGGGAGCCATACAAGCTAGAACCGCCACTGCCTATAGGGGTGGATTTGGGATTGGGGTTCAATCACAGAAACCCCTGCAGGTCAATGTCAAGTACACAAGAAACTCACTTGAGAACCTGATAAACTGGACACCTGATCAGCTTACCAACTGGTCATATGATGAACACTGTACACTCCGCTTCAATGGATTATCTACACTGCATTAAGATAGGAGTGTATTATGGCAAATCTGAGTACAAACCCTACATGATGGAGGATATGGCTTGACATGACTGGTGAAGGGAGTGTATCTCTGGCCACATGCTTCGGGAAAGAGAGCATAGCTGTACACAATACTGTACTGTTTCCCCATTCTATACATTTAAACAGGAAATTAAGAGTCCCTCTACGGTCTATGTGTTTGTGTGTTTGATGCCTTTTCCCCGTGGTCACCTTTGACCACTGGTTTAGAATGGAAGGGTAAACATATGGACATTGTGTGTGTGTGAGTAGTGTTCAACATGTTTCACACTCAATCATTTATGTTGATATGTTTTCTGTGTGTTTTTTTCATGAGTGAAGTGCACGTGATCTAGACATACAAAAGGCAATAGAAGGACGGACCTCTTCTGCCAGTCAATCATGGGGGATGGAGCACTTAAACAGAACCAGCTGGGTAGGGACAGTATTTTTCCTGGTCAGACCAGGAAATACTCCTAACTGTAATCCTGCTATCAATTGTAGGGCCAGGAGTTTTTAGCCAGGGGATAAGCGAAACCAGAGCTGCCACAAAATCTGTCTTCAGTGTTCAAATTGTCAAATGTAAATTGACATGCACATCCCAGAATTAACTACACAAATATATAGCTACCTCACATACTGTATCTCATCTTCAAGTGTAACATTATACCTCCTGATCATCTTCACTTAAGTCAATCCTCATATCCACTTGCCCCAGATAGGCTACATTGTCTTGTACACACAAATGGTACCAAAAAGTCCATAATTTGTCAATAAATTATTCATAAAGAAAAGGGTTGGACAATTGTGTTGTAACATAAAATGTTACATGTAATAATGTAGGTGTTAAATCAATGAGTTAAGGAAATACTGCCTGGACTGGACTGAGTGTGCTAGTCTTATACCGTTCTTCCTCTGTCCCCGTGCTCAGTGGCTCGGTTGGCACAAGGACCAGCACCTTGGCACAGCACCATCCCTGTTTTCCTTAGGCGCCAGTGCTGGCTTACTGTAGCAGGCCTTCCCACACAACACACACACTCATCATTTCTTTAAGCCAAAATAAAATAACAACCATAATAATACGCAGGCTTCCTGTTTATGACAATAGTATTTAGTTATGTATGATGGGCCTGCTGTTTCTAAAAAACATTGCATGTGGAGACAGATGAGGATTAGTGGAATGCGATGTGTTCGTCAAACTGCATGCTTATTTTCTCTTAGACAAATAAGCACCCTTATTCCTCTCTCTCTGGTATGAGGCCTGTGTCAAACCCATTGTGGTTTATTGCTCCTGGTGTAATCCTCCCCTATTCACGCTCCTGCCATGATTGCAGACTTGGGATTCTCAAAATGGCCCTACAGTACTTTATTTTAAGTGCTATGCTGCTCTTCAGAAAGTGCAGAGGGCTTATAATTCATGTTATAATCGTTGAAATATAATTTTAACAGGTACCAGTCCCCGCCTTTAACCCCTTTTGTTTTAAGAAGTTGTAAGGAAGAAATTATACATTTTTGTGGTTGTTTTTTTAGGAAAAGGAATGTGCGGTGGGAAGACTCTCTGAACTAGTAGAAAGGATAATGACAATGCAGATTCTGATCTTTAAGGTCTTATGCCTTCACCGTCAGAGCTGAAGCAGAATTGCTGGGTGAGCTAAAAAAGTCTTGACTACTTACAGAGATCTCCAATTGCAGGATCATTGACTTTTGGAGGTTTCAGGATAGTATGACATAGCTGAGAGAGGCTGATGAAGGCTCTGTATCGTACACACTAGCGGTTCTGCGGGGGGGGGGGGGCAGTGCCCCTGTGACAACAATTTGGACTCCCTTGTGGCCCCCCTAAATGTGGAGTATGAAATAATTTTTACATAACAGATTTTTGCTATCGTTCTTTTTTTACATCCGTTATTAGACAGTGGCAACGCGGAACATGGTCATTTGCCTGATAATGCCTGCAATGCAGTGAAGAAAACGATATGACAACAATAACGTCTAATGTAACTGGCCCCTCTAACAGTACAACTGGCCCCAGCTTGGCCCCCCCAGTTGAAATGGTCTAGAACCGGCACTGATCGTACACTGATTCAGATGCACTGAATGTGCTCAGTTTTCCACAGTGGTGTAAAGTACTTAAGTAAAAATACTTTCAAGTACTACCAAGTCGTTTTTTGGGGTATCTGTACTTTACTTTACCATTTATATTTTGAATAACATTTACTTTTACTCCACTACATACCTAAAGAAAATATGTACTTTTTACTCCCAAAAGTACTAGTTACATTTCAAATGCTCAGGCAGGACAGCAAAATGGTCCAATTCACGCATCTATCAATATAACGCATTGTCATCCCTATTGTCTCTGATCTGGCGGACTCGCTAAACACAAATACTGTGCTTGTAAATTATGTCTGAGTGTTTTATATTTATTATGTATCACCATTTTCTCCTGCCAAGGCAGAAGCTACTCTTCCTGGGGTCCTGCAAATCAGTTATACAATTTTACAAACATTACAATACATTCATAACAGATTTCACAACACACTAAGTTTGTGCCCTCAAGCCTCTACTCCACTACCACATATCTTCAACACAAAATCCATGTGTACGTGTGTGTATAGTGTGTATTTTATCATCTGTGTGTATGCATGTGTCTGTGCCTACGTTTGTGTTGCTTCACAGTCCCGGCTGTTCTATAAGGGGTATTTGTATCTGTTTTTTGAGTCTGATACTACTGCTTGCATCAGCTACCTGATGTGGTATAGAGTTCCATGAAGTCATGGCTCTGTGTAGTACTGTGTGCCTCCCATAGCCTGTTCTGGACTTGAGGACTGTGAAGATAGCCTCCCTGTGGCTCAGTTGGTAGAGCATGGTGTTTGCAATGCTAGGGTTGTGGGTTTGATTCCCACGGGGGGCCAGTACAAAAAAAAAAAAGAAATGCATGAAATGAAATGTATGCATTCACTACTGTAAGTCGCTCTGGATAAGAGCATCTGCTAAATGACTAAAATGTAAAATGTAAGAGACCTCTGGTGGCGTTTGCTGTCCGAAAATAAATAAAAAACAAGAAAGTTGTGTCGTCTGGTTTGCTTAATATAAGGAATTTGATGTAGAGCATTTTCTTTTACTCAAGTATGACCATTGAGTACTTTTTCCACTACCACTGTACTTAAGCACATTTAAAACCAGATACTTTTAGACTTTTACTCAAGTAGTATTTTACTGAATGACGTTCACTTATACTTGAGTCATTTTCTATTAAGGTTTCTTTAATTTTACTCAATTATGACAATTTAGTACTTTTTCCACCACTGGTTTTCCAGTGGTAAAAGTGAACTTAAAACCTTCCTATTTTCTGTAGTACTAACCAAGTATCTCTTTATCTGATAACCAACTGGAAGGTAATTCTTGTTCCATTCTTGACACAGAAAACACATACTATTTGTTGGAACCTGTGTCACTAAATTGAATCAGCATAATTTCTTTCTCATAAATCTACAAATGGTGTTGTTTTTTACTCTGCGTTAAATAAAACCACTTGACAGCTTAAATGCAAGCAATGCATTACTAATAAAACATTTTGGAAATCATTACACTACATAAAATACTGCACTTTTGATGGAGTGAATTTGTTCCACAACATCATTGTAACTAAACTGCTACCATATAGGCCAACTGTACATTGAGTGGACAAAACATTAGGAACAACTGCTATTTCCATGACATAGACTGACCAGGTGAATCCAGCTGAAAGCTACGATCCCTTATTGATGTCACCTGTGAAATCCACGTCAATCAGTGTCGATAAAGGGGAGGAGACAGGTTAAAGAATATTTTTTAAGTCTTGAGACAATTGAGACATGGATCGTGTATGTATTTGTATTTATTAAGAATCCCCATTAGCTGTTGCGAAGGCAGCAGCTACTCTTCCTGGGGTCATGCAACATTAAAGGCAGTTATATACAATTACAAATATCACATGACATTACATTTCATAACACTTTTCACAACACATTAGGCATGTGCCCTCAGGCCACTACTCTACTACATCATATCTTCAATATGAAGTCAATCTCTCCTCTCCTCTCAGCCATGAGAGATTTACATGCATATTATTAATGTTAACTCTCCGTGTGCATTTAAGGGCCAGCTGTGCTGCCCTGTTCTGAGACAATTGTAATTTTTCTAAGTCCTTTTTTGTGGCACCTGACCACACGACAGAACAGTAGTCCAGGTGAAACAAAACTAGGGCCTGCCGTGTTGATATTATTGTTAAGAAGGTAGAGCAGTGCTTTATTATAGACAGACTTCTGTTGTATCAACATGTTTTGACCATGACAGTTTACAATCCAGGGTTACACCAAGCAGTTTAGTCACCTCAACTTGCTCAATTTCCACATTATTCATTACAATATTTAGTTGGGGTTTAGGGTTTAGTGAATTATTTGTCCCAAATACAATGCTTTTACTTTTAAATATTTAGGACTAACTATTTTCTTGCCACCCATTCTGAAACTAACTGCAGCTCTTTAATAAAGGGAGTGCTCCTAATCTCAGTTTGTTACCTGTATAAAAGACACCTGTCCACAGAAGCAGTCAATCAATCAGATTCCAAACTCTCCACCATGGCCAAGACCAAAGAGCTCTCCAAGGATGTCAGGGACAAGATTGTAGACCTACACAAGGCTGGAATGGGCTACAACACCATTGCCAAGCAGCTTGGTGAGAAGGTGACAACAGTTGCTGCGATTACTCGCACATGGAAGAAACACAAATGAACTGTCAATCTCCCTCGGCCTGGGGCTCCAGGCAAGATCTCACTTCGTGGAGTTGCAATGATCATGAGAACAGTGAGGAATCAGCCCAGAACTACACGGGAGGATCTTGTCAATGATCCCAAGGCAGCTGGGACCATAGTCACCAAGAAAACAATTGGTAACACACTATGCCGTGAAGGACTGAAATCCTGCAGCGCCCGCAAGGTCCCCCTGCTCAAGAAAGCACATATACATGTCCATCTGAAGTTTGCCAATGAACATCTGAAAGATTCAGAGGACAACTGGGTGAAAGTGTTGTGGTCAGATGAGACCAAAATGGAGCTCTTTGGCATCAACTCAACTCGCCGTGTTTGGAGGAGGAGGAATGCTGCCTATGACCCGAAGAACACCATCCCCACCGTCAAACATGGAGGTGGAAACATTATGCTTTGGGGTTGTTTTCTGCTAAGGGGACAGGACAACTTCAACACATCAAAGGGACGATGGACGGGGCCATGTACCGTCACATCTTGGGTGAGAACCTCCTTCCCTCAGCCAGGGCATTAAAAATGATTCGTGGATGGGTATTCCAGCATGACAATGTCCCAAAACACACGGCCAAGGCAACAAAGGAGTGGCTCAAGAAGAAGCACATTAAGGTCCTGGAGTGGCCTAGCCAGTCTCCAGACCTTAATCCCATAGAAAATCTGTGGAGGGAGCTGAAGGTTTGAGTTGCCAAACATCAGCCTCTAAACCTTAATGACTTGGAGAAGATCTGCAAAGAGGAGTGGGACAAAATCCCTTCTGAGATGTGTGCAAACCTGGTAGCCAACTACAAGAAAGGTCTGACCTCTGTGATTGCCAACAAGGGTTTTGCCACCAAGTACTAAGTCATGTTTTGCAGAGGGGTCAAATACTTATTTCCCTCATTAAAATGCTAATCAATTTATAATATTTTTGACATGCGTTTTTCTGGATTTTTTAGTTGTTATTCTGTCTCTCACTGTTCAAGTAAAGCTACCATTAAAATTATAGGCTGATCATTTCTTTGTCAGTGGGCAAACGTACAAAATCAGCAGGGGATCAAATACTTTTTTCCCTCACTGTACATACACACATATATATATAGTATATACACATTTACATAAGTATTCAGACCCTTTAGTCAGTACTTTGTTGAAGCAGCTTTGGCAGCAATTACAGCGTCAAATCTTCTTGGGTATGATATTGCCACTCCTATTTGCCATATCTTCAATCTAAGACTACAAGAAAGTGTGTGCCCTCAGGCCTAAAGGGAAGCAAAAGTTATTCCGCTAAATAAGAATAGTAAAGCCTCCTTTACTGGCTCAAATAGCCAACCAATCAACCTATTACCAACCCTTAGTAAACTTTTGTAAAAAATTGTGTTTGACTAGATACAATGCTATTTTACAGTAAACAACCTGACAGCAGACTTTCAGCACGCTTAATGGGAAGGGCATTCAACATGCACAGCACTTACAGAAATGACTGATGATTGGCTGAGATGAACTGATGATAAAAAAAGATTGTGGGAGCTGTATTAGACTTCATTGTGGCTTTTGACATTATCGATCATAGTCTGTTGCTGGAAAAAGTTATGCGTCATGCTATATTGTGGATAAAGAGTTACCTAACAGAACAGAGAGGGTGTTCTTTAATGGAAGTTTCCACCACATAATCCAGGTAGAATCATGAATTCCTCAGTGCAGCTGTCTAGGCCTCTTACATTTTTCAATCTTTACTGCCACTGGCTCTGTGTAAAGCCTGTGTGTATGCGGATGTGGTAGCATGGCGCCGACAGAGATGGTCACCTCGTTTCGAGTTCTTAGGAAACTATGCAGCCTTTTTTTTGTACGATTTCTTACGTTGTTACCCCAGGAAATCTTAAGTCTTATTACATACAGCCGGGAAGAACTATTGGATATAAGAGCAACGTCAACTTACCAACATTACGACCAGGAATACGACCTTCCTGAAGTGGATCCTCTGTTCGGACCACCACCCAGGACAATGGGGCTAATTCCAGTAGGCGGTCGAAAACAAAGACGCCACATAAGGGGCAGACGAAGCAGCCATCTGGCCAGCCTCTGTAGACGTGCACATCGCACACCGCTCCCGAGTATTCTACTAGCCAATGTCCAGTCTCTTGACAACAAGGTAGACGAAATTCGAGCAAGTGTTGCCGTCCAGAGAGACATCAGAGATTGTAACATTCTCTGTTTCACGGAAACATGGAGTATGGTTTCAGGAAAACAACCTCTCACTCAACGTCAACAAAACAAAGGAGATGAAACAGGAAACAGCAGAGGGAGCACCCCCCTATCCACATCGAAGGGACAGCAGTGGAGAAGGTGGAAAGTTTTAAGTTCCTTGGGGTACACATCACAGACAAACTGAAATGGTCCACTTAGACAGACATTGTGGTGAAGAAGGCTCAACAGCGCCTCTTCAACCTCAGGAGGCTGAAGAAATTAGGCTTGTCACCCAAAACCCTGACAAACTTTTACAGATGCACAATCGAGAGCATCCTGTCGGGCTGTATCACAGCCTGGTACAGCAACTGCACCGCCCTCAACCGCAAGGCTCTCCAGAGGGTGGTGTGGTCTGTACAACGCATCACTGGAGGCAAACAACCTGTCCTCCATGACGTCTACAACACCCCATGTCACAGGAAGTCCATAAAGATCATCAAGGACATCAACCACCCGAGCCACTGCCTGTTCACACCATTACCATCCAGAAGACGAGGTCAGTACAGGTGCATCAAAGCTGGGACCAAGAGACTGAAAAACAGCTTCTATCTCAAGGCCACCAGACTGCTAAACAGCAATCACTACCTCAGAGGCTGCTGCCTACATTGAGACCCAATCACTGGCCACTTTAATAAATGGATCATTACTCACTTTATACAATGCACTCTAAATAATGCCACTTTAGTAATGTTTACATATCTTACATTACTCATTTCACATGTATATACTGTATTTTATTCCATCTATTGCACCTTGCCTATGCCCGCTCGGCATCACTCATCCATATACTTACATGTACATATTCTCATTCTCCCCTTTAGATTTGTGTGTATTAGGTAGCTCTTGGGGATTTGTTAGATTACTTGTTAGATATAACTGCACTGTCGGAACTAGAAGCACAAGCATTTCGCTACACTTGCATTAACATATGCTAACCATGTGTATGTGACAAATAAAATGTTATTTGATTTGTCTCAACATTATACACATCAGTTACTACAGCGAGTGAAAACACTTATCCTCTTACATCTACACGTTCAATCTAGCGGAACGTCTGCTCCAATATCCAATGATGGGCGGGGCGCGAAATACAAACTCCTCTAAAATCCGAAAACTTCCATTTTTCAAACATATGACTATTTTACAGCTATTTAAAGACAAGACTCTCCTTTATCTAACCACACTGTCCGATTTCAAAAAGGCTTTACAGCGAAAGCAAAACATTAGATTATGTCAGCAGAGTACCCAGCCAGAAATAATCAGACACCCATTTTTCAAGCTAGCATATCATGTCACATAAACCCAAAACATAGCTAAATGCAGCACTAACCTTTTATGATCTTAATCAGATGACACACCTAGGACATTATGTTATACAATACATGCATGTCTGTTCAATCAAGTTCATATTTATATCAAAAACCAGCTTTTTACATTAGCATGTGACGTTCAGAACTAGCATTCCCACCGAACACTTCCGGTGATTTTACTAAATTACTCACGATAAACGTTCACAAAAAGCATAACAATTATTTTAAGAATTATAGATACAGAACTCCTCTATGCACTCGATATGTCCGATTTTAAAATAGCTTTTCGGATGAAGCACATTTTGCAATAATCTAAGTACATAGCCCGGCATCACAGGGCTAGCTATTTAGACACCCAACCAGTTTAGCCTTCACCAAAATCACATTTCCTATAAGAAAAATGTTCTTACCTTGCTTGTTCTTCGTCAGAATACACTGCCAGGACTTCTACTTCAATAACAAATGTAGGTTTGGTCCCAAATAATCCATCGTTATGTTCCATCAAGACGTTTTGTTCGTGCGTTCTAGACACTATCCCAACGCTAAATCTCGGCCACGAGCATGACGCAGAATTTGACAAAAAAATTCTAAATATTCCATTACCGTACTTCGAAGCATGTCAACCGCTGTTTAAAACCAATTTTTATGCAATTTATCACGTAGAAAAGCGATAATATTCCGACCGGGAATCTGCCTGTCTGTATACTGAGGGAAAAACCGAAAGCCGGGGGCGGGGCGGGTCGCGAGCGTAAGGCTTAGTCCACTGAGTGACCACTTAGCTTTTGCTCTCCTTTGTTTCAGCCAGGGCTTTGAATTACGTCTTTCCTGTTTTTCCCGGGCTCTGAGACTCCATTGGAGACGTGCGAAGTGTCACGTAACAGCAGAGATCCTGAGTTTTTGGAAGAGATGTCAAACAAAGAAAATAAAAGGTCTGATAGGGTACTTCCTGAACAGAAGCATCTCAGGTTTTTGCCTGCCATAGGAGTTCTGTTATACTCACAGACACCATTCAAACAGTTTCAGAAACTGTGGAGTGTTTTCTCTCCAAAGCTAATAATTATATGCATATTCTAGTTTCTGGGCAGGACTAATAATCAGATTAAATTGGGTACGTTTTTTATCCAGCCGTGAAAATACTGCCCCCTAGCCATAAGAGGTTAAGAGTGTGCTCCTAATCTCAGTTTATTACCTGTATAAAATACACCTGGGAGCCAGAAATCTTTCTGACTGAGAGGGGGTACTTATTTCCCTCATTAAAATGCAAATCAATTTATAACATTTTTGACATGCGTTTTTCTGGATTTTTGTTGTTTTTATTCTGTCTCTCAAATAAACCTACCATTAAAATTATAGACTGTTCATTTCTTTGTCAGTGGGCAAACGTACAAAATCAGCAGGGGATCAAATACTTTTTTCCCTCACTGTATAAATAGCCCAAACAACTACCTCTTCCCCTACTGTATTTATTTATTTATTTATTTTGCTCCTTTGCACCCCAGTATTTCTACTTTGCACATTCATCCACTGCAAATCTACCATTCCAGTGTTTTAATTGCTATATTGTATTTACTTTGCCACCGTGACCTATTTATTGCCTTTACTTCCCTTATCTCACCTCATTTGCTCACATTGTATATAGACTTATTTTTCTACTTTATTATTGACTGTATGTTTGTTTTACTCCATGTGTTACTCTGTGTTGTTGTATGTGTCGAACCACTTTGCTTTACCTTGGCCAGGTCGCAGTTGAAAATGAGAACTTGTTCTCAACTTGGCTACCTGGTTAAATAAAGGTGAAATAAAAATAAAATAAAAAACAAAGGAGATGATTGTGGACTACAGGAAAAAGAGGACCGAGCACCCCATCATTCTCATCGACGGGGCTGCAGTGAAGCTTCAAGTTGAGAGCTTCAAGTTCCTTGGTGTCCAATTCACCAACAAACTAACATGGTCCAAGCACACCAAGACAGTCGTGAAGACGGCACGACAAAGCCTATTTGAGGACACTAAAAAGATTTGGCATGGGTCCTCAGATCCTCAAAAGGTTATACAGCTGCACAATCGAGAGCATCCTGACTGGTTGCATCACTGCCTGGTATGGCAACTGCTCGGCCTCCAACCGCAAGGCACTACAGAGGGTAGTGCGTACGGCCCAGTACATCACTGTGGCCAAGCTTCCTGCTGTCCAGGCCGTCCAGGACCTCTATACCAGTCAACGACTTCAGCCACCCTATTCACAGACTTTTCTCTCTGCTACTGCACGGCAAGCGGTACCGGAGCGCCAAGTCTAGGTCCAAGAGGCTTCTAAACAGCTTCTACCCTCAAGCCAAAAGACTCCTGAACATTTAGTAAAATGCTACCCAGACTACTCTCTGTTGTCATCTATGCATAGTCACTTTAATAACTCTACCTTCATGTACATACTACCTCAACTAACCGGTGCCCCCACACATTGACTCTGTACCGGTACCCCCCTGTATATAGTCTCGCTATTGTTTTTTTACTGCTGCTCTTTAATTACTTTTTACCTTTATCTCTTATTCTTATCTGTATTTTTTTGAAACTGCATTGCTGGTCATGGGCTGAAGACATTGAGTAATCATTCATGGTGCAGGCTGGGAAAAGTTAAGTGAACCTCTGTGTTAACGACTTCTCCAAAAGCTACTTGGAGTCAGGTGTTTCAGTTAAGGAGATGAGATTGGAGTTGTGGGTTGCACAGGTGCCCTGGCCTTTAAATATAGGCACACAAAGCCTGGTTACTGACAAATCTGTTCTTCTCCAGAAATAATGGTTAGTGTGAATCATGCCTCGATCCCAACAACTTTCACATGACCTTAGAATTCAAAAGTGTATCGAGTCATTTTACAGGAGAATGTCAGGGCAGCAGTCCATGACCTCAAGCTTAAGAGAGGTTATGCAACAAGACAATAACTCAAAGCACACAAGTAAATCAACCAAAGAATGCCTGAAAAGGAAGAAGATTCATGTTTTGGAATGGCAAAGTCAGAGTCCTGACCTTAACCCAATTGAGATGCTGTGGCATGATCTGAAGAGGGCTGAGCAATCAAGACAATTCAGACATATTGATGAACTGAAACAGATTTGTAGGGAGGAATGGTTCAAAATTCCTCCTCAACGTTGTGCAAGTCTTATAAGCAGCTGCAGGAAACGTTTGGTGGAGGTTGTTGCTGCTAATGGAGGATCTACAAGTTTCTAAATTCAAGGGTTCACTTTTTCCAGCCTGCACTGTGAATGATTAGTCAATATCTTCAATTAATATTTGAAAAGTACAACTGTTTGTGTGTTATTAGTTTAGTCAGATTGTGTTTGTCTATTATTGTGACTTAGATGAAGATCAGACCACATTTTATGAGTAATCAATCCAGAAATCCAGGTAATTCCAAAGGGTTCACAAACTTTTTCTTGCAACTGTATGTGACCATAGAGAGTACTGTGGTGAATACAGGCTCTATTTGCTGCTGTTATTTCTGAGGGAGGAGGGAGGCGTGAGTAGTCGGGATCATTTCCAGTGGCCCTGAACATTGGCCCTCTCACAGCACAAGAGCCTGTGAAACACTCTGAGCTCCTTGCGTTTTCAGGTAAACACCCACGGCCCCTCTAAGGGTCAATACCAGTTACATCACAAAAGCTGGATTCATGGTCAGCTCGTAAGGTGTGGGGGAGGGAAGGAAAGGGGACATACTCTTGAGCGCTTTCTCTCCTGGGGACTGTCCTTCCAACTCTTTGTCTCATCCACTGCTTCTCTCTGTCTTTTATTTCCTCTCACTTCCTATGAATGTCCTCTCTCTTCTCTCGCTCACTTTTGCTGCCTCTATCAGTGGTGTAAAATACATAGGTAAAAAATTGAAGTACTAGTTAAGTCATTTTTGGGGGTATTTGTACTTTACTATTTATATTTTTGACTACTTTTACTTTTACTCTACTAAATTCCTAAAGAAAAAAATGTACTTTTCCCTGATGCCCAAAAGTACTCAAATCAAATCAAAATCAAATCAAATGTATTTGTCACATACACATGGTTAGCAGGTGTTAATGCAAGTGTAGCGAAATGCTTGTGCTTCTAGTTCCGACCATGCAGTAATATCTAACAAGTAATCTACCAATTCCACAACAACTACCTTGTACACACAAGTGTAAAGGAATGAATACGAATATATACATAAAAATATATAAATGAGTGATGGCCGAACGGCATAGGCAAGATGCAGTAGATGGTATGGAGTACAGTATATACATGAGATGAGTAATGTAGGGTATGAAACATATAAAGCGGCATTGTTTAAGGTGGCTAGTGATACATTACATCAGGATGGCTAGATGCAGTAGATGGTATAGAGTACAGTATATGAGATGAGTAATGTAGGTTATGAAAACATTAAATAAAGTGGCATTGTTTAAAGTGGCTAGTGATACATCTAATTACATCAAGATGGCAAGATGCAGTAGTTGGTATGGCTTACAGTATATACATATGAGATGAATAATGTAGGTTATGTAAACATTAACTAATATAAATAATATAAAGTGGCAAGTGATAAATTGATTAAATCAATTTTCCCATTATTAAAGTGGCTTGAGTTGAGTCAGTATGTTGGCAGCAGCCACTCAATGTTAGTGATGGCTGTTTAACAGTCTGATGGCCTTGAGAAAGAAGCTGTTTTTCAGTCTCTCGGTTCCAGCTTTGATGCACCTGTACCGACCTCGCCTTCTGGATGTTAGCGGGGTGAACAGGCAGTGGCTCGGGTGGTTGCTGTCCTTGATGATCCTTTTGGCCTTCCTGTGACATCGGGTGGTATAGGTGTCCTGGAAGGCAGGTAGTTTGCACCCGGTGATGTGTTGTGCAGACCTCATTACCCTCTGGAGAGCCTTCCGGTTATGGGCGGAGCAGCTGCCGTACCAGGCGGTGATACAGCCCGACAGGATGCTCTCGATTGTGCATCTGTAAAAGTTTGTGAGGGTTTTTGGTGACAAGCCGAATTTCTTCAGCCTCCTGAGGTTGAAGAGGCGCTATTGCTCCTTCTTCACCACGCTGTGGGTGGACCATTTCAGTTTGTCCGTGATGTGTACGCCAAGGAACTTAAAACTCTCCACCCTCTCCACTACTGTCCCGTCAATGTAGACAGGGGGCTGCTCCCTCTGCTGTTTCCTGAAGTCCACGATGATCTCTTTTGTTTTGTTGACATTGAGTGCAAGGTTATTTTCCTGACACCCCACTCCGAGGGCCCTAACCTCCTCCCTGTAGGCCGTCTCGTCGTTGTTAGTAATAAAGCCTACTACTGTAGTGTCGTCTGCAAACTTGATGATTGAGTTGGATGCGTTTATGGCCACGCAGTCGTAGGTGAACAGGGAGTACAGAAGAGGGCTGAGAAAGCACCCTTGTGGGGACCCAGTGTTGAGGATCAGCGGGGTGGAGATGTTACCCACCCTCACCACCTGGGGGCGGCCCGTCAGGAAGTCCAGGACCCAGTTGCACAGGGCGGGGTCGAGACCCAGGGTCTCGAGCTTAATGACGAGTTTGGAGGGTACTATGGTGTTAAATGCTGAACTGTAATCGATGAACAGCATTCTTACATAGGTATTCTTCTTGTCCAGATGGGTTAGGGCAGTGTGCAGTGTGATGGCGATTGCGTCGTTTGTGGACCTATTGGGTCGGTAAGCAAATTGGAGTGGGTCTAGGGTGTCAGGTAGGGTGGAGGTGATATGGTCCTTGACTAGTCTCTCAAAGCACTTCATGATGATGGAAGTGAGTGCTACAGGGCGGTAGTCATTTAGCTCAGTTACCTTAGCTTTCTTGGGAACAGGAACAATGGTGGCCCTCTTGAAACATGTGGGGACAGCAGACCGGGATAAGGATTGATTGAATATGTCTGTAAACACACCAGCCAGCTGGTCTGCGCTTGCTCTGAGGATGCAGCTGGGGATGCCGTCTGGGCCGGCAGCCTTGCGAGGGTTAACACGTTTAAATGTTTTACTCACGTTGGCTGCAGTGAAGGAGAGCCCACATGTTTTGTTAGCGGGCCGTGTTAGTGGCACTGTATTGTCCTCAAAGCGAGCCAAAACTTGTTTAATCTGTCTGGGAGCAAGGCATCGTGATCCGCAACGGGGCTGATTTTTCTTTTGTAGTCCGTGATTGACTGTAGACCCTGCCACATACCTCTCGTGTCTGAGCCGTTGAATTGCGACTCCACTTTGTCTCTGTACTGACGCTTAGCTTGTTTGATTGCCTTGCGGAGGGAATAGCTACACTGTTTATATTCGGTCATGTTTCCGGTCACTTTGCCCTGATTAAAAGCAGTGGTTCGCGCGTTCAGTTTTGCGCGAATGCTGCCATCAATCCACAGTTTCTGGTTGGGGAATGTTTTAATAGACGCTGTTGGTACGACATCACCGATGCACTTGTTAATGAACTCGTACACCGAGTCAGCGTATTCGTCAATGTTGTTGTTCGCAGCAATGCGGAACATATCCCAGTCCACGTGATCGAAGCAATCGTGAAGCGTGGAATCCGATTGGTCGGACCAGTGTTGAGCAGACCTGAGGGCGGGAGCTTCCTGTTTTAGTTTCTGTCTATAGGCTGGGAGCAACAAAATGGAGTCGTGGTCAGCTTTTCCAAAGGGAGGGCGGGGGAGGGCCTTATATGCGTCGCGGAGGTTAGAATAACAGTGGTCTAGGGTTTTGCCCGCCCTGGTAGAACAACCGATATGCTGATAGAATTTGGGGAGCCTTGTTTTCAGATTATCCTTGTTAAAATCCCCGGCTACAATAAATGCAGCCTCAGGATATGCGGTTTCCAGTTTACATAGAGTCCAATGAAGATCTTTCAGGGCTGTCGATGCGTCTGCTTGGGGGGAGATATACACGGCTGTGATTATAATCGAAGAGAATTCTCTTGGTAGATAATGCGGTCGGCATTTGATAGTGAGGAATTCTAAGTCAGGTGAACAAAATGACTTGAGTTCCTGTATGTTGTTATGATCACACAACGTCTCGTTAATCATAAGGCATACACCCCCACCCTTCTTCTTACCAGAGAGATGCTTGTTTCTGTCGGCGCGATGCGTGAAGAAACCAGGTGGCTGTACCAACTCAGATAGCGTGTCTCGAGTGAGCCTTGTTTCTGTGAAACAAAGAACGTCACAGTCTCGGATGTCTCTCTGGAATGCTACCCTTGCTCGGATTTCGTCTACCTTGTTGTCAAGAGACTGGACATTGGCGAGTAGTATGCTCGGGAGCGGTGCGCGATGTGCCCGTCTATGGAGCCTGACCAGAAGACCTCTCCGTCTGCCCCTTCTTCTGCGGCGCTGTTGTTTTGGCTCGCCGGCTGGGATCCGATCCATTGTCCTGGGTGGTGGGCCAAACAGAGGATCCGCTTCGGGAAAGTCGTATTTCTGGTCGTAATGTTGGTGAGTTGACGTTGCTCTTATATCCAATAGTTCCTCCCGACTGTATGTAGTAAAACCTAAGATTACCTGGGGTAACAATGTAAGAAATAACACATAAAAAAGCAAAATACTGCATAGTTTCCTAGGAACGCAAAGCGAGGCGGCCATCTTTGTCGGCGCCGGAAGTTGAATACTCGTTACATTTCGAATGCTTAGCAGGACAGGAAAATGGTCCAATTAACGTACTTATCAAGAGAACATCCCTGGTCATCCATACTGCCTCTGATCTGGTGGACTCACTAAACACAACTGATTAATTTGTAAATGATGTTCGAGTGTTGGTGTGTGCCCCTGGCTTTCCATCTGGTTTGCTTAATATAAGGAATGTGAAATCATTTATATTTTCACTTTTTCTTATGATACTTAAGTATATTTTAGCAATTACATTTACTTTTGATACTTAAGTGTATTTAAAACCAAATACTTTTACTCAAGTAGTATTTTGCTGGGTGGTATCTTTACTTTTATACAAGTATGACAGTTGGGTACTTTTTCTAACACCGCTCTCTATTACCCTTCCATTCCCTATACCTCTAATTCTCTCCCTATATTCCTGGCAGCTCACTATGCCTCTCTCCTGGTAGTTCCACTACCTACTGTATCTCTCTCTTACTCCCCCTTCACATAACACACTCTGTCTCCTCCTCTTGCCTCCCTTTTTCCTGGACACAGGTAAATGAAGTCTCTGAGAGAGTTGGGCAGCTGAGGCCACTAGCTTACCCGCATTATTACCCAAAACACCTGGGAGGAGGTGTTAGCCCAAGGAGGGCCAGGTTGGCTTGCCTGTCCTTAACCAACAAACCAACAATCACACGACAGAATTCCCAAACCCAGCAACCCACCAATGAAACCTCCATCTTGAAAACCCCAAAACTACCACTGAATCTTCCATTTGCAACCTATGTGTGACACTTGAGTTAAATACACTACCAAACATTTGTGAAAGAAAATATAGGGATACAAACTGCGGAGCAGGTTTCACATGGTAACACATTCCTTTGGCTATCACAAGCACTTGTTACTGTAAGCTGAAAATGCAGTGATCCAGTTTGTTACAGTGACGGCACAGTCAAAGCACAACACAACCTCTACTGGTACTATGCGGAAAGTTCATGTTATTTAGAGTTAAAAGGTTATTAAGTCCACAGTCTATATCAGGGACGGGAACTTTGATGGGGGTGGGGACCGCAGTTTCAACCCTCCCCCCACCCCACCCCCAATGTTATAACACATTTTGTGCAATTCAACACATTTTGACATAGGGTGGAGAGAAATGTTTGCAGTTTTTAAAATGAGTGAGACTGCCTAACAAAATCGATCATCATTACTACAAGTTTCGATAGATGGCCGCTAGACTAACTTACCAATCTAAAACATTTTAGCTGACATGGGCTAATTGAGTAACAAGAGAAAAACTGGTGATGCACAACCACATTTAAAATTCCACCTTGTGTATTCTACTATTCTAACTCGCAACAGTAATTTGAGACCCCTCCTCCCCAGTTGAACATGATTTACAGAATCCACTACAATGGCGGCTGGTGGGAGGGGCAATAGGAGTATGAGCTCATTGTAATGGCTGGAACGGAATAATTGGAACAGAGTTAAACATGTGAGTTCCGTATGTTTGATGTGTTTGACACGTTCCATTTATTCCATTTCATCCATTACAATGTGCCAGTCCTCCTATAGCTCCTCCCACCAGCCTCCTCTGGTTCACTGAGCTATCATTCAAAAAAACTGCATAATGTTTCCACAACAAGAACCAATAAAATGCAGAGCCAGTTAGGCCTACTGAAAGTCTAATACTTTAGAGAGAAAGATGGATAATGACAGACCTTCTATTTTTTTCTTTAAGTATATACAATAATTAAGTTTATATATATATGTTCCCAAACCCAGTGCTTAGCTATCCTAAGCTGTATTTTTGGTGCCAGAAAACAGGCGGAGACCACTGTCATTTCCCAACATCGATTCAGTCCTCCTCTTTCTTCAGTCTTGTGTATCCTCCCTGCTGGAACCCAACCACCACACTTGTCCCTGTAAACCATCCAGTAATAACAGGCTTGTCTAAAGCCAGACCCTGTTAAACGCCTCTGGCCGCTTAGTTTAGAGTCTATCCTTCTGATGAGATGTATTTTTCTCTATATACGGTACATTCATAGTTTTGTTTCCGGTCACAGCAGAACTTGCTGCAATGAAAAAACTGACACAGTTCTTTATCCCGTTCTGCTGCAGCTGAAATGGAAAGATAAGAAAGTAATTTATCAAGTCTGATTCCAGTCCTTATTTCAGAGGGCTGGGCAGGATGCTAGGCCCAACCAAAATCCCACAGGAGCAGTAGGTTTTTTCTCTTCAGGGACCATTTTGAATGGGGCCTTTCTACAAAACTCATTAATATCATAGTACAGTCACACCTATATTCACTTGCTGACCTTCCTGCACAAATCCAAACAAGTCCAAGAGACAGACTGACTTCTGAGAATTACCCGTGTTTGCCTCTCCCATAGAACAGCACTCCTGTGTAGGGTAAGAACTCAGGCTTATAAAGGGCACTCACTAAGGTACAACTGAGACTCGTTTCACAGAAAACATCCATCAAAAGGCTTAATTTAACTGGAGGTGAGCCTTTTAAGTCCTTCCTCTACCTGAGCTAGGGCTGTTTATTTTGTCATATGTTTGTGTTGCAATTCACAAACATCTAAGCACCTTATGCATAATGAGGCTCATTCCCTCACTTGTGGATGGCATGAGGTCCAAATATTTCTACCTGATGTTCATTTGCAAGATCAAATGTGTTATTTTATAGTAAATTCATGGGGCACCTCACTTTGTGAGAATGGTAGTAAAGTTGTGGATTTGCATTATAGTTGTACACAAGAAAATCCTACATACACCATTCAAGTCCCTGCAACAGCACAGATCAAATATAGCTATAGAAAAGTATCACTGAACACTCTAGCTCCCACAATGAGAGAGAAAGAGAGTGTGTATGTGTGTATGCCATTTAACAGATGCTTTTATCCAAAGCAACTTACTGTTGAACCCTCTATCCTGGCATTGCAAGCACCGTGCTCTACCAACTGATCTACAGAGGACCACAGACTTAAAATTACTGTCAGAGTAAACTCCAGACAGAATACATGGAATTAAACTAGTATTGGAATCAGTTTGCATGTGTGTGGGTGTATTATGTGTGTGTGGGTGTGGGTCTATATAATGTGACTACACAGAGATCCGACATGGTCTGCTCACATCTCCTAAGCTTTGTGCGCCCTTAGGGCGGTGCAAAATTGGCCAAGGGCCGTCCGGGTTAGGGTTTGGCCGGGGTAGGCCATCATTGTAAATAAGAGTTTGTTCTTAACTTACTTGCCTAGTTAAATAAAGGTTAAATAAAATTTAAAAAATAAAAATAAGTTGAACTAAGAGAAGTGAGCTTTATCCAGAGTCATAACAAGCACAAATTATGTTAGAGATTTTACTCTGCTTGAAACATTTGATATATTGTGGAGATCACTGTTGATTTCTGATTTCTCTTCTTCAGTCCGCTCCTGGATCTGCTGCTCAACTCAAGACTGCCAGCTATCATTTTAACAATTAACACATTTCCCAAAATTACATGTATTTTCTGAAAAGAAAAGTATGAAGGGGACGTTAATGACAAAGACCCACAACTGGGACATAGAACAAAAGCATAATGTCATAACATCCTATTTTACTGTATCTCTCCATTTCTTTCATCACTGTCCTAACAGTGACATATTGTGGACACAAATCATGTTAGTGTCATTGGATAAGTTAAAGCTTCTTGGAGTCAAGATTTGGCATGATGCGAAAGCAGTATAGAAACAAACAGCATGGCTTTTGGCTTATGGACCTCAGCTCTGTGCAACAGACAAAGAGTTAGATAACATTAGGCTGCAACCATTAGGTCCGACTAGCACCACAAAGACAGTTTCTCTTTCTCTCTTTCATCACAACCCTTCTACAGAAATTAAATGAAGGCTCTATTTTTCTTCGTGCTAAATTAGTATGTAGGCTACATATTCATAAAAATCTGGAACTTTCTACTTAAGATTTGAGGGTGGAGCTCTTCCTTCCATGTTAAAGACTGTATTCAGGCTGCTGTTGGGTAGAATGAATGTTTGTGTGGTTGTGCTCAGTGTGTCTATACTATATGTACACACATAAACGGCAAACATACATCACCATCAAAGCCAGCAGCACCCCTAAACATTATACTGTACCTCCTACAGTAGAGGGACAATGAAGGACACAGAACTTCTCACACACAATCTTGACAGTGTATCTTGCTCTTCACACTCCAATCCTGTCAAGACCAGCCATAGCCATTCAGCATCTAAGAGGGATCATTGTCAGAGTTCAAATACTATTTGAAATTATTTCAAGTGCTTTAGTTGTGCTTGATTGAGCTTGCCTCTTGCAATGGAACAAATATAAAAGTCCCAGAAGTTTAAATCCCGCAAACCTGGCACTCCAGGCAGGCTAAAGGAAAAATTCAAAGTATTTGTAAGATTTCAAATAGTATTTGAACCAAGGTCTGGGCCTTACCTAAATAAGTTGGGAACTACTGGGCCCGTGCACTCATACTCTGAGACACTTTAAGAATACAGGCCCTGGTCTATACAGAAGATTTAATGAGCACTGGACATTTGCATAAGCTATGGTGTGATGGTGCAGTGCATCTAACTTTTGTATTAATGTGACATGGACTGTGTTTACATGCACAGGATAAATTCGATATTAAATTGATTATGGCAGTAGGCAGATTATGTAATAGTCATGTAAACACCTTAATCTGTTTATCTTAATAGGCATCTAATAAGCATACGCTGATTAAAACACCTGGATTTCTGAGCAATCTTTCGAATTATTAGGACATGTAAACACCTTAAAAGGCATTCCAGCGGTGTATTTGATCTGCACTTGCCAGCATCTGTAGTGCAAGCCTCCCTCTTTAGTGCGAATGAAGTGAGTTCAAATGTAGAAATACTCAAAATGAAATATACTTCCCGAAAATAACATGGTAGAATGTTTATTTTGATTGGCAATTTCCTGCATTTATCATAGTGCCATCAGGTATCCTGATTTCAGATGTGTCCATGTAAACAGGATTATTAAGGAAATAGTTTTTCTTGCAAAGCATGTAAACATTTTAATCAAATTATTATATTAATCTGACTATCCACAATAATCGCATTATTGTGTGCATGAAACCGTACTCAATGATTAAATAAGATGGCTGCTGTCTTGCGAGCTCTGACCCAACTTTGCTATTTTGTGATTCTTTTAGCGTTTATCTTTACTTTTTTTGCACAAAATGTATCTGAGGCTTCCGGATTTGGTTGTGGATGGAGAAGAAGCTTGTGGACGAGGCTCCTATGCATTAGTTAATTTTGCCAAATTTTTACTTTGCATTCCACTTTCTTACATATCACATTTGATTGATGAGTTTGTAAGTTACCTTTTTGATTCAAATGTCACACGATCCGAGGATCAGAAGACCTGTAACTAACGTTTCAACTGCGATGGCAAACATGAATGGTAATGGTGCCAACTCCAGTCCAACTGTTATGGAGTCTCGTGGTCATGCTCTCCACAGATCTTCAGAACCTCCATACGGTTCTGGTCTCGGAAATTACAGCTACCAATGCCACTCAGCTCAAAACTGCCATCGATGCTGCTCTGGCCTCCTTCTCCACCATCCTGGATGGTGTCTGAGCCGCTGCGGATGAACAAGGCCACGGACTTGGCGGCTTTGAACAAGACCTGTGTGACTACAGTGACCTCATAGTGGTCCTTGAGGAAACGGTCGCCTGTCTGCGCTCCGAAAACCAAAAACTGATTGACAAGACCGATGACCTGGAATCCCGTTCTCTCCCGTTCTCTCCGTTGTTGGTATACCAGAGAAACCTGAAGGAGGGGACTCATTTAAATTCATGTCAGACTTCTTTGCGGAGGTGCTTGACCCTATCCCCTCCTCTCTTCTCCAGACCATTTCCGGAGACCTTCTCCCTTACCTCACCTCGCTCATCAACTCATCCTTGACCGCTGGCTACGTCCCTTCCATCTTCAAGAGAGCGAGAGTTGCACCCCTACTCAAAAAACCTACACTCGATCCCTCCGATGTCAACAACTACAGACCAGTATACCTTCTTTCTTTCCTCTCCAAAACTCTTGAGCGTGCCGTGCTTGGCCAGCTCTCTTGCTATCTCTCTCAGAATGACCTTCTTGATCCAAATCAGTCAGGTTTCAAGACTGGTCATTCAACTGAGACTGCTCTTCTCTGTGTCACGGAGGCTCTCCGCACTGCTAAAGCTAACTCTCTCTCCTCTGCTCTCATCCTTCTAGACCTATCTGCTGCCTTTGATACTGTGAACCATCAGATCCTCCTCTCCACCCTCTCCGAGTTGGGCATCTCCGGCGCGGCTCACTCCTGGATTGCGTCCTACCTGACAGGTCGCTCCTACCAGGTGGCATGGCGAGAATCCGTTTCCGCACCACATGCTCTCACCACTGGTGTCCCCCAGGGCTCAGTTCTAGGCCCTCTCCTATTCTCGCTATACACCAAGTCACTTGGCTCTGTCATATCCTCACATGGTCTCTCCTATCATTGCTACGCAGACGACACACAATTAATCTTCTCCTTTACCCCTTCTGATAACCAGGTGGCGAATCACATCTCTGCATGTCTGGCAGACATATCAGCGTGGATGACGGATCACCACCTCAAGCTGAACCTCGGCAAGACGGAGCTGCTCTTCCTCCCGGGGAAGGACTGCCCGTTCCATGATATCGCCATCACGGTTGACAACTCCATTGTGTCCTCCTCCCAGAGTGCTAAGAGCCTTGGCGTGACCCTGGACAACACCCTGTCGTTCTCCGCTAACATCAAGGCGGTGACCCGATCCTGTAGGTTCATGCTCTACAACATTCACAGAGTACGACCCTGCCTCACACAGGAAGCGGCGCAGGTCCTAATCCAGGCACTTGTCATCTCCCGTCTGGATTACTGCAACTCACTGTTGGCGGGGCTCCCTGCCTGTGCCATCAAACCCCTACAACTCATCCAGAACGCCGCAGCCCGTCTGGTGTTCAACCTTCCCAAGTTCTCTCACGTCATCCCGCTCCTCCGCACACTCCACTGGCTTCCAGTTGAAGCTCGCATCTGCTACAAACCATGGTGCTTGCCTACGGAGCTGTGAGGGGAACGGCACCTCCGTACCTTCAGGCTCTGATCAGTCCCTACACCCAAACGAGGGCACTGCGTTCATCCACCTCTGGCCTGCTCGCCTCCCTACCTCTGCGGAAGCACAGTTCCCGCTCAGCCCAGTCAAAACTGTTCGCTGCTCTGGCACCCCAATGGTGGAACAAGCTCCCTCACGACGCCAGGACAGCGGAGTCAATCACCAACTTCCGGAGACACCTGAAACCCCACCTCTTTAAGGAATACCTGGGATAGGATTAAGTAATCTTTCTAACCCCCCCCCCCCCAAAAAAATATATAGATGTACTATTGTAAAGTGGTTGTTCCACTGGATATCATAGGGTGAATGCACCAATTTGTAAGTCGCTCTGGATAAGAGCGTCTGCTAAATGACGTAAATGTAAATGTAAATGTGTTGGGTCCGGCCATCATTCTATCACACCCGAAGCTGGACAGAGCCCACCACATTGGCTCCTCCCCAGCGGGCAGAGACAACAACTCTAAGCCTAGAGTGTCTACCGTGATAAGGAGCACATCCTCTAGAGGCGGGGCAGAGACCAGCTTCACTTCTGCGGACGCAAGGTGTTCATCTTTCTTGACCTCAGCTCGAGTGTCGCCAAGAAAAGAGCTAAATTCCTCGATGTTAAACGCAACCTTCATGTAACCTTCACCTTTTTTTTTCCTATACTTTATTTACTTTGCCACCATGGCATTTTTTTGCCTTTACCTCCCTTATCTCACATCATTTGCTCACATTGTATATAGTCTTATTTTTTTCTACTGTATTATTGACTGTATGTTGTTTACTCAATGTGTAACTCTGTGTTGTTGTATGTTGTCGAACTGCTTTGCTTTATCTTGGCCAGGTCACAATTGTAAATGAGAACTTGTTCTCAACTTGCCTACCTGGTTAAATAAAGGTGAAAATAAAAAAATAAAAATGAGAAGAAAGTAAAATTCTCACTCCACTTCCCTCTTCTTGGAGAAGATCTGCAAAGAGGAGTGGGACAAAATCCCTCCTGAGATGTTTGCAAACCTGGTGGCCAGCTACAAGAAACGTCTGACCTCTGTGATTGCCAACAAGGGTTTTGCCACCAAGTACTAAGTCATGTTTTGCAGAGGGGTCAAATACTTATTTCCCTCATTAAAATGCAAATCAATTTATAACATTTTTGACATGCGTTTTTCTGAATTTTTTTGTTTGTTTTTCTGTCTCCCACTGTTCAACTAAACCTACCATTAAAATTATAGACTGATCATTTCTTTGTCAGTGGGCAAACGTACAAAATCAGCAGGGGATCAAATACTTTTTCCCCCTCACTGTAGGTAGGTGGAAAGTGACTAGGCAACAGGATAGATAATAGACTGAGCTGTAGCCCAACGTATGATGAACATTTTAGTTTAGTTTATTTGGATCCCCTTTAGCTACTGGACATGCAGCAGCTACTCTTCCTGTGGTCCACATAAAACATACAAAGTACAGAACAGTTATAGACAAGAACAACATAAGACATTACATTAAATTATATGTAGGAAAGACACCAAAAGACAACAAAAATACGATTTGCACACTATTCATATATACATATTCATATTCTTATTTACCCAGATAAATAAATATTTAGAAAGAGAAGAGGTTCTGTAATACAGTATGTTTTTTATAGCTAAACTTGCTTTTAGCCTGAGTAACTGCTGGTAGCAGAGCATTCCACAAAATCTGTCTCTATACATAACTAGGCGGCGCATGAAATCTATTTTTGATTTGTGTACCATGAAGAAACCCATAGTGGCATGTCTGGTGGGGTATGTACGTCTGTTTGACGTGTATGCAAATAGATTATACAAGTGGTTAGGCATTTTCAACACACAAATGTTTCTTAAAAAGACTAGAAGAGAAGTAGTCAATTTGTCCTCAACCCTGAACCATGAAAGACTACCATACGTGTTGTTGATGTTAGTTCTGTATGTGCAGTAAACGGCAAGGTGTGCTGCTTTGTTTTGAGCCAGCTGCAGCTTTGCTAGGTCTTCTTTTGCTGCACCTGGCCATTTTACCGGAAGTAATCAAGACGAGACAAGACCAGAGCCTGAACAACTAGTACAGTTGATCTTTGTGTCGAAAATGCAGAACATATTATATAACAGACATACCTCACCCCATCTTCACAACAACTTAGTCAATATGACTTGACCATGATAACTAACCACCATGCTATTCCTAGGAGTTCAATGGTCACACCCTTTATGCACAACTCCAGCTGAGGTTTAGGTCTAAGAGAATGCTTTGAACCAAACACAATGCTTTTGGTTTTAGAGATATTTAAGGCCAGTTTATTGTTAATGACCCATTCCGACACTGACTGTAACTCCATGATAAGAGTCTCAGTGAGCTTATGTGTAGAGTGTGCAACCATCAGCATACAAAGTCATTTTAGATTTGTGTAAGACAAGTGGCAAATAATTTGTAAAAATAGAGTAACAGTCTAAGGGAACTGCCACACTGTACATATCTGATGTTAGAGAAGATTCCATTGAATAACACTCTCCGAGTTCTATTGGATAAGTAATTCTTCAACCATGTGATGGCAGGTGATGTAAAGCCATAACAATAACACCAAAGGCTGCACTGAAATCTAACAATACAGCTCCAACTATCATCTTATTATCCATTTATTTTAGCCAATCATCAGTCATCTGAGTCAGTGCAGTACAAGTTAAGTGACCTTTCGTATATGCATGCTGAAAGTCAGTTAACTTGTTCTTAAAAAAATAGTATTGTATTTGCTACTTCTCTATCAGTTTACTTAGTAGAGTAAGATTAACAGTAGTAGCAGCAGCGTATGAAAGTATGTGTGTGAGTGTCATCAGTTTGTGTGTGTGTGTGTGTGTGTGTGTGTGTGTGTGTGTGTGTGTGTGTGTGTGTGTGTGTGTGTGTGTGTGAGAGAGAGAGAGTTAGTTCAAAAAGGGTCAATGGAGGTAGTTCGGGTGGCCATTTGATTAGCTATTTAGCTGCCTAGTTTAGCAGTCATATGGCTTGGGGGTAGGAGCTGTTCAGGGTCCTGCTGGTTCCATACTTGGTGCACTGGTACCGCTTGCCATGCGGTAGCAGAGAGAACAGTCTATGGATCTTAATTTGATCACTTTTTTTGTGAGGAAATGCACATTTCTAGCGTTTTTGAGTTTTGAAAAGGATCTAAAGTTGCTAATTTCCACTTTGAAATGTGAGACTTTATTTTCCTAATGAAAAATGTATCAAACCCTACAAAAATATCCATGAACTATAATCCACATAATAATGGCCATTTCCTGTTGCTGCACGATTATTTTCCTGCTATTGCAATCTGGCTACAGTATAACTTGAAAGAATGGCAATGTAGACATGCATTCACTCTAGCCTTTTGGGGGATCCTAGCAACCCTAAATATTTATATATATACACACAGTGAGGGAAAAAAGTATTTGATCCCATGCTGATTTTGTATGTTTGCCCACTGACAAAGAAATGATCAGTCTATGATTTTAATGGTAGGTTTATTTGAACAGTGAGAGACAGAATAACAACAACAAAATCCAGAAAAACACATGTCAAAAATGTTATAAATTGATTTGCATTTTAATGAGGGAAATAAGTATTTGACCCCCTCTCAATCAGAAAGATTTCTGGCTCCCAGGTGTCTTTTATACAGGTAACGAGCTGAGATTAGGAGCACACTCTTAAAGGGAGTATATATGTATATATATGGACCCAAAACATTATTCAAGAGAACTTTAGTTTATTTCTAGTCATGCTTCATAGCTATGTCTGTCAGTGACTGACATAACAATAGAAAAACTGCTGATGCACTACCAAATTTAGAAATTGCACCTTGTGTGTTCTACTATTCAAACTCTCAACAGTAAGAGTGTGGACACCATTTGGAGGTGGACATCCGTGGACACCATTTGGAGGTTCTGGTTTCTCACTGGGGCTCTGAGTCCTGTACTGATGTTTTGTGAACAGGCCCACTGAGATTCTGAAACCGCACCATAGCCTACATCAGAGATTAATTGCTGAAATCCTGACTAAGATTCTGGTGTAGTTATTTAGGCACTAAACCTGCCATCACTGACCAGCAAATAATAACCTGAGTGTTTTTTGATAGATTGTGTGTTTTATTGTTTTCTCATTTATCAGACTGGGTGTGGCAAACTAACAATGAGTGAAAATGATTTGTTTCAATGCTATTCAGTAATGTAATGTAAACAAACTGGACAAATGGTAGCTGCTGATGTCAGTCTTTCTCACACATATACGCGTTTGCACCTCTGAAGATAATCTGCACGTTGTTGTTTTCACATGACATCTCCCGGAGGTGAGTTGGCAGTTTGTGTATGAAACCACCTGGACGTCACCTTGATGGTCTTTATTTTAAGTCTCAAGATTTGATCAGGAAATTGAAATAGGCAGATACACACAAACGCACAAGGTATGACCCCATCTACTGCATTCCACTGATACACACCACCCGTCCCTCTCGCTCCAGTACAGCTGCTCATCAAAATAATGTTCTCTTCTCCCTATTCATCCTAATTTGAGACTGTTTTTGTGTTATTTTCTCTCTCTCTCTCTGTCCTTCCCTCCCTCTCTCAGTCTCTCTCCCCATGTGGCTTGATTATATAGGTCGCAGTTGTAAATGAGAACTTGTTCTCAACTAGCCTACCTGGTTAAATAAATGTGAAATAAAAAATAAAAAAATCACTGGTCAGTTCTGTGATTGAGCCTAGACTGAATGAAATGGCTCTTTCCAGTGCTCATGAACTCTGGTGTGAAAGAATTTCCCTGCTGAATATAGCTGCTTGTTTAAGGACCACTGATGATGCCAGCTGGACCGTCTCTCTCTCCTGTGCAGCCACAGCAGGTAGGTCTTTTAGTGTAGAACCCCAATGGAAATATATTACTATTAATAAAAACAAATGTCTCTGGTTCTCTGGAATGACAACAATAGTGATACGAGTGGATACGAGTGGCTCTTAAGTAGTTCCTTATTAAACAAAATCATAGGGCAAGCTGTCACACCCTGATCTGTTTCACCTGTCTTGTGCTTGTCTCCACCCCCCACCAGGTCTCTCCCAGTTCCCCCCATTATCCCCTGTGGACTTATACCTGCGTTTTCTGTTGGTATGTTGCCAGTTCGTCTTGTCAAGTTTCCCGTATTGCTAGTTTCTGTTTCTAGTCCCCCCGGTTCTGACCATTCTGCCTGCCGTTCTGTCCCTGATTGATGCTGCCTTGGATTACTGACCTCTACCTGCCCTTGACCTACCATTTGACTGCCCCCTGTTTTGTAATAAACATCTGAGATTTTTATGATGGAAGTAATTACAACAAATGTGCAATTGAGAGCATTTAGGGTAAATATGAGCACATTAAAGGCATTCACTCCAGTGCAGTATGGTGTGCAGATTTGTTTGAGTTATACAAAACATTGACAGTTGAGTTTACTAATTATTAAAATTTCTTCTTTGTACTAGGTGGAATTAGACTGGAGTGGCACTACAATAAACAGTGCAGTCCTCTGGCGGCTAAGCCTGCACCATCCACCCCTAAACAAACAACCCGGCCCACCTCAGTAATAGCTCAAGTGTGCCATGAGCTTAGTAAACAGCTTCAGTAGACTCAGTAGGCCTTTTTGCCCCACAGACACAGACAGGAAGTGACAGTAGGGGTGACGCAGGTGAAAAATAGAATATGGTCAAATCCTAGACCCATCCCTTGCTGCTATCCCTAGGCAGGCTGTTCTTATATTGCTGACCTACCCTGTCCAAAATATAACTTTTTTGAGTTAAGGCATTAAAGGAAGCCAAATAATATTAATCATGAGGTAGTTCTGACTAATTAAACAAACACCACCTTCAATCTCTCAAATCTTACCGCAATGGCATTCCTGGCCCATAACTGTCCCTCTCCTAGCCAGATTTTAACCCCATATCCTTGAAGCATCTACTGTTAGCTATCTCTAACTTACCATCTCCAGCAACCCCCATAAACAATAAATCTCTGTCTCCATCCCACTTCCTTCAGTCCAGATACTCTAAAGGACAGGTCGTTATGGAGAGGGGCGAAATTAGATGAATCAGGGCACTGGACCAGACAATACGGATCCACACCCGGCATTCCTCACATATTGGCTGACCCTCCAGGAGTGAGTCTGGCCGCAGCCAGTTCCAGCTTTCTCAGAGGCATTCCACCTGGAGCCATGTGAGTGAGTGATTGAGAGCAGGGGAATAATAGTGACTGATGACACTGTTCTACCAAACATTATAAAAGTTACCAAAAAAGGACAAAATAAGAGGGTTAGAACATAATGGTCATCATACCAGTCTGCTGGTATTTCATCCAACAAACAGTAAACAGTGATACTAGGGCTTGTATAATTCAGTCCAGCGTGTAATGAGAGCAGCCATTACAGAGGAGCTGCTTCTTCTCTTCAGACAATCGACCATGACCATTGTAGTCTAATTTAGTCTCAATTATAGCTTTAGGTCTGAGGTCTCAAAAATAAAAAATCCTCTTCAGTTTGGAATCCCATGTTGCCTTTCAAGAGAAAGTAACCACCATTAAATAATTTAGGTAAATGGAAAATCATATTCACTTGTGTCACTGAAGATCCAGGTAGAAAAGTTTTCACAAGACTTTCAACTGTATAGGTTGAAACAACTGCAGGTTCAGGCTGCTCCTGTAAACTCCTTACAGAAGGGAAAGCAGCTTATTGCTGCTTGTCTCGAGCCTGACTGCTTGAAAGGGCCCTGAAACAACTTAATTCAGGTCTGATTAAGATCACATTCTGAAGGACAACAAGAGCACTGATCTTGGTCCAGCTGAAACAGAGTAAGATTGTTTCAATTGTAGGCCAAACGGAAGACATGACACTTTCTATAGCCTAATCTTATCCAGGACACACATACTAACCCCATGTTCTTATCTGACATACACACAGTCTAGAATAGGCTACCTCAAACATTCCTCTTATTCTCAATCAACCTTTTTCTTAACATATAAGAGATATTTTATGAGATGAGACCTTAATATCTCTTATGAAATGATTATCACTGTAAACCATGCCATTATTGCTCTCTGCTCACTGAGGTGAGTCAAACAGCTGGTTGTTCTTGGTTGTTTATGCTGTAAGGGGCTCCCAGCAGCAAGAGACACGTATCTGGTCTCCACAGTTCTAATCTACGGCCTACTGGACAATTTAATTCCCATAGTCTAAATTGTAAACACATTTAAACATGGCTCTGTATTTAGGGGCCAGTGGCTGACCTGTCTGCCTGTGCTCCATGTGTCGTGGAGTGTCCCACAGCCTCAGTGACGGGAGAGTGTATCTCCGCTTGATTTCCTGGAGGTGCTGAGTGAAGGCTCTTAATAAGTCATCCACAAAGCTCCAGTGGTGGTAGAAGTTGCGCTTAGGCACAGACCTAATATCAGCTTACGATCCCCAATTCCTAACTTTAATGTTGAGAGGGATGCAAAACTGACCTTAGATCAGTGTCTTGGGGAAGCTTGAGGGAAACTGGAAGTACTTATGTAGGGATCCTGAAAAGAAACGTTTTAATGAGATCAGTTGCATGATGAGGTCGTTTTAATGGACAACCTTGCTTTGTAATTACTGGCGGATTTTTTCTCTCCAGCAGTTTTCTATTTGTGTCTCTGCTGGACTCCCCACCTTCCCTAGCCAACCGAAGTGATTAAAGGACAGTGGTTACAGTGACTCCCTCTGTACTGGGATAGCTACATATCAAATCAAATCAATGCAAATCGTTTGGGTGGCCATTTTGATTAATTGTTCAGCTGTCTTATGACTTGGGGGTAGAAGCTGTTAAGGAGCATTTTGGACTTAGACTTGGTGCTCCGGTACCGCTTGCTGCGGTAGAGAGCAATCTATTGACTTGGGTGACTGGAGTCTTTGACTATTTTTTTGCCTTCCTCTGACACCGCCTGGTGAAGAGATCCTGGATGGCAGGAAGCTTTGCCCCAGTGATGTACTGGGCTGTACGCACTACCATCTGTAGCGCCTTAAGGTTGGATGCCCGAGCAGTTGCCACACCAGGCAGGGATGCAACCAGTAAGGATGCTCTCGATGGTGCAGCTGTAGAACTTTTTGAGGATCTGGGGACCCATGCCAAATCCAAGGTTTCAAAGTCTTAAACATACTCCTGAGTGGGAATATGCGTTGTTGTGCCCTCTTCACGACTGTCTTGGTGTGTTTGGACCATGATAGTTTGTTGGTGATGTGGACACCAAGGAACTTGAAACTCTTTACCCGCTCCACTACAGCCCCGTTGATGTGAAAGGGGGTGTGTTTGGCCCTCCTTTTCCTGTAGTCCATGATCAGCTCCTTTGTTTTGCTCACGTTGAGGGAGAGGTTGTTGTCCTGGTGTCGCACTGCCATGTCTCTGACCTCCTCCCTATAGGCTGTCTCATCATTGTCGGTGATCAGGCCTACCACCATTGTCATCAGCAAACCTAATGATGGTGTTGGAGTTGTGCTTGGCCACACAGTTGTGGGTGAACAAGAAGTACAGGAGGGGACTGAGCACGCACCCCTGAGGGGCCCCCGTGTTGAGGATCAGTGTGGCAGAAGTCGCTCTGGATAAGAATGTCTGCTAAATGACTTAAATGTAAATGTAAATGTTGCCTACCCTTGCAACCAAGGAGCAGTCTGTCAGGCAGAACAGGTTCCAGTTGCAGAGGGAGGTATTTAGTCCCAGGGTCTTTAGCTTAGTGATGAGCTTTGTGGGCACTATGGTGTTGAACACAGAGCTGTAGTCAATGAACAGCATTCACACATAGGTGTTCCTTTTGTCCAGGTGGGAAAGGGCAGTGTGGAGTGCAATGTGAGATTGCATCATCTGTGGATCTGTTGGGGAGGTATGTGAATTGGAGTGGGTCTAGTGTTTCCGGAATGATGGTGTTGATGTGAGCCATGACCAGCCTTTCAAAGCACTTCATGGCTACCGACGTGAATGCTGTGGGGCGGTAGTCCTTTAGGCAGGTTACCTTTGCCTTCTTGGGCACAGGGACTATGGTGGTCTGCTTGAAACGTAGGTATTACAGACTCGGTCAGGGAGAGGTTGAAAATGTCAGTGAAGACAATTAATGGTTGGTACACATACTGGTAATCCGCCTGACCCCGCGGCCTTGTGAATGTTGACCTGTTTAAAGGTCTTTCTGGCTACAGAGAGCGTGATCACACAGTTGCTTCAGTGTTGCTTGCCTCGAAGCGAGCATAAATTATATTTAGCCCGTCTGGTAGAATTGCGTCACTGGGCAGCTTGCAGCTAGGTTTCCCTTTGTAGTCTGTAATAGTTTGCAAGCCCTGCCACATCCAAGAAGCTTCAGGGCCTGTGTAGTAGGATTACATCTGTGTCCTGTATTGATGCTTTGCCTGTTTGATGGTTAATCTGAGGCCATAGCGGCATTTCTTATAAGCGTCCGGATTAGTGTCCCGCTCCTTGAAAGCGGCGGCTCTAGCCTTTATCTCGGTGCGGATGTAGTCTGTTATCCATGGCTTCTGGTTTGGATATGTACGTACGATCACTGTGGGGAGGATGTCATCGATGCACTTATTGATGAAGCCGGTGACTGAGGTGGCATACTCCTCAATGCCATCGAATGAGTAACGGGAACATATTCCAGTCTGTTCTAACAAAACTGTCCTGTAGCATAGCATCCGTGTCATCTGATCACTTCCGTATTGAGTGAGTCACTGGTACTTCCTGCTTTAGTTTTTGCTTGTAAGCAGGAATCAGTAGGATAGAATTATGGTCAGATTTGCCAAATGGAGGGTGAGCTTGTACACGTCTCTGTGTTAAGTAAAGGTAGTCTAGAGTTTTTTTCCCCTCTGGTTGCACATGTGACATGCTGGTAGAAATGAGGTAAAACGGATTTAAGTATGCCTGTATTAAAATCCCCGACCACTAGGACTGCAGCTTCTGGATGAGCATTTTCTTGTTTGCTTGAGGCCTTATACAGCTCGTTTAGTGCGATCTTAGTGTCAGCATCGGTTTGTGGTGGGAAATAGACAGCTACGAAAAATATGGATAAACTGTCTCAGTAGGTAGTGTGGTCTACTGCTTATCATGAGGTACTCTACTTCAGGCAAGCAATACCTCGAGACTTACTTAATATTAGACATCGCTCATCAGCTGTTGACAAATAGACACACACCACCACCCCTTGTCTAACCGGAGGAAGCTGTTCTGTCTTGTCAATGCACTGGAAAACCCTGTCTATATCCACGTTGTCGTTCAGCCACGACTCAGTGAAACATAAGATATTACATTTTTAACTCCCCGTTGGTACGATAGTCTCGAACGGAGCTCATACAGTTTATTCTCTAGTGATTGCACATTGGCCAATAGAACGGATGGTAGAGGCGGGTTACCCACTCGCCGACCAATAATTACAAGGCACCCCATGCGTCTCTGTCTTTTCTTAATGCGAATGACAGGGATTTGGGCCTGGTCCGGGAGCAACATGATATATTCTTCGCATCTGACTCATTAAATAAAAAATCTTTGTCCAGTTCGAGGTGAGTAATCGCTGTTCTGATATCCAGCAGCTATTTTCGCTCATGAGAGACGGTAGCAGAAACATTATGTATAAAATGAGTCACAAACAATGTTAGAAAACACACAAAATAGCACAATTGTTTAAGAGCCCATAAAATGGCAGCCATCCACTCCTGGCGCCATTCTCAGGTATTCATTATCCTGGTGACTAGTATGGACACCGTTTGTATTTCTAGCATACAAAACACTTCCACCTGACAGTGACAGAGATGTCTCTGCTAGTGTTATTTAGAGCATTCTTGAACCCTCCCTCTTAGAATTAGAATGCAACTGTTCTCATAGCATCAGACATGTTAAAGACAGTCACTTTAGTTAGAGCACTGTAACTGTACTGATTGATGAGTACAGTGAGCCAGACCTCAGTGCTACACTATCAGTGGGAACCCAGTCCATAGTGAGTAAGTGTTCAATGGCCAAAGTGATGAATGGGCTTTCTAATGTTCAAACCTTGGTACAACTCAAAAAATAGGCAGCCACATGTTAACTAGGCAGAGCCAAGAGAGAGGTGCACAACAAGCTGTCGCATCATCTGCCGTCTGAGTTGTGGAATCATGGAACCAAACAGAAACAGATTACCATTTAAAATGTGTAATATAAAGGTTATAACTAAAACAGAAGTCAATGGCCCCAAAGCCATGCTACTGGGGAACAAGATATAAGTCCTCTTAGATGTTAAGTTCCCCAGATGGGTGATCTCTTCTGGATCGACTAACATTTTGGTGTATAAAGCGCATTTTCTGGCCTATCTAGACAAGTTAATCAATTTGCTTTTCCTTTGAGTTAGCCCAGCCTGTGAGATGGCATACAGTATGAACGGTGTCAGTCTAGCGAGTCCAGCCATTGTGGTTTCATCTTGCTGTGATATTCTCAGCCAGATTTAGAGCTCTCAACATGAAAAAGTACTAAATGATTTCATATCATTGAACCCATACGACTTTCTCTTGGTCACAGGCTGACAAAATCCCTTCGTGCTTAAAGCTGAAGTTGTAACGAGTCTGCACATATTTGAATACTGTCTCTACGCCGCTCAGGGGACGTTTAGGAGAAAATTATTTGTCAACAGTTATATGAAATAGTACCAATATTGTACTATTACTAAGTATGATACTATTTTACAGTTATAAGAAATGTGAAATCTTAAGTAATTTACAATTTGATTATTACTATATTTAGAAAGCATTTCAGTCATTTCAAGCCCTATTGACCCCCTATTGCCCCACTTTTGTATAATATGAAAACGGTGAAAATGGTTTTAAATATTTTCATAATGTTTGCATTATGTATTTGAGCTTGTGTCCTCAAAAGTGAGTACACCTCAGCATTTCTTTATTACCAGAAAGGTTAGTTCCAAACCTTTCTAAAGCAATGCAACATTACCAATTATTGTTTATGGCCATCTCATGAAAAATAATTACGTTTGGATATGTCTACTATTCAGGCGGAGATCAAAATGTTGCCCTATGATTCATTTGAATGGAAACTAAGCAAGGATATTTGTAAGTTAGAAAACAAATACATTTAATAACACTTTTACACTGTTCAAACACTTTAACTCACAGATACTTAGCTTGGGTTAATTTGAGGGTAAGAGGTCCTATAAGAGGCAGTGCTGATGTAAAATGATAAATAAATGGTTTTGATTTTCGAGAAGAGAACCTGCAGCAATAATTTTTGTTCTTTGCGGTCAGATAAATGTCTGATGGTCATTGAACATTCTGATATAATAGAGAACAGGGGTCTCATTCAGGTAGCCTAGTGGTTAGAGTGTTGGAGTAGTAACCGAAAGGTTGCAAGATCAAATCCTCGAGTTTACAAGGTAAAAATCTGTTGTTCTGCCCCTGAACAAGGCAGTTAACCCACTGTTCCTAGGCTGTCATTGAAAAAAGAATTTGTTCTTAACTGACTTGCCTAGTTAAATAAAGGTAAAATAAAAATTATGGTCAAATGCTCACATAGTGGTGTTTATGGGGGCAACAGTACCTTTATCTGCAGCAAAACATATGTTACAAAATGTGTAGAATTGCAGGAAATTGGCTTTAATGTGTAGAAAAGCATTATAAAACTGCTCGGGGATTCAGTAGGGTGCAATGGTGTAAAGTAGTTTTTGGGGTATCTGTACTTTATTATTTATATATTTGACAACTTTTACTTTTACTCCACTACATTCCTTAAGAAAATAATGTACTTTTTACTCCATACATTTTCCCTGACACCCAAATGTACAAGTTACATTTAGAATGTTTAGCAGGACAGAACATTTTTCCAATTCACCCACTTATCAAGAGAACATCCCTCGTCATCCCTACTGCCTCTGATCTCGCGGACTCACTAAACACAACTGATTCATTTGTAAACTATGTCTGAGTGTTGGAGTGTGGCCCTGGCTATCCGTAAAATAATAAAACAAGAAATTGTGCTGTCTGGTTTGCTTAATATAAGGAATGTGAAATGATTCATACTTTTTAAGCATATTGTTTTTGATTTTATATATATATATATATATTGTTTACTTTTGATACTTAAGTATATTTAAAAACAAATACTTTTAGACATTTACTCAAGCAGTATTTTACTGGGTGACTTTCACCTTTACTTGAGTCATTTAGACAACTGGGTACTTTTCCCACCACTGGCAGTGTGTAATTGATATTCAGACTTGTTGGCCAAATGTTTACTTTACACGGTAGACATGCATTTCCATTTCATGGAAACTTCCAAACCTAATAGATTTTAAAAGCTTCTGTGCACACACTGTAAAGACAGCCAAAAACTATAGAATAAACCATCAACATAGAAATAATCTGCAGGTACTGTTTGAGCTGGATTGCTTAAAATAAATGTTTAACATGGTAACCAAATTGCAAATGAAAGACGAATGAGTTTGTAAAAAAGGAAAAATGAAAACCACAGATGTCATCAAGAAGAGATGGGTTTACTTACTTCCTGTACTTAAGGGGGCAAGAGGGCCAAATGAATACTGAGCTTCAGCTCCACCTCCCTGGGAACGTATAGAGAACACTCACACACACAGCCCACAATGAACCCCTCAACAAGATGAAAACCACAGAAAAGAACAGCTCTAATCAGTCCAGTCATTGATTGCCACTGACGCTGCCCCAAATCACAGGCAATTCAGCCCCATCGTCCCTGTCGTCAGTGCAAACAGAGCCTAAATAAAACTGTGTTTGTCTGGGTTTGATGTGTCGTCCCTCTCTCTGCACACATGCAGCTCTCTGAGTGGAGTCATTCATTAGACACCCTGAGCTCTGCACCACCCACATTCAGTTTACTGACCCCTAGACCTCACATTAACAAGCCCAGCAGGCCACCGCTGGGGCCGGCAGGTTTTCCTCTACTCCCTTCTCTCTCTGCTTTCTCTTGGAAAACCCCACCATCTTGATAGGCACATGCACAGTGAGCGGTTTCTTAACTGACTCCTCTCCACACATTGCTCCGACTGGGAGGAAGGTGGGGGCAGCGGTGTGTGTGTGGGGGTCTGTGTGTGGGTGTGTGTGTGTGTGTTGTATGTGGTGCACAGGAGGAATGGGATGTTGGCTCAGGGGGGATGCTGCTCCAAATCAGAGGGATGTTCCGGACTGTCTGAAATTTGAGTCCTTTGCTCCAGAACAGGGCCGAATACATTTTAGCTGAATTCCACAGCTTTCTCTAAATGTGTTCAAAGAGCCTGACATGTCCTGAAAGTCATTCCATATGAAATCAATTACTGGTTCACCGTACCCCTTTAGGTTTAAACAAACAAATGTACAATAACTTTGTAATATTTTAAACAGCTATTTTGGTATAAATCTGCTATATTTTGACCAGACTGACCCATTCTCTAATGACCTATAGAATCTGCTGGAAACTCTGCTACTCTACTGAGCCATGGGAATAGAACATTGATCACTTCAGTGAAAGCTTTGAAAGACCTGTTTTAAGACTCCTACACCATACAGTAAGGCAGTGAAATTCAGGTTATTCTAGTCACGTAATCATTCTTCGCTCTGGCATCAACTCCATGGTTTGGTTGGTATCCATAGCAAAACATTTCTAGGCCACGGGATGAGAACCAAGCCTGCTTTGCACCCTGTTTGCTGAGCTGTTGACAGACTTCCAAGGTGGCTTCTCCTTAGTGGAACATATGTGAGCCCAACAGCCAAATAGAGTCTGCAAATGTAAACTGCTGTTTATGGAGAGGGATCCTCAGTACCTCTGCTGCAATGGTAGATGTTCAGCGCTTGTTTCTCCCTGCAATTCATGTCATATATCGGCTAGTGAGGACACACATACACCTGGTTAGAAAGCAAGGACAATAACTGGCAGACACTTCTTCCCTTGAGGATCAAAAGTTGTGCACCCCTGATGATTATCTACTCTATCTGCACCTGACGACTGTGGGGGCCAGTTTGAGCCTGAAACTTTAAATCTCATCACATTGAGTGAGAAAACTGTCATAACATGACATTGACCTAAATGCTGAAGTTCCAGTCGAGTCAGTCTGGACTGCTGCGGACGAGGGGCTGAAGAGCGTGCGGTGTCAAGGCCACAAATGAGGGGTGTTAATCCAAATTAAGCCAAATGAATCCTAGGGAATGATCCGAGTGCACACTGATAGCATGCCAGCCACATTTTTGGGATAATTGGTCAGGGGCCAGGATGTATAGGCACGCACAACCCTTGTATTCTGCGTAACCAGTATTGATGTGGGGAGACAGGCAAAAGGGGCAGGCTTTACCCACATGCTGGGCTGGGGCCAAGAGGGGAATTTAATGAAAACTGTGACAGAATCTCTGGCAGAGAAGCAAGAAGAAAGGGAATGATATTTGTTTAAGCAGATCTTGGTTGTTATTTCAATTAAATGACGTTGAACCAACGCGGAATAGACGTTGAATTGATGTCTGTGCCCAGTGGGTAGTGTCGACATGTGTTTTTGCCAAGTATATTCTATTACAGACACCTTAATGCATATTTTGAAATTATACATATTATGTGAACTGAACGAAATCATAATTTTAAAAAAATAAAAAATTCCTTAGAGTATAATTTTTAGAGAGTACTAATGTTACTGTCCCCACTACAACCAATAAATACTTAACTGCATGTAATTTTGTCCTTGAAATATTATATTGAAATACTGTAGAATTACATTCATTGCTATAGATCGGGTAAGAGTTCCACCAAAACCCTGGGGTACTGTCACGCCTTCGCCCGCTCCCCCTCTCTGGTGCTCGAGGGCGCCAGGCTGCCCATCATTACGCACACCTGTCACCATCGTTACGTGCATCAGCGCTTCATTGGACTCCTTCACTTTATTGATGGCCCCCACTAAGTGGAGTAGGGCTGTTGTGGTGACCGTATTACCGCCACACCGGTAGTCATGAGTCCTGAAGGCAGTCAAATACCACTTGACCGTTTAGTCACGGTAATTAGACTTCTCGAAGCCCTAATGCTGCTGACGGTCATTACTAGCATACCAAACTTGCTAATTGCCTGGTATTCAGCACTCTATTGTTCCCTCTAATCACTCTGACATAAATGTAATCAAATACTTCATGAGAGCCCATGAGCTCATGTTGCACAACATTTCTATAGGCTATGCAAATACCTGACAAAACAGAGTGATGGCATCTATTCAAAAGAGGAGGATGCCATCAGCTTTTTATAGGCTTACTATATTTATTTCTCAACTGTTTTAATACTAAGCACATTGCTTATCTTTACAACAGGAATATAGCCTACCTGACTGGCATGAAAATTAAACATGGGAAAAGCATCCCCCATTCGCTATTTAAGTGCATAGATTACATTTATTCCCCCCCCCCCTGTTTCAAGACAGGTGCATGATAATGGTCCATTCTAAATCAAAACAAATTTCACATATAAAAACAAGATTAAATCAAGAATATTCTGATCGGTGACAATATTAGCCTATCAGTTGTGAATTATATATTATAACTTTTTAATTTTTAATTTTATTTCCCCTTTATTTAACCAGGTAAGCTAGTTGAGAACAAGTTCTCATTTACAACTGCGACCTGGCCAAGATAAAGCAAAAACAGTGCGACACAAACAACAGCACAGAGTTACACATGGAATAAACAAATGTACAGTCAATAACACAATAGAAAAAAAGAAAGTCTATATACAGTGTGTGCAAATGGCGTGAGGAGGTAAGGCAATAAATAGGCCATAGTAGAGAAGTAATTACAATTTAGCAGATTAACACTGGAGTGATAGATGAGCAGATGATGATGTGCAAGTAGTGAAACTGGTGTGCAAAAGAGCAGAAAAGTAAATAAAAACAATATGGGGATGAGGTAGGTAGATTGGGTGGGCTATTTACAGATGGACTATGTACAGCTGCAACGATCAGTAAGCTGCTCAGATAGCTGATGTTTAGTCTCCAGCTTCAGCGATTTTTGCAATTCGTTCCAGTCACTGGCAGTAGAGAACTGGAAGGAAAGGTGGCCAAAGGACGTGTTGGCTTTGGGGATGACCAGTGAGATATACCTGCTGGAGCGCGTGCTACGGGTGGGTGTTGTTATCGTGACCAGTGAGCTGAGATAAGGCAGAGCTTTACCTAGCATAGACTTATAGATGACCTGGAGCCAGTGGGTCTGGCGACGAATATGTAGCGAGGGCCAGCCGACAAGAGCATACAGGTCGCAGTGGTGGATGGGATATGGGGCTTTGGTGACAAAATGGATGGCAATGTGATAGACTGCATCCAGTTTGCTGAGTAGAGTGTTGGGGGCTATTTTGTAAATGAAATCGCCGAAGTCGAGGATCGGTAGGATGGTCAGTTTTACGAGGGTAAGTTTGGCGGCGTGAGTGAAGGAGGCTTTGTTGCAAAATAGAAAGCCGATTCTAGATTTGATTTTGGATTGGAGATGCTTGATATGAGTCTGGAAGGAGAGTGGCAAAAGGCATGGATTTCTTTAGGGTGCGTTACGGCCACACAAAGGGGATGCCATCGGGAAATTCGAGGCATTAGCAAGTGCTTGTCAAATTGTGAATGAGGGACTGATGAAGTGTACAGCCTGCGCAAAAAACAAAGCAGAGCTCATGCCTTTCAAGCAACTTTTTTCAAAGTTGAGTTGCATCATGCAGCCTTACAATGTATTAAAAATCAAAACACATAGCCCAATGTTTGTAGAACAACTAAAGTTGCATTAATAACTCTAAATTAAGCATATAGGAGTACCTATTTCTTTGTTAACCGCTCAACACAGAATAGCCCATGTGCGCACGCTCTCAAATCATTTGGAAAAAATATCCTTTCTATATTATTCAGTTTTGTTCAATTGTATTCTTCATACTATAAAATAATATAAAATAATGCCATGGAATTCTAAGCAAATCTTGTCTGCCAAATGAACTAGTGTAGCCCACAACCATTTGGCATAGCCAGATCAGGACCTAATATAAGGACCACTCAGAGTATGCGTTTCTGTTCTATACATTTCAATACATTTTCTTCATAGCATGTTTCTTTAGACCTGTCTAAAATAAATAATGGATTTATTGTGAAGGTGTAGGCTATATTATATGGATTTATTCAACTTGTTTTACAATAGATGATCCAAAGGTCTGCATCAGTGGCTTGTAGGCTTTGTGTGGAAGCCAGGAGATGCTAAATGTGATTATGTTAATTAACAGTCAATTACCGTGAGATCGGCAGTTATTTGCTTCACAATCACCGACTGATAACATTTTGTGACCGCCACAGCCCTATGTGGTGTTTTGAGAAGTGTTTTGAGAAGTTGAGATGGCGGAAGCAGAAGTGTTGTTTGAAGATGAAAGCACAGCGAATACAGTTAGATATTACTGCATGGTCGGAACTAGAAGCACAAGCATTTCGCTACACTCGCATTAACATCTGCTAACCATGTGTATGTGACAAATAAAATGTGATTTGATTTAGTAAGAAAGATGAGTGGACAACAGGGAAGTCCAAGAATGGAACAAAAATGGATAAAATTGTTGTGGAAAATGAGTCTGATGAATCGTTTCTTGTTGGAGTATGTTTTTTGGATAAGGATGTTTATTTGGGAAAACCTTTTGAAGTCACAAGGATGGCGAAGAAAGCGTTGGGAAAAGTGGGTGCAGTCAAAGTAACCTGGAGTGGTATGTTGATGATATGTGTATCCAAAAAGTAAAATGAGCATGAATTGTGGCTCACGAAATTATGGACCCATGAAGTAGACAGCTTTGATTTTCGGAGCAGGGCACTGGTAAAAGGTGTTAACTATGGGATCCCGTAGGACATTGATAATCAATATCTTAGGAAAAAATATACAGGAGTAGTTAATGCACGTGGCTTGACCCGTACGGAGAATTGGAAAGAGTGTATCTGTATTATTGATGTTTGATGAAGAGTATACACCACCCTATGTAAAGCTGGGATATATAAGATATAAGAGCGTTTGTGCAAAACCCAATGTAATGAAAGAAGTGTAAAAAGTTGGCCACGTGTCAAGTGTTTGCAGACAGAAGGAATATGTTATGAAGGAGTCTGTGAATGTAAAATGTTGTAACTGTGGTGGCGAACTTAATCCCGAATTCCCTGAGTGCCTTGTTTGGGTGAAAGAGGTTGTAGTGCAGGGGCGGAAATCCCGGGGGGGACGGGGGGAACACGACCCCCCCATCCTGGGAAAAATATGATTTGTCCCCCCCAATATATCACTGAAAGATAACTATGTAATTTAAATAATATTAATAATACGCAATGTGTCTTGTTTTGTACGCTTTGTACAAATAATAAAACGCAGAACTACAGGATGTTTCTTAACATAACTCTTTATTAACTAGCTACAACTACATGTTCGCCTATCTCCAACCACGATCAACTGACGATGCCCTAGCCGTCTGGGTGGTGTTAACCAATCACTGCACAGTAGGATACGGCGGTAAAATGCATCCAATTATAATTCAGTATGTATTCCCATATGAATATTACATCCCCCTTCTTTTAAAACAAAATACAAATGTTTACATATTCTAAGCTTTTCTTTTGAATACATGCTCTGTAGTTTGAACTCAAGGTAAGTAACCATTTATATTGCATAACACACCAACTGAATCAACATAGACTCTGAAACAATGATCCAACATACTGTTACTTTTAGAACAAGGGATTCTCAGCAACTCAGCTTTCACTGTAGAAATGACATCTTAACATTTCAAACAAATACGATACCAAAGCATTTCAAGTGAACTTTCAATAACAAGTTTACAGTCTGGAACTCTTTTAGGGCAGCGATCCGCCTACACCCTTTGACATTTCACAGGTCGAGGACAGCTCTGGGCTTGACCTCTCTTCCTGACCTTGTGCGATATGATGTTGAGCATGCTTCTGTGTCAGTCAACAGCTCTTGTGGTGTTGCAGGTAAGTATGGTGTATGTTGTGCTGTGTGTGTGTTTAGTCCATCACGTACTCTTTCAGGGGAACAGTTCATCTCATCAGTGTGTTGTTCTTTTGTGTTCAGTAAGTGACGACGATTGCAGCGGTACACTGCTCCTTCTGCTGTGCGGACGTGATATGAACGTTCAGTGTCAGCTGGCTGGATGACGACTGCTGGTTTCCAGAGGCCATGCTCCTGGATTCTAACTGACTCTCCGTCGATCAGTGGTGGCAGTGGTCTAGCTGACCTGTCGTAGTATCGCTTTTGTTGTTGTCGTCTCTGTGCACGTTTTCCATGCATTTCATTGTAGCTGACGACCTCAGGTTGCAGCTGCTGGTTGGTGCTGGGAAGGGTTGAGCGAAGTCTGCGGCTCATCAACAGCTGGGCTGGTGATTTGAAGTTGTCAACTGGAGTGTTGCGGTACTCAAGGAGACTGAGGTAGGGGTCTCTCTTGTCTGCTTTTGCTTTGTCCATGAGTGATTTAGCAATCTGCACAGATTTTTCAGCAAGGCCATTACTTTGAGGGTAATGTGGGCTTGTGGTGACATGTGTGAACTCCCATGCTTTTGTGAAGGATTCAAACTCATTTGATTTGTAACAGGGCCCATTGTCAGATATTAAAGTCTCTACAATGCCATGCCTGGCAAAGGCTGCTTTTAGCTTGTGTATCACAGCTGCAGATGTGGTGCTGTGAAGCTTGTCGAGTTCGAAGTATCTGCTGTAGTAGTCCACTGTTACGATGTAGTCCTCGTTGTTCCAGGTGAACAGATCGGTTGCCACGACCTGCCAGGGTCGGTCTGGGATACAGTGAGGTAACATTGGCTCTTTGGTGTTTGAGGGGCGTCTTTCAAGACAGATGGTGCATCTACCAACAATGTCCTCTATTTGTTTGCACATTCCAGGCCAAAACATAATGTCCCGTGCTCTCTGTTTGCACTTTTCCATGCCCATGTGTCCAGCATGGATCTTTGTCAAAATCTCTTCTCTGAGACTGGTAAGAATAATGATTTTCTCTCCTTTGAAAATGATTCCGTTGATCTGTGATAGTTCATCACGATGGTTCCAGAATTCTGAGACGCTCTGAGGGCATTTTCTCCTCTCCTCAGGCCATCCATCCTGTATGACTTCCCTCAGCTGTGTGAGTTGAGAGTCCTTTCCTGTTTCTGCTTGGATCTCCTTCAGTTTTGTGTCACTAACTGGTAAGTTGCTGTACACAGTGTGTACTTGCATGTCCATGCCTTCACTGAGGCTGCTGTCCTTGTAGGTAAGAAACTTCCTGGAGAGTGTGTCTGCGACAGGGATGTCTTTGCCTGGACGGTGAGTGATTGTGAAGTCGTATTTTTGTAGTTGAAGGATCATTCTCTGTAGCCTTGGCGGGGCTGCAGCTAGTGGTTTCCTCATGATTGACTCAAGGGGCTTGTGGTCGGATTCCACAATGACTTGTCGTCCATATACGTACTGATGGAAACGTTTACATCCGAACAGAATGGCATAGAGCTCCTTTTCAATTTGAGCGTAGTTGATTTCACAGTCTGTGAGAGATTTGGAAGCGTAGCCGATGGGCTTTCCTTCTTGCAGTAGCACTGCACCTAGTCCATACTTCGACGCGTCCACTTGGAGTCTGAGCTCTTTGTTGGGGTCGTAGTAGGCAAGGATTGGTCCTGGTTCTCTCGTGATCAAGTCTTTCACATTCTGGAAAGCAATGTCGTGTTGCTTGTCCCAAAGAAACTCACTGGACTGCTTTAGCAGTTGACGCAGGGGTGCATTAGCATTGGAGAGGCTGGGTGCGAACTTGGATAAGTAGTTGACCATGCCAAGCACTGTTTCCAGCTCTGCACGGTTTTTTGGTGGCTCCATTTCTTTTATGGCTGAGATCTTCTGTGGATCTGGCTTGATTCCATTCGCTGTGAGAAGATGTCCGAAGTAGCTGACCTCTGTAGCGCCGACTGTGCTCTTCTCTGGGTTGAGCCGGACTCCTCTCTCGCGGGATCTTTGCAGCATCGCGCGGAGGTTTCGGTCGTGCTCCTCTTTGGTTCGACCATAGACAAGGATGTCATCCACAATTGCCACAACTCCGTCGAGGCCTTCGTACACTTCGTCGATCTTTCGCTGAAACTCGTCTTGGGCTGAGATAATCCCAAAAGGCAGGCGACGGAACCTGTAGCGTCCAAACGGTGTGTTGAATGTTGTGAGCTTAGATGACTCTTCTGTGAGCTTGATAGCCCAGTAGCCTGATCTAGCGTCCATGACACTGAAGTAGTGTGCTCCCGCTAGCTTGTGTGTGATGCCATCTAGCGTCGGTAAAGGGTAATGGGGCCGTTTGATAGCCTTGTTCAAGTCTCTTGGGTCGAGGCATACTCGGAGCTTGCCTGTGCGTGGTTTCTCCACCACCACTAACGCGTTTACCCAGTCGGTCGGTTCTGTAACCTTGGTGACTATGTCAGATTGTTCCATGCTCTCCAACTCTTTCTTCAGACGGGCACGGAGAGCAAGGGGAATCTTTCTCGGGGGGTAGACCACAGGGGTTGCGTCTGGGTCAAGGTGAATGGTACATTCTCCTGGGAATAATCCTATTCCTGTAAAGACATCAGCAAACTCCTCCAGTACATTTCCTGTCTCTACTGGTGCTGTTACTGATAAAACTAGCTTGATGAGGTCCATGTCTAAACATGCTTTAAGACCTAGCACTGCAGGTGCTCTAGTGTCAACAACGTAAAAGTCCAACATCATGTCACTTTCCTTGTATTTGCATTTGAAAGTGCATGTGCCTTTTACTGGGAGCTGTTCACCACCATAACCAGTCAGTCTGCGCATGGTGGGCTGTAGCTCGCACTCAGATGTCAAGCTGCGGTACTTATTCAGAGGAATAATGTTTACTTGTGCACCAGTGTCTAGTTTGAACTTTAGCTTTGTGCCTTGTGTTCCTATCTCAATGTCAGCAAAGGCTTGCTCTGTCTCTGATATGTGACTTTTTTGTGTCACTGAATCAATAAACAGTTCATCATCATTTGACTCTTTGATTGACATTTCATCTTCACTCACTGTGTGTACTGTTTTTCCACGGTAAGCTCTGCACACTTTTGCAAAGTGATTCCATTTACCACATTTAGTACACTGTTTGCCTTTAGCTGGGCAATTTCCTTGTTCGCCATGCACTTTGTATCCACAATATCCACATGTTTTGGGGCGTTTTGAGTCTGTGTCGCTCTTTTTTGGAGTTATGTCTCTCTCCGTTCTGAAACGCGCTCTCTGGGCACCGGAGGTGTGCTTTGATGTCTGCCTGACTGCGTGCACTGCTTGTTCACGTGATGCGCTCGTGCTGCGGCGCGAAATGGTTTTCATCTGAGCCTGTGCTAGCTCGTGAGATCTGGCTATGTCGATAGCTTTGTCTAGCGTTAGCTCAGACCCAACATTCAAAAGTTTCTCTCTCACTCGCGGTGAGTGTATTCCAAATACAATACGGTCCCTGACCATCTCATCCTTGTTTGCATAATCACAGTCTTTCACAAGCAGACGCAGCTCAGTCACAAACGGTTCAAAAGACTCGCTAGCTCCCTGTACTTTCTCATGGAATTTGTACCTAGCGAAAATTGTATTAGTCTTCGGCACAACATATGCTTCAAAACGATCGTAGTATGTTTTCAGTACCTTTGATTCAGCCTCGGTAAGTGTCCATGTGTTGTAAATATCTCTCCCTTTTTCACCGATCCAGAGGAGCAGGTAGCTACATTTTTCGTCTTCTCCTCTTTCCTTCAGAGGACCCGTGAACATTAGCTCCACATGCTGTTTGTACTTACGCCATGCATCGGGTAAGTTTGTAGACTCCCAGTCCATTCGAGGTGAAGGAACTCCAGAAAAAGCCATCTTTTAAGACCATTTACTCTGACACCATGTCTTGTTTTGTACGCTTTGTACAAATAATAAAACGCAGAACTACAGGATGTTTCTTAACATAACTCTTTATTAACTAGCTACAACTACATGTTCGCCTATCTCCAACCACGATCAACTGACGATGCCCTAGCCGTCTGGGTGGTGTTAACCAATCACTGCACAGTAGGATACGGCGGTAAAATGCATCCAATTATAATTCAGTATGTATTCCCATATGAATATTACAAATATTAATAAAGCAATTGTGCTGATTATAGACACTTAATAGCGCGTTTTTAAGTTTCAAAAGAATGCGACCCCCCCACCCTTTGCCTCACAATGGTTTGATCCACTGCCAGTTCCTTAGTTGGCAAGGTAACAGAGGGGTCGTATCCACTGTCTGAAAGGCACTCAATGAACGTAACTGACGTGAGGTTAATCCAGTCAATCGCGCACACACACTAGCTGAATATGCAGAGCTAGCGCGCAAATATTAACTATTAAGCTAGCTAGTACCTATTCCATTGATGTGGCCTCGTCAAAGATGGAATCTTTGCTATCGTCAATTTATTCCAAGATCAGCATGCAGATGATGTAAGTTAGTGCTTCAAAGTCCCTGTGATAAGGTTAGCGATAAACTGAAGTCCAAACTGAACAGAACTACACTCTCTTCTACCATTGTCTTAAATATATTTAATGGTCTCGTTGCAAAAGCTAAATTGTCGCAAGGGAACTTTTATTTATTTATTTTATTTCACCTTTATTTAACCCGGGTAGCAAAGATTATAGCAAACACCACTGAAACGGAATTGGTGCTCGCTAGCTTTGCAAATTCAGCTATTGTTGGAAGCCAGCCAATATGAAACAAACTATTCAAATTACAAAAGGTTGCAGCATATGTTGTGTAAATGGTGAACTCATACAGCTGTCAACTCTTGTCATTTTAATCCGTTTCACATTTGCTAGCTACCTTTTAGATCGAAGCCCAAATAGAATGATAAAAGATAAGATGATAGAAGCCCATCTCCTACTGTAAATAACCTACACACTGTGTGTGTGTGTAGCCAGCCAGCCAGCCAGCCAGGTAGAAAAATGGCAGAAAAATGAAAGACGGACATCAAAACGCAAAGTAAGAACCCTAGTAGCCTAATATCTCAAAGACTAGTTGATAAAATGTTCATAAGAAAGAAATGAAATTCTAATGGAAATGTTTCACAATGATGTCATTAGGCAGAGCAGGCAACAGATGGCACACAGCAGAGTTGGGGACAGATATGCAGGGACAGACTGGCAGAGACAGGGAGTCTCAGGTAAGTTTGTTGAGTCTTTGTTTGGCAACATTATGAAAGGTTCTCAATTTTTTTTACTTGTAAAATAGGAACATAATTGGAAAATGCCAGGGATACCCCCACTCTCAACTTAAACTGGTGTCTGAACTAAGATTTGTTAAAAGCAATGGTATTGCTGTTGTGATTAGTTGTGTAGTTTTGGGTACCGGTAGTTAGGAGTACGGCAAACACCTTATTTCTTTGGTTCCTCAATATACATTTACCATATTACAATGTAGGCTATGTGTTACAGCACTACTTTTGGTGTCCCCCTCAGGAATTGCTCTTGAGAAAATTTCATATAATTGTCCCCTCCAAAGTTGATATCAGATTTTCGCCCCTGTTGTAGTGTCAAGGATCAAGGCTGTGCAGCAAATCTCCTATCTGGAGGCAGTGAAGAGAGTTGAAGAGGCAAGAGGCCACAGTTCTGAAGAAGATATGGTGCTGGATGCACAGCAACCAGTTGCAAATGTTATACGTCAATCAAGTGATCTGGATACACTTGAAAAAAAGTGGATATTGTAGACTTTATAGCCACAGTTATTAATTGTACAGCACAAGTGTCCAAGAAGTCCACGAAACTGGACCTCATTATATCTGCAGCCGAGAAGTTTTTGGGATTCCAAGACTTAACGGAAGAAGCACTGCACGGACTATTGTCACCAGAAAATGTCCCGACCTCATAGGATCTTTCTGAAGGTGTTTAGGGACCTGATTAGAACAGAAAAGCAGGCTGATTTAGTAAAATGTAAACTTCGTTATTGATAGTTTGTATGATTTAAAAAAACAATTATAAACTGTATATATGTATTATTTTTACTGCACATTTTTTCTATTTGGTTATTTGTATTATTCGCCTGTACAGTAGGTGGCGGAATGCACACATAATTGTTGCAAACGCCATTATACCAAAGAGGAAGAAGGTTGCAAGAGCAAAATGGCAGCCTCAATTGAGAGTTTGTTCGTTGAAATAGCAAGCCTTGAAGAGCCTATCGAAGAGCTGCAAACTTTAAAAACTGCCGTTTTATCAATACCTGTAAGCGCCCTTAGGGATACAGTGAGTGGACTCCGGCTTGAAGTGATTTTCTCTCTTTTGAACACAAATGACAGGTCTGTAACCGCTGCACTGCTGAGTCAAGCCTTATTACTTACATTAGCTAGCTATTTAGCATAGCAACAAACTCAAACTGTTAGTTAGCTAACGTTAGCTTGGACAGCTTCCTTGCAAAATAGACAGCGCGTTCATGCAATGTAATTTAGCTAGCTAGATAAGTATAGCTACATACCTAAACCGCTAACCACTGTCTCGCGACTAGTTAGCTGACTTGGGTGTGAATGCTAACGATACTCTTGACTAGCTGGCCTTTTCTTAGCTAGCGCCTTGCAAAATACACAGCACCTTCATTAATGCAATGTAACTTAGCTAGCTAGCTAGCTAGATAAGACAAGACTAGTTAGGTAACGTTCTCTCGACTCGCTAGCTGACTTGGGTATGAATGCTAACGTTACTGGCCCTTTCTTAGGTAGCTAGCTGTGTTGTCGTTAATGGTTTAAAGCTACATCCATTTTATGGCTTGTACATGAATTTTATATCTATACCCATTGATTCTTGAAGAATATATTGTAACGACCCTGGGTTTATAAGCGCGGATATCGACTCTGCATTTTGAGCATGCTTTTGCAGCACAATCGATAGCGCGCTGGTCTTCGGGCTAGAAGGTCGAGAGTTCGAAACCTGCTCCCTGTCTTTTTCATTACAATATCATTTAAATGCTTCATGAGCTTAGTTCAATTGTCGTAGTTACCCATCAGATCCAAGAAAATACAGGCTTGTTTTACTCCAACGTTTGTAAAAAAACACTATAGCCTCCAAATATAGTATGCATTCAGGAGGATGCAACATTTTGGAACGTTTAGGTAGAAATATTCTATGTAGAACGAACATGCCTCAGTCAAGGACATGTAGAATAATGAATCACGTCGGCTCTATTCTCTGCATTTCTATCTGGAACCTTAAGAACCTTTTGCAACTGAATGTGGCCCAGGTTAAAACTAGAATGTTGATGTCATGGATGGTAAGTTCTTGCATCCATAGCTCTGTCTGTGAATGTGAGTGGTTGCATTTCTCCAAGCCCTTCCCTCAGCTTTTTACCAAAACACAGGCTTTGTTTCAATTAAGGATTCTAGCTTTAATGCAAAGTGCGTTTGTGTAGCTGACAGGTGAGATGTGAGTATGAGTCGTGCATGAAAGATTTTCAATGACGAAGTCTCATTAATTTCACAGAGAGAAAATTGAGCTATGCGTGGACATCCTTGGTCGAATCCTGCTCGCCCTCAGCCCTGTCCACCTGGCCCAAAACTGCAGAGTGGAACTTCAGGCTGGACTGAAACATCCTGATGATACAGTCAAAATACTGGCATTGACACAAGTATGTTACAGCTGTGATGTATTCATTAATTTAATATAACATGTTTTTTGAAATTCAACGTCTTAAAAAATTAGCCAAATCAAAGTTGGTAGATATTAAATAATCCTAAAACGTTTTTTTATAATAATCAAAATACTAATTACTAATATGCCTCCAATTTTGTGTAAATGTTTGTCCTGGTTTCATATGGAATCACTAATTTGAAGGAGAACACTTAAATTACATTTACTGTACGAAATCTTAAAATACTCTCCATACATTAAGTAACATAATTAGAATATTTTGTCTTACTGGTGAGTAAGGGGAAAAAATGGCAAGAGTTTGAGTAAGATCTCTAACGGATGCCTGCAAAAGTGGCCACACGCCTCCAAAGTGCACAGTTCCTAAGTAATTTTATTGCACTTTTGACTCAAGGAAGGTGTCTTCAACTACTAAGTTATTGTTTTTTGTTGTTGCTCACCTAGCTGTTGTTGAGGAACTGAAGCAAGCACACTTGTTGTTTTTGCTTGAAACACAGTCCTGCGTCGCATATTACACACAATTAGTTGTTTACGCAATCCAAAAATTGTCTATTATAAACTGCTTTCTGGGTCAGGTGGCCATCATTTGAATGCTTTTTCTATTGCCAACATGACTATGATCTTAGTGTCAGGCTTTCATAAGGTACTTCAGAGAAACATTTTATTTGCTCAGAACGGAACTCATTCAGATGTGTTCCACTGATAATTTTCTTCACTTGGACAACAAAATATGTTCAAAAGTAGCCCAGTTAGCAGGAGAGATGGGGGCATTGTCTTGTTGCTCATGTTTCAATTAAAAAAACATGCAGGGCTTGACATTAACCTGTTTATCCACTTGTCCTTCAGACAAGGTATTAGCCACTTTCAATGCAACATACCGAAACACAACAAATTATGCAAACTTTGTTGTAGGCAGAATGCATCAGAATAGGATTCTATTGCATTGACACGATCTACTCAGCCCATACTCTACACAGATTGGCGCGGCATAAACAATCAGAGCTGCAGTAGGCCTACCGTAATTTCCGGACTATTAAGCGCAGCTGAATATAAGCCGCACCCACTGAATTTTATTTGATTAATTTTTTTTAACATAAATAAGCCGCACATGTCTAAGCCGCAGGTGCCTACCGGTACATTGAAACAAATGAACTTTACACAGGCTTTAACGAAACACGGCTTGTAACAAAAATAAATAGGCTTTAACGAAACACGGCTTGTAACAAAAATAAATAGGCTTTAACGAAACACGGCTTGTAACAAAAAAAAAAAAAATTAGCATTAAGCTTTAGTTGACTTTTTGCACTGAGTCAATTCCTCACGATGCTGTTTCCAACGTCTTATCATCGACTCATTAAGACCAAGCTCCCGTGCAGCAGCTCAATTTCCTTTTCCAACAGCCAGATCAATCGCCTTCAACTTGAAAGCTGCATCATATGCATTTCTCCGTGTCTTTGCCATGAGGGTGACAAAATGACTACCGTAATCAGAATGATGAAGTTTGAGAGCGCTCGATTTAATCTAAACAGTAAACAAAAAAAGTTGTTTGACCTTAACCCGTTCGGCAATTTCATTGGTCTAATGAAAGCTTAAAAAAAAAAAAAATCCATATTAGCCGCGTCATTGTTTAAGCCGCGATGTTCAAAGCGTGGGAAAAAAGTTGCGGCTTATAGTCCGGAATTTACAGTATATGCAAAGAGACCATAGCCATATATGGATCTGTGCCATTTACTTTGAACTGGACTGTTTACAGCATCAGCAGTAGTGAGTAGATGAGCTTGTTTTGATGTATCTTATAAAAAACAATGTAGCCACGTGTGCACATTTTGTTCAAATCCTTTGCTAGTTAGTGAGTTATTAGCCCAGTTATATGTCATTTGTAGTCAGCAATATGGGAGTGATTGCTATCTACAGGAGCACAGAATTTATACATTTCTAGACATCTTTGAAAAGCAAGTCGGCAAAAGAGATTTTTTGTCTTAAAGGGGCAGTGTTTGTATTTTGACAGGCTTGAAAAAGCAGAGGGTAGCATAATTTGTCTGATTCTCTAATAATGGCATGGGAATAATAATGCATTTTATTTTGTGGAGTGGTTTCTTGCATCAAACACATTTCCAGTCACCTTTGTCTGAAGGACATGTGGATGAACAGGTTAATGTCAAGCCCTGTGTTATTTTTTTCTCAAAGTCTCAGGGAATGTAGGCCTACGTTGAACACCACACATTGGATGCTACTGTAGGCTGAATGAAAGAAGAGCTATTTTCATGTTCAAATGTTATGGGATGCATTTTGATGGTAGGCCGCTCTGGTAGTCCTACATTATGATTTAAATAGCTACAGTATCCTACAAGGCCACTGTTGAAACTAACTTAAAGTGGGTACAGCCTCAGTGTTCACTAGAGGTCGACCGATTAATCGAATGGCCGATTTTAATTAGAGCCGATTTCAAGTTTTCATAACAATCGGTAATCTGCATTTTTTTGGGACACCGATCACGGCCGATTACATTGCACTCCATGAGGAAACTGCGTGGCAGGCTGACTACCTGTTATGCGAGTGCAGCAAGGAGCCAAGGTAAGGTGCTAGCTAGCATTAAACGTATCTTATAAAAAACTATCGATCTTAACATAATCACTAGTTAACTACACATGGTTGATGATATTACTAGTTTAGCTTGTCCTGCGTTGCATATAATCGATGCGGTGCCTGTTAATTTATCATTGAATCATAGCCTACTTTGCCAAACGGGTGATTTATCAAGCACATTTGCGAAAAAAGCACTGTCGTTGCACCAATGTACCTAACCATAAACATCAAGTATATATTTTGAAACCTGCATATTTAGTTAATATTGCCTGCTAACATGATTTTCTTTTAACTAGGGAAATTGTGTCACTTCTCTTGCGTTCTGTGCAACAGAGTCGGGGTATATGCAGCAGTTTGGGCCGCCTGGCTCGTTGCGAACTGTGTGAAGACTTTCTTCCAAACAAAAGACACCCAACTTCGCCAAACGGGGGATGATTTAACAGAAGCGCATTTGCAAAAAAAGCACAATCGTTTGCCCAAATGTACCTAACCATAAACATCAATGCCTTCCTTAAAATCAATACACAGAAGTGTATATATTTTTTAAACCTGCATATTTAGTTAAAAGAAATTCAGGTTAGCAGGCAATATTAAACTACGGAAATTGTGTCACTTCTCTTGCGTTCATTGCACGCAGTATATGCAACAGTTTGGGCCGCCTGGCTCGTTTGCGAACTAATTTGCCAGAATTTTACGTAATTATGACATACCATTGACGGTTGTGCAATCTAACAGCAATATTTAGACTTATGGATGCCACCCGTTAGATAAAATACGGAACGGTTCCGTATTTCACTGAAAGAATAAACATTTTGTTTTCTAAATGATAGTTTCCGGATTTGACCACAATGACTTAAGGCTTGTATTTCTGTGTTATATTATAATCAAGTCTATGATTTGCTAGAGCAGTCTGACTGAGTGGTGGAAGGCAGCAGCAGGCTCGTAAGCATTCATTCAAACAGCTCTTTACTGCGTTTGCCAGCAGCTCTTCGCAATGCTTCAAGCATTGCACTGTTAATGACTTCAAGCATATCAACTCCCGAGATTAGGCTGGCAATACTAAAGTGCCTTTTAGAACATCCAATAGTCAAAGCTATATGAAATACAAATGGTATAGAGAGAAATAGTCCTATAATAACTACAACCTAAAACTTCTTACCTGGGAATATTGAAGACTCATGTTAAAAGGAACCACCAGCTTTCAAATGTCCTCATGTTCTGAGCAAGGAACTTAAACGTTAGCTTTTTTACATGGCACATATTGCACTTTTACTTTCTTCTCCAACACTTTTGTTTTTGCATTATTTAAACCAAATTGAACCCGTTTCATTATTTGAGACTAAATTGATTTTATTGATTAATTATATTAAGTTAAAATAAGTGTTCATTCAGTATTGTTGTAATTGTCATTATTAAAAATATAAATCGGCCGATTTAATCGGTATCAGCTTTATTTGGTCCTCCAGTAATCGGTATCGGCGTTGAAAAAAAAAACATAATCGGTCGACCTCTAGTGTTCACAGTAAACGCACACTGGAGGTTCCACAGAATTTTCACAACGTAAAAGTTTGCGCTCAGCAGACTTGAAATGTGCTGAATGCCAACAATTTTTTTTTTTAAAGAACATTGGGAGGGTCCTACCTGGAATTTGTTGCAAAATGTTTTGCTATTTTCTGCTATTAATGAATACCCCCCCCCCCTGGTCTGTCTGAGCCTCGGGTGGATCTCTAGCTGTCATGGTGGCATAACTTAATACAAAGATCCGGCAGCCATAATCAATAACATTTTCATTTTCTGCAGATTGGTAGAATGGTATTGAACCATGAGGCAGTAACAGAAATTCAGAACAACCAAGACATACTTCGGGAAGTGATCCACTGCATCAGAGGAGAGAAGATGTCAGTGGCCAAAGAGGTTGGCATAAAGATGATACATTTTTGTAACCACATGTTACATTTCAAAACCACTTGTTGCTCAAGACCAGTTCATCAATTTCACAGGCAATACGAGCTCTTGCCAAACTTAGCCATTCCAAAGCTGGGTTAGATGCTCTATTCAGGAGCGACTTGCTGAAAGACCTCAAGGATGTGATGGCTACAAGTGATATTGTCAGATACAGAGTATATGAGGTACGCCCATTGCCACACATGTTTGTCTGTTTCCTAATATGTCTAATCTTTTGGAAATCTGCCTGCCCATACATATAAGTGATTGAAAATAGAATTGCATGGTGGAGCATAGTGATAAGCATCAGTTAAACATATGGTAACCTTACCATGAAGTTGCTCATACATCTGAATATTGCAGTAACTATTCTAGTAACGATATTTTTTAACATGTTTTTACAAAGTGCAAATTCCAATAAGCACAGTAATGGAAGGAAGTTTTTCTTAGTATAAATATGGTACAAATAGCACACCAAATATGGCTGCTGGTAACCATCATGGGATACCCTATGCCTTGAATGGGAATGTCAATTCTACTGTTGTTCAATATTGACTTGTCTCTCCTGTTGCAGCTGATAGTGGACATATCGTCTGTCTCTCCTGTCTCCCTGGGTTACTGTGCCAACAGCAGCTTTATTTCCCAGCTACTGGGAGAGCTGACAGGAGATGATGTACTGGTCAGGTAAAACATGGATAACCCACACCCTATAAAACACTCCCACTCTCCGTCACTGGCCACACAGACGGAAACACAAACTCTCCCCCTCCCATTTCCCTTTTATGATATGTAATGACCTCTGTCTGTTTCAGGGCTACAGCCATTGAGATGGTGACCACACTTTCCCACAGTCAGCATGGGCGCCAGTACCTGGCACAGCAAGGCATCATGGATAAGATATCCAACATGATCACTGGAGCAAAATCAGACCCCTTCTCTAGTTTCTACCTGCCAGGTGAGGAAGTTATGAGTTCATCTCACATTTGCATTTTAGTAATTTAGCGGACGCTAAATCCAGACTATAGTGTACAGTATACATGTTCGTACTGGGCTCCAATGGGAATCAAACCCACAACCCTGGCGTTGCAATCACCACACTCTATCAACTGAGCCAGACGGGACCATGATGTCTCCCACACAGGGCTGGTGAAGTTCTTTGGGAACCTGGCCATCATGGACAGTCCCCAGCACGTGTGTGAGACCTACCCAGCTTTCCAGAACAAGGTGTTTGAGATGACCAGCGACCCAGACCCTGTTATGACTGGAGTGGCTCTGGACACACTGGGGGTCCTGGGCTCCACCGTGGAGGGGAAACAAGTCCTGCAGAAAACAGGTTTTTATTTTGTATGTTGGTTTGTTTGTGTTTAGTTTCACTGCATTAATTCCTTATTACATAAACAATTTAGTAACTGCAGTAGATAACAATTACTCACTTTCTGTTTGGGTTTGTGTGTTCAGGTGAAAAGTTCAATGCTGTGCTGAAGAGAATGAGCCAGCTGGCCAGCGGTGGAGCCACTGAGCTGCGAGTGCGCTGTCTGGAGGCCATCTCACTCCTAATCACTCTGCAGGTCTGTCTGTGTATCTCAGTGGTGTGTGTGTGTGTGTGTATATACATTACCAGAAAAAAGAATGGGGGATACCTACACGTTCCATTTTTTTTTTTTTTTTTTTACAATTTTCCACATTGTAGAATAATAGTAAAGACAACTATGTAATAACCATAAAATATTAAACAAATCTATACTACCAGCAAAACAAGAGGCGACTTTGGGATGCTGGCCTTCTAGGAAGAGTTGCAAAGAAAAAGCCATTTCTCAGACTGGCTAATAAAAAGAAAAGATAAGCAAAAGAACACACACTGGACAGAGGAACTCTGCCTAGAAGGCTAGTATCCCAGAGTCACCTCTTCACTGTTGACATTGAGACAGTTGAGGACTTGTGAGGTGTCTGTTTCTCAAACTAGACACTGTAATGTACTTGTCCTCTTGCTCAGTTGTGCACCGGGGTCTCCTACTATTTATATTCTGGTTAGAGCCAGTTTGCGCTGTTCTGTGAAAGGAGTAGTACACAGCGTTGTACAAGATCTTCAGTTTCTTGGCAAATACTCACATGGAATAGCTTTCATTTCTCAGAACAAGAATAGACGGATGAGTTTTAGGAGAAAAGTCTTTGTTTCTGGCCATTTTGACCCTGTAATCAAACCGAACCAATGCTGATGCTCCAGATACTCAACTAGTCTAAAGAAGGCCAGTTTTGTTGCTTCTTTAATGAGCACATGTTTTCAGCTGTGCTAACATAATTGCAAAAGGGTTTTGTAATGATCAATTAGCCTTTTAAAATGAGAAACTTGGATTAGCTAACACAATGTGCCATTGGAACACAGGAGTGATGGTTGCTGATAATGACCCTCTGTATGCCTATGTAGATATTCCATTAAATGAGCCGTTTCCAGCTACAATAGTCATTTACAACATTAACCATGTCTACAATGTATTTCTGATCAATTTGATGTTATTTTAATGGACAGAATGTGCTTTTCTTAAAAAAAAAAAAAAACATTTCTAAGTGACCCCAAACTTTGAACGGTAGTGTAGTTTCCGACTTGTTTTCAGTGAGAATGACAGATCTACAAGTTGCATTTCTATCTGAAATGAGTCAGGTCATACATAGAACGACATAATGGACCTTTTGTAAAGAATGCTGTGTCTGTGTGCGTACCAGGCTGAACAGCAGACAGAGGACCTGCTGGTTCTAACAGAGTCCTGGTTCCATCTGCTGTCTAACCAGCCTATGGAGATGATCCGGAACATCAGCACCCAGCCCTTCCCTGAGCTCCACTGTAGTGCTCTACGCATATTCACTGTGAGTGGATGGTCAGGAATTAATGTACACATTACTGGACTTTTTTTTCTTTCTTAGAAACGGAACAAAGTGACTGCGAATATGTTTCAGCACCATACTACATATTTTTTGTATAGAATCTGGTGTAAGAATTCAAACTCATAAAATGGTTGCTTCCATCCGTTTTTGATTATATCAGTGGTACCTTTTGTGAACCCTTTGATTTTGGCCAACTGTTGTAAAAGACAAGTGTCATTGAGTTGGAGGTGATTTCATGAAAACATAGGAATTGTTTGTTCATCAATTATTGCCTCACTGGCTAAAACTCACTAATTTTCTATATGGTGTCTTTTGTTGTGTTGCAGGCCATCGCTCCCCAGCCATGGGGTCAAAGGTTAATGATTGGCACACCAGGGTTCATGGAGTTCATTGTCGACCGTTCGACTGGTCCGACCAAGGAAGCGAAGGATGCTAAGTTTGAGCTTGTGGGGGCGCTGGTGAGCTCTTCCACAGCAGTGGACATCTTGGGTAGCCAGCACTACTTACGCCTGCGGTCTTACCTCCGAGAGGGAGCGTACTATGTGACCGCTGTGGCAACAGTGACCACAGAGGGAGCGGACTGAGAGAAATGGGGGAAAATGTCGTATTACACGCTATTCCCAATATAGTACACTACCTTAGGCCCTACTCAAAAGTAGTGAACTGTATGGGGAGTAGGTTTAACTTGAGACTGCTACCAGACCAGGACCAACAAGACTCAATTCTTGTTATTTTATTAGATTGATAGCCTGAGATGCATTTACTGTTGCTTTTTCAAAGTGAAATATTTGCCCTTATTAAAGAGGAAGCATATTGAAAATGACAATCCAATAGTTTTATGATTTTTATATCACACACTCGCCTAAGACAGACTTTCCAAAACATTAGGAACACCTTTTGCACTCAGACCAACCTCAATTCGTTGGCATGGACTCCACAAGGTGTTAAGTGTTCCAGAAGGATGTTGACTCCAATGCTTCCCACAGTCGTCAAGTTGGCTGGATCTCCTTTGGGTGGTGGGCCATTCTTGATACACACGAAACTTTTGAGTGTGAAAAACACAGCAGCATTGCAGTTCTTGACACTCAAGCTGGTGTGCCTGACACCGACTATCATACACCGACTATCATACACCATTCAAAGGCACATTTTTCCTTGCCCATTTACTCTGAATGGCACAAAAACACAATCCATGTCTCTGGCTCCAGACTTAAATCCTTTAACCTCCCGTGCACTCTCTTTCATCTACACTGATTTGAAGTGCATTTATCAATAAGGGTTCATAGCTTTCACCTGGTCAGTCTGTTGTTGAAAGAGCAGGTGTTCCTAATGTTTTGTATTCTCAGTGTACCTACAGGCCTTTTCTCAACTCCTCTCCTCAGTGTCCCAGAAACTGATGGTCACCATATGTATGTGTGAATTAATAGGTGAACGGAGGAATTTCCGCTCCTCGATTGCCGCCTCTGGCGGAGGATGCTCAGGTGTATCCTAACGCGGAAGAATATTCAAAATCAGCCTGTGATGTGTATTTGTATTTCTTAGGGATCCCCATTAGCTGCTGCCATGGACAGACTTCTCCCTATCTTAGCTACTGTTGATTCAACATGTTTTGACCATAACAGTTTACAGTCCATAGTTACTCCAAGCAGTTTAGCACCTTATCTTACTCAATTTCCACAGTCTTACAATGTTTAGTGAATGTTTTTCCAATATGTAGGACTAACTTTTTCCTTGCCACGGATTCTGAAACTCAAATCAAATGTATTTATATAGCCCTTCTTATATCAGCTGATATCTCAAAGTGCTGTACAGAATCCCAGCCTAAAACGCCAAACAGCAAGCAATGCAGGTGTAGAAGCACGGTGGCTAGGAAAAACTCCCTAGAAAGGCCAAAACCTAGGAAGAAACCTAGAGGAACCAGGCTATGAGGGGTGGCCAGTCCTCTTCTAGCTGGGCCGGGTGGAGATTATAACAGCACATGGCCAAGATGTAAAAATGTTCATAAATGACCAGCATGGTGAAATAATAATAATCACAGTAGTTGTCGAGGGTGCAACAAGTCAGCACCTCAAGAGTAAATGTCAGTTGGCTTTTCATAGCCGATCATTGAGAGTATCTCTACCGCTCCTGCTGTCTCTAGAGAGTTGAAAACAGCAGGTCTGGGACAGGTAGCACGTCCGGTGAACAGGCTAGGGTTCCATAGCCACAGGCAGAACAGTTGAAACTGGAGCATCAGCACGGCCAGGTGGACTGGGGACAGCAAGGAGTCATCATGCCAGGTAGTCCCGAGGCATGGTCCAAGGGCTCAGGTCCTCCGAAAGAGAGAATTAGAGAGAGCATACTTAAATTCACACAGGACACCGGATAAGACGGGAGAAATGCTCCAGATATAAGACTGACCCTAGCCCCCCGACACAAACTACTGCAGCATAAATACTGGAGGCTGAGACAGGAGGGGTCAGGAGACACTGTGGCCCCATCCGATGATACCCCGGACAGGGCCAAACAGGCAGGATATAACCCCACCCACTTTGCCAAAGCACAGCCCCCACATCACTAGAGGGATATCTTCAACCACCAACTTACCATCCTGAGACGAGGCCGAGTATAGCCCACAAAGATCTCCGCCACGGCACAACCCAAGGGGGGGCGCCAACCCAGACAGGAAGACCACGTCAGTGACTCAACCCACTCAAGTGACGCACCTCTCCTAGGGACGGCATGGAAGAACACCAGTAAGCCAGTGACTCAGCCCCTGTAATAGGTTTAGAGGCAGAGAATCCCAGTGGAGAGAGGGGAACCGGCCAGGCAGCGACAGCAAGGGCGGTTCGTTGCTCCAGAGCCTTTCCGTTCACCTTCACACTCCTGGGCCAGACTACACTCAATCATAGGACCTACTGAAGAGATGAGTCTTCAGTAAGGACTTAAATGTTGAGACCGAGTCTGCGTCTCTCACATGGGTAGGCAGACCATTCCATAAAAATGGAGCTCTATAGGAGAAAGCCCTGCCTCCAGCTGTTTGCTTTGAAATTCTAGGGACAATTAGGAGGCCTGCGTCTTGTGACCGTAGCGTACGTCTAGGTATGTACGGCAGGACCAAATCGGAAAGATAGGTAGGAGCAAGCCCATGTAATGCTTTGTAGGTTAAAGTAAAACCTTGAAATCAACCCTTTCCTTAACAGGAAGCTAGTGTAGGGAGGCTAGCACTGGAGTAATATGATCAAATTTTTTTGTTCTAGTCAGGATTCTAGCAGCTGTATTTTACACTAACTGATGTTTGTTTAGTGCTTTATCCAGGTAGCCGGAAAGTAGAGCATTGCAGTAGTCCAATCTAGAAGTAACAAAAGCATGGATACATTTTTCTGCATCATTTTTGGACAAAGTTTAAGATTTTTGCAATTGTTATGTAGATGGAAAAAACCTGTCCTTGAAACAGTCTTGACATGTTCTTCAAAAGAGAGATCAGGGTCCAGAGTAATGTCGAGGTCGTTCAGTTTTATTTGAGACGACTGTACAACCATCAAGATTAATTGTCAGATTCAACAGAAGATCTCTTTGTTTCTTGGGACCTAGAACAAGCGAGTTTAAAAATAGAAAGTTTGCAGCCATCCACTTCCTTATGTCTGAAACACAGGCGCTTCTAGCAAGGGCAATTTTGGGGCTTCACCATGTTTCATTGAAATGTACAGCTGTGTGTCATCCGCATAGCACTGAAATTTAACATTATGTTTTCGAATGACATCCCCAAGAGGTAAAATATATATATATATATGTATAGTGAAAACAATAGTGGTGCTAAAACGGAACCTTGAGGAACACCGAAATTTACAGTTGATTTGTCAGAGGACAAACCATTCACAGAGGCAAACTGATGTCTTTCCGACAGATAATATCTAAACCAGGCCAGAACTTGTCCGTGTAGACCAATTTGGGTTTCCAATCTCTCCAAAAGAATGTGGTGATCGATGGTATCAAAAGCAGCACTAAGATCTAGGAGCACGATAACAGATGCAGAGCCTCGGTCTGATGTCATTAAAAGATAATTTACCACCTTCACAAGTGCAGTCTCAGTGCTATGATGGGGTCTAAAACCAGACTGAAGCATTTTGTATACATTGTTTGTCTTTAGGAACGCAGTGAGTTGCTGCGCAACAGCTTTTTCAAAAATTTTGGAGACGAATGGAAGATTCGATATAGGCCGATTTTTAGTTTTTAAAAATATTTTCTGGGTCAAGATTTGGCTTTTTCAAGAGAGGCTTTATTACTGCCACTTTTAGTGAGTTTGGTACACATCTGGTGGATAGAGAGCCGTTTATTATGTTCAACATAGGAGGGCCAAGCACAGGAAGCAGCTCTTTCAGTAGTTTAGTTGGAATAGGGTCCAGTATGCAGCTTGAAGGTTTCGAGGCCATGATTATTTTCATCATTGTGTCAAGAGATATAGTACTAAAACACTTTAGTGTCTCCCTTGATCCTAGGTCCTAGCAGAGTTGTGCAGACTCAGGACAACGGAGCTTTGGAGGAATACGCAGATTTAAAGAGGAGTCCATAATTTGCTTTCTAATGATCATGATCTTTTCCTCAACATTAAGTAGCCCTATTTTCAGATGTGAGGTATCTCGATCTCTTTCAATAATGGCAGGAATGGAGGAGGTCTTTATTCTAGTGAGATTGCTCAGGCGAACATCGGCATTTTTAGTTTTGCCCAACCTAGGTCGAGGCACAGACACGGTCTCAATGGGGATAGCTGAGCTGACTACACTGACAGTGCTAGTGTCAGACTCCACTAAGCTGGCAGACTGGCTAACAGCCTGCTGCCTGGCCTGCACCCTATTTCATTGTGGAGCTAGGGGAGTTAGAGCCCTGTCTATGTTTGTAGATGAGAGCACCCCTCCAGCTAGGATGGAGTCCGTCACTCAACAGGCCAGGCTTGGTCCTGTTTGTGGGTGAGTCCCAGAAAGAGGGCCAATTATCTACAAATTATATATTTTGGGAGGGGCAGAAAACAGTTTTCAACCAGCGATTAAGTTGTGAGACTCGGCTGTAGAGCTCATCACTCCCCCTAACTGGGAGTGGGCCAGAGACAATTACTCGATGCCGACATCTTTCTAGCCGATTTACACGCTGAAGCTATGTTGCGCTTGGTGACCTCTGACCGTTTCATCCTAACAGTGTTGGTGCCGACGTGAATAACTATCTCTATACTCTCTACACTCGCCAGTTTTAGCTTTAGCCAGCACCATCTTCAGATTAGCCTTAACGTCGGTAGCCCTGCCCCCTGGTAAACAGTGTATGATCGCTGGATGATTTGTTTTAAGTCTAATACTGCGGGTAATGGAGTCGCCAATGACTAGGGTTTTCAATTTGTCAGAGCTAATGGTGGGAAGCTTCGGCGTCTCAGACCCCGTAACGGGAGGAGTAGAGACCAGAGAAGGCTCAGCCTCTGACTCCGACCCGCTGCTTAATGGGGAGAACCGGTTGAAAGTTTCTGTCGGCTGAATGAGCGACACCGGTTGAGCATTCCTACAGCATTTCCCTCCAGAAGCCATGAGAAAGTTGTCCGGCTGCGGGGACCGTGCAAGGGGATTTATGCTAACGTTACTATCTGTACTTACTGGTGGCAGACGCTGTTTTATCCTTTCCTACACTGAAATTACCATTGCCTTACAATTGCGTCTGAAGCTGGGCTTGCAGCACAGCTATTCTTACCATAAGGCGATCGTTCTCCTTATATTATGAGTACAACGACTGCAATTAAAGGCATCATGTTAATGTTACTACTTAGCTTCGGCTGTTGGAAGTCCTGTCGAACCATGTCCAGATAAAACGTCCGGAGTGAAAAAGTTGAATGAAAAAAGTTGAGTGAGGGAAAAACTAAAAATATAAACGGTTAAAAAGTAAAAACCGTGAAGTTGTCAGGTAGCAAAGTAAGGTTGGCAACAAAACGCACAGCAGCACGTAAACAGGTCTGCAAGTTGTGACCGGAAATGAGGTGTTGTCGGGGCAACTGTAACAACGGGACCCCGGAGTGCTAACTGCAGCTCTTAAGTGTTCCAGTTGCTGTAGTAGCTGATGCGTATAGTGTTGATTCATCCGCATACATACACACACACTGGCTTTTCTCAAAGCCAGTTTTTATATATATATATATATATATATATATATATATATATATATATAAACACCCTCTGTGTTCTGTTAGACAGGTAATTCTTTATCCACAATATAGCAGGGGGTGTAAAGCCGTAACACATTTTTTCAACAACAAACTATGATCGATAATGTCAAAAGCCGCACTGATACCCCTTTTAAATAGCTGTTTGAAATTTCATTGGAGAAAAAGTAACTATCCGCTACTTATCATTTTCTCTCTACAAATGCATAGCACAACTTTACTGAACAGAAATATAAATGCATCATATAAAGTATTTGCTTCATGAGCTGAAATAAAAGACCCCAGAAATATTCCATATGCACAATTTCTCAATTTGGTGAACGCATTTGTTTACATCCCTGTTAGTGAGCATTTCTCCTTTGCCAAGATAATCTTTCCACCTGGCAGGTGTGGCATATCAAGAAGCTGTTTAAACAGCATGATCATTATACAGGTGAACCTTGTGCTGGGGAAAATAAAAGGCCACTCTAAAATGTGCAGTTTTGTTGCCACAGATGTCTCAAGTTTTGAGGGAGTGTGTAATTGGCACGCTGAATGCAGGAATGTCCACCAGAGAATTAGATATTTAATTTATCCTCTAAACTGCCTCCAACATCATTTTTGAGAATTTGGCAGTACGTTCAACCAGTCTCACCTGCAGACCACACGTAACCACGGCAACCCAGGACATTCACATCTGGCTTCTTCACCTGCAGGATTGTCTTGAGACCAGCCACCTGGACAGCTGATGAAACAGGAGTATTTCTGTATGTCGTAAAGCCCTTTTGTTGGGAAAAACTCATTCTGATTGGCTGGGCCTGGCTCCCCAGTCGGTGGGCCTATGGTTGCACTGCTTCCCAATCGTGAAATCCATAGATTAGGGCCAAATATTTTTTCAATTGACTGATATCCTTATATGAACTGTAATGCAGTAAAATTGTTGCATGTTGCGTTCATTTTTTCGTTTGTGAGGTATTGATTGGAGTCCACCTGTGGTAAATTCAATTGATTGGACATGATTTGGAAAGGCACACACCTGTCTATATAAGGTCCCACAGTTGACTGAGTAAAAACCAAGCCATGAGGTTGAAGGAATTGTCTGTAAAGCTCCGAAACAGGATTGTGTTGAGGCACAGATCTGGGGAAGGGTGCCAAAAAATGTCTGCAGCATTTAAATTCCCCAAGAACACAGTGGCCTCCATTTTTTAAATGGAAGAAGTTTGGAACCACCAAGACTCTTCCTAGAGCTGGCCGCCCGGCCAAACTGAGCAATTGGGGGAGAAGGGCATTGGTCAGGGAGGTGACCAAGAACCCGATGGTCGCTCTGACAGAGCTCCAGAGTTCCTCTGGAGATGGGAGAACCTTCCAGAAGGACAACCATCTCTGCAGCAATCAGGCTTCAATGGTAGTGTGGCCAGATGGAAACCACTCCTCAGTATAAAAATCATGTCCAATCAATTGAATTTACCACAGGTGGACTCCAACCAAGTTGTAGAAACATCTCAAGGATGCACCCGAGCTCAATTTTGTCTCAGAGCAAAGGGTCTGAATACTTATGTAAATAAGGAATCTTTTTTTTTTATATATAATATATTTGCAAACATGTCTAAAAACCAGTTTTTTCTTTGTCATTATGGGGTAGTGTGTGTATATTGCTAAGGATTATTTTTTTTAATCCATTTTAGAATAAGGGTGTAACGTAACAAAACGTGGAAAAAGTCAAGGGGTCTAAATACTTTCTGAAAGCACTTATATATGGGAAAAGTGAGGAGACTATCAAAATCTGTTGTTTATTTTATACCTGTAAAAAAAACTAAACTGTTCATGTTGGATATTATTAATAGGTTTGTTTTGTTAGTGAATTGACAGCTCCTGTTAAGATGGTATGGGTGTAAGATGGGACGTTGCTGCCATCTGTTGGTACATGTTAATTACTGCAACAGTGTTTTTACAAGCGTGCTTGATATACCCAGATGCATTGCAATGTGCTGAACAAGCATCAATGACTCTGGCTGTGTCCAAACACTTAAAAGACACACCCTCGTCCACTTAACCTCACCTTATGCCCTTAGGGAAATCCCTGTCACCATCTTGGAGGGTGGTCCAAATGATTAGCCAAGCAAGGGAAGTTTGCAACGTAAGCCCCTCAGCCGTCATTTTTAGTCAGCTTTGCGAGTGTACAATTATGTTCACTCCGGGGCCTGAAACTCCCCATAATTCAATTCGCTACGATATTTTCTTTTTACGTAGGAGAAAAATGTATTATTTACTTGCATTTGTTTTTACTTACACTTGTATGTTGACTTCTCCATTGTTGTTTTTAAGTTTGTGGACTTTTCTTAGCGGATGTACAGTTTATGTTTTGGAAATTGTAGAAATAAAACATTTTCCTACTGCTCAAAAAAATAAAGGGAACACTTAAACAACACAATGTAACTCAAAGTCAATCACACTTCTGTGAAATCAAACTGCCCACTTAGGAAGCAACACTGATTGACAATACATTTCACATGACAATACATTTCACATTTCACATTATGTATGTGTCTACAAGTTTACATATCTTCCCCTTGCTTGTTGTAAACATATCAGAATAGGGGCATTGGGGAATAATAACATATTGTATGGAATACATTTGTACTGCAGTGAAGCCGTCTCTAGAGTAATGCAAGGTCTCTTTCATGATCATGTGAAACGTCAATTGCTATGGAAATGCTGGGATGTGTTTTTCAATGATGTTAAAGGTAATTATGATGCAACTATGACGGTGATACGATATGGATTACAATTATCATCATGGATATTAAGGCTATACACACTACATGTTACACACATAGACAATCAACTATGCACATTGGCGGAGTTATTATTTATTTGGACATCACACATTATAGTCTTACTCTTATACAGACGTTGTACACATCTCACTAAATTACATCCAATATCATACACATCAACCTACTCAGATTTACTACACACATAATATCTTGTCTCAATTTTCTAACATCTGCGGCATTGGCTCACAGGCAAACAGGCAAACAGGCAAGAGAATAAAACAAATATTGCTAGAACCTATTTCTTGAATTCTAAATATCAGACATTTGAAAGCTCTAATTTTGACCGTCATAATACCTCTGATGGCAGTAACTTTACAAGCACTAATTATGGTAAATTTAGACTGGAAATAGTATCTAGTTTTGGTAAGGGGTGAAATAAGTATAGCCAGTTATAATTGTAATGGTAGCAGATTATTTAAAAAAAGGTAAATCTTTACATGGCTAAAAGAAAAGGAATATAACATATACTGTTTACAGGAAACTCACTCTACATCCTTAGATGAAGTTGCATAGAAAAAGGAATGGGGTGGTGAAATAATTTTCTGTCATGAACAAAGGAACTCAAAAGGTGTGATGATATTAATTAACAAAAATGTCGATCTAAATGTGCAAATAGTCAGGAATGATTTGCAGGGAAGGTGGATCCCTTTGAATATGAAAGTGGGCGAAAAAGAGATTTGGCTCATTAAGCTATATGGTCCAAATCAGGATGATCCATACTTCTCTGAAAACATTTATACCAATTTATTGAACTTACAGGCAACAAATGATCAAATCATTAAGGTAGGAGACTATAACAGTGTTAACCTGTTGGGGCTAGGGGGCAGTATTTGCACGGCCGGATAAAAAACGTACCCGATTTAAACTGGTTACTACTCTTGCCCAGAAACAAGAATATGCATAGTTAGTAGATTTGGATAGAAAACACTCTAAAGTTTCTAAAACTGTTTGAATGGTGTCTGTGAGTATAACAGAACTCATAAGGCAGGCCAAAACCTGAGAAGATTCCATACAGGAAGTGCCCTGTCTGACAATTTGTCCTCCTTCATTGGCATCTCTATCAAAAATACAGCATCTCTGCTGTAACGTGACATTTTCTAAGGCTTCCATTGGCTCTCAGAAGGCGCCAGAAAGTGGAATGACATCTCTCCAGTTGTTGGTCGAAAAACAGCAGGAGATTTTGTGAGTGGTCAGGCTGAGAACAGTGACACTGGAGATGCGTGTTCTTGTGAATTCTCCATGTTTTTCTTTCTCTCTTTGAACAAATACAACGTCACCCGGTTGGAATATTATCGCTTTTTTACGAGAATAATGGCATAAAAATTGATTTTAAACAGCGGTTGACATGCTTCGAAGTACGGTAATGGAATATTTAGAATTTATTTGTCACGTTCTGCGCCATGCGCACGACTGTGATTTACCATTCTGATAGTGTCTAGAACGCACGAACAAAACGCCGCTGTTTGGATATAACGATGGATTATTTGGGACCAAACCTACATTTGTTATTGAAGTAGAAGTCCTGGGAGTGCATTCTGACGAAGAACAGGAAAGGTAAGACCATTTTTCTTATAGGAAATGTGATTTTGGTGAAGGCTAAACTGGGTGGGTGTCTAAATAGCTAGTCCGTAATTTAGTAAATTGTTAGTAAATTCCCCGGAAGTTTGCGGGGGGTATGCTTTTTCTGAACGTCACATGCTAATGTAAAAAGCTGGTTTTTGATATAAATATGAACTTGATTGAACAGACATGCATGTATTGTATAACATAATGTCCTAGGTGTGTCATCTGATGAAGATCATAAAAGGTTAGTGCTGCATTTAGCTGTGTTTTTGGTTTTTGTGACATTATATGCTAGCTTGAAAAATGGGTGTCTGATTATTTCTGGCTGGGTACTCTGCTGACATAATCTAATATTTTGCTTTCGTTGTAAAGCCTTTTTGAAATCGGACAGTGTGGTTAGATTAACGAGAGTCTTGTCTTTAAATAGCTGTAAAATAGTCATATGTTTGAGAAATTGAAGTAATAGCATTTCAAACGTTTTAAAAATCGCGCCACAGGATTCAACTGGCTGTTACGTAGGTGGGACGAATTCGTCCCGCCGGTCCCATAGAGGTTAAAATGGTGTAAAATAGTCATATGTTTGAGAAATTGAAGTTATAGCATTTATGAGGTATTTGTATTTCGTGCCACGCGATTCCACTGGTTGTTGACTAGGTGGGACGGAGGTTAAGTAACTCAATAGACCGTAAAGGTCATGACTCTACAAACTATCATCACCGTGCCCTTAAGGAAATCACAAGTATTATGGGCACATTATAAATAGTGGATATTTGGAGACTAAAAAAACCCCGACCTAGTGAAATATACATGGAGGAGGCTTAATCAAGCTGGTTGTCTTGACTACTTTGTCTCTTTCTCTCTTGCAACAAAGGTTAAAAAAGCTTTAATTGGAGACAGAATGCGATCGGATCATCATCTAATTGGCATTCATATAACTCTTATAAATTTTCCATGTGGACGGGGATATAGGACATTTAATCAAAGTTTACTGGAGGTCAACTTATTTTTAACTAAGACAAAATAATTTATAACAGAATTTTTCCAGTATAATATAGGTTCAGCAAATCCCCTTATTGTTTGGGATACCTTTAAATGTACCTTCAGAGGTCATTCAATTCAATATTCATCAATAATACAAAAGCAGTTTCTGGCTAAAGAGACAAGACTAACAAGGGAAATCCATGAACTAATAGTACAGGTAGATAGCAATTAAAACAATACTACAGAGATACAAAATAAGTTAGAGGAAAAACAAAAAGAACTTGAGGAACTTATTCAAGAATTATCTAATGTAATCTATTACAAAAATAAAGCAAACTGGATGGAATATGGAGAAAAATGCACAACATTCTTCCTGAATCTCCGATACAGGAAGGCTAACAAAAATAATTTGCAGAAACTTGTTACTGAAGACGGAGTCGTCTATGATTCTCCAAATTATATTTTAAAAGAGGAAGCTAATTATTTTAGACAGAAGTTCTCTTTTACGTCTCATCCTCTCCCACTGAATGAAGATTATGGTAAGGAATTATTTCCAAATAATAGAAAAAAAATTGAAAAATTTACAAATATACAGAAAGATCAGTGCGAAGGCCAAATTACAGAGGAAGAACTTTTTGAGGCTATTAAATCCTTTCAGTCTGGAAAAACCCCAGGGCTTGATGGCATACCGGTAGAAGTACATCAAGCCTTTTTTGATATACTAAATGCTCCATTGTTATATTGTTTTAACTACTCCTATAGAAATGGTAGTCTGTCAGGTACTCAGCAGGAAGGTCAGATTTCTCTATTATTAAAACAATACACCGATGGCAAATATAAAGACCCAGTCTATCTAAAAAACTGGAGGCCCCTTACACTTCAATGTTGTGATGCAAAAATACTTGCGAAATGCATAGCTCTCAGAATTAAAAGGGTTTTACCAGGTATTGTACATCCTGATCAGACAGGTTTTTTACATGGACAATACATTGGAGATAATATACGACAACTACTAGAAATAATAGAACATCATGTGTCACGATTGTTGTAAGGAGTGGACCAAAACGCAGCGGGAAAATGTATACTCATCTTCTTTTTTTATTAGAAGAAGGAAAAACAAAATAAACACGTATACAAAAAATAAACGACTCCAAACAGTCCCGTCAGGTGCAACAAACACTAAACCAGGAAATAACTACCCACAAACCCCCATAGAACAAACACCCCTATAAATAGGACCTTCAATCAGAGACAACGGGAAGCAGCTGCCTCCAATTGAAGGTCAACCCAATAAACACCACATAGAAATAAATCAACTAGAAATAACATAGAAATACACTAACATAGAACATAACCCAAACAACCCCGAAACACCCTAAACAAACAGTCCCTGCCACGCCCTGACCAAACTACAATAACAAACAGCCCCTTTACTGGTCAGGACGTGACATCATGAAAGATCTAAGAAGCCAGGCCTGGTATTCATAGCGGACTTTGAAAAGGCATTTGATAAAGTAAGGGAAAACCCCCCTGATTTGGACAAAATAACATGGGAACATATTGGCATAGCACGAATCATACACACGGTTGTAAATACCACCGAAAGCGGTCCATCTCCATGGCAATTTTCCCATGGGGATTGCCAATTGTAACACCCCAAATTTCCTTTAGATGGCGAGCGCGCTCCACCGTGGATTTTCATACAGCAAATGATACCCAAGTCTACACCCAAGGGTCAGATTTTGATAAAATGATTTTTTTTTTAAAAACTTCTCACCCCTTAAAAAAGTGGTTTCTGGACCGTTTTTCAATTTTTTCCCGATTTTTATGTCAATTACACATGTATAAGAGCTGTATGAACATGCTTATGACGTTTTTTATTGACGTCGTTTTTTGGGTTGCTTTTGCTTGTGCACAAGGCATATGTTTTGTGCATTTTGAATATGATTTCATAGGAAAAAAGTGACTTTTTTTTCATTTTTTTTGCAAAATGACATGTCCAATGCTTTTTTTGTCAATTATAAAAGTATTGAATGTGCCAAATCACAGCAAATATCCAATAGATGGCTAGAGCTCTCCGCAGTGAATTTTCATATTGCAAATGTAACACAATTCAAGACCCAATAGTCAAATTTAGAAAAAATGACATATTTTTGAAAACTTTTCAACCCCTTAAAAAGTGGTTTCTGGACCGTTTTTCGAAATCTTTTCGATTTTTATGTCAATTACACATGTATAAGAGCTGTATGGACATACTTTTGACATATTTAATTTTTTGGGTTGTTTTTGCTTGTGCATAAGGCATATGTTTTGTGCATTTGGAATATGATTTAATAGGAAGTCAAAAGTGACATATTTGCTTGTGCATAAGGCATATGATTTGTGCATTTGGAATATGATTTCATAGGAAGTCAAAAGTGACTTCTTTTTTTGCCAAATGCCATTAGAAATGTGCAAATGAAATGTCGAATTCTTTTTTTGTCAATTATACATGTATGAAAGTATTGAATGTGCCAAATCAGGATGTTTGTCCGTTTGCCATGTACGATCATAGGAAGTCGGTTTCCAAACCCAAAAGTCAGTGAACCATGGTCCAAATGGCATTTATACTGCCCAAATGATATATAGCCCTATGTTAAGCCATTAATCAATGCAGATGGTCTACTTGTCATGTATGATGAGGGAGAAGTGGGACTCTGTTGCTTTAAACATTTTTAACAAATTTGACATGCTCAGAATGCATAATTGACTGGCCCATTGATCTCGGGATGGCCGTGCAGTGACTGTGGTTCCTCTCCATCGCTCGTTGTGTTGATTTCATCATGTCAACTTTGGTGATATTTTTTGCTGTTGAATCATATTGCAAATGCGCGTTACATTTGCAACATTGCGGGTTACATTTGCAATATGATTCAATGGGCATTTAGCATCACGAATTTAGGCATGCTCAAAAATACTGCAGAAATGCATAATTGACTGTCCCGATGAACTGGGGATGGCCGTGCAGGGACTGTGGTTCCTCTCCATCGCTCATTGTATTGATTTCATCATGTCAACTTTGGTGATATTTTTTGCTGTTGAATCATATTGCAAATGCGCGTTACGTTTGCAATATTGTGCGTTACGTTTGCAATATGATTCAATGGGCATTTAGCATCACGAATTTAGGCATGCTCAAAAATACTGCAGAAATGCATAATTGACTGTCCCGATGAACTGGGGATGGCCGTGCAGTGACTGTGGTTCCTCTCCATCGCTCGTTGTGTTGATTTCATCATGTCAACTTTGGTGATATTTTTTGCTGTTGAATTATATTGCAAATGCGCATTACGTTTGCAATATTGCGCGTTACGTTTGCAATATGATTCAATGGGCATTTAGCATCACAAATTTAGGCATGCTCAAAAATACTGCTGAAATGCATAATTGACTGTCCCGATGATCTCGGTATGGCCGGACAGTGACTGTGGTTCCTCTCCATGGCTTGATGGTGACATGAGAGAAGTGGGACTGTCGTTTTTTAGCAAGTTTTTGAAAAATGTCCAAAATGACTAGGGGCGCCCCATACTGGATGGGCACTGATGGAAGGTGCTCCCTACCCAACCGTGGACCCCTTGCACCCCCTAAAGGCATTTAAAACCCTTCTAAAAAATTAATCCTGGTAACCCATTTCGGGTCACCATGTGCACGGATGCGCATTTGCAATATGTTTACATCTAGACGTTCCGCTAGCGGAACACCTGCTCCAATATCCAATGATGGGCGTGGCGCGAATTACAAATACCTCAAAAATCCCAAAACTTCAATTTTTCAAACATATGACTATTTTTCACCATTTTAAAGACAAGACTCTCCTTTATCTAACCACACTGTCCGATTTCAAAAAGACTTTACAGCGAAAGCAAAACATTAGATTATGTCAGCAGAGTATCCAGCCAGAAATAATCAGACACCCATTTTTTCAAGCTAGCATATAATGTCACAAAAACCAAAACCACATCTAAATGCAGCACTAACCTTTGATGATCTTCATCAGATGACACTCCTAGGACATTATGTTATACAATACATGCATGTTTTGTTCAATCAAGTTCATATTTATATCAAAAACCAGCTTTTTACATTAGCATGTGACGTTCAGAACTAGCATTCCCACCGAACACTTCCGGTGAATTTACTAAATTACTCACGATAAACGTTCACAAAAAACATAACAATTATTTTAAGAATTATAGATACAGAACTCTTTTATGCAATCGCGGTGTCCGATTTTAAAATAGCTTTTCGGCGAAAGCACATTTTGCAATATTCTGAGTAGATAGCCCAGCCATCACGGCTAGCTAATTTGAGACCCACCAAGTTTGGCCCTCACCAAACTCAGATTTACTATAAGAAAAATTGGACTAACTTTGCTGTTCTTCGTCAGAATGCACTCCCAGGACTTCTAATTCAACAACAAATGTTGTTTTGGTTCAAAATAATTACATTTATATTTTAGTCATTTGGCAGACGCTCTTATCCAGAGCGACTTACAGTAGTGAATGCATACATTTCATTTTTTTTTTTTTTTCCTGTGCTGGCCCCCCGTGGGAATCGAACCCACAACCCTGGTGTAGCAAACACCATGCTCTACCAACTGAGCTACAGGGAAGGCTGTAATCCATAGTTATATTGAAATAACTCCGTTTTGTTCGTGCGTTGAGGTCAGTATCCGAAGGCTGACGCACGGGCGCATTTCGTGACAAAACATTTCAAAATATTCCATTTCCGTACTTCGAAGCATGTCAAACGCTGTTTAAAATCAATTTTTATGCGATTTTTCTCGTAAAATAGCGATAATATTCCAACCGGGCGACGTTGTATTCGTTCAAAGAGAGAAAGAAAAACATGGAGTCCAGTGTCAGTGTTCCCTGCCTGACCACTCACAAACACTCCTGCTGTTTTTCGCCCAGAGACTGCAGAGCTCTCATTCCACTTTCTGGCGCCTTCTGAGAGCCAATTAAAGCCTTAGAAAATGTCACGTTACAGCAGAGATGCTGTACTTTTTGATAGAGATGCCCTAGAAGGACAACAAATTGTCAGACAGGGCACTTCCTGCATGGAATCTTCTCAGGTTTTGGCCTGCCATATGAGTTCTGTTATGCTCACCGACACCATTCAAACAGTTTTAGAAACTTTAGAGTGTTGTCTATCCAAATCTACTAATTATATGCATATTATCGTTTCTGCGTAAGAGTAGTAACCAGTTTAAATCGGGTACGTTTTTTATCCGGCCGTGAAAATACTGCCCCCTAGACCCAACAGGTTTTAACACTGATCTGATTGAATCCTGGCCTAAATGGGTTAACCCTTTACACTCGTACCCGTATACCGTTTAAAATGGCAGATTTGGGCACTGATAAATGCCTAAATAGGAATACAGTAGCTCTACAGTAACATGCTACAGTATACATGATGTCAGAGCTCTGGTGCTGCGATTCACAGTGCTGTATGGGGTTTTGACTAATAGCTGTTCTGAACTTGAGCACCTTGCGTGACAAGAAGTTGGTCCCATCCCTCCTGCTAATTGGGTAACTTTTGCAAAAATGTTGTTGTCTGAGTGAGGGAAATGCTGTAAATTAAGAGGGCTCTATGTACATTATTTTGAAAGATGAGACATTGAGGACTATAATAAATACCTATTTGATGTCATATAAGCAAGCCAAACACCCTTGAGTCCAAAAGTGCACTTCACATTTCCATATCATGTCATATACATTTTCAACATTTATTATACCTATGTTTTATGTACAGCTACAAGATGACATGGTGTCACACCCAGAGTTGTTCTGAACCGAATGAGCCTGTTTGTCTATTGTGAAGAACATTTGCATTGTGAAAGCCTAACATTGTAATATCATATTTTATAACTTAGCTGGTCATGTTGGCAATAGAACAAGCTATCAAATTATGCCCACTTGACCCAGATTGCGATTTATGATGGACCGTTTTGAGATTGTGTAAAGAATAACAGTAATTGTGTGATGGCGGAGATACAGGTTTGTGTTCTAAACAAAACAACTACAAGTGTGCTTGTGCTAGTTCCTCAATGACACAGCTAAGACAGCTCAAAAAGCAACTTATAGTTGAAGACTTCTTTGAGTCATAAAAGTGAACTGTGCACACTTTGGAGAGGTGTGTAGTCACTAGGAAACACCAATTAGTCCTCTCTTCAAACCCTGTCTTATGTTGCACCTACCCCACATTTTCAAGAATATTCTTATCATGTTACTGAATGTATCCAGAGTCTTTTCAGATCTTGTGGCAAAAAGTACAGTAAATGTAAAATGCACATAAAATCAACAGTGTCATGTTTGGATTCAGTCTTGTCAGGTGAGCTCACACCAAAATCTCCAAACTGTTCTCTTTCAATTACCACCATGGCTATGCATATGCTTTTCATATTTCTTCTGTAAGAAACATTTCAATTTAGCCCTATCCATATAGGCCAATTACCACAAGTGTAAAGGGTTAAAGCACAGTAAACAATTGTTGGTTTACTTGGTTTATTTACCTGGGTTGTTGTTTCTCATACAGTGCATTAATCCAGTCTCTCTGCAGGCCATTACTATATGTATGATGGAGGATACTTTCCTTGTGAATAGCCAGCCATCTGACCCTGTGGAAGAGTGTAGTGTTACTGTTACCTGGCGGTAGAGTTACCAGGTGGTGGAAAGACCTCTACAAACTAGATTCATGCTAGTCTATTCATTCAGCCAGAGTCACCAAGTTACTCAGGGCTTTACTGTTTCAGAGGAGCAGTTCCTGATGAGCAGACACCATGCAGGTAAGCATATTTAGTTCCCTCAAAGACATTAGCATGAAACTGACCTTTTTTATTTCTAACTGGAAACTCCCAACTATGTCTGTGGATTTTCTAAATGAGCATTAGGAACAGCTGAGCATTGTGATCAAGGTTGTTTTGTGTGTTGATGTGTTACATCAGTAAGTTTGAATCTCTCTCTCTGCAGTTCTCTCTGTGCAGGTTGCGTACCCACCAGTGGTGTTTCCTGCTCTTCAATGTGCTTCTGTTCCATGCCCTGTTGTTTGGGGCTGACTTCGTAGAGGAGTACATTCTCCAGCCCACCCCAGGGGTGTACACAGATGGAACAGTCCTGGACGTGAGGGAGAGGGCCCGTAAACTAGACCTGAGTGGGACCAGGGGGAATGAGTCCCAGTATTACCCCATTACAAACCCAAATGCCTGCCTGAACAGTGACCTCTTCCTCCTCACCATCGTCTTCAGTTCCCCAAGCAATCACACCCAGAGGAACGCGGTAAGGGTCACTTGGGCCAACCAAACACGCGTCCAGAGTTTCGCCGTGAGAACACTCTTCTTCCTGGGATTGTCACCCTCCACCGCCACCCAGGAGACTGTTATGACGGAGTCCGGTCGCCATGGTGACATGGTCCAAGGATACGTGAATGACTCCCCTCATGGTCAGTCTGAGAGGGAGGTGTTGGCGTTACGGTGGGTGGTGGCTTTCTGCCCAGTAGCCAGGTTCGTCCTGATCACAGAGGACTCTGTGTTTGTCAACCTCCCTGCATTAGGGGGTTACCTACTGGGGCTAAGAAGGCACCCTGAAGACCTCTACTTGGGGAGGGTAATGCACAAAGACACCCCCGACCGAGACCCCTCCAGTCCAAGCTACTTAGCTCCAGCCCTCTATCCAGACAGGTACTGTACCTGGATATACATAGGAGAGTTATTCATCCACAATTGGAGGGCATTGTAAACAGTAGGAGCATACTTATGGAAACAGTAGGACAATACTTTATATTATTAAGAAACAATGTGTTAATTGTACTGAATTTAAAAAGTTTAGTTTTATTTTAGTAAAGAAATAATAATCAGCTTCCATTATCCTTCAAAAGGCTGAATAACTCATAACCATGTATCCTGTTTGCTCCTTAATATGCACCCAGGTTGGACCCAAGGTATACTGACAGTATACATTTTACTGTGCCCTAACAGGTATCTCCCAGACTACTGTGCCAGAACTGCCTCTGTCCTCTCCCAGGATGTGGTCAGGAAGGTGTATGTGGCGTCAGCTGGGGTCCGTGCCGCCCTTCCCGCTGATGTGTTTGTGGGCCTGTGTGCCTGGAAGGCCGGGGTGGTACCCACCCACAGTGCACGCTTCTCAGGGGAGAAACACATTCATTATAATGACTGCTGTTATCGCTACCTGTTCAACACCCCAGGGATGGGGAGTGAGGAGCTTGGGACAGTGTGGGCAGATCTGGGCCAGGAGGATGGAGGATGTTCCCTTCTAGAGACCTACTATGGCCTGGTGGCTTGCAAGGCTCTCACTTACCTGGACAAACTGTCCTTCTTCAACTCAAAGGGACAGGAAGACTGAATCCAATCAAATTTTATTGGTCACATTCACATGGTTAGCAGATGTTATTGTGAGTGTAGCGAAATGCTTCTGCTTCTAGATACGAAAGTGCAGCAGTATCTAACGGGTAATATCTAACAATTCCACAACAAAACCTAATACACACAATCTAGTGAAGGAATGGGATAAGAATATATAAATATTAAATGGATGGATGAGCAGTGACAGAGCAGCTAAGATGCAATAGATAGTGTAGGATACAGTATATACATATAAGTGTGTCCGTACCTGTGTGTGTGTATGTATGTATAAGTTTGAAAATGAGTCTCAGTATTACATTTCAGTTTTTATTTCAGGAAACAATTCCCTACTTTATTTGATCATGTAAATAAGAAGTGGATTAAATATTAATTGAAGTGTTGCAGTTAAAGGGATTTGATTCCGAAATGCAAGATTGTTTTGCAGAAGAAGCCAGATATTGTTGCTGTGGGGGGAGGTGCTGATTTTGGAATGTAACCATACTTTATAAGTTCATTATCATCGTTGATACTATTTAGGGCTGTATAGCATTTGTGAAGTCATCATCAGCTGTTGTTTCAATCCAACCCAGGGTTCACATATTGCGAATGGATCAGCTTGCCCAAAGCACCCTAACACAGGCGGGAGGCATAAAATGAACAGACCAGAGGCAGTGCCTGTGGTTCCTTTTCTTTTCTATCGTTTACTAAACGGGTCTTCCTTCACCCAACAAAATAACTCCAGTACAGGGAACGGCCAACGCTGAAACACCAGTGTAGCAAAACAAATAAACAATCTAAGCCGTTGACCAAAATGCCATGGCCAAAAAGGGAAAGCAAAACAACAAACAGGTACTCCTGTCTTAGACTATTGTCTACACATAAGTAACAGGACGAACACTTCTCTCTACCTAAAGCCTGCCTTGGTTAAGAGACAAGGTGCCCAGTCAGACGCTTTCTCTGAGGTAGGAAAACCCGACGTCCTCACAAGTCCCCATCTCTACTCCCAAACTTTCCCTAGCGCCTCTCCTGGCACACCTATATAGAGGAAGACACAAAGCAATTAGTGGGCCCAGCTGTGTACTAATTGGCTTTACACTGAGTACCTATCCCCTGAGGAGGGTGTTGTTGTGCCGTCTACCTCCGGCTGGTCACTGAACTCTCACAATATGGTTTCAAGCTTTGGTTGATTTTAATTTTTAATCTTCAATTTAGTTATTCATGTCAGATTAACGTCTCCATCTCAGGCCAATTTTTTATCTTGAGCGGATGGACAAGGGGCCAGAACATAATTACAAATAATTTGTAGACTGCAAATGAACTGCAAGAAGCCCAAACAGATATGTCACAGGTGACAGTTTTAATACTTATCACTGCATCCTGTATCAAAAGTCTCGTAGATCAGGTTTTGCTTAAAAAGCTCTATACAAGTCTCTGACCTACCTCACTGTTAAAATGTTAAAATATGTGACACCAAACCCGTTCACAGGGATGGTTAACTCTCGAGGTTCCATCCCGATTTATGTTAATCCACCAGTTTTACTGCCCCCATTTCTGGAATAGCCTACAAATCTCCCTACATCTTGACTCTCTGGTGCCTCTAGCACAGTTTAGGACTTTAATTGTTGAATGAATTTAATGAGAATTGCAACTGCTTGGATTTGTGGTGTTTGAAGCTGTAGTGTTAATTCTGTAATTGTAGTTCATTTAAAAAAAAAAGTTAAATCATTTTGAATTTATTGTCCTCAGGGTACCATTGCAAATGAGTCACTGGTCTCAATGGGTTCCCTTGAATACATACAAGTTAAATAAAAAATAACATTGACTAAAATATAATAATTTCAAACCTTGCTTACATTTGTATATGATTACATATAGTACCAGTCAAACGTTTGGACACACCGACTTATTCAAGGATTTTTCTTTATTTGTAATATTTCTACATTGTAGAATAATAGTGAAGACATCACAACTATGAAATAACACATATGGAATCATGTAGTAACAAAAAATTGTTAAACAAATCAAAATATATTGGATATTTTAGATTCTTCAAAGTAGCCACCCAAAGTAGCTGTCATTTGCATTGATGACAGCTTTACACACTCTTGGCATTCTCTCAACCAGCTTCACCTGGAATGCTTTTAAAACAGTCTTGAAGGAGTTCCCACATGATGAGCACTTGTTGGCTGCTTTATCTTCACTCTGCAGTACAACTCATCCCAAACCATCTCAATTGGGTTGAGGTTGTATGATTGTGGAGGCCAGGTCATCTGATGCAGCACTCCATCACTTTACTTATTGGTCAAACAGCCCTTACACAGCCTGAAGGTGTGTTGGGTCATTGTCCTGTTGAAAAACAAATGTTAGTCCCACTATGAGCAAATCAGATGGGATGGCGTATCACAGCAGAATGCTGTGGTAGCCATGCTGGTTAAGTGTGCCTTGAATTCAAAATAAATCACAGACAATGTCACCAGCAAAGCACCCCTACACCATCATACCTACTCCTCCATGCTTCACAGTGGTAACCACACATGCGGAGATCATCCGTTCATCTACTATGCGTCTCACAAAGACACTGGGGTTGGAACCAAAATAATCAAATTTGGACTCATCAGACCAAAGGACAGATTTCCACTGGTCTAATGTCCATTGCTCGTGTTTCTTGGCCCAAGCAAGTCTCTTCTTATTATTGGTGTCCTTTAGTTGTGATTTCTTTGCAGCAATTCGACCATGAAGGCCTGATTCACGCAGTCTCCTCTGAACAGTTCATGTCGAGATATGTCTGTTACTTGAACTCTGTGAAGGATTTATTTGGGCTGCAATTTCTGAGGTGCAGTTAACTCTAATGAACTTATCCTCTGCAGCAGAGGTAACTCTGGGTCTTCCTTTGCTGTGGCAGTCCTCATGAGAGCCAGTTTCATCAAAGTGCTTGATGGTTTATGCGACTGCACTTGAAGAAACTTTCAACGTTTTTGAAATGTTCCGGATTGAGTGACCTTCATGACTACAAGCAATGATGTACTTTCATTTCTCTTTGCTTATTTGAGCTGTTCTTGCCATAATACACTGCTCAAAAAAATAAAGGGAACACTTAAACAACACAATGTAACTCCAAGTCAATCACACTTCTGTGAAATCAAACTGTCCACTTAGGAAGCAACACTGATTGACAATACATTTCACATGCTGTTGTGCAAATGGAATAGACAACAGGTGGAAATTATAGGCAATTAGCAAGACACCCCCAATAAAGGAGTGGTTCTGCAGGTGGGGACCACAGACCACTTCTCAGTTCCTATGCTTCTTGGCTGATGTTTTGATCACTTTTGAATGCTGGCGGTGCTTTCACTCTAGTGGTAGCATGAGACGGAGTCTACAACCCACACAAGTGGCTCAGGTAGTGCAGCTCATCCAGGATGGCACATCAATGCGAGCTGTGGCAAGAAGGTTTGCTGTGTCTGTCAGCGTAGTGTCCAGAGCATGGAGGCGCTACCAGGAGACAGGCCAGTACATCAGGAGACGTGGAGGAGGCCGTAGGAGGGCAACAACACATTAGCAGGACCGCTACCTCCGCCTTTGTGCAAGGAGGAGCAGGAGAAGCACTGCCAGAGCCCTGCAAAATGACCTCCAGCAGGCCACAAATGTGCATGTGTCTGCTCAAACGGTCAGAAACAGACTCCATGAGGGTGGTATGAGGGCCCGACATCCACAGGTGGGGGTTGTGCTTACAGCCCAACACCGTGCAGGACGTTTGGCATTTGCCAGAGAACACCAAGATTGGCAAATTCGCCACTGGCGCCCTGTGCTCTTCACAGATGAAAGCAGGTTCACACTGAGCACGTGACAGACGTGACAGAGTCTGGAGACTGTAGAAAAAATATATTTTTATTTGTTCAGAAAACTATGGGGACCAAATAAAAAACCCTGCAGGCCAAATTCAGAACGCAGGCCACCAGTTGATTTTAAACAGATTCTTAGGCTCCGACCAAGACGTCATAGATCACGTAATGTGAGCGGGTGAAAGACGTGTGTTATGGGTCTTGCGCTCTCCAGATTCACATCTTAGGTCCCGATAATTTTTCTGACGTGCCAGACATTTTTGTTGTATCTTATGTAGTGAGGGGGGTGTTACGATGCGACTTGACTTGTGAAAGTCTCCAACTATTAGTCAATCATGCTCAGAAATGAAAACATAAACAATCAGCAGGGGGGTGTGTACAGTTTTAAGAGGGAGCTGGGTGGAAGCCTAATGTAAAAGGAAGGAGCATGTCTGCCAGTACAATATAACAGTAGAGTTTTTTCCTGACAGATGAGAAAGCAGATTTAATCAACTGTGTGATCACGCATACCGCCCCAACAGATCCACAGATGACGCAATCTCAATCGCACTCCACACTGCCTTTTCACACCTTTTAATACTATATCTCTTGACACATTGATTGACTGGATCCTATTCCAACTAAACTACTGAAAGAGCTGCTTCCTGTCCTTGGCCCTCCTATGTTGAATATAATAAACGGCTCCATATCCACTGGATGTGTACCAAACCAACTAAAAGTGTCAGTAATAAGGCCTCTCTTGAAAAAGCCAAACCTTGACCCAGAAACTATAAAAAACTATCGGCCTATATTGAATCTCACATTCGTGTCAACCTTTTTAGAAAAAGCTGATGCGCGGCAACTCACTGCTTTCCTGAGGACAAACAATGTATATCAAACACTTCAGTCTGGTTTTAGACCCCATCTGTCACGCCCTGACCATAGAGAGCCTTTTTTATTCTCTATTTGGTTAGGTCGGGGTGTGACTAGGGGTGTTCCTATCTAGGTTGTCTAGTTCTATGTTGGCCTGGTATGGTTCCCAATCAGAGGCAGCTGTTTATCGTTGTCTCTGATTGGGGATCATACTTAGGCAGCCATTTCCCCACTGTTTTTTTGTGGGATCTTGTTTATGTGTAGTTGCATGTGAGCACGCCATAGCGTCACGTGGTCGTTGCGCTTTGCTGTTTTTGTGAGTTTCATTTAACCTCTCTAGGGTAGGGGGCAGTATTTGCACGGCCGGATAAAAAACGTACCCGATTTAATCTGGTTATTACTACTGCCCAGAAACTAGAATATGCATATAATTGTTTGATGTGGATAGAAAACACCCTAAAGTTTCTAAAACTGTTTGAATGGTGTCTGTGAGTATAACAGAACTCATATGGCAGGCAAAAACCTGAGAAAATTCCTGACAGGAAGTGCCCTCTCTGACCATTTCTTGGCCTTCTACACTCTCTTTATTGAAAACTGAGGATCTCTGCTGTAACGTGACACTTCCTACGGCTCCCATAGGCTCTCAGAAGGCGGCAAAACGTTGAATGATGACTTTGCAGGCCATAGCTGAAAAACAGAAGCGCATTTGGATAGTGGTCGATCAGAGAACAATGAGACTGGGGGCGCGTGCACGAGCCGACACCATGTTTTTATTTTTTCGTCTTTGAACGAAAACAGGGTTTCCCGGTCGGAATATTATCGCTTTTTTACGAGAAAAATCGCATAAAAATTGATTTTAAACAGCGGTTGACATGCTTCGAAGTACGGTAATGGAATATTTAGATTTTTTTTTGTCACGAAACGCGTCGGGCCCTTCGTCACCCTTCGGATAGTGTCTTGAACGCACGAACAAAACGCCGCTATTTGGATATAACTATGGATTATTTTGAACCAAACCAACATTTGTTATTGAAGTAGAAGTCCTGGGAGTGCATTCTGACGAAGAACAGCAAGGGTAATCCAATTTTTCTTATAGTAAATCTGAGTTTGGTGAGGGTCAAACTTGGTGGGTGTCAAAATAGCCAGCCTGTGATGGCGAGCTATCTACTCAGAATATTGCAAAATGTGCTTTCACCGAAAAGCTATTTTAAAATCTGACACCTCGATTGCATAAAGGAGTTCTGTATCTATAATTCTTAAAATAATTGTTATGTTTTTTGTGAACGTTTATCGTGAGTAATTTAGTAAATTCACCGGAAGTGTTTGGTGGGAATGCTAGTTCTGAACGTCACATGCTAATGTAAAAAGCTGGTTTTTTATATAAATATGAACTTGATTGAACAAAACATGCATGTATTGTATAACATAATGTCCTAGGGATGTCATCTGATGAAGATCATCAAAGGTTAGTGCTGCATTTAGCTGTGGTTTTGTTTTTTGTGATATTATCTGCTAGCTTGAAAAATGGGTGTCTGATTATTTCTGGCTGAGTACTCTGCTGACATAATCTAATGTTTTGCTTTCGCTGTAAAGCCTTTTTGAAATCGGACAGTGTGGTTAGATAAAGGAGAGTCTTGTCTTTAAAATGGTGTAAAATAGTCATATGTTTGAAAAATTGAAGTTTTTGGATTTTTGAGGAATTTGTAATTCGCGCTATGCCTCTCATTGGATATTGGAGCAGGTGTTCCGCTAGCGGAACGTCTAGATGTAAGAGGTTATTAAGAGTGTGCTCCTAATCTCAGCTCGTTACCTGTATAAAAGACACCTGGGAGCCAGAAATCTTTCTGATTGAGAGGGGGTCAGATACTTATTTCCCTCATTAAAATGCAAATCAATTTATAACATTTTTGCCATGCGTTTTTCTGGATATTTTTGTTGTTATTCTGTCTCTCACTGTTCAAATAAACCTACCATTAAAATTATAGACTGATCCTTTCTTTCTCAGTGGGCAAACGTACAAAATCAGCAGGGGATCAAATACTTTTTCCCCCCACTGTATGTCTGCCAGACATGCAGAGATGCGATTCGCCATCTGGTTATCAGAAGGGGGAAAGGAGAAGATTAACTGTGTGTCGTCTGCGTAGCAATGATAGGGGAGACCATGTGAGGATATGACAGAGCCAAGTGACTTGGTGTATAGCGAGAATAGGAGAGGGCCTAGAACTGAGCCCTGGGGGACACCAGTGGTGAGAGCACGTGGTGCGGAGACGGATTCTCACCACGCCACCTGGTAGGAGCGACCTGTCAGGTAGGACGCAATCCAAGAGTGAGCCACGCCGGAGATGCCCAACTCGGAGAGGGTGGAGAGGAGGAGCTGATGGTTCACAGTATCAAAGGCATTAGATAGGTCTAGAAGGATGAGAGCAGAGGAGAGAGAGTTAGCTTTAGCAGTGCAGAGAGCCTCCGTGACACAGAGAAGAGCAGTCTCAGTTGAATGACCAGTCTTGAAACCTGACTGATTTGGATCTGAAAATAGCTGTGTAGTGACGCTCCCCATCCAACCTGACAGAGCTTAAGAGGATTTGCAGAGAAGACTGGGAGAAACCCAAATACCCAAATACAGGTGTGCCAAGCTTGTAGCATCATACCCAAGAAGACTTGAGGCTGTAATCGCTGCCAAAGGTGATCAACAATGTACTGAGTAAATGGTCTGAATACTTAGGTAAATGTGATATTTCAGTTGAATTTATTTTTATACATTTGCAAAAACAAATTAAAACCTGTTTTTACTTTGTCATTACGGGGTATTGTGTGTAGATTGATGAGGGGAAAAACACAATTTAATCAATTTTAGAATAAGGCTGTAATGTAACAAAATGTGGAACAAGTAAAGGAGTCTGAATACTTTACGAATGCATTCCAACGTACTGTAAAAAGTCTGGGTCCTGTAACCATCTGGGATGCAAACTCCATCTAGATGATCCTTTTTACTAATTTTGTATCCCTATAGAATAATGACACAGGGGAATGTTAACAGTACTATCATATCCACTTCCTGATACATTGGGAAACATTGAGCAAGAAACTAAAAAGTGGTATAAAAGGTACGCTGGGAGTTGGGAAGGAAATAATAAATAATAACAAATAGAACATAGTACAAAACACGAAAAGCGTTCAGACCAGAAACAGAGTCAATAACGCCTGAGGAAAGAACCAAGGGGAGTGACAGATATAGGGGAGGTAATCAGGAATGTGATGGAGTGTCATGAGTGTCATGAGGCGCAGGTGCGCGTAATGATGGTGGCATCGTTACAGGTGCGTAACGATGAGACAACTGGCGATGTCGAGTGTTGGAGCCTGGATCTACAATGTGTATATACCAGCTGTATCAGTTTTAATATTATCCACTTGAAATGGAACAGATTTGTGAATTAAAACCATAACACCACAAGAATGAGAGGAGAAACAGGATGCTATTTTTTTCCCCTTGCCATCTCCTGCGCACTTTAACACTCGGTCGTAAATTAGGCATGAGGGGAATCTCTCCCTTTGCTCCCAGTATTGGGAAATAAATATCCCTTTGTTACAGAAGGTTTTGTCGCCCAAAAACTCTAACATCCAAAAAGGAACACTGAGACAATATATTTCAACATCCGAATGTTGAGAATGATGAGAGATGGAATATGGGAAATTAGTGTCTATTTTGTGATGTCATTAATTTGTAAGTCGCTCTGGATAAGAGCGTCTGCTAAATGACTTAAATGTAAAATGTAAATGTAAAAATGGTATAAAGACGTTATAACTAAAACATTGTAACCTGAAGAGCTTTCACACTGTGTATATCAGGTTAAGAGTGTGCTCCTCATCTCAGCTTGTTACCTGTATAAAAGACACCTGGGAGCCAGAAATCTTTCTGATTGAGAGGGGGTCAAATACTTATTTCCCTCATTAAAATGCAAATAAATTTATAACATTTTTGACATGCGTTTTTCTGGATATTTTTGTTGTTATTCTGTCTCTCACTGTTCAAATAAACCTACCATTAAAATTATAGACTGATCATTTCTTTGTCAGTGGGCAAACGTACAATATCAGCAGGGGATCAAATACTTTTTCCCCCCACTGTAGATAACCTTTGCAGAACTTACTAGCCAACCACAAAAACCTAGGCTCCTGCTATGCTTTCATACATCGTTATCTTTGACACTGTGAACCACCAGATCCTCTCTACCCTCTCAGGGCTGGGTGTTTCAGGCTCTGCATTGTTCTGGATTGCATCCTACCTAACAAGTCGCTCCTACCAGTTGACGGGGAGAGGATCTGTGTCTGCACCATGTGGTCTCACAACTGATGATACCCAGGGCTCTATTCTAGGTCCTCTAGTGTCCCCCATGGCTCGGTACCATGTCCTCTGGCGTCCCTCAGGGCTCAGTAGTAGGTCTTCTGGTGTCCCCCATGGCTCGGTACTAGGTCCTCTCTTGTTTTCTCTAACATGTGTGTAAATGTAATTTCTTCTACTCCAGGGATGTTGTTTCAGAGGTGGAGAATTACAATCAACAGTGTGCAAACAACATCCAGGCCCACAGAGGGTTCCGCTCCAGATGACACATCTCTGAGGACCTCGAGAACGAACACATCGAACCCAGGGACATGGACGACATGAGTGTTACCTTTGATTTCCGGATGCAGGGTCTGTCTGGACTCAGGGAAGCTTGTAGAACACCCTGGAATACTATAGAATTAAATTCCATGTTTTATGTGAAAAGTTAGTGCTTCTTGGAAGCTGCAAAAGACAGGAAATTCAAATGAGCTAGAGAGCCAGCTATCTATAGTGTCCAAATTTGCCAGTGTTGACCATGTCATTAACCTGACCATTACATTTTACATTTTAGTAATTTAGCAGATGCTCTTATCCAGAGCAACTTACAGTAGGGAATGCATACATTTCATTTCATGCATTTTTTTGTCCCAGTACTTTGAGAATCTTGTCCTCTCTGTCTACAGTCATGGGATCCAATCACAGAAGAGAGTCCAGACAACCTGCTTCCAGGCCCCTCCTCCTCCATCATGTTGATACCCACCCCCCAGCAGCCCCCCCCCCCCGCTCCACCAGGAGTTTTCAGAGAAGATCAAATGTGTGGAAACTGAGGCTTCACTTTGCTAACTCCCTCATTCACTTTTATTCTTCCATGTCTCTTTCTGTCTCCCCCATTTCTTTGTCCCTCTCTTGCTTCTCCCTCACTCCCTCTGTCTCTCTCCCTCTCCCCCTCCTTTCCTCCCCCTCTTTTGACCTCCCTCCCCCTGTCTCCCTTTTCTCCCTCTCTTCAGCATTGTCATCTCTCTTCCAGACTGCGTTCCTCCAGTATGACAGATGGGGTCAGTGACCAAGCCCAGCCTCCTCCAACGGTACGATACACTCCCTCTTTCCTCCTCTCCTTCTATTACCCCTCTCCTCTCCTCTTCCTGACTCCTACTCTTTTCTTCCTCTCCTCTTCCTGTCTCCTTTTTTCTTCCGCCTCTTACTTCCTTTTTCAAATCAAATCACATTTTATTTGTCACATGCTTCGTAAACAACTGGTGTAGACTAACAGTGAAATGCTTACGGGTCCTTCTCAAACAATGCAGAGCTAAAGATAAAGATAAAAAATATGAAATAATGACCTGAGGAATAAATACACAGTGAATAACAATAATGAGGAAAAATAACATAGCTATATACAGGGTGTACCAGTACCAAGTCGATGTGCAGGAGTACGAGGTAATTGAGGTAGCTATGTACATATACGTAGGTATATATAAATTGGTTAGGCAACAGGAGAGATAAGACTGAGCTCTTGCAGCAGCGTATGTGGAGCAGTAACAGCAGTGTATGTGATGAGTGTGAAAGGGTGTTTGTGTGAGTGTGTGTCGCATCAGTGTGTGTGTGTTGGGGTGTCAGTGTGAGGGGATGGGAAGAGTCCAGTGTGTGTGCATAGTCAGTGCAAGAGAGTTAGTAAAAAAGGTCACTGCAGGGAGTCAAGGTAGCCATTTGATGAGCTATTTAGAAGCCTTGTTTGCATCTTATGGCTTGGGGGTAGAAGCTGTTCAGGATCCTTGGTGTACTGGTAAAGCTTGCTGTGCAATAGCAGAGAACACTCTATGACTTGGGTGGCTGGAGTCTTTGGCAATTTTTTGGGGCCTTCCTCTGACACCACCTGGTATGGAGTTCCTGGAGGGCAGGGAGCTCAGCCCCAGTGATGTACACTGGGGCCCTCTGTAGCGTCTTGCAGTAGTGTGCCTTGCAGTTGCTAAGCCAAGCGGAGATGCAGCCAGTCAATATGGTCTCAATGGTGCAGCTGTGGAATTTTTCCAAATCTGAGGGCCCATGCCAAATGTTTTCAGCCTCCTGAGGGGGAAGAGGCGCTGTCGTGCACTCTTCACAACTCTATGGGTTTGTGTGGACCATGTTAATTCCTTGGTGATGTGGATACCGAGGAACTTGACGCTCTCAACCAGCTCCAGCACAGCCCCATCGATGTGGATGGGGGCGTACTAGCCTCTCCATTTCCTGTAGTCCACAATCAGCTCCTTTGTCTTGCTGATGTTGATGGAGAGGTTGTGGTACTGGCACCACACTGCCAGGTCTCTGACCTCCTCCCTATAGGCTGTCTCATCGTCAGTGATCAGTCCTACCATCGTCGTGTGGTCAGCAAACTTGATGATCGTGTTGGAGTCGTGCGCGGCCACGCAGTCATGGGTGAACAGGGTGTACAGGACGGAACTAAGCACACACCCCTGTGGGACCCCTGTATTGATGGTCAGCGTGGCGGATGTTTTGTTGCCTACCCTTACCGACTGGGGGCGGTCCATCAGGAAGTCCAGGATCCAGTTGCAGAGGGAGGTCCTTAGCTTGATGATGAGCTTGGGGGGGATTATGGTGTTGAATGCTGAGCTGTAGTCAATGAACAGCATTCTTAGATAGGTATTCCTTTTGTCCAGGTGGGTGATTGCAGTGTGGAGTGCAATAGAGATTGCGTAATCTGTGGATCTGTTGGGGCAGTACGCAAATTGGAGTGGATCCAGGGTGTCTGGGATGATGGTGTTGACGTGAGCCATGACCAGCTTTTCAAAGCATTTCATGGCTATAGATGTAAGTGCTACGGGGCGTCAGTCATTTAGGCAGGTTACCTTAGCGTTCTTGGGCACGAGGACTATGGTGGTCTGCTTGAAACAAGTTGGTATTACAGACCGGGTCAGGGATAGGTTGAAAATGTCAGTCAAGTCATTTGCCAGCTGGTCAGCGCATGCTCCGAGTAGACGTCCTGGTATTCCATCTGGCCTGCGGCATCATTAATAAGTGCATCGACGACATTGTCCCCACAGAACCCATGGATTATAGGCAACATATTAAGCTAAACAGGGAGGACTCTTGTGTTCGCATTATGTTTTCTTACAGAAAGCTGTACCAACCTATCCCTGTACCATTCAAAAGTGTTTTGCTTTTTGTATAGTTTGTTATTGGGGAATTTATGAAACAAACATCTAAAATGGAAATGTATATAATATACATATCGTCTCCGCCATCATTTAAATAACTTTGCAAGAATATATTTTTGCAGTCATTTAAATGATGGCGGATTCATAATGTACAAAAATTGTGCGTAAAAAAAAGCACGCAAGACGGCTGCTATCCACTGCAGCACAAACCATCTACCTTCTATCCATCCTCCTCAGGCCTCTTTTACTGCACACGCATTTATGAAGCTAGTGATGGATGTGGTAAACTTCTCAATGTTATCGGATAAGTCTTGGAACATATTCCAATCTGCGCTAGCGAAACAATCCTGTAGCTTAGCATTAGCTTCGTCGGACCACTTCCGTATTGAGCACGGCACTGGTAAACAGGAAGCAGGAAGCAGGAGAATAGAGTTATGGCCTGATTTGCCAATGGAAGGGCGAGGGAGAGCCTTGAATGCATTTCTGTGAGATGAATAAAGGCGATCTAGAGTTTTGTCACCATTTTGTCTAGTTGCATGGGTGACATGCTGGTAAAAATGATATAAAACGGATTTCAGTTTCCCTGGCTATGAGAAACGCCGTCTCTGAATGTGCATAGTGCCAGCACTAGGTTTGTGGTGGTAAATAGACAGCTAAGTAAACAAATAGATGAAAGACGGCTGCTATCCACTGCAGTGCAAACCAGATACCTTCCTTCCTTCCCTCCTTCCTTCCTCCTCAGGCCTCTTATCTCACACACAGGCAGTACCTCATCTCCTCCTCTCACTGTGTTTCCTCCTCATGCTGCCTTTACTGCACAGGCCAGTGCCTTCTTACCACTTCTCCTTTATATGCTCACTGATTCTTGCCTTGTGGTGATTCCTTCTGCTGTGCCAGCCCGCTGCGTTTCTCTTACATTTTAGTCATTTAGCAGACGCTCTTATCCAGAGCAACTTACAGTAGTGAATGCATACATTTCATGCAGATTTTTGTACTGGCCCCCCCATGGGAATCAAACCCACAACCCTGGCATTGCACACACCATGCTCTACCAATGGAGCCACAGGGAAGGCTAACACTGGCAGTAACTCCTAATCAAACACATCCCAGACCTGAGTCACAGTAGCCCAGTAGAGCAGGGAGCCAGGGCTTCTAAAGAGAAAAGTATATGTCAGCCGTGCTGATGTCAGCCTTTTCTCTGCTGACTCGAATGAGTGGATAAGTTAAATGAGTGGGTTGCAGGGGTAACAGTAGCAGAATTAGACATTTACTGGACTGGAAGTGTTCCATCCAGAAGAGAGATCCAATAACCACGTTGCTGCTTTAGCTGCAGTTTGAAACACTTTCCTGGGAAGCTGTAGGTTGCAGATCAGGGTTCAAATTGTATTTTTACTTTGAGTGTTTGCTCTAGCCTGCCTGGAGTGCCAGATGTGCAGGGTTTGCCTTTTTGGCATAACTCCATTGTTTACATTGGGCCAGGCAAGCTCAACCCAGGTCTGGTGTCAGATGAAAGATTCAGTCCCCACGTTGTGCATATAATGGTTTGGTTTGACACATTTTCTTGGGCAGTATGTGTAGGTTGATCGTGGTTAGTTATGCAATTATCCCCCTGACTGTGCAGTCTCTCTCTCGCTGCGGAGTGCACTTTACCTCAGACGACTATCAATCTACACATATCTTACGATAAGGCTGTAATAAATTATTTAGTTGTCCTTTGGATGGTCCTCCACATGGACAGTGTGTGAGACTTCCTAAGTTATTGCAGAGGGAGAGAAGCCAAATGTTATTAGTCATCATAAACGGCTGGCTGTTTTGTAAACCTAGTTGTCGGTGGATTACGTGGCAGCAAAATCTTCAATTTTAACGCAAAGAGTGTGTTGTACAATAGCTCCATAGAAAATAATGCTTAAGGATCAAATATAGACTGCTGTTTGTGTTGATGTTAGTAATGACAAAGAAGGAGTGAAAGTCAGTCAGTCCCATTGTCCCAAAGTTATGTGGTGGGACTGTGCCTTTACCAAGTGGTCCTGGGAACAACACAGCTAGATTTGTCACAGTCACACTATTTCTCCTGGATATTTAGCTGTACTAATGTACTGACACTGAAAATGTGACATGGTAAGGTTGGACCCAGGTGCAAAGAAGAGACCAGACGAGGAATCAGTGGTTAAAGATTAACATAATATTTACTGAGAAACGGTAGCCACAGAATCACAGTACACTTGAAAAAACAACAAACACTACATTTCAAAAACCCACTCAGGAAACACACACACACACACACACACACACACACACACACACACACACACACACACACACACACACACACACACACACACACACACACACACACACACACACACACACACACACACACACACACACACACACACACAGAGAATAATTCAAGCTTCTGCAAAGCAAAAGACCACAGAGAAAACACCTCTTTTAACAGGGACACAATCATTAAATAATAAGACACACCTGAGTCCAATTAAAGTCTCTAGGGCAGGCTCTGCTGCCCTCTGGTGCCAGGAGGAACCATGACAGAAAATGTGCTGACACTGAAATAAATCAAAACTGAACAGAACTTTAGATTTTTTTTTAACCTTTATTTAACTAGGCAAGTCAGTTAAGAACAAATTATTATTTACAGTGACAGCCTACCGGGGAAGAACAGGGGAAGAACAACAGATTCAGGGGAAGAACAACAGATTTTTACCTCGTCAGCTCAGGGATTCAATCCAGCATCCTTTCAGGTACTGGCCCAACGCTCTAACCACTAGGCTACCTGCCACCCCAAATTATTGCTGATATTATTATTATTACTGAAAATATTCATATTTTTCAATAGTTTTTTTATTTTTGTTAAGTAGCTAACTGAAACTAAAGAAAAGAGTTGAGATTGTAATCATGGGTTGTGATAATTGTTTTTGTTTACAATGTTTACATAAACTCTCTGGGAACTTTGCCCTTGTCAATTGTCCATATCTCAGTTTAATGTGAGTTACACTTGGTAACTTTTCTGAATGAAGTTGAGTTTATCATGCCTTATTTTCCTTTGCAGCCTTTTTCTGGATCACCTGGTAACCAAATAACTTATATACACCATATCATATTATGGCAATTTCTTTGACATGGTGTAAAAAATGCTCTAATGGAGAGGAACTGTCGTTATCGCAAAATATATGCACATTTATTTGTCACACCCTGATCTGTTTCACATGTCTTGTGCTTGTCTCCACCCCCCACCAGGTGGCATCCCTAGAGGGGGGGGGTACTGTCACACCCTGATCTGTTTCACCTGTCTTGTGCTTGTCCCCCCCCTGTCCATCCGTCCCTCCGTCAACCAGGTATGTGCCCGGGTTGGACACCAGGTGGCATCCCTACCGGAGGGGGGTACTGTCACACCCTGATCTGTTTCACCTGTCTTGTGCTTGTCTCCACCCCCCACCAGGTGGCTCCTATTTGTCCCCATTATCGCCTGTGTATTTATACCTACATTTTCTGTTTGTCTGTTGCCAGTTCGTCTTGTCCCATCAAGCTTTACCAGTGCGTTTTTCCCCATTTTCATGTTTCTATAATTATTGGTCTCTAGTCCTCCCGGTTGTGACCATTCTGCCTGCCCTGACCCTGAACCTGCCTTTTTGTTCTGTACCTTACTGACACTGCCCTGGATTACTGACCTCTGCCTGCCCTTGACCTGTCATTTGCCTGCCCCCTGTTTTGTAATAAATATCTGTGATTCGAACTGTCTGCATCTGGGTCTAATCCGGAGTCCTGATATTATCGTGATAATATCGTGCCAGCCATGTCTCGGACACCGATGCCTCTCACCCGTACAAGCTATACAGCTTCGCCCGCTTCAAGGAAAACAACATTGGGCCGCCGACGTGGGCCTCCGCTGCTCACGAGGACTGTGTGCTCTTGTACTTCGTGGCCGACGTGATTACGTCATTTAACCATGTTAACCCTCGACTGACGGCCCAGACGGCATCCCAAGCTATGTCCTCAGAGCATGTTTACCGACATCAATCTCTCCATATCCCAGTCTGTAGTCTCCACTTGCTTCAAAATGCCCACCATTGTTTCTGTACCCAAGAAAGCGAAGGTAACTGAACTAAATGAATTTCGCCCCATGGCACTCGCTTCTGTCTTTGAGAGGCACATATCACCTCCACCTTACCCAACACCCAAGACCCACTACAATTCGCACACCGCACCAACAGATCCACGGACAACGCAATCACCATTGCACTGCTCTATCCACCTGGACAGGAAAAATACCTGTAAGAATGCTCCAGGACATCTATAGCACCCGGTGTCACAGGAAGGTCAAGAAGATGATCAAGAATCCCAGCTACTCGAGCCATGGCTTGTTCACCCCGCTACCAACTAGAAGGCTAAGACAGTACAGGTGCATCAAAGCTGGGACCGAGAGACTGTTAAACAGCTTCCATCTCCAGCCCATCAGACTGTTAAACAGTCATCACTAGCCGGCCTCCGCCCTGTACAATGCCCCGACCTTAGTCACTGTTACTAGCCGGCTACCACCTGGTACTCCACACTGCACCTTAGAGACTGCTGCCCTATGTACAGAGTCATTGAACACTGGTCTCTTTAATAATGTTTAAATACTGTTTTATCCACTTGATAGTGCTTTCAGAATTCAAAATTGATTAGTGAAAAACAAAATCAAACCCATTTACACACAATACCCCATAATGATAAATTGAAAACATGTTTATAGAATTTTTGGCAAATTTATTTTTAAAAAATGGGTGAAAAAATGAATACAGAAGGAAAAAAATTAAATATTGAAATCTAATTTACATAATTATTCACACCCCTAATTCAATACTTTGTAGAAGCACATTTGGCAGCGACTACATCTGTGAGTCTTTCTGGGTAAGGCTCTAACAGCTTTCCACACCTGGATTGTGCAAGCTCTGTTTAATTGGTTGTTGATCATTGCTAGACAACCTTTTGCTATAGATTTTCAAGTAGATTTAAGTCAAAACTGTAACTCGGCCACTCACATTCTTTTTGGTAAAAAACTCCAGTGTAGATTTGGCCTTGTGTTTTAGGTTATTTTTCTGCTTAAAGGTGAATTTACCTCCCAGTGTCTGGTGGAAAGCAGACTGAACCAGGTTTTGCCTGTGCTTAGCTCCATTCTGTTTCTTTCCTATCCTGAAAAACTCCCCAGTCCTTAACGATTACAAGCATACCCGTAACATGATACAGCCACCACCATGCTTGAAAGTATGAAGAGTAGTACTCACTGATGTGTTGGATTTGCCCCAAACATAACACTTTGAATTTAGGACAAAAAGTTTAGTACTTTGCCACGTGTTTTGCAGTGTTACTGTAGTGCCTTGTTGCAATCAGGACCAATGTGTTGGAATATTTTTATTCTGTACAGGCTTCCTTCCTTTCACTCTGTCAGTTAGGTTAGTGTTATAGAATAACTACAATGTTGTAGATCCATTCTCAGTTTTCTCCTATCACAACCATTTAACTCTATAACTATTTTAAAGTCACCATTGGCCTCATGGTGAAATCTCTGAGCTGTTTCCTTCCTCTCCGGCAGCTGAGTTAGGAAGGACACCTGTATATTTGTAGTGACTGGGTGTATTGATACACCATTCAAAGTGTAATTAATAGGCCAGTGTAAACAAATATCTTTTGAATCCATTTTAAATTCAGGCTGTAACACAACAGAATGTGGAAAAAGTCTAGGGGTGTGAATTCTTTCTGAAGGCAATGTATATGCTTTATTGTAGTCATGGCTGGTCGTATATAACTAATGCTGAACACACCTTTTCTATTCATATACTGTCTATACACAGCATTGTGTATATATATGCACAAATATTCTACCCCCCAAAACAATGCTAACCTCCCCTGTTATTGTAATGGTGAGAGGTTAGCATGTCTTGGGGATATGATATTTGTGCCTGTGTAACTTTCTCAGTCATCATTATTCACGATTAATTCAGGATTATCCGTAATCATGGTAGCACCCACATTAATGTAGAAGTGTTTAGAAACATATTCTATTCCTATTTAAAATGAAAGTGACTCCAAAATGACACAGTACATTATTTACCAAAATATTATTTACCAAAATTTGTAGAGTCACATACTTGTTGTTGTCATTGCGTGCTATGAATATGGGACCAAATACTTAACTTTTTACTACTTTAATACACATATAAGTTCATTTTCCCAATACTTTTACGCCCCTAAAATGGGAGGACTATGTACAAAAAGTGGTGTAATTTCTAAATGGTTCACCTGATATGGATGAAACTACCTTCAAATTAAAGCAGCACTTTCACCTCATAGTCAATCTTTGATTTCGAATCCAAACTTTTGGACTATATAGCCAAAGGAATAAGACATGCTTTGCTGTCCCAATAATTATGGAGGGCATTGTATAGTAAAACCTTTCTTAATTCACATAAGTTGCATGGACTCACACTGTGTGCAATAATCATTTTTAACATGATTTTTGAATGACTACCACTCATCTCTGTACCCCACACATACATATACAGTTGAAGTCGGAAGTTTACATACACCTTAGCCAAATACATTTAAACTCAGTTTTTCACAATTCCTGACATTTAATCCAAGTAAAAATTCCCTGTCTTAGGTCAGTTAGGATCACCACTTTATTTTAAGAATGTGAAATGTCAGAATAATAGTAGAGAGAATGATTTATTTCAGCTTTTATTTCTTTCATCACATTCCCAGCGGGTCAGAAGTTTACATACACTCAAATAGTATTTGGTAGCATTGCCTTTAAATTGTTTATCTTTGGTCAAACATTTCGGGTAGCCTTCCACAAGCTTCCCACAATAAGTTGGGTGATTTTGGCCCATTCCTCCTGACAGAACTGGTGTAACTGAGTCAGGTTTGTTGGCCTCCTTGCTTGCACACGCTTTTTCAGTTCTGCCCACAAATTTTCTATAGGATTGAGCTCAGGGCTTTGATGGCCACTCCAATACCTTGACTTTGTAGTCTTTAAGCCATTTTGCCACAACTTTGGAAGTATGCTTGGGGTCATTGTCCATTTGGAAGACCCATTTGCGACCAAGCTTTAACTTCCTGACTGATGTCTGAGATGTTGCTTCAATATATCCACATATTTTCCTTCCTCATGATGCCAACTATTTTGTGAAGTGCACCAGTCCCTCCTGCATCAAAGCACCCCCACAACATGATGCTTGTAAGCCTCCCCCTTTTTCCTCCAAACACAACAAAGGTCATTGTGGCCAAACGGTTCTATTTTCGTTTCATCAGACCAGAGGACATTTTCTCCAAAAAGTACGATCTTTGTCCCCATGTGCAGTTGCAAGCTGTAGTCTGGCTTTTTTATGGTGGTTTTGGAGCAGTGGCTTCTTCCTTGCTGAGCAGCCTTTCAGGTTATGTCGATATAGGACTCATTTTGCTATGGATATAGATACTTTTGTAACTGTTTCCTCTAGCATCTTCACAAGTACATTTGCTGTTGTTCTGGGATTGATTTGCACTTTTCGCACCAAAGTACGTTCATCTCTAGGAGACAGAACGTGTCTCCTTCCAGAGCAGTATGACGGCTGCGTGGTTCCATGGTGTTTATACTTGCATTCTATTGTTTGTACAGATGAACGTGGTCCCTTCAGGCATTTGTACATTGCTCCCAAGGATGAACCAGACTTGTGGAGGTCTACAATTTTTTTTCTGAGGTCTTGACTGATTTCCTTTGATTTTCCCATGATGCCAAGCAAAGAGGCACGGAGTTTGAAGGTAGGCCTTGAAATACAGCCACAGGTACACCTCCAATTGACTCAAATTTTTTCAATTAGTCTATCAGAAGTTTCAAAAGCCATGACATAATTTTCTGGAATTTTTCAAGCTGTCTAAAGGCACAGTCAACTTACTGTATGTGAACTTCTGACCCACTGGAATTGTGATACAGTGAATTATAAGTGAAATAATCTCTCTGTAAACAATTGTTGGAAAAATGACTTGTGTCATGCACAAAGTAGATGTCCTAACCGACTTGCCAAAACTGTAGTTTGTTAACAAAAAATTTGTGGAGTGGTTGAAAAACGAGTTTTAATGACTCCAACCTAAGTGTATGTAAACTTCCGACTTCAACTGTATCTGCAAGCTCCTTCAGTCGAGCAGTTCATTTCAAACACAGATTCAACCACAAAGACAAGGGAGGTTTTCCAATGCATTGCAAAGGAGGGCAGCTATTGGTAGATGGGTCAAAATAAAAAAAGCCGACATTGAATATCCCTTTTAGCATGGTGAAGTTATTAATTACACTTTGGATGGTGTGTCAATACACCATTCACTAAAAGAAAGAGGCATCCTTTCTAACTCCGTTTTGGGAGAGGAAGGAAACAGCTCAGGGATTTCACCATGAGTCCAATGGTGACTTTAAAACAGTTATAGAGTTAAATGGCTGTGATAGGAGAAAACTGAGGATGGATCTACAACATTGTAGTTACTCCACAATGCTAACCTAAATGACAGAGTGAAAAGAAGGAAGGCTCTACAGAATAAAAAATATTACAAAGCATGCATCCTGTTTTTAATAAGGAACTAATGTAAATCTGCATAGAATGTGGCAAATAAATTATCTTTATGTCCTGAATAGAAAGTTGTATTTTTGGGGCAAATCCAACATATCACTGAAAATCAGTCTTTATATTTTCAAGCATTGTGGTGGTTGGACAGGACATAGACATTTTATATTTTGATTACATTCTTAGTGGAACACAACAGAAGATGTTCTGAATTCAGATCAGGGAATTCATCTGTGTGAGCGTTTGTTAAGGACAGTCAGATTGACACCCAGACTCATCTCTGCGCACCTGGCAAATACCTCAGCTTAGATGTCGGCCCACCACCGTAAGATCAACCTCGACAAGACGGAGAGGATGACCAATTAGGCTATTTTGTGTGTTTTTTGCACTGTTTTTATCTTTTCTTGTACATAATGTTTCTGCCATTGTTTCTTATGACCAAAAAGAGCTCCTGGACATCAGAACAGTGATTACTCACCTGTAACTGGACAAGGATTTTTTCATGAGTTGGGTGCGAGGGATATACTGCTCTCCCGGACAAGACCCAAATCCCCGTCATTCGTATGAAGATGAGACACTGTTACAGAGATCGAAGAGCCAGATGCCTGGCGAGACTGCATTGGCGAGTGGATAATGTGCCTTCCATTGCGAACATGAAATCACTGGAGAATAAACTGGATGAACTCCTTTCGAGACTATCCAATCACCGGGACATTAAAAACTGTAATATCCTATGTTTCATAGAGTCGTGGCTGAACAAGGATATGGATAATATACAGTTAGCTGTGTTTTTTTGTGCATTGGCAAGACTGAACAGCATCCTCCGCTAAGATCAGGGGTGGTGCTGTGGGTCTTTTTGTCAAAAACAGCTGGTGCGCAATCTCTAATATTAAGGAAGTCTCAAGATTTTGCTCACCTGAGTTAGAGTACCTCATCATATGGGGTGCTAGTGAGCAAACCATGGAGGAGGTCACGTTTTTCCGAGCTCCTGCTGATTTTGTATTTATTTAATACTTTCTTTGACCCAAAAATAACTAGGAAACACAGCCTTTGAATGACGTGCTTAACTTTTTAAAAATTGATTTAACCTTTATTTAACTAGGCAAGTCAGTTAAGAACAAATTCTTATTTACAATGACGGACAACCCTGGCCAAATTGTGCGCCGCCCTATGGGACTCCCAATCACGGCCGGTTGTGATTCAGCCTGGAATTGAACCAGGGTCTGTAGTGATGCCTTTAGCACTGAGATGCAGTAACTTAGACCGCTGTGCCACTTTGTTCAACTTTTATTTTAGTTTTACTGCGTAAATGGCACATAAACTGCAAAGGTTTAAGTTCAGCGGAGTCACTGACAAAACACTAGGCCCAAGATGAGAAGCTCTAGTTCTTCAACAGGTGGGAGCAGCGGCTCCTCCTCAGCTTGGCAAAAAAAGGGATTTGAAAGCCGTGATTCTTGATGCCCTCAGAGTTGACATTTCATCTATACTCAAAGTCGGAACTCAAGGAGGCGCTCAATGAGGACTTCTTATTTTAATAAGTCAAAGTTACAAGCAGTCAAAAATTTACTTACGACGCATACAGCAGTGATTTGTACTGAACTGGATACAGTTAAGAAAACTATCTCCGACATGGAACAAGGCTTGCCAACATGCTCGGACGACATGACTACGCTTCAAACCATGGTTAAGAAGCTAAAAACTGGTGTGGCTAGCCTTAAGGGACAATGCATACATCTACAAGGTTATGCAGTACCAGTCAAACGTTTGGACACACCTACTCATTGCAGGGTTTTTCTTAATTTTTTACTATTTTCTACATTGTAAAAAAAGTGAAGACATCAAAACGATGAAATAACATATGGAATCATGTAGTAACCAAAAAAAGTGTTAAATAAATCAACATATATTTAAGATTCTTCAAATAGCCACCCGTTGCGTTGATGACCGCTTTGCTATTTATTTATTTTGAGCAACTTGTTTTAAATCCTTCAATATTTCAGCAGGGCTCTCCACTTCAAAAGGTTTAGTTTTCCCCACTACAAGCACATAATGTGTGGATATCATTGCGTGGGGATTAGCGGTTACCTGGTTCTATTAAGTGACTAGGGTGGGTTTTCTTTTTCATACCAGACTGAAGAGTATTCTTGGTTTATGTTTCTTACTCTTCAAATTGTTTTTTTTATTTATTTCTGTAAAAAACATTTATTGGATCAGTTGTTATTGTAATCTGGCATCTATCTTTTTCCCACCTGACTTTACATGGCAAGGCCTAATATCATGAGAGGGGCAGCTGATTGCTCGGTCACTTTTGCTAGCTGGAATGTTAAATCTTTAAATCACCCAGGGAAACGTAAAATGGTTATTTCTCATTTAAATCTCCTTAAAGTAGATATTGCCTTTCTTCAGGAGACACATCTACGCACTTTCGACAACTCTCGTTAAAAAGGAGGGTTGATCGGTCATTCCAATTTTCATTCTAAAACTATAGGAGCAGCCATTTTAATTAGTATTGTTCACAATGTATATTGTTCCTAATGTCAAGTGTAGAGGCAGACTCAGCAGGCCGTTTTATTATTGTAGCTGGAAGACTGTAACGTAATGGTAATGCTTCTGTCACGGCTGTCGTAAGGAGAAGCGGACCAAAGTGCAGCGTGTGTGTCGTTCCACATTTTATCTACTCTGTTCTAACGGCTGTCGGGATAGAGAGTAGACCAAGGCGCAGCGGAGTTAGTGTTCATCATGATTTTAATTAACATAAGAACACTATACAAAACTGAACAAAAACACGACAGCAAAACAGTCCTGTTAGGAAATAATCTAACAGAAACAATTACCCACAAAACCCCAACGGAAAAACAGGCACTTATGTGTGACTCCCAATCAGCAACAACACTCTACAGCTGTGCCTGATTGGAAGCCACATGGCCAAAATCAATGAAACAAACCAACATAGAAAAATGCACATAGAACGCCCACCCAATGTAACACCCTGGCCTAACCAAAATAAAGAACAAAAACCCCTCTCTATGGCCAGGGCGTTACATCTGTGAAACTATGCAATACATAAATAAACTGAATGACAAAAACAACAAACCGTGACGCAGAGGTGAAACATACACTGACTCAAAGATAATCTCCCACAAACCCAGGTGTAAAAAAAAACCCTACTTAAAACCTCTTACATCTAGATGTTCCGCTAGCGGAACGTCTGCTCCAATATCCAATGCTGGGCGTGGCGCGAAATACAAATTCCTCTAAAATCCGAAAACTTCCATTTTTCAAACATATGACTATTTTACAGCTATTTAAAGACAAGACTCTCGTTAATCTAACCACACTGTCCGATTTCAAAAAGGCTTTACAGCGAAAGCAAAACATTAGATTATGTCAGCAGAGTACCCAGCCAGAAATAATCAGACACCCATTTTTCAAGCTAGCATATAATGTCACAAAAACCCAAATCACAGCTAAATGCAGCACTAACCTTTGATGATCTTCATCAGATGACACACCTAGGACATTATGTTATACAATACATGCATGTCTGTTCAATCAAGTTCATATTTATATAAAAATCAGCTTTTTACATTAGCATGTGACGTTCAGAACTAGCATACCCCCCGCAAACTTCCGGGGAATTTACTAACAATTTACTAAATTACTCACGATAAACGTTCACAAAAAGCATAACAATTATTTTAAGAATTATAGATACAGAACTCCTCTATGCACTCGATATGTCCGATTTTAAAATAGCTTTTCGGATGAAGCACATTTTGCAATATTCTAAGTACATAGCCCAGCCATCACGGGCTAGCTATTTAGACACCCACCCAGTTTAGCCTTCACCAAAATCACATTTCCTATAAGAAAAATGGTCTTACCTTTCCTGTTCTTCGTCAGAATGCACTCCCAGGACTTCTACTTCAATAACAAATGTAGGTTTGGTCCCAAATAATCCATCGTTATATTCCATCAGCGACGTTTTGTTCGTGCGTTCTAGACACTATCAGAATGGTAAATCACGGTCACGCGCATGGCGCATAACGTGACAAAAAATGTCTAAATATTCCATTACCGTACTTCGAAGCATGTCAACCGCTGTTTAAAATCAATTTTTATGCAATTTATCTCGTAGAAAAGCGATAATATTCCGACCGGGAATCTGCGTGTCTGTAAACAGAGGGAAAAACCGAAAGGCGGGGGCGGGGCAGGTCACACGCCTAAGCCTTTGTCCTCTGATAGACCACTTAGCAAAAGCTCTCGTGTGTTTCAGCCAGGGCTTTGAATTACGTCATTCCTGTTTTTCCCGGGCTCTGGGAGCCCATTGGAGACGTGGGAAGTGTCACGTAACAGCAGAGATCCCTTGTAATAGATAGAGAGAATCAACAAGGGGAAGAAATGGTCAGAAAGGGTACTTCCTGAACAGAACCTTCTCAGGTTTTGGCCTGCCAAATGAGTTCTGTTATACTCACAGACACCATTCAAACAGTTTTAGAAACTTTGGAGTGTTTTCTATCCAAAGCTAATAATTATATGCATATTCTAGTTTCTGGGCAGGACTAGTAATCAGATTAAATCGGGTTCGTTTTTTATCCAGCCGTGAAAATACTGCCCCCTAGCCATAAGAGGTTAAGTATGATCTCCAATTAGAGACAACGAGGACCAGCTGCCTCTAATTGGAGATCATTCCAAACAAAACCCAACATAGAAATACAAAACTAGAACCTGAACATAGAAATAGAAAATATAGAAAAAAAACTGTCACGCCATGACCTACTCTACCATAGAAAATAACATCTTTCTATGGTCAGGACGTGTCAGCTACCTTACTCAACACCTTCTTTGAGAACTTAGATATTCCTAAAGTTGAACCTGAGATAGCTGTTGAATTAGAAGAACAGTTCTCTGTAGAAGAGATTGTGTTGGCAATTAAATCTAGACAGTGTGGTAAATCACCTGGACCCGACGGATTTCCGAGAGAACTATTTAAAAAAATTCTCAGATCAACTCTATCCTCTCTTGCTTTCCGTATTTGAGGAATCATTCTCCTCAAACTGTTTACCCTAAACAATGAAACAAGTATTTCACTTATTCTGAAAAAGGAAAAAAAAGAACTCTTGAGTGGGGTTCAGTTAGGACAATTTATTTACTGAATTGCGATGTAAATATACTTTCTAAGATGACTGCCTGCCGTTTTGAGTCGGTCCTTCTTTTTTCAACATCAGATGTCTTTTATAATATACTTTATAATCCCTCTTCATCTGACACTCCAGAGATATTGTTATCACTTGATCCTGAGAAGGCGTTTGATCAGGTGGATTATCTATTTTATACTCTCAAACAATTTGGATTCGGTCCCAATTTTATGTCCTGGATCAAAGTCCTATACTACTCCCCTATGGCTGCAGTTTGTACAAATAATAAGCTTTCATCCTATTTCCAACTTCAATGTGGGACAAGACAGGGTTGTCTCAGTTGTTTGCCATCGCAATTGTGCCTTAAGCCATAGAAATACGTAATAACACCACTATGAAAGGTATTAGAAGAGGGTGCTTAGAGCATAAAGTCTCACTCTATGCAGATGACATGCTATTATATATGTCTGACACTTTAACTGGTCTTCCAGAGATCCAGGTTCTACGAAAGACAGTTGGTAAATATCCGGGTATGAGGTTAATCTACAAAAAAGTTAATTGATTCCTATTAATCCTTCCGCCATGCAAACTTCTTTTAGTCATGTGCCCTTCAGAGTGACTACACAGAAATTGAAATAATTGGGGATTTGGGTCCCACACAATTTCAAAGACCTCTATAAAGCCATTTTCCCTCCCTTGATCCTGAAACAGGATCTTGAACGCTGGGATTTACTTTCTCTTTCTTTGTGTGTAAGAATTACCTACATTTCTATGCTGATTTCAATGTATTCCTATCTTTCTGCCAAAATCTTTTTTTATCTCCATAGATAAATTTATATTTTCTTTCATCTGGAACAAGAAAAATCAGGTTGGTCTAGCACTTCTGAACATTCAATATTATTAGTGGGCAAATAATATAAGAAAAATTCTGTATTGGATGACATAAAACCCTGATGTTACAGGCCTGTAATGGTTGACCTTGGAGATCATCCTGTAGCCCCACCTCCTTAGCAGCCTTACTCTGCTCTAAACTAACTGAGCCTGTTTCCAAATACACTAAAATCCCTATTGTGAAACATTCTCCAAAAATCTGGAAACTATTCAGGCATTCGTTTGATCTCACTGAATTTTCAACTTCTTCACCAATATTTAGAACCATACATACATACATTATCTTCATACATTCTCTCTCTTGTTAAGATGGCACTGAAGAGGATGGCTAACGTTTTACATGCTCCTAACCAACTGTGCTATTTTGTTAGTTGTTTTTTTACTTATTTTGTACATAATGGTTCTGCTACTGTCTCTTATGAATGAAAATAACTTCTGGACATAGAACAGCAATTACTCACCACGAAATGGAACAAGATTTTCCCTTTAACGAGTCTGACGAGAAGGTTATACTGCTTTCTCGGGAACAGGCCCAAATCCCCTTCATTTGTGTGAAGAAAAGATGAAGGAAAAGGGGCCGCAGGTAGGGCTGCCTTCTGAGAATCTGTAGGCGAGCGAGTATACTCCCACTTCCATCCGTTCTACTGGCTAACATGCAAAATTGATGACCTACGATTATCCTACCAACGGGACATTAAAAACTGTAATATCTTATGTTTCACCGAGTCGTGGCTGAACGACGACACGGATAATACAGATTTGGCGGGATTTTTCATGTATCGGCAGAACAGAGAAGAAGCTACGTCTGGTAAGATGAGGGCTTGAGATTTGTGTCTTTTTGTCAATAACAGCTGGTGCGCGATGTCTAATATTAAAGAAGTCTTGAGGTATTGCTCGCCTGAGGTAGAGTACCTTATGATAAGCTGTAGACCACACTACCTACCAAGAGTTCTCATCTATATTATTAGTAGCTGTCTATTTACCACCACAGACCGATGCTGGCACTTAGCCCGCACTCAACCAAATCTATCAGGCCATAAGCAAACAAGAAAAGGCTCATCCAGAAGCGGTGCTCCTAGTGGTCGTGGACTTTAATGCAGGCAGACAAATCAGTTTTACCAAATTTTTACCAGCATGTCACATGTGCAACCAGAGGAAACAAAAACTCTAGACCACCTTTACTCCACACACAGAGATGCATACAAAGCTCTCCCCCGCGCTCCATTTGGCAATTCTAACCATAATTCTATCCTCCTGATTCCTGCTTACAAGCAAAAACTAAACAGGAAGTACCAGTGACTTGCTAAATATGGAATTGGTCAGATGACGAGGATGCTATGCAACAGGACTGTTTTGCTAGCACAGACTGGAATATGTTCTGGGATTCATCCATTGAGGAGTATACAACCTCAGTCATTGGCTTCATCAATAAGTGCATTGATGACTGTCGTCCACGCATTGACCGTACGTACATATCCCAACCAGAAGCCATAGATTACAGGCAACATTCGCAATGAGCTAAAGGCTGTAACTGCTGCTTTCAAGGAGTAGGACCATAATCCGTACGCTTATAAGCAATCCTGCTATGCCCTCAGACGAACCATCAAACAGGCAAATCATCAATATAGGATTAAGATTGAATCCTACTACACCGGCTCTGACACTCGTTGGATGTGATAAGGCTTGAAAACTATTACAGACTGCAAAGGGAAACCCAGACGTGAGCTGGCCAGTGACGCGAGCCTACCAGATGAGTTAATGCCTTTTATGCTCGCTTAGAGGCAAGCAACATTGAAGCATGCACAAGAGCACCAACTGTTCTGTATGACCGTGTGATAATGCTCTCAGTAGCCGATGTGAGAAAGACCTTTAAACAGGTCAACATTCACAAAGCCGCAGAGCCAGACGGATTACCAGGACGTGTACTTGAAGCATGCGCGGATCAACTGGCAAGTGTCTTCACTGACATTTTCAACCTCTCCCTGACCGAGTCTGTAATACCTACATGTTTCAAGCAGACCACCATAGTCTCCCTGCCCAAGGAAGCGAAGGTAACCTGCCTAAATGATTACCGCCCCATAGCACTCACGTCGGTAGCCATGAAGTGCTTTGAAAGGCTGGTCATGGCTCATATCAACAGCATCCTCCCAGATACCCTAGACCCACTCCAATTCGCATACCGCCCCAACAGATCAACAGAAAAAGGCGGGCCCAACAGGTCCCCATTAACATCGACGTGGCTGTAGTAGTGGAGCGGGTTGAGAGTTTTAATTCACTTCTTCAGGATAGGGTCTATTTTTCTCCATTTCTGCCTGACTGACATGCCCAAAGTAAACTGCCTGTTACTCAGGCCCTGAAGCCAGGATATGCATATATTGGTACCATTGGAAAGAAAACACCCTGAAGTTTGTAGAAATGTTAAAATAATGTAGGAGACTATAACACAATAGATATGTTAGGAGAAAAGAGAGCCCATGCTCTTCCAATGAAATGTATAGGTAAAAAAATGTAATCTAGCTCCAAGTATGCAATTCCTATAGCTTCCATTGGATGTCAGTAGTCTTTGTTCAAGGTTTCAGGGTTGTTTCTTCCCAAACAAGGAAGAATAATGAGTTTTGATACAGGGACTCCGACTTGGAAATCAGTGTTTCCGCGTGCAATGAAGAGGACATGCACCTGCTAATATCGTTTTCCTATTGAACATAGTTCTTTCTGTATTAAATATTATAGTTTAATTACATTTTAGGGTACCTGAGGATTAAATAGAAATGTATTTTGACTTGTTTTAACTTGTTATGGATAGGGGGCAGTATTTTCACGGCCGGATAAAAAACGTACCCGATTTAATCTGATTATTACTCCTGCCCAGAAACTAGAATATGCATATAATTATTAGCTTTGGATAGAAAACACTCCAAAGTTTCTAAAACTGTTTGAATGGTGTCTGTGAGTATAACAGAACTCATTTGGCAGGCCAAAACCTGACAAGATTCCAAACAGGAAGCGCCCTCTCTGACTATTTCTTGGCCTTCTTGATCATCTCTATCCAAAACAGGGGATCTCTGCTGTAATGTGACATTTTCTAACGCTCCCATAGGCTCTCAGAAGGCGCCAGAACGTTGAATGATGACTTTGCAGGCCATGGCTGAAAAACAGTAGCGCATTTGGATAGTGGTCGATCTGAGAAAAATGAGACTGGGGCACGTGCACGAGACGACTCCATGTTTTTATTTTCAGTCTTTGAATGAAAACAGGGTTTCCCGGTCGGAATATTATCGCTTTTTTACGAGAAAAATCGCATAAAAATTGATTTTAAACAGCGTTTGACATGCTTCGAAGTACGGTAATGGAATATTTTGAATTTTTTTGTCACGAAACGTGCCGGGCGCGTCACCCTTCTTTACCCTTCGGATAGTGTCTTGAACGCACAATAAAATGCCGCTATTTGGATATAACTATGGATTATTTGGAACCAAACCAACATTTGTTATTGAAGTAGAAGTCCTGGGAGTGCATTCTGACGAAGAACAGCAAAGGTAATCCAATTTTTCTTATAGTAAATCTGAGTTTGGTGAGTACCAAACTTGGTGGGTGTCAAAATAGCTAGCCATGATGGCCGGGCTAATCCACTCAGAATATTGCAAAATGTGCTTTCACCGAAAAGCTATTTTAAAATCGGACACCGCGATTGCATAAAGGAGTTCTGTATCTATAATTCTTAAAATAATTGTTCTGTTTTTTGTGAACGTTTATCGTGAGTAATTTAGTAAATTCACCGGAAGTGTTCGGTGGGAATGCTAGTTCTGAACGTCACATGCTAATGTAAAAAGCTGTTTTTTGATATAAATTTGAACTTGATTGAACAAAACATGCATGTATTGTATAACATAATGTCCTAGGAGTGTCATCTGATGAAGATCATCAAAGGTTAGTGCTGCATTTAGCTGTGGTTTTGTTTTATGTGACATTATATGCTAGCTTGAAAAATGGGTGTCTGATTATTTCTGGCTGGGTACTCTGCTGACATAATCTAATTTTTGCTTTCGCTGTAAAGCCTTTTTGAAATCGGACAGTGTGGTTAGATAAAGGAGAGTCTTGTCTTTAAAATGGTGTAAAATAGTCATATGTTTGAAAAATGGAAGTTTTTGGATTTTAGAGGAATTTGTATTTTGCGCCACGCCCATCATTGGATATTGGAGCAGGTGTTCCGCTAGCGGAACGTCTAGATGTAAGAGGTTTTAACAAAGTTTAGCGGTAGCTTTTTGGATTCCTTTCTCTGCATGTTAAACGAGTGGTTACTCAAATCAATGGCACCAACTAAACTGACTTTTTGGAATATAAAGGAGGATTTTATCTAACAAAAACACTACATAATGTAGCTGGGACCCTTTGGATGACAAATCAGAGGAAGACTTTCAAAAAGTAAGTGAATATCTAATCGCAATTTGTGAATTTATGAAACCTGTGCCGGTGGAAAAATATTTTGATGTGGGGCGCCGCCCTCAAACAATCGCATGGAATGCTTTCGCTGTAAAGCCTACTGTGAATCGAACAGTGCAGTTAACAAGAATTTAAGCTTTTAACCGATATAAGACACTTGTCTGTATCTAAATGTTTAATATCCAACATTTCTATGATTATTTATTTGAATTGCTCACCCTCCAGTTTCACCGGAAGATGTCCCGCTAGCAGGACCCCTAGCCTTAAAAAAATGTATTAAATGTGACGCCCTATAATTTAGTTACATCCCTTGGGGTATTGTAATAATCTGGTTCAAGACTCAATATTCTAGTGTATTTGTAATTTGTAATTTGTTGGTATTAAAAATACATGCTTTGGAATTATTTGTAGATAATGGCTATGTTATGATATGATAATACTCCATTGATACAGTATGTCAACTATTATATAGGTTTGCACTAATTATATGTTCTGCCTCCTAACAGCCTTGTCATCCAGTGGCGGTTTGTGAACCGGGTTCAGAAACAGTTGAATGCCTTCTTGGAGGTGATTGTGTAGTACCATAGAGATGGGCTGCTTAGTGACATCGCAGTGCTAGAGGCGTCACTACAGACCCTGGTTCCCGGGTTGTATCACAACCGGCCGTGATCGGAAGTCCCGTAGGGCAGCGCACAATTGGCCCAGCGTCGTCTGGGTTAGGGGAGGGTTTGGCCGGGGTAGGCCGTAATTGTAAATAAGAATTTGATCTTAACTGACTTGCCTAGTTAAATAAAGGTTAAAAAAAATACAAATAAAAAAATACGTCGTATTTGTTCATTATTTTATGGCAGTAACAACCATGGCCACTTGGGGGCAGTAAAGCAGAAGTGTTCAGCCCATCTTAGAAATACTTGCATTTGTTTTTGGGGTTTATATACCCATCTTACTGTAGATAACTTCTAGACACCCATTTGTTTGTTCAACAGATATTTAGCAGCTGAAAAGTTTGAGAAAATCTTGCCTATAATGACTCAAATAGCTGATCAACATTGGGTAGTACAGGTAACTGCCAAAATAATAGAAACACTTGAGTAAATGAGGGCTACAACATATATTGAAAGCAGGTGATTTCATACAGGTGTGGTCCCCGAGTTAATTAAGCAATTAACATCCCATCATGCTTAGGGTCATGAATAAAAATTATGGCAGGCCATTATTTTGTCTACCATGGCTATGCCTCTATAGGATGACAATGACCCCATCCACAGGGCATGAGTGGTCACTGAATGGTTGCGCATGAAAACGATATAAACCATATGCCATGACCAGCTCAGTCACAGGATCTCAACCCCAATTGAACACTTAAGGGGGATTCTGGAGTGACGCCTGAGACAGCTTTTTCCACCACCATTTCTTGTAGAGTTCCAGACACTTGTAGAAACGATGCCAAGGTGCATTCAAGCTGTTCTGGCTCATGGTGGCCCAACACCCTAGACACTTCATGTTAGTGTTTCCTTTATTTTGGCAGTTACCTGATTTTATTTCCCCCTCTTTTGTACAACAGGGATTCACTGAACTCATTCTCATCGACCTCATCAAGATATTTGATGAAAATGAGCTAGAGGTACAGTATTGTTCATAAAAATGTTCACACTGTTAACTGGTAGATCTGAAAACACATGTTCTAATATTTTCACACCAATAAATAGATTGGGAATGACTGTAGGAAATATAGTATTGCTGTAACAAAAAAATTGTGGAATTAATGACGGTGGCAATACTACATGGTTGAGTTTAACCTACACATTGCTGCTCTAATCTGTGTCTATGGCAGATAAAGCACATACTTGTTTCAGTCTGTCTGTGTCTGTAGGCTAAGGGAGCCATTGTTTTCGTTTTCTCTGTCTGTTGTCTAAGGGCATTGTTTTTGGATGTTAAGGATGTTGATTATTAATACTTAACCTACACTACCGGTCAAAGGTTTTACAATACCTACTCATGTAAACATTCTCATTCCAAGATGGCGTAGCAGTTCAGACGTCCTGTCGTGTCCCGTGTATATATATATATATTTACATATTTTTTCTTCACTTATCTTTTTACATTTTTTTTTATTCTAAATACTCAACCTCAAAGCACTCTCCTGCAACCCGCCTCATCAATTAAAAAAAAAAAAAAAAAGAAAGTATTATTTACCTCATCTGAATTCCACGACAGAAGCTAGCCAGAGGTTAGCCATTTTCACTGGCTAACGTTGAAGTTCAGCTAGCTACGGTTAGCTGTCCTCAGCTATCCATTAGCTCGAAAAGCTATCGCCAGTTTTTGTACAGCGCGACTCAGACCAGAGCATATCGGACATATTCTCTCTCCTTTCCTAGATTTCTACCGCAGGCTCTGGACATTTACACCTGGATCTTGCAGCTAACTAGCTGCTACCTGAGTGACTATTGGCAACGTCGGTCTCGGAATTAACACACACTATTACGGAGCTAGCTAGCTAGCCAGCTGAAGAGTTCCGTCAGCCACTCGTGGGCTATTCCTGAGCTAGCCAGCTGAAGTGTCTCCTGGGCTACAACTCACCTATCCTGACCCGTTTTACTGCCGATGCGGAGCCCCATTGGGTCTTCACGACTGGATCACCGACGTTATCTGCCCGAGGGAGTTGTCCAACTGGCCCCTCCGTCGCGACGTAACCTGATCGCCCATCTGCGGCCAGCTAATCGTTAGCTGTCTTTTCGGCTGCGATCTGAATTGGTCTGTCGGACACTTTTCTTGGGCCACTATAACTAACTATTTTGCCAACTTGGACAGGTCCCCCCTTCCACACGGAACCCCACTAACCCACAGACGGAAACGCACGAGGCGGCTAAAAACAGACCTCCCTCCCATCTTCCACCAGCTTGCTACCTATGGCCCGGCTACCTGTCTGAATCTCACTGGACCCTCTGATCACTTGGCTAAGCATGCCTCTCCTTAATGTCAATATGCCTTGTCCATTGCTGTTCTGGTTAGTGTTTATTGGCTTATTTCACTGTAGAGCCTCTAGCCCTGCTCATTGTACCTTATCCAACCTCTCAGTTCCTCCACCCACACATGCTATGACATCTTCTGGTTTCAATGATGTTTCTAGAGACAATATCTCTCTCATAATCACTAAATGCCTAGGTTTACCTCCTCTGTACTCACATCCCACCATACCTTTGTCTGTACATTATACCTTGAAGCTATTTTATCGCCCCCAGATACCTGCTCCTTTTTCTCTCTATTCTGGACGTCACAGACGACCAATTCTTATAGCTTTTAGCCGTACCCTCATACTTATTCTTCTCTGCTCCGCTGGGGATGTAGAGGTGAATCCAGGCCCTGCAGTGCCTGGCTCCACACCTACTCCCCAGGCGCTCTCTTTCGATGACTTAGCCTTGGTTTCATGCATGTTAACATTAGAAGCCTCCTCCCTAAGTTTGTTTTATTCACTGCTTTAGCACACTCTGCCAACCCGGATGTCCTAGCTGTGTCTGAATCTTGGCTTAAGAAGTCCACCAAAAACTGTGAAATCTTCATCCCTAACTACAACATTTTCAGACAAGATAGAACGACCAAAGGGGGCGGTGTTGCAATCTACTGCAGAGATAGCTTGCAGAGTTCTGTCCTGCTATCCAGGTCTGTACCCAAACAATTTGAACTTCTACTTTTAAAAATCCACCTCTCCAAAAACAAGTCTCTCACCGTTGCCGCCTGCTATAGACCCCCCTCGGCCCCTAGCTGTGCTCTGGACACCATATGTGAACTGATTGCCCCCCATCTATCTTCAGAGCTCGTGCTACTAGGCGACCTAAACTGGGACATGCTTAACACCCCAGCCATTCTACAATCCAAGCTTGATGCCCTCAATCTCACACAAATTATTAATGAACCCACCAGGTACAACCCCAAAGCCGCAAACACTGGCACCCTCATAGATATCATCCTAACCAATGTGCCCTCTAATTACACCTCTGCTGTTTTCAACCAAGATCTCAGCGATCACTGCCTCATTGCCTGCACCCGTAATGGGTCAGCGGTCAAACGACCTCCACTCATCACTGTCAAACGCTCCCTGAAACATTTCAACGAGCAAGCCTTTCTAATCGACCTGGCCCTGGTATCCTGGAAGGATATTGACCTCATCCCGTCAGTAGAGGATGCCTGGTTATTTTTTTTAAATGCCTTCCTATAAGCATGCCCCTTTCAAGAAATTTAGAACCAGGAACAGATATAGCCCTTGGTTCTCCCCAGACCTGACTGCCCTTAACCAACACAAAAATATCCTGTGGCGTTCTGCATTAGCATCGAACTGCCCCCGCGATATGCAACTTTTTAGGGAAGTTAGAAACCAATACACACAGGCAGTTAGAAACGCCAAGGCTAGCTTTTTCAAACAGAAATTTGCTTCGTGCAACTCCAACTCTAAAAAGTTCTGGGACATTGTAAAGTCCATGGAGAATAAGAACACCTCCTCCCAACTGCCCACTGCACTGAGGATAGGAAACTCTGTCACCACCGATAAGCCCACTATAATTGAGAATTTCAATAAGCATTTTTCTACGGCTGGCCATGCTTTCCACCTAACTACCCTTACTGCATTCAACAGCACTGCACCCCCCACAGCTACTCGCCCAAGCCTCCCCCATTTCTCCTTCTCCCAAATCCATTCAGCTGATGTTCTGAAAGAGCTGCAAAATCTGGACCCCTACAAATCAGCTGGGCTTGACAATCTGGACCCTTTCTTTCTAAAATTATCTGCCGAAATTATTGCAACCCCTATTACTAGCCTGTTCAACCTCTCTTTCGTGTCGTCTGAGATTCCCATAGATTGGAAAGCAGCTGCTGTCATCCCCCTCTTCAAAGGAGGTGACACTCTTGACCCAAATTGCTACAGACCTATATCCATCCTACCCTGCCTTTCTAAGGTCTTCGAAAGCCAAGTCAACAAACAGATTACCGACTATTTTGAATCCCACCGCACCCTCTCCGCTATGCAATCTGGTTTCAGAGCTGGTCATGGGTGCACCTCAGCCACGCTCAAGGTCCTAAACGACATCGTAACCGCCATCGATAAGAAACATTACTGTGCTGCCGTATTCATTGACCTGGCCAAAGCTTTTGACTCTGTTAATCACCACATCCTCATCGGCAGACTTAGTAGCCTTGGTTTCTCAAACGATTGCGTCGCCTGGTTCACCAACTACTTCTCTGACAGAGTTCAGTGTGTCAAATCGGAGGGCCTACTGTCTGGACCTCTGGCAGTCTCTATGGGGGTACCACAGGGTTCAATTCTTGGGCCAACTCTTTTCTCTGTATACATAAATGATGTCGCTCTTGCTTCTGGTGAATCTCTGATCCACCTCTACGCAGACGACACCATTCTGTATACTTCTGGCCCTTCTTTGGACACTGTGTTAACAACCCTCCAGACGAGCTTCAATGCCATTCAACTCTCCTTCCGTGGTCTCCAACTGCTCCTAAACACAAGTAAAACTAAATGCATGCTCTTCAACCGATCGCTGCCTGCACCTGCCCGCCCATCCAGCATAACTTCTCTGGACGGTTCTAACTTAGAATTTGTGGACAACTACAAATACCTAGGTGTCTGGTTAGACTGTAAACTCTCCTTCCAGACTCACATCAATCATCTCCAATCCAAAGTGAAATCTAGAATTGGCTTCCTATTTCGCAACAAAGCATCCTTCACTCATGCTGCCAAACATACCCTCGTAAAACTGACCATCCTACCAATCCTCGACTTCGGCGATGTCATTTACAAAATAGCCTCCAATACCCTACTCAACAAGCTGGATGCAGTCTATCACAGTGCCATCCGTTTTGTCACCAAAGCCCCATATACAACCCACCACTGCGACCTGTATGCTCTCGTTGGCTGGCCTTCACTTCATAATCGTCGCCAAACACATTGGCTCCAGGTCATCTACAAGACCCTGCTAGGTAAAGTCCCCCCTTATCTCCGCTCACTGGTCACCATAGCAGCACCCACCTGTAGCACGCGCTCCAGCAGGTATATCTCTCTGGTCACCCCTAAAGCCAACTCCTCCTTTGGTCGTCTCTCCTTCCAGTTCTCAGCTGCCAATGACTGGAACGAACTACAAAAATCTCTAAAACTGGAAACACTTATCTCCCTCACTAGCTTTAAGCACCAGCTGTCAGAGCAGCTCACAGATCTCTGCACCTGTACATAGCCCATCTTTAATTGAGCCCAAACTACTACCTTTTCCCCTACTGTATTTATTTATTTTATTTATTTTGCTCCTTTGCACCATATTATTTATATTTTAACTTTTAACTTTCTTCAAACTACAAATCTACCATTCCAGTGTTTTTCTTGCCATACTTTATTTACTTTGCCACCATGGCATTTTTTTGCCTTTACCTCCATTATCTCACATCATTTGCTCACATTGTATATAGTCTTATTTTTTTTTCTACTGCATCATTGATTGTATGTTGTTTTACTCCATGTGTAACTCTGTGTTTTTGTATGTTGTCGAACTGCTTTGCTTTATCTTGGCCAGGTCGCAATTGTAAATGAGAACTTGTTCTCAACTTGCCTACCTGGTTAAATAAAGGTGAAATAAAATAAATAAAAATTCAAGGGTTTTTCTTTATTTTTACTATTTTCTATATTGTAGAATAACAGTGAAGACATCAAAACTATGAAGTAACACATGGAATCATGTAGTAAACAAAAAAGTGCTAAACAAATCAAAATATATTTTTTATTCGAGATTCTTCAGCCACCCTTTGCCTTGATGACAGCTTTGCACACTCTTGGCATACTCTCAACCAGCTTCACCTGCAATGCTTTTCCAACAGCCTTGAAGGAGTTCCCACATATGCTGAGCACTTGTTGGCTGCTTTTCCTTCACTCTGCGGTCCAACTCATCCCAAACCATCTCAATTTGGTTGAGGTCGGGGGATTGTGGAGACCAGGTCATCTGGTGCAGCACTCCATCACTCTCCTTCTTGGTCAAATAGCCCTTACACAGCCTGGAGGTGTGTTTTAGGTCATTGTCCTGTTGACAAAGAAATGGTAGTCCCACTAAGGGCAAACCAGATGGGATGGCGTATCGCTGCAGAATGCTGTGGTAGCTATGCTGGTTAAGTGTGCCTTGAATTCTAAATAAATCACAGACAATGTCACCAGCAAAACACCACCACACCATCACACCTCCTACTCCATGCTTCATGTTGGGAACCACACATGCAGAGATCATCCATTTACCTACTCTGCGTCTCTCAAAGACACAGTGGTTGGAACCAAAAAATCTCAAATTTGGACTACAGACCAAAGGACAAATTTCCACCGGTCTAATGTCCATTGCTCGTGTTTCTTGGGCCAAGCAAGTCTCTTCTTCTTATTGGTGTCCATTAGTAGTGGTTTCTTTGCAGCAATTCGACCATGAAGGCCTGATTCACACAGTCTCCTCTAAACAGTTGATGTTGAGATGTGTTTGTTACTTGAACTCTGTAAAGCATTTGAGACTCATAACCTGGATTCGGTCTTATGTAGTAGCATTTCATTTTTTATTTTTTTTACATTAGATAAAAGTAGAGACTCGGAGCGACAAAATGGTTCATCATACACTTCATTTGAGGAACAATGGGAAAGTAATTCTGCTTTGAAAGTTGATCAACTTGTAGACTCACCTTTGAGAAAATCGCATTTGAATGTTTTGCTATCTAGTGAAGAGCTCTTCTTTGTCTAAACCCATTCAGCATCGTTTACACCCTAAGCCATAACCCCACCCATCTCGTTTCGCTCTCGAACAGCACACTTGACGCTCTGGCCGATGATTTGTTTGCCTCTGGATAACATGAAAACAGCTTAACCAGCTCTTCTGGCAAAAATGTAATCAAACGTTTTTGCAGATGTTTACAGACACCGGCCATATTCAATGGGTGTTGTACACACGTCACGTAACGTTAGCTAACAAGCCAGCCAGCCAACATTAGCTAGTTAAACAACAATGAACAGTGCCAGCAACGCCACAGTGCTGGGAGCTAACCAACCATGTTCAATGTTAGCTAACATTTGGCTCTAACTAGAACAGCACACGGCTCTGGGAAACAAATAATGTCAGCTAGGGAGCCAGCCAGCTAACGTTAGCTAGCTAGCTAACAGTACACTTTAGCTTGAAATGAAACCACTTTCTGTCAAAATTTGAAAATGTGTAATGAACCACAGGAAACTAAGGCTAGCATTCTGGAGTCCCCTCTTCACTGCTGACATTGAGACTGGTGTTTTGCGGGTACTATTTAATGAAGCTGCCAGTTGAGGACTTGTAAGGCATCTGTTTCTCAAACTAGACACTCTAATGTACTTGCTAAGTTGTGCACCGGGACCTCCCACTCCTCTTTCTATTCTGGTTAGAGACAGTTTGCTCTGTTCTGTGAAGGGAGTAGAGCACAGTTTTGTACGAGATCTTCAGTTGTTTGGCAATTTCTCGCATGGAATAGCCTTAATTTCTCAGAACAAGAATAGACTGACGAGTTTCAGAAGAAATGTCTTTGTTTCTGGCCATTTTGAGCCTGTAATCGAACCCACAAATGCAAATGCTCCAAATACTCAACTAGTCTAAAGAAGGCCAGTTTTATTGCTTCTTTAACCAGCACAACTGTTTTCAGCTGTGCTAAGCAAAAGGGTTTTCTAATGATCAATCAGCCTTTTTAAAATGACAAACTTGGATTAGCTAACACAACGTGCCATTGGAACACAGGAGTGATGGTTGATGATAATAGGCCTCTGTACGTCTATGTAGATATTCCATAAAAAAATCAGCCGATTCCAGCTACAATAGTCATTTACAACATTATTTGATGTTATTTTAAACATTTGCTTTTCTTTCAAAAACAAGGACATTTCTAACTGACCCCAAACTTTTGAAAGATAGTGTATATTATTTTGTATATTTTAAAGATTAAATCAAGAATAGTCTAATTTGGTGAAAATATTAGCCTATCACTTGTGAATTACAGTGCATTTGGAAAGTATTCAGACCCATTGACTTTTTCCACATTTTGTTACTTTACAGCCTTATTCTAAAATGGATTAAACAATGGTTTCCTTCATCAATCTACACACAATACCCCATAATGACAAAGCAAAAACAGCTTTATATAAATTTGTGCTAATGTATTACAAATAAAAACCTGAAATATGACATTTACATAAGTATTCAGCCCCTTTACTCAGTACTTTGGCATTGATCACAGCCTTGAGTATTCTTGGGTATGACGCTACAAGCTTGGCACACCTGTATTTGGTGAGTTTCTCCCACTCTTCTCTGCAGATCCTCTCAAGCTCTGTCAGGTTGGATGGGGAGCGTTGCTGCACAGCTATTTTTCAGGTCTCTCAATAGATGATTGATTAGGTTCAAGTCCAGGCTCTGGCTGGGCCACTCAAGAACATTCAGAGACTTGTCCCGAAGCCATTCATTCCTGTGTTGTCTTGGATGTGTGCTTCAAATCAAATCAAATTGTATTTGTCACCAGCGCAGAATACAACCGTAAAATGCGTACTTACAAGCCCTTAACCAACAATGCAGTTAAAGAAACAGAGCTAATAAAATATTTACTAAATAAACGAAAGTAATTTTTTTTAAATATATTTGAAAAGTAACAAAGAGGGGGTACCGGTGCCGAGTCAATGTGCGGGTGTACTGGTTAGTCGAGGTAATTTGTAAAGTGACCATGCATAGATAATAAACAGCGAGTAGCAGCAGTGTAAAAACAAATTAATTAGTTGTTCAGCCAGTCATGGCTTGGGGGTAGAAGCTGTTGAGGAGCCTTTTGGTCCTAAACTTGGCGCACTCGTACCGCTTGCCGTGCGGTAGCAGAGAACACAGCCTATGACTTTGGTGACTGGAGTCTTTTTGACAATTTTTTGGACCTTCCTCTGACACCCACTATTATATAGGTCCTGGGTGGCAGGAAGCTTGGCCCCAGTGATGTACTGGGCCATACGCACTACCCTCTGTAGTGCCTTACTGTCAGATGCTGAGCAGTTGCCATACCAAGTGGTGATGCAACTGGTCAGGATGCTCTCGATGGTGCAGCTGTATAACTTTTTGAGTATCTGGGGACCCATGCCAGATCTTTTCAGTCTCAGGAGGGGGAAAAGTTTTTATCGTACCCTCTTCACAACTGTCTTGGTGTGTTTGGACCATGATAGTTTGTTGGTGATGTGGACACCAAGGAACTTGAAACTCTCAACCCGCTCCACTTCAGTCCCATCGATGTTAATGGGGGCCTGTTTGATCCTCTTTTTCCTGTAGTCCACAGTCAGCTCGTTTGTCTTGCTCACATTGAGACAGGGCTTATTTGTCCTGCCACCACGCTGCCAGGTCTCTGACCTCCTCCCTATAGGCTGTCTTGTTGTCGGTGATCAGGCCTACCACTGTTGTGTCATCAGCAAACTTAACCTCTCTGGGCTAGGTGGGACGCTTGCGTACAAATACTCAACAGCCAGTTGAATCCCGTGGCGCGTTATTCAAATACCTTAGAAATGCTATTACTTCAATTTCTCAAACATATGACTATTTTATACCATTTTAAAGACAAGACTCTCGTTAATCTAACCACACTGTCTGATTTCAAAAAGGCTTTACAACGAAAGCAAAACATTAGATTATGTCAGCAGAGTACCCAGCCATAAATAATCAGACACCCATTTTTCAAGCTAGCATATAATGTCACATAAACCCAAACCAAAGCTAAATGCAGCACTAACCTTTGATGATCTTCATCAGATGACACCAGCTTTTTACATTAGCATGTGACGTTCAGAACTAGCATATCTACCGCAAACTTCCGGTGAATTTACTAAATTACTCACGATAAACGTTCACAAAAAACATAACAATTATTTTAAGAATTATAGATACAGAATTCCTTTATGCAATCGCTATGTCCGATTTTAAAATAGCTTTTCGGCAAAAGCACATTTTGCAATATTCTGAGTAGATAGCTCGCCATCACGGGCTAGCTATTTTGAACCCCACCAAGTTTGGCCCTCACCAAACTCAGATTTACTATAATAAAAATTGGATTACCTTTGCTGTTCTTCGTCAGAATGCACTCCCAGGACTTCTACTTCAGTAACAAATGTTGGTTTGGTTCAAAATAATCCATAGTTATGTTCAAATATCCTCTGTTTTGTTCGTGCGTTCAAGACACTATCCGAAGGGTGACGAAGGGTGACGCGCCCGACGCGTTTCGTGACAAAGAAAATCGAAATATTCCATTACCGTACTTCGAAGCATGTCAACCGCTGTTTAAAATCAATTTTTATGCGATTTTTCTTGTAAAAAAGTGATAATATTCCGACCGGGAAACCCTGTTTTCGTTCAAAGACGAAAAAATAAAAACATGGTGTCGCCTCGTGCACGCGCCCCCAGTCTCATTGTTCTCTGATCGACCACTATCCAAATGCGCTACTGTTTTTCAGCCTGGGCCTGCAAAGGCATCATTCCCCGTTCTGCCGCCTTCTGAGAGCCTATGGGAGCCGTAGGAAGTGTCACGTTACAGCAGAGATCCTCAGTTTTCAATAAAGAGAGTGTAGAAGCCCAAGAAATGGTCAGAGAGGGCACTTCCTGTAAGGAATCTTCTCAGGTTTTGCCTGCCATATGAGTTCTGTTATACTCACAGACACCATTCAAACAGTTTTAGAAACTTTAGGGTGTTTTCTATCCAAAGCCAATAATTATATGCATATTCTAGTTTCTGGGCAGTAGTAATAACTGAATTAAATCGGGTACGTTTTTTATCCGGCCGTGCTAATACTGCCCCCTATCCCCAACAGGTTAAAATAATTCTTATGTTTTTTGTGAACGTTTATCGTGAGTAATTTAGTAAATTCACCGGAAGTTTTCGGTGGGTATGCTTGTTCTGAACGTCACATGCTAATGTAAAATCTGGTTTTTGATATAAATATGAACTTGATTGAACAAAAAATGCATGTATTGTATAACATAATGTCCTAGGAGTGTCATCTGATGAAGATAAAATACACATACATGTATTGTGTAACATGAAGTCCTATGAGTGCCATCTGATGAAGATTATCAAAGGTTAGTGATTCATTTTAGCTGTATTTCTGGTTTTTGTGACGCCTCTCCTTGCTTGGATAATGGCTGTGTGGTTTTTCTTGTCTAGGTGCTGTCCTAACATACTCTAATGCTATGCTTTTGCCGTAAAGCCTTTTTGAAATCAGACAATGTGCTTGGATTAACTAGAAGATTATCTTTAAAATGGTGTATACTACTTGTATGTGTGAGAAATTAGAATTATGAGATTTCTTGTTTTGAATTTGATGCTCCGCTATTTCACTGGCTGTTGGCGAGGTGGGACGCTACCGTCCCACATGTCCTAGAGAGGTTAACCTCTCTTGGGCCGGCGGGACGAAATCGTCCCACCTACGTAACAGCCAGTTGAATCCTGTGGTGCGATTTTCAAATACCTTAGAAATGGTATTACTTCAATTTCTCAAACATATGACTATTTTACAGCTATTTAAAGACAAGACTCTCGTTAACCTCTCTGGCGCATGTGGGACGAACTCGTCCCACCTACGTAACAGCCACTGAAATCCAGTGGCGCGATTTTTGAATCGTTAGAAATACTATTACTTCAATTTCTCAAACATATGACTATTTTACAGCTATTTAAAGACAAGAATCTCGTTAATCTAACCCCACTGTCCGATTTCAAAAAGGCTTTACAACGAAAGCAAAACATTAGATTATGTCAGCAGAGTGCCCAGCCAGAAATAATCAGACACCCATTTTTCAAGCTAGCATATCATGTCACATAAACCCAAACCACAGCTAAATGCAGCACTAACCTTTTATGATCTTCATCAGATGACACACCTAGGACATTGTGTTATACAATACATGCATGTCTGTTCAATCAAGTTCATATTTATATCAAAAAACAGCTTTTTACATTAGCATGTGACGTTCAGAAAAAGCATAACCCCCGCAAACTTCCGGGGAATTTACTAACAATTTGCTAAATTACTCACGATAAACGTTCACAAAAAGCATAACAATTATTTTAAGAATTATAGATACATTACTCTATGCACTCGATATGTCCGATTTTAAAATAGCTTTTCGGATGAAGCACATTTTGCAATAATCTAAGTACATAGCACGGCATCACAGGGCTAGCTATTTTGCACCCACCCAGGTCAGCCTCCACCAAAATCACATTTCCTATAAGAAAAATGTTCTTACCTTGCTTGTTCTTTGTCAGAATACACTGCCAGGACTTCTACTTCAATAACAAATGTTGGTTTGGTCCCAAATAATCCATCGTTATATCCAAACAGCGACGTTTTGTTCGTGAGTTCTAGACACTATCAGAATGCTACATCACGGTCTCGCGCATGGCGCATTGGTGTGACAAAAAATGTCTAAATATTCCATTACCGTACTTCGAAGCATGTCAACCGCTGTTTAAAACCAATTTTTATGCCATTTATATCGTAGAAAAGTGATAATATTCCGACCGGGAATATGCATTGAGCCTAAACAGCCGAATAAAATTTCTCCTCAGGAGCGAATCGTGCACGCGCCTCATTCAAAGGTCCTCTGAGCCGCCACTTACCAAAGGCGATAATGTGTTTCAGCCTGAGGCTGCCTCGTCAACCTTCAGGTATTTCCCGGGTTCTGAGAGACTATCGGAGCCCTGGGAATTGTCACGTTACAGCTAAGATCCTTACTTTTCAATAAACAGATGCAAGACGCACGACTCCTTGTCAGACAGGGTACTTCCTGCTTGAAACCTTGTCAGGTTTTTGCCTGCCATAGGAGTTCTGTTATACTCACAGACACCATTCAAACAGTTTTAGAAAATTCAGAGTGTTTTCTATCCAAACCTGAACAATAATATGCATATTCTAGCTTCTGAGTTGGTGTAGGAGGCAGTTAAAAATGGGCACATATTTTTTCCAAAATTCTCAATACTGCCCCCTAGCCCAAACAGGTTAATCTAACCACACTGTCCGATTTCAAAAAGGCTTTACAACGAAAGCAAAACATTAGATTATGTCAGCAGAGTACCCAGCCAGAAATAATCAGACACCCATTTTTCAAGCTAGCATATAATGTCACAAAAACCCAGAAGACAGCTAAATGCAGCACTAAGCTTTGATGATCTTCATCAGATGACACACCTAGGACATTATGTTATACAATATCTGCATGTTTTGTTCAATCAAGTTCATATTTATATCAAAAACCAGCTTTTTACATTAGCATGTGACGTTCAGAACTAGCATACCCCCCCGCAAACCTCCGGTGAATTTACTAAATTACTCACGATAAACGTTTCAGCCAGAGACTGCCTTGATAACGTTCAGCTTTTTCCCGGGCTCTGAGAGTCTATGGGAGCCGTGGGAAGTGTCACGTTGCAGCTAAGATCCTCACTCTTCAATAAACAGAGACAAGAAGAACGACTCCTTGTCAGACAGGCCACTTCCTGCATGAAATCTTCTCAGGTTTTTGCCTGCCATATGAGTTCTGTTATACTCACAGACACCATTCAAACAGTTTTAGAAACTTTAGGGTGTTTTCTATCCAAAGCCAATAATTATATGCATATTCTAGTTACTGGGCAGGAGTAGTAACCAGATTAAATCGGGTACGTTTTTTATCCGGCCGTGTAAATACTGCCCCCTAGCCCTAACAGGTTAAAGGTCTTGCACAGATCCGCTATGGAGAGCATGATCACACAGTCGTCTAGATCAGCTGGTTCTCTGATGCATGCTTCAGTGTTGCTTGCCTCAAAGCGACCATAAAAAGTATGTAGCTCGTCTGGTAGGCTCGCGTCACTGGGCAGCTCACGGCTGGGTTTCTCTTTGTAGTCCGTAATAGTTTTCAAGCTCTGCCACATCTGACAAGCATCAGCACCGATGTAGTAGGGTTCAGTCTTAGTTCTGTATTTACACTTTGCCTGTTTGATCGTTTATCTGAGGGCATAGTGGAATATCTTATAAGCATCCGGATTAGTGTCCCACTCCTTGAAAGCGGCAGCTCTAGCATTTAGCTCGGTGAGGATGTTGCCTGTAATCCATGGCTTCCGGTTGGGAAATATTGTTTCTCACGGTCAGAGAGTCTTTAGCTGCCTTTTGGCAAACTCCAAGCGGGCTGTCATTTGCCTTTTACCAAGGAGTGGCTTCCGTCTGGCCACTCTACCATAAAGGCCTGGTTGGTGTTGTAGAGATGGTTTTCCTTCTGTAAGGTTCTCCCATCTCCCCAAAGGAACTCTAGAACTCTGTCAGAATGACCATCGGGTTCTTGGTCACCTCACTGACCAAGGCCCTTCTCCCCCGATTGCTCAGCTTGAGTCTTGGTGGTTCCAAACGTCTTCCATTTAAGAATGATGGATGCCACTGTATTTTTGGAGACCTTCAATGCTGCAGATATTTGTTGGTACACTTCCCCAGATCTGTGCCTCGACACAATCCTGTCTCGGAGCTCTACGGTCAATTCCTTTGACCTCATGGCTTGGTTTTTGCTCTGACATGCACTGTCAACTGTGGGACCTTATATAGACAGGTGTGTGCTTTTCCCAATCATGTCCAATCAATTGAATTTACCTCAGGTGGACTCAAATCAAGTTGCAGAAAAATGTAAAGGATGATCAATGGAAACAGGATGCACCGGAGCTCAATTTTGTGTCTTATAGCAAAGGGTCTGAATACTTACAGTATGTAAGTAAGGTATTTCTGTTTTTATTAAGAAATTTGCAATAAAATCTAAAAACCTGTTTTTGCTTTTTCGTTATGGTGTATTGTGTGTAGATTGATGAGGGAAAACAATTATTTCATCCATTTTAGAATAAGGCTGTAACGTAACAAAATGTGGAAAGAATCAAGGGGTCTGAACACTTTGAATGCATTGCATATATTATCACTTGTAAATGATGCCCAGCATGAGAAACTGCCTTTTTTTTGCCGACTTTCTAATCATAGTCACACACGTTATCTATCCTAGTCTATAGGCCTATATGTTTTGATAAGGTTTGTATCACAACTAAAGTGGCCAAATAACTTCTTAAAATTAAGCACATTAATCCACTTTACAAGGGTTTAGAACCTAACTGGCATACATAAGCAGTGAGTGAGTGTCAAGTTTGGAGAAGTTCATTTTCACTATAAAAATGCACCTTCATAATAAAAGCATTACATGCATGATCGCATTTGCAGCCACTTTTGATAATGGTGCTTTCCCACTAATGGAACTGTCATAGTCCGTGTATATAGGTGGCAGGGAAGTCAGGCGCAGGAGAAAACAGAGTGGTTAAAAAAAATTGAGTATTTATTTCCAAAACCCACGTGGAAAATTATTCTGGGTAAAACAATAACCCGTCGCACACCGATACATAAAACAACACGTACATAACAAACAATCACCAACAGAGAAATGAGGGGAAGCAGAGGGTTAAATACACAACATATAATTACTGGGATATGAAACAGGTGTGTAAAGAGACCAGACAAAACCACTGGAAAATGATAAACTGATCAACGGTGGCTAGAAGACCGGTGACGTCGATCGCCTAACACCACCCGAACAAGGAGGGGCATCAACTTCGGTAGAAGTCGTGACAGGAACATTTGCACTTATAGCCTAATGCCATGTGCGCATTGCTGCACTTATAATGTGAAGAAATAGCCTAATAGTTTATCAACATCTTTAGCTGAACGTTCTGATCTGTTCTGTCCGCCACATTTTTTTTAATTCTAGTGGTTGTAATAATTTGGGATTTATTGCACCCCACATCTGTCCCAGACTATGATTGGAATATTTATTTGTCGCATGGAATAGGTCGGCTTTTGTACTATGGGGGATAGTAGATTGACATGAGCTAGTTCTACTCATCTTGTTGGCTGATGAAAAGTAAATGTGGACAGTTCTTCCAATATCTTCAATATGCACCTCAGAATTGGATAAGGAAGCACTATCACATTAGACCCAGATGCAGACAACGTCGAAGTAGCAATAGTTTATTAATCAAACAGGGGCAGGCAAAAAGCAGGTCAAGGGCAGGCCGAGATCGGTAATCCAGATAGGTGGGGCAAAGGCACAGGACGGCTGTCACGTTTGTGTGTAGAAACGGATCAAGGCGCAGCGTGAGTATCGTTCCACATCTTATTTATTATGTGAAACTTAGCAAGACAAACAAACTATAAACAAACAAACCGTGACAATAGAGGTGCAACATGCACTAACTCAAAATAATATCCCACGAACACAGGTGGGAAAAACTACTTAAATATGATCCCCAATTAGAGACAAAGATGACCAGCTGCCTCTAATTGGGAATCATACAAAAACCCCAACATAGAAACTAGAACACAACATAGAAATAAATAACCCCCCCAGTCACGCCCTGACCTACTCTACCATAGAAAATAAGAGCTCTCTATGGTCAGGACGTGACAACGGCAGGCAGGCTCAGGGTCAGGGCAGGCAGAATGGTCAACACCGGGAAAACTAAGAAACAGGATCAATCGAGAGACAGGAGCAGAGGGAAAAACGCTGGTAGGCTTGACGAAACAAAACAAAACTGGCAACAGATAAACAGAGAACACAAGTATAAATACACAGGCGATAATGGGGAAGATGGGCGACAACTGGAGGGGGGGGGTGGAGACCATCACAAACAGATCAGAGAGTGACACACGCGCTGTTGCATCTCCGATGTGTCTGTCTTCACTTGTATCCTGTGATGGAGAGCCATGTGAGTGAGAGGCGCTTTGGATTGAGTAGCACTCAGCGATAAGTGCACAAGCCAGCACTCTGGGCCTCAAAATGCATGGATTTCTTTAGTGTGCGTTACGGCCACAAAGGGGATGCTGCCGTTAAATTCAAGGCATTATCAACTGCTTGTCAAACTGTGAATGAGAGACTATTGGAGTGTGTACAGCTGTTATGCACACCTCTAGTAAGAGGGAACGCAACACCCTGCTACAACTCAACTCTCCGTGGTGTGAAAGAGGTATGGACTGTAGGTGTGAGTAAGGATGACAAAAAGGCAGAGAATACCATTTACAGGGAATTTATTCCTTCGCACGGTAAGTTTGGGGAAAAGTAGCTGGACGGAACCAAAGCAAAGAAAGTAAATATTAAAGCCCCCGCTCTTACCTTACCTGCCTACCCACTACTTAACTAACTAGCATCACCTGGTGCACTAACCAAAATACAGGGGATGGTCCGCCCAAGTCTTTCCTAGTGTACATAGACAATAAACTACTACGGGTAATGTATGCCCGCGGGTCTCTTGCCTAAGCACTCCCTAGGTGCCTTTCCCTTCCCCTACACAAATGTAAGTTCGATAATCAAAACACTGCGTATTATTGACACACAGACAACCAATCAGCTCCCTCAGCAACAACAAACACAGTACATACCAAAATTCTTAGTAACAGCCAAGATGCTATAGCCATCAGCCTCCTCTCAGCAAATATCTCTCCCTCTGAGGAACAGAACACTGGCTTATCAAGCTTCAGAAGGATGGGTAATTGGAGACAGCTGCGTCCTGACAAGGGGGCGGGGTCAGCTCGCCAATTAGCAATGGGGGCCGACCAATCAGCTGCTTGGAGAGAATTTCAGGAAGCCATTTCCTGAAATACACATACAAATACACAAACCACAACACAGAAACTGGGGAACGTAACAACAGCCTGCGCAAAAAACTAAGCAATGCTCATGGCTTTCAAATTTCTTTTTTCAAATCATTTTTAGAGTCTCATCATGTAGCCTTACACGGAACCCAAACCACCACGCGCCATCGTGCATACATTTATTTTGTCCCTCCACACCAAACGCGATCACAACGTGCATGTTAAAATATCAAAACAAACTCTGAACAAATTACATTAACTTGGGGACAGGTCGAAAAGCATTAAACACTTAGGGAAATTTAGCTAGCTAGCTTGCACTTGCTAGCTCATTTGTCCTGTTTAGCTAGCGTGCTGTTGCTAGCTAATTTGTCCTGCGAATTAAACATTGAGTTGTTATTTTATCTGAAATGCACAAGGTATTTTACTCTGACAATTAATCCACACATAAAACGTTCAACCGAATCGTTTCTAGTCATCTCTCTTCCTTCCAGGCTTTTTCTTCTTTGAACTTATATGGCAATTGGCATCTAAACTTTCATAGTATTACCACGATGACCGACAGCTCAGTTTGTCTTTCAATCACCCACGTGGGTATAACCAATGAGGACATGGCACATGGGTATCTGCTTCTATAAACCAATGAGGAGATGGGAGAGGCAGGACTTGCAGCGTCACAAATAGAACTGACTTCTACTTTAGCCCTTGGCAACGCAGATGCTCGTTGGCGCGTGCGAACAGTGTGGGTACAATAATTTAATAATATATATTTCTAAATGTATTTTTCAACGCTTGCGCACGCAACACGAGCGGTGTAGTCAGGGTATGTATTAAAAAGCAAAACATATATCCCAATGTTTGTAGAACAACTAAAGTTACAATAACCTCTCTATGGTAGGTGGGACGAAATCGTCCCGCACTATTCAACAGCCAGTGACACATCAAAGCGCCAAATTAAAAACCACAAAATATCATAATTCAAAGTTCTCAAAGATAGGACTATTTTACACCATTTGAAAGATAAGACTCTCTTTAATCTAACCACACTGTCCGATATCAAAAAGGCTTTACAGCGAAAGCATAACATTAGATTATGTTAGGAGAGTACATAGTCAGAAATAACCACACAGCCATTTTTCAAGCAAGCATATATGTCACAAAACCCAAAAACACAGCTAAATGCAGCACTAACCTTTGATGATCTTCATCAGATGACACTCCTAGGACATTATGTTATACAATACATGCATGTTTTGTTCAATCAAGTTCATATTTATATCAAAAACCAGCTTTTTACATTAGCATGTGATGTTCAGAACTAGCAACTAGCATACAATCTGCAAACTTCCAGTGAATTTACTAAATTACTAAAGATTAACGTTCACAAAATACATAACAATTATTTTAAGAATTATAGATACAGAACTCCTTTATGCAATCGTGGAGTCAGATTTTAAAATAGCTTTTCGGTGAAAGCACATTTTGCAATATTCTGAGTAGATAGCCCGGCCATCACGGCTAGCTAATTTGACACCCACCAAGTTTGGCCCTCACCAAACTCAGAATTACTGTTAGAAAAATTGGATTACCTTTGCTGTTCTTCGTCAGAATGCACTCCCAGGACTTCTACTTCAACAACAAATGTTGTTTTGGTTCGAAATAATCCATAGTTAGATCCAAATAGCTCCGTTTTGTTCGTGCGTTCAGGTCACAAGCCGAAGGGTGACCCGCAGGCGCATTTCGTGACAAAAAATTCAAAATATTCCATTACCGTAATTCGAAGCATGTCAAATGCTGTTTAAAATAAATTTGTATGCGATTTTTCTCGTAAAATAGCGATAATATTCCAACCGGGCGACGTTGTATTTGTTCAAAGACTGAAAGAACAAAATGGAGAATTCACATGAACGCGCATCTCCAGTGTCACTGTCCCCAGGCAGGCCAGTAAGAAACAGAGCTGCTGTACTTAGCCCAGAGACTGCAGAGCTCTCATTCCACTTTCTGCCGCCTTCTGAGAGCCAATGGAAGCCTTAGAAAATGTCACGTTACAGCAGAGATGCTGTATTTTTGATAGAGATAACCTAGAAGGACAACAAATTGTCAGACAGGGCACTTCCTGCATGGAATCTTCTCAGGTTTTGGCCTGCCATATGAGTTCTGTTATACTCACAGACACCATTCAAACAGTTTTAGAAACTTTAGAGTGTTGTCTATCCAAATCTACTAATATATGCATATTCTAGTTTCTGGGCAGGAGTAGTAACCAGATTAAATCGTGTACGTTTTTTATCCGGCCGTGCAAATACTGCCCCCTAGCCCCAAAAGGTTAATAACTCTAAATGAAGCATATAGGAGTACCTATTTCTTTGTTAACCGCTCAACACAGAATAGCCACATGTGCGCACTCCATGACATCTTTTGGAGAAAATATTTATTTTATTTAACTTTGTTCAATGGTATTCTTCATACTATAAAATAATATCAAATAATACCATGGAATTCTAAGCAAATCTTGTATTCTTAATGAACTAATGTAGCCCACAGCCATTTGACATAACCACATCAGGACCTAACATAAGGACAACAGAGTATGCTATTCTTTTCTTCTGAAATAGACTACATTTTCTTCATATAATGCTTCTTTAGACATGTCTAAAATAGATAATGGATTTATTGTGAAGGTGTAGGCTATATTACATGGATTTATTAGACTTTTTTAATATAGACGATCCAAAGGTCTGCATCAGTGGCTTGTAGGCTATGTGTGGTAGTCAGGAGATGCTAAATGTGTTTATGTTAATGAATGTAAATTACCATGAGACTGACAGTAATTTGCTTGACAATCACCGGCTGAAGAAATTTCGTGACCGCCACAACCCTAATTATACCACCCATAAAATCATTCAAAGCTGCACTGTCTGTTGTGGATCATCATTCTCCCAAGTCATTCTATAATAACGTGGCCACATATGCTCCCAGCAGGCCAAATCATTCAGGAAAGCATTACTTAAATATTTGTCATTTCACTTTTAAAACGTATTACCTTTTATGTGTGGCATAAAAACAACCAATCTGATTAGGCTACTTCAAAAGTCTCCTGTAGGCTAACCTGTTTACTTTCATCCCAAATATAATTCCAGCATCCAAACTGCAGCGGCCCCGGGCCGGCCCTAGCCTTTTGGGGCCCTAGGCATGATTTGATTGGGTTCCCCGCCCCACCTCACGGGCAAAACATTTTGGTGCCCCTCCATGTATACAGAAAACCCTGTTGTAAAGTTAGCATCAAAATTTTGAAAATCTGATTTCCACTTAGCTGATGATTGTCTGCAGCCGGCTCTGAGCAGCCGTCTCTCTCGTAGTGTAATGAAACCGACAGGGAGAGTTAGCTCGTCCGTGGTGGTCGGCAAACTCTCAACCTTCTGGCCCGTTGCCCTGCGTGGCAACGACTGTGCCACAAAAGCATGCAGAAGTGGCAAAGTCTATGTCCACTTTTTATAAACACCGGGTCGCTACAGTTGTTGTTATTTGTGGGTAGTTAACATTTTTTTGAGTTAACATCCTGAGGAAAAATACTGAACTACTCAGACCACCAGTCGTTGTTGTTCTCAATCATTAATGAGATAAATCATAGAGGAAAATAATTTCCACCACCTGTAAATTACATGATTCCACAAACTATATACAACATCATTTATTGCTCAGTTGGAAGTAAATGATTTTTGGGCCAAAACCTCTGCAGCGTTTGAAGATCAAAGTTTGTTTGGTTTAAAACAGACATGTTTGCTCTGATGAAAGAGTAGGCCAGAGTAGCACTGGCCTTGGTTATCAGCCCTGTCGCTCTCTGTCTGGGGCCAGAAGCACTTTCACCATACACGGACGCACACGCTCACACACTGCATGCGGGTACGCAGGCACAGACACATGCAGAGGCGTGCATGTGCTCACACATACATAACAGAATACACATGGGGTCAGATGAGCTGATTTAGAAAAAGAGACTGGTTTAAACAGCTTCTGTCTGTCCTTTCTTGGCATGCCCCCCCCCCCCCCCCCCACCAGGTCCTTCTGAGCTATTGGCATATCAGATTTATTGTCTTTAGAACCATGTTTGTCTCATTCGCTGTTGTAATTCTACCGTCATACACCTATAATAACTGCATAGATACAGCGCCTTCAGAAAGTATTCATACCCCTTTATTCCACATTGTGTGGTGTTACAGCCTGAAGTCAAAAGGGATTAAACAGAGATTTTGTCTCACCCATCTACACCAATCCCCCCTAATGACAAAGTGATAACATGTTTTTGTCTCGCCCATCTACACCCATACCTCCTAATGACAAAGTGAGAAAAAAAAAATGTCTCACCCATCTACACCAATCCCCCTAATGACAAAGTGATAACATGTTTTTGTCTCACCCATCTACACCAATCATCTCTAATAAATTTATATTTTTGGGGCGGCAGGTGGTTATCCTAGTGGTTAAAGCGTTGGGCCAGTAACCGAGAGGTTGCTGGATCGAATCCCTGAGCGGACAAGGTAAAAATCTGTCGTTCTGCCCTGAACAAGGCAGTTAACCCACTGTTCCCTGGTAGGCCGTCATTGTAAATAAGAATTTGTTCTTTACTTACTTGCCTAGTTAAATAGAATTAAAAACTAAACTCCTCCTCTCCAGGTTACTACTAAAGTACAACCACCAACAGATCAATTTAGGAATGCTAACCAATCACAGATTCACTGATGACGATATTAGCCTAGCCATGTCTGAATGCTCTCTTCGCTTTCACTGTTTGCCTGCCTGGGCCCACCTACCTGTCAACCCACCTGTCTGTAGAATAAGGTCTGCCTCCTTCTTTCCACTCCTCTCCTCTTTTGACCTCACCCTCTCACCTTCCCCCCCTACTCACAAGGCAGGCAATACGCTTGACCTCATCTTCACTAGATGCTGTTCTTCCACTAATCTCATTGCAACTCCTCTCCAAGTCTCCGACCACTACCTTGTATCCTTTTCCCTCTCGCTCTCATCAAAAACTTCTCACTATGCCCCTACTCGGATGGTATTGCGCCGTCCCAACCTTCGCTCTCTCTCTCCTGCTACTCTCTCCTCTTCCATCCTATCATCTCTTCCCTCTGCTCAAACCTTCTCCAACCTATCTCCTGATTTTGCCTCCTCAACCCTCCTCTCCTCCCTCTCTGCATCCTTTGATTTTCTCTGTCCCCTATCCTCCAGGCCGGCTCGGTCCTCCCCTCCTGCTCCGTGGCTCGACGACTCACTGCGAGCTCACAGAACAGGGCTCCGGGCAGCCGAGCGGAAATGGAGGAAAACTCGCCTCCCTGCGGACCTCGCGTCCTTTCACTCCCTCCTCTCTACATTTTCCTCTTCTGTCTCTGCTGCTAAAGCCACTTTCTACCACTCTAAATTCCAAGCATCTGCCTCTAACCCTAGGATGCTCTTTGCTACCTTCTCCTCCCTCCTGAATCCTCCTCCCCCTCACCCCCCCCCCCCTCCTCCCTCACTGCGGATGACTTCGTCAACCATTTTGAAAAGAAGGTTGACGACATCCGATCCTCGTTTGCTAAGTCAAGCGACACCGCTGGTCCTGCTCACACTGCCCTACCCTGTGCTTTGACCTCTTTCTCCCCTCTCTCTCCAGATGAAATCTCGCGTCTTGTGACGGCCGGCCGCCCAACAACCTGCCCACTTGACCCTATCCCCTCCTCTCTTCTCCAGACCATTTCCGGAGACCTTCTCCCCTACCTCACCTCGCTCATCAACTCATCCTTGACCGCTGGCTACGTCCCTTCCGTCTTCAAGAGAGCGAGAGTCGCACCCCTTCTGAAAAAACCTACACTCGATCCCTCCGATGTCAACAACTACAGACCAGTATCCCTTCTTTCTTTTCTCTCCAAAACTCTTGAACGTGCCGTCCTTGGCCAGCTCTCCTGCTATCTCTCTCAGAACGACCTTCTTGATCCTAATCAGTCAGGTTTCAAGACTGGGCATTCAACTGAGACTGCTCTTCTCTGTGTCACGGAGGCTCTCCGCACTGCTAAAGCTAACTCTCTCTCCTCTGCTCTCATCCTTCTAGACCTATCTGCTGCCTTTGATACTGTGAACCATCAGATCCTCCTCTCCACCCTCTCCGAGCTGGGCATCTCCGGCGCGGCCCACGCTTGGATTGCGTCCTACCTGACAGGTCGCTCCTACCAGGTGGCGTGGCGAGAAGCTGTCTCCGCACCACGTGCTCTCACCACTGGTGTCCCCCAGGGCTCTGTTCTAGGCCCTCTCCTATTCTCGCTATACACCAAGTCACTTGGCTCTGTCATATCCTCACACGGTCTCTCCTATCATTGCTATGCAGACGACACACAATTAATCTTCTCCTTTCCCCCTTCTGACAACCAGGTGGCGAATCGCATCTCTGCATGTCTGGCAGACATATCAGTGTGGATGACGGATCACCACCTCAAGCTGAACCTCGGCAAGACGGAGCTGCTCTTCCTCCCGGGGAAGGACTGCCCGTTCCATGATCTCGCCATCACGGTTGACAACTCCCTTGTGTCCTCCTCCCAGAGTGCTAAGAACCTTGGCGTGATCCTGGACAACACCCTGTCGTTCTCCACTAACATCAAGGCGGTGACCCGATCCTGTAGGTTCATGCTCTACAACATTCGCAGAGTACGACCCTGCCTCACACAGGAAGCGGCGCAGGTCCTAATCCAGGCACTTGTCATCTCCCGTCTGGATTACTGCAACTCGCTGTTGGCTGGGCTCCCTGCCTGTGCCATCAAACCCCTACAACTCATCCAGAACGCCGCAGCCCGTCTGGTGTTCAACCTTCCCAAGTTCTCTCACGTCACCCCGCTCCTCCGCTCTCTCCACTGGCTTCCAGTTGAAGCTCGCATCCGCTACAAGACCATGGTGCTTGCCTACGGAGCTGTGAGGGGAACGGCACCTCCGTACCTTCAGGCTCTGATCAGGCCCTACACCCAAACAAGGGCACTGCGTTCATCCACCTCTGGCCTGCTCGCCTCCCTACCTCTGAGGAAGCACAGTTCCCGCTCAGCCCAGTCAAAACTGTTCGCCGCTCTGGCACCCCAATGGTGGAACAATCTCCCTCACGATGCCAGGACAGCGGAGTCAATCACCACCTTCCGGAGACACCTGAAACCCCACCTCTTTAAGGAATACCTGGGATAGGATAAAGTAATCCTTCTAACCCCCCCCTTTAAAGGATTTAGATGCACTATTGTAAAGTGTTTGTTCAACTGGATATTATAGGTGAATGCACCAATTTGTAAGTCGCTCTGGATAAGAGCGTCTGCTAAATGACTTAAATGTAAATGATGTAAATGAGTCATATAGCCACTGGACTTCTACTTCACAATGTATGGCACTCACTTGGGTGATGCCTCAGCAGCTCTGGCCACCAGACAGTTCACCACACATTGTCCAGACTAGTAGCCAGTTGTACTCATTACGAGCTCATGTCTATCCACTGGAACTTGGATAGACATGTACTCATGTCTATCCACTGGAAAGGAAGGAAGCAAGAGGTGGGGATTCTTCTGAACTACAAGTATTATCTTTTATCTTCATTTGCAAGCCAAGAAGTAACAGGATCATTTTTATTATATTTTTTATATCATTATTATTAGCATTCTTACAGAAAACACACTTCTGACGTATTTGTACCAATGAGAAACGTTGTTTACTATTTTGACAATGTGTGGGGAACAATGTGTGTAAATCTGGCCATTGGAAACAATGATAATACATATTACTTAAATCATGACGTGGTTATTGTAGTGCTATGAAAGCAAACGGCTTGAAAATGTATCTTGTGTTTGTGTTTAATTACGCAGTAATTACTAGTGTATTCTCCATCTTGGTTTACCTAAATATCCTTCTTGGGGGGGAATAAAAAGGTAGAATTGTGTGAATTAGTCTGATATGAGAGGTTTGCGTCACAATTATGATATTCATATTTTTATGCTTATCCCTCCCTGTTCATAATGCTGTAAATTCATTTTCATTTTACATTGAGAAATTATTTCATTAGTGTAAATATATATGTATTACGTCTAATAATGAACAACACATAAAAATGAAGCTCAGCTGTGAGAGGAACTGTGATTGCAACCAGTCAGGATGCTCTCGATGGTGCAGCTGTAGAACCTTTTGAGGATCTGAGGACCCATACCAAATCTTTTCAGTCTCCTGAGGGAGAATAGGTTTTGTCGTGCCCTCTTCACGACTGTCTTGGTGTGCTTGGACCGTGTTAGTTTGTTGGTGATGTGGACACCATCGATGAGAATGAGGGTGTACTCTGTCCTCCTTTTCCTTTAGTCCACAATCATCCCCTTAGTCTTGATCACTTTGAGAGAGAGAGGTTGTTGTCCTGGCACCACACAGCCTGGTCTCTGACCTCCTTATAGGCTGTCTCGTCATTGTCGTCGGCAAACTTAATGATGGTGTTGGAGTCGTGTCTGGCCGTGCAGTCATGAGTGAACAGGGAGTACAGGAGGGGCTGAGCACGCACCCCTGAGGGTCCCCCGTGTTGAGGATCAGCGTGGCGGATATGTTGTAACCTACCCTTACCACCTGGGGGCGGCCTGACAGGAAGTCCAGGATCCAGTTGCAGAGGGAGGTGTTTAGTCCCAGGGTCCTTAGCTTACTGATAAAAATTGTGGGCACTATGGTGTTGAACGCTGAGCTGTAGTCATTGAATAGCATTCTCACATAGGTGTTCCTTTTGTCCAGGTGGGAAAAGGCAGTGTGGAGTGCAATATAGATTGTGTCTTCTGTGGATCTGTTAGGGCGTTGTGCCAGTTGGAGTGGGTCTAGGATTTCTGGGATAATGGTGTTGATGTGAGCCATGACCAGCCTTTCAAAGCACTTAATGGCTACAGACCTGAGTGATAACGGTCGGTAGTAATTATTTATTTAAAATTTTTTTTTAACCTTTATTTAACTAGGCAAGTCAGTTAAAAACGAATTCTTATTTACAATGACGGCTTACACCAGCCAAACCCAGATGACGCTTGGCCAATTGTGTGCTGCCCTATGGGACTCCCAATCACGGCCGGTTATGATACAGCCATATTTAGGCAGGTTACCTTAGTGTTCTTGGGCACAGGGACTATGGTGGTCTGCTTGAAACATGTTGGTATTACAGACTCAGACAGGGAGAGGTTAAAAATGTCAGTGAAGACACTCGCCAGTTGGTCAGCGCATGCTCGGAGTTCACTTCCTAGTAATTCATCTCACCCTGCGGCCTTGTGAATGTTGACCTGTTTAGTCGTCCGGAGCAGCTGATGCTCTCATGCATGTTTCAGTGTTACTTGCCTCGAAGAGAGCATAGAAGTAATTTAGCTCGTCTGGTAGGCTCGTGTCACTGGGCAGCTCTCAGCTGTGCTTCCCTTTGTAGTCTGTAATAGTTTGCAAGCGCTCCCACATCCGACGAGCGTCGGAGTCAGTGTAGAAACGATACGATCTTAGTCCTGTATTAACGCTTTGCAGTTTGCAGTCTGCAGCTTGTCATGAGATACTCTACCTCAGGCGAGCAAAACCTTGAGACTTCCTTAAATATCGTGCACAGCTGTTGTTTACAAATATATATAGACTGCCACCCCTTGTCTAACCAGAGGCTGCTGTTCTATCCTGCCGATACAGTGTAAAACCCGTCAGCTGTATGTTGTTCATGTCGTCGTTCAGCCACAACTGAAACACAAGATAGTTTAATCTTGCTCGTAGGTCATCGATTTTGTTTTCCAATGATTGCATGTTTGCCAATAGAACAGATGGCAGTGATCGTTTACTCGCTCACTTTCGAATTGTCAGAAGGCAGCCCGACCTCCGCCCCCTTTTTCTCCATCTTCTCTTCACACAAATGACGGGGATTTTGGCCTGTTCCCGGGAACGCAGTATATCCTTCACGTTGCTTTCTTTGGACTTGTTAAAGGAAAAAGCTTCTACCAGTTCGTGGTGAGTAATCGCTGTTCTGATGGCCAGAAGTTATTTTCGGTCATAAGAGTTGGTAGCAGCAACATCATGATCAAAATAAGTAAAAAAATAAGTTACAAACAATGCAAAAAAATGAACAAAATAACACAGTTGGTTAGGAGCACATAAAACGTCAGCCATCCTCCCCGGCACCATTCCACATAGGGAATAGGGTGCCACTTGGGATGCATACTTGTTTTGTTGTACTTTGTTTAATGTTTATTTTCTCCTCTTTCATCTAATACCACTGAACCTAAAGGGCGCTATATCATCACACTAAGGCAGGATTTCCCAAGCTCAGGCCTCTGGACCCCAAGGGGTGCACATTTTCTTTTGTCCCCTAGCACTGCACAGCTGATTCAAATAATTAACCAATCATCAAGTTTGATCATTTGAATCAGCTGTGTAGTGTTAGGGAAAAAAACTAAATGAGGACCGAGTTTTGGAAACGCTGCACTAAGGTCATGGCGCCTACCTGCCTGTCGAATGTCTTTTATCATTAACTTAAATGTGATGTATTTTTTATTGAGAATAGCACTTGTTTACCCTGTGCAATATCTAGCCTATAGGCCTTGGTCAAAATGTTTGCACCATATTCTCGATATTCCAGACCTATAGTCTGTAAATCTGCCTGCTGCTAATGTATAAAGTGACAGTCGTGAAGAATGGATCTTCACACTTATCCTCCTCACTCTCTCTCCTCTCCTCTTTTATCTGTTCATTCCTCTGTCACTCTTTTCCTGCTCCACCGACCGTGGTTCAATAGATTCCTCCCTCTCTCCTTGCAGTATGCTTTTTTTTTAGGTGTTCTTTTTTGAATTTTTTTTGCTAAATTCCACAACTCCACAACAAGAGGTTCATATAACTTGGGTCAAATTAAAACTGAAACATGGAATCTCATTGGACTTTGTGTTTGTGTCATTGTGTGAAATGGTCGAAGGTTGTGGGCTGAATAGGGAATATGGTGCCATTTGTGATGTAGAGCTGTAGACTAAATCTGCCTGCATCTAATGTAAAAGTGACAGTCGTCAAGAATAGATCTTCACACTCGTCCTCACTCTCTCTTCTCCTTTATCTGTTCATCCCTCTATCCCTCTTTTCCTGCTCCACCGACTGTTCAATAGATTCCTCCCTCTCTCCCTATATACTTGTTTTTTAGGGGGTGTTATTTTTTTAATAGGGAAAATACAATTTCACTTTTGTTAAATTCCACGACTAAATGAATTTTTATGATATCGCCTATTTTGACTTTGCAGCTGGCCCATCTAGCGAAAATTGCTCAGTTGTACATCCAGGGCAAAATGTATGACCATTAACTTCAACTTGCCTTCTGGTCTACTAGCTCTATCATAACTGGAGGAACTCAGGCAAGTACCCTACAAGACCTTTAGACCGTATGGCTGTGTTAAACATTAACCCAAGCCAAAAACTTGTCAATAGTTAGAAATAAAGTGGCTACACACCTTTATTCACCATAGTGTGCTTATATTGTTTAATAGAGAGGGGAAACAACTTATGAAACTTTACAGGAAGACCATTGAGTGAGCTGGATCTAGTAAATGAAGGGATATTAAAATGTAGACTTTCTATATTGCCATTTCTTTGGATATATCCATTATAATGAGCCTGATAAATGAATTCGCCTGGCTCAGAGATGCTGTCAGTTCATCACGTTCATATGCATGGGCACAGTGGAGATTGCAAAACAATAAGCACACAGATAGGCACACAGCAAGTCTTATATTAACCCCAGCTGTACAAAAGCCAATACTAGGCTAGTAGCATGGGGAAATATTGTCTTGACACTTTTCCCGAGGGAGATTAAGTTTATAAATTGACTGGGCTGTCGGACAGTGGATCCACATTGATAAATGAACAACGAAAGAGTTAACAGGCATTACCTGTGGAATGCGGGGATTTTGGTGCTACAACTCCCTGCTATCAACCAATCAGCATCCAGGATCCAAACACCCCATTTTATAATGGGTGTTTTGAGGGTACGTAATATAATCTATAGATTGGACCTCCCCATTCAAGACAACAATGTCATAATGTGTGGCCTGGAAGCCATTGCGAGTGTCCCATGAGTTTACCAGTTAAATTGACAGAATTAGAGGTTCAAAGCCTTTTCCATAGATTAAATGTATATGATTATATTTCTATACAATGAGGTCTGTGCTAATAGTGTTAGTGTTGCCCAACTCATTCATAGCTATATGAATATACACTGAGTGTACTAAACATTAGGAACAGCTTCCTAATATTGAGTTGCACCCCCTTTTGCCCTCAGAACAGCCTCAATTAGTCGGGGCATGGACTCTACAAGGTGTCGAAAGCATTCCACCAGGATGCTGGCCCATGTTGACTCCAAAGCTTCCCACAGTTGTGTAAAGTTGGCTGGATGTCCTTTGGGTGGTGGACCATTCTTGATACACACAATAAACTGTTTCAGTGTGAAAAACCCAGCAGCATTGCAGTTCTTGACACATTCAAACTGGTGCGCCTGGCACCTACTACCATACCTTATTCAAAGGCACTTCAATCTTTTGTCTTTCCCATTCACCCTCTGAATGGCACACACACAATCCTTGTCTCAATTGTCTCAAGGCTTAGAAATCATTATTTAACCTGTCACCTCCCCTTCATCTACACTGACTGAAGTGGACTTAACACGTGACATCAATAAGGGATCGTGTGGTCCTGTGTGGCTCAGTTGGTAGAGCATGGTGTTTGCAATGCCAGGGTTGTGGGTTTGATTCCCATGGGGGACCAGTACGGAAAAGAAAAACAATTTTTATGAAATGTATGCATTCACTACTGTAAGTCGCTCTGGATAAGTGTCTGCTAAATGACTAAAATGTAAAAAAAATTATCATAGCTTTCACCTGGATTCTGTCTCATTGAAAGAGTGGTCATAATGTTTTGGACACTCATATACTCAACCATGTTGTTTTTCAATTCAATTCATGTAGGCAATAGTAAAGTTTCCACAACTTTCCACTGTGTAAGCAAGCAGGTTTTACATTCAACCAAACTTGCCTTGACCATAATGAATTGGAAAGTTGTCCTGAATGACTTTTCTAAGAAGAAGAGAGCAGCTATTGTGACATTTCATTGAGTACTGGGCAGAAGTCTAGCTATAGTGACATTTCAATGAGTCTATCGTTCTATCATTCAGTAAAGAGGAATAAGCCTAGGCCTACTTTACACAAAGCTTGTGGTGATGGTACGAGGGAGGCTCTTTGTATGTGTGCATGTGTTTGTTCGGTGAAGGGAACCCAGTTCATTCACACAGGCAATCTAGGACTTATCTGCTCCAAGGGCGAGCAAATAAAAGAGGCCTGCTTGTTCTGGTACATTTTATCAAGCCCCCTCTCTCTCTTGCTCGCTCTCCCTTTGCTCTTTTTCCTGCTCTTTCTCTCTTTGTTTCTCGCAAACAAACCAGGAGCCAAATCCTTCCTCTGGCTCCCTCAGGTCCTGGGCTGTCTAATAAAACGTTACTGAGGTCATCTGGATCGTGTTCAGTATCAAGAAAACATTTTGAAACAAAGAGGGACAACCTGAACACAACCCTGATAGGAAAGGATCTGATCTGCTACACAATTGTAATGTCACCAACTGATAGACCTACTACTTTAGTTTCCCACAAAAGACGAGTTTAGTAAAGAGAAATATATCCAAGGTGCTGTGTGTCATTTCAATCAGTGACCTATCAGTGACTGACAAAGCTTTGGATTTCCTGGATTTCCTTGACATCTGTTGACCTCCGTTGGGACTTGACACTGTAACTCAGAGTAACAATTACATTTTGTCATATCATGTACACCAGGACGAATTTTCGATACTCCCTGACTGTCTAGCTTTAATTTAGGTGATTATTGGCAGGCTGGACACAGTCAAAAAAACGCTATAAATGTAGGTCCACACAGTTTCTATTTGGTTTTAGTCATTTTGAAGTATATTGAGTTTTTTTACTCAAAGCCGGATTGGACTACCCCTGATGTACACGATGTAGAACATCAAATGCATATCTGAATCTATCTAACCAAGAATATTTGCATTTTTTCCAAATTCCAGACTTTTCTTTGGACAAGCTTGTTATTGTAGATGAGATATGTTAAATAGTATTGTTATTGTTCATATTAATAGTAACAACATACTGTATGTCCAGACCGTTTTGTGAGAATGTGAATATTGATTATTGACAGATCTTTTATGACAGTTTGTAACACCAGCTCAAGGTAAGCTTTAGACATTCATATCTCATCCAGCCCCTGTCCAACTCTTCGAAGTCAAACATTTGACAATGATGATGACAGGCAAGGGGACTTTTTTAAGACTTTAATGTGTACTCTATGACTAAGTATGTGCCGGTCTACTCCGTTACACAGAGTACATCTGTCATTTAATATTGGGTGTCATGCTGTTGGCACGAGGAACACAGTAGCTCTTCAGGACCCCGTCACAGTCTTATTAGACCCTGGAAAAAACAAAAAGATGGTAGGCATAACATGCAGTGAAGGGGAAGTAAAGTGGCTATCTTACAGTTCTATCTTCATGGATAACTATAGCTACTGTATGTTACGGTAGCAAACAAGAGATTGTATGTGTATGGCACAGCAAAGACTGAATAATAGCTGAAGAAACAAAGGTGGATGCATGCCTGTTTGCCATACCAAGGTAATACGTTAGTGCCCCCACCTCCTCTAAGTCAGGGTCAATCGATACTACCCTGTAGCTTATCACTGAGGGGAATTAACTGTTTGTCCAAACAACCCCCCTCTGGCTACATAAAGGGAGGGAAAGGGACAGCACCATTCCCAAAGGATGACTGTCTCTCTGTCCACACACCTGCGTCCCTCCACATACCCCAGACCTGCGTCAACACACCATGGACAGCTGCAAACCGGACTGTAGGGCTACCTGGTCTTTACTGAAGTGCGTGGAGCTGTGAGACGGGACAGGGGAGAAGGAGTCAGAGGATGTGTCTGAAATGGCACCCTATGTGCATATAAGGAATAGGGTGCCAATTTGGACACAGAGAGAGAGCAGCCCTGTCCTGGGGCCTACATAGTGGGAGTAGAATGGGGAGAGAGATGCCAAGGCGGTCAACCAACAAGTAGTCTTATGGTGAGTTACCGTAGGATCTAAATGAGCACATGTCATTTAATGGTAGTAAGAAACTAACACAAGTCTATTTAATCAAGGAGAGGGAATAGGTGTTCCCTCTCCAGAAGAAGCATAGTGAATGGACTGGTCAGAGTTTTACCCATGCCCATTGTGATCAGTGTGTCTGTCTGCTCCATCTGGTTAGCAGTAGCTTTATTAATATAGCTGACGTGAGCCTTAGTGCAGTTCGGTGAATGGTCATAGCAACTCAGTGTGAGTTGAAATAGGCCTTTATACAGCAGACCTGTACATCCTAGGATACATGTATTTATTTAATTTTTACATATGCTCTTATCCAGAGCGACTTACAGAAGTGTTTAGGGTTAAGTGCCTTGCTCAAGGTCACATCAACAGATTTATCACTTAGACGGCTCAGGGATTCGAACCAGCAACCAGCCCAATGCTTTTAACCGCTAGGCTACCTGCCACCATACTACAGTATAAAGCAAATGGTGATCATAACAACAAGGGTCATACTATATCCATGTCTGGTAGCATGCTTGTATTTATTGTGTTGTTCAGATTTTCATTTTAGTCATTTTAGCAGATACTCTTATCCAGAGTGGTTTAAGAATTTAAGTAGGTGTGAAAATATCACAATCATTGCAAGCAAAAGGTGTTTGTTTACGTGCAGCATTATTATGGTGGCAACATTGAGACAGATCTACCATAAGACCAAACTGCATGTTGTGTGAAATGTTATGTGGCGGTCTCATTAGTCATCAGTCTAAGTTTTCGTAGGTGGTCATTTCTACATTGAAACTCAGCCAACGGGCTATGAAATGCACCAGGGACAAATCTATAATAGATTACTAATCTCTCTATCTCTCTTTCTCTCTCTACAACTTTACAACTATCTGACTTCACCCTCTCTCTCTACCCCAGTTATCCTCCCCCCACCCCTCTCTCTCTCTCTCTCTCTCTCTCTCTCGCTCTCGCTCTCTCTCTCTCTCTCTCTCTATCCAACTTTCTATCCAACTTTCTAACCAACGTTCTATCTGACTTCACCCTCTCTCTCTACCCCAGGTATCCTCCCACCCCCCTCTCTCTCCACATCACAGATATTCCCTCCCACCCTCCATCCTTATCCTCTGAAGCTGTGGAGTGTGACAATGGTGTTTGTGTCCTCTGCAATCAAACGCCATTATCACACTAAATAGCTACGGTTAGAAGAGAACAGCGTCACCGTGACCCCTGTGGTCACTCAAACACAGATAGTGATGGTGACGTTTGGGCCATGGTTTTGCATTATTCTCTCTTCAAAGGCCTCACATGTTGTTGTAGCTGGTTTGGACTCTACATTGATCACATGCTGACTGAAAGGTAAGTAATTCAAATAGAAGTGTGATACCTTGACAAAACATGAAGCTTCAGATGATTGCTGACCCATTTCCCTCTCTGCCTACACGTGAGGTGATAATGTGTTACTAATGTAAAGACGTGATCTTTTAGAAACCGAAATACATGAATACATTATGGGAGGCTATAGTGTAAATATGGCCAAATAGAAGAGGGGAGAATAAAAGCCACAAGTTGCAGCTCACTCATTTTGTGGAAAGCTCCAGCCAGTGCATGTGTGCATGCACACACGCACGCACGCACGCACACACACATATACACACACACACACACACACACACACACACACACACACACACACACACACACACACACACACACACACACACACACACACACACACACACACACACACACACACACACACACACACACACACACACACAGTATTTGCTCCCTCTCTGCCACTTGAGCCAGGGTACACACACCCTCACCTTGGACTAGCAGGTTTATAACATAGAGGTCAATAATAGGGCCAGCAAAATTAAGGCAGTTTATACAATTTTAAAAACATTACAATACATTCACAGACTGTGTGCCCTCAGGCCTCTCCTCCACCACTACCACATATATACAGTACTAAATCCATGTGTACGTGTGTGGATAGTGCGTATATTATCGTGTGTGTGTGTATGCATGTGTCTGTGCCTATGTTTGTGTTGCTTGTGTTGCCCCGCTGTTCCATAAAATGTGTTTTTTATATGTTTTTTAAATCAAATTTTACTGCTTGCATGAGTTACTTGATGTGGATAGAGTTCCATGTAGTCATGGCTCTATGTAGTACTGTGCGCCTCCCATAGTCTGTTCTGGGCTTGGGGACTGTGAAGAGACCTGTTGTTGTGGCATGTCTTGTGGGCTATGCCTGGGTGTCCGACCTGTGCGCCAATAGTTCAAACATCAGTTACTTGATGTGGAATAGAGTTCCATGTAGTCATTGCTCTATGTAGTACTGTGGAGTTGGGGACTGTGAAGAGACCTCTTGTGGCATGTCTTGAGGGGTATGCAAGCTGTGTGCCAGTAGTTTAGACAGACAGCTCGGTGCATTCAACATGTCAATACCTCTCATAAATACAAGCAGTGATAAAGTCAATCTCTCCTCCACTTTGAGCAGGGAGAGATTGACATGCATATTATTAATATTAGCTCTCTGTGGACATCCAAGGGCCCGCTGTGCGGCCCTTGGATGTACACAGAGAACCAACTGCAATTATCCTAAGTCCTTTTTCAAGAAGGCAGAGCAGCGCCTTATAATGGACAGACCTCCCCATTTTAGCTACTGTTGTATAAATATGTTTTGACCATGACAGTTTACAATCCAGGGTTACTCCTCAGCTTGCTCAATTTCCACATGATGTAGTGGAAGTTTAGTGAATGATTTGTTCCAAATACAATGCTTTTAGTTTTAGAAATATTTAGGACTCATTTATTCCTTTCCACCCATTCTGAAACTAACTGCAGCTAATTGTTAAGTGTTGCAGTCATTTCAGTCACTGACATGTATAGAGTTGAGTCATCCACATACATCGATTTTTTTATTTAACCTTTCTTTAACTAGGCAAGTCAGTTAAGAACACATTCTTGTTTACAATGACAGCCTAGGAACAGTGGGGTAAGGGGCAGAACAACAGATGTTTACCTTGATCTGCTCGGGGATTCAATCTGGCAACCTTTTGGTTATTGGCCCAACACTCTAACCACTAGGTAGATACTCTGGCTTTCCTCAAAGCCAGTGGCAATTCGTTAGTAAAGATTGAAAAAAGTAATGGGTCTAGACAGCTGCCTTGGGGAATTCCTGATTACATCTGGATTATGTTGGAGAGGCTTCCCTTAAATAACACCCTCTGTGTTCTGTTAGACATGTAACTCTTTGTCCACAATTTAGCAGGGGGTGTAAAGCCATAACACATACGTTTTGCCAGCAGCAGACTATGATTGATAATGTCAACAACCGTACTGAAGTCTAACAAAACAACCCCCACAATCTTTTTATTAGCAATTTCTCTCAGCCAATCATCAGTCATTTGTGTAAGTGCAGTGGTTGTTGAATGTCCGTCTTTATAAGCGTTGTCCTTCTTTGTTGTCAATTTGGTAACTGTGAAATACTATTGAATCTGGTCAAACACAATTTTTTCCTAAAGTTTACTAAGGGTTGGTAACAGGCTGATTGGTTGGCTATTTGAACCAGTAAAGGGGGCTTTACTATTCTTAGGTAGCGGGATGACTTCGCTTCCCTCCAGGCCTGGGGGCACACACATTCTAGTAGGCTTTAATTGAAAATATGGCAAATAGGAGTGGCAATATTGTCTGCTATTTATCCTCAGTAATTTTCCATCCAAGTTGTCAGACCCCGGTGGCTTGTCATTGTTGATAGACAATATTTTAAAAGGCATGTACAGCTCAGAGAGAGACGATTGTATGGCATGCATACAGTAGCCTAGCTCTGAGGCAGAGAGCAGTGTTAGCACAGCAGACATTCTGGCAAGGCAAAACTGATAAGGCAGCTGGCTTGTGACATCAAGAGGAGGAGCTCTCAGGGGGCACAGTGGTATACTCTCACTGACTGGTCTTCTGGTACTGAACTAAAAACGTGTAGATTTTTTGAAGAAAGTAAAATAGTACCATCAAGTAACACAACAGGTTTCAAATGGTCTCATCATCGATCCTTGCTGAGGAGCTACAGTTGAAGTCGGAAGTTTACATACACTTAGGTTGGAGTCATTAAAACTCGTTTTTCAACCACTCCACAAATGTCTTGTTAACAAACTATAGTTTTGGCAAGTCGGTTAGGACATCTACTTTGTGCATGACACAAGTAATTTTTCCAACAATTGTTTACAGACAGATATTTTCACTTATAATTCACTGTATCACAATTCCACTGGATCAGAAGTTTACATACACTAAGTTGACTGTGCCTTTAAACAGCTTGGAAAATTCCAGAAAATGATGTCATGGCTTTAGAAGCGTCTGACAGACTAATTGACATATTTTGAGTCAATTGGAGGTGTACCTGTGGATGTATTTCAAGGCCTACTTTCAAACTCAGTGCCTCTTTGCTTGACATCATGGGAAAATCAAAATAAATCAGTTCCCATTGAATCCCTTGTATCTATAAAGACAGAGATATTGCATATAGGTTAGTGAGTAATATTGTACTGTATACACTAGATAATATATTGTTTTTATGATTTAGTAAAATCATCAAATATTGTATTTTCGTTTCCCATACTCATCCTTTCTTACAGGTAGCTATTCCGACATCTGTTAACCTCATGCCAACCCCTAGAATGAAATGAGAGAAATTAGACAGCACTTTTTATTTGTCACAAAGTTTGTATACAGTTCGATACTATTTCTATTTCTATCTACCACATTCATTGCACTGCTGTAAGTACAGTAGCTAGGCTGACCCTTGTCTATGCAGCACTACTGTACCTACCTTGCATGTCAGTGATGAGTAGGTTGCCCTCAGTCTTGTGGTAGACACAGTGCTGGAATGCACAACACTTCTGTCCTGCCTCAGAGTCTCTCAACTTCAAGTTGATCTCCTTCCCATCCCGACAGAGTACTTCACAACCTCCCCCATCAGCTCCTTCTCTAGGGTGGCTTACCAGATATCGTTAGAAAGATGTTGGTATTTGGGAATCATCCTAGAGATAAGAAGAAGAAGATTACTGTACTGTATATTTCAAAAGGATTTCATATTTTTTGCTTTTACATAGAGGTTGAAGCACAGGGAGAGCAGAAGTGTTGAAGTGCAGTTTAGGGGTTAGGTGGGACACAAGGACACAACAGCAAGAGATGACATCTAGGATTTGACACTAGGATTTGCAGGCTCTCACCCTGACACATGATGATGTAACATCGATGACTTTATACTCCCTCTGGAACCTCTGCGAAGGCTTCCTGTGTCTGGGCCACAGTTGTCCAGGCCTTAATGTACTCTGGCTGTGTTCTGAACATGGCACTCCTGGAATCATACAATACACATCCATGTTAGATCTGAGCATTTTTGCTGATGGTTACAACAGGATACAGGAAGTGAATGAATTGAAATGAAATTGACCCCAATCCTGGGTCACAGTATTGCAGAATGCCAAATAATGACCGTAACTGATTTTCTAACCCTTACTATACCCTTAACCCTAATCTTAACCCCTAACCTTAACCCTAACTCAGTGCCTGGTATCAAGATAAATGCTCTGCTCACATCCACGGTCAGGTTATAGTTCTTCTGAACCAGCTCCTCGTTGTTCTTGGTCCAGTAGCTGATAGCGTTGTGTACCTTCAGAACCCAGGGGTGGCCCTGGGTGAACATAGGCACAATACCGGCCACCGGTGCATACCCTTGCCAAAGTGTTCCTTCTCAGTCACCAGGCTGTCTGGCTGGCTGGTTCTCCCCAAAGTACTGGTCTGACAAGAAGTCATCTTTGATGAGGAAACATGAACACTTCACGTCCTCCTTGCCCACCACCTCAGGGTGAGCTGAGGTAGAGAGGAATTTACTCATTCAGAATGAGCCTTTACTATATGATATCTTAGCAAATGATCATAGCATAGCAGTAACATAAAACGTAGCACCAATGAGGACAAATGTTTACACTTAAAATGACATTGTGAATTAATTTTATTGACTTATGAACACCAATGAGATTGATGTAAAAATATTAAACTGAAATCCAACTTAATTTCTCTACTATGGTATTTTTCTGGGGAGTAGCCGGGATGATGATCTCACTCAGCACTATAAAGGAAACAGACAGAGGAAAATATAAATAGTATCATATTAAACAGTGCTCCATCCATCCTGATACCAGCTTTAATGTATTTTGAATTATTATTGTGAGAGCTGGTTTCCAATGTATTACAGATAACACAAAAAAGTTGAACTTGAGTGTGACCTATGATGTGTCTTAACCTCATCGGTGAGGAGGTAGTCTAAGACAACAGAGCCATAGAAACAGAGGAGACTACAACAGTACTTCCCCAGATCTTTATTGGAGGCTTTGGTGATGGCGAGGTACACACTACTCTCATCCCCAGCACTACAGAGAGAAGAGAGGAGAAGTAAAATCACTATTCAATATCAATGTAATAACATAATATCTGCTTTCATCCCCATCACTACAGAGAGAAGAGTGCAGAGGTCAAATCTTTAATCATCATTCTAACCTAGTGGTTAGAGTGTTGGGCTAGTAACCGAAAGGTTGCAAGCTCGAGTCCCCGAGCTGACAAGTTACAAATATTTTCTTCTGCCCCTGAACAAGGCAGTTAACCCACTGTTCCTAGGCCGTCATTGAAAATAAGAATTTGTTCTTAACTGACTTGCCTAGTTAAATAAAGGTCAAATAAAAAAAATTAACATAATATATTTATTTCTCAAATGATTGGCTCGCCTGGTTCACCAACTTTTTCTATGAGAGAGTTCAGTGTGTCAAATCGGAGGGCCTGTTGTCCTGACCTCTGGCAGTCTATATGGGGGTGCCACAGGGTTCAATTCATTCGCTGTAAAGCCTTTTTGAAATCGGACTATGTGGTTAGATTAACGAGAGTCTTGTCTTTAAAATGGTGTAAAATAGTCATATGTTTGAGAAATTGAAGTTATAGCATTTTTGAGGTATTTGTATTTCGCGCTACCATTGGATATTGGTGAGGCGTTCCGCTAGCGGAACGTCTGTCCCTAACAGGTTCCAACCACATTGTCCAATTTCAAAAAGGCTTTACAGCGAAAGCAAAACATTAGATTATGTCTGGAGAGTACCCTGCCAAAAATAATCACACAGCCATTTTCAAAGCAAGCATATATGTCACAAAAACCAAAACCACAGCTAAATGCAGCACTAACCTTTGATGATCTTCATCAGATGGCACTCCTAGGACATTATGTTATACAATACATGCATGTTTTGTTCAATCAAGTTCATATTTATATCAAAAAACAGCTTTTTACTTTAGCATGTGATGTTCAGAACTAGCATTCCCACCCAAAACTTCCGGTGAATTTACTAAATTACTCATCATAAACGTTGACAAAATACATAACAATTATTTTAAGAATTATAGATACAGAACTCCTTTATGCAATCGCTATGTCAGATTTTAAAATAGCTTTTCGGCGAAAGCACATTTTGCAATATTCTGAGTACATAGCTCAGCCATCACAGGCTAGCTATTCAGACATCCGCCAACTTCGGGGCTCACTAAACTCAGAATTACTATTAGAAAAATTGGATTACCTTTGCTGTTCTTCGTCAGAATGCACTCCCAGGACTTCTACTTCAACAACAAATGTTGTTTTTGTTCCAAATAATCCATAGTTATGTCCAAATATCCCTGTTTTGTTCGTGCGTTCAGGTCACTATCCAAAGGGTAACGCGCGAGCGCATTTCGAGACAAAACATTTCAAAATGTTCCATTACCGTACTTAGAAGCATGTCAAACGCTGTTTAAAATAAATTTTTATGCTATTTTTCTCGTAAAATAGCGATAATATTTCAACCGGACAATGTTGTATTCATTCAAAGAGGAAAAGAAAAAACAGCGAGGTCTCATGAATGCGCATCTCCAGTCTCTCTGTCACCAGGCAGTCCACTGACAAACTGTGCTGCTGTACTCCGCCCAGAGACAGGAGACGCGTCAATCCGGTTTCTGAAGGCTTTAGAGAGCCAATGGAAGCCTTAGAAAGTGTAAAGTAACAGCTCAGATACTGTAAATTCGATAGAGATGCAACAGAAGGACTACAAATTGTCACACAGGCCACTTCCTGCTTGGAATCTTCTCAGGTTTTTGCCTGCCATATGAGTTCTGTTATACTCACAGACACCATTCAAACAGTTTTAGAAACTGTAGAGTGTTTTCTATCCAAATCTAATCTAATCTAATTATATGCATATTCTAGTTTCTGGGCAAGAGTAGTAACCAGATTAAATCGGGAACAATTTTTTCACCCGGACGTGAAAATACTGCCCCCTATCCACAACAGGTTTTAACAGGTAATATAAAATTATTGGATACCCTGTTTTAGATACTCCAGCAAGGATAACGTCATTGATCATTTTTCTAAAATGTTTTATGAGATTGGAGAACAGATTGGGAGGGATCTTACCCATACAAAAACTATATACATTTCAATATATATATACCTGTGGATGTATTTCAAGGCCTACCTTCAAACTCAATGCCTCTTTGCTTGACATCATGGGAAAATCAAAAGAAATCAGCCAAGACCTCCACAAGTAGACCTCCACAAGTCTGGTTCATCCTTGGGAGCAATTTCCAAACGCCTGAAGGTACCACGTTCATCTGTACAAACAATACTACGCAAGTATAAACACCATGGGACCACGCAGCCATCATACCACTCAGGAAGGAGATGCGTTCTGTCTCCTAGAGATGAATGTACTTTGGTGAGAAAAGTGCAAATCAATCCCAGAACAACAGCAAAGGATCTTGTGAAGATGCTGGAGGAAAGAGGTACAAAAGTATCTATATCCACAGTAAAATGAGTCCTATATCAACATAATATGAAAGGCAAGGAAGCAAGGAAGAAGACACTGCTCTAAAACCGCCATAAAAAAGCTAGACTACAGTTTGCATCTGCACATGGGGACAAAGATCATACTTTTTGGAGAAATGAATGAACAATTTTGGAACAGCCTATATGCAAACAAACTTCCAGAAGTAATCAAGGCACTCTCATGTTTTGGAAAAATGTAAAAGCCTTTATTGTTCTACAGCTTATGGATGTCATAAAAAGTAGAAGATATTTTACCACTTGGTGGTGACCTTGTCACAGGAATATTTTTGGCAGACATAAAAGCTCAACATAAATGTGAAGATTATTCAGTCGTGACTTGGAGTGAGAGGAAGGTGCACGATTTTATGTAACATTGTGATTCAACTGTGCATTAGATGCTATATTGTTGTTTTTCTTCCATAAACCTTCACTTAGTTGGCCAGTCACGATTGCCATATTACATAACTTATACTTACATAACTTTTTTGGAAAATAACAAAACAGTAAAAATGAATCACAATGTACAGTGGGGTCCAGAATTGTTGGATACTTTCATAATGAGCTGAAAAGGCTGTATAAACTAAGTAATTTAAATACTGATCGATATTGTATGCATTTGTTTTCATAATAATATGTTATACTAATACATTTTCTCAGAGGAATAGATTTTGTTTACCTATTAATAAAAAAAATCTCAAAAAGATAGGGGTCAAAATGATTGGTGCCCCTGTTTTCAATAATCCAATACCACACTAAGCCTTTTTCTAAAATGTTTTATGAGATTAGAGAACAAATTGGGAGGCACCTTAGACCATTCCTCCCTAAACACTCTATCCAGATCCTTTATATCCTTTGTCTGCGTTTATGACTGCCCTCTTCAATCAAACCACAGGTTTTCAATAAGGTTCAAGTCAGGAGATGGAGGAGACCATTGAATAATGTTGTCGATGAACCATTTCTTTGTGGATTTTGATGTGTTCTTGGGGTTACTGTCTTGCTGTAAGAGCAATAAATAAATAATGTATTCAACCCCTATGTTATGGCAAGCCTAAATAAGTTTTGGAGGAAAAATGTGCTTAGCAAATCGCATAATAAGTTGCATGCACTCATTCCGTGTTCAATAATAGTGGTAACAAATATTATTTTTTAACAACTACCCCAACTCAGTTTTCCACACATCCAATTATCTGTAAGGCCCCTCAATCGTGTAGAACTGAACGTGTACAGGGTTGTTCAATTGCCCCTCCCTTTGATATGATTCACAAATATTGATTTTTAAAAGCCTATACAGTTGAAGTCGGAAGTTTTCATACACCTTAGACAAAAACATTTAAACTCTGTTTTTCACAATTCCTGACATTTAATCCTAGTAAAAATTCCTTCCCTGTCTTAGGTCAGTTAGAATCACCGCTTTACTTTAAGAATGTGAAATGTCAGAATAATAGTAAAGAGAATGATTTATTTCAGCTTTTATTTCTTTCATCACATTCCCAGTGGGTCAGAAGTTTACATACACTCAAATAATATTTGGTGGCATTGCCTTTAAATTGTTTAACTTGTGTCAAACGTAACTGAGTGAGGTTTGTAAGCCTCCTTGCTTGCACACACTTTTTCAGTTCTGCCCACAAGTTTTCTATAGGATTGAAGTCAGGGCTTTGTGACGGCCACTCCAATACCTTGACTTTGCTGTCCTTAAGCCATTTTGCCACAACTGTGGGTTATTGTCCATTTGGAAGACCCATTTGCGACCAAGCTTTAACTTCCTGACTGATGTCTTGAGATCTTGCTTCAATATATCCACATAGTTTTCCTCCCTCATGATGCTATCTATTTTGTGAAGTGCACCAGTCCCTCCTGCAGCAAAGCACCCCCACAACATGATGCTGCCATCCCTGTGCTTCACGGTTGGGATGGTGTTCTTCGGCTTGCAAGCCTCCCACCTTTATCTTCCAAACATAATGATGGTCATTATGGCCTATTTTCGTTTCATCAGACCACAGGACATTTCATGATCCAGCATCAACTTATTTTTGTTCTAGGGCAGTGTAGTGTTTCCCAAACATCTCCTCCAATACCTCCAGCCATTATCTATTCCAGTTTCCAGTACTAGCACACCTGATTGAACTGGGTCAACTAATCATCAACCCTTTGATTAGTTGGATCAAGTGTGCCAGTGCTGGAACAGATATATGTGAAATGGCTGGGGTACTGGATGAGAGGTTTGAGAAACATTTAAATAGCGTAACAGGTCTCCCCATTGGGATTTTACTGTATATGGGCATGGGCAGTATAATATAAAATATCAATCAAACCCTCAATGTATGTGAAATAAAACTATATGAACCCAGGTCTGTGGGCAGCCTACTCTACCTTCTCTTGATCTCAGCCAGGATGGCCCCTTCTCTGGTCCACGTGACGGTGTAGTGAAGAAAGACAGCGGTGAACTGACACCAGAGAGACAGGGTCTGAGGACCATCACTGACAGGTACTGCCTGGATCTGCTGCAATACTCTGGGCACTTGAGAAAATATACACATAACATGTCTTAGAATCACACAGAACATGTATATTTATTGTTAATAATCATTTTAGAGTAGTTATCATAATACTAGAGATGGGATCAAATAGTATTTGTTTTATTTAAAATACAGTACCAGTCAAAAGTTTGGACACACCTACTCATTCAAAGGGTTTTCTTAATTTTTTGAATATGATTGTAGAATAATAGTGAAGACATCAAAACTATGAAATAACCCATACGGAATCATGTAGTAAACAAAAAAAGTGTTAAACAAATCAAAATATATTTTATATGAATGATTCTTACGGAAGCCACCCTTTGCCTTGATGAAAGCTTTGCACACTCTTGGCATTCTCTCATCCAGCTTCTCCTGGAATGCTTTTCCAACAGTCTTGAAGGAGTTCCAACATATGCTGAGCACTTGTTGGTTGCTTTTCCTTCACTCTGCGGTCCAACTCATCCCAAACCATCTCAAGTGGGTTGAGGTCGGGTGATTGTGGAGGCCAGGTCATCTGATGCTGCAATCCATCAATCTCCTTCTTGGTCAAATAGCCCTTACACAGCCTGGAGGTGTATTGGGTCATTGTCTTGTTGAAAAACAAATGATAGTCCCGATAAGCGCAAACCAGATGGAGTGGCATATTGTTGCAGAATGCTGTGGTAGCCATGCTGGTTAAGTGTGCATTGAATTCTAAATAAATCACCAACAGTGTCACCAGCAAAGCACCATCACACCTCCTCCTCCATGCTTCATGGTGGGAACCACACATGCAGAGATCATCCGTTCACCTACTCTGCGTCTCACAAAGACACGGCGGTTGCAACCAAAAATTGCAAAATTGGACTCATCAGAGCAAAGGACAGATTTCCACCGGTCTAGTGTCCATTGCTGGTGTTTCTTGGCCCAAGTAAGTCTCTTCTTAATATTGGTGTCCTTTAAATCAATTAAATCAAATTGCATTAGTCACATGCGCCGAATACAACAGGTGTAGACCTTACAGTGAAATGCTTACTTACGAGCCCCTAACCAACAGTGCAGTTTAAAAAAACGGATAAGAATAAGAGATAAAAGTAACAAGTAATTCAAGAGCAGTAGTAAAATAACAATATATACAAGGGGGTGCCGGTACACTTAGTAGTGGTTTCTTTGCAGCAGTTCGACCATGAAGGCCTGATTCAACCAGTCTCTTCTGAACAGTTGATGTTGAGATGTATCTTTTACTTGAACTCTGTGAAGCATTTATTTGGGCTGCAATTTCTGAGGCTGGTAACTCTAATGAACTTTTCCTCTGCAGCGGAGGTAACTCTTGGTCTTCCTTTCCTGTGGTGGTCCTCATGAGAGCCAGTTTCATCATAGTGCTTGATGGTTTTTGCAACTTCACTTGAAGAAACTTTCAAAGTTCTTGAAATTTTCCGTACAGAGGCCTCGGTCTGTTTCGGAGTCCATGGAGCCAGGGCCAGCTGATAAACCAGGACCCACTGGAAGGGAGTAAGCCAGGTGGAGGAGTGACATAATTAATTCTGTGCGTATTCCACCCAGGGAAGGAATCAGGCCCACTCTCCCTGCCGGTCCTGGCAGTGACTCCTCAGGAACCTCCCTAGCTCCTCGTTCATCCTCTCCACCTGAGGCCGGTACATGGAAGTGAGGCTGACCGTGACCCCCAGTTTCTCCATGAAAGCCCTAAATACCTGTGACGTGAATTGGGGGCCATGGTCGGAGATGATGTCCTCCGGAAGGCCACAGTGCCAGAAGACCTGCTGTAACAGTGCCTCGGCAACCTGGAGAGAGGTAGGGAGACCAGAGAGAGAAATAAACTGGCATGATTTAGAAAATCTGTCCACAACCACCATTGTGAAACCGTCAGAAGGGAGATCGGTAACAAAGTCAATGGACAGATGAGACCATGGACGCTGAGGCACAGGAAGGAGTTTCCCTGCTGGAGTGTGCTGGGGATACTTTGTTTGGGCACATACAGAACAGGAGTTGACATAGCGAGTAATGTCTTGCGCAAAGGTGGGCCACCAATACTTTTCGGAGAATGATTGTATAGTACAGGTAATCCCTGGATGTCCAGCAACGACAGCTGTGTGTGCCCAGGTCAACAGTCGCTCCCTTATCCCCGTGGGAATGTAGATGGCTCAGGAGGACAAGTAGTGGGAGTGGTTTCCCTCTCCAGAGTCTGGTGAATGTCCACATCTATGTCCCAGACCACAGGGGCTACGACATGAGAGGGAACAGGAAAACAGGTCCTCCGGCATTCGGGTGACCAGTCCGTGATTCTCATCCTCGACCATGAAATGGTGGGGTTATGGCATTGGAGCCATGGGAGGCCGAGGATGATCTTGTGAGCTGTTGCACTACTGAAGAAGAAAGGGATGTTTTCCTGATGAATGGCCTTCAAGGTGAGGGTGAGTGGTGTGTTGATGTGTGCGATGGTTCCGGACCCTTGCGTCCCACCCTAGTCAACAGCCAGTGGAATCGCATGGCACGAAATACAAATACCTCAAAAATGCTATAACTTCAATTTCTCAAACATATGACTATTTTACACCATTTTAAAGACAAGACTCGTTAATCTAACCACATTGTCCGATTTCAAAAAGGCTTTACAGCGAAAGCAAAATATTAGATTATGTCAGGAGAGTACCCTGCCAAAAATAATCACACAGCCATTTTCAAAGCAAGCATATATGTCACAAAAACCAAAACCACAGCTAAATGCAGCACTAACCTTTGATGATCTTCATCAGATGACATGCCTAGGACATTATGTTATACAATACATGCATGTTTTGTTCAATCAAGTTCATATTTATATCAAAAAGCAGCTTTTTACATTAGCATGTGACGTTCAGAACTAGCATTCCCACTGAACACTTCCGGTGAATTTACTAAATTACTCACGATAAACGTTCACAAAAAACATAACAATTATTTTAAGAATTATAGATACAGAACTCCTCTATGCACTCGCTATGTCCGATTTTAAAATAGCTTTTCGGTGAAAGCACATTTTGCAATATTCTAAGTAGATAGCCCGGCATCACAGGGCTAGCCATTTAGACACCCACCAAGTTTAGCCCTCACCAAAGTCAGATTTACTATAAGAAAAATGTTATTACCTTTGCTGTTCTTCGTCAGAATGCACTCCCAGGACTTCTACTTCAATAACAAATGTTGGTTTGGTTCAAAATAATCCATCGTTATATCCAAATAGTGCCGTTTTGTTCGTTTTTTGTGACATTATATGCTAGTTTGAAAAATGGGTGTCTGATTATTTCTGGCTGGGTACTCTGCTGACATAATCTAATGTTTTGCTTTCGCTGTAAAGCCTTTTTGAAATCGGACAGTGTGGTTAGATAAAGGTGAGTCTTGTCTTTAAAATGCTGTAAAATAGTCATATGTTTGAAAAATTGAAGTTTTTGTATTTTTGAGGAATTTGTAATTCGCGCCACGCCTATTATTGGATATTGGAGCAGGTGTTCCGCTAGCGGAACGTCTAGATGTAAGAGGTTAAAGGTCTACAGAGAGCGTGATCACACAGTCATCTAGAACAGCTGGTGCTCTCATAAATACTTCAGTGTTTCTTGCCTCAAAGCGATCAAAAAAGGCATTCATCTTGTCTGGTTGGCTCACTTCACTGGGTAGCTTGTGGCTGGGTTTCCCTTTCTAGTCAGTAAATGTTTTCAAGCCCTGCCACATCCGTTGAGCGTCAGAGCCAGTGTAGTAGGATTCAGTCTTAGTTCTGTATTGATGCTTTGCCTGTTTGATGGTTCGTCTGAGGGCATAGCGGGATTTCTTATAAGTGTCTGGATTAGTGTCCTGCTCCATGAATGCGGAAGCTCTAGCCTTTAGCTCCGTGCGGATGTTGCCTGTAATCTATGGTTTTCCGGTTGGGAAATGTACATACGGTAACTGTGGGGACAGGTAATACCTGACTCATTAAAGAAAAAGTCTTTGTCCAGTTCGAGATGACTAATCGCTGTTCTGATGTCCAGAAGCTCTTTTCGGTCATAAGAGACAGTAGCAGCAACCTTATGTACAAATTGACTTACAAAAAATGCTAAAATAAATAAATAAATTGCCAAGTTGTTTAGGAGCCATCCCCTCCGTCGTTATTGTAGTTTAGAATATCTACATAAATTCAGCAATTGCATTATTCTCATATTACTCTGTTGGCTACTCAGAATGAGAAGAGTGCCATCCTCCTGCATCTCAAATTTGCCTTTAGTTATTGAACTTTGCCTGTTGGAACCGTGAGGCAAACAGTCATTTCCAGGATGGATTGTCATGTACTCCACATCTCTTGCCACCTGACTGGGAAGGGAAAGGGGGATACCTAGTCAGTTGTACAACTGAATGTCTTCAACTGAAATGTGTCTTCCTCATTTAACCCAACCCCTCTGAATCAGAGTGGTGCGGTGGGCTGCCTTATTCGACATCCACGTCTTTGGCACCCAGGGAACAGTGGGTGCCTTGCTCAGGGGCAGAATGACGTTTTTTACCTTGTCAGCTCAGGGATTCGATCCAGCAACCGAAACCCAACACTCTAACCACTAGGCTACCTGCCACCACAACACATGTCCATAACCTGTAATATATCTTCATTCACTGAAGACTTGAAGACCGAACTTCACCCAGAGAGCTGTGTGAGTCAGTGTGTTAGACAGACAGAACCTCACCCAGAGAGCTGGGCATGTCAGTGTGTTAAACAGACGGAACCTAACCAAGAGGACTGTGCATGTCAGTGTGTTAGACAGACAAAACCTTAGATTTGGGCAAATAGACCATAGAAATTGAAATGCCATTCTAGTTCTGGTTAGACAGCTGAAGTTGTACTCTACACACAACTGATTTGTATTTGTTAAGTAAAGTGTAGGAAACTGTCTTGATTAGAACATCAATATGATATTAACAGCAGAAAATGTTTTGTCTTTGCAACACAAACACATCCATAGATTTGTTGTTTATGTATTTACACCCAAGCTGTGTGATGTTTGTGCAATGGCAACATGTAGCTTACAACTGTAGGGATATTAGTTCTGGAATTTGTCTCCTGGAAAATATCTAACATAATGTCACGATTCCTACCGACGGTGGCGCCCCCTCCTGCTCGGGTGGCGCTCGGCGGTCGTCGTCACCGGCCTATTAGCTACCACCGATTCCCTTTTTGTTTTTCCCTTTTTTTATGTTTTCTCACCTGCCCTGAGTTAGTCAATTAAGAGGGCTATTTAGTTCAGCTGGCCCGCTCCCTATTGTGCGAGATTGTCCTTCTGTGTGTCGACTGCTTTTGTTCGACTGTGCTTGTCGATTGTATTTTCCCTGTTGTTGGGAGACCTTTTATTTTGTACATGTGGTTTTATTAAAATTACCACACAGTGTTCGCTGCTTCCTGCGCTTCTTTCCGCCACACCACAGACAAGCCGCTACACATAAAGAGAGATGAGCTGACTCAAGACCAGGAATGAAACTCAGTTGATAGGCCTACCATTTCCATAGTAACATGTACAGTGAGGGAAAAAAGTATTTGATCCCCTGCTGATTTTGTACGTTTGCCCACTGACAAAGAATTGATCAGTATATAATTTTAATGGTAGATTTATTTGAACAGTGAGAGACAGAATAACAACAAAAAATCCAGGAAAACGCATGTCAAAAATGTTATGAATAGATTTGCATTTTAATGAGGGAAATAAGTATTTGACCCCCTCTCAATCAGAAAGATTTCTGGCTCCCAGGTGTCTTTTATACAGGTAACGAGCTGAGATTAGGAGCACACTCTTAAAGGGAGTGCTCCTAATCTCAGTTTGTTACCTGTATAAAAGACACCTGTCCACAGAAGCAATTAATCAATCAGATTCCAAACTCTCCACCATGGCCAAGACCATAGAGCTCTCTAAGGATATCAGGGACAAGATTGTAGACCTACACAAGGCTGGAATGGGCTACGACACCATCGCCAAGCAACTTGGTGAGAAGGTGACAACAGTTGGTGCGATTATTCGCAAATGGAAGAAACACAAAAGAACTGTCAAGCTCCCTCGGCCTGGGGCTCCATGCAAGATCTCACCTCGTGGAGTTGCAATGATCATGAGAACGGTGAGGAATAAGCCCAGAACTACACAGGAGGTCTTGTCAATGATCTCAAGGCAGCTGGGACCATAGTCACCAAGAAAACAATTGGTAACACACTACGCCGTGAAGGACTGAAATCCTGCAGCACCCGCAAGGTCCCCCTGCTCAAGAAAGCACATATACATGCCCATCGGAAGTTTGCCAACGAACATCTGAATGATTCAGAGGACAACTGGGTGAAAGTGTTGTGGTCAGATGAGACCAAAATGGAGCTCTTTGGCATCAACTCAACTCGCCGTGTTTGGAGGAGGAGGAATGCTGCCTATGACCCCAAGACACCATCCCCACCGTCAAACATGGAGGTGGAAACATTATGCTTTGGGGGTGGTTTTCTGCTAAGGGGACAGGACAACTTCACCGCATCAAAGGGACGATGGACAGGGCCATGTACCGTCAAATCTTGGGTGAGAATCTCCTTCCCTCAGCCAGGGCATTGAAAATGGGTCGTGGATGGGTATTCCAGCATGACAATGACCCAAAACACACGGCCAGGGCAACAAACGAGTGGCTCAAGAAGAGGCACATTAAGCTCCTGGAGTGGCCTAGCCAGTCTCCAGACCTTAATCCCATAGAAAATCTGTGGAGGGAGCTGAAGGTTTGAGTTGCCAAACGTCAGCCTCGAAACCTTAATGACTTGGAGAAGATCTGCAAAGAGGAGTGGGACAAAATCCCTCCCGAGATGTGTGCAAACCTGGTGGCCAACTACAAGAAACGTCTGACCTCTGTGATCGCCAACAAGGGCTTTGCCACCAAGTACTAAGTCATGTTTTGCAGAGGGGTCAAATACTTAATTCCCTCATTGAAATGCAAATCAATTTATAACACTTTTGACATGCGTTTTTCTGGATTTTTTTGTTGTTATTCTGTCTCTCATTATTCAAAAAACCTACCATTAAAATTATAGACTAATCATTTCTTTGTCAGTGGGCAAACGTACAAAATCAGCAGGGGATCAAATACTTTTTTCCCTCACAGTATTTACATGACGTGATGAAACGTTAAAAGGAAGTTGCAAGCTGTTGTAGGTGTTTTAGAATGAGTGTCTTCTAAAACACATTCCAGACACTTGCTCTTGCTATCTTGCCATAACTGATTTGACAGAGAAATACTAGCTAGATTGGATTGCCAGCTGCAGCTATCACCAAGCTATGCTAGCTGGCTGCTGTCAGCTTGGCTAAACACAAGATCAGACACTGGCTTTGGCCTACACATAGAACTGAATTAGCTGTCCATCTTGAGATGGCGAGTCTGTCAGGAGGGGAGAAGTCCTCAACTTCAAAACTTTGTTCTCTCCATACAACAACTAGCTTAGCCTCTCTGGCGCATGTGGGACGAATTCGTCCCACCTACGTAACAGCCACTTCAATCCAGTGGCGCGATTTTTGAATCGTTTGAAATACTATTACTTCAATTTCTCAAACATATGACTATTTTACAGCTATTTAAAGACAAGAATCTCGTTAATCTAACCACACTGTCCGATTTCAAAAAGGCTTTACAACGAAAGCAAAACATTAGATTATGTCAGGAGAGTGCCCAGCCAGAAATAATCAGACACCCATTTTTCAAGCTAGCATATCATGTCACATAAACCCAAACCACAGCTAAATGCAGCACTAACCTTTTATGATCTTCATCAGATGACACACCTAGGACATTATGTTATACAATACATGCATGTCTGTTCAATCAAGTTCATATTTATATCAAAAACCAGCTTTTTACATTAGCATGTGACGTTCAGAAAAAGCATACCCCCCTCAAACTTCCGGGGAATTTACTAACAGTTTGCTAAATTACTCACGATAAACGTTCACAAAAAGCATAACAATTATTTTAAGAATTATAGATACAGAACTCCTCTATGCACTCGATATGTCCGATTTTAAAATAGCTTTTCGGATGAAGCACATTTTGCAATACTCTAAGTACATAGCCCGGCATCACGGGCTAGCTATTTAGACACCCACCCAGTTCAGCCTTCACCAAAATCACATTTCCTATAAGAAAAATGTTCTTACCTTTCCTGTTCTTCGTCAGAATACACTGCCAGGACTTCTACTTCAATAACAAATGTAGGTTTGGTCCCAAATAATCCATCGTTATATCCAAACAGCGACGTTTTGTTCGTGAGTTCTAGACACTATCAGAATGCTACATCACGGTCATGAGCATGGCGCATGGCGTGACAAAAAATGTCTAAATATTCCATTACCGTACTTCGAAGCATGTCAACCGCTGTTTAAAACCAATTTTTATGCCATTTATCTCGTAGAAAAGCGATAATATTCCGACCGGGAATCTGCAATGAGCCTAAACAGCCGAATGAAATTTCTCCACGGGGGCGAATCGTCCACGCGCCTCATTCAATGGTCCTCTTATCGGCCACTTACCAAAGGCGATAATCTGTTTCAGCCAGAGGCCGCCTCGTCATCCTTCAGGTTTTTCCCGGGTTCTGAGAGCCTATTGGAGCCCTAGGATTTGTCACATTACAGCTAAGATCCTTACTTTTCAATAAACAGATGCAAGACGCACGACTCCTTGTCAGACAGGGTACTTCCTGCATGAAACCTTGTCAGGTTTTTGCCTGCCATAGGAGTTCTGTTATACTCACAGACACCATTCAAACAGTTTTAGAACCTTTAGGGTGTTTTCTATCCAAACCTGAACAATAATATGCATATTCTAGCTTCTGAGTTGGTGTAGGAGGCAGTTAAAAAGGGGCACATATTTTTTCCAAAATTCTCAATACTGCCCCCTAGCCCAAACAGGTTAATCTACCTTGTTGTACTCACTTTCCATGGTTGGGCAGTAGTGAAATGTAATTGATTACAAAAAAAATTGTAATCCATTACGTTACCAGCAAAAATATTGTAATCAGATTACAGCTTCTACACCTTCTACACGTGCTTCTATACCTGCATTGCTTGCTGTTTGGGGTTTTAGGCTGGGTTTGTGTACAGCACTTTGATATTTCAGCTGATGTAAGAAGGGCTATATAAATACATTTGATTTGAGATACTTTGAAAAACTAGTTGATTACTTCTAGGATTACTTTTAAATTCAGAAAGGATGTTTGCTTTATGGCACCTTTCTGTTTTCTCAATGATATTTAAATCAGCATTGAAAAAAGCCACAAGTTCCACCTGAGCGAGTCTGACTACAAGCCAGAGACCGATATGATGACACACCAAATTAGTTTGATGGATCGCCGGAAAAGAGCAGGAATAGGTTCTTGTAGGCTACTGTGCAAGCTATGTCTTCCAATGGTACGACTGCTGTCGATATCAAAGATTATACGACCAACTTTAATAAACGCTTGCCGGTAAGGACGACAGCAGCGGTGTAGCCTATGGGCAATATAGATATCACTTAGGGCTACTATTGATATTGTATCGAACCTGTGAGGCCACCAAAACTCACACGTAATTTGTTAACTAGCACTAACAGTCCAGGACAATGATTTCCCATGAATTAATCAAGTTGTCGTTGATTTGGATAAACACAGTGCACATCAGCACTAACCCAACGTACACATGCACCTCTCCAAACTGACTGACCCAGCATGCCCCAGCATCATCATACAGCAACTCATTTGCATAAAATTGTTTTGTAGACTGAGAGAACCATATAAAGTACATTCAGAATCCATTTACCGTGTTCAACACAAAATCCTCTTGCCAAACAGGCCTCTTAATATATATTTTGGGTCTACCCCCCTGACTCGTGACCTTCTGGTGCAATTGACTCAAGTGCTTGACCCGTCACACTTGAGACACTTTCTCCTGCAGGTGCAACAGGGTATCACAGTGTATGTCCATTTGCGTGGTATGAGTCTCTGTGTCTTCGACTGAGCTTTCATTCCTTTCAGTGTCCAGTTCTCGTTCAGCTGACAAATTAACATCCTTTGGAGCCCACAGCCTCACATTGTACTCCATCCTTCTCCTGTAGGGTAACCTAGGCAACACTGGTTGCCGTTTCATTGAGAGGTAGTATGTCTGACTAGACACAAATGAGTCAGTGCTCAACTGAATCTCTTGTCCCGTACCAGTGACCTTGTTTAGCCTCTCTGGGCTATGTGGGACGCTACCGTCCCACCTGCGGGATACAGCCAGTGAAATAGCAGGGCGGCAAATTCAAAAGAACAAAAATCTCATAATTCAAATTTCTCAAACATACTACTATTTTACACCATTTTAAAGATACACTTCTCCTTAATCGAACCACATTGTCTGATTTCAAAAAGGCTTTACGGCGAAAGCAAAACCTTAGATTATGTTAGGACAGTGCCTAAAAAATAAAAGCCACACAGCCATTTTCCAAGCAAGGACAGGCTTCACAACACCCAGAAATACAGCTAAAATTAAGCACTAACCTTTGATGATCTTCATCAGATGGCACACATAGGACTTCATGTTACACAATACATGTATGTTTTGCTCGATAAAGTTCATATTTATATCCAGAAACCCCATTTTACATTGGCCCGTATTGTTCAGAAATGCTTTTCCTCCCAAAAACTTCCAGTGAATGAGCACTTCCATTTATAGAAATACTCATCATAAATGTTGATAAAATATTAAACTGTTATTCAAAGAATTATAGTTAAACATCTCCTTAATCCAACCGCTGTGACAGATTTAAAAAAAGCTTCACGGGGAAAGCACACTTTGCAATAATCTGAGTACTGCGCTCAGAAAACAACAGCAGGCAATACAGATACCCGCCATTTTGGAGTCATCTAAAATCATAAATAGCATTATAAATATTCACTTACCTTTTATGATCTTCATCAGAATGCACTCCTAGGAATCCCAGGTCCACAATAACTGTTGTTTGTTCGATAAAGTCCATCATTTATGTCCTCTTTGTTAGCGCGTTCAGTAAGCTACTGTAAATGGAAAGGAAGCGCAGAAAATTTCACGACGAAAAGTCAAAAAAAGTTACATTTACATTCGTAGAAACATGTCAAACAATGTATACCATCAATCTTTAGGGCCTTTTTAACATAAAACTCCAATAATATTCCAACCGGACGATTCCAATGTCTTGAAAATTGTAATGGAACACAGCTACCCCTCATGTGAACGCGCGCCAATGAACTCATGTCCTTTCCTGAGTCAACAACTTCCAACTTCCTTTGTTCGCTCTCTGTTCACTATAGAAGCCTCAAACAACTTTCTAAAGACTGTTGACATCTAGTGGAAGCCTTAGGAAGTGCAAAATGAACCCTAAGTCACTGTATACTGAATAGGCCCAGTCTTGAAAAACTACAAACCACTTCCTGGTTGGATTTTTTCTCAGGTTTTTGCCTGCCATATGAGTTCCGTTATACTCACAGACATCATTCAAACAGTTTTAGAAACTTCAGAGTGTTTTCTATCCAAATCTACTAATAATATGCATATCCTACGTTCTGGGCCCGAGTAGTAGGCAGTTTAATTTGGGCACGTCATTCATCCGGATTTCCGAATACTGCCCCGTCACTAAAAAGTTAATGAAACAACCCCTAAGTAAGGTTGCTGTAGTGTGTGTGTATGATAAGGTCCATTACACTGTACAACCTCATACAACACATCTGACAGTTTCTTTGCAATTTTGAAAGGACAACCACTTTTTTCCTCTTTTCTCTAAGCAACACATTCATTTTCCTCATACCTCTGGGGTGTGACCTTTAGATCAAAGTATTGCTTTTGTTTACCTGTGGCTTTTAGGTGATTTCTCTTTACAGCTTCCCTTACAGTGCTAAAACACACTCGTACCTTTTGCACATAATGAGAAACATACAGTTTCCTTTAATTTTGTTGTCTTCCCATAACCACATCAACAGGTAAGGTTATTTCAGTAGCGAACAGCATCTTGTATGGTATGAACCCAGTGGAAGATTGAAAACTACTCCTGTATGCCATCATCACATATGGGAGAATCTCATCCAATGACGGACTGGCCATCTGGAGTTTTCCTGGTGGCCGCTTGACAATTGGGGCCGATGCAACGCAAAATATAAATAACCCCTGGCCCAGGCGAGTGGGCTGCCAGCCCACTGTCACTGCCGTTGGTATTACATCTGTCAGGCTCTCTTTCCCAGCCAATTACTTCTGGTCCAGTCCATTCTAACTTTACCTGGGCCCGCCCCTTTCCCATCTCTGTTAAGTGGTGACATTTGGATAAATAGTGGAGTGGAGCAGATGGACAAACAAAAAGAGAAAAAACGTAAAGGTGGTGCTGAAAAGCAGAGAGAGAAGAGGTTGAAGTCCCTTGAGGCTGATGCCGCCAAATGTTTTAAAATAACAAATTATTCATTTGGCGCCGTTACCAGTCAATCATCTCAGCCTAGTGAGCCTGAAGGCACTGGCAGCAGAGAGGAGAGAGAGCAGAGAGAGCAGCCCATTGAGCCCGGCGATACCAGTTCAACTGTTAGCCAAGGTTTTGCAGCTGAAGCGGTACGACAGAAGACAATAGGGATAAGTTAAGCAATGTTTGGGTTTGGCTAGCTGGCTATTTAGCTATATCGTGTGCCTTTTGTTGAAACAAGCGCTCATCAATGTCACTTTTCGTGAACCGACCAATCCCAGCCTGGATGGGGCGGGACATTAAAAAAAGGTTAACGTGCTACAGCAAACTTTTGAAATATTGAACTCATTGTTATGCATGAATGGTTATGATTATTGACAAGTTAGTACTTAGCATTAAAACATTTGAGACTAACCACCAGTGTAGACCATTTTTCTTGCACAAGGATTTAATGATGGAACAAAACCTACAAAAATTATAAATGTTGGTTGTGTATTTCTTAAATTGCTGTATTGTCCAATTGGAATTAACATTATACTAGTGGTATATAGTATAATATTATATGAAATTAAATGACTATACTAACATTATATAATTAATATATTAATATTATACTATTATATTAACGTTATACTTTTTATTTAATGTTATAATATTATACTAATATACTAATTACTCATCCAGGTTGAGGATAGTGCATCTGCAGTGGACAGATGTAGGTTGAGCCAGAGCCATGATGCCGCTGCCTCCCCAATTTTGTATTATTTTAAGAGGCCGAAGTCAGGGGACCTAGATATGTTTTTTTGCTTCCACCCCCAACAAAAGTGTGAAAAGTCTGTGGTGCAGAAGGTTTTGTTTTGTAATGATGGGACCAACAGGAAGTGGCTGTCATACAATGAAGAGAACCATGCTTTATTCTGCTTTATTTGTACGGCATTTGCAAAGCCCATAGAAAACAGCCCTTTCATGAATGGAATGGCACACTGGAAGCATATCCATCAGAGAGTGGAAGAGCATGAGAAGAATATTATCCATAGAGGTTATGCAGAGGCCTACTTCTAAGGTCCTCCAAAAGTAACATTGAGAGCCTGTTTATCGGCAGTCAGATGTCTGCTCATAGAGAGCAAGTGCGCAGAAGAAGGCAAGTGCTAGAGCGCATTATAGATGTTGTTAAAGTCATAGGCAAGAGGGGTCTGAGCTACAGAGGCATGCAGTCTGAAGCAGTTTATACACTAGATTACAGCAGCATTGACCATGGCAACTTTTTAGAGATGATCATTCTGCTGGGAAAGTACGACCTGTGTATGAAAGCGCATCTCACTGCCTGCGTAGAGAAAAGCAAAAAACTGTATGAGTCTGGGTCAAGAGGGGGCAGAGGCTCTCTAATCACTCTATTATCAAAGACTACCATCAATAGCGTCATTACCACATCCAACAAACAATGCAGGCCACCATAGCAAGTGAAATCCAGGAAGCTGGTATGTTTTCAGTCCAGATTGACACTACGCAGAATATTACAACACAAGATCAATGCTCTGTCATAGTCAGATATGTGATGAACGTCATCCATGAGAGGCTTGTGGTTGTGGTGAAACGTGAGGCATCCACTGGACAATACTTTGTCCAGGTACTGAGTGAAGTACTGGAAAACCTGAAGCTTGACATCAGCAAGTGCATTGGCAATTCCACTGATGGAGCCTCCAGTACGCAAGGCCAGTATAAAGGCTTCTCTGCCCTGCTCTCTGTAAAGTCCACCAATCAATTTCATGTGTGGTGCTATGCCCACCTTTTGAACCTTGTTTTGGCAGACACAACAGTGAGTGTCTTGGCAAGTGGTTCACTTTTTCCTTTCATTAACAACATAGCTGTGTTCTTCCGTGAATCCTACCAGAGGATGAACATTTGGGAGAAGGAGAGCAAGGACCCAAGACACAGACGTCTTGCTCCAATCGGAGAGACACGCTGGTGGGCTAAAGACACTGCCTTAAAGGTCTTTGGAGCTTTAGGAAATCCAGACTGTATGTTGATGTCCTTCTCAATCTTTCAACCATAGAAAATAAGAAAAACCTCAACACTACTGCACGGGTCAAGGCACAAGGATACATTGAGGGGTTGCTGAAGTATGAAACAATATTTACAGCTAAGATATTCCTCAGAATATTTCAGGTCACCTCACCAGTCTCAGAATATCTTCAAACAAGTGGAATGGACATTCTGTCTCCGCATTGTATGGTTGTGTCTACAGAGGAGCAGCTGAAAGGAATATCAAGAGATTTTGAAAAAGTCAAGGCAGCTGCAGACAAATTTGTTCAGTGGGCCAACAGGAAGTTGCAGGAATGGGATGAGGAAACAGAGCTGGAGTTAAGTTAGTTCAAGAACTAAGAAAATGTTTAATAAAATTTGACAGCAGAGCAACGGTGGCCAATTTACAGAGTGAGCTCATGAGTCTGGCAGAACAGTAGACTAGGTTAAAACAATCTGGATTTGAAGAATAAACAACCAGGACTATGGAGGATCATGGACCTGAAGGAAATGAAGATGAGGTGGAGATGGTGAACAAGAACTGTTCATCTTGCAAGGACTGTCCAGTGTGTTGCTACCCTATTCTTAGTCAGTACAACCTATTGACCCATGCAAATCACATCCTGGGCCTTGCTTACAAGTTCCTACTTACCCTGTCAGTAACCCAGGTAGCTTGCGAGCGGAGCTTCTCTACTCTGAAATTCATCAAGAGTAGACTCAGGAGCACTTTATCACCAGCACCTGGAGGCTTTTATGCTCATGACTACTGAGGTGTTTTAATGGCCCTGGACAGTGACCTAGTTATAGATGGCATTGCTGAGAAAAGTGACCTGCTGCAGATATTGCTAATTTCAGGAGGTAGGAAATATGTTTATTTTAATTTTATTCTATGACTTGCCTAGTCACCAGTCTTTTCACCAACACATTTCCTCCTGTATTATTTATTTGTGCCAATATCTGCTCCTTCTAGCCATTCTCTTCTTAAGAGCAACACGTTCCCCTTGTTCTATTTTACATCTATTTTACTAAAGTTATTGTTACAAATATTGTTCAGTAATCTTGTTTACATAAAGTGTGGCGTCGGTTGTGTGGGTGGTGGTGTATTGCTGGGGGGGTTTTGGTGGGCCGGTCTGAGTCAAAAGGTCCAGGGCCATTATTCATTCCCAGTCCGTCCCTGATCTCATTCCAATTTCTTTGATTGTCATCAACAAAAAGTGACAGCATGTTGATCAGAGTTCTGTTCCTTCTTTCCACTAAATCATCTGTTTGTGGGTTGTACAGAGTAGTTCTCGTTTTAATCATTAGTAAAAGTTTGCACAGCTCTCTAATTCAGATTCAACATTTTACCCCTGCTTGCTATAGATTGAGGGAGGAATGCCTAGCTTCAACACAAATTCCAGTTTCTAGGCAACTGTTACTGCTTCCTTATTGGGTATGGCATATGCCTCTAACCACCTAGTAAAGTCTTATTTACGGTCAACCCCTGCCAAACCCTCCCCTAACCCAGACGCTGGGCCAATTGTACGCAGCCCTATGGGACTCCCAATCACAGCCGGTTGTGATACAGCCCGGGATTAGGATTGCACATTTTGGGGAACATTCAGAGGTGTAAACTTTCCGTGGGAATTAATGGGAATATATGGGAATTAACAGAAATATATGGGTATTAATGCAAATGTATGCAAATTAATATTAATACCATTTAAATGTGGATGTTTTTTTGCATTGGATATATTTACCATATCATATGGAGACAGAAACATGAACCTTTTACCTTACCATAAGTAGACATAATTGCAAATTATTAAATCCTTCCAAAAGAAATAAAAAAACTATTTAGTTACAAATTGAACTTTAATTAAATGAGTTTACTCTTCACATGGGATGATTTCACTGAACAACAAAAGAAAGGGAATATTGAATGATCCCCAATGATCCATTTCATCTCCCAAAAACATGTTTAACATACATCTGTAAAATCTACGTAACAAAGTCTAGAATCTAAAGCTTTGTTGTCTTCCTCTCAGGCTTCCATGTCTTCTCCCTGGACCTCCTCAATGTCCACCTCTTGAACATTCCAGACTCTGAGGCCTCATCTTCACTGTCACTTTCCAACTTTGTTGAGGATGGCTTGTTGTCAGGCTCAAAAAGCCTCAAATTTGCCTGGATGGCCACCAATTTTTCAACCCTAGTATTGGTCAGCCTGTTGCGTGCTTTGGTGTGTGTGTTCCCAAACAAGGACCAGTTGCGCTCTGAGGCGGCTGATGTTGGTGGGATTTGGAGGATGATGGAGGCAACAGGGGAAAGAGCCTCAGATCCACAAAGTCCCTTCCAGCAGGTGGCTTATGAGATATGTTGGCATGACTGCCTTATTGCATCTCCATCCTAAAGCCCTTGCTTGGAAGTGTACTTCGTCAGACTGCCAAGAACCTTGCCCTCATCCAGGCCAAGGTGGCGAGACACAGTAGTGATGACAACATAGGCCCTGTTTATCTCTGCACCAGACAGGATGCTCTTGCCAGCATACTTGGGGTCCAACATGTATGCTGTGGCGTGTATGGGCTTCAGGCAGAAGTCTTCACGCTTTTGATGTAGTTCAGAACTGTAGTTTCCTCTGCTTGGAGCAACAGTGAAGTGGGCAGGGCAGTATGGAATAATTCACTTACATCTGCAAGCAGAGTCTGAACATCAGACAGGATGGCATTGTCTCCCTCAGTCCGTGCAATGGCTACTGCTATAGGTTTCAGGAGTTTCAGGCTGCTTACCACTCTCTCCCAAAATACATCATCCAGGAGGATGCTCTTGATGGGGCTGTCCATATCGGCAGACAGTGATATGGCCATTCCTTGGAGAGACTCATTCCCCTCTAGGAGACTGTCAAACATGATGACAACACCACCCCAACAACTGTTGCTGGGCAGCTTCAATTTGGTGCTCTTATTCTTCTCACTTTGCTTGGTGAGGTAGATTGCTGCTATAACTTGATGACCCTTCACATACCTAACCATTTCCTTGGCTCTCTTGTAGAGTGTATCCATTGTTTTCAGTGCCATGATGTCCTTGAGGAGCAGATTCAATGCATGAGCAGCACAGCCAATGGGTGTGATGTGAGGGTAGGACTCCTCCACTTTAGACCAAGCAGCCTTCATGTTCGCAGCATTGTCTGTCACCAGTGCAAATACCTTCTGTGGTCCAAGGCCATTGATGACTGCCTTCAGCTCATCTGCAATGTAGAGACCGGTGTGTCTGTTGTCCCTTGTGTATGTGCTCTTGTAGAATACTGGTTGAAGGGTGGAGATGATGTAGTTAATTATTCCTTGCCCACGAACATTCAACCACCCATCAGAGATCATTGCAATACTGTCTGCTTCCTCTATGATTCGCTTGACCTTCACTTGTACTCTGTTGAACTCTGCATCTAGCAAATTAGTAGATAAAGCATGTCTGGTTGGAGGGGTGTATGCTGGGCGAAGAACATTCAGAAATCTCTTCCAATAGACATTGCCGGTGAGCATCAGAGGTGAACCAGTTGCATACACAGCTTGAGCAAGACATTCATCAGCATTTCTCTGACTATGTTCCTCCATTGAGTCAAAAAAACTCCTGATTCCAGGAGGACCATGAGCTGTTGCTATCGATAAGGTGAAAGATTCATAATTTTCACCTCAAATAGAAGTAGAGGGACTTTTGTCAGAGGTTGCTTGTTGTGCACGCTGAGGGAACTTTATGCACTTGGCATCTTCGTTGCATTCTTCAAATATGATTTGGCACAGTATTTGCAATTGTACACAGCTTTTCCTTCTATATTAGCTGCAGTGGAATGTCTCCACACATCCGATAGTGCCTGTGGCATTTTCCTGTAAAAATTAGTAAAAATGAGTAAAAAAAAAAACAATTACAATTCCATGTATAGATTAATAGTTAAGCAGTTAGTTTAGACATCTCCTTTGTAAGATAAATGTTTTCAAATGAAACATGTATGGATACAGGTGAATTAACAGTCCTCAGTTAGCAGGCTCAAGCAAGCTAAAACCCACATGGTAGCAAAAACTAACTAGCAGAAATTGTTAAATAAGCTAGAAATTATTTAAACACATTTTGCTGTAGGCTACTATTTACTAGTTAACAGAAAATCATGTATGTCGTATAAAATATATTCACCCCACTCAGTATTGTAATCAAAACATACCAGAAAGCATGTAGTCTTTGGCTCAGACAGTGTAGTAGTGTGGGCTCGATAGCATCTCATTAGTGTGCAAGATCTTGAGAATCAGCTGCACATGTGATGAAAGAATGCACTGTGCATGCAGAGGGTTGCAATTCCATTGAATTGGGGATTTTTTAACCAAAATATACCACAAGACCTAGAATTGCCTTATGTGTATCCCACAAAAAAGGTTTACTCTTATAAGCAAACTTTTTGGATGAGTTTAAGCAAAATTCCCCAAATTCCTGGGCTTAACTTCCCATGGAAACTTTCCGGAAAAATTCTGGAAATTTCCCGGAAAGTTTTCTACCCTTTGTAACCCCACCCGTGATCAAAACCGGGTCTGTAGTGACGCCTCTAGCACTGCAATGCAGTGCTTCAGACCACTGCGCCGCTTGGTCTCCCTAAAATATGGATCAGAGCAGTACATTTTTCCCTTTCATGCTGAGTAGTTATTGAAAGGGAGAGAGCTGGAAATATTGTTCAGTTACTTTGAGGAACTATTGTCATTCTCAATTGATTCTAAAAACAGACTTTGTTTACTTACTGTTTAAGGTCAACAAAAAGTACTTTTAGAAGCTCGACAGCTCATTAGTTTTAGTTTAACCTTTATTTAAGAAGCAGTGCCTTTGACCTCTGCGCCTCTCGGGAACCCATTAGTGGTGGTGAGTTAAGACAATCAGAATTACAGTACCATCAGAGATCCCAAAAGGGCATAGTTATAGGCCTACATTTGCTTGCATGCCAGGTAGACCAGTCCTATTTCTATTTGTGTAATCAGGTGCATGTCCTTACTCAACATTGACAGGAGTGTTTCGAACAAAATTGACAAACTCGTAAATGGAATTAAATTAACAAAAACTTTGTGTAACAAGTATAGCATACATTGTCAGTTCTGCAAAACACTTGTCCACCCTGTCAATGAGAACGGTAAATGACTAATAATAATATATTAAATACATTAACATAAATGACCAAATCAAATCAAATGTATTTATATAGCCCTTCTTACATCAGCTGATATCTCAAAGTGCTGTACAGAAACACAGCCTAAAACCCCAAACAGCAAGCAATGCAGGTGTAGAAGCACGGTGGCTAGGAAAAACTCCCTAGAAAGGCCAAAACCTAGGAAGAAACCTAGAGAGGAACCAGGCTATGAGGGGTGGCCAGTCCTCTTCTGGCTGTGCCGGGTGGAGATTTTAACAGAACATGGCCAAGATGTTCAAATGTTCATAAATGACCAGCATGGTCAAATAATAATAATCACAGTAGTTGTCGAGGGTGCAACAAGTCAGCACCTCAAGAGTAAATGTCAGTTGGCTTTTCATAGCCGATCATTGAGAGTATCTCTACTGCTCCTGCTGTCTCTACAGAGTTGAAAACAGCAGGTCTGGGACAGGTAGCACGTCCGGTGAACAGGTCAGGGTTCCATAGCCGAAGGCAGAACAGTCGAAACTGGAGCAGCCGCACTGCCAGGTGGACTGGTGTGACGACCCTCCCACTCTGTCTGCTGTATTTTCTCTTTGCTCTTGTTCCTTATTAGGATGCCAGTGGGCGGAGTTGGAAGGGTCGTCAGCTACATGGGAAACACCTGGGCTCGGGTGTGTCCCAGGATAAAGACACCTCTTCCACAGTCATTGGGAAGACTCTCTCCATGCAGACACCTTGTTTTTGGTTGTGCTAGTTATGGTATCGAATAAATATATATTTATGATACTCCTTGTCTCCACGTTGTCTCCCTTTTGTTGCGAACTCTGAGCCGGTTCGTAACAAGTGGGAGCTCATCCGGGACTTTGAACTTGTGTTTGGGAGAAAACGTGGAGGTATGTTAAATTGAGGTGCTTTGTTTGTTAGTTTGAGTTTGGTGCTCAGTACTGGTTGCCTTTGTTTGTTTGGTTTGTGTGCTGCATTGGAGAGAGTACATTGGTTAGTTTCCAGGCCCTGCCCAGCCTGGAAAACGCTTGTTCTACTCGCTGTTGGGACATTGGTCTGAGGAGGTGAGTACAATCAGCTGTGTACCTCGGTGGGAGATTTGGATAGGGTAGTGAAACTTACTATCCGGAGCTATAGCCTTTTTCCCCTGATAGGCTTAGCGACGTGTTTCATTTTGGAATATGTTGGGCATTGTTAATGTTTGTTGTTTTTGTGTGGTGTCTGTGGACTGAGCAGTTGTCTCGGGGGCACATCCGTGGCTTGGTGGAATCTACCAGCGTGCTGGGGGGTTACTTCCTCGCCAGCGGGCTACAGTGCATAATTACCCACCGCAAATCTGCATGAAGACTAAGGTTGAGTTATTGTAGGTTTTGGGGAAGCTCCATTTCTCATCTCTTTTCTGTGGTGCCCGGTGTGATTGTATTCTCTTGTTGTGGTCTGGTGTGCTCAGCTGAATCGTTGGAGTGACTATGAATCGTTGGAGTGACTATGAATCGTTGGAGTGACTATGAATCGTTGGAGTAATCGTTGGAGTGACTATGAATCGTTGGAGTGACTATGAATCGTTGGAGTGACTATGAATAGTTGGAGTGACTATGAATCGTTGGAGTGACTATGAATCGTTGGAGTGACTATGAATCGTTGGGAGATGTTGTTTGCCTTTGTAGCTGATGTGGTCTCTTGTGCGCCCTGTTCCTGAGTGTTATGTGACTGACCATTGTTTGGTTTTGTCATGTTCTAACATTCCTGTCTGTTCCCTCCTGGTCTTGTGTTCTCCTTTCCTCTTAAATGTTGCTTCCTGTGCGCAAAGGTTGCTGAGGTCTGGGGAGAAGGAGGTTGGCTGGGGCAGGTGGAAGGTGAACATGTAGCCTCATCAATTTGGGACGCAGAGGCCTGTGTCAATTTGGGACGCAGAGGCCTGTGTCAATTTGGGACGCAGAGGCCTGTGTCAATTTGGGACGCAGAGGCCTGTGTCAATTTGGGACGCAGAGGCCTGTGTCAATTTGGGACGCAGAGGCCTGTGTCAATTTGGGACGCAGAGGCCTGTGTCAATTTGGGACGCAGAGGCTGGTACGTTGTTCCGGGGCCCTTGTTGGTCCCCGGTTTTATGGGGGGGGGTGTGACGACCCTCCCACTCTGTCTGCTGTATTTTCTCTTTGCTCTTGTTCCTTATTAGGATGCCAGTGGGCGGAGTTGGAAGGGTCGTCAGCTTGATGGGAAACACCTGGGCTCGGGTGTGTCCCAGGATAAAGACACCTCTTCCACAGTCATTGGGAAGACTCTCTCCATGCAGACACCTTGTTTTTGGTTGTGCTAGTTATGGTATCGAATAAATATATATTTATGATACTCCTTGTCTCCACGTTGTCTCCCTTTTGTTGCGAACTCTGAGCCGGTTCGTAACACTGGGGACAGCAAGGAGTCATCATGCCAGGTAGTCCTGAGGCATGGTCCTAGGGCTCAGGTCCTCAGAGAGAGAGAAAGAAAGAGAGAAAAAGAGAATTCGAGAGAGCATACTTAAATTCACACAGGACACCGGATAAGACAGGAGAAATACTCCAGATATAACAGACTGACCCTAGCCCCCTGACACATAAACTACTGCAGCATAAATACTGGAGACTGAGACAGGAGGGTTCAGGAGACACTGTGGCCCCATCCAATGATACCCCGGACAGGGCCAAACAGGCAGGATATAACCCCACCCTCTTTGCCAAAGCACAGCCCCTACACCACTAGAGGGATATCTTCATGCACCAACTTACCATCCTGAGAAAAGGCCGAGTATAGCCCACAAAGATCTCCGCCACAGCACAACCCAAGGGGGGGCGCCAACCCAGACAGGAAGACCACGTCAGTGACTCAACCAACTCAAGTGACGCACCCCTCCTAGGGACGGCAAACAAACATTGCAGATTATATTTTATGGGAATTGACAGTAAATGTAGGATACTACTGGTGATGTATGTAACGGGGCATTGATAGACACAGCAAACAATGCACACAATGTTATGAAACAATGAATACCCACAGAATGGGGGGAAAGGGCGCATTCTGGGAAGAGACTTGCCTTGTGCATCTGATCCACAATCCCCATATTCTTGGACCATGGCATCCCCGTGGACTCCTCAATGGATTAGTCCACTGTGACAGCGGCAAATCACACAGGTGTCTCGCGTGCCATGAAAAATAATCTATTTGTGACTGATTGACAAAAATAATCTTGTGTTTTCAATACAGACCCCTTTTGTCATACAGTATTCCATATAATGCACCCAGACCTTATGACATCTACACAGTATACCCTTAATCTTGTAATAAACCAAATCTAGTGATACATAACTTGACATGTTTGCCATCCATTGTGACATTGTTGGAGGATAACCAACCTTCCAATTATTAGCAATGCATTTCTTAGCCGCTATAAATGCTAAGCTACATAGTTTCTTCTGACAACAGTCACCAGTATCAACATTTCCAAGCAAACAAAAACAGGGACATGCTGCGATAAAAGAACATACTCTTTGTCAGAATTTAGCCAGCCTTCACAAGATCCTAATATGTGCAAATATGTCCCCTTTTTGTGTTTTACAACTCTAGCAGAATAATAGTGCATGATATTCAGTTTCACTGGCATATAGTACATTCTATGGATGGTCTTAAACTGCAGTAATTTATGTCTGCGATTATATGAACATGACTGGGCATTCAAACATATCTATATCCATTCATCATCATCAATATTGTGTCCCAGGTCTTCCTCACATTGTTTTTTACAAGTTTGTGTCATCGGGAATAGCCTCTATCAACCCTTGATACAGTTTCAAAATCAACTTTAGAGGTTTGTCAGACTGCCTTAAAATAGTTTCAATCATTGAAGCTTCTGGCTTGTCTGGTGTTTGCTGCACAGAGAGTAAAGTTTTGTATCTGCAAAAGTTTACCTCAATACCGTCACAGACTGGTCTTCCCTGGTTGCCTGACCCTGCTGAGACCCCTGTCACTACCTGATCCTGCTCAGATGAGGCATGATACATAAAATGAAAAATATTTGGTAAAATACTTTAATTATGTTCTTATGTGACACCTTCCCTTGAGGTATTTCATTGATAGGCTATGCTTGTCAAAACAATATGATTTTCCCATCATGGAATTTGTGACCTTTTCATCATGTCTCCCTCAGGTATTTTGGATTATTGTTGCTCATATGGGTCTTCTCTTTTGAGGAAATGCACGGTGTTTATATTCACATTCTGTGCCTTCAGAAAGCATTCAGACTTTTTCCACATTTTGTTACGGTTTAGCCTTATTCTAATATGGATTAAAGAAAAAAAAAAACGGATAAATTATGGTGGAAAAATTGCAAGATTATGTTATAAAGCTTTTATTGCATCAAATGGTTGTTTTATGCAACAGAATAGAGTATTCTGTTAACTATTGTGTGTGTGTGTTCTACTGAGGATGGGCCTCTGGGAGATAATACTAACAGAAGATTTACAATGTATTTTGGGTGATAAAACCCAAAGAGCACTCCAGAGCATGAGTTAATGTTTCTGTTCTCTACCATACCAGGAAGAGACTGTTCCAGTTTGGAGTCGGAGGGACAGACACTGGTCTCTACACAATGAAAACTGTTGACACAGCAGATACTGTCTGCTATGTATTGTAGGTGTCTTTCATACAAATCTTAACCTTGTGACCGATTCTATATATCTGTTGTTCATCATGTAGGTTAAAGGGGTGTATCTTGGCTATAAAATACCTTTGTACTTTTGTCTCGGAGCTCTCAACGAATCATCTGAGCGTGAATCGTCGACCAGCCATGACCAGCTATCATTATCGTAGGGCACTCAATCAATTCACTTTATATGTGTGCATTGTATTGACCTGCTCCCTTATTAATAAGTGATTAAAGATTTAGTTTCTGACTTGTGTGATAAGTTTGTCTCTCCTCATTTGATAGTAAAGAAATTAACCACCAAACAATCTACACACAATACCCCATAATTAATAATATAATACCCCATAATTATTACGGCAGAATTTTTGGGGTGTAATTACATACAGAACTTTTCTATATCAGAGTGGTGGTAACTAAGCATTACCAGCATTACAACCAGGAATATGACTTTCCCAAATTGGATCCTTTGTTCGTACCCCCCAGGGCAATTGAACTGACTCCAGAGGCTGACCCAAAACACCACCGGCGGAGGAGAGTTACTCAAAGTGGAGTACTAGTCTGACTCAGGAGTTGCACACACCACCCATCGCTTCTGAGTATACTATTCGCTAATGTCTAGGCTGTATCACATCCGGCCGTGATTGGGAGTCCCATAGGGCAGCGCACAATTGGCCCAGCATCATCCCGGTTTGGCCCGGGGTAGGACGTCATTGTAAATAAGAATTTGTTCTTAGTTAAATAAAGGTTAAATAAAAAAATAAACAAACAATTTACATTTTTGAAATGTTCAGTCTCTGGATAATAAAGTTGACAATCTCAGGGTGAGGATTTCCTTCCAGAGAGACATCAAGGATTGTAACATACTCTGTTTCACGGAAACATGGCTCTCTAGGTATATGCTGTCCGTACAGCCAGGGGGTGTATGTTTCATGATTAACTAATCATTTTGTGATTGTGATAACATACAGGAACTCAAGTCCTTTTGTTCTCCTGACTGAGAATACCTCACAATCAAATGCTGACCGTATTACCTCCCAAGAGAATTCTCTTTGGTTATAGTCACAGCCGTGTATATTCCCCATCAAGCCGATACCACGACGGCCCTCAAAGAACTTCACTGGACTTAATGCAAACTGGAAACCACATATCCTGAGGCCGCATTTATTGTAGCCGGGATTTTAACAAAGGAAATTTGAGACTCGACCACTGCTACTCCAACTTCCGGGATGCCTACAAGGCCCTCCCCCGCCCTCCCTTCGGCAAATCTGAACACGACTCCGTTTTGCTCCTCCCTTCCTATAGGCAGAAACTCGAACAGGAAGTATCCATGCTAAGGACAATTCAACGCTTGTCTGACCAATCGGAAACCATGATTTGTTTTGAACACACGGACTGGCATATGTTCCCAAGTAGCATCAGAGAATAACATTGACGAATTCACTGATACTGTGACTGAGTTAATCAGGAAGTGTATAGGAGATGTTGCACCCACTGTGACTATTAAAACTTACCCTTACCAGAAACTGTGGATAGATGGCAGCATTCTTGAAAAACTGAAAGTGCAAACCATCACATTTAACCATGGGAAGGTGACTGGTAATATGGCCAATACAAACAGTGTAGTTATTCCCTCCGTAAGGCAATCAAACAGGCAAAAGGTCAGTATAGAGAAAAAGTGGAGTCTCATTTCAATGGCTCAGACACAAGACGTATGTGGCAGTGTCTGCAGACAATCACGGACAACCAAGGGAAAACCAGCCTTGTTGCGGACACCGACGTCTTGCTTCCGGACAAGCTAAACACCTTCTTCGCCCGCTTTGAGGATAACATAGTGCCACCGACGCAGCCCGCTACCAAGGACTGTGGACTCTCCTTCTCTGTGGCTGATGTGAGTAAGACATTTAAGAGTGTTAACCCTGCAAGGCTGCCGGCCCAGACGGCATCGCAAGCCGCGTCCTCAAAGCATGTGCAGACCAGCTGGCTGGAGTGTTTAGGAACATATTCACTCTCTCCCTATCCCAGTCTGCTGTCCCCACATGCTTCAAGATGTCCACCATTGTTCCTGTACCCAAGAAAGCAAAGGTAACTGAGCTAAATGACTATCGCCCCGTAGCACTCACTTCTGCCATCATGAAGTGCTTTGAGAGACTAGTCAAGGATCATATCATCTCTACCTTACCTGACACCCTAGACCCACGTCAATTTGCTTACTGCCCCAATAGATCCACAGATGATGCAATCGCCATCGCACTGCACACCGCCCTATCCCATCTAGACAAGAGGAATACCTATGTAAGAATGCTGTTCATTGACTATAGCTCAGCATTCAACACATAGTACCCTCCAAGCTTATCATTAAGCTCGAGGCCTTGGGTCTGAACTCCACCCTGATGGGCCACCTCCAGGTGGTGAAGGTAGAAAACAACACCTCCACTTCGGTGATCCTCAACACTGGGGCCCCACAAGGATGCGTGCTCAGCCCCCTCCTGTACTCCCTGTTCACCCATGACTGCATGGCCACGTACGCCTCCAGCTCAACCATCAAGTTTGCAGACGACACAACAGTAGTAGGCCTGATGACCAACAATGACGAGATAGCCTACAGGGAAGAGGTGAGGGCGTGTGGTGCCAGGAAAATAACAAAACAAAGGAGCTGATCGTGGACTTCAAGAGGGAGAGGGAGCACCCCATCCACATTGACTGGGCCGCAGTGGAGAAGTTGGAAAGCTTCAAGTTTTTCTGCGTACACATCACTGACAAACCCAAATGGTCCAACCACACAGACAGTGTGGTGAAGAAGCCGCAACAGTGCCTCTTCAACCTCAGGAGGCTGAAGAATTTTGGCTTGGTACCTAAAACCCTCAACAAATCTTTACAGATGCACAATTGAGAGCATCCTGTCGGGCGCATCACCGGGGGCAAACTACCTGCCCTCCAGGACACCTACAGCACCCGATGTCACAGGAAGGCCAAAAAGAACATCAAAGACAACAACCACTCGAGCCGCTGGCTGTTCACCCTGCTATCATCCAGAAGGCAAGGTCAGTACAGGTGCATCAAAGCTGGGAGCGAGAGACTGAAGAACAGCTTCTATCTCATGGCCATTAGACTGTTAAATAGCGATCACTATCACATTAGAGGCTGCTGCCCTATATACATAGACTTGAAATCATCATTGGCCAATGTAATAATGGAACACAATTCACATTAATAATGTTTACATTTTTTGCATTAGTCATCTCATTTTTATATACTATATTCTATCCTATTCTACTGTATCTTGGTCTATGCCGCTCTGACGTTGCTCACCTAAATATTTATATATTCTTAATTCCATTCCTTTACTTTAGATTTGTGTGTATTGTTGTGAAATTGTTAGATATTACTGCACTGTTGGAGCTAGAAACACAAGTATTTCACTCCACCTGCAATAACTTCTTCTAAATTAATAAAATCTCATTTTATCTGATGACAAAGTGAAAACAGATTTTTAGAATTTATTATAAACAAAACCCTTTGCTGTGAGACTCGAAATTGATCTCAGGTGCATCCTGTTTCCATTGATCATCCTGGAGATGTTTCTACAACTTGATTGGAATCCACCTGTGGTAAATTCAATTGATTGTACATGAGAAACAAGATAAGCTGGTCGGATGAAACCAAGATTTAACTCTTCGGCCTGAATGCTAAGTGTCACGTCTGGAGGAAACCTGGCACCATCCCTACGGTGAAGCATTATGGTGGCAGCATCATGCTGTGGGGATGTTTTTCAATGGCAGGGACTGGGAGACTAGTCAGGATCGAGGCAAAGATGAACGGAGCAAAGTACAGAGAGATCCTTGATGAAAACCTGCTCCAGAGTGCTCAGGACCTCAGACTGGGGCAAAGGTTCACCTTCCAACATGAGAACAACCCTAAGCACACAGCCAAGAAAACGCAGGAGTGGCTTCGGGACAAGTCTCTTAATGTCCTTGAGTGGCCTAGCCAGAGCCCGGAATTGAACATCTCCGGAGAGACCTGAACACAAATACAGTTGTGACAAGATTGTAACGTCATACCCAAGAAGACTCGATGCTGTAATCACTGCCAAAGGTCTTCAACAAAGTACTAAGTAAAGGGTTTGAATGCTTATGTAAATGTGATATATACATTTTATTTTTAATAAATAAGCAAATATTTCAAAACACCTGTTTTTGCTTTGACATTATGGGGTATTATGTGTAGATTGATGAGTTTAAAAAAAACAATAATCAATTTTAGAATAAGGCTGTAATGTAACAGAATGTGAAAAAAGTCATTAGGTTTGAGTACTTTCAGAAGGCACTTTATATTCACAAAATTGATTTCCAAATAGTTTTTTACAACAAGTAAATGGATGAAAAAAAAGCTGTGAAGATATTCAAGCAATATTCATATTTAACTATAACATTCCTCATTCAAGGTTGAACTCATACTTATCAATATTATTATTCAATGGGCAAGGTAGTTATCATTTTGTCATTAATTCAACAATATTTGGAAGTGAGGCTTCATTTCAGGTCAGTGAATGGAAAGACATGTAATTTTGTCATTTTATTCATGTCACACTATTCATTGCTGTGGAAGACAACAGAAGTTTCATAACGGACACTAGTACCACAATTATTGCTTTTAATTGACAGGTTGCTGCTAAATGGCACTCCTTAAATTACCCTTATTTCCTGTCAAAACCCCATTGTGACCAGGTTTATCTGAGGTCTATTTTACATTTCGTATCAAAAGAGTAGGATGAATGAAGCGAGTTATATTTACACTATCTATGTTTTTTTTACATTATTGTTGAAAATGTCAAGTCCTTTGAGTTCTTCAAAGAATGTACCTATGGGATTCGCCAATGTGACTCATCTCTAGCCTATACCCCACAGGACGATTGGGTGTCATATACAGTGGCTTGCGAAAGTATTCACCCCCTTGGCATTTTTCCTATTTTGTTGCCTTACAACCTGGAATTAAAATAGACTATTCACCCCCCCCCCCCTTAAAGTCAATACTTTGTAGAGCCACCTTTTGCAGCAATTACAGCTACAAGTCTCTTGGGGCGGCAGGCAGCCTAGTGGTTAGAGTGTTGGACTAGTAACCGAAAGGTTGCAAGATAAAATCCCTGAGCAGGCAAGGTCAAAATCTGTTGTTCTGCCCCTGAACAAGGCAGTTAACCCACTGTTCCTAGGCCGTCATTGAAAATAACAATTTGTTCTTAACTGACTTGCCTAGTTAAATAAGGGTAAAAAAATAAATGTATGGCACATCTAGTCACTGGGACTTTTGCCCATTCTTCAAGGCAAAACTGCTCCAGCAAGTTGGATGGGTTCTGCTGGTGTATAGCAATCTTTATTAAGTAATACCACAGATTCTCAGTTGGATTGAGGTCTGGGCTTTGACTAGGCCATTCCAAGACATTTAAATGTTTCCCCTTAAACCAGTCAAGTGTTGCTTTAGCAGTTTGCTTAGGGTGATTTTCTTGCTGGAAGGTGAACCTCCGTCCCAGTCTCAAATCTCTTGAAGACTGAAACAGGTTTTCCTCAAGAATTTCCCTGTATTTAGCGTCATCCATCATTCCTTCAATTCTTACCAGTTTCCCAGTCCCTGCCGATGAAAAACATCCCCACAGCATGATGCTGCCACCACCATGCTTCACTGTGGGGATGGTATTCTCGGGGTGATGAGAGGTGTTAGGTTTGCCCCAGACATTGCATTTTCCTTCATGGCCTAAAAGCTCAATTTTAGTCTCATCTGACCAGAGTACCTTCTTCCATATGTTTGGGGAGTCTCCCACATGCCTTTTGGCGAACATCAATCGTGTTTGCTTATTTTTTTCTTGAAGCAATGGCTTTTTTTCTGGCCACTCTTCTATAAAGCCCAGTTTTGTGGAGTGTACGGCTTAAAGTGGTCCTATGGACAGATACTCTAATCTCCACTGTGGAGCTTTGCAGCCTGTCAGAGTTATCTTCAGTCTCTTTGTTTCCTCTCTGATTAATGCTCTCCTTGCCTGGTCCATGAGTTTTGGCAGGTTTGTTGTGGTGCCATATTCTTTAAAGTTTTTAATAATGGATTTAACGGTGCTCCGTGGGATGTTCAAAGTTTCAGATGATCTGTACTTCTCCACAACTTTGTCCCTGACCTGTTTGGAGAGCTCCTTGGTCTTCATGGTGCTGCTTGCTTGGTGGTGCCCCTTGCTTAGTGGTGTTGCAGACTCTGGGTCCTTTCAGAACAGGTGTATATATACACTGAGATCATGTGACAGATCATGTGACACTTAGCTTGCAGACATGTGGACTTTATTTAACAAATTATGTGACTTCTGAAGGTAATTTGTTGCACCAGATCTTATTTAGGGGCTTCATAGCAAAGGGGGTGAATATATATGCCTGCACCCCTTTTCTGTTTTGAATTGTTTTGAATTTTTTTGAAACAAGTAATTATTTTCATTTCACTTCACCAATTTGAACTATTTTGTGTATGTCCATTACATGAAATACAAATAAAAAGCTCTTTAAATTACAGGTTGTAATGCAACAAAATAGGAAAAACACGAAGGGGGATGAATACTTTTGCAAGGACCTCTATGTCATATCATATCATGTGAGGATATCGCAATAATAAGTGTGTTGATTTTAAATTCACCCAACACTGCCATCTAGTGACCATGCTAGACAGATACAAATTCCATCTCGACACCATTTCCCTAGAACACACAAAAAACGATACATACTTCGGCATAAACATCAGCGCCACAGGTAACTTCCACAAAGCTGTGAACGATCTGAGAGACAAGGCAAAAGGAACATATGCTATCAATATGCTATCAAAAGGAACATAAATATGCTATCAAAAGGAACATAAAATTAAACATACCAATTAGGATCTGGCTAAAAATACATGAATCAGTTATAGAACCCATTGCCCTTTATGTTTGTGAGGTCTTGGGTCTGCTCACCAACCAAGAATTCACAAAATGGGACAAACACCAAATTGAGACTCTTCATGCAGAATTCTGCAAAAATATCCTCAGTGTACAATGTAAAACACCACATAATGCATGCAGAGCAGAATTAGGCCGATTCCCACAAATCTTTTAATACAGAAAAGAGCTGTTAAATTCCACCACCTAAAATAAAGTGATTCCTAAACCTTTCATAAAAAAGCCATCACCTACAGAGAAATTAACATGGAGAAGAGACCCCTAAGCAAGCTGGTCCTGAGGCTCTGTTCACAAACACAAACAGTCCCGCAGTGCCCCAGGACAGTAACACAATTAGATCCAGCCAAATCATGAGAAAACAAAAAGGTAATTGCTTGACACATTGGAAAGAATTTACAAAAAAAACTGAGCAAACTAGAATGCTATTTGGCCCTAATTCGAGAGTACACAGTGGCAGAATACCTGACCAATATTAAGGAAATCTTTGACTATGTACAGACTCAGTGAGCAGAGCCTTGCTATTGAGAAAGGCTGCCGAAGGCAGACCTGGCTCTCAAGAGAAGACAGGCTATTTGCACCTTGCCCAGAAAATGAGGTGGAAATTGAGCGGCACTTCCTAACCTCCTGCCAAATGTATGACCATTTTAGAGACACATATTTCCATCAGATTACACAGACTAACATAGAATTAGAAAACAAATCCAATTTTTATCAACTCCCTTATCTATTGGGTGAAATACCACAGTGTGCATTCACAGCAGCAAGATTTGTGACCAGTTGACACAAAAAAAGGGCAAGCCAGTAAAGAACAAACACCATTTTAAATACAACCTATATTTATGATTATTTATTTTCCCTTTTGTACTTTAACTATTTGAACATCATTACAACACTGTATATAGACATAATATGACATTTGAAATGTCTTTATTCTTTTGGAACCTTTGTAAGTGTAATGTATACCGTACATTTTTTGTTGTTTATTTCACTTTTGTTTATTATCTATTTCACTTGCTTTGGCAATGTAAACATATGTTTTCCATGCCAATAAAGCACTTAAATTGAAATTGAATATTGACTGATTTCTCAGACTCCCAGAGCATCACCTTCTCACAAATTGGTTAGCTAATGTGGAATTGAATATCATTGTCATTATTCTTGGTTATTGAAATACTGAATATGCAACCAGCAATCATTGAAATTACAGCTATTATGATGTATGAGTTGGTCTCAGTCTTGCCTGTGATCATTATCTTAACATTATTCAAAGACTGTGAATGGATGGCAGCTACGGAACTCTTCATGCCAGCATTTAGTGACAAACATCACAATATTGTTACTTATTCATATTCAAAATGACTCATATTTGTATGTTTCTATAATACTGTATATTCAAAGAAAATTATGAACAGAGATTAAAGACAAAAGATTAGATAGAAAATATCTTGAAATGGATGCTTTAGACTGAAACAGCACTGACGATATTTGATTTGCTCAGATCTCCCTAACTCATCATCTTTTAACAATACAGTGCTTTTATAGTGACCTAAAATAGTTCAATTGTAGAATGACTTTGTCAAACCCTATGGCCAAAACTGATTTATAATGCTACATAGGTTATTCTCTTGATGTGATGTCATCCACAGGATGAGCTTAGTACCAGGCTGGCTCACCAACTTCCTGCAGGGCTTTCCTGAGATGGGACAATGCCCCCAGGCTGCACTCAACCTTGTCAGAACAAATGTTACCGTCATGTACCTTCAAAAGGCTGGTGGTTGGACTACTAATCTGTAAACACTGATACTCTTTTACTCTTTCTCTGCAATGATCCGTATGTCAATACGGTATATGAATTTGTTCAGTCAAGTATGAAGTCTTATTGAATTTAATAACATGGACACGTTTTTGTACATGTTGTTGATCTCTTCACTAATGGTAGCCGATGCAGATTCCATTATATCATTTCCACATGGTAACCAAATCGTTGTGAGGGTCATTCATTCATTATTGTGTCCAAATTATTTACTTCTCTTTCTTTGCCAGCCTGGCTCATGCAGTACAATTTCTGATGTCTGCTCTCTGCTGTGTGTCTCAATTTTGGCCCCTTCTTTTATTGGAAACCAACTGTTTATTTATTTTTTACCTTTATTTAAACAGGGAAGTCCCATTGTGAGACTCTTAACTCATAACAACACCAGGACAGAAGTCAGCATGTCACCTGATAGTAGCAGCTGGTGTTATTCACATCCAGAAGAACTGCAATTAGTAAATAGTGTGCAAACTATAACGTTGACTTTCATTCTAATGTGCGTTGAAATGTATTCTATTTTATTGTATTGTAATCTATTATTTTATATTCTATTGTATTCTATTCTAGTCCACACTATTTATCCAGCATTAACTTTGCCATACTGTAACTGGTCAACAGGAGGCCTATCCTATGGTCTGACACATTACACTGGTTTACATACACTGAGTACAAAACATTAGGAACACCTGCTCTTTCCATGACATAGACTGACCAGGTGAATCCAAGCTATGATCCCTTATTGATGTCACCTGTTAAATCCACTTCAATCAGTGTAGATGAAGGGGAGGAGACAGATTAAAGAAGGATTTTTAAGCCTTGAGACAGGGCTTGTGTATGTTTACATATTAGTCATTTAGTAGACACTCTTATCCAGAGTGACTTACAGTAGTGAATGCATACATTTCATACATTTTTTTTCTGTGCTGGCCCCCTGTGGGAAACAAACCCACAACCCTGGCATTGCAAACACCATGCTCTACCAACTGAGCTACAGGGAAGACCCAATCAGAGGGTGAATGGGCAAGACCCACAACCCTGGCGTTGCAAACACCATGCTCTACCAACTGAGCTACAGGGAAGACCCATTCAGAGGGTGAATGGGCAAGACACACAATTTAAGTGTCTTTAAACAGGGTATGGTAGTAGGTGCCAGGTGCAATGGTTTCAGTGTGTATAAAGAATTGCAATGCTGCTGGGTTTTTCACGCTCAACAGTTTCCAGTGTGTATCAAGAATGGTCCACCACACATAGGACATCCAGCCAACTTGACACAACTATGGAAGCATTGGAGTCAACATGGGCTAGAATGTTGGGGCTCCCAAATGGCGCAGCGGTCTAGGAAACTGCATCTCAGTGCTAGAGTTGTCACTACAGACACCCTGGTTCAAATCCAGGCTGTATCGCAACTGGCCATGATTGGGAGTCCCATAGGGCAGTGCACAATTGGCCCAGCGTTGTCTGGGTTTGGCTGGGGTAGGCTGTCATTGTAAATAAGAATTTGTTCTTAACTGAATTGCCTAGTTAAATGAAATAAATAAATCCATGTGGAATGCTTTTGATACCTTGTAGAGTCAATGCCGTGATGAATTGAGGCTGTTCTGAGGGAAGGTGTTACTAATGTTTTGTACACTCAGGTTTCATTATGAAATATAACTAAGGTAATGTCTCAACACCTGCTAGGAACTGCCTGTTATTCATACAGGTTGTGTCCCAAATGTATGGTCAAAGGTAGTGCACTTTGTAGGCAATAGTGTTTTATTTGGAATGTCATAGGCTATTCAAACGGTGCAAAGTGGAATAACCAACCTGTTAATGAAATGACACTGACACCTCGTGCATATGCAATCTTTACACAAACAATACCCAGCCGTGCTTCATAATGGCAGGTTATCACAATTTGTCACTTTAAATGTTCCATTTAGCGTCATGGGTCAATTTTGTTTTAAGATCGCTGAGGGGCAGTTAACTTCAATGTCACCTATTTCAGAGGTATCACCCCATGGAGTCACCCCTGTAAAACTTCACAATCACATCAAGACAACTAACTCAGGAGGGTTGGTCGCGGTAGGACTAAAATACCTTATTATAAAACGTGGTCCTCTCTCTGCTGTATCTTCGGTGAGCTGTACCATGCATGGCCCTACAAACCTTCCTTAGCGATTGTTATTATTTTGGTATCAATTTCATGTATGGTGCATTGTTCAGAAAATGTAGGATCCATTGGAAAAGTGTACCCACGAGGGAATCACTGGGCAGTAGGTAAGATACCTATTATTTTCTTTATAAAAGAAGAATACATTATTATTGATAATTATTGACCTATTATTATTATGATGATTATTATTATTATTGTTATATACTTCCTTTGTTGAGATTGTGCAGAATGGATTAATAGTTTGTTCATAAATGTTTTCTATTCTTTGTAAGATAGGACCTCGCACTTACATCTGATAACATTAATGTTCATTCTTGTTCATTCTTTGGCCACCCGATTCTGAGATTGCTGGTTTCATTGATATCTTTGAATCAACTTGGTTGTCTAGTGGTTAGGATTTGGTGCTCTCACCACTGCGGCCCGGGTTCTAATACCGGTCAGGGAACAACAGTTTAGGGGGCTCCCGAGTGGCGTAGCGGTCCAAGGCACTGCATCTCAGTGTTTGAGGTGTTACAACAGACCCTGGTTCAATTCTAGTCTGTGTCACAACCAGCCATGATTGGAAGACCCATAGGGCGGCACACAATTGTCCCAGCGTCGATAGAGTTTGGCTGAGGTAGGCTGTCATTTTAAATTAGAATTTGTTCTTTACTGACTTGCCTAGTTAATTAAAGGTTAAATAAAAATATATAAAAAAAACTTGGATTTGATTAATAATGAAGATAAAATGTATTTTCTATTGGGTGATTACAGCATAAATGGATTTAAAAGTGAGAACCACTCACTGACAGCTGTTTTTTGAATACTTTATAATACATCTGTATCCCCTGACCTATAAGCCCACAAGAGTGACCAGTTCATCTGCCACCCTTATTGATCATATTTTTTAAAAGATTATTTGAATTAACTGTAGAATATTTAACAAAAGTAATTGTGAGTGCACTGTCCTCTTAAGGATTGTACACTTTTTTCAATTTTTGTCTAAAATCACATACCCAAATCTAACTGTCCTGTAGCTAAGGATCTGAAGCAAGGATATGCATATTCTTGATACCATTTCAATGGAAACACTTTGAAGGTAGTGGAAATGTGAATTTAATGTAGGAGACTATAACACATCAGATCTGGTAAAAGATAATACAAACAAAAAATGCATGTGTTTCCTGCATTTGTTTTTGTTCCTCCATCTTTGAAATGCAAGAAAAAGGCCATAATATAATATTGGAGTTTAGGCGAAATTTATATTAAGGCCACTAGATGGCAGCACTGTACATGCAAAGATTCAGACTGATCCAGAAAACTATTGCAATACTGCACAAAATGTTGTATCAAGTCTGCCCAAATGAGCCGAATTGGTCAATTGATACATTTTGAAGTACATAACTATAGAGAACATCCAAAAATGACATGGTAATAAACAATTGAAGTTTACACACTCCAAGAAGGTCATATATGATGGAAAAATAGCTTCCCTACAGAAAAGACACTAAGCTTCAGACATCTAGATGGCCGAGTGGGTGTGGGGCCAGAAACAGCAGGAGTTCAAACTTTAGAACCCAATTCCTACATTTGAATATAAAAATGGATTTTATCAAACAAAACTATGCTACATTTTATCTCTGGGACCCTCAGGACGACAAATCAGAGCAAGATTACTGAATGTAAGTGTCACGCCCTGACCGGGTGAACTCAGGTGTTTTGGGTCAGGGTGGTTTATGTTGGGTGGTTTTCCTGTGTTTGTTTTCTGTTTTGCGTTGGAGCCTTGTGTTGGCTCTATTGGGGAGTATTTCTATGTTGGTTTCTGTCTTCCCAATCAGAGACAGCTGTCGCTAGTTGTCTCTGATTGGGATCTCATTTAAGTTCATTTTCCCCCACGCTGTTCGTGGGGAATTGTATTTGCATTGCTATTCGTAGCCTGTGAAGCTGTTCGTTCGTGGTATCGTTTATTGTTTTGCTGGTTCACCGTTCTAATAAAAATGATGATGAACCAAACCTCCGCTGCGCCTTGGTCCCTCTATAACGACGAACGTTACAGAATTCCCCACCGAACCAGGACCAAGCAGCGGGAGGAAAAGGAGCGCGAGAGATGGGCTCGCGAGGGAAAGGAGTTCTGGACCTGGGAGGAGATCATGTCGGGGAAAGGACCCTGGCGGACGGACTCCCAGGTCGAGGAGGAAAAGCCAGCCGGTAGACGGAGTCGCAGGCGGCGGTCGAGGAGGCCCGGAAAACAGCCCCAAGAAAATTTTGGGGGGGGGCTAATGGGGTGGTCCGGTAGGGCAGAGGAAGAGCCCAGACCACTGCTCTCGTGGGGGATGACGGCGGAGGAAGAGACGAGGATGAGGCAGTTGATTGAGGACCTGCAGAGGGAAGATCTGGAGGAGGAGCCCTGGTATGCGGAGTTGCGCGCTGTGTCGCCAGTGCGCCCGCACAGCCCAGTGCGTCCGGTGGACAGACCCAGCACATGCCATGCTAAGATGGGAATCCAGCCGGGACGAGTGGCTAAACCAGCTCCACGCTACAGGTCACCTATACGTGTTCACAGTCCTGTCTGGCCCGTCCCTGCTCCCCGCACCAAGCCCACGGTGCGTGTCCACAGTCCTGTCCGGCCCGTCCCTGCTCCCCGCTCCAGGCCACGGGAAGCGGAGTTGCGCGGTGTGTCGCCAGTGCGCCCGCACAGCCCGGTACGTCCGGTGGACATGCCCAGCACATGCCGTGCTAGGATGGGCATCCAGCCAGGATGAGTGGCTAAACCGGCTCCACGCTTCAGGGCACCAGTACGTGTTCACAGTCCTGTCTGGCCCGTCCCTGCTCCCCGCACCAGGTTAGTGGTGCGTGTCCCCAGTCCTGTCCGGCCCGTTCCTGCTCCCCGCACCAAGTCAGAGGTGCGTGTTCCCAGTCCTGTCCGGCCCGTTCCTGCTCCCCGCACCAGGTTAGTGGTGCGTGTCCCCAGTCCTGTCCGGCCCGTTCCTGCTCCCCGCACCAGGTTAGTGGTGCGTGTCCCCAGTCCTGTCCGGCCCGTCCCTGCTCCCCGCACCAAGTCAGTGGTGCGTGTCCCCAGTCCTGTCCGGCCCGTCCCTGCTCCCCGCACCAGGTTAGTGGTGCGTGTCCCCAGTCCTGTCCGGCCCGTCCCTGCTCCCCGCACCAGGTTAGTGGTGCGTGTCCCCAGTCCTGTCCGGCCCGTCCCTGCTCCCCGCACCAGGTTAGTGGTGCGTGTCCCCAGTCCTGTCCGGCCCGTCCCTGCTCCCCGCACCAGGTTAGTGGTGCGTGTCCCCAGTCCTGTCCGGCCCGTTCCTGCTCCCCGCACCAAGTCAGAGGTGCGTGTTCCCAGTCCTGTCCGGCCCGTTCCTGCTCCCCGCACCAGGTTAGTGGTGCGTGTCCCCAGTCCTGTCCGGCCCGTCCCTGCTCCCCGCACCAAGTCAGTGGTGCGTGTCCCCAGTCCTGTCCGGCCCGTCCCTGCTGCCCGCACCAAACCAGTGGTGCGTGTTCCCAGTCCGGCACGGCCCGGGTCCGGTCCACCGGTGCCCAATCCTGTTCCGGGCGACGGCTCCGCTCCAGAGCCTGGGCATGCCGCTCCACAGTGGTCCAGTCCAGGCCAGAGGGGTAGGGCTAAGGTGGAGGCGGGGGGGAGAACACGCCCGGGGCCAGAGCCTCCACCGAGGGTGAGGCGCCCACCCGGATTCCCCCCCCTAATAGACTTAAGTTTGGTGCGCCGGGAGTACGCACCGTTGAGGGGGGGGTACTGTCACGCCCTGACCGGGTGAACTCAGGTGTTTTGGGTCAGGGTGGTTTATGTTGGGTGGTTTTCCTGTGTTTGTTTTCTGTTTTGCGTTGGAGCCTTGTGTTGGCTCTATTGGGGAGTATTTCTATGTTGGTTTCTGTCTTCCCAATCAGAGACAGCTGTCGCTAGTTGTCTCTGATTGGGATCTCATTTAAGTTCATTTTCCCCCACGCTGTTCGTGGGGAATTGTATTTGCATTGCTATTCGTAGCCTGTGAAGCTGTTCGTTCATGGTATCGTTTATTGTTTTGCTGGTTCACCGTTCTAAATAAAAATGATGATGAACCAAACCTCCGCTGCGCCTTGGTCCCTCTATAACGACGAACGTTACAGTAAGTACATTATTTACCTTCAAAGGTGAATGTATCAAACCAAGTGCCGTGCTGAAAGTTTTGTGTACTCTCCTAAAACAATAGCATGGTATATTCTACCTGTAATAGCTACTGTAAATTGGACACTGCAGTTAGATTAACAATAATTTAAGCTTTCTGCACATATAAGACATGTCTATGTCCTGGAAAGTTGGATGTTACTTACAAAGACATTCTAGTCACATTAGCGCACATTAGCCACAAACGTCCTGGTATTTGTAATTGTATTTGTATTTAATATGGATCCCCATTAGCTGCTGCCAAGGCAGATCCAGCAAAATTAAGGCAGTTTATACAATTTTAGAAACCTTACAATACATTCAGACTGTGTGCCCTCAGTCCCCTACTCCACCACTGCCACATATATATAGTACAAAATCCATGTGTATGTGTGTATAGTGTGTGTGTGTGTGTCTGTGTGTGTGTGTGTGTGTGTGTGTGTGTGTGTGTGCGCCTATGCTTGTGTTGCTTCACAGTCACCGCTGTTCCATAAGGTGTTTTTTTTCAGTTTTTTTAAATCAAATTTGAAACATACAATTGAAGTCGGAAGTTTACATACACTTTAGCTGGAGTCATTAAAACTCGTTTTTCAACCACTCCACCAGTTTTGGCAAGTCGTTTAGGACATCTACTTTGTGCATGACACAAGTCATCGGCCATCCTACTATCTAAGCTAGATGCCCTCAATCTCACACACATTATCAATGAACTAACCAGGTACAACCACAAAGCTGTAAACACGGGCACCCTCATAGATATCATCCTAACCAACTTGCCCTCCAAATACATCTCTGCTGTTTTCAACCAAGATCTCAGCGATCACTGCCTCATTGCCTGCATCCATAATGGGTCTGCGGTCAAACGACCACCCCTCATCACTGTCAAACGCTCCATGAAAATCTTCAGCGAGCAGGCCTTTCTAATTGACCTGGCCCAGGTATCCTGGAAGGATATTGACCTCATCCCGTCAGCAGAGGATGCCTGGTTATTCTTTAAAAGCGCTTTCCTCACCATCTTAAATAAGCATGCCCCATTCAAATAATTCAGAACCAGGAACAGATATAGCCCTTGGTTCTCGCCAGACCTGACTGTCCTTGAGCAGCACAAAAACATCCTGTGGCATTTGCATTAGCATCGAATAGCCCCTGTGACATGTAACTTTTCAGGGAAGTTAGGAACAAATATAAACAGGCAGTTAGGAAAGCTAAGGCTAGCTTTTTAAAGCAGAAATTTGCATCCTGTAGCACAAACTCAAAAAAGTTCTGGGACACTGTAAAGTCCATGGAGAATAAAAGCACCTCCTCCCAGCTGCCCACTGCACTGAGGATAGGAAACTCTGTCACCACCGATAAATCCACTATAATTGAGAATTTCAATAAGCATTTTTCTATGGCTGGCCATGCTTTCCACCTGGCTACCACTACCCAGATCAACAGCCCTGCACCCCCCACAGCAACTCGCCCAAGCCTCCCCCATTTATCCTTCACCCAAATCCAGATAGCTGATGTTCTGAAAGAGCTGCAAAATCTGGACCCCTACAAATCAGCCCGCTAGACAATCTGGACCCTCTTTTTGTAAAATGGTCTGCCGAAATTGTTTCAACCCCTATTATTAGCCTGTTCAACCTCTCTTTCGTATCGTCTGAGATTCCCAAAGATTGGAAAGCAGCCACGGTCATCCCTCTCTTCCAAGGGGGAGACACTCTAGACCCAAACTGCTACAGACCTATATCTATCCTACCCTGCCTTTCTAAGGTCTTCGAAAGCCAAGTTAACAAACATATTACCGACCATTTCGAATCCCACCGTACCTTCTCCGCTGTGCAATCTGGTTTCAGAGTTGGTCATGGGTGCACCTCAGCCATGCTCAAGGTCCTAAACGATATCATAACCGCCATCGATAAGAGACAATACTGTGCAACCGTATTCATCGACCTGGCCAAGACTTTCGACTCTGTCAATCACCACATTCTTATTGGCAGACTCAACAGCCTTGGTTTCTCAAATGACTGCCTCGCCTGGTTCACCAACTACTTCTCTGATAGAGTTCAGTGTGTCAAATTGGAGGGCCTGTTGTCCGGACCTCTGCCAGTCTCTATGGGGGTTCCACAGGGTTCAATTCTCAGGCTGACTCTCTTCTCTGTATACATCAATGATGTCGCTCTTGCTGCTGGTGATTCTCTGATCCGCCTCTACGCAGACGTCACCATTCTGTATAGTTCTGGCCCTTCTTTGGACACTGTGTTAATAACTTCTTTGGGATCTGGGGGCAGTATTGAGTAGCTTGGATGAATAAGGTGCCCAGAGTAAACTGCCTGCTACTCAGGCCCAGAAGCTAGGATATGCATATTATTTGTGGATTTGGATAGAAAACACTCTGAAGTTTCCAAAACTGTCTGAATGATGTCTGTGAATATAACAGAACTCATATGGCAGGCAACAACCTGAGAAAAGTTCAACCAGGAAGTGGGAAATCTGAGGTTTGTAGTTTTTCAAGTGATTGCCTATCCAATATACAGTGTCTGTGTGGTCGTATTGCACTTCCTAAGGCTTCTACTAGATGTCAACAGTCTTTAGAATGTTGTTTCATGCACCTACTGTGAATGGGGAGAGAATAAGAGCTGTTTGAACCAGGTGTCTGGCAGAATGCAATGAGCTAAGTCACGCGCACAGCCGTGAGAGCGAGCTGAGTTCCTTTTCATTTCTGAAGACAAAGGAATTGTCTGGCTGGAATATTATTGAAGATTTATGATAAAACCATCCTAAAGATTGATTCTATACACCGTTTGACTTGTTTCTACAAACTGTAATGCAACTTTTTGAGCTTTTGTCTGGACTTAGTGCATGCGCCTTATGCATTTGGAATAGTGAACTGAACGCGCGAACAAAAAGGAGGTATTTGGACATAAATATGGACTTTATCGAAACAAAACAAACATTTATTGTGGAACTGGGAATTCCAGGGAGTGCATTCCGATGAAGATCATCAAAGGTAAGTGAATATTTATAATGCTATTTCTGACTTTTGTTGACTTGTTTTGGTGGCTTGTTTTGGTGTCACGATAAACGTACACAAAAAGCATAACAATTATTTTAAGAATTATAGATACAGAACTCCTCTATGCTCTCGATATGTCCGATTTTAAAATAGCTTTTCGGTGAAAGCACAGTTTGCAATATTCTGAATAGATAGCCCGGCATCACAGGGCTAGCTATTTAGACACCCAGCAAGTTTAGCACTCACCAAAGTCAGATTTACTATAAGAAAAATGTTATTACGTTTGGTGTTCTTCATCAGAATGCACTCCCAGGACTTCTACTTCAATAACAAATGTTGGTTTGGTCCCAAATAATCCATAGTTATATCCAAATATCCTCTGTTTTGTTCGTGCGTTCAAGACACTATCCGAATGGTAAAGAAGGGTGACGAGCACGACGCATTTCGTGACAAACAATTTCTAAATATTCCATTACCGTACTTCGAAGCATGTCAACCGCTGTTTAAAATCAATTTTTATGCCATTTTTCTCGTAAAAAAGCGATAATATTCTGACCGGGAATCTGTGTTGAGGATAAAAGACGAAAGAAAATAAAAGCATGGGGTCGACTCGTGCACGCGCCTCAGCCCATTGTCCTCTGATAGAGCACTTGCCAAAAGCGCTAATGTGTTTCAGCCTGGGGCTGGAATTACATCATTCAGCTTTTTCCCGCCTTCTGAGAGCCTATGGGAGCCGTAGGAAGTGTCACGTTACAGCAAAGATCCTCAGTCTTCAATAAACAGAGTCAAGAAGCTCAAGGAATGGTCAGACAGGCCACTTCCTGTAAGGAATCTTCTCAGGTTTCTGCCTGCCATATGAGTTCTGTTATACTCACAGACACCATTCAAACAGTTTTAGAAACTTTAGGGTGTTTTCTATCCAAAGCCAATAATTACATGCATATTCTAGTTACTGGGCAGGAGTAGTAACCAGATTAAATCGGGTACGTTTTTTATCCGGCCGTGCAAATACTTCTCTACTATTATGCTGACATTTCACATTCTTAAAATAAAGTGGTGATCCTGTCTGACCTAAGACAGTGAATTTTTAACTGAGTTTAAATATACTTTGCTAAAGTGTATGTAAACTTCCGACTACAACTGTAGCACCAATAACCTGTATGTTTCCCTGCCTGTCTGCCTGTCTCCCACTTTTCTCACACTCTTACCCCTTGTAGTGCATGATACTACACAATATCTTGCGGGAACCTGCACAATGTTATTACAATACCTTATTTCAATACATTCCTAAAAATGCAGTATTTTCCCACACTCTACCACAGCCAGGTGCAATTTTGGGGAGGGACACAACAAATATTTTTTTTTGCATGTGTGGCTCCTTACCACAATCAATCAGTATGGCAAAAATAATCTCAGCTCAGAGGGCCTTAGAAATTATTTTTGCTGAGAGAGAAGCTAGGAGATTCTTCCACTTTGGAAGATGAAGAATTTTCAGAATATGGGGATCATGACTCTGTCAATTCGGAGTCTGAACGTGAGCTGGAAGAAGAGGATGAGATTAACCCTCAGCCAGCCCCAGGACCAGTCCATCAGCAACCAGCCCAAGGACCAGCCCGTCAGCTGCCTGCAGGAGGAGAAATATGGATGTCAACAGTTTTTGAAATTGAATGATCTTCTTGCACAAGGAATGATCCACCCCGCATGGCTGCCATTGTGATAAGGATGCATCCAGGGCCGACGGTTACTCACGTGCAGGACATAAATTCTTCTTTTGACTGTTCATTCCAGACACCATCTGGTGAAAATCATTCTGGACTGCACTAATTTGCAGGGAAGGCACGTTTTTGGATAGAGATAGAAGGAGGTGGACTAAACATATTTACATGCATACTTTGATTTTCTTACATTTACATTTTAGTCATTTAGCAGAAAAGCTCTGACGAAGGCCGTGAGGCCGATACGTAAGCTTATTAAATATCAGTGATACTATCAAGAACAGTGTGCGGTTTCCTTTTTTCCTTCATCCTGTTTCAACTGTTGCCATGCACCTGCTACAAGATTGCTCAGATGTGCGAGTGCCTTTTTGAATTTAGTCATTTAGCAGACACACTTATCCAGAGCAACTTGTAGTAGGGAACACATACATTTCATACATTTTTTCTCCTTACTGGTCCCCCGTGGGAATCGAACCCACAACCCTGGCATTGCAAACACCATACTCTACCAACTGAGCCACACCTTGCTGGTGTTTTCAGATCCAATGTGGAATCCCTGTGGGATGCAGAAACTGGCAGAGAACTTTTCCGTGCAACTATGTCTCTGGAAAACTTCCACATTATTCCCAGGATTATCCGCTTCGATAACCGAGACACCAAACCAGCTTGGCGGCAGAGAGACAAGCTAGCTGCAATCAGGTCAGTGTGGGACAAGTGGGTGGACCGCCTCCCGCTGATTCCAGATCTCAATATGGAATCAAGATCTGGGCTGCCTGTGATGCTGCTTCATCATATGCATGGGACTTGCAAGTGTATACGGGGAAGCCAGATGGAAGAGGCCCTGAGAAGAACCAAAGGATGTGGGTTGTCCTGGACGTGACACAGGGACTCCGTGGCCACAACATCACGTGATAACTTTTTGGCTTTGCACAAGCTGGGACAGGAGCTCCTTAAGAGGAAGCTTACGATGGTAGGAACAGTACGAAAAAAACAAGCCAGAGCTCCCACCTCAGCTGTTGAATACATGGAACAGGCCTATCAATTCCACTAAGTTTGTGTTCACGGCCGAAACGTCCCTAGTGTCCTACGTGCCAAAGAAAGATGAAAATCTGGTACTCATGAGTACGCTACATAGGGATGGGAGAATCTGTGGCCAGGAACATCAAAAACCAGAAATCAGAATGGATTACAATGACACAAAGGAGGGGTGGACAGTTTAGATGAGCTGGTGACTGACTACAGCTGCAAAAGAAGAACCCTATGCTGGACACTGGATATTCTTTAACATCTTGGACATCTTTTGCGAACAACGCGTTTGTCATCTGAATGCCGTTGAACCCAGATTGGAACAGAGGGAAGCTCCAGAGGAGACGGCTCTTTCTCGAGGAGCTGTGCAAGGCATTGGTAAGACATCAAATCCAGAGGAGGCAACATATCCCAAGGACCCCAGCTTCTGCAGCCACTGTGAGGAGGATTCAGGAGAAGGATGTTGCTGCCCCATCCGCCCGACCCACAGAACCAACAACTCCAATACCGGAAGTAAGTGTGAGTGATGTTGTTGCATGTGTGTGTGTCTGACTCTCCTACCTTGACCTGCTGTAACTATATATGTGAGTGAGTGAGATGTTAGTAAAACTAAGTGTTTTCATCATTCAAGATTGTAGCCGGTAGCAACAAGAAGAAGTGCTTCGATGTATGTGGACCCAAGAAGGACAGGAAGACACAGTACACATGCATCAAGTGCAAGAAATACATTTGCAACACACGCACAGTAAAACTCTGTCCCTCATGTGGAGTGTAGACCGGCCTGAATTTGTGTTCAATGGGGCTCATTTATCATTTCCATAAAATACTGTATGTAAAATGTGTCTTTCCAATTTGTTCAGTTCAAAGCAATAAACATCAATAGTGATGAAAACCTTGTTTCATTTATATTTGTTCAAGATTAACATGATTTATTCCGCCCATGTCTTGATTATAATAGATTTTTGTTCACAAAAATGAAATGTTATAAAAATGCATGCTGTCTATATTGCTTGCAATTGAAATGTCAACATCTAAGTATTAAGTATTTTTACGTAAATTGTTATGGCTGTATTGTTTTAAAAATCCAATAATGTTGAGTCCATCAGACCCGCGACCATTGGGTGAATAACAGAAACATGAACACCACACAAGGGTTAACTGATAATTGACACAGAGGCTGTGTCCGAATACCAATACTTTTGTCCTAAATGGTCAGCCGTTTTAGTATACAAAAAAAATGTGTTTTATAGTATGTGACATTTCAAAAAATCTATTATATTTTAATTGCCTCAATATCATACTCATTTCGGCTTTGACAACAATTCATAATCAGCTGTCAATTAGATATGGGGATCCCCTTCCAAAATGAATGAATAGCGGGAAACTACACAATTGTGCATGATGCATTCTCAGTATGCCAAAATAGAATGTTATATAGCATGTGCATTTTCGAATGCCAAGTATGCCAGGATGTACATGTAGAGTATGCTTTAAATGCCAGGTTTTGAGTCATGTGGCCATAGCTAGGTCTCTTGCCACTGCACTATGCCCAAGCTGAAGCATTAGTAACACAGTAGCCTACATTCCTATTTTCCACAGTGCTTCTAGTTCTCCTGAAGTCGGTTTATCTGTGTTGAGCTGATTGTAATGTTTATGCCGTGCAATATGGGTTGAGTTTCATTGCACACATAAGTAAAGGGTAAGCTGCACTCATTACTGTTTTACCATGGCACTCCAATTTGATGAAGTATGTGGCAGTCTAGCTATCGACAGAAAGTTCACATAACTCTACTTTGCTCATGTTTCGGTAAATGTTGTGCTTCATCTTATGTCTTTTCAGGATCTACGTGAAGGAGAGTGAGCTATAAACAGTACGCTACTGTTTGTTATCTTGACATTTATTGCTGTGCTGTACTTGGCTAATAAAGTTCCCCTTTTCTCTGAGAGCAAAAACACTTTCCCATATATGTCCTATGCTTCACCGTCATATTCATGTAAGTGTGGATACATACATGTTAGAAAGGTTCAAGCATTCCAGAGAAATGTACTGAAATTGGCATAATACCTTTTACATGTAGTATATTTGATGCTGAAAGCTATCCTTTTCCATATTTTTTAGGGATTCAAAGCTCCCCCCACCGGAGTCAGCATGGAGGGAGGGGAAGCCACAGCTACATCCTGGAAGTGGTATGCGGTGATGGATGAAGCGCTAGGGGCCTGCCACTCCATCACCCCACCGGTCATCCTCTTCTCATCCTCCCAAGGTGCAGCTGTGGGTTCCTCTCCCTCCCAGAAGAGTCTGGATGTGGAGGCTGGAGAAGGAGTTGGAGAAGGAGATAACTGCCAAGTAATTTTAGAGGCCATGATTAAGAATTAGTTTGATGTATTTTGTATGTTTTTATTTAAAGCTATTCATTTATTAATTGTCCTGGATCGGGCTCTGTCAGTCAGTCCGTTTGTCAATCCGTTCGTACGTTTAGTCACACACGATATCTCAGACACCACTGGTCCGATTTTGACGAAACTTGGTGAATGAGGCATCTTTCCATAGAGATCCAGTATTTACAAAATTACACTGTTTGGCCCAAGGTGGGAGCTATAGTAATTAACTGAAATGTGTGAGTTACACCAGAGAGGAAAAGGCGAAGCGAGAGGGATAACTGGGCCCCAAGAAAAGGTCAATATGTGTGTGGAATTTAGTTAGCAAAAATGTAATGATTTATTTGCTACGTATGGCTTATCACATTTACAGTTGCCTTGTTTTCTACTGTTTTTGGTGAAGTCCTTTTTATAAACCGAAAGGTGATTTCTCTTTTCTCATTGAAAAGTGTTTGTTGTTTGTAATAAACATATCTTTTTTTATACCGGTACATGTACAGGTAGTGTGTTTTAATATCCACACTTCAACATAAAAAAAATTACTCTATCCTGGTAACAAGATAACAAGTGTCACGTCCTGGCCAGTATAAGGGTTAATTGTTATTGTAGTTTGGTCAGGACGTGGCAGAGGGTATTTGTTTTATGTGGTTCGGGGTGGTGTGTTTGTTGAAGGGCGTTTGATTTATTATTTCCGGGTTTTGGTTTATGTTCTATGTTTAGGTATTTCTATGTTTAGTCGAGTGAGTGTATTTCTATGTTAGGTTAATGGGGGTGTTGGGACTCTCAATTGGAGGCAGGTGCTTCCTCGCTTCCTCGTTGCCTCTGATTGAGAGTCCTATATATGGGTAATTGTTTGGTGTAGGTTTTGTGTTTCTTGTCTAGCGTGTGTGAGCCTGAGAAGACTGTTTCGTTGATCGTGAGTTCGGTTTGTTATTTTGGTGTTCATTTTGAGTCAAATAAAAGTGCAAGATGTGCAACCACATACCTGCTGCATTTTGGTCCTCCTTTCCCAACGACAACCGTGACAACAAGATAACTTGAAAGAAAAAAGAAACCCACACACTGCTCTTGCTAGTTTCACTTTTTTATTGTCGGCCTCTTGGCCTTCGTCAGAGAGTTTTGGTCTACTAAACTAAATAAACCGTCTTCGGTATAATACTTGATTACATTTCTACAGCGTTTCCATAACAATCTCAAAGAGCATCAAAGGCAAAAAACAAACAAGAAATACATTATCATGAGTAGCCTCGCTATAGTTGGCTCGGTCAACCAATAGAGGCCAAGTTTTTGAGTGCATCAATCCTCCAAAGATGGAGAGGGGCAGTTCATGGCTTGATCAGAGGAAGGTGGTCTGGGAGATTGATGAAGATGGAGTCTGGTGATGATCTTGTAGAGGGCTACTCTGGGAACCAGCCTGAGTCTAGGCCCTCTCCTATTCTCACTATACACCAAGTCACTTGGCTCGGTCATATCCTCACATGGTCTCTCCTATCATTGCTATGCAGACGACACACAATTAATCTTCTCCTTTCCCCCTTCTGATAACCAGGTGGCGAATCGCATCTCTGCATGTCTGGCAGACATATCAGTGTGGATGACGGCTCACCACCTCAAGCTGAACCTCGGCAAGACGGAGCTGCTCCTCCTCCAAGGGAAGGACTTCCCGTTCCATGATCTCGCCATCACGGTTGACAACTCCCTTGTGTCCTCCTCCCAGAGTGCTAAGAACCTTGGCGTGACCCTGGACAACACCCTGTCGTTCTCCACTAACATCAAGGCGGTGACCCGATCCTGTAGGTTCATGCTCTACAACATTCGCAGAGTACGACCCTGCCTCACACAGGAAGCGGCGCAGGTCCTAGTCCAGGCACTTGTCATCTCCCGTCTGGATTACTGCAACTCGCTGTTGGCTGGGCTCCCTGCCTGTGCCATTAAACCCCTACAACTCATCCAGAACGCCGCAGCCCGTCTGGTGTTCAACCTTCCCAAGTTCTCTCACGTCACCCCGCTCCTCCGCTCTCTCCACTGGCTTCCAGTTGAAGCTCGCATCCGCTACAAGTCCATGGCGCTTGCCTACGGAGCTGTGAGGGGAACGGCACCTCCGTACCTTCAGGCTCTGATCAGGCCCTACACCCAAACAAGGGCACTGCGTTCATCCACCTCTGGCCTGCTCACCTCCCTACCTCTGAGGAAGCACAGCTCCCGCTCAGCCCAGTCAAAACTGTTCGCTGCTCTGGCACCCCAATGGTGGAACAAGCTCCCTCACGACGCCAGGACAGCGGAGTCAATCACCACCTTCCGGAGACACCTGAAACCCCACCTCTTTAAGGAATACCTGGGATAGGATAAAGTAATCCTTCTACCCCCCCCCCCAAAAAGATTTAGATGCACTATTGTAAAGTGGTTTTTCCACTGGATATCTTAAGGTGAATGCACCAATTTGTAAGTCGCTCTGGATAAGAGCGTCTGCTAAATGACTTAAATGTAAATGATGTAAATGAGTCATATAGCCACTGGACTTCTACTTCACAATGTATGGCACTCACTTGGGTGATGCCTCAGCAGCTCTGGCCACCAGACAGTTCACCACACATTGTCCAGACTAGTAGCCAGTTGTACTCATTACGAGCCCTCTGCCTCAGCACCGCATTCCTCTACTGCGTCTCCCAATCCTATCAAGCTTCGGGTAACTCTTCAATTGATACATGTGTAGGTACCCTCAAGTTTACTCCAAATATGTAGTTACAAATTATAGCTCCTTAGCTAACGTTAGCCAACATAACAATACTCTGGCACTCCGGGGTTAGTGACAGGCAATGGTGAAAGGTCACTGGGTGGGGCTACAGACAATCCTTTCTGGTTCATTTTATTTATTTAACCTTTATTTAACCAGATAAAACCCTTTGAGGTTAAAAACCTCATTTGCGAGGGTGACCTGGCAAGAAGGCAAAACAGGGAAATAGCAGCGTGTCCATAAAACATGACAGAAAAATACAGAATACACACAAAATACAAAGTGTCACAAGTTAAAGATACAATTGAAAATTAGAAACAACTGCAGTTATCAGAAACAGTGTTGTCAATCAGAGTCTTAAAAACATGAAAAGACACTAACTCCACTAACTTTAACATCTTTTGAAGCATATTCCAGGACGAAGGGGCATTATGTAAAATAACGTTTTTCCCATCTCAGTTCTAGCCTTAGGAAAAGACAAGAACATCAGTGACTGTGAACTATTTTGAGTGACTGATCTGATCAGTAAAGAACAGAGATACAAATGGAGTTGTCCCATCAAAGCTTTGTATACAAAAGTGTACTAGTGCTTTAGCTTCCTGGTGGAGAGAGAGGTCCATTGCACCATAGCATACAAATCACAGTGATGGGTCAGTGATCTAGCATTGGTAAATCTTAAAGCACCATGATACACTGTATCCAGAGTGTTCAAGGTACTTGCTGAGGCCTGCATATAAACAATAGCACCATAATCCAGCACTGATAAAAAAAGTGCTTTGAACAAGATCTTTTCTGACTAACATTGAAAAGCAAGATTTGTTCCTGGAGTAGAAACCCAATTTCAACTTCATTTTCTTGGTCAAGGTATCAACGTGCAGTTTAAAATTCAACTTTTAATCAAACCAAATCCCAAGATACTTATAGGAGGTGACCCTATCAATTTGCTGGCCTGTTATAGTTAAAATCTGCAAGTGACTCCATCTGTTAACTTTCAGGGAAGAGAAAACCATTAACTTTGCTTTCCTTTCATTAAGCACAAGTTCCAATGGGAAAAGCTGCCTTTGAATAACATCAAAGGTCAACTGTAAGTCCTGAAAAGCCTATTATACACGCTAGAATAAATAATTGTGTCATTGGCATACAGATGGAGAGTCAAAACTCTTCACTATTGTAACGCCCTGGCCATAGAGAGGGTTTTTGTTCTTTATTTTGGTTAGGCCAGGGTGTTACATTGGGTGGGCGTTCTATGTTCCTTTTTCTATGTTTTTGTATTTCTTTGTTTTGGGCCGTGTGTGGCTCCCAATCAGGCACAGCTGAAGCTCGTTGTTGTTGATTGGGAGTCACACATAAGGAGCATGTTTTTCCTTTGGGTTTTGTGTGTAATTGTATTTTGTTAGTGTGTTTTCCTAACAGAACTGTTTGCTGTCATCTTTTGTTTATTTTTGTAGTGTTGTCTTTTTTCATTAAAACACTAATGATGAACACATCCTCCGCTGCGTATTGGTCCACCTTTTCCGACGATGACTTCTCTGTTTCATCTGACGACGAAGACAGCCGTTACAACTATATCATTTATATACAGTGTAAAAAGGACCAGACTTAAAATTGAGCTCTGAGGAACTCCTTTTGTAAGCCTTCAAAACTCAGATTTCATACCCTCCTGTGCTACACACTGTGTTCTGTCAGAAAGGTAGTTTTTGAACCAATCCAATGCATCAACACTTAAACAAACCTTTTTTAGTCTATACAAAAGCAGGGCATGGTCAACATTGTCCAAGGCCTTCGATAAGTCAGTAAAAAGTGAGCATGTCCTGAGCATCTAGAATATCACCTACAACCTTACTTAGAGCAGTAATTGTACTATGCTTGGCTCTAAAACCCGACTGGAATTGAGTTAAAACTGAGTTATTATAAAGAAAGTCTTTGAACTGTGAGTTCACAAGGTTTTCCAAAACTTTTGCCAGTGCAGACAGTTTAGATATGGGACGATACTTATCCAACTTGGACGGATCTCAACCTTTATACAGGCGTGACATAGGCTGCTTTTGGAATGGTATTACTCGCCAATGAAATATTTAATAAATGAGTGAAAGGGGCAGCAATGATCTCTGCTGTTAATATCAACAGATTTGAGTTCCTTTACAACTTCTGAAAGCTCAATCTCGGTAAAATGAAATAAATTAACCATAGGCCGGCATATGGCAGTTTCATTCACAGCCTCATTTGAGATGTTAGGAAGGAGTTCATTATCAAATAAATGCCCAGCTTTAGCAAAATGCTCATTAAACATGTCAAGCAGTTTAGTCTTGTCAGTCACATCCATTGAATTTGAGGTCAATTTCAGCAGAAGACCAGAGGAGTTTGTGTTAGCATTCATGGATGTAATGGTTTTTCCATAATTTCATTGGGTTATTGAGGTTTGCCTTGGTAGATTCATAATAGAAGCTAGATTTGCATTTCCGTATTAACAAGGTGCACTTATTAATCAGTGCCCTAACTGCCATTCAGTCTGGGAATTACCCTTTCTGGCTTTGGCCCATTGTCACGTTCTGACCTTAGTATGAGGTAATTTTTCCATAGTAGATTGGTCAGGGCGTGACAGGGGGGTGTTTTTGTCTATGTATTTGTTTTTTTTGTTTTCTATGTGGGTTGTCTAGATTGTCGTTCTATGTTGTATTTTCTATGTTGTGGCCGGGTATGGTTTCCAATCAGAGGCAGGTGTTTTCGTTGTCTCTGATTGGAAGCCATACTTAGGCAGCCTATTTTTCATGGGGTTTTGTGGGTGGTTGTTTTCCGTTTCGTTGTTTGTACCTGACGGGACTGTTGGTCGTTTTGTTATTTTGCAAAGTGTTTTCATTAAAAGTAAATATGAGCACTTCACACGCCACATTTTGGTCTCCTTTAGACGACCCTTATTACACCCATTGTGTATTTCATTTATGGATCAAACCTATCTCTACCTCTTACCCGGTACTTTTTGAGAGGGACGTGTTTATCACAGATAGCAGAAAACATAGACTGAAACTAGGAGCATGCCTCTTCGATATATGGAATAAGCGCAATCCTATCCCAGCATAAAGTTCATGCAGGAATGCCTGCTCACAGAACTACGTAAAATTTTGTTTGACTATGAACCGAGAGGGCACTTTGGGGATTTTGGTGTCTCTAATGCAAGCAACTGCACAATGATCACTTAAATCATTAGGGAAATCCCAACGGCTGAGTATTTATGCGGATTGTTTGTTCATCAATAAGTGTTGACTAAGAGATGTCTTCGGGATTGAGTCTTGTAACCACATTTATCATTTCAGGAAAATTGAATGTATTGCACAATCCTCTTATGGCCTCAGAGTTTGGAGATAACCAATCCCCATTTAAATCGCCCAGAAGGACCATTTCATATTTCCCGCAACCATGCATCAGTTCAGCCAGAGAATCCAGAGATGTGAAGCCGTAACTGATGTTGCGTTCAAGACAACTGGGAACTCAGGAAACAACGTGCTCCGACTAGGAAAAGTAGTTTTGAACAGTAATCCAACTCGGAATAACAAGTCAGAAACTCAGTCATCATCCCAGAGCTCAGACTTCTCTGACCTGAAGATCACCGACTTCACGATTTTTCTTAGTCTGAGCTCGTTTTGTTTTCGAGTTCCCAGTTGTCTTGATCACACCAAAAGTAATATTTTTCGAACATGGTATACTGCATACTTTTTTACTAAACAGTATGTGCAAAATAATACATAGTATGATTAGCGCACAGTATGCAGTTTAAGTAAGTAGTTGGAAAGCCATGATTCTAGACACGGCCAGACATGGTGGCGTAGCAGGAAGATGGGAATGCTGTGAACCAAGTGCTTGTGGTTTTTGATATAAATATGAACTTGATTGAACAAAACATGCATGTATTGTATAACATAATGTCCTAGGAGTGTCATCTGATGAAGATCATCAAAGGTTAGTGCTGCATTTAGCTGTGGTTTTGGTTTTTGTGACATTATATGCTAGCTTGAAAAATGGGTGTGTGACTATTTCTGGCTGGGTACTCTCCTGACATAATCTAATGTTTTGCTTTCGTTGTAAAGCCTTTTTGAAATCGGACAATGTGGTTAGATAAAGGAGAGTCTTGTCTTTAAAATGGTGTAAAATAGTCATATGTTTGAAAAATTGAAGTTTTTGGATTTTTGAGGAGTTTGTAATTCGCGCCACGCTCTATCATTGGATATTGGCGAGGCGTTCCGCTAGCGGCACATCTAGATGTAAAATCTAACCACATTGTCCGATTTCAAAAAGGCTTTACAGCGAAAGCAAAACATTAGATTATGTTAGGAGCGTACATAGACCAAAATAATCACACAACCATTTTCCAAGCAAGCATATATGTCAATAAAACCCAAAACACAGCTAAATGAAGCACTAACCTTTGATGATCTTCATCAGATTACACTCCTAGGACATTATGTTATACAATACATGTATGTTTTGTTCAATCAAGTTCATATTTATATCCAAAAACAGCTTTTTACATTTGCGTGTGATATTCAGAAAATGTATTCCCACCAAAAACTTCCAGTGAATTTACAAAAATACTCATCATAAACGTTGACAAAATACATAACAATTATTTTAAGAATTATAGATTCAGAACTCCTTTATGCAATTGCTGTGTCAGATTTTAAAATAGCTTTTCGGCGAAAGCACATTTTTCAATATTCTGAGTACATAGCTCAGCCATCATGGCTAGCTATTTTGACACCCGCCAAGTTCGGGGACAAACTAAACTCAGAATTAGTATTAGAAATATTGTATTACCTTTGCTGTTCTTCGTCAGAATGCACTCCCGAGACTGCTACTTCCACAATAAATTTTGTTTTTGTTCCAGTAATCCATATTTATGTCCAAATACCTCTGTTTTGTTTGTGCGTTCAGGTCACTATCAAAAGGGTAACGCGCAAGCGCATTTCGAGACACAAAAAGTCAAAATGTTCCATTACCGTACTTAGAAGCATGTCAAACGCTGTTTAAAATCATTTTTTATGGTATTTTTATCATAAAATAGTGATAATATTCCAACCAGACAATAGTGTATTCATTTAAGGAGGGAAAGAAAAAACAGCGTGCTCGCAGGAACGCGCATATGCAATCTCCTTGTCCCGAGGCAGGCCTTTCAGAAACTGAGCTACTATACTCTGCCCAGAGACAGGAGAAGGCTCAATCCGCTTTCTGAAGGCTTTAGACAGCCAATGGAAGCCTTAGAAAGTGCAACGTAACCCCACAGATACTGTAGTTTCGATAGAGAATCAAAAGAAGAACTACAATTCTGAGACATTCCACTTCCTGCTTGGAATTTTCTCAGGTTTTTGCCTGCCATATGAGTTCTGTTATACTCACAGACACCATTCAAACAGTTTTAGAAACTTCAGAGTGTTTTCTATCCAAATCTACTAATACTATGCATATTCCCGTTTCTGGGCAAGAGTAGTAACCAGTTTAAATCGGGTTTGTTTTTTCACGTGAAAATACTGCCTCCTATCCTAAACAGGTTAATGGAATATTCTCCTAACCCACAGAAAACTGGACACATGAACATTCATGCATCGTTCTCATGAAACGTATCTAGAATATTCATTTATTATATATTGAGACATTTTGACACATTAATGTTCTTGCAACGTTCCTATGAAATGGGAGTGTGAGGAACATGTTTGTTGGCCTCATAAATGCAAGCCAGCTAGCTAATATTTAGAAAAACTATTTGTTTGGCTGGAGTTATGAAAACCGTTTGCAATCTCATTACCGTTGCTTGCTAGCTTGTTGGCTACCTACAGAGGTTAGCTGACTAATTAGCTACATTAGTTAGCTACTGTCATCAGTTGTTGTTGTGTTATTATCATATTTTGCCTATTCCACCATTTGTAGAATGCATACTGGCATTTGAATATAGCGCAGTGAAAGGGAATCTGGACACACTGTGGACATGGTAGACATATTTAAATATAGGTGTAGACACATGACATGTTCGGCATTGCATGATCAGAACTCTATGATCAGAATACAAAAGCTGCATGAACTGTCAAGTCTAGACATGGCCAGAGATGAGCTCCGACCAACAACAAATGTCTATCAAGTGCGCACAGGGAACAATATCATGCTGCAGGCCCCATAGAGAAGAAAAATACATATTTAGAACTGATAATTGATCGCATGTCAGCTAACACACTTGGGATGTTGAAGTAAAATCAAGTAAAAAGCTGGAATTGAAACCACCTTATTCGAATGCAATACATTTATTATTGAATGTGTTAGGGCTGTGCGCATACCTTTCAGGTGGCAGGTGCCCAAAATGAAAAATGGGCTTTCATAATTCATATCTCGAAATTCATTTTAAGATTGTTTAGCATAATTGTAGGCCTATTTATTTCTGCAACAACACACTCACTGATCCAAATTGTTAATTGGCATTCACTACCATTATGGGAACTGTATTAACATTTTATTCTGAGTTACAGCATTCAACCCACAAAATACATAGTGCATTTATTATTATTATTTTCAATAATCAAACCAAAACCGAACCGACCTCAAAAAGCACTAATCGCTCAGCAATAATAGCCAAGGACTAGGTGTGTGGAGACACATATTGTACAATATGAGGAGAAAATTATAGTCCTAAAAAATCTTTCCTGTTTCACTGACTCACCCAATGATGCACAGCTCCCTTACTGGTGATGGTCGTTATGTGCTCGTGCCATTGTTTTAACTTTTTCAAGTTGATCAAATATTTTGGTAGCCGACAGGAGACAGATTAGATTAGTCTTCACTTTTCAGCAGGATCAATTTGCTTTCCAACCTGTGTTTTCCCGCGATTGTAATAGGATATTGCAAAAGGCCTGTTTTGTCTGCATGTTGTTCACTGACAGATTTGCCTTCCACCAAGTGTTGCTCACAATCTAGTCCGGTTGCAGCCGTAACTTGACCTCGTTTCAAAGTTATCAACAAATATGTATGCCTAGCAATCACCAATGTAGACTGTTTGAAGCACACTTTTGTAAGTCAGTTACAAATGGCAGCTCCAATAATCCCCCTATGTTGAACGAGAGGCTTGTTGAATCATGATTCTTTTGAAGTTTTAGTTCATCGTTTGGTAGGGGGGTCCTACGTGTACTGGGCATTACTGAATCAAATCAACGAAATGAGTCGATTGATTCGTTCTTTTGACTGAACGAGTTGAAAAGGTCTAATTAAGTATAAAGAGCCAAACTAAATGACTAGTGACTCTGGTGTCAGATTACAATACATATACACAGCCATTGGAGGTTGCAAAGTCCCACCTAAAATGTAATTAGTTCATGGAGTTTACACATACGCATCACTGTCAAACAAAGCACAATGCTGGAAATCTGTCCGCATCCACAGAAACTAGTCCCCTCATTCTATGACAAGCAGAGATGGTTTACAGTATATTGAATTCAAAACACACAGAGAGAGAGACACTGCCACAAACTGGCAGTTCCTTAAAGTTTTGGCTGTATATGTAGCTGAATATGAAAAAACACTTAGCTAAGTGGGTGTGGGGAACACATGACAGGCACTAATTTGCAATATAAGTAGTGAGTATTTTACAAAGTAGCCTATTAAAAGCAAATGGCCATCTATAAGTCATTTATTCTGACACTTTCTTCTTTGTCTAATACAGTTGTCGTGTCTTTGGGGCACCATTAAACTGAAGACATGTTTATCAAAATAACTCCCTGTAATTATTATCACGCGATTAAACTGATTAATCGTTTAACTATAATTAACTAGGAGATCGGGGCACCAAGGAAAATATTCAGATTACAAAGTTATAATTTTCCTAATATAACTTTCCTATATTATAACATTGTATATTATATTATAGTATAGGCCGATTATCTTCTGGTTTAAATGGTGTATTTTACCTCGCGTCCATTCTCATTCCAAACGTCGTAAATTGTTGTATCTGCACGAATCCAGCCTTTACTAAAGTCATCCATACATCAATTGTCTTAAAATCATTTATTTACTAAACTAAGTAATTCACAGAAAGCATACAAACAGTAATTATCGTCACAAAGAATTGGTAGAGTAATGTGCCCTAGTGGGCTAAACAGGCATGGCTGGTGTCTTGTTAAACAAAGGGTCATAAAGGGCAGCTGAGAAGGCACACAGAGTTCATTAATATTAACAATTGATATGCTAATCCTTTGCACATGAACGCTCACTCATTCGGAAACAATTGCAATCAATATATATTTACGCTCAGAGTGTCGTCGGGATCCTTGTTGGAGAGTTCTGTTCTGTTGGAGAGTTTTGTCCTGTTCTTTCTCTCTCTTGGTTAGAATGGATCTTTCAAAGCGACATTCATTAATGTCGTTATAGAATGGATGTTTTGTCGGTCTTCGCGTTCAATGATATAATTTGTAGCTGCAGACTATTAATTAATATCAAAGACTTGTTATTATTCTGTCGGTATCGATAGTCTAAAGGTTTAACCACGTGGTGGTTAACTTTCAGTAGAGGAATTGGATGGTCAAACCTTGGCTCTCTTTACAAATAGCTTTATCCTTATTAATACATTTTATACAACCATTTAGTCCCATAGCTGAGGCTATTATATAAACAGTATTATGGTAATATGGCTATAATGTCTCTTCTGAGTATCACAAAATTGTACCAAGCGGACCAGTTCATAGCTGGATTCTTCACCAATCTTTTATACCTTCTCCAGAACGTAAATGTCGTTTGGTTTCCCAAATTCTGTGAGTTGGAAGAATTTCCTGTGTCTCTCTATGAAACCCCTCTGTGTCTCAACTGGGCCATGTGGCAGGAGATTCTCCTCTAGAATTTTACCACCCCTTCACACAGGGCCTGGGTGGGGGGAGGTAGGTAGGGGGATGATGCAAGGGGGAGGGGGTCAACTGTCCTCCCTGTACTCAAAGAGGGAAACGTCATGACACAGTATATTTGTTTATTCATTCACAACTAGGATGTTGCTGGGCTCATCACCGTCCGCGTGGTTCCCTGGAAACCCAGTGATGCTTAGCACAGACAGTTTAGCTGCTGCTGCAGCAGAGTCAAGTGGAGGTAGGACGAAAACAGAGAGAGACACACACACAGATGTACTGCCAGTTTCTTAATATTTTGGCTCTATATTATATATGTAATTAATCTTTAGGGTAGTGGGGGCACATATGAGTGGCACTCATTTGCAAAATAAGTAGTTAGGCTGTTATAATGTTTTAAATTATTAAAGGCCAAGGGTAAGCTATTAGGCATTTACTCAGTGATTTTCTTCTTTGTCAAAAAAGTGTTTTATGCAATCACAACTAAGATGCTTCTGGGCACAGCACAGACAGGGTGAAAGCCGAGGAAAACAAGAAGAAGCACAGACAGACATAGTGACAGACTGACAACTGAGGAGAACAAGATGAAGCACAGACAGACAGTGACAACAGAGGAGAACAAGATGAAGCACAGACAGACAGTGACAACAGAGGAGAACAAGATGAAGCAAAGACAGAGAGTAACAACAAATGAGAACAAGATGAAGCACAGACAGACAGTGACAACAGAGGAGAACAAGATGAAGCACAGACAGATAGAGACAACAGAGGATGACAAGATGAAGCCCAGACAGACAGTGACGACAGAGGTGGACAAGGAGAAGCACAGACAGACAGTGACAACAGAGGAGAACAAGATGAAGCACATACAGACAGTGACAACAGAGGACAAGATGAAGCACAGACATACAGTGACAACAGAGGAGAACAAGATGAAGCACAGACAGACAGTGACAACAGAGGACAAGATGAAGCACAGACAGACAGTGACAACAGAGGACAAGATGAAGCACAAACAAACAGTGACAACAGAGGAGAACATAATGAAGCACAGAGGAGAACAAGGACAGACAGACAGTGACAACAGAGGAGAACAAGATGAAGCACAGACAGACAGTGACGACAGAGGACGAGATGAAGCACAGACAGACAGTGACAACAGAGGTGGACAAGGAGAAGCAAAGACAGACAGTGACAACAGAGGAGAACAAAATGAAGCACAGACAGACAGTGACAACAGAGGACAAGGAGAAGCACAGACAGACAGTGACAACAGAGGAGAACAAGATGAAGCACAGACAGACAGTGACAACAGAGGACAAGATGAAGCACAGACAGACAGTGACAACAGGACAAGGAGAAGCACAGACAGACAGTGAGATCAGAGGAGAACAAGATGAAGCACAGACAGACAGTGACAACAGAGGACAACAAGATGAAGCACAGACAGACAGTGACAACAGAGGACAAGATGAAGGACAGACAGACAGTGACAACAGAGGACAAGATGAAGCACAGACAGACAGTGACAACAGAGGACAAGGAGAAGCACAGACAGACAGTGACAACAGAGGACAAGATGAAGCACAGACAGACAGTGACAACAGAGGAGAACAAGATGAAGCACAGACAGACAGTGACAACAGAGGAGAACAAGATGAAGCACAGACAGACAGTGACAGCAGAGGACAATGAGTAGCACAGACAGACAGTGACAACAGAGGAGGACAAGATGAAGCACAGACAGACAGTGACAACAGAGGAAGACAAGGAGAAGCACAGACAGACAGTGACAACAGAGGAGAACAAGATGAAGCACAGACAGACAGTGACAGCAGAGGACAAGGAGAAGCACAGACAGACAGTGACATCAGAGGAGAACAAGATGAAGCACAGACAGACAGTGACAACAGAGGAGAACAAGATGAAGCACAGACAGACAGTGACAACAGAGGACAAGATGAAGCACAGACAGACAGTGACAACAGAGGAGGACAAGGTGAAGCACAGACAGACAGTGACAACAGAGGAGGACAAGGTGAAGCACAGACAGACAGTGACAACAGAGGACAAGATGAAGCACAGACAGACAGTGACAACAGAGGACAAGATGAAGCACAGACAGACAGTGACAACAGAGGACAAGATGAAGAACAGACAGACAGTGACAACAGAGGAGAACAAGATGAAGCACAGACAGACAGTGACAACAGAGGAGAACAAGATGAAGCACAGACAGACAGTGACGACAGAGGTGGACAAGGAGAAGCACAGACAGACAGTGACAACAGAGGAGAACAAAATGAAGCACAGACAGAGAGTGACAACAGAGGACAAGATGAAGGACAGACAGACAGTGACAACAGAGGACAAGATGAAGCACAGACAGACAGTGACAACAGAGGACAAGGAGAAGCACAGACAGACAGTAACAACAGAGGACAAGATGAAGCACAGACAGACAGTGACAACAGAGGAGAACAAGATGAAGCACAGACAGACAGTGACAACAGAGGAGAACAAGATGAAGCACAGACAGACAGTGACAACAGAGGAGAACAAGATGAAGCACAGACAGACAGTGACAGCAGAGGACAATGAGTAGCACAGACAGACAGTGACAACAGAGGAGGACAAGATGAAGCACAGACAGACAGTGACAACAGAGGAAGACAAGGAGAAGCACAGACAGACAGTGACAACAGAGGAGAACAAGATGAAGCACAGACAGACAGTGACAGCAGAGGACAAGGAGAAGCAAAGACAGACAGTGACATCAGAGGAGAACAAGATGAAGCACAGACAGACAGTGACAACAGAGGAGAACAAGATGAAGCACAGACAGACAGTGACAACAGAGGACAAGATGAAGCACAGACAGACAGTGACAACAGAGGAGGACAAGGTGAAGCACAGACAGACAGTGACAACAGAGGAGGACAAGGTGAAGCACAGACAGACAGTGACAACAGAGGACAAGATGAAGCACAGACAGACAGTGACAACAGAGGACAAGATGAAGCACAGACAGACAGTGACAACAGAGGACAAGATGAAGCACAGACAGACAGTGACAACAGAGGAGAACAAGATGAAGCACAGACAGACAGTGACAACAGAGGAGAACAAGATGAAGCACAGACAGACAGTGACGACAGAGGTGGACAAGGAGAAGCACAGACAGACAGTGACAACAGAGGAGAACAAGATGAAGCACAGACAGAGAGTGACAACAGAGGACAAGGAGAAGCACAGACAGACAGTGACAACAGAGGAGAACAAGATGAAGCAAAGACAGACAGTGACAACAGAGGACAAGATGAAGCACAGACAGACAGTGACAACAGAGGACAAGGAGAAGCACAGACAGACAGTGACAACAGAGGACAAGGAGAAGCACAGACAGACAGTGACAACAGAGGAGAACAAGATGAAGCACAGACAGACAGTGACAACAGAGGACAAGATGAAGCACAGACAGACAGTGACAACAGAGGACAAGGAGAAGCACAGACAGACAGTGACAACAGAGGAGAACAAGATGAAGCACAGACAGACAGTGACAACAGAGGACAAGATGAAGCACAGACAGACAGTGACAACAGAGGAGGACAAGTTGAAGCACAGACAGACAGTGACAACAGAAGAGGACAAGGTGAAGCACAGACAGACAGTGACAACAGAGGACAAGATGAAGCACAGACAGACAGTGACAACAGAGGACAAGATGAAGCACAGACAGACAGTGACAACAGAGGACAAGATGAAGAACAGACAGACAGTGACAACAGAGGAGAACAAGATGAAGCACAGACAGACAGTGACTACAGAGGAGAACAAGATGAAGCACAGACAGACAGTGACGACAGAGGTGGACAAGGAGAAGCACAGACAGACAGTGACAACAAAGGAGAACAAAATGAAGCACAGACAGAGAGTGACAACAGAGGACAAGGAGAAGCACAGACAGACAGTGACAACAGAGGAGAACAAGATGAAGAACAGAGAGACAGTGACAACAGAGGAGAACAAGATGAAGCAAAGACAGACAGTGACAACAGAGGACAAGATGAAGCACAGACAGACAGTGACAACAGAGGACAAGGAGAAGCACAGACAGACAGTGACAACAGAGGACAAGGAGAAGCACAGACAGACAGTGACAACAGAGGAGAACAAGATGAAGCAAAGACAGACAGTGACAACAGAGGACAAGATGAAGCACAGACAGACAGTGACAACAGAGGACAAGGAGAAGCACAGACAGGCAGTGACAACAGAGGAGAACAAGATGAAGCACAGACAGACAGTGACAACAGAGGAGAACAAGATGAAGCACAGACAGACAGTGACAACAGAGGACGAGATGAAGCACAGACAGCAGTGACAATAGAGGAGAACAAGATGAAGCACAGACAGACAGTGACAACAGAGGAGAACAAGACGAAGCACAGACAGACAGTGACAACAGAGGACAAGATGAAGCACAGACAGACAGTGACAACAGAAGACAAGGAGAAGCACAGACAGACAGTGACATCAGAGGAAGACAAGGAGAAGCACAGACAGACAGTGACAACAGAGGAGAACAAGATGAAGCACAGACAGACAGTGACAACAGAGGAAGACAAGGAGAAGCACAGACAGACAGTGACAACAGAGGACAAGATGAAGCTCAGACAGACAGTGACAACAGAGGACAAAGAGAAGCACAGACAGACAGTGACATCAGAGGAGAACAAGATGAAGCACAGACAGACAGTGACAACAGAGGACAAGATGAAGCACAGACAGACAGATACAACAGAGGAGGACAAGGAGAAGCACAGACAGACAGTGACAACAGAGGACAAGATGAAGCACAGACAGACAGTGACAACAGAGGACAAGATGAAGCACAGACAGACAGTGACAACAGAGGAGGACAAGGTGAAGCACAGACAGACAGTGACAACAGAGGAGGACAAGGTGAAGCACAGACAGACAGTGACAACAGAGGACAAGGAGAAGCACAGACAGACAGTGACAACAGAGGAGAACAAGATGAAGCACAGACAGACAGTGACGACAGAGGAGAACAAGATGAAGCACAGACAGACAGTGACAACAGAGGAGAACAAGATGAAGCACAGACAGACAGTGACGACAGAGGTGGACAAGGAGAAGCACAGACAGACAGTGACAACAGAGGAGAACAAAATGAAGCACAGACAGAGAGTGACAACAGAGGACAAGGAGAAGCACAGACAGACAGTGACAACAGAGGAGAACAAGATGAAGAACAGAGAGACAGTGACAACAGAGGACAAGATGAAGCACAGACAGACAGTGACAACAGAGGACAAGGAGAAGCACAGACAGACAGTGACAACAGAGGACAAGGAGAAGCACAGACAGACAGTGACAACAGAGGAGAACAAGATGAAGCAAAGACAGACAGTGACAACAGAGGACAAGATGAAGCACAGACAGACAGTGACAACAGAGGACAAGGAGAAGCACAGACAGACAGTGACAACAGAGGAGAACAAGAGGAAGCACAGACAGACAGTGACAACAGAGGAGAACAAGATGAAGCACAGACAGACAGTGACAACAGAGGACAAGATGAAGCACAGACAGACAGTGACAACAGAGGAGGACAAGTTGAAGCACAGACAGACAGTGACAACAGAAGAGGACAAGGTGAAGCACAGACAGACAGTGACAACAGAGGACAAGATGAAGCACAGACAGACAGTGACAACAGAGGACAAGATGAAGCACAGACAGACAGTGACAACAGAGGAGAACAAGATGAAGCACAGACAGACAGTGACAACAGAGGAGAACAAGATGAAGCACAGACAGACAGTGACGACAGAGGTGGACAAGGAGAAGCACAGACAGACAGTGACAACAAAGGAGAACAAAATGAAGCACAGACAGAGAGTGACAACAGAGGACAAGGAGAAGCACAGACAGACAGTGACAACAGAGGAGAACAAGATTAAGAACAGAGAGACAGTGACAACAGAGGACAAGATGAAGCACAGACAGACAGTGACAACAGAGGACAAGGAGAAGCCCAGACAGACAGTGACAACAGAGGACAAGGAGAAGCACAGACAGACAGTGACAACAGAGGAGAACAAGATGAAGCAAAGACAGACAGTGACAACAGAGGACAAGATGAAGCAAAGACAGACAGTGACAACAGAGGACAAGGAGAAGCACAGACAGACAGTGACAACAGAGGAGAACAAGATGAAGCACAGACAGACAGTGACAACAGAGGACGAGATGAAGCACAGACAGCAGTGACAATAGAGGAGAACAAGATGAAGCACAGACAGACAGTGACAACAGAGGACAAGGAGAAGCACAGACAGACAGTGACAACAGAGGACAAGATGAAGCACAGACAGACAGTGACAACAGAGGACAAGATGAAGCACAGACAGACAGTGACGACAGAGGACGAGATGAAGCACAGACAGACAGTGACAACAGAGGTGGACAAGGAGAAGCACAGACAGACAGTGACAACAGAGGAGAACAAGATGAAGCACAGACAGACAGTGACAACAGAGGAGAACATAATGAAGCACAGACAGACAGTGACAACAGAGTATGAGATGAAACAAAGACAGACAGTGACAACAGAGGACAAGGAGAACCACAGACAGAGACAACAGAAGAGAACAAGATGAAGCACAGACAGATAGTGACAACAGAGGAGAACAAGATGAAGCAAAGACAGACAGTAACAACAAATGAGAACAAGATGAAGCACAGACAGACAGTGACAACAGAGGAGAACAAGATGAAGCACAGACAGACAGTGACAACAGAGGACAAGATGAAGCACAGACAGACAGTGACAACAGAGGACAAGATGAAGCACAGACAGACAGTGACAACAGAGGACAAGATGAAGCACAGACAGACAGTGACAACAAAGGACAAGATGAAGCACAGACAGACAGTGACAACAGAGGAGAACAAGATGAAGAACAGACAGACAGTGACAACAGAGGACAAGATGAAGCACAGACAGACAGTGACAACAGAGGATAACAAGATGAAGCACAGACAGACAGTGACAACAGAGGAGAACAAGATGAAGCACAGACAGACAGTGACGACAGAGGACGAGATGAAGCACAGACAGACAGTGACAACAGAGGTGGACAAGGAGAAGCAAAGACAGACAGTGACAACAGAGGAGAACAAAATGAAGCACAGACAGACAGTGACAACAGAGGACAAGGAGAAGCACAGACAGACAGTGACAACAGAGGAGAAGAAGATGAAGCACAGACAGACAGTGACAACAGAGGACAAGATGAAGCACAGACAGACAGTGACAACAGGACAAGGAGAAGCACAGACAGACAGTGAGATCAGAGGAGAACAAGATGAAGCACAGACAGACAGTGACAACAGAGGACAACAAGATGAAGCACAGACAGACAGTGACAACAGAGGACAAGATGAAGGACAGACAGACAGTGACAACAGAGGACAAGATGAAGGACAGACAGACAGTGACAACAGAGGACAAGGAGAAGCACAGACAGACAGTAACAACAGAGGACAAGATGAAGCACAGACAGACAGTGACAACAGAGGAGAACAAGATGAAGCACAGACAGACAGTGACAACAGAGGAGAACAAGATGAAGCACAGACAGACAGTGACAGCAGAGGACAATGAGTAGCACAGACAGACAGTGACAACAGAGGAGGACAAGATGAAGCACAGACAGACAGTGACAACAGAGGAAGACAAGGAGAAGCACAGACAGACAGTGACAACAGAGGAGAACAAGATGAAGCACAGACAGACAGTGACAGCAGAGGACAAGGAGAAGCACAGACAGACAGTGACATCAGAGGAGAACAAGATGAAGCACAGACAGACAGTGACAACAGAGGAGAACAAGATGAAGCACAGACAGACAGTGACAACAGAGGACAAGATGAAGCACAGACAGACAGTGACAACAGAGGAGGACAAGGTGAAGCACAGACAGACAGTGACAACAGAGGAGGACAAGGTGAAGCACAGACAGACAGTGACAACAGAGGACAAGATGAAGCACAGACAGACAGTACAAACAGAGGACAAGATGAAGCACAGACAGACAGTGACAACAGAGGACAAGATGAAGAACAGACAGACAGTGACAACAGAGGAGAACAAGATGAAGCACAGACAGACAGTGACAACAGAGGAGAACAAGATGAAGCACAGACAGACAGTGACGACAGAGGTGGACAAGGAGAAGCACAGACAGACAGTGGCAACAGAGGAGAACAAAATGAAGCACAGACAGAGAGTGACAACAGAGGACAAGATGAAGGACAGACAGACAGTGACAACAGAGGACAAGATGAAGCACAGACAGACAGTGACAACAGAGGACAAGAAGAAGCACAGACAGACAGTAACAACAGAGGACAAGATGAAGCACAGACAGACAGTGACAACAGAGGAGAACAAGATGAAGCACAGACAGACAGTGACAACAGAGGAGAACAAGATGAAGCACAGACAGACAGTGACAACAGAGGAGAACAAGATGAAGCACAGACAGACAGTGACAGCAGAGGACAATGAGTAGCCCAGACAGACAGTGACAACAGAGGAGGACAAGATGAAGCACAGACAGACAGTGACAACAGAGGAAGACAAGGAGAAGCACAGACAGACAGTGACAACAGAGGAGAACAAGATGAAGCACAGACAGACAGTGACAGCAGAGGACAAGGAGAAGCAAAGACAGACAGTGACATCAGAGGAGAACAAGATGAAGCACAGACAGACAGTGACAACAGAGGAGAACAAGATGAAGCACAGACAGACAGTGACAACAGAGGACAAGATGAAGCACAGACAGACAGTGACAACAGAGGAGGACAAGGTGAAGCACAGACAGACAGTGACAACAGAGGAGGACAAGGTGAAGCACAGACAGACAGTGACAACAGAGGACAAGATGAAGCACAGACAGACAGTGACAACAGAGGACAAGATGAAGCACAGACAGACAGTGACAACAGAGGACAAGATGAAGAACAGACAGACAGTGACAACAGAGGAGAACAAGATGAAGCACAGACAGACAGTGACAACAGAGGAGAACAAGATGAAGCACAGACAGACAGTGACGACAGAGGTGGACAAGGAGAAGCACAGACAGACAGTGACAACAGAGGAGAACAAAATGAAGCACAGACAGAGAGTGACAACAGAGGACAAGGAGAAGCACAGACAGACAGTGACAACAGAGGAGAACAAGATGAAGCAAAGACAGACAGTGACAACAGAGGACAAGATGAAGCACAGACAGACAGTGACAACAGAGGACAAGGAGAAGCACAGACAGACAGTGACAACAGAGGACAAGGAGAAGCACAGACAGACAGTGACAACAGAGGAGAACAAGATGAAGCACAGACAGACAGTGACAACAGAGGACAAGATGAAGCACAGACAGACAGTGACAACAGAGGACAAGGAGAAGCACAGACAGACAGTGACAACAGAGGAGAACAAGATGAAGCACAGACAGACAGTGACAACAGAGGACAAGATGAAGCACAGACAGACAGTGACAACAGAGGAGGACAAGTTGAAGCACAGACAGACAGTGACAACAGAAGAGGACAAGGTGAAGCACAGACAGACAGTGACAACAGAGGACAAGATGAAGCACAGACAGACAGTGACAACAGAGGACAAGATGAAGCACAGACAGACAGTGACAACAGAGGACAAGATGAAGAACAGACAGACAGTGACAACAGAGGAGAACAAGATGAAGCACAGACAGACAGTGACTACAGAGGAGAACAAGATGAAGCACAGACAGACAGTGACGACAGAGGTGGACAAGGAGAAGCACAGACAGACAGTGACAACAAAGGAGAACAAAATGAAGCACAGACAGAGAGTGACAACAGAGGACAAGGAGAAGCACAGACAGACAGTGACAACAGAGGAGAACAAGATGAAGAACAGAGAGACAGTGACAACAGAGGAGAACAAGATGAAGCAAAGACAGACAGTGACAACAGAGGACAATATGAAGCACAGACAGACAGTGACAACAGAGGACAAGGAGAAGCACAGACAGACAGTGACAACAGAGGACAAGGAGAAGCACAGACAGACAGTGACAACAGAGGAGAACAAGATGAAGCAAAGACAGACAGTGACAACAGAGGACAAGATGAAGCACAGACAGACAGTGACAACAGAGGACAAGGAGAAGCACAGACAGGCAGTGACAACAGAGGAGAACAAGATGAAGCACAGACAGACAGTGACAACAGAGGAGAACAAGATGAAGCACAGACAGACAGTGACAACAGAGGACGAGATGAAGCACAGACAGCAGTGACAATAGAGGAGAACAAGATGAAGCACAGACAGACAGTGACAACAGAGGAGAACAAGATGAAGCACAGACAGACAGTGACAACAGAGGAGAACAAGATGAAGCACAGACAGACAGTGACAGCAGAGGACAATGAGTAGCCCAGACAGACAGTGACAACAGAGGAGGACAAGATGAAGCACAGACAGACAGTGACAACAGAGGAAGACAAGGAGAAGCACAGACAGACAGTGACAACAGAGGAGAACAAGATGAAGCACAGACAGACAGTGACAGCAGAGGACAAGGAGAAGCAAAGACAGACAGTGACATCAGAGGAGAACAAGATGAAGCACAGACAGACAGTGACAACAGAGGAGAACAAGATGAAGCACAGACAGACAGTGACAACAGAGGACAAGATGAAGCACAGACAGACAGTGACAACAGAGGAGGACAAGGTGAAGCACAGACAGACAGTGACAACAGAGGAGGACAAGGTTGAAGCACAGACAGACAGTGACAACAGAGGACAAGATGAAGCACAGACAGACAGTGACAACAGAGGACAAGATGAAGCACAGACAGACAGTGACAACAGAGGACAAGATGAAGAACAGACAGACAGTGACAACAGAGGAGAACAAGATGAAGCACAGACAGACAGTGACAAAGAGGAGAACAAGATGAAGCACAGACAGACAGTGACGACAGAGGTGGACAAGGAGAAGCACAGACAGACAGTGACAACAGAGGAGAACAAAATGAAGCACAGACAGAGAGTGACAACAGAGGACAAGGAGAAGCACAGACAGACAGTGACAACAGAGGAGAACAAGATGAAGCACAGACAGACAGTGACAACAGAGGACAAGATGAAGCACAGACAGACAGTGACAACAGAGGACAAGGAGAAGCACAGACAGACAGTGACAACAGAGGACAAGGAGAAGCACAGACAGACAGTGACAACAGAGGAGAACAAGATGAAGCAAGACAGACAGTGACAACAGAGGACAAGATGAAGCACAGACAGACAGTGACAACAGAGGAAAGGAAGAGAAGCACAGACAGACAGTGACAAACAGAGGACAAGATGAAGCACAGACAGACAGTGACAACAGAGGACAAGA